>NW_022881614.1:35881841-37200578 GCF_003369915.1 Drosophila miranda
AGTCTTAAAGATATGGTCATTCTCTACAACTCTACGTTTTTGGTTTTCTCATATCTTTAAAATTGTGAAGGCCACAGATTTTCGTCCTTTGTGGGGGCGGACGTGGGCGGGGCGAAGTTTTGAAATATTTTTGTAGCAGTGACATATCACAGAAGTCTGGATCCAAAACATCGTTGCTCTAGCTCTTATAGTCTTTGAGCACTAGGCGCTGAAGGGGACGGACAGACGGACAGACGGACAGACGGACGGACGGACGGACGGACGGACGGACAGACGGACAGACAGACAGGGCTCAATCGACTCGGCTATTGATGCTGATCAAGAATATATATACTTTATGGGGTCGGAAACGATTCCTTCTGGACGTTACACACATCCACTTTTACCACAAATCTAATATACCCCAATACTCATTTTGAGTATCGGGTATAACGAGGTGGAACGTTGTGAGTTGCTGCGGACACCGCAACTCTACAGTTATACCCGATACTAAGTCAGTATGGCTCTCCTGCGGCAGACGCCGCTAATATTTAACCACACGACAAAGAGTGCGAGCGAGAGAGACAGAAAATCAGTCTGAGCGTGACGTCGGGTGCTGCGTAGCCAGTGCAAATTGATTTGTTCCTTTTGGCTATTAGAATGATCTGATCTGATCCAGATTCAGCAATCTGATGTATATGATCATTATCTATGATTCTGCGTTTTTAGTTTTCTCGAATGTGCAATATTGTGGATGCCACATATTTTCGTCCTTTGTGGGGGCGGACGTGGGCGGGGCGAAGTTTTGAAATATTTTTGTAGCAGTGACATATCACAGAAGTCTGGATCCAAAACATCGTTGCTCTAGCTCTTATAGTCTTTGAGCACTAGGCGCTGAAGGGGACGGACAGACGGACAGACGGACAGACGGACGGACGGACGGACGGACAGACGGACAGACAGACAGGGCTCAATCGACTCGGCTATTGATGCTGATCAAGAATATATATACTTTATGGGGTCGGAAACGATTCCTTCTGGACGTTACACACATCCACTTTTACCACAAATCTAATATACCACAATACTCATTTTGAGTATCGGGTATAACGAGGGGGAACGTTGTGAGTTGCTGCGGACACCGCAACTCTACGGTTATACCCGATACTAAGTCAGTATGGCTCTCCTGCTGCAGACGCCGCTAATATTAAACGACACGACAAAGAGTGCGTGCGAGAGAGACAGAAAATCAGTCTGAGCGTGACGTCGGGCGCTGCGTAGCCACTGCAAATTGATTTGTTCCTATTGGCTATAAAAATGATCTGATCTGATCCAGATTCAGCAATCTGATATATATGATCATTATCTATGATTCTGCGTTTTTAGTTTTCTCGAATGTGTAATATTGTGGATGCCACAGATTTTCGTCCTTTGTGGGAGCGGACGTGGGCGGGGCGAAGTTTTGAAATATTTTTGTAGCAGTGACATATCACAGAAGTCTGGATCCAAAACATCGTTGCTCTAGCTCTTATAGTCTTTGAGCACTAGGCGCTGAAGGGGACGGACAGACGGACAGACGGACAGACGGACGGACGGACGGACGGACAGACGGACAGACAGACAGGGCTCAATCGACTCGGCTATTGATGCTGATCAAGAATATATATACTTTATGGGGTCGGAAACGATTCCTTCTGGACGTTACACACATCCACTTTAACCAAAAATCTTATATACCCCAATACTCATTTTGAGTATCGGGTATAACGAGGGGGAACGTTGTGAGTTGCTGCGGACACCGCAACTCTACGGTTATACCCGATACTAAGTCAGTATGGCTCTCCTCCGGCAGAGGCCGCTAATATTAACGACACGACAAAGAGTGCGTGCGAGAGAGACAGAAAATCAGTCTGAGCGTGACGTCGGGCGCTGCGTAGCCACTGCAAATTGATTTGTTCCTATTGGCTATAAAACTGATCTGATCTGATCCAGATTCAGCAATCTGATAGATATGGTCATTATCTATGATTCTGCGTTTTTAGTTTTCTCGAATGTGCAATATTGTGGATGCAACAGATTTTCGTCCTTTGTGTGGGCGGAAGGGGGTGGGGCGAAATTTTGAGATACATGTTTTATAGTAAGATCTAACAGGAGTGCGGATACCAAATTTGGTTACTCTAGCCTTAATAGTCTCTGAGATTTTTGAATATCCCCAGATTTTCGTCCTTTGCGGGGGCGGAAGGGGGTGTGGCGAAATTTTGAAACAAACTCGTCTCGGTCCGATATATTAGGAGTGTGGATACCAAATTTGGTTGCTCTAGCTTTTGTAGTCTCTGAGATCTAGGCGCTAATTTTTTACTCTAAGCAAAGCCGCCTATGCTACGTGTGTGTTAGAGAGAGACAGGGCGAGAAAAAATGAAATTGTTTTCTTGATGCTGGCTATAATAATAATACGATCCAATTCAGATTCCGCAGTCTTAAAGATATGGTCATTCTCTACAACTCTACGTTTTTGGTTTTCTCATATCTTTAAAATTGTGAAGGCCACAGATTTTCGTCCTTTGTGGGGGCGGACGTGGGCGGGGCGAAGTTTTGAAATATTTTTGTAGCAGTGACATATCACAGAAGTCTGGATCCAAAACATCGTTGCTCTAGCTCTTATAGTCTTTGAGCACTAGGCGCTGAAGGGGACGGACAGACGGACAGACGGACGGACGGACAGACAGACAGGGCTCAATCGACTCGGCTATTGATGCTGATCAAGAATATATATACTTTATGAGGTCGGAAACGGTTCCTTCTGGACGTTACACACATCCACTTTTACCACAAATCTAATATACCCCAATACTCATTTTGAGTATCGGGTATAAAAAAAACATTCGCTCCCATTTCATATTCAGGGTCCCGCTCTTCTTCTCGCTCTCGTCCCACCCAACTACCGTTTTCTATTCACTCATGACTCTTTTCAAATATTCATTTTATATCCATTATATTTTCTTATTTATCTTGAACATTATTAATTAATAATCTAGGTTTATATAAAGGAAACAAATACTAACACAAAACGAGGGGGAACGTTGTGAGTTGCTGCGGACACCGCAACTCTACGGTTATACCCGATACTAAGTCAGTATGGCTCTCCTCCGGCAGACGCCGCTAATATTAAACGACACGACAAAGAGTGCGTGCGAGAGAGACAGAAAATCAGTCTGAGCGTGACGTCGGGCGCTGCGTAGCCACTGCAAATTGATTTGTTCCTATTGGCTATAAAAATGATCTGATCTGATCCAGATTCAGCAATCTGATATATATGATCATTATCTATGATTCTGCGTTTTTAGTTTTCTCGAATGTGTAATATTGTGGATGCCACAGATTTTCGTCCTTTGTGGGGGCGGACGTGGGCGGGGCGAAGTTTTGAAATATTTTTGTAGCAGTGACATATCACAGAAGTCTGGATCCAAAACATCGTTGCTCTAGCTCTTATAGTCTTTGAGCACTAGGCGCTGAAGGGGACGGACAGACGGACGGACGGACGGACGGACAGACGGACAGACAGACAGGGCTCAATCGACTCGGCTATTGATGCTGATCAAGAATATATATACTTTATGGGGTCGGAAACGATTCTTTCTGGACGTTACACACATTCACTTTTACCACAAATCTAATATACCCCAATACTCATTTTGAGTATCGGGTATAACGAGGTGGAACGTTGTGAGTTGCTGCGGACACCGCAACTCTACAGTTATACCCGATACTAAGTCAGTATGGCTCTCCTGCGGCAGACGCCGCTAATATTGAACCACACGACAAAGAGTGCGTGCAAAAGAGACAGAAAATCAGTCTGAGCGTGACGTCGGGTGCTGCGTAGCCAGTGCAAATTGATTTGTTCCTTTTGGCTATAAGAATGATCTGATCTGATCCAGATTCAGCAATCTGATATATATGATCATTATCTATGATTCTGCGTTTTTAGTTTTCTCGAATGTGCAATATTGTGGATGCCACAGATTTTCGTCCTTTGTGGGGGCGGACGTGGGCGGGGCGAAGTTTTTGAAATATTTTTGTAGCAGTGACATATCACAGAAGTCTGGATCCAAAACATCGTTGCTCTAGCTCTTATAGTCTTTGAGCACTAGGCGCTGAAGGGGACGGACAGACGGACAGACGGACGGACGGACGGACGGACAGACGGACAGACAGACAGGGCTCAATCGACTCGGCTATTGATGCTGATCAAGAATATATATACTTTATGGGGTCGGAAACGATTCCTTCTGGACGTTACACACAACCACTTTTTCCACAAATCTAATATACCACAATACTCATTTTGAGTATCGGGTATAACGAGGGGGAACGTTGTGAGTTGCTGCGGACACCGCAACTCTACGGTTATACCCGATACTAAGTCAGTATGGCTCTCCTGCTGCAGACGCCGCTAATATTAAACGACACGACAAAGAGTGCGTGCGAGAGAGACAGAAAATCAGTCTGAGCGTGACGTCGGGCGCTGCGTAGCCACTGCAAATTGATTTGTTCCTATTGGCTATAAAAATGATCTGATCTGATCCAGATTCAGCAATCTGATATATATGATCATTATCTATGATTCTGCGTTTTTAGTTTTCTCGAATGTGTAATATTGTGGATGCCACAGATTTTCGTCCTTTGTGGGAGCGGACGTGGGCGGGGCGAAGTTTTGAAATATTTTTGTAGCAGTGACATATCACAGAAGTCTGGATCCAAAACATCGTTGCTCTAGCTCTTATAGTCTTTGAGCACTAGGCGCTGAAGGGGACGGACAGACGGACAGACGGACAGACGGACAGACGGACGGACGGACGGACGGACAGACGGACAGACAGACAGGGCTCAATCGACTCGGCTATTGATGCTGATCAAGAATATATATACTTTATGGGGTCGGAAACGATTCCTTCTGGACGTTACACACATCCACTTTTACCACAAATCTAATATACCCCAATACTCATTTTGAGTATCGGGTATAACGAGGGGGAACGTTGTGAGTTGCTGCGGACACCGCAACTCTACGGTTATACCCGATACTAAGTCAGTATGGCTCTCCTCCGGCAGAGGCCGCTAATATTAACGACACGACAAAGAGTGCGTGCGAGAGAGACAGAAAATCAGTCTGAGCGTGACGTCGGGCGCTGCGTAGCCACTGCAAATTGATTTGTTCCTATTGGCTATAAAACTGATCTGATCTGATCCAGATTCAGCAATCTGATAGATATGGTCATTATCTATGATTCTGCGTTCTTAGTTTTCTCGAATGTGCAATATTGTGGATGCAACAGATTTTCGTCCTTTGTGTGGGCGGAAGGGGGTGGGGCGAAATTTTGAGATACACGTTTTATAGTAAGATCTAACAGGAGTGCGGATACCAAATTTGGTTACTCTAGCCTTAATAGTCTCTGAGATTTTTGAATATCCCCAGATTTTCGTCCTTTGCGGGGGCGGAAGGGGGTGTGGCGAAATTTTGAAACAAACTCGTCTCGGTCCGATATATTAGGAGTGTGGATACCAAATTTGGTTGCTCTAGCTTTTGTAGTCTCTGAGATCTAGGCGCTAATGTTTTACTCTAAGCAAAGCCGCCTATGCTACGTGTGTGTTAGAGAGAGACAGGGCGAGAAAAAATGAAATTGTTTTCTTGATGCTGGCTATAATAATAATACGATCCAATTCAGATTCCGCAGTCTTAAAGATATGGTCATTCTCTACAACTCTACGTTTTTGGTTTTCTCATATCTTTAAAATTGTGAAGGCCACAGATTTTCGTCCTTTGTGGGGGCGGACGTGGGCGGGGCGAAGTTTTGAAATATTTTTGTAGCAGTGACATATCACAGAAGTCTGGATCCAAAACATCGTTGCTCTAGCTCTTATAGTCTTTGAGCACTAGGCGCTGAAGGGGACGGACAGACGGACGGACGGACGGACGGACAGACAGACAGGGCTCAATCGACTCGGCTATTGATGCTGATCAAGAATATATATACTTTATGAGGTCGGAAACGATTCCTTCTGGACGTTACACACATCCACTTTTACCACAAATCTAATATACCCCAATACTCATTTTGAGTATCGGGTATAAAAAAAACATTCGCTCCCATTTCATATTCAGGGGCCCGCTCTTCTTCTCCCCCTCGTCCCACCCAACTACCGTTTTCTATTCCCTCATGACTCTTTTCAAATATTCATTTTATATCCATTATATTTTCTTATTTATGTTGAACATTATTAATTAATAATCTAGGTTTATATAAAGGAAACAAATACTAACACAAAACGAGGGGGAACGTTGTGAGTTGCTGCGGACACCGCAACTCTACGGTTATACCCGATACTAAGTCAGTATGGCTCTCCTCCGGCAGACGCCGCTAATATTAAACGACACGACAAAGAGTGCGTGCGAGAGAGACAGAAAATCAGTCTGAGCGTGACGTCGGGCGCTGCGTAGCCACTGCAAATTGATTTGTTCCTATTGGCTATAAAAATGATCTGATCTGATCCAGATTCAGCAATCTGATATATATGATCATTATCTATGATTCTGCGTTTTTAGTTTTCTCGAATGTGTAATATTGTGGATGCCACAGATTTTCGTCCTTTGTGGGGGCGGACGTGGGCGGGGCGAAGGTTTGAAATATTTTTGTAGCAGTGACATATCACAGAAGTCTGGATCCAAAACATCGTTGCTCTAGCTCTTATAGTCTTTGAGCACTAGGCGCTGAAGGGACGGACAGACGGACAGACGGACAGACGGACGGACGGACGGACGGACAGACGGACAGACAGACAGGGCTCAATCGACTCGGCTATTGATGCTGATCAAGAATATATATACTTTATGGGGTCGGAAACGATTCCTTCTGGACGTTACACACATCCACTTTTACCACAAATCTAATATACCCCAATACTCATTTTGAGTATCGGGTATAACGAGGGGGAACGTTGTGAGTTGCTGCGGACACCGCAACTCTACAGTTATACCCGATACTAAGTCAGTATGGCTCTCCTGCGGCAGACGCCGCTAATATTGAACCACACGACAAAGAGTGCGTGCGAGAGAGACAGAAAATCAGTCTGAGCGTGACGTCGGGTGCTGCGTAGCCAGTGCAAATTGATTTGTTCCTTTTGGCTATAAGAATGATCTGATCTGATCCAGATTCAGCAATCTGATATATATGATCATTATCTATGATTCTGCGTTTTTAGTTTTCTCGAATGTGCAATATTGTGGATGCCACAGATTTTCGTCCTTTGTGGGGGCGGACGTGGGCAGGGCGAAGTTTTGAAATATTTTTGTAGCAGTGACATATCACAGAAGTCTGGATCCAAAACATCGTTGCTCTAGCTCTTATAGTCTTTGAGCACTAGGCGCTGAAGGGGACGGACAGACGGACAGACGGACAGACGGACGGACGGACGGACGGACAGACGGACAGACAGACAGGGCTCAATCGACTCGGCTATTGATGCTGATCAAGAATATATATACTTTATGGGGTCGGAAACGATTCCTTCTGGACGTTACACACATCCACTTTTACCACAAATCTAATATACCCCAATACTCATTTTGAGTATCGGGTATAACGAGGTGGAACGTTGTGAGTTGCTGCGGACACCGCAACTCTACAGTTATACCCGATACTAAGTCAGTATGGCTCTCCTGCGGCAGACGCCGCTAATATTGAACCACACGACAAAGAGTGCGTGCGAGAGAGACAGAAAATCAGTCTGAGCGTGACGTCGGGTGCTGCGTAGCCAGTGCAAATTGATTTGTTCCTTTTGGCTATAAGAATGATCTGATCTGATCCAGATTCAGCAATCTGATAGATATGGTCATTATCTATGATTCTGCGTTTTTAGTTTTCTCGAATGTGCAATATTGTGGATGCAACAGATTTTCGTCCTTTGTGTGGGCGGAAGGGGGTGGGGCGAAATTTCGAGATACACGTTTTATAGTAAGATCTAACAGGAGTGAGGATACCAAATTTGGTTACTCTAGCCTTAATAGTCTCTGAGATTTTTGAATATCCCCAGATTTTCGTCCTTTGCGGGTCGGAAGGGGGTGTGGCGAAATTTTGAAACAAACTCGTCTCGGTCCGATATATTAGGAGTGTGGATACCAAATTTGGTTGCTCTAGCTTTTGTAGTCTCTGAGATCTAGGCGCTAATGTTTTACTCTAAGCAAAGCCGCCTATGCTACGTGTGTGTTAGAGAGAGACAGGGCGAGAAAAAATGAAATTGTTTTCTTGATGCTGGCTATAATAATAATCCTATCCAATTCAGATTCCGCAGTCTTAAAGATATGGTCATTCTCTACAACTCTACGTTTTTGGTTTTCTCATATCTTTAAAATTGTGAAGGCCACAGATTTTCGTCCTTTGTGGGGGCGGACGTGGGCGGGGCGAAGTTTTGAAATATTTTTGTAGCAGTGACATATCACAGAAGTCTGGATCCAAAACATCGTTGCTCTAGCTCTTATAGTCTTTGAGCACTAGGCGCTGAAGGGACGGACAGACGGACAGACGGACGGACGGACAGACAGACAGGGCTCAATCGACTCGGCTATTGATGCTGATCAAGAATATATATACTTTATGAGGTCGGAAACGGTTCCTTCCGGGCGTTACTCACATCCACTTTTACCACAAATCTAATATACCCCAATACTCATTTTGAGTATCGGGTATAAAAAAAACATTCGCTCCCATTTCATATTCAGGGTCCCGCTCTTCTTCTCGCTCTCGTCCCACCCAACTACCGTTTTCTATTCACTCTTGACTCTTTTCAAATATTCATTTTATATCCATTATATTTTCTTATTTATCTTGAACATTATTAATTAATAATCTAGGTTTATATAAAGGAAACAAATACTAACACAAAACGAGGGGGAACGTTGTGAGTTGCTGCGGACACCGCAACTCTACGGTTATACCCGATACTAAGTCAGTATGGCTCTCCTCCGGCAGACGCCGCTAATATTAAACGACACGACAAAGAGTGCGTGCGAGAGAGACAGAAAATCAGTCTGAGCGTGACGTCGGGCGCTGCGTAGCCACTGCAAATTGATTTGTTCCTATTGGCTATAAAACTGATCTGATCTGATCCAGATTCAGCAATCTGATATATATGATCATTATCTATGATTCTGCGTTTTTAGTTTTCTCGAATGTGTAATATTGTGGATGCCACAGATTTTCGTCCTTTGTGGGGGCGGACGTGGGCGGGGCGAAGTTTTGAAATATTTTTGTAGCAGTGACATATCACAGAAGTCTGGATCCAAAACATCGTTGCTCTAGCTCTTATAGTCTTTGAGCACTAGGCGCTGAAGGGGACGGACAGACGGACAGACGGACGGACGGACAGACAGACAGGGCTCAATCGACTCGGCTATTGATGCTGATCAAGAATATATATACTTTATGAGGTCGGAAACGATTCCTTCTGGACGTTACACACATCCACTTTTACCACAAATCTAATATACCCCAATACTCATTTTGAGTATCGGGTATAAAAAAAACATTCGCTCCCATTTCATATTCAGGGTCCCGCTCTTCTTCTCGCTCTCGTCCCACCCAACTACCGTTTTCTATTCACTCATGACTCTTTTCAAATATTCATTTTATATCCATTATATTTTCTTATTTATCTTGAACATTATTAATTAATAATCTAGGTTTATATAAAGGAAACAAATACTAACACAAAACGAGGGGGAACGTTGTGAGTTGCTGCGGACACCGCAACTCTACGGTTATACCCGATACTAAGTCAGTATGGCTCTCCTCCGGCAGACGCCGCTAATATTAAACGACACGACAAAGAGTGCGTGCGAGAGAGACAGAAAATCAGTCTGAGCGTGACGTCGGGCGCTGCGTAGCCACTGCAAATTGATTTGTTCCTATTGGCTATAAAAATGATCTGATCTGATCCAGATTCAGCAATCTGATATATATGATCATTATCTATGATTCTGCGTTTTTAGTTTTCTCGAATGTGTAATATTGTGGATGCCACAGATTTTCGTCCTTTGTGGGGGCGGACGTGGGCGGGGCGAAGTTTTGAAATATTTTTGTAGCAGTGACATATCACAGAAGTCTGGATCCAAAACATCGTTGCTCTAGCTCTTATAGTCTTTGAGCACTAGGCGCTGAAGGGGACGGACAGACGGACGGACGGACAGACAGACAGGGCTCAATCGACTCGGCTATTGATGCTGATCAAGAATATATATACTTTATGAGGTCGGAAACGATTCCTTCTGGACGTTACACACATCCACTTTCACCACAAATCTAATATACCCCAATACTCATTTTGAGTATCGGGTATAAAAAAAACATTCGCTCCCATTTCATATTCAGGGTCCCGCTCTTCTTCTCGCTCTCGTCCCACCCAACTACCGTTTTCTATTCACTCATGACTCTTTTCAAATATTCATTTTATATCCATTATATTTTCTTATTTATCTTGAACATTATTAATTAATAATCTAGGTTTATATAAAGGAAACAAATACTAACACAAAACGAGGGGGAACGTTGTGAGTTGCTGCGGACACCGCAACTCTACGGTTATACCCGATACTAAGTCAGTATGGCTCTCCTCCGGCAGACGCCGCTAATATTAAACGACACGACAAAGAGTGCGTGCGAGAGAGACAGAAAATCAGTCTGAGCGTGACGTCGGGCGCTGCGTAGCCACTGCAAATTGATTTGTTCCTATTGGCTATAAAACTGATCTGATCTGATCTAGATTCAGCAGTCTGATAGATATGGTCATTATCTATGATTCTGCGTTTTTAGTTTTCTCGAATCTGCAATATTGTGGATGCAACAGATTTTCGTCCTTTGTGGGGGCGGACGGGGGTGGGGCGAAATTTTGAAATATTTTTGTAGCAGTGACATATCACAGAAGTCTGGATCCAAAACATCGTTGCTCTAGCTCTTATAGTCTTTGAGCACTAGGCGCTGAAGGGGACGGACAGACGGACGGACGGACGGACGGACAGACAGACAGGGCTCAATCGACTCGGCTATTGATGCTGATCAAGAATATATATACTTTATGAGGTCGGAAACGATTCCTTCTGGACGTTACACACATCCACTTTTACCACAAATCTAATATACCCCAATACTCATTTTGAGTATCGGGTATAAAAAAAACATTCGCTCCCATTTCATATTCAGGGTCCCGCTCTTCTTCTCGCTCTCGTCCCACCCAACTACCGTTTTCTATTCACTCTTGACTCTTTTCAAATATTCATTTTATATCCATTATATTTTCTTATTTATCTTGAACATTATTAATTAATAATCTAGGTTTATATAAAGGAAACAAATACTAACACAAAACGAGGGGGAACGTTGTGAGTTGCTGCGGACACCGCAACTCTACGGGTATACCCGATACTAAGTCAGGATGGCTCTCCTCCGGCAGACGCTGCTAATATTAAACGACACGACAAAGAGTGCGTGCGAGAGAGACAGAAAATCAGTCTGAGCGTGACGTCGGGCGCTGCGTAGCCACTGCAAATTGATTTGTTCCTATTGGCTATAAAACTGATCTGATCTGATCCAGATTCAGCAATCTGATATATATGATCATTATCTATGATTCTGCGTTTTTAGTTTTCTCGAATGTGTAATATTGTGGATGCCACAGATTTTCGTCCTTTGTGGGGGCGGACGTGGGCGGGGCGAAGTTTTGAAATATTTTTGTAGCAGTGACATATCACAGAAGTCTGGATCCAAAACATCGTTGCTCTAGCTCTTATAGTCTTTGAGCACTAGGCGCTGAAGGGGACGGACAGACGGACAGACGGACGGACGGACAGACAGACAGGGCTCAATCGACTCGGCTATTGATGCTGATCAAGAATATATATACTTTATGAGGTCGGAAACGATTCCTTCTGGACGTTACACACATCCACTTTTACCACAAATCTAATATACCCCAATACTCATTTTGAGTATCGGGTATAAAAAAAACATTCGCTCCCATTTCATATTCAGGGTCCCGCTCTTCTTCTCGCTCTCGTCCCACCCAACTACCGTTTTCTATTCACTCATGACTCTTTTCAAATATTCATTTTATATCCATTATATTTTCTTATTTATCTTGAACATTATTAATTAATAATCTAGGTTTATATAAAGGAAACAAATACTAACACAAAACGAGGGGGAACGTTGTGAGTTGCTGCGGACACCGCAACTCTACGGTTATACCCGATACTAAGTCAGTATGGCTCTCCTCCGGCAGACGCCGCTAATATTAAACGACACGACAAAGAGTGCGTGCGAGAGAGACAGAAAATCAGTCTGAGCGTGACGTCGGGCGCTGCGTAGCCACTGCAAATTGATTTGTTCCTATTGGCTATAAAACTGATCTGATCTGATCTAGATTCAGCAGTCTGATAGATATGGTCATTATCTATGATTCTGCGTTTTTAGTTTTCTCGAATCTGCAATATTGTGGATGCAACAGATTTTCGTCCTTTGTGGGGGCGGACGGGGGTGGGGCGAAATTTTGAAATATTTTTGTAGCAGTGACATATCACAGAAGTCTGGATCCAAAACATCGTTGCTCTAGCTCTTATAGTCTTTGAGCACTAGGCGCTGAAGGGGACGGACAGACGGACAGACGGACAGACGGACGGACGGACGGACGGACAGACGGACAGACAGACAGGGCTCAATCGACTCGGCTATTGATGCTGATCAAGAATATATATACTTTATGGGGTCGGAAACGATTCCTTCTGGACGTTACACACATCCACTTTTACCACAAATCTAATATACCCCAATACTCATTTTGAGTATCGGGTATAACGAGGGGGAACGTTGTGAGTTGCTGCGGACACCGCAACTCTACGGTTATACCCGATACTAAGTCAGTATGGCTCTCCTGCTGCAGACGCCGCTAATATTAAACGACACGACAAAGAGTGCGTGCGAGAGAGACAGAAAATCAGTCTGAGCGTGACGTCGGGCGCTGCGTAGCCACTGCAAATTGATTTGTTCCTATTGGCTATAAAACTGATCTGATCTGATCCAGATTCAGCAATCTGATAGATATGGTCATTATCTATGATTCTGCGTTTTTAGTTTTCTCGAATGTGCAATATTGTGGATGCAACAGATTTTCGTCCTTTGTGTGGGCGGAAGGGGGTGGGGCGAAATTTTGAGATACACGTTTTATAGTAAGATCTAACAGGAGTGCGGATACCAAATTTGGTTACTCTAGCCTTAATAGTCTCTGAGATTTTTGAATATCCCCAGATTTTCGTCCTTTGCGGGGGCGGAAGGGGGTGTGGCGAAATTTTGAAACAAACTCGTCTCGGTCCGATATATTAGGAGTGTGGATACCAAATTTGGTTGCTCTAGCTTTTGTAGTCTCTGAGATCTAGGCGCTAATGTTTTACTCTAAGCAAAGCCGCCTATGCTACGTGTGTGTTAGAGAGAGACAGGGCGAGAAAAAATGAAATTGTTTTCTTGATGCTGGCTATAATAATAATACGATCCAATTCAGATTCCGCAGTCTTAAAGATATGGTCATTCTCTACAACTCTACGTTTTTGGTTTTCTCATATCTTTAAAATTGTGAAGGCCACAGATTTTCGTCCTTTGTGGGGGCGGACGTGGGCGGGGCGAAGTTTTGAAATATTTTTGTAGCAGTGACATATCACAGAAGTCTGGATCCAAAACATCGTTGCTCTAGCTCTTATAGTCTTTGAGCACTAGGCGCTGAAGGGGACGGACAGACGGACGGACGGACGGACGGACAGACAGACAGGGCTCAATCGACTCGGCTATTGATGCTGATCAAGAATATATATACTTTATGAGGTCGGAAACGATTCCTTCTGGACGTTACACACATCCACTTTTACCACAAATCTAATATACCCCAATACTCATTTTGAGTATTGGGTATAAAAAAAACATTCGCTCCCATTTCATATTCAGGGTCCCGCTCTTCTTCTCGCTCTCGTCCCACCCAACTACCGTTTTCTATTCACTCATGACTCTTTTCAAATATTCATTTTATATCCATTATATTTTCTTATTTATGTTGAACATTATTAATTAATAATCTAGGTTTATATAAAGGAAACAAATACTAACACAAAACGAGGGGGAACGTTGTGAGTTGCTGCGGACACCGCAACTCTACGGTTATACCCGATACTAAGTCAGTATGGCTCTCCTCCGGCAGACGCCGCTAATATTAAACGACACGACAAAGAGTGCGTGCGAGAGAGACAGAAAATCAGTCTGAGCGTGACGTCGGGCGCTGCGTAGCCACTGCAAATTGATTTGTTCCTATTGGCTATAAAAATGATCTGATCTGATCCAGATTCAGCAATCTGATATATATGATCATTATCTATGATTCTGCGTTTTTAGTTTTCTCGAATGTGTAATATTGTGGATGCCACAGATTTTCGTCCTTTGTGGGGGCGGACGTGGGCGGGGCGAAGTTTTGAAATATTTTTGTAGCAGTGACATATCACAGAAGTCTGGATCCAAAACATCGTTGCTCTAGCTCTTATAGTCTTTGAGCACTAGGCGCTGAAGGGGACGGACAGACGGACAGACGGACAGACGGACAGACGGACGGACGGACGGACGGACAGACGGACAGACAGACAGGGCTCAATCGACTCGGCTATTGATGCTGATCAAGAATATATATACTTTATGGGGTCGGAAACGATTCCTTCTGGACGTTACACACATCCACTTTTACCACAAATCTAATATACCCCAATACTCATTTTGAGTATCGGGTATAACGAGGGGGAACGTTGTGAGTTGCTGCGGACACCGCAACTCTACAGTTATACCCGATACTAAGTCAGTATGGCTCTCCTGCGGCAGACGCCGCTAATATTGAACCACACGACAAAGAGTGCGTGCGAGAGAGACGGAAAATCAGTCTGAGCGTGACGTCGGGTGCTGCGTAGCCAGTGCAAATTGATTTGTTCCTTTTGGCTATAAGAATGATCTGATCTGATCCAGATTCAGCAATCTGATATATATGATCATTATCTATGATTCTGCGTCTTTAGTTTTCTCGAATGTGCAATATTGTGGATGCCACAGATTTTCGTCCTTTGTGGGGCGGACGTGGGCGGGGCGAAGTTTTGAAATATTTTTGTAGCAGTGACATATCACAGAAGTCTGGATCCAAAACATCGTTGCTCTAGCTCTTATAGTCTTTGAGCACTAGGCGCTGAAGGGGACGGACAGACGGACAGACGGACAGACGGACGGACGGACGGACGGACAGACGGACAGACAGACAGGGCTCAATCGACTCGGCTATTGATGCTGATCAAGAATATATATACTTTATGGGGTCGGAAACGATTCCTTCTGGACGTTACACACATCCACTTTTACCACAAATCTAATATACCCCAATACTCATTTTGAGTATCGGGTATAACGAGGGGGAACGTTGTGAGTTGCTGCGGACACCGCAACTCTACGGTTATACCCGATACTAAGTCAGTATGGCTCTCCTGCTGCAGACGCCGCTAATATTAAACGACACGACAAAGAGTGCGTGCGAGAGAGACAGAAAATCAGTCTGAGCGTGACGTCGGGCGCTGCGTAGCCACTGCAAATTGATTTGTTCCTATTGGCTATAAAACTGATCTGATCTGATCCAGATTCAGCAATCTGATAGATATGGTCATTATCTATGATTCTGCGTTTTTAGTTTTCTCGAATGTGCAATATTGTGGATGCAACAGATTTTCGCCCTTTGTGTGGGCGGAAGGGGGTGGGGCGAAATTTCGAGATACACGTTTTATAGTAAGATCTAACAGGAGTGCGGATACCAAATTTGGTTACTCTAGCCTTAATAGTCTCTGAGATTTTTGAATATCCCCAGATTTTCGTCCTTTGCGGGTCGGAAGGGGGTGTGGCGAAATTTTGAAACAAACTCGTCTCGGTCCGATATATTAGGAGTGTGGATACCAAATTTGGTTGCTCTAGCTTTTGTAGTCTCTGAGATCTAGGCGCTAATGTTTTACTCTAAGCAAAGCCGCCTATGCTACGTGTGTGTTAGAGAGAGACAGGGCGAGAAAAAATGAAATTGTTTTCTTGATGCTGGCTATAATAATAATACGATCCAATTCAGATTCCGCAGTCTTAAAGATATGGTCATTCTCTACAACTCTACGTTTTTGGTTTTCTCATATCTTTAAAATTGTGAAGGCCACAGATTTTCGTCCTTTGTGGGGGCGGACGTGGGCGGGGCGAAGTTTTGAAATATTTTTGTAGCAGTGACATATCACAGAAGTCTGGATCCAAAACATCGTTGCTCTAGCTCTTATAGTCTTTGAGCACTAGGCGCTGAAGGGGACGGACAGACGGACAGACGGACGGACGGACAGACAGACAGGGCTCAATCGACTCGGCTATTGATGCTGATCAAGAATATATATACTTTATGAGGTCGGAAACGATTCCTTCTGGACGTTACACACATCCACTTTTACCACAAATCTAATATACCCCAATACTCATTTTGAGTATCGGGTATAAAAAAAACATTCGCTCCCATTTCATATTCAGGGTCCCGCTCTTCTTCTCGCTCTCGTCCCACCCAACTACCGTTTTCTATTCACTCATGACTCTTTTCAAATATTCATTTTATATCCATTATATTTTCTTATTTATCTTGAACATTATTAATTAATAATCTAGGTTTATATAAAGGAAACAAATACTAACACAAAACGAGGGGGAACGTTGTGAGTTGCTGCGGACACCGCAACTCTACGGTTATACCCGATACTAAGTCAGTATGGCTCTCCTCCGGCAGACGCCGCTAATATTAAACGACACGACAAAGAGTGCGTGCGAGAGAGACAGAAAATCAGTCTGAGCGTGACGTCGGGCGCTGCGTAGCCACTGCAAATTGATTTGTTCCTATTGGCTATAAAACTGATCTGATCTGATCCAGATTCAGCAATCTGATATATATGATCATTATCTATGATTCTGCGTTTTTAGTTTTCTCGAATGTGTAATATTGTGGATGCCACAGATTTTCGTCCTTTGTGGGGGCGGACGTGGGCGGGGCGAAGTTTTGAAATATTTTTGTAGCAGTGACATATCACAGAAGTCTGGATCCAAAACATCGTTGCTCTAGCTCTTATAGTCTTTGAGCACTAGGCGCTGAAGGGGACGGACAGACGGACAGACGGACGGACGGACAGACAGACAGGGCGCAATCGACGCGGCTATTGATGCTGATCAAGAATATATATACTTTATGAGGTCGGAAACGATTCCTTCTGGACGTTACACACATCCACTTTTACCACAAATCTAATATACCCCAATACTCATTTTGAGTATCGGGTATAAAAAAAACATTCGCTCCCATTTCATATTCAGGGTCCCGCTCTTCTTCTCGCTCTCGTCCCACCCAACTACCGTTTTCTATTCACTCATGACTCTTTTCAAATATTCATTTTATATCCATTATATTTTCTTATTTATCTTGAACATTATTAATTAATAATCTAGGTTTATATAAAGGAAACAAATACTAACACAAAACGAGGGGGAACGTTGTGAGTTGCTGCGGACACCGCAACTCTACGGTTATACCCGATACTAAGTCAGTATGGCTCTCCTCCGGCAGACGCCGCTAATATTAAACGACACGACAAAGAGTGCGTGCGAGAGAGACAGAAAATCAGTCTGAGCGTGACGTCGGGCGCTGCGTAGCCACTGCAAATTGATTTGTTCCTATTGGCTATAAAACTGATCTGATCTGATCTAGATTCAGCAGTCTGATAGATATGGTCATTATCTATGATTCTGCGTTTTGAGTTTCCTCGAATCTGCAATATTGTGGATGCAACAGATTTTCGTTCTTTGTGGGGGCGGACGGGGGTGGGGCGAAATTTTGAAATATTTTTGTAGCAGTGACATATCACAGAAGTCTGGATCCAAAACATCGTTGCTCTAGCTCTTATAGTCTTTGAGCACTAGGCGCTGAAGGGGACGGACAGACGGACAGACGGACGGACGGACAGACAGACAGGGCTCAATCGACTCGGCTATTGATGCTGATCAAGAATATATATACTTTATGAGGTCGGAAACGATTCCTTCTGGACGTTACACACATCCACTTTTACCACAAATCTAATATACCCCAATACTCATTTTGAGTATCGGGTATAAAAAAAACATTCGCTCCCATTTCATATTCAGGGTCCCGCTCTTCTTCTCGCTCTCGTCCCACCCAACTACCGTTTTCTATTCACTCATGACTCTTTTCAAATATTCATTTTATATCCATTATATTTTCTTATTTATCTTGAACATTATTAATTAATAATCTAGGTTTATATAAAGGAAACAAATACTAACACAAAACGAGGGGGAACGTTGTGAGTTGCTGCGGACACCGCAACTCTACGGTTATACCCGATACTAAGTCAGTATGGCTCTCCTCCGGCAGACGCCGCTAATATTAAACGACACGACAAAGAGTGCGTGCGAGAGAGACAGAAAATCAGTCTGAGCGTGACGTCGGGCGCTGCGTAGCCACTGCAAATTGATTTGTTCCTATTGGCTATAAAAATGATCTGATCTGATCCAGATTCAGCAATCTGATATATATGATCATTATCTATGATTCTGCGTTTTTAGTTTTCTCGAATGTGTAATATTGTGGATGCCACAGATTTTCGTCCTTTGTGGGGCGGACGTGGGCGGGGCGAAGTTTTGAAATATTTTTGTAGCAGTGACATATCACAGAAGTCTGGATCCAAAACATCGTTGCTCTAGCTCTTATAGTCTTTGAGCACTAGGCGCTGAAGGGGACGGACAGACGGACAGACGGACGGACGGACAGACAGACAGGGCTCAATCGACTCGGCTATTGATGCTGATCAAGAATATATATACTTTATGAGGTCGGAAACGATTCCTTCTGGACGTTACACACATCCACTTTTACCACAAATCTAATATACCCCAATACTCATTTTGAGTATCGGGTATAAAAAAAACATTCGCTCCCATTTCATATTCAGGGTCCCGCTCTTCTTCTCGCTCTCGTCCCACCCAACTACCGTTTTCTATTCACTCATGACTCTTTTCAAATATTCATTTTATATCCATTATATTTTCTTATTTATCTTGAACATTATTAATTAATAATCTAGGTTTATATAAAGGAAACAAATACTAACACAAAACGAGGGGGAACGTTGTGAGTTGCTGCGGACACCGCAACTCTACGGTTATACCCGATACTAAGTCAGTATGGCTCTCCTCCGGCAGACGCCGCTAATATTAAACGACACGACAAAGAGTGCGTGCGAGAGAGACAGAAAATCAGTCTGAGCGTGACGTCGGGCGCTGCGTAGCCACTGCAAATTGATTTGTTCCTATTGGCTATAAAACTGATCTGATCTGATCTAGATTCAGCAGTCTGATAGATATGGTCATTATCTATGATTCTGCGTTTTTAGTTTTCTCGAATCTGCAATATTGTGGATGCAACAGATTTTCGTCCTTTGTGGGGGCGGACGGGGGTGGGGCGAAATTTTGAAATATTTTTGTAGCAGTGACATATCACAGAAGTCTGGATCCAAAACATCGTTGCTCTAGCTCTTATAGTCTTTGAGCACTAGGCGCTGAAGGGGACGGACAGACGGACAGACGGACGGACGGACAGACAGACAGGGCTCAATCGACTCGGCTATTGATGCTGATCAAGAATATATATACTTTATGAGGTCGGAAACGATTCCTTTTGGACGTTACACACATCAACTTTTACAACAAATCTAATATACCCAAATACTCATTTTGAGTATCGGGTATAAAAAAAACATTAGCTCCCATTTCATATTCAGGGTCCCGCTCTTCTTCTCGCTCTCGTCCCACCCAACTACCGTTTTCTATTCACTCATGACTCTTTTCAAATATTCATTTTATATCCATTATATTTTCTTATTTATCTTGAACATTATTAATTAATAATCTAGGTTTATATAAAGGAAACAAATACTAACACAAAACGAGGGGGAACGTTGTGAGTTGCTGCGGACACCGCAACTCTACGGTTATACCCGATACTAAGTCAGTATGGCTCTCCTCCGGCAGACGCCGCTAATATTAAACGACACGACAAAGAGTGCGTGCGAGAGAGACAGAAAATCAGTCTGAGCGTGACGTCGGGCGCTGCGTAGCCACTGCAAATTGATTTGTTCCTATTGGCTATAAAAATGATCTGATCTGATCCAGATTCAGCAATCTGATATATATGATCATTATCTATGATTCTGCGTTTTTAGTTTTCTCGAATGTGTAATATTGTGGATGCCACAGATTTTCGTCCTTTGTGGGGGCGGACGTGGGCGGGGCGAAGTTTTGAAATATTTTTGTAGCAGTGACATATCACAGAAGTCTGGATCCAAAACATCGTTGCTCTAGCTCTTATAGTCTTTGAGCACTAGGCGCTGAAGGGGACGGACAGACGGACAGACGGACGGACGGACGGACGGACGGACGGACAGACGGACAGACAGACAGGGCTCAATCGACTCGGCTATTGATGCTGATCAAGAATATATATACTTTATGGGGTCGGAAACGATTCCTTCTGGACGTTACACACATCCACTTTTACCACAAATCTAATATACCCCAATACTCATTTTGAGTATCGGGTATAAAAAAACAGAAAAAACGAGGGGGAACGTTGTGAGTTGCTGCGGACACCGCAACTCTACGGTTATACCCGATACTAAGTCAGTATGGCTCTCCTCCGGCAGACGCCGCTAATATTGAACCACACGACAAAGAGTGCGTGCGAGAGAGACAGAAAATCAGTCTGAGCGTGACGTCGGGTGCTGCGTAGCCAGTGCAAATTGATTTGTTCCTTTTGGCTATAAGAATGATCTGATCTGATCCAGATTCAGCAATCTGATATATATGATCATTATCTATGATTCTGCGTTTTTAGTTTTCTCGAATGTGCAATATTGTGGATGCCACAGATTTTCGTCCTTTGTGGGGGCGGACGTGGGCGGGGCGAAGTTTTGAAATATTTTTGTAGCAGTGACATATCACAGAAGTCTGGATCCAAAACATCGTTGCTCTAGCTCTTATAGTCTTTGAGCACTAGGCGCTGAAGGGGACGGACAGACGGACAGACGGACGGACGGACAGACGGACAGACAGACAGGGCTCAATCGACTCGGCTATTGATGCTGATCAAGAATATATATACTTTATGGGGTCGGAAACGATTCCTTCTGGACGTTACACACATCCACTTTTACCACAAATCTAATATACCCCAATACTCATTTTGAGTATCGGGTATAACGAGGGGGAACGTTGTGAGTTGCTGCGGACACCGCAACTCTACGGTTATACCCGATACTAAGTCAGTATGGCTCTCCTGCTGCAGACGCCGCAAATATTAAACGACACGACAAAGAGTGCGTGCGAGAGAGACAGAAAATCAGTCTGAGCGTGACGTCGGGCGCTGCGTAGCCACTGCAAATTGATTTGTTCCTATTGGCTATAAAAATGATCTGATCTGATCCAGATTCAGCAATCTGATAGATATGGTCGTTATCTATTATTCTGCGTTTTTAGTTTTCTCGAATCTGCAATATTGTGGATGCAACAGATTTTCGTCCTTTGTGGGGGCGGAAGGGGTAGGGCGAAATTCTGAGACATACGTTTTATAGTGAGATCTAACAGAAGTGCGGATACCAAATTTGGTTACTCTAGCCTTAATAGTCTCTGAGATTTTTGAATATCCCCAGATTTTCGTCCTTTGCGGGGGCGGAAGGGGGTGTGGCGAAATTTTGAAACTAACTCGTCTCGGTCTGATATATTAGGAGTGTGGATACCAAATTTGGTTGCTCTAGCTTTTATAGTCTCTGAGATCTAGGCGCTAATGTTTTACTCTAAACAAAGCCGCCTATGCTACGTGTGTGTTAGAGAGAGACAGGGCGAGAAAAAATGAAATTGTTTTCTTGATGCTGGCTATATTAATAATACGATCCAATTCAGATTCTGCAGTCTAAAATATATGGTCATTCTCTACGATTCTGCGTTTTTGGTTTTATCGTATCTTTAAAAATGTGGATGCCACAGATTTTCGTCCTTTGTGGGGGCGGAAGTGGGCGGGGCAAAAATTTGAAATATTTTTGTAGCAGTGATATATCACAGAAGTCTGGATCCAAAACATCGTTGCTCTAGCTCTAATAGTCTTTGAGCACTAGGCGCTGAAGGGGACGGACAGACGGACGGACAGACAGACAGGGCTCAATCGACTCGGCTATTGATGCTGATCAAGAATATATATACTTTATGGGGTCGGAAACGATTCCTTCTGGACGTTACACACATCCACTTTTACCACAAATCTAATATAACCCAATACGCATTTTGAGTATCGGGTATAAAAAAAAACCTGGAGAAAGAAGGAATTAGCACCTCAACCCCATCCCCCTATTTTCGCAGTGCCAGTTCCAACCGGGTAAATATGTGCATGGAGTAACTGTTAGAAAAAGTAGCCTGATCAGTATTTTCAAATTCCACTTTAGAATCGGCACTTAGTTTGGGAAGTATCCAAAAGCTGCAGCCCGAGCTTTAAGCCCCCCGCAATACGAACCAGCTGATCCACCAAGTCGCGGGCAGTGAACTTTGGCTGCGCGAGACGAGGACAGCCGTCTGAACGGGCTTAGTGCGGCGAATTGGCGTAACCGTTTCGAGTTCAAAACCGGGCCAAGAAACGGAAACCGGTGCTTGCAGTCAGCGTAGGACCGAAGCCGCTTAAATGTTCCTACCGGGCGGGAAAAAATAGTGCACCACGTGTGTACATAACCTCCCGGCGACCCCTAGTGGTATCGCCTCTCCTGTTCTTCTCGTGATTCGGCCTAGCTGTTCAAACGTTTATTTAAAGTGCAGTTGAGGCCAGTGTTTGTCTTAGGTGCACGTTAGTGTCATTATGTAGGCTGAATGTACCCGGAAAAACTGTAAGAGATGTGCTCACATACATATATATACACAGCCCACTGAAAGCCAGTGAGGCCAAAAAGATCCCACCGTGACTCGCATTCCCTTGAACCTCGCAGTCCGTTGATATGTCTGTTTTTGTGTAGTTGGATATACTTAGTGATAATTGTAGACAGAACAAAAAAAAAAAAAACGAGGGGAACGTTGTGAGTTGCTGCGGACACCGCAACTCTACAGTTATACCCGATACTTAGTCAGTATGGCTCTCCTCCGGCAGACGCCGCTAATATTAAACGACACGACAAAGAGTGCGTGCGAGAGAGACAGAAAATCAGTCTGAGCGTGACGTCGGGCGCTGCGTAGCCAGTGCAAATTGATTTGTTCCTTTTGGGTATAAAAATGATCCGATCTGATCTAGATTCAGCAGTCTGATAGATATGGTCATTATCTATGATTCTGCGTTTTTAGTTTTCTCGAATCTGCAATATTGTGGATGCAACAGATTTTCGTCCTTTGTGTGGGCGGACGGGGGTGGGGCGAAATTTTGAAATATTTTTGTAGCAGTGACATATCACAGAAGTCTGGATCCAAAACATCGTTGCTCTAGCTCTTATAGTCTTTGAGCACTAGCGCTGAAGGGGACGGACAGACGGACGGACGGACGGACAGACGGACATACGGACGGACGGACAGACGGACAGACAGACATGGCTCAATCGACTCGGCTATTGATGCTGATCAAGAATATATATACTTTATGGGGTCGGAAACGATTCCTTCTGGACGTTACACACATCCACTTTTACCACAAATCTAATATACCCCAATACTCATTTTGAGTATCGGGTATAAAAAAACAGAAAAAACGAGGGGGAACGTTGTGAGTTGCTGCGGACACCGCAACTCTACGGTTATACCCGATACTAAGTCAGTATGGCTCTCCTCCGGCAGACGCCGCTAATATTAAACGACACGACAAAGAATGCGTGCGAGAGAGACAGAAAATCAGGCTGAGCGTGACGTCGGGCGCTGCGTAGCCAGTGCAAATTGATTTGTTCCTTTTGGCTATATAAATTATCTGATCTGGTCCAGATTCAGCAATCTGATAAATATGGTAATTATCTATGATTCTGCGTTTTTAGTTTTCTCGAATGTGCAATATTGTGGATGCAACAGATTTTCGTCCTTTGTGGGGGCGGAAGGGGGTGGGGCGAAATTCTGAGATATACGTTTTATAGTGAGATCTAACAGAAGTGCGGATACCAAATTTGGTTACTCTAGCCTTAATAGTCTCTGAGATTTAAGGATGCCCCAGATTTTCGTCCTTTGCGGGGGCGGAAGGGGGTGTGGCGAAATTTGGACACGAAACGGTCATGGTCCGATATCACAGGAGTGTGGACACCAAATTTGGTTGCTCTGGCTCTTATAGGTTCTGAGATCCTTGAACTCATATTTTGCAATTGACAAAACCGACCATGAAACCTGTGTGTTAGAGAGAGACAGAGCGAGAAAGAATGAAATTGTTTTCTTGATTCTGGCTATAATAATTATACGATCTGGTTGAATTTTTACACTCTAGAACATATAGTCATCCTCTACGATTCTGCGTTTTTGGTTTTATCGTATCTTTAAAAATGTAGATGCCACAGATTTTTGTTCTTTGTGGGGGCGGAAGTGGGCGGGGCGAAGTTTTGAAATATTTTTGTAACAGTGACATATCACAGAAGTCTGGATCCAAAACATCGTTGCTCTAGCTCTTATAGTCTTTGAGCACTAGGCGCTGAAGGGGACGGACAGACGGACAGACGGACGGACGGACAGACGGACAGACGGACGGACGGACAGACGGACAGACGGACGGACGGACAGACGGACAGACAGACATGGCTCAATCGACTCGGCTATTGATGCTGATCAAGAATATATATACTTTATGGGGTCGGAAACGATTCCGTCTGGACGTTATACACATCCACTTTTACCACAAATCTAATATACCCCAATACTCATTTTGAGTATCGGGTATAAAAAACAGAGAGCGGAGAACCGAGCATGTGGAAAACGGCGCGGAAAAAACGAGAGACGGCGGGCGAGTGGGAAAAATCAATAAAATTCTCGCTGTCACTCACCTCCTGCACCTCCTTGCGCCTGGTGATAAAATCGCCCAGATGAAACAATTCCATGCCTAGTTTGTCGGCCCAGGAGTGAACGCTGCATGGGGGATAGCGGACAGATTATCTATATCTGGTTTCTAGGATGTATGCCGCTTACAGATTGTAGTTGACGTTCTCGGCAGGCTGCAGATGGGCGCAGGGGGCATGCCAGATGAGCATGGAAATGAGGCTCAGGCAGAGGCGCCACCAGGGCCATGCCCAGGACCAGGTCATGTTTCTTCCTGCTGCTCCACTTGTACTGACTGCTGCTGCTGCTGCTGCTGCTCCTGCTCCTGCTGGCGGTGGTGCTTGAAGATCGGGCGGAAGCGCGACATAAATACGAGCCAGAACTTATTTTGTAGTCTATTTTTCAGCACTCACACCGGGCACCGCACACGCACAGACAGGCACCGCACATGTACCACACATACCATTCCCCGTTAGCCCGTTAGCTCGGCTCAGGCCACCTGTCCTGGCCATCCACACACATATCCAGCTCACTGTATGTCCAACCACTTGAAATCGGAGTCCCTAACCCAAGCTCAAGCTCAAAACATTTTCCGACAAAAGATCTGCTGACGTTTTTTTCCCGAATTTTCTCAACGTGCCTGCACTGTGCTGCTGATGTGTGTGTGCGTGAAAATTTCGTGTTGTTTGGCAGCGAAAACTTTTCTCTCTACACTGTCGACGATGTCCGTTCTGACGTTTCTTTGGCGTTTGGCGATGAGTTCATCGCCTGGTTGCCACTAGCCAGAGCGTGACCACAGCCGGGTTCCAGCATTAAGCTCTAGCTGCACTGCTCTGGGCTGCCACTGCGCCTGCCCTGACAATTGACGCTTCTGCGCGCGAGCTTTGTTTACCTCCTCGGGAGTCCTCCAGGTGTCTGTTTACCCTCGTTAGCGACTGCGCAGTGGCTTTGTTTACAGGCGAGCATTGACAGCTGGGCGAACATCTGTTGCTGCAGCTGACAGATATAGTGACAATTTGGCAAGGAGCTGGGACTGGTGTCAAAGAGGAACGTACAAACCTAAGATGTTGACCAATAATATGTCTTTTAACGTTATGCTCTACCTGGTTTATACTCACACAATTGATCCTCTTACCATTATACTCTTCACTGATTGTATTTTATTTATTAACACTAGATAAAATTAAATCTTTACTTTTAATATATGTAAATATATCCCAAAATCGAATTCAATCGAATTCCTTTCGAGTCGCTAACATACTTTTAATGAGTCGGTTGTGTCGCGCTTACGCAAAATGAAGTAATTCTATTCTGTGAGCTTTTTTGTAAAAAGAAATACAAAATTGAATTCCTTCATCTGGCGCGAATAACGTAAGATCTGAAATTACGTAAGCTGCAAAAGCTTTGAATTAGAAAAGCTTATATTAACCAAAGAGCTTTGCATAAAATACACGCTAGAGGGTACAGTAAAAACTTTCACAAGCTTGGAAAAACACACGCTAGGGGCTGCTTTAGTTTATCAATACTTTTTATTGGTACGGTACTCTCGCATATTGTAAAGTTTACACGTTTCTCAAGAAATCCACACTCCACTCCTAGTACTTGTAACCGCCGGCACCGACGCCACCGCCACCGCCACCGCCCCCGCGCGCTCCAGGCTGCGGTCCCTGGGGAATGTAGCCTCCCCCTCGTAGCTTACGTCTGCATGGTAGCCGGTCTTCCAATCGGCCGTGTAGTGCACCACCTGGGTGCGTCCGTCGGGCATCTGCACGCGGTATTCGCCTGTCACCACATCCCCATCGCTGGACGCTTTGTGCGCGTAGTCATTGGCGGTCTCCGGGTCCTGAACGGCGTACTCGAATTCGTAGGGCATGCCTGGCATATGGACGTGATCCTGCAGAAGAATGAAATGATACGTCACGGGAGTGGATTATGTTGGTGTTCGGTATTTGGAGGAATGTTACTCACATCGCCTGGCTGGCCGGGAATGTTGCGTGGTTGGCCGGGAGGTGCTGGTGGACGAGGTCCGGGCGCCGGTCTGCCAGGTGGACCTGGTTTCTGCCAAGTGTTGGGAAAATTATGGATTACTTAAGGCAATTTAATTGTTCAAAACGACTGAAATAGTACTGGATACGTTTCGGTATAGGACCAAAAGTTGACGATTGTTTGAATCCCTTTTGGTGATGGATCTTTCAGCCTTTGGTTCAACGATCAATAAAGGTTAACTGCAACTCATCGCAGGCCCTTCACCATTTGAAAATGTTGCACAGCCGACAAGTGCAACATCATTGTGGGTCGACATTCAAGATGCCCATCAAAAGGTGGATGAGGTGGCAACATTTATTGCGGCCTGATGCCGTCTCTGCTGTGTCTTTTGCAGATTGCCAACCGCAGCTGGAGTGATAAATGTGGCGACAAGCCAACAGAGTGAAAGGGTCCCCAGAATGATGGCTGCAATTAGCCTGTTGACTTGGATTCAATTTGAAGTGGTTTGCCAGACAATAGGTCTTCATTTGACATTCGTATGTACATATATTTAATATGTTTTACTTACAAATGGGGTCTGCGGCTCGGAGTAGTCGTAGCCATTCTTCGTCGGCGGCAGGTACGCATTCGAGCCCGGGGCGACCTGGGCGTAGACATAGGCACTGATGGCAGCGAGGGATAAACTCTGAAAGGCAAAGAAGAGGCAGAAGAGGCGGAGTGCATTTAGTGCAACATTCTTGCGGTGACGTCGACTTAAAGGTTAAATGAAGAGTAAACCACCAAAAAGTGAGCGGTGGCAAATGGAAATAGAAGCTGCGATAAGATCGCGGCTGACATTCAACCGGGGCCAGAGCAGGTGCACCGCCAGCTCAATGGCCACTCAATTGAACAGAAAAACACCTACTTTGTTTTTAAGTACCACTATTAAAATGGCATTACATTTTGAAACATGTTAAATGCAAAACCTTTCATTTAAAATATTTAATTACTTCTGAATCAGCTGTTAGTCAGCTGCATTAGTCAGTGCTGCAAAACACCGCTCATTGTCTTTCAAACGCAGATAAAGATATTTTCAGCCGCGAATTCATCTCACAGGTAGAGTTCGAGTTCAGCATTGTATTTATTATGCATTTTGACTTAATTTAATTCATTGCGAAGGCGTCGATTACGCTTCCAGTCTCGCACTTTTTCACGCTGCATATCTTGACGAGTGCGTCGCTGCCCAGTGGCTGCAATTTATTTAGAACGTGCCCCAGAGGCGTCTTCTGCTCGATGCCCCCACAAAAGGGCAGCAAATGGCGGAGGTTATGCCGCAAGTGGCAGGCGGCAGTGCAGTGGCCCGTCGTTAGACACGGCTAATTGACACATGCACATGACAGCAGCAGACCATCAACGCGTTCACATTGCAGCCATCTATCCATCCATCCATCCATCAACTGTAGGACAGCCACTGACCAAAAGCCACTTGGCTGTATGCTGCTGACTGTCATCTCGTGTCTGTTGTTGGCCATTTGTTTATTATTATTTTTTTTGTGTAGCCTCCTCGTAGCGGATTGCGGAAATATTTGCAGTCTCTTCGAGAGCACTAAATCACTCGAGGCTTGAATATATTCTATATTCTATGATGACTTATGTTTGTTAGTTGCTGTGGTTACACATACGACGTGTTGGCCGATCGTGGAAGCGATTGGGCCAAGGAAAGCTGGATTTTTGCCGGAGATGATACGAGGCTTTCTCAAAGTTGTTTTTTTTTATGAATAGAAATTAACTTGAAATTGTTATTTATATTGAGGGAAAATGTATTCATGAAAATGTTCATAAATTGAATAGATATATGTATCCAGTTTTCACAGATAAACTCCCCTCCATCTACATCTGATATACTTGTATATCTGGTAAATTATCTGTTAAATTGAAATTAATCAACTTCACCGAAACCTTCAAGATCTTCAAGTACAGAGCTTGTAATGGAAAATAACGAGCAAAAGAGAGATCCAATGAGCATGTCAACGGTAATTTTCCGTGTTAAACAAATGCAATTACCGTTAGCCTGGCAACAGCATTAGCTCCAATAAAATAAGGGCCAACGATTCGCGTGTAAATTAAATTACAAATAATTTGCGGCAACTTGCCGACAGCCGAAAAGAAGAGCTGCCACAATGCAGCAATGGAGCAGACGGACACAGAGACATACACAGATGAAGATAAGAGATGGAGTTGGTGGAGCTGGTGGAGCTGGAGCTTTCTGTTGGAAGATTGAGACGGAGATTGGTGCTGAGGACAGGCACAGTGGGTGAAATCCACAAGAGTGACCTGAGTTCATATAAATATCTTCTTATATGATGCCAAATCTCGGCTCAATGAATGTAATTCAATCAGTCCATATTAATGGCCATAAACTTAATTTATAGTTCAGCTTTTTCCATTAATTATATATCACAGTCAACTGCAAATCACATACGACTGTTGTGTGTGGTTTCGGTTATGTTCTCATTGTAATTATTCTCTAGTTTGAAGGTTTGAAGGTCATGGTCTGTGGTCACCTTCAACAGCTTCAAACAGCTCGTCAGAAGTTCGGCAGACATTGATCTTGCCAACACTTTAAAACATACAAAATAAAGCTACAAATATGTGTGTACATATGTAATTGCTTCCACCGGCACGCAGGCTGGCCTCTGGAATACTCCTGCCACAAGGGGGACATTGCATTGAAGCGTCGTCATTAATCGCACATAATCTAATAAATTAACAATTGTTTGCTTTGTCCGGCTTACTATTGTCAGCTACTGCTGTTATGCTGCTGTCCGTCGGTCAGCTGGGATGTTAATTACCCGAACATCAATGAGCATTATACAAATAATTGATTTCGATTTGTTCGATTAAATCAACATGTTTTGTTCAAGCATTTCGATACCATAATTAATCAGCAAAGAATCGCAGCTAAAGCGGAAGCCCATAAAAGCTACATAAATGAAAATGTTTCAAGTATTTGTGTGCTTCAACTAAGAAAAGACTCTATACGCCCACTTGCTACATGCCACATGCCACTCAAGTTGAAGGCTACGCAAAATATACCATAACATACACCAGAGTAGCCGCAGGGTGGAAACTATTTTTGAAATATTTTGTAAAGCTTATTCAAAATGTAATGTTTGAGGAAAGAAGGAAATAAAGACCGTAAAGATAATTGGTCGGAAAGAATCTGTCTAAAATCAGACTGCCATGATATGGGTATTCCATGATATTCGATACCTAGTACCCACATAAAGATCTCTTTGAATCAATGCCCAAAGATCACACAGCCTCGCCTCAACACACTGTAAATCACATATCTGGCTGTATCTCAGCCAAGCATTTGGTACAATCGTAAAAAATGAATATAAAAATAGGTTGTAAAATCGCTCACATTTGTCTGCTGGAGAGCCCAGTCCACAGTGCCCGGTCCCCCTCTCGCATTAGAGCACGACCCAGTTTACAAAGCGTATGATGCCAAATTATAAAAGCGGCTTGGGGCGAGCAGAATTTATGACAATTGCATTTTGAATGCAGTCTAAATGGCAAATCCGAGTGTCTCGATCTGCCGCCTGGGAGTTGATTTATTAACGCTTAGCATTTAATAAGTTCAAGCGGATCGGATCGGATTGGATCGGGCAGCCAGAGCACTTCCAAGCACTTTATGGTGCCAATAAAAATGTTTACGCTAAAATGTCTTTATAAAGTTGTGGACGGGAAGGTGGCCGGCCGTTGCTTCTGTCGTTTCTGTCAAGCGTGATGCATTTATTTTAATTAATTTAATTGGTTGTGCATTTGGCAAAAAGAAACTGACATCTAAGCTCGGCAAGGAATTCTGTGCATTCGATGTTATTTTGCTACATCTTCGGACCGTTTGGGCCCCGTTATTAAGCCATCAGCAGAGAAGGAGAGGAGGCGAGGAGGAGCCCTGTATGTATATGAATTTTTGTTCTGTTGTATCATTATGGAGCGGCGGCACCTTAGACAAGCAACCGCCACACATTCTGCAACGCCCACAAAAAAATTGCTGTGGCTGTTGCTGCCACTGCCACCGATGAGGCAGCTGATGATGATGCTTAACGAGGTTCGGCCCGGGCTTCCTACTTGTGGCTGCAACGTGCTGCAGCGTCTTAATTTATGGAATTTTTGTATGTACCTATTTTTTGTGGTTATTTTCTCGTACTTATTTTATTATCTGCTTTTCTGCAGCTGTTCCCAGCAATTACGAGAGCAGCATCATCTGACAAAAAAGTCCCCTACATAGATGTTAGATTAACATGCACTTGCAACACACGACACGACTCTGCCGACTCTGCGACTCGTTCGGTAGAACAACAAACATTTGGTTGACCTTTATATAGCCAACGCCATCTCCAGCGCTACCCTGCTCTGCTCTGCTCTGCACTGCTGCATGCTGCATGCAGTATGCAGCGCTGTGCTGTGCTGTTTTTTTGTAGTTGCTCTCCCCCACTTTGGGGCATTGAAATGCAAATTTGGCAAAATAAAAGTTAATGCGCCATGTGAATGGCAAAAGCGCGGGCTCGGAGGAGAAGAAGAGACCCCAGCGGGGTACTGGAGGCCGCCGCAATGGGGACTGACTTTTATTGCCCCCGATCGTTGCAGTTCGTTGTTCGAATCTTTCGTTGCAATCCGCCCGATTTCAATCAGGCGAGAAGCATGTAAATCTCTTGCTGCAACACAAATATTCCCAAACAGTCACGTGCCCCAACGTCCTCCGACAGCCAAGGCCAATGCCAAAGATCAAAGTTTGGGCAGCTGATCCCCTCGTGGGCTCTCCTTGGGGGATCTCCGTGACGATTTAATTGTAGTTCCCCCTAATTTCCGTCACTTGGCTGCAAATGAGTGGACCCACTCGAAGCCTAAAAATCACACGCCTCCTGCCTCTCGTGCACCACATTAACCCTACTTAACCCAAATTTATTGGCCCATAACCGCCGCCGGCAACCGCATGAAGATATTAACCTTTTAAATAACTACCAAATTATATGTTACGTTGCAATCTGTTGTGTTGGCGCTGCGAATATCTCAAGTAGTTGCAAATTGTTCCACGAAAATTGCCAGAAAATGTAAATGTTAAAGGAAAAATGCACAGTGTGTGGTTTTTGTTTTCGAATTACTAAAATATACATTTTAAGCAGCATTTAAGTGGGAAATTGTTTTCTTTTCAATTGAAAGACTAAGGGTAAAATGAGGCAAAAAATCCCAATGAACTAATTTTCCAAATTCCCAGCTGCGGTGGGGATCCGGCTCCCAAAAGACATTGGCCAAATTGTACTTGCAGCCAGAACTATGCAATTAAAAAGGCCTGGCCTAAAGCATAGAACGAGAGGGAACGATACGTGAGAAAGAGAGGCAGACATTGCGCATACGCCGCATTGGACGCTGGTTGGACAATAAGCGGTGGCTGTGGGGAGAGGAGAGGTGCGGTGGTCCGGCGGGCGGTGGCTCTGCTTTTTTAATCGGTGGAAATTTCGATTTAATTAGATTACCACACACACACACACACATACTATACACTCAGACCCAGATGGTTGCTGGTTACCACCGCCGCAGTCTCCCCATTCCGCCGGTTTTCAGCTTTTCCGATGCTGCCGCTTCACTTGCCACTTGCTCAAGCGTCATTAATTTTTTGCTATTTGTTTTTTGTTTTTTTGCATTTGGTTTTTTTTTTTTTGCTTGTTGGGCCTTGCAAGCCATTGCCAAAGACAATAAAAACCGCACAAAGATACCACAAATATCGTAAAACCACAAAAATTGCATACATCCAAGCGTATAAGCAGAAAAGCTCTGAACCGACGACCCACGGCTCAATTGCCGAAGGCTTTGATCAGCTCACAGAAGCATCCGTCGGCATGAAATCTGGCAAATCTGCCAAATTATTTCAATTAAAATTGCATTTGTAATGCAGCAGTGGAAACCAAAAGGGAAATGAACGAACTCGAAATACGCTTTGGTGTGGAGGAACCATTGCGAATCAGCTTTGGCCATACGTCTCTATCTCTCTATTTGAAAAGCCATATCAAACATGCTTTGGCCGCACAATTGGGCAATCATTCACACTTGAATCGTCAGCAGTCAACAGATGGATAGGGCTCTGGCCCCGGCCTGGCCTACGATATATTGGCCATAATCAGGCGTCTCTAATCAGAAGCCAGCACAATGCAGAGTTGCGCCTCGCTGCATCCACAAATTCACAATTCGAATTGCCAAAAATTACCACAATTCAGCATCGACAGATGGAATGCAGATGGGAAAACGAACCTAAACCCGAAACCTCTGTCCGTGCCTTCGATTCTGCCACTGCCTCGGCATTAGGTTTCATTTCCGTCTTCATCAAAGTCAAATACCAAACCGTGAATATTTTATGTTTTTCATTTGAAATTCAAAAGCGTGCCCGAACTGCAGTCATCCATCGGGCCTCATCGCCGTCTCATTCAGTCGTTTTCCATTTTGGGTTCCTTTTTTCTTTTGCGTGCGAAAATGAGCAGCTGTGGAGCAGGGGAATTAATATGCAGGCGGAGGGTGAGGAGGACGAGTCGGTTTGACGGAGGAAAAGGCGAAAATTAACATGTAAAACATGCTCGTTCTGTTCTTCCGCTGCTGCTGGCCAGCAGCCATTTGTCTACCTAGTGTCTGGGCCGGCTCTGGCTCTCCACCTCTCCTTTTTTCATAGGTATTGTCCCAGGGGTAACCTGCTCGTTGGACGGTGTCTAGCCAACAGAAAAACGGGCCAAAACGGGACCAAAAAAGCAGGCATAGAGAAACGGGAATCGCTGGCGAAAAAGTCAAAAAGTTACAAGCGGCAAATTACACGCGTCTGGCTGGGCGTCCTGCCCCATCTTCACCTTGGACTGCCTCTGTGTCTGTGTCTGTAGTTATCTGCTTGGCAACACCAGACACACAAAGGCTGGGAAAGTGGAAGCGTTTCCAGACATCCAGAGTGGAGCTGTGTGTCTGCACTGCGTCCAAGGGTCGCACCAACAGTTTAACGCGCCACAGGCTGCCACAACAGCGGCTACAACAACAGCGGATCTCTGTTGGATCTCATTTTGTTGCCTGCTTTAGGGCGTTCCAGGTGGAAAGAGGCCCCTCCCTGAAGGGGCGTTCCAGGCGGAAAGAAAGCAAGTGAAAGTTTTATGGCAACTGACAAAATGGCCGTTCAGTAGCATGGCTTTGGGAAAGCGGTAGAGTATTATTCTATAGTCCTGTAAATGCCCTTGCAGGAAAAAAAGTCTTCCGTTGTGTCCTGGCGCTTCTGTCACCCTACCTCCCCCTGCCCTCCTCCCAGAGTAATGTTTATTTCGGGGCCACAATCAAATAATATTGCTTCTGCCCAGATTGGGGGCATATTTTACGTGGCTCTGGCGAGGCACAGATGCTGCTTGCCAGCTTAGGCCAGAGCACCCATATAGTATTTTAGGCCGCTGAACGGATGGAGAAGAGGCACTTAAGTGTCTTTGATTATTTGTAATAAGTTCGATTTTGTGGGAGGCTGAGGCTGATCGGATGATGATGAGAGCCTCGATGGCAGACGTGTGGCAAGTTATGCAATCGTTTTCGTTGCCATTGACGGCAAGTGTTGCCCCAAACCCAAACCCGAATTCGAAACGAAACAGTTTGCTGTGACACTTGAAACCCGCCACTCGATAAAGAGTTTCCTACGGTTGCCCCACTACCAGCAAATCCCATTTAAAGTTCACCGAACATTTTGCGAAATCCGCAAAAAAATAAGAAAAATGACATTGGAGGAGAGCAGAGCGTCTGACCATGATGTGTCCTTTGCCTGACTCTCGGCCATATACAAATTTGACATATAACAAGCTTAACTTGTTGTCCTTTCCGCATTCGTGGCTCTTGTTTTAAGCTAAAGGACATCCCAGGAAGGTCTCATGTGATTTGTTTTACTGATTTACATATGTGGGCTTACGAGTGTATGGACGTTTTATTATATTATTATGTACTTACAAGCAGCATAAACGACTTGAAGGACATCATATTGACTGCAGTTTTAGTTGAGTTTCTCAGCATCGATTGAACTTCGATTGGAATGGTTTTTGTATCCTCGAATCCGCGTGCTAAATAATTGAATTGTATAGATTAGATGTTGGGTTTTTGATGATTCGATTTTAGTTGAATTATTCAATTAAGCTCTTTTTTTTCGCACAAAAATTTAATTTGATCGAAAGTCCTTATGTTCACGGCTTATATTTAGGGACTCTCACTTTCCACTGGGAGGGAGGCGTGCGTGAGTGTGGGGGAGTTGTTCCTCTTTTAAACTATTATTCTGTTGGATTATTTTAGTGTTTATTATTTTCTTTATATGTTGTATGTTGTATCCCAGACAACCGCACAAAGTACACGAACGTTTTGAATTAGGTTAGGCGATGGAGATGCGCTGCCTTTTTATAATAAACGTTCGAGACGCTGGCTGAGGCGCTGGCAGAGACGCCGACAGTGGCAGAGGTGGTGGCGGAGATGGTGGCAGCGTTTGCCGCGTTGCCAACTGCACCTAAAAAGTAACGAAAAAATGGTTTGAACAATTAAGGCAGGTCTCGCCGTCTAACTTCTAGATCATCTTCCTCTCTGTCTCTCTCTCTCTCTCTCTCTCTCTCTCTCTCTCTATCTCTCTCTCTCTCTCTCTCTCTCTCTCTGGCTGTCTCTATGGAGATAGACAGAGCTCTCTCAGAATGAGTCAACAACTGAGCGCTCAGACGACGAGAGGGAGTCTCACAGCAGCAGCAAGTTGTGGCGTCTCGGAGTGTTGAAAAAGTGAAAAATGTTGCAGATCATCAATAGCAACAACCACAAGTGCAACAACAAACAATTGAACACGATCATGATCATGATCATTATGATGAACAAGTGAATAGATGATCATGATGATGATGATGGTGTATTTCAATAGAAGCGGATGTATAACAAGACCAAAGCCTGCAACGCCCCAAAATGACTTCATTAAATCGTTTAGCCACAGAAAAAAGGAACGAAACCAAAATTTGATATTTAAGTTTTTATGAGATGCCCTCGCCTGTCCCCTCGGGCACTGCAGCTGGAATCGAGACGGCCGAAAATGTCACTGGGAATGTCAGATGAGCATAGGGCGATGCCTATAGATACGGTCGATCCAAACTTTCAGCTGAGAGCCCTTCTATTTTATTTTATTTTTAATAGATACATGTGTATGTATATGTATTTTTTGTTTGTTTTGTAAAAACTCAGCACAACGTAGCTGAAGCAGAACTTTTGTGAGAGAGGGCGAGAAAAACGTGATGCGGCTGCCAGTGAAAATTGCACAAGCTGCAGACGTGTTCATGTGTCTCCTGTTACCCATTTCCCATGCCCCAACCAAAATGCAATCTATGACGTGAGGCTCATGCCAAAAACCTAAAAACATAAACTTATCTATTGGCTGCTGATGTTGCCCCTCTGTGTGCACAAGGCTGGAGACGTGTACGACGTGTGTCGAGGGCTCTGTGGGCACATTGGGGTTCCTTTCTTCCGTCAGGCATCAGAGCCCCAACCAATTAACCTTGAAAAATATGATTAAATAACAATTAAAAACAATGACTGATTTCAGCGAGTTTTTTCACATTTTTATCGACCACTTGTGAGGTGATGTGCTGCTGTGTCTGCGCGAGCAGACACCCTCGCCGGACAGCCATCAGCCAGCCAGCTCGAGTCCCCAGCTCGAGCCTTCGGGGGGGCAGGGTAAGCCAAGTAATTGAACAACTTGTTGGTACTTTTAACATTTGATTTCCGTGACACTTGAGCCGGCCACCGACCGAACATCTCCGCACGGAGGCCACATTGAGCCCACTGTACCCCGCCGAAACTGTCTTAACAACATAATACCCGTTAACAATGGGGCCAACAGCATTTCGTACGCTCGCTCGACACTCCATTGAAAAGTAATCATTTCTTTGAGCTCACTCGAATGTAAGTTGAATATTTCGGCGGGGCTTCGAGTGCATTTTGTGGTAGCTGCGATTACGAAAAGATTTCAACCTAAAATGTTAATAATTAGAGCAATGTAATGGGGCGAATTTGTATATAATACCAAGTGCAAGTAATGGCTATTTGAAGATTTTCCTTTGATCCGCTTCCAACAATAACTTGACATCAATTGGTCAACATTTGATGGCCAAACTTTTGTCATTGACGCTGCCGCTACCGCTGCTGCTGTTGCCAATTGCTGCTGTTGCAGTTTCTCCCAGACTTTTAATCATTTGTCAAAAAGTCTTGAACAATAAACTTTGGCAACATTTCCCGCTTAATTCATCAACTGGCCGGGCCACTCGAGAGAGTGGTAGCCGAAACGGAAGCAGAACCTATTCAGAATCCATTTTTCTTGGCAGCAGCATTTTTTTCCCTTAGCTGTTGACATTTTAAAGCTGTTTCTGCTGCCGCCACTGCCGCTGCCGCTGTGCTTATTGAATTGTTGCAGCCACAAAAATCAAAGAAACAAAGATGGAAAAAAATTAACATTTAAAAGAACAGACTCAGAAGCATTTAAAATGATTTTTATACCCGATACTCAAAATGAGTATTGGGGTATATTAGATTTGTGGTAAAAGTGGATGTGTGTAACGTCCAGAAGGAATCGTTTCCGACCCCATAAAGTATATATATTCTTGATCAGCATCAATAGCCGAGTCGATTGAGCCCTGTCTGTCTGTCCGTCTGTCCGTCCGTCCGTCCGTCCGTCCGTCCGTCCGTCCCCTTCAGCGCCTAGTGCTCAAAGACTATAAGAGCTAGAGCAACGATGTTTTGGATCCAGACTTCTGTGATATGTCACTGCTACAAAAATATTTCAAAACTTCGCCCCGCCCACTTCCGCCCCCACAAAGGACGAAAATCTGTGGAATCTACATTTTTAAAGATACGATAAAACCAAAAACGCAGAATCGTAGAAGATGACTATATGTTCTAAATCGTGAAATCTAAATCAGATCGTTTAATTATTATAGCCAGAATCAAGAAAACAAATTCATTCTTTTTCGCTCTGTCTCTCTCTATCACAAGGGTTTCATGGTCGGTTTTGCCAATTGCAAAATATGAGTTCAAGGATCTTAGAACCTATAAGAGCCAGAGCAACCAAATTTGATATCCACACTCCTGTGATATCGGACCTTGACCGTTTCGTGTCCAAATTTCGCCACACCCCCTTCCGCCCCCCCAAAGGACGAAAATCTGGGGCATCCACAAATCTCAGATACTATTAAGGCTAGAGTAACCAAATTTAGTATCCGCACTTCTGTTAGATCTCACTATAAAACGTATATCTCAGAATTTCGCCCCACCCCCTTTCGCCCCCACAAAGGACGAAAATCTGTTTCATCCACAATATTGCAGATTCGAGAAAACTAAAAACGCAGAATCATAAATAACGACCATATCTATCAGATTGCTGAATCTGGATCAGATCGGATCATTTTTGTAGCCAAAAGCAAGAAATCAATTTGCAGTGGCTGCGCAGCGCCCGACGTCACGCTCAGACTGATTTTCTGTCTCTCTCGCACGCACTCTTTGTCGTGTGGTTCAATATTAGCGGCGTCTGCCGGAGGAGAGCCATACTGACTTAGTATCGGGTATAACTGTAGAGTTGCGGTGTCCGCAGCAACTCACAACGTTCCACCTCGTTTTTTTTGTATTCAATTACTTTTATTCTGCTTTAATACTAGTACTTATATAAGGTTAGCAACTAGTTGTGAGGGTCTGGGACTGTGGTTTGTTGGTGGGGTAATGGGGCGTAGCTATGCGGTACGGCCGCAAAGCATTGCTTCGCACAGCCGTTCCTCCTTACTCCTCCGACACTTTCCTTTCCCTCTCTGATCTCCGTAGTTCCCGCATTATAGTGGCGGCGAACCTAGTGGTGGCATCCCACGCCTTGGGATTCGCTACCATGAGCGACACGATCCCTCCGACGCTAATGCTGGTGGCTAGCTCATCCTCTAGCTGGCGCCTCTCGTACTCGAAACGGTGGCATTCAAAGAAGACGTGGTGAGCGTCCTCCACGATACCTCGACCACATGATGGGCACCAGTACTCCGTTTCGTGTCCAAACCGCTTCAGGTACGATCTGAAGCATCCGTGACCGCTCAGCATCTGAGTGAGGTGGAAGTCCACCTGTCCGTGCTTCCTCTCCAACCACAGCTTGATATCCGAAATAAGCCGGTGGGTCCAGCGTCCTTTAGTCGAGGAATCCCACTTCATCTGCCACCTCCTGACGGTCTCGTGCCTGGGTGATTCTCTCTCGACTCCGGTGGGAGGATTGTGGGTGTCCCTGCGAGATAGCTCGTACACCTCGGCCCTTTCCCTCGCTTGCTCTGCTATTGGGACTATTCCCGCGATGACCAGTGCTGCGTCGTCGGATATGGTTCTAAACGCGGAGGCGATCCTGATGGCACATAAGCGGTGCGTTGCTTCGACTCCTCGCATATTGCTCGGAACCTTCGTCGCTTTGGACCACACTGCGGCAGCATACAGGAGCTGAGAGGAGACGACGCTGGTGAACAGCTTCCTCCTTGCTTGCTTTGGCCCCCTGGTGTTGAGCAGGACTCACGAGAGTGCTCGGCAAGTCTGTGCGGCCTTTGTGTTGGCGAACTCTCTAAATGAAAGCCTAGTGTCCAGCATAACTCCTAGGTATTTAAGCGCCCTTTGCGATGTAATGTCGTGTCCGCCGACCGACACTCGGGCCGTCTCCACCTTCTTCCTGCTGCTAATCAGAACAGCCTCGGTCTTGTGAGCCGCCAGCTGTAATCCCGCTATGGCGAGCCACGTCTCCACGGCACGGATTGCCCCGTTTGCAGCTGCTTCAACTGCTGCAAGGTCCTTGGCTACCCCTACGATGGCGACGTCATCGGCAAACCCCACGACCGTCGTGCCCTCGGGAAGGTTCAGTCGCAGAACTCCATCGTACATCGTATTCCACAGGAGCGGCCCCAGCACCGACCCCTGCGGGACTCCAGCAGTTACTCTATATGATCTTATCCCTTCGCTCGTCTCGTACAGCAGCACCCTCTCGCTGAGGTAGCTGTCCACTATTCTCAGGAGGTATTCCGGGATCCGTAGCCTCCGTAGGGCTTCCATCGTCTTACCCCAGTCCGCAGAGTTGAACGCGTTTTTATACCCGATACTCAAAATGAGTATTGGGGTATATTAGATTTGTGGTAAAAGTGGATGTGTGTAACGTCCAGAAGGAATCGTTTCCGACCCCATAAAGTATATATATTCTTGATCAGCATCAATAGCCGAGTCGATTGAGCCCTGTCTGTCTGTCCGTCTGTCCGTCCGTCCATCCGTCCGTCCGTCCGTCCGTCCGTCCGTCCGTCCGTCCGTCCGTCCCCTTCAGCGCCTAGTGCTCAAAGACTATAAGAGCTAGAGCAACGATGTTTTGGATCCAGACTTCTGTGATATGTCACTGCTACAAAAATATTTCAAAACTTCGCCCCGCCCACTTCCGCCCCCACAAAGGACGAAAATCTGTGGCATCCACATTTTTAAAGATACGATAAAACCAAAAACGCAGAATCGGTGAGGATGACCATATCTTCTACAGTGCAAAATCTGAACCAGATCGAGATCGAGTGTCTGCTACCTTATAGCAGACACTTATTGAAAACCTCGGCGAGGGCGGATGGCTGTAGTGCCAATGCCAGTTTTAAAGCCCTATTTGGGATTGCATCCGGGCCTGGGGCTTTTTTGCTGGGCAGGCTCCTACCGGCTTCCAGGATCTCCGCTTCCGTGATCATTTCGATGCCCGTGATCGGTGCGTCGCTTTCTAAGGGGCCTGGACGCCTCTGTTGCTCGCTTGGGAACAGGGTGTGCACTATGTCCTCGAGGGTGCTGGCCTCTTCATAACGATTTTGTAAGCTCTGCCCCAGGGGTCTTGTTCCGCTGCGTCACAGAGCTGGAGAAAGCATTCCCGCTTGCTGCTCCGAATTGCATGCTTCAGTGCCTTCCTGGCGGTCCTATACTCCTCATGCGATGTGTCGAACCGAGTCGTGCGTCGCGCTCTCTGCATAGCTCGTCTGGCCCTTAGACACGTTGTCCGGAGCCTGTCGATGTCGGCGTTCCACCACACGATTGGCTCGTGGTGCCGCATGAATGGCTTCCGCTGTCTCATGCTCCTGTCACAGGCCTCCTCCATTCGCAAGGCGAGCTGGTTGGCCGATTCGTTGGCGCTTGTGTCGCCGAGGGCCTCCCACGTCTCGAGGCTTCTGGCCAGAGCGGTGGTGTTGAGCGTGTCCACGATGTAGGCTTTGCTCCTCGCGCTTGACCTGCTGGGTCTGGGGCGTTCGCCAATGGTGCATACTATGGCTTCGTGGTCGCTTCCGGTGTACACGTCTCCTATTCGCCACCTTGCATTGCGCAGCTGCGAAGGGATCGCGAACGTTAGGTCAATGATTGACCCAGCGCCACCCCTGCAGAAGGTTTGCTGGGAGCCCTCGTTCAGCAGTGCTAGGTCTAGCGATGCTAAAGTTTCTAGCAGGATTCGGCCTCTTGCGTTGGTGACTTGGCAGCCCCACTCGTGTGCCCACGCGTTGAAGTCCCCGGCGATTAGGACTGCCCCGCGGTTTCTTGCGTCTTCAGCTAGATCCTCAATGATTCGGGCGAAGGACTCGAGGGGTAGACTGGGCGCTAGGTAGCAGCTGTATACCCGTAGGTTGCCAGCTCTCGCGCGCACAAATCCGTCTCCTGCCAGCACATTGCTGAGTTTACAGGGATCGCCTCCACATGCCCACAGGGATGCCTTCCCTGTTCTGTCGGTCGCCCAGGATTCGTTGTAACCTGATTTGTACGGCTCGCTGAGTATGGCCAGGTCCGATTTGAGCTCTCTCACCGTCTGCAGGAGCAGGTCCTGTGCGGCCCTACAGTGATTCAGATTGAGCTGGATTACTTCCATCCTCTTGTTCCGGCTACCTCTCCTAGCTTCGAGAAGGGACACTTCCGGCTTCCCGATTGATGGCCTCTGTCCTCTCGGCCTCTCCCGGCGCAGACGAAGCAGGTTGCCTTGTTTGGACAGTCTGATATCTTGTGCGCATTGACGCCGCAGCGAATGCAGCACCCAGTTCGGTCCACTGCACTATGGCAGTTTGGCGCAATGTGCCCAATCTCCAAGCACTTGTAGCACCTAGGCTGCGAGTCCTTCTCCTTGATCTTACATACCGTCCATCCCACCTTGACCTTGCCCTTGCCCTTGCCCTTGCCGAGGACCACTTGAGCATCCTTGCTCGGCAGTCCAATTACGGCAGTCTGGGTGTCCCGGTATGATGGGCGTAGGCTTCTCACATTCACCGAGTTGGCTTCGATGGCAAATTGTTCCGCTAAGGCCTTCACAAGGTCCTCCGTGGTTACTAGCGGGTCCAGGTCGCTGATCGATAGCACCCTCGTCCTTGTGTCTTCGGAAAGGGCACGTACCTCCGCTACTCCATCCAGTACCGATTCGAGGCTCTCCTTTATCTTTGTTGCGCTTACTTTATCGCCTCTGTTCAGCTCAAGGAGCAGGTTACCATTTGCGGTACGGCGGACCTTGTTGACGCTCGTACTCAGGTCCTGAAGCTGACCGTCTTCTCTCCGGGTGACCAGGGCCGGCACCTCGCTGTAGGTTTTTCCTTTCGCCTCGACGACCACGGCGTCCGGGCGGTGAGGTTTCCAAGCCGGCTTCTTAGCTGCCCTCGTCTTCTTGGCCACCACCCTCCATCCGCTGACCGGAATCTCGGGGCTCTTAGTCATAACGCTGGGCGTCGCCACGTCTTCTTGTGGCGGCAACGGGGCTTTCTTCTGCGGCCTCCTGGTTGCGTTGGCGCCTTTTGGCTGCCTTGGGCGCGTGGGGGGAGGGGGTGGGGACCCGGATCCACCAGTGGCTGGCTTAGCCTACTTCCAGACTGTCGTTGTCTGCTGCTCTTTATCCATGCTCATGCTCTTAGTGCTCTGCGAGCATTTTGAGCACAGGACTGCGGCGTCGAGGCCTTCCTGCCTGACGCTTCTGCCCGCTGCTGATGCTTGGCTTGCTTCATTGATGCTCGTGTGAAGCTCCTTCATTCGCACGAACATGTTTCTCGTCGCCATGTTGATGTGGCGCGTATTCTTATCCATCCTTCTGCTATGGACTTCATCCAAGATATTTCCCAGCTCTTGGAGGTTTTCGAGGCAGGTTGCCTCCTGGCAGGCCTTACTTCTCTTAGGCGGCGTTTTTCTTTGCAAACTCTCTGGGCTGGCTGGGTCCCGTACCCTCTTAGGGGTCTCCCGGGCGTCCGGGTCCATGCTCTGTAACTCTGCTCCTGGAGCTGACGCAGGTGCTGGCGATCGGGCTTGCTGCCCTTCATGAAAGCCAGGTTTTCGTCCTCTTCCATTCCTTTGCTCGATGTTCCAGTTAATTCTGGGTCGATTTTAATTTGAAATTTCAAATTTCGTTTGGCGCGTAACTCTGCTCCGGCACTCCGGCAGCCCTGTTCCGTACGAGGCTGTCCGGCAACACCGTCCGAGCTGCCACCCTGCGCGATCACCTGACTGGCAGCTCAGTGATCAGCTGCTGAGTGGGAGGCTCCCGGCGAGAACCGTAAACAGAATAAGAAAGAAAAATTTAAGTGAGAAAATTGTTTTGCTTCAACTCCACCAACAATGTGTATAGCGGAAGGCGCCAAACAAGAGTTCACCCCTCTCCCCCTCCTGCACGGAGCGCACTGGATATGCCCCTGCAACAGAACGGGTTGTCGGCGAGGGCGGATTTCATACGCAGTACGTACCGGTGCTTCAGTGACCTGCTCTTAACAGCTTTCCTTTCAGTTGCCAGGCGTGACGCGGATTTTTTTGCCGGAAAACTTGGAGCTCGTGATAAACACAACCGCACAAACGGTCCGTGTGTGCTCGCCGTGTGTGCGTGTGTGCTTGTGTGTGTGTTCCAGGGCTGCATTCACTGGATTTGCATATTCCAATTTCCCATTTAATCAATTTAGCCAGAGAGAGAGAGTGGGAGGTATGCATCTCCCATTGTCTGCCATCGGCTGCCTCCGCACATCATTTATGCTTGTTAATTTTTATTTAGCCGGGCCACGGCGAAATCTCAGCCAGGACCCTAAGCGATTGAGCCGTAACCGGCACTGACGTTGTTTACGTGTTTACCAGTGCATTCAGCGCACGCTGGGGCCCACAGATGCGAGTGCGGACTCATTGTCCCGGGAACTGACAGCTCGAAGACTGCAGCAGCAGACAGGCAAACAAGTTAAGCGAGCGAATGAGACACGACTCACTGCGGAGGCGACTGCTGTGGCAGGGACCCATCCACTCATGTCCACGAACTAATAACAAGGACCCAAATGCGAGAAGGATAACCTAAAACTATAAAGTCGCGCACCCAGGGAAAAAAACATTGATATTTATATATTTCCATTTGGATTGATTTGTTCCTTTTGGCTATAAAAATGATCTGATCTGATCCAGATTCAGCAATCTAATAGATATGGTCATTATCTATGATTCTGCGTTTATAGTTTTCTCGAATCTGCAATATTGTGGATGCAACAGATTTTCGTCCTTTGTGGGGGCGGAAGGAGGTGGGGCGAAATTTTGAGATATACAATCCATCAGATTGCTGAATCTGGATCAGATCAGATAATTTGTATAGCCAAAAGGAACAAATCAATTTGCAGTGGCTACGCAGCGCCCGACGTCACGCTCAAACTGATTTTCTTTCTCTCTCGCACGCACTTTTTGTCGGGTCGTTTAATATTAGCGGCGTCTGCCGGAGGAGAGCCATACTGACTTAGTATCGGGTATAACTGTAGAGTTGCGGTGTCCGCAGCAACTCACAACGTTCCCCCTCGTTTTTTCCTGCCTTCTAAATGTCAAAACAATTAAACCATCGAAACTTAGAAACTAAAAAGATCATGTTCTTAATTGCTCGCCCATTTTTGGGGGGAACAGTGGGCACCAGAAGTACCTGCATACATGCCCAAGTGTTAGCACTCCCCCAAGGTATATTTTATCATAAATTCTGCAAGATTTGCAAATTATAAATTATTCAATAGTTCCGCGGAATGAAGTACCAAACGCCTCGAAGATCAGCAAATAAATAACATATTTTCCATTAATAGCTCCTTTGCTTTTATGACCTATAAAATTCTTACAGCAGGCCGTAGACTTGCGCCGCTCACTGTGTTTGGCAGTAAAAATTAGTTAATGAGCTCTGCATGAGTTCGGCACGTCGTGGAATAGCCACAAAGCCTTAAGCACCAGAAAGACCTGGTATCTGACAAACACAAAAATGCAAAGACAATGGCTGCGCAGAGCAAATACAATGCAATAATTGTACAGAGAATAATGGCAAAAGCTAAAGTTAAGGTGCGGAGTCGGTGTCGGTGTCGGAAAGTGGCAAACAAATTGGCCAACAGCAACAAGAGCTGCTTCTGCTGCTGCTGCTGCTACTCGTGGAAGTATCTTTGTATCTTTGCTGTTTCTACAATTGCTGGCAACATTGAACTTTAAATGGTAGCAGAGATCGAGCCAGAGTCGGAGCCAGAGCCACATGTGAGTGCGATTGCATTTCTTGCGTACAAACATATATCTGCGATGACATCGAACTCGTCTCGGGCCAAGTACGTCACGTTGCCCAAGCCCCATCCACTGCCACTGGCACTGGCACTGCTTCTGCTTCTGCCCCAGCCCCTGATGATTAAGACGATGATGGCGCATAAAAAAAGAGCCATTGCGATCGATTTTCCTAGCAGGCAAATTAATTAAAGTACAAGCTTTTGAAGTACAATCTACACAAAATGTTGTTGAGAGCCAGCGAACAAAACCTTGACCTTCGGCGATGAAGATAAATGAGCGTTTGGGCGAAGATCGCAAGAGGAAAAATTTTGGCTACCGTTCACGCATTATGAAAAGTGATTGCCAACAGTTTTCAGTTAATTTATTGATTTAATTTTGTTGCACATCGATTGAGCACATTTGTTTGCCTGTGTTGGCTTGCATTCAGTATTTAATTGGTTTCCTTAACCTAAATTACATTTTTCATGGGCCTTAACTTATTTAAGAATCTCCGAGTAACGGAGATGTAAATTAATTCACATTTAATTTCACATTTTAGCAACAATCAAGAGACGTTCCGTATTGATTGGTTGGGCATCAGTGGATGTTCAGAATATGAATGGATTCAATGGGTTGGGTGAATGGTCTGTTCGTCTTACTCCTGACTAATCAACCATTTCGCTTATTGGCGAAAATCAATAGTCAAAAGGGGAAGGAAAACTAACCGTGAGGGAGTCAATGTCAAAGGCTCATTCTCGTGTCGGAGAGCCTCCACTTAACTGGCGTTTCTTTATAGCTTGGATTGTAATGGAAGTTCTTAGGACTAGCTTAGAACATAGATTGCACATTAGGCCCCTCCTCTGCACAGATCCTGACTCAGTGCTTGGTCCCGCCCTCGAAGCTGACGTCCGCATGGAAGCCCGTGTCGTCGGCGTGGTAAATCACATTCTGGATGCGTCCGTCCGGCAGAAGAATATGGTATTGACCGCGTGTCACGCCATGGAAGTCCCGGTTCTGCTTGTGGCCAAAATCGTTGCCGGTGTGGAAGTCACGTATGCGATAGCCGAAGGCATACTTCGAGGCGTACTGCTGCAGCTGAGGGCGGGGGAAATAGAGAGGGAAATAAGTTAGTCATATATATCGTATATACTCGTGGCATGTGTGCATGGATTGCTCAGTAAACCGATAAGTTGCATGCAGCAGCCCACCCCCTCGGCTGCCACAATTCGTGCGCAAGCTGAAAAATATGCAGTGGAAAATCTATTAAGCACGCTGTCATGTACAGTGAAGACAGCGAGCAGCGAATGGCGAACAACTGGCAGATGCCAGGCATTGCCATGCGAGGCGACAGATCCAGAGACAACAACAAACAAACAATAATTTCTAGTCGGATGGTTCTCTGGTGGAACTGTGAACACCCTGAGCGACTGACAGCCAAGCGGGAACGAAGGATCTTCCCATCTTCCCCCCCACCCCAACCCCCTTTGACACACTCTGCTATGAAGCGTTGATTTACCCCCTCTCTCCAACCTCCCTATTGTTCTGTCTTCTACAATTTGGGGCTTGCCTTTTTGTTGTAAGTATTCCCGCTGCGTGTGTTGGTGTGCGCTTCCGTTTCCGCTCATTCAAATGCCAGAACAGAACTCTCTCTCTCTCTCTCTCTTGCACTGCCTCTCTGTTGTTTTGTGTTGGCGACAACTGTTGGTAACTTTTGCTACATGTTTCGGGCTGTTTCTCTGCGGCTTTTATGGCCTACCCAAGATATGGTACGAGTATGCGTGTGTGTGCCTGTGTGTATATATGGGGGGCGTGGCAAACTTTCTGATATGTTAATGAGTTGTAAATTAAGTTTAATTAAGTTACATTGTTGACTAGATTTTTACTTTGCTTTTCTTTTCCTGATGGGTGGTATGGGGTGGCGGAAATGTAATTCCGCCGGAGAGAACAAAAGTTTTCGGGGCTTTCGAAGATTTATAGACCTGATTGAATAGCACTCGGAGCTCGTTTGATTGCCATCCGCCCTTCCGCAGATTATTTCTTCCTTTAAATTAAAATAAATCTCAGCAGAATTTCTCGCCAACATTTTCCCCTTCTCTTAATCATAATTAATAAATTCTCTGCTCTAGCGATTTGCCAACATTTGCGCCAGTACTTTTTTCATGCCTTTCCACCATTCTCCTAATGGAATCCAAAAGGAAAATATGCATTTTTCCGCAGTCCAACGGGAAGGGGCAGCGGCAGCGGCAGCGGCAACAGCAGCTTCATTAGGAGAATGCAAAAATGTTAATAGATTTTAACGTGCAAAGCAGCCCCAGATCCGCTTTCATTCTTCTTCCGCTGCATAAAAAAAAGACGGGAATATCTGCGGAATATGCAAATCCAGGGGATACGGGGACCCATGGCTCTGCAGCGGGGAATTTTCATTACAAATTGATTTGATTAAAGTGAACATAATTACAATGCAGATGGAACATGTCCAAGGGATGTTCAGGTGGACTCATACTCATCCACTGATGGGTCAATGTTTTCTTTAAAAAAAAAAACAAAAATATGGTACCCATCGAAGTGGAAACGGTATCAGAATCAAAATCAGAGCCAAAATCAGATCACGTGCCATTCCCTGAATAGAAAATGCATCTGCCGTAAATCCAATGACGCTGCCCAATTTTCGTGCTTTGTCCACGAGTGCCCATTAGTTGGGGAGTTCGCTGGGACAGTCGGGGGAGATCAATCCAGGCAAGGATTGGGTTGTCATGCCTCATATTGACTAGGGCGGGGGTCAAAGTTTCATCGGAACGTAACCAAAATTCCTTCACGATTTATAAGTGTACTTTTTGGGATGCTGTAGAAAAACTTCCTCCTGCATTTTGCGATTTCATCACCAACATCATCAAAGATCCCGATCCTCCGCAGCAGCCCGAATCCTTCGATTCCAAGTCCAGTCGCTATAGTCTCCTAAGTTTCCAAATTTTGCTGAGAGATTTGGTCTGTTGTCTGTCTAGAGCGTCTTCTTTTCTTAGAAGAATTGCCGTGGATCTTTCATGTTTTTTCCTTGTTTATTACGCAATTTACATATAGGGATATAGTTGGTTGTCGATGTCAACAGCGAGGGAATAGTTTTGTGCAAGATATGACAAAGGAGCTCCTTCTTTGGGGTGGGGTAAAAGTTTAGGGGAGACAAGGCCTTGCCGGGGGGAGAATTTTTGCATTTAACACGTTTCCTGTCGTTGGCTTTTAGCGAATTGTGCGACGAGGAGTCGAGTGCAAAATGCAGTTTGAGCCAAAACTACGTGAGTTCGTTTAGTTTGGTTCGGAGTGAGCGATTGGCTGGCCGTCTGGCAGGGGATGGCATCCGACCCGCTCGGAACTTTCTTTCATGGCGAAAACCCATTGGGCGGAACAACTTTTTTGGTAATTCAATGCGAAGGCTCCCTGGGCCACCCCATCTTGCACTTGTTTCGGCCAATTGAGGAGCCAAACAACAACAGGCCAGGAGCAGCGACAGAAAATGGATGCCCACTGACGGGAAATGCCTTCGGAAGTGCCCCTAATTTGCATATAATCAGCATTGTTAACGGCCTCTCGGCGTTGTGCCGTCTTTTAGTCATTAAAATGTTTCCTGACTCTCGAGCCCCGCTTGGGGCCTATCCAGGGGTTGACCGAACCCCCTTCCGCCCTGGAGGGTCGTAATCATAATCAGCATTTGGTCTTTGATTTATTTTTATCAAATTTTCTGCACGGGATAGAGATAAAAAAGCCTTTGGAGACAGCTGTTAATGGAGGATCTGCGGGCACGCATGTGGCATTGCCACAGTCTTAAATCAAAGCCATGGCATGCACTTTGTAGCCTCTTCGAATAGATCAGGATTTGCCGGAAGAGATTCTGCTCCCCCATGCGATGCCATAACACTAATCCTTGTTGGGTAACTAAGGAAGCGTGGTCCTGCTGCCCGTGCCACCACTCTCCATTGAAAGTGTGGTGCGTTTATTATTCACACAAGTCGTTTAAGAGCTGCAAACACCTCGTGCCACACCCCAAAACCCAAAACCTCAAGGGACACAGACAGGCAGAGAGATTGGGAGATTGGGCAGAGGGTGCAGGCACATCCAGGCTTCAGTGGCATCAGTGTGGCAAGTGCAGCAGTGCCCCAGTGCTGCATGCTCATTTAAAATTGAACAAGTGTGGCACTGAGTTTCGGGCCGCACAGGAGTTGGGCTTGCAACGAGGTTGGATTTGAGGCTGTGTGGGTGTGGGTGTGGGTGGGGGGCAGGAACAATAAAAGCAACAGCAACCGAGACGAGGCAAATCGCATTTAAATGGAAATAAATGTTGTGTCCAAACAATTTACAACGAGGGGGAACGTTGTGAGTTGCTGCGGACACCGCAACTCTACATTTATACCCGATACTTAGTCAGTATGGCTCTCCTCCGGCAGACGCCGCGAATATTAAACGACACGACAAAGAGTGCGTGCGAGAGAGACAGAAAATCAGTCTGAGCGTGACGTCGGACGCTGCGTAGCCACTGCAAATTGATTTGTTCCTTTTGGCTATAAAAATTGTCTGATCTGATCCAGATTCAGCAATCTGATAGATATGGTTATACTCTATGATTGTGCGTCTTTAGTTTTCTCGTATCTGCAATATTGTGGATGCAACAGATTTTCGTCCTTTGTGGGGGCGGAAGGGGGTGGGACGAAATTCTGAGATACACGGGGCAGGAGTAGGGGCAGCGGTAGTGGTAGTGGCAGGGGCAGGGGCATCTCTAACCAAAATTGAGTTATCAGTTTGTTGGCTTTGTCCTGGCAATGCGCTCGGGCTGATTGCGTGACAGCTGCTGCTGCTCCCGCTGCCAAAACCCATCCGCATCCGTCTCGAGAAGAGCCAGAACCACGGCCAGGACCAGCACCAGGACCAGCACCAGCACCAGGAGTAGCAGGAAAAAATCCATCTAACGAAATGGAAGAGCAGCAGGAAAAATGTCAAACTACGTGATTTTTATGCGAATGTGGCAGTCAATGGCACGTTGCCAGCAGCATTGGAAATGGCAATAGGATTCGGAATGTGAATGGGAATAGGACTGCCATGCCCCACCCTACAGTTTTAGCTTTCATCTATTCTGCCACGGATTGCCCCCCCGAGAGCCGTATTAGCCGGCAGGTTGGGCGGGACTGGGCAGGATGCCGGACTGGCTGCGGTTTATTACGTCCAACGGATGAAATGGAGCTAATTTAAAGCCAACCCCGGGTCAGATATATGCTGAGGCAGCGACGGCGGAAAGCGAAACCGAGCAGAGTTAGCCGTGGCCACTGGTAATTCTGAGTATTTGAATAAATACGCTTGAAATGCAGAGAACGAGCTGCAGCCATCCCATAAATATGTATGGATTCATCAATCAGCAGTCAGCCAACGAACCTGGCTGGAACATCCCACAGAGCCTTCTTTTCTCACAAAACTGATCGATAAAAAATCAAGGAAAGTCATAGTTTTTTCGAGTGTATGCCTGAGATTCCAGACACACTTTCTGGGCCTTAACCTATCCGTACTTTGAAACTGGGGACCGGGAAGGACCCCATCAATTGCACGACACCTTTGCCGAACAGAACAAAGGCCTTAAGAACTCGACGACATTAGCCACACATGTTTGTGCCCAGGAGGGATCAAGGATACCCAGCACTAAGCTGTCCCCATGCCCCCCCTTTCGTCAGCTCGTAAAGTAGTTGAACATTTCGTTTGGGGAAACCCTTTTGTGGAGTTATTTTCAATGCCGGAACCGAACTAATAATCAATACCCATATGCTGCCGAGAGGCACTGGCGGAGGAGGTGAAGGCTCCATTAAATAAAACTTAAATCTCTGCTTAGGAAGAGACCCTTCCCCGACACAATCTCTTTTCAACACTTGCCAAAATATGATTTGCTCCCACATTATAAACGAGGTGGAACGTTGTGAGTTGCTGCGGACACCGCAACTCTACAGTTATACCCGATACTAAGTCAGTATGGCTCTCCTGCGGCAGACGCCGCTAATATTGAACCACACGACAAAGAGTGCGTGCGAGAGAGACAGAAAATCAGTCTGAGCGTGACGTCGGGCGCTGCGTAGCCACTGAAAATTGATTTCTTGCTTTTGGCTACAAAAATGATCCGATCTGATCCAGATTCAGCAATCTGATAGATATGGTCGTTATCTATGATTCTGCGTTTTTAGTTTTCTCGAATGTGCAATATTGTGGATGCAACAGATTTTCGTCTTTTGTGGGGGCGGAAGAGGGGGGGGGCGAAATTCTGAGATATAAGTTTTATAGTAAGATCTAACAGAAGTGCGGATACCAAATTTGGTTACTCTAGCCTTAATAGTCTCTGAGATTTGTGGATTCCCCAGATTTTCGTCCTTTGCGGGGGCGGAAGGGGGTGTGGCGAAATTTGGACACGAAACGGTCAAGGTCCGATATCACAGGAGTGTGGATACCAAATTTGGTTGCTCTGGCTCTTATAGGTTCTGAGATCCTTGAACTCATATTTTGCAATTGACAAAACCGACCATGAAACCTGTGTGTTAGAGAGAGACAGAGCGAGAAAGAATGAAATTGTTTTCTTGATTCTGGCTATAATAATTACACGATCTGGTTCAGATTTTGCACTGTAGAAAATATGGTCAGCCTCACCGATTCTGCGTTTTTGGTTTTATCGTATCTTTAAAAATGTGGATGCCACAGATTTTCGTCCTTTGTGGGGGCGGAAGTGGGCGGGGCGAAAATTTGAAATATTTTTGTAGCAGTGACATATCACAGAAGTCTGGATCCAAAACATCGTTGCTCTAGCTCTTATAGTCTTTGAGCACTAGGCGCTGAAGGGGACGGACGGACGGACGGACGGACAGACGGACAGACAGACAGGGCTCAATCGACTCGGCTATTGATGCTGATCAAGAATATATATACTTTATGGGGTCGGAAACGATTCCTTCTGGACGTTACACAGATCCACTTTTACCACAAATCTAATATACCCCAATACTCATTTTGAGTATCGGGTATAATAACTTTTGCACCAATCTTATCTTATGCCTAAATCGTCCACATATTTAGTTTTTTTTTACCCAAAAAATTGAAATATTTTTTTAGCAGTGACATATTACAGAAGTCTGGATCCAAAACATCGTTGCTCTAGCTCCTATAGTCTTTGAGCACTATGCGCTGAAGGGGACGGACGGACGGACGGACGGACGGACGGACGGACGGACGGACGGACAGACGGACAGACAGACAGGGCTCAATCGACTCGGCTATTGATGCTGATCAAGAATATATATACTTTATGGGGTCGGAAACGATTCCTTCTGGACGTTACACACATCCACTTTTACCACAAATCTAATATACCCCAATACTCATTTTGAGTATCGGGTATAAAAAGGGGAAGGGATAGGCAAACACAAACAGCAAAAGGGTTGAAATAAAAATGAAATTAAAATATGTGAGTGGGAGCCGGAAAATATTGCACCTGCAGATGTTGGGCCCCCGACCAGCCCACAGCACACAGGACACAAGCATCTAGCATCCTTATACATAGGCAGCTCCGGTTTGGAGAGTGAGTGAGTGACGACCATTACCGACCATTTCGGCCACAATAAAATGACAAATTCCCCAAAAATCCGACCATGTCGCACACGTTACCAGTGGCAGTGGCAGTGGCTGTGGAAGTGGCAGTGGCAGGGAGAGCAAGAGCAGCAGCTGCTGTCAAACAAGTCCCATGACGAGCATTGCAACGGCATGTCGTGCCACAGCCTCTCCGGCTCTGACACCCACTTCCGCTGCTGGACCCCAGCCTAAACTCCACCTAAACTTGAGCCTAACAAGTGTCGTTTGCCTTTCAGAGATGGACAGGCAGACGGACGGACGGTCAGACGGTCAGACAGGAGCAGGACAATGTCCAGGCGGGTGCCTTTCCCAGCCATGTCCTCCCCTGCCGTGCCATGCCCTGCCACGCTCTCATCTCCCATCATGGTCATCAGGCGTCGTTTCTGGGGTTTTGCAACAAGACCGAGCAACGAGGCTCAGTGCGGGATGACGACAAGTCCGACAGGGACAAGGCAAAAGCCTATTAAAAATCATGCTAAACGGCAGTAAAACAATGTGTGTGTGTATGTTTGTGTGTGTGTGGCAGCCCCCACCCTACGGCTCCATCGGCATCAAGCACCAGCACCAGCCGGATCAGTAGCAGGAACAAGAGCCGGAGGAGGAGCACGACCAGTTGCAGGGATTGCTGTTAGGACTGTTGTTGGAAGAGTCCTTGTTTACTGCGTTCCCTGTTTAATGCGCATTAACGCAGAAAGGAGAAGAGTGTACTGTGGACTGTGAATGTCAGATGGCCGTAGATGCAGCGGACTCCCCCCAAAGCACATTTTTTCAGACGACAAATTGCCAATAAATAAAATGTAATAATCTTTTCCTCGAAATCGAATAAAAGTGCACTGAAAAACAGCTACGAAATAAAGGAGGAGAACGTCACAGCAAACTTAGCTCGAAAACAATTTTAAGTCTATTTGCGACAGTAAAACGGAGGGTCCTAGGAGAGGGAATATTATTTTGTAGTCCTTCAGTGGCACTCGTTCTGTCCAAGAGCTATTGATGGTGTCAGGCCTTGAAGCGGAGCTCTTCTAAATTCAGTAGAAGAGGCACTGCCACTTCTTGAGGGGCCAAAGCCAACTGCAAGTTTCCGTCGAAAAGCATCCGCCTTATAGCCTTGTTTTTGTTTACAAAAACTGGCCGAATTGGCCCACAGTTTCCCCAGTTTTAATGGTGTTAAAAATTGTGTTTAAAATCTGTCAGTTCTTCTGTGTTTTTGAAATGAAAAGAAATAAACTGATAATCACGATGGCCTTGAAATGTCCCACGTCACTTTCCCAGCTGACCTTTTTCTCATTCCCTTTCAGTTGTATTTGATCATTCCGAAGAACCAGAACAAATTTTAGTTCTCTGTAAAAAACAAAACACAAATTTTCAAATATTTTTTGCCGGTAAAATCTTTTGATAATTATTTAAATTCTTTCGTGCAATTCTTCTGCAAAATTCCCCCGTCACATTATTGCGTAAAATTCTTTGGTAAAATTCCTTCGGACATTTTCTCTATAAAACCGTTTTTGTAAATTTTAAATTTCGAACCATCCCTAATCGATAATCCGAAATGAAGAGGATGCCTCTGCGGAGAATGGGCTCCAACGTGCAAACCGTCCTGCGGTCAGTCCGCCAGCAGTCGTCTGGCTGCGGCGATTCCAAGACCAACACGAAGGGACTCGTGGTGGGGCTGTACCAGAAGGAGGACGCGAAATCGGAACCCAAGCTGACGCCCACGGGCCAGAAGATTGACGGACGCACGAGCGGAAAACTGGCGCAGCTGATCTGCGAGACGAAGCTAGACGGACGCCTCGGCAGGGGCAGGGTCTTCAACGGCGTCGATCCGGAGTTCAACTCGGTGACTGTCGTGGGCCTGGGCATAGAGGGCATTGCCTTCAACGAGCTGGAGATGCTGGACGAGGGCATGGAGAACGTGCGCATTGCGGCGGGAATCGGCGCGCGGTCCCTTCAGAAAGAGGGCGTGGGCTCCATCTTTCTGGACGGCATGGACTATGCGGAGCAGGCGGCGGAGGGTGCGTCCCTGGCCGTGTGGCGCTTCCCGGACAACTTGGCCGTCAAGAATGCACCGAATCTAGCGAAGGTTACTCTGTTTGACTCGCCCGACGTCGACGGCTGGACGCGTGGCATCTTCAAGGCCGATGCCCAAAACCTCGCCCGCCGCCTCAGCGACGCCCCTGCCAACTGCATGACCCCAACCATGTTCGCTCAGGCCACTGTGGATGCCCTGTGCCCGTGCGGGATCACCGTCGAGGTGCGGACCATGGACTGGATCGAGCAGCAGCGGCTGACAGCCTTCTTGATGATCGCCAAAGGCAGCTGCGAGCCACCGGTGATGCTGGAGCTGAGCTACTGCGGCGCCGCGCCCGAGGAAAAGCCCATCCTGTTCGTGGGCAAGGGCATCACCTTCAACTCGGGGGCCATCAACCTGCGTCCGTGTAGGGGCATGGACGAGTACCGTGGCAGCATGTCGGCGGCGGCCGCCTGCGTTGGCATGATGCGCGCCTGCGCCGCCCTCTCGCTGCCCATAAACGTGACCTGCGTGATACCCCTGTGCGAGAACATGCCCTCGGGCATGTCCTGCAAGCCAGGCGACGTTGTCCGCCTGCTCAATGGCAAGACGATGGCCATCCGTGACTTGGACAGGGCGGGCGTGGTGGTGTTGTCCGACGCCCTGCTCTACGGACAGACCACCTACAATCCGCGCCTCGTCGTGGACGTGGCCACCCTCGAGACGGGCGTGAAGAAGGCCTTCGGCGGCGGGGCCACCGGTGTCTTCTCCAACTCTCACTACATCTGGAAGCAGTTCCAGCGCGCTGGATCCCTCACTGGTGACCGCGTGTGGCGCCTGCCGCTGTGGCAGTACTACCGGAGGCAGGTGACCGACGAGCTGGGCTACGATCTGAGCAACGATGGCCGTGGGATTGCCAGCTCCTGCCTTTCAGCGGCCATTCTCCACGAGCTCGTGCCGTGCGCCGACTGGGTGCACCTGGACACACGGGGCACGGGACTGCTCACCAAATACGGTCTTATTCCGTACCTGACGGCCAGGCGCATGACCGGACGTCCCACCCGAACCCTGATACAGTTTTTGTACCAAATGGCGTGCCCCGATCCGAAGTGAGGCCTCCGATCCTGACGATTTTGATGCGAATATTCTATGGTTGAAAGTTTTCGAAGTAAATTACATTTTTTGGACTGCTTTAAGATAATTTTCCGGGCTAAAATGCTTCATGCCTCGACCCACCGTTTTGCCGATGGTTTATATGGTTTGTGTCTGTCCTTAAGATACTTTTCCATGCCCTTTTGGCTCGCTGAGCACAAAGACGCATTCCATTGCCCACGACTTCACTTTGTGGGGCTTGCCATAGAAATACGGATAAATTAAATGCAAGCACACCCTTTCGCCCCTCCCCCACCCATTCCACCCAATCCACCCAATCCACAGAATCCACAGAATTCCAGAAGCCCAGACGAGGAAAAACTTCTATTCTGCAGTGAAAGAAAAATGTTAATTCCGACGGACGCATGTATCTGCCGCCTCAGAGAGAAGTGCATTTCCTTTTGGGGTAAGGAAACTCTTCAAGTGCTTGAGGTTGAACCCATGAATAGCGTATACGTATCTATATCTACAGCGTATCTGGGATGCTATATATCTACCAGACAGCGCCCAAAACCAGTCCAAGGGGAAGGGACTCTGCCGCTCTGCCGCTCCGCCGACTGCTGTCTGCAGTAGTCGGGCGCATAGTAATGAAGGACGAAGTGCTCCCGTGGCGGCTACCTGGGGGCCAGACGGATGCCAATCTGTGGCAGGATTGGCCAGAAGATGAGAGTGTTGGGCGGTTGGGTGGCTGTCTCTCGTGCCTGGCTAACGACATTGAAAATGCTTGTCGAACTTGAAAATTATTCGATTAAGTGCATTACCGGCGAGACATGGATCGAACGAAGTTGCACACACACACAGACACAGAGAGAGAGAGAGAGAGAGAAATGCCCCTGCAGGAGATTCCATTGTTGTGACTACCGCCGCATTGTCGTGTCTGTGTGTGTGTGTGTGTGTGTGTGTGTGGGGTGGAGTGGCAAGTGTATGTCTGGGGCAGCTCCTCTTTTTTTGGCTGATTGTGTTTTTGCCTATGCCAATCAATGGAGCTATCCAAAGCGACAATCCTTTTGTGGCACGCCCCAAGGTGTGCTTTAATTTAATGCAACGGAAGGTGGGGGAACTGAGTCCCCCGGAAAAATGGGGGATGGGTAGCCACTTTCCACTTTCCAATATTAAATATTCATTCTATCCGGTGCATCGGATCCATCTGCAAGCCTAAACTAAAACGGAAGTGGATGTCGGAACAGATCCAAAGCGGGACTCACCGACTTGTCCTCCTGACTGTTCACCAAGTGCAGGCCATTCACACCCTTTTCCGCATCCAGCTCCGCCGGAAGAAAGGTGGCCTGGTAATGATGGTTTTGCTGCTGCTGCTCCGGATGCTGCTGCGCTGGATGCTGCTGCTGCTGATGATGATGATGATATTTCGTGACCGTGGGATGATGCACTACATGCTCCACTGTGGTCACGGGCCGCTCATCATCCCTTAACCCCTCGTACCCGTGCGACAAGCCATGGCCGGGGGTGTAGTCGATGAAGGAGCTGGGAGTTGGCAGCTTTGGGGCCACGCTGCTGGGTACGGCGGGCAGCTCCTTGACATCGTTGTTACCCGACTCAATGATCGGCACGTACTGCTTCGTCTTGGCCATGCCAATCAGTCGGCCCTGGTGCACTCCAAGGGAGCCGCCGCCCAGGTCCGCCAGCGTCTTGAGGGTGGGAACTGCAGCCGGAGCCTGCACCTGGTCGGGATGAAAGAGTATGGGGGCCGTGCTGTCCTGGGGACGATCCATCATCAGCGGCTTGCCCTGGCGCTGCATCTTGGCCTGCATCTCCTTGGCCAGGAGGTAGGTGAAGCCGTGGATCTGGTCGTCCGGCGACTTGCCAACGAGCGTCGACAGCTGCTGGAACTCGGGCAGCTGCTTGTAGTGCTCCTTGATGCTGTCCGCCTGGGCATGGTACTCGATCTTGATCAGCGGCGCGGCCGAGGGACCTGGATCGTGCTGGATCTCGTATTGGTACGGTTCCAGGGCCTTGCCGTAGAGGGGCTCCGCATGGTACTCCTCCTGCAGCGGATCCGGCTTCGAGGGCCGGAACTGGGGCACAATTACATCAATCGCTTGGGTCGGAGCGGGCGCAGGGGCAGGGGCGGGGGCAGCCAGCTCCGCCGTGTTCGTGTGGTGGTGCACTTCCTCAACCTGGGGCACAGCCTCTTGCACCACAATCGGGTGCTGGGCGATGGTCTGTGGGGCAGGGTAAACATTCGCGTAGCTCGGCTTGTAGTGGAAGTACCGCAGCTGCTCGACCACCGGCACGGGCTGGATGTGCACCTGGACGGGGGCCGGGACATGGACTGGGGCTGGCGATGATTCCACCAGCTTGGTCTGCACTGTACTGGGCATGTACTTTATGTAGGAGCTGGGCTTGAGGCCGTAGCCCGAGAGCGGGGAGAGGGGCTTTATCTTGTAGTGCTCGTACTCCGATTTCTGGGCCGGTAGATACTTGATGTACGCCTTGCCGCCGTGCCCCTCCTTCATTAGCTGGCCGATCACCTTCTGCACTTCGTGGGGCAGGCCACTCAGGGACTTTTTGCTCTTCCCGTGGACCGGACTGGGTGGCGCCTCCTTGTACACGTACATTCGCTTGGTCTCCGCTGTGTACTCGCCATTGAGGATCGCATTATCCTCCTGCCTGGGGGTGGGAGTGGTAGGGGTCTGGCTCTGGGTTCTGTTCTCCGGACGGGTCTCCATGGTGAGGAGTGTGGGCGTGGCCTGGAGCTGTTTCCCGGACCGCTGTGGCTGTGGCATAGCCTTGGCGTCCGACATCTCGAACTTGAACATCTGCAGGGGGGCGGCAGCCGATCGCTTGGAGCGCTTTGTCTTGCGTATGCGCACCTGGAAGCCATGCTTCTGGGACTTCTTTGATGGCTCTGTCTTGGTGGCCTGACTCTGGAGATCCAGGATCCTCGCCTCTCGAATCAGCTTCGCTGTAATGGGATCGGGTTCTCGGGCATCTGTCTCTTGGAAGGGAATCATCATAGCCTTGAAGTCCGCTGGCTGCTGCTGCTGGCCAATGGTGGATCGTCTCTGGCGGCGTGCCTTGCGCTTGGAGCGCTGGCTTTTTGTGGCTTGGCTGGTGATGGCCGGCGGTGCGCTCTCTGTGGTGGGGCTCTCCTTGAGAGCCCTCGAATGATGCTGCCGCAGGAGCTGCTTCACCTCGTCGCTGGGTTCCACGGCGTCGGAGAGCTCGAATCGCAGCATGCGGGGGGCGCTGGGCAGCTTCCGCTCCTCCCGCTTGGTGCGGGAGCGATGGACCAGCGACCGATCCTCCGACTGATCGTTGTACTGGTTGAAGGCGGCCAGATAGCTGTCGTCTGTGGGATTGTCGATGTGCCGCATGCTGCGCAAATTCCGCTGATCGAAGTAGCGCTGCATGTCCTACAAACCACAAAAAGAAAGACCATCAGAGGGGGGCATTCGTTGGAGGGGTAAAAGGGAGGGCATGTTACCTCATAGCTGGAGAAGGTTTCCAGGGAGGGTAGGCGGTGCCAGGTGTCCATGGCCTTAGCCAAGCCGAGGCCTGCCACCACAAGCAGTAGCTGGAAAGACAAAGATCCATCAATTACATGAGAAACATCTCTGCAGGATCTCGGGAAACCGCCCCCAGACCCATAAATAATCCAGCCGTCCCCAACTGCTGCGGCCAACACTTTCACTTTCCATCTAGCCAAATAAAGAGTATCTTTTGCCAGAGCCAGTTCGGACATAGTAAAACGAGTTGCGCACCTCTCTGTCTCTGGCCATTCATGCAACCACTTTCACGTCAACAGGTTGAACTTGTGCCGTGGCTTGGCTTTTATGGCTGTTCGGTCAAACTCCTTTAAGGAACAAGTATTCAAATGACCCTCGTAAAATAGAGAGCCTACGCTCACTTTTTGTATTTACTCTCACCATAATTGTACAAAATTCACCACTGCATTCTCTCTCTTATGCCCAGTACTCAAGTACTAAGATTTGTAATAAATAGTTATTCCCTAATACTCAACTGGATCGATCGACTTTTCTCTTTCCTGTATAGACTTTGATTCGTTTGCAGAAAAAACTAACACACCCCCATCCGTGAATTAACATCAATGCGGAAAACGCTCCGTGTACAAACATTTTGGCGCCCAACGTGGGGCCTGTGTGTTATGTTAATTCTTCTGTGAACAATTAAACTAATCGCAATCTACAAAGTCAACAATTACAACATTCGCTCGTCTCGCAGCTGCAATCGAAAGTTCCGAAAACCGTATCAGAATTGTTCGTCTAGATCGCGGGATCGTTGTCCTCGCCTTGCTCTCGCCGTTCTCGCTTAATTTTATCATTCGCTTGTCACCCACAACGCATTCAACGGCGCTTGCATTCTCGGTTCGTTCGCTTTGCAGCTACCTGCTTTGGTCCATCGATCAACGCATTCTTTCTACTGGAATTCCACCGCTTCACTTTCGTTTTGCTTTCGTTGCCGCTGCTGGAACTTTTGCTTTTGCTTTTACCGTTGGATTTGTGCTCTAGCTGCTGCTGCTTGCTGCGTTTTTTGTTGTTGTTATTTTTGGAAGCTCTAGTTCTGTGTCAGCGTAATTACACTACACAACAAAATGACGACGCTCGAAGACTTAAAACGCCAACGGAGCAATATAAAACGAAATATAACTCGGATCAAATCTGTGGTAGATGCTAAATCGGAAACCCCGATATGCAATGATGAGCTTCGCTATCGGTTGAACATCTTAGAAACGTATTTCAAGAATGTTTTAAATGTCCAAGCTAATATTGAAGACCTTAGTCCGAATGATGAAGGACGGGCAGATTTTGAGGATACATACATAGCAATCAAGCTAGCCATAAGGGAAAAAATGGGAGGAGATCTGAACGCCAGCATTGTTGCGCCGGACTACCACCCACCGCCAGTGAAGTCATCGTTACCAAGGTTGTCGCTACCCACTTTCGACGGAACATATGCAAACTATAAGAATTTCATTGACTCGTTCGAGCAAGCCTCACAGCCTAGTGGATAAGGCATCCGCTATATTAAGCTCGCTGGAGTCCATCGGCAAACCTGAGAACATTGTTCACGCTATGGTTATATATATTATAATGGAAAAGTGTGATCAGCAAACTCGGAACAAGTGGAAGGAATCGCAGGACTACAAAACTCTGCCAACCTGGCTAGCATGCACACAGCTTTTGGAACGCCACTGTCAGTTTCGTCTGGAAACTCGGCTGCTACTTCGTCACAACGAAAGGCTGAATCCAATAAGTCAAATCGTCATTCTAATCACCTAATAAACTCGTCGTTTGCTATCACTAATCCGTCTTGTACACTTTGTTCTAGTTCTGGCCATAAGATCTCTAATTGCGCTCAGTTCAAGGCTATGAACAGCAACCAACGGTACGACAATGCAAAACGCCTCGGTCTCTGCATCAATTGTCTTGGAAATGGTCATAGAGTGGCGCAATGTTCATCGACTCATCGTTGCCGATCCTGTAATCGGAATCATCATTCATCTTTGCATCACCACCCCAATCATCAGCAGGACAATCTTCAACTACTGAACCGGTACTCCAACCAGCGCAACCCTCCTGGCAAACGGCTCATCAAGCTGCTTCACACTCTCATATGGAGATCGCAGCAGATGATCAAATTTTGTTGGCAACAGCTATGGTTTTGGTAAAGGATGCCACAGGTGAATACAAACTCGGTAGAGCGTTGCTTGATGTTCATGTTCTCAGGTTAATTTTGTAACCGAAACCTTTGCACAAAAGCTTCGCCTTCGTCGTGAAAAACACCACATTGGAATTCGCAGTATAGGAGACTCCCTTACTAGTTTGAAGGCTCGTACGACTACCTCTATTAAGTCACGTACTTCCGGCTATCAGCTCACTCTCCAGTTTGGAATCACATCCCATATTGCCTACCAGCCAGATAGTGAGATCGACATATCGAATTGGAACATACCAGCTAACACTCCATTGGCTGACGAATCGTTCTATAGGACTTAACGTATTGATTTGTTACTGGGGACCGAAGCCTTCTATGGAGCTCTAGCTGTTGGCCAGATTCGCATTGGTCCAAATCTTCCCACTTTGCAGAAGACTCTTTTTGGTTGGGTTGTTGCTGGGAGGTACCAGCGGCAATATAACAGACAGCCACCATTGTGCTTGGCGACTGTAGAAGAGTCGATCGACAAGAATTTGCAGCAATTATGGAAAGTGGACTCATTTGTCGATCCAAGCGCTAGAATGCTCCCAAATCATCGTCGCTGTGAGGACCATTTCAGGGACACAACACATCAGGATGCCAGTGGGCGGATTGTCGTTCGCTTGCCATTTCAAGAAGATCCAAGTTGTCTTGGAAGTTCCTTCGATACAGCTCGAACTCGATTTTTTGCCATTGAGAGACGTCTCGCTCGTCTACCGGAAATTCGCTCGCAGTATATCTCGTTCATACAGGAATATGAAAGTCTCGGCCATATGTCCCTCGTACTGAATCCTAACTTGGAAGAACCGCATTATTATATACCCCACCATTTCGTTCTGAAACCAAGCAGTACCTCGACGAAGCTCAGAGTTGTCTTTGACGCCTCTTGCCGTACAACATCTCAAAGGTCACTTAACGATCTACTTTTAGTCGGCCCTACCATTCAGGATGATTTGTACTTGCAATTGCTGCGGTTCCGCATGCATAGGTTCGGCATCACAGCCGACGTCACAAAAATGTACAGGCAGGTACTTGTGAGTGAGAAGGATAGAAAATTCCAGTACATTTTGTGGCGAGCATCTCCAAATACGGATCTTCAAACCTACCAACTCAATACAGTGACATATGGGATTGCGTCTGCCCCATTTCTCGCAACTCGTAGTTTGCAATACTTGGCTGAGGATTGTAAGGATGCATGGCCATTAGGGCCTGCTGCTGTTAAAACTGCATTTTATGTTGATGACCTTTTGTGTGGGGCTGATGATATAGATACAGTCTTCAAACTAAAAACTGAAATCACATCAACTCTCGCTCGTGGTCAGTTTCCATTATGCAAGTGGCATTCAAATCATCCAGGCGTGATGGAAGACGAATCTACCAAGGAATTAAACATTTCAAAAAACTCAGTCAGCAGCACACTCGGCGTAACTTGGCATCAACGAAGTGATGCATTTAGTTTCACATTTAATCCAAAGGAAGTCTATCCCACTACCACAAAACGAACAATTTTGTCTACTGCGTCGTCGCTATTCGATCCAATCGGTCTGCTATCACCGTTAGTCATTGTCTCTAAGATCATTCTTCAGGAGTTGTGGCTTTTGAAACTCGACTGGGACGAGTCTGTCCCCCAGAATTTAAGCCACGCATGGAGAAAGTGTTTGGAATCGCTGAATTCACTGTCGTCACTAGCGGTACCTCGTTTTTGTTTGCAGCCTGATACTAGGAGCATTCAAATACATGGATTTTGCGACGCATCGATTCGGGCATACGGCTGCTGTGTTTATGTGCGCACGGAGAATTCGCTTGGACAGGTCACAGTGAAATTGTTCACTTCTAAGTCTAGAGTAGCACCAGTGAAGAAACAGTCTCTTCCGAAGCTTGAACTATGCGGCGCACATCTATTTTCGCAGTTGTATAACAAAGTCAAGGCCATATTCAGTAAACACACTATCACATCTTATTTTTGGAGCGACTCACAGCTCGTATTGCATTGGCTGCAACAACACTCAGTCTCCTTATCGACCATTGTTGGAAATCGAGTGTCCGATATTCAGGATTTAACGTCTGATGGAAAATGGTGCTATGTGCCAACACATCAAAACCCTGCTGATATTCTAATCGAAGATTCACTAAACTGGCCCGCTGTAGTGGTCGCTTGTCGGGCGGATAGGAAAGCATATTTGTGTTCTTCGCCTGAAAGTATGCCCGATGGTATTTGTACAATTTATATATTTATGTATATTATATATATAAATATATTTATATATATTATATTATTTATACAAGTATATATCACACCTCACCGAGATACTTATTAATTATTAAGTTTAGTCCCCATAGTTAGTGTATAGTTAGGTTGGCTTAATTTCTTGTTGTGGTGTTACATGTTAAATGTTCTTGGTCGTGTGGGGGCTAGCGCCACCTAGGGTTGACATTAAGAATATGCTTAAAGACGAACAAAAATCTCCCCACCATGTCCATAACCATTCAAGGTGAATGGCGCAGGATCGTGCAAAGGCAGATCCGGAGAACAAAATTTTTGTTGGTCAGTAGATCCGCCCAAATCTTTCTTTTTCCTCGTGGCCGTACGAGCATTCAGTTGCGCGGTGAGAAAAAAAAATAATGAAAATAAAATTAAACCGCCGTAAATAACCGTGGTGTGAAACCAAAGTGCACTCGATCGGGAAAAAAGAACCCAAGAGAGCAGATTGGGCTCTAATCGAAAACGTGAGTACCGGCCTTCGACAGTGCTAGGAGCCTCGAAGTTAGATTTTCCGACTTTTTCTGTAGTTTCCGCTTGGAGGTGAGCAGCCCCAACACAAAAAAAAAAAACACCTGGAGAAAGAAGGAATTAGCACCTCAACCCCATCCCCCTATTTTCGCAGTGCCAGTTCCAACCGGGTAAATATGTGCATGGAGTAACTGTTAGAAAAAGTAGCCTGATCAGTATTTTCAAATTCCACATTAGAATCGGCACTTAGTTTGGGAATTATCCAAAAGCTGCAGCCCGAGCTTTAAGCCCCCGCACTACGAACCAGCTGATCCACCAAGTCGCGGGCAGTGAACTTTGGCTGCGCGAGACGAGGACAGCCGTCTGAACGGGCTTAGTGCGGCGAATTGGCGTAACCGTTTCGCATTCAAAACCGGGCCAAGAAACGGAAACCGGTGCTTGCAGTCAGCGTAGGACCGAAGCCGCTTAAATGCTCCTAACGGGCGGGAAAAAATAGTGCACCACGTGTGTACATAACCTCCCGGCGACCCCTAGTGGTATCGCCTCTCTTGTTCTTCTCGTGATTCGGCCTAGCTGTTCAAACGTTTATTTAAAGTGCAGTTGAGGCCAGTGTTTGTCTTATGTGCACGTTAGTGTCATTATGTAGGCTGATTGTACCCGAAACAAATTGTAGAGATGTGCTCACATACATATGTATACACCGCCCACTGAAAGCCACTGAGGCCAGTAAGATCCCACCGTGACTCGCATTCCCTTGAACCTCGCAGTCCGTTGATATGTCTGTTTTTGTGTAGTGGGATATACTTAGTGTTAATTGTAGACAGAAAAAAAAAACAGAAAAAAAAACCCACCAACACATGGAAAGTTTGAAAATGCATTTGATAAAAGTTTAAAAGTTTGAGCTTAAAAGCGTCCTCTCGGCCGGGTCCCATCCGCGAGCTTATGCCATGCAGCACGCGCTGTACGATTTTGTTTTTGGTTTGCAGGTAAAAGTTTAATGCACCCACACACAGCCACAGCTACGAAAGATCTTTCGCCGCGGGAACACAAACAAAAACTGAGTGAGCTTTATAATATACCAGCAACATTACATTTTATTGCCTCCCAAAATTCCGCGAGCGTGGCAAAAGCTTCGTTCTTTTTTGCTAGAGCTGTTTGTCGGTCGTTGACCTCACACTTTTAAAGTAGTCACAGCTGATTGGCCTTCTGCCTTTACAATACGCTTGGTAAAACGAATAGTATGTCCAACTACTCCCTGAAGCCGATGTGCTGGGACATGTGTGCCTATATTGCGCTATAGTATTATCTTTCTATTTAAGGAAAAATCATTAGTTTATATCGCACTATAAAATATCGTATATGCACTTATAACTATTTACACTTATCGTATTTATTTATCTAAATATTCCCTAGTAATAATAGCTATATCTCTTGTGACGCTTTTCGTTCCTCCTTTTGTCCATTTAGCCTTGTCTTGGAGTTCTCGGTTAGTGTTTCTATTTTTCTTGTAACATGAATATAGTATCTGAATATAGTTTCTAATAAAATGATTGTTAAGATGAATATGTGCTAGACGTTACCGCATTTGGGGGAACCATGCAGCTCGTGAGCGAAATAGGATGACCAATACCGGACACTCCAGGGATCCTGATATTATTATTGGCTCTTTCAGGATCATGGTAGGGTGGGCGTGGCACGACTCCGTGCCAGCAAAACAGAGATGTCCGCCGCGGTGGTAGATCCCTACTCCTTCTCTGCACTATCTTTGCCCCACTATACTGTCCGTACCCCTAACTATCCTTTCCTTGTCCGTCCCCCTCCCATTCCCAAAAAGAGTACGCGAAATTTAATAAAATAATACCAGCAGTAGCGAAGCAACCTAACTGGAGGGTTACCCCAAAGAACCCATCCCCATTTCCGACCAGAGACCAGCCGTGGAAGCGAGCGCGTACTCCTTCTCAGTTAGCCGACCACCAGCTTCATCGTGCGAAGATGCTCTTCGTTACTCGTTACAGTAATAATTATTTTATTTGGCCCAACGTGGGGCCGAAAGGCCTGAAGGTCAGGGTTGACGTAATTGTAAACGTTACAAAGCGGAGTTACATTAACTTATATGGTTGTGTGTGACCCCAGCCAAACTTGACCCCGAAGCAGAAAAATTGTTGACAAAGTCCATAACACCTGCGAGCAGTGCATAGTCATGCACTGTCTTAAGACTTTTGTTCCCTGTTTCCCACCCCCCTTCCTTAAAACCTTCCTTTTGTCCTGGAATTGGATCCTGTGATGGTGGATAATTATTAGTTTCCGATAACGTTTAGCCCGCATCGGAGTATGATCCATAACCCTTGTTCGATGGTAAGCTGCTCTGGAATCGATAATAGCTTCAACATAGCTTTATTGCCGAGCAGTATATGCCATAGCAGTGAAATCTAGATGGATTCACTGGTATGTGGAAGTTGGCTGGGCACAGGGTTATTAGTGGAGTAAATCTACGACCTGCCGCTACACAGAAGCGTATTAGTGAATACATTCGCCCGTATCCCTTGGAAATTGACAGGTACCTTGGGTAGCTTTGGTTCAGTTGTCGCCGGAGTCAGCTAGAAGAATCCAAATTTTTTTTTGTTGCCGCTCAACTCGAATCGGGGTTATTAGGGTGCCTCCGTCTTTTGTTTCTCTCTCTACTTTCTAGTGATTGGTCTATTCGTGCGCCGATTTATACAGCAGGTTATCGCCGGTCGAACGTGGTACCCCTAGTGCTGGTGCGTTTCTTCGTGCTACGCTTCCGGCCCGGAACGATAATGGCTGCGGAAAAGGTATAGGTCGTAGCACGCAGAGACTATTACAAACTCCCCGTAACCGCTTCGGTAATGTTTCCTCGATGGGCGGCTGACGAACACCGTCGTGATCCTGGTATGGGCACGCGTGCATAACGTCGTCCGTCCCTATGTATAGGCGTTCGCCGCAGACAGGAAGTGGCCTAGAGCTACTACTTGGGTCACGATTGCCGAAGATACCTTTTCTTTATTTCCCCCTTTTTCGCTCTAACACGCATAGTTATTGGCAACCTTTCGGAGGGAAAGGGTTGCATGGTTTCCCCAAAATCTCTCTATCAAAGATCGTTTTTTTTTTTTGCTTTCCCCGTTATTATTGTTTTTATACCGATACTCAAAATGAGTATTGGGGTATATTAGATTTGTGGTAAAAGTGGATGTGTGTAACGTCCAGAAGGAATCGTTTCCGACCCCATAAAGTATATATATTCTTGATCAGCATCAATAGCCGAGTCGATTGAGCCCTGTCTGTCTGTCCGTCTGTCCGTCCGTCCGTCCGTCCGTCCGTCCGTCCGTCCCCTTCAGCGCCTAGTGCTCAAAGACTATAAGAGCTAGAGCAACGATGTTTTGGATCCAGACTTCTGTGATATGTCACTGCTACAAAAATATTTCAAAACTTCGCCACGCCCACTTCTGCCCCCACAAAGGACGAAAATCTGTGGCATCTACATTTTTTAAGATACGATAAGACCAAAAACGCAGAGTCGTAGAAGATGACTATATGTTCTAGAGTGTAAAATCTCAACCAGATCGTATAATTATTATAGCCAGAATCAAGAAAACAATTTCATTCTTTCTCGCTCTGTCTCTCTCTAACACACAGGTTTCATGGTCGGCTTTGCCAATTGCAAAATATGAGCTCAAGGATCTCAGAACCTATAAGAGCCAGAGCAACCAAATTCGGTATCCACACTCCTGTAATATCGGACCTTGACCGTTTCGTGTCCAAATTTCGCCACACCCCCTTCCGCCCCCGCAAAGGACGAAAATCTGGGGCATCCACAAATCTCAGATACTATTAAGGCTAGAGTGACCAAATTTGGTATCCGCACTTCTGTTAGATCTCACTACAAAACGTTTATCTCAGAATTTTGCCACACCCCCTTCCGCCCCCACAAAAGACGAAAATCTGTTGCATCCACAATATTGCACATTCGAGAAAACTAAAAACGCAGAATCATAGATAATGACCATATCTATCAGATTGCTGAATCTGGATCAGATCGGATCATTTTTGTAGCCAAAAGGAGCAAATCAATTTGCAGTGGCTACGCAGCCCCCGACGTCACGCTCAGACTGATTTTCTGTCTCTCTCGCACGCACTCTTTGTCGTGTCGTTCAATATTAGCGGCGTCTGCCGGAGAGAGCCATACTGACTTAGTATCGGGTATAACTGTAGAGTTGCGGTGTCCGCAGCAACTCACAACGTTCCACATCGTTTTTGTTAATATTTGTCTGAACTAGATTTATAGGAACGTGCTTAAAGCTAGTTAATATATAAGATAACTTTACAATGCCGGTAGACCGAAGCCCGGATTATAGGATTCAGCCAAAAGAGAGCGAAACCGTTTGCTGTGTATGCACGCAAGAAGTCGAATACCCAGGCCAACTATTAGCTACGAGCTGTAACCATTATTTCCATCACACCTGCTTTAGTGCACGTTCAGGAAATAAGAAAGTCTGTCCAGTGTGCAGAACTGCGCTGAGCAAATCGACCCTTAATTTGGCAGAAGAACTAGAAGCAGCTCAAGCCTCAGGCAACCAACCAGGGGCAGTTTCAGTGACCAGATCCCGTTCGAAAACACTTAAATCACAGCAAAACCAATTATCCGCTGCCAATATGGAGAGTGGGGTCCGAAGTGTTAGCCAACCCGAAGGGCCTAGTGTGTCCGGTCCAATGGCCGCTCAATCCTTTGAGCAACTCTTTAGGTTATCCGCCAGGGAAAACGCAGCATTACCAAACTCAGCGTCCGAGCGACCGACTAACTTGTCAGCCCCACCCGAGTCGCAGCAATCACATCAGTTGCGCGCGGATCGGATTAGCCAGATAATCGCGAACTGGAAGTTGAGATTCTCAGGGCGCTCCTCTATGTCAATAGATGATTTTTTGTATCGCGTCGAAGCTCTGACCAGCCAGACATTAGATAGCAATTTTGAATTGTTATCTCGCTACGCGAGCAACCTGTTCGAAGGAAGCGCGGGTGAATGGTACTGGAGGTATCATAAACGCGTACCAAGAGTGCGCTGGATTGATCTCTGTATTGCCCTGAGATCGCAGTTTTCGGACGGCAGAACAGATTTAGAAATCAGAACCGCGATCACCCAGAGGAAGCAGAAAGTCAACGAACCGTTTGACAGTTTTTATGAGGCCATAGTGGCGCTTGCAGACAAGCTCGTGCAGCCGATGACCGAGCAGTCCTTGTTAGAGGTGTTGCGAGCAAATCTGCTCAATGAGATACAACATGAGATTTTATATGTGCCCATACCGAACATTGTGCAGTTGCGACAAGTGGTCCGCAAGCGTGAAAGGTTCATCTAAAATACTGCTAAGCCAATCCCGGCTACTCGACGATTTGTTCCTCGCAATCAGGTGAACGAAATGTCCATCCAGACAGAAGGTCTGGCAGAAGCCGATTCGGAAGAAGCTGACGCTTTTGATATCGACGCGATGACGCTTTCTTGCTGGAATTGCAATAAACAAGGCCACCGATATCAAGAGTGCGAAGCGGAGCGTAAAGTATTCTGTTATGGATGTGGTAAGCGGGACACATATAAACCATCGTGCCGAAAATGTAGCTCGTCAAAAAACGAGTTGGCTCGTGCACCGATATCGAGTGCACGCAAATTAGTGTCGAAGGCGACGAATACGGAGTAACCGGGGCTACGTCAAGCTCACTCCCCCTACCTCCTGACATGATAACGACCACTATGATACCAGTGCTAGCAAAACTCGAGACCGTAAGCGTAGGAAGCTGTTCCGCACGCAGAGTAAAAATGCGCGCAGAGCATTATTAGCCTCTAATAATATATCTGATCTACGACCCTACGCCAATGTCACTCTGTGTGGCAAGACGATAAGTGGATTAATGGACACAGGCGCCTCAATCAGCTGCCTTGGGGGTAAATTTGCAGAAGAGTTAGCTCGAACAAACCCTGAGGTCAAGCCGATGAAGTCAGCCGTGCGAACCGCAGATGGGAAAAAGCAAGTTATTCTAGGTAGGATCTCCACACTCATTTGCTTTCGTGGAAATTCCAAACGAATATGCCTTTATCTTGTACCATCGTTATCGCAGGAGTTATATCTAGGAATAGACTTTTGGAGAAGCTTTAATCTACTGCCGTTCTTCTTAATGAGCAAAGCGAATAATAACAGTTTGGCGGCTATAAACTTTGACAACCCGATGCAAATACCTTTGTCGGAATTACAGCAGAAGGAACTAGTAGCGATAGTACAGATGTGCCCTTCGTTTGCCGAAAAAGGATTATGAAAGACAAACTGGCTTACATATGACATAGAAATTTCAGTGACTCGGCCCATAAAACAACGTCACTACGCAGTGTCGCCTGCAGTCGAAAAATGTATATACGAAGAGTTGGACCGAATGTTAGGCCTTGGGGTGATTGAAGAATCAGACAGCCCGTGGTCTTCCCCTGTAGTAATTGTGCGTAAGCCAGGTAAGGTTCGCCTTTGCCTTGATAGCCGGAAAGTTAACGGAGTAACAGTCAAAAATGCTTACCCTATGCCCCTCATTGATGGCATTTTAAGTAGACTTCCAAAAGCGCAGTTCATTTCAAGCATCGATCTTAAAGATGCTTACTGGCAGATTCCGCTTACTCCAAGGGCACGGAAGAAGACGGCTTTTGCTGTGCCTGGGAGGCCGCTATATCAATTCACGGTGATGCCGTTTGGTTTATGCAATGCCCCACAGACCATGTCCAAACTGATAGATAAAGTTATCCCAACATCTTTGCGAAATGAGATTTTCATTTATCTCGACGACTTATTGGTGATTTCGGAGTCCTTCGAGAAGCACATGTCCGTGTTGAAAGCGCTGGCCGACCGGCTGTCTCAAGCTGGACTGACGATAAACGTAGAGAAGAGCAAATTTTGCCTGAAGGAAGTGAAATACCTGGGCCACGTGATAGGGTATGGGATGATACAAACGGATCCCGAAAAAGTTGCTGCTATTCGGGAGTTTCCAGTGCCTCGATCGGTGAAGCAAGTGCGACGATTTTTGGGTCCACTGGCTGGTACCATAAATTTATTAAAAACTATGCCGGAATTGCTGCCCCAATATCAGATACACTAAAGCAACGTCGATCGTTTGTATGGCCCAACGAAGCGCAAAGGTCGTTTGAAAGTTTAAAAGACCAAATGTGCGAGGCACCAGTCCTACATAGCCCCGACTTTACCATTCCATTTGCCATTCATTGCGATGCCAGCCACACCGGAGTTGGAGGCGTGTTAATGCAAACTGATAGCGATGGTAATGACATCCCAATCGCATTCATGTCTCGCAAGCTGAATCAGTGTCAGCGAAACTATTCAGTTACGGAGAAAGAGTGGTTGGCAGCCATAATGTGTGTGAGGAAGTTTCGAACTTATGTGGAAGGACACGAGTTCTTCATCCATACCGACCATTCATCATTGAAGTGGCTATTGTCACAATCGGTTGCTGATCAGATCGCTGACGACCTGTGTTGGAAGCTGTGGGTTCCAACGGAGCTGGTGTCCGAAGTACTAAAACAGAGTCACGAACAGTCGCTAGCAGCTCATAGCGGCATTAATAAAACGTTGGAGAGAGTTCGACGTTATTATTATTGGCCAAGTTTAGTAACCGATGTGAGAGCGTTCATAAACAGCTGTTCGGTCTGCAAGTGCACCAAGTACCCGAATCGTTCGTTACGACCCCCATTAGCTCCAGTGAAGGAAACTCAACGAGTGTTTCAGAAGTTGTTCGTGGATTTCCGTGGATCCGTATCCACGAAGCAAATCCGGAAATATCGGTATCTTCATTGCTTTGGACCATCTTTCAAAATACAAGTACAATTTAAGTCCCATCACTTCAATTCGTTGTTGGAAAAGTACAATGTGCAGCATTTTAATACGGCTGTGTACGCACCTCAAGCCAATGCATCGGAACGCGTTAACAGATCCGTTATTGCCGCCATTAAAGCTTACATCAAGCCAGATCAAACTAATTGGGATGAGCAGCTTAGTTCTATTAGTTGTGCCTTACGATCTAGTCTGCATTCAGCCCTAAACGACAGCCCCTATCGGGTTGCATTTGGACAGCACATGATCACCAATGGAGACACCTATCAGCTCTTACGAAATTTGCAGGTCTTAGAAGATCGTACAGTGAGTTTTGCTGGGGAAGATTCGTTTGATGTGATTCGAAAAACAGCCCAACGAACAATACAAAAACAACACCAACGAAACGAACAGCAGTACAACCTTCGAAGTCGTGAAGTGGCGTTCAAAGTTGGCCAGGAGGTCTACAGACGCAACTTTCAGCAGAGCAATTTCGTTAAAGGTTTCAGCGCAAAACTAGCTCCTGCTTTTGTAAAAGATAGAATAAAACGTAGGCTTGGTCACAGTTATTACGAGTTGGAAGATCCCCAAGGTAGACTTATCGGAAAATACCACGCTAAAGACATAAAGCAGTGACCATCCTAATACAGGTTAACGGTTTTCCTCCAAGCGTCTATCACCCTTTGATGTGATTAACACCAAAGTGTGATCTTGGCCGGGGGATTTGTAGTGGTCGCTTGTGGGGCGGATAGGAAAGCATATTTGTGTTCTTCGCCTGAAAGTATGCCCGATGGTATTTGTACAATTTATATATTTATGTATATTATATATATAAATATATTTATATATATTATATTATTTATACAAGTATATATCACACCTCACCGAGATACTTATTAATTATTAAGTTTAGTCCCCATAGTTAGTGTATAGTTAGGTTGGCTTAATTTCTTGTTGTGGTGTTACATGTTAAATGTTCCTGGTCGTGTGGGGGCTAGCGCCACCTAGGGTTGACATTAAGAATATGCTTAAAGACGAACAAAAATCTCCCCACCATGTCCATAACCATTCAAGGTGAATGGCGAAGGATCGTGCAAAGGCAGATCCGGAGAACAAAATTTTTGTTGGTCAGTAGGTCCGCCCAAATCGTGAGAAAAAAAAATAATAAAAATAAAATTAAACCGCCGTAAATAACCGTGGTGTGAAACCGAAGTGCACCGGCCTTCGACAGTGCTAGGAGCCTCGAAGTTAGATTTTCCGACTTTTTCTGTAGTTTCCGCTTCGAGGTGAGCAGCCCCAACACAAAAAAAAAAAACACCTGGAGAAAGAAGGAATTAGCACCTCAACCCCATCCCCCTATTTTCGCAGTGCCAGTTCCAACCGGGTAAATATGTGCATGGAGTAACTGTTAGAAAAAGTAGCCTGATCAGTATTTTCAAATTCCACATTAGAATCGGCACTTAGTTTGGGAATTATCCAAAAGCTGCAGCCCGAGCTTTAAGCCCCCGCACTACGAACCAGCTGATCCACCAAGTCGCGGGCAGTGAACTTTGGCTGCGCGAGACGAGGACAGCCGTCTGAACGGGCTTAGTGCGGCGAATTGGCGTAACCGTTTCGCATTCAAAACCGGGCCAAGAAACGGAAACCGGTGTTTAAATGTTCCTAACGGGCGGGAAAAAATAGTGCACCACGTGTGTATATAACCTCCCGGCGACCCCCAGTGGTATCGCCTCTCTTGTTCTTCTCGTGATTCGGCCTAGCTGTTCAAACGTTTATTTAAAGTGCAGTTGAGGCCAGTGTTTGTCTTATGTGCACGTTAGTGTCATTATGTAGGCTGATTGTACCCGAAACAAATTGTAGAGATGTGCTCACATACATATGTATACACCGCCCACTGAAAGCCACTGAGGCCAGTAAGATCCCACCGTGACTCGCATTCCCTTGAACCTCGCAGTCCGTTGATATGTCTGTTTTTGTGTAGTTGGATATACTTAGTGTTAATTGTAGACAGAAAAAAAAAACAGAAAAAAAACCCACCAACACATGGAAAGTTTGAAAATGCATTTGATAAAAGTTTAAAAGTTTGAGCTTAAGAGCGTCCGCTCGGCCGGGTCCCATCCGCGAGCTTATGCCATGCAGCACGCGCTGTACGATTTTGTTTTTGGTTTGCAGGTAAAAGTTTAATGCACCCACACACAGCCACACGCCCAGCTACGAAAGATCTTTCGCCGCGGGAACACAAACAAAAACTGAGTGAGCTTTATAATATACCAACAACATTACATTTTATTGCCTCCCAAAATTCCGCGAGCGTGGCAAAAGCTTCGTTCTTTTTTGCTAGAGCTGTTTGTCGGTCGTTGACCTCACACTTTTAAAGTAGTCACAGCTGATTGGCCTTCTGCCTTTACAATACGCTTGGTAAAACGAATAGTATGTCCAACTACTCCCTGAAGCCGATGTGCTGGGACATGTGTGCCTATATTGCGCTATAGTATTATCTTTCTATTTAAGGAAAAATCATTAGTTTATATCGCACTATAAAATATCGTATATGCACTTATAACTATTTACACTTATCGTATTTATTTATCTAAATATTCCCTAGTAATAATAGCTATATCTCTTGTGACGCTTTTCGTTCCTCCTTTTGTCCATTTAGCCTTGTCTTGGAGTTCTCGGTTAGTGTTTCTATTTTTCTTGTAACATGAATATAGTATCTGAATATAGTTTCTAATAAAATGATTGTTAAGATGAATATGTGCTAGACGTTACCGCATTTGGGGGAACCATGCCGCTCGTGAGCGAAATAGGATGACCAAATACCAATACCAATACCAAAACAGAGATGTCCGCCGCGGTGGTAGATCCCTACTCCTTCTCTGCACTATCTTTGCCCCACTATACCCGTACCCCTAACTATCCTTTCCTTGTCTGTCCCCCTCCCATTCCCAAAAAGAGTACGCGAAATTTAATAAAATAATACCAGCAGGAGCGAAGCAACCTAACTGGAGGGTTACCCCAAAGAACCCATCACCATTTCCGACCAGAGACCATCCGTGGAAGCAAGCGCGTACTCCTTCTCAGTTAGCCGACCACCAGCTTCATCGTGCTAAGATTCTCTTCGTTACTCGTTACACCGCCACTGGTGGAAAACTTGATATTGACATGGACGTGGTTAACTCGGATGTTCAAAGTGACCGCCACGATAATTAGATATTGATCTCTAACAACACTGCGCATGTGCCCTGCTGCATATCGATGTTCTCATATCGATGTTCTCATATCGATATTCTTTTTTTTTTGGCGTCTGTCTCTTGCGTATGTTACTCGGAAGCACATATAATTCTGTATACTAATCTTCTGCTGTCTTACAAATAAAATAACTTTAACAGGTTTTGGGCCCAGACACCAATTCACCCAAAAACAGTATAAAACAGAAACAGTAAGAAACAATAAACATTGTTTGGTGCTTAGTGAAAAGCAGTGCAAAAAAAATGGCATAGACTCATTAGTGTATGTGTGTACATAGAAAGGCAAAAGAACAAGTTGAACAAATTCGCATTGTGTTTTTATACCCGATACTCAAAATGAGTATTGGGGTATATTAGATTTGTGGTAAAAGTGGATGTGTGTAACGTCCAGAAGGAATCGTTTCCGACCCCATAAAGTATATATATTCTTGATCAGCATCAATAGCAGAGTCGATTGAGCCATGTCTGTCTGTCCGTCTGTCCGTCCGTCCGTCCGTCCGTCTGTCCGTCCCCTTCAGCGCCTAGTGCTCAAAGACTATGAGAGCTAGAGCAACGATGTTTTGGACTTCCAGACTTCTGTGATATGTCACTGCTACAAAAATATTTCAAAACTTCGCCCCGCCCACTTCCGCCACCACAAAGGACGAAAATCTGTGGCATCCACAATTTTAAAGATATGAGAAAACCAAAAACGTAGGATTGTAGAGAATGACCATATCTTTAAGACTGCGGAATTTGAATTGGATCGTATTATTATTATAGCCAGCATCAAGAAAACAATTTCATTTTTTCTCGCCCTGTCTCTCTCTAACACACACGTAGCATAGGCGGCTTTGCTTAGAGTAAAACATTAGCGCCTAGATCTCAGAGACTACAAAAGCTAGAGCAACCAAATTTGGTATCCACACTCCTAATATATCGGACCGAGACGAGTTTGTTTCAAAATTTCGCCACACCCCCTTCCGCCCCCGCAAAGGACGAAAATCTGGGGATATTCAAAAATCTCAGAGACTATTAAGGCTAGAGTAACCAAATTTGGTATCCGCACTCCTGTTAGATCTTACTATAAAACGTGTATCTCAAAATTTCGCCCCACCCCCTTCCGCCCACACAAAGGACGAAAATCTGTTGCATCCACAATATTGCACATTCGAGAAAACTAAAAACGCAGAATCATAGATAATGACCATATCTATCAGATTGCTGGATCAGATCAGATCATTTTTATAGCCAATAGGAACAAATCAATTTGCAGTGGCTACGCAGCGCATGACGTCACGCTCAGACTGATTTTCTGTCTCTTTCGCACGCACTCTTTGTCGTGTCGTTTAATATTAGCGGCGTCTGCCGGAGGAGAGCCATACTGACTTAGTATCGGGTATAACCGTAGAGTTGCGGTGTCCGCAGCAACTCACAACGTTCCCCTCGTTTTGATTAGATTTTTGCAGCGAATCGGACCGTTGCCGTGGTTTAAAGTCCAAAATAAAGCAGTCCCAACGGATCAAGAAACACAAAAGCGAACGGAGACTCAAGTGTGTATACCAAAAAGTGCGTATGCCAAGCCGCACAAAACCGCGAGTGTGTATACCCAAAAGTGTGTATACCAAGGCATAGAAAATCGTGAGTGTGTGTGTGTAAATAGCAACTCGGAGGGATACTTAAAAGAAAACGAAAAAACAAAAGAAAGACACGGACAACAGTATTGTCGTCGTAGTTGCTTTGTGCATGAGACGATCGACAGTTACAAATTTTGCACTGTGGGACAATAAGTATAAAAAATGAGTGGAAATATGAATTTCAATATTGAGAAACAGGACGAAAACAATTATAGCGCATGGGAAGTTTTGATGAGAAGTGTTCTCATACAAAATGATTTGTGGCCAATCGTCAGTGGTAAAATTGAGCTTAGTGAAAGTGCAACAAATGAGCAACGTACAGCTTTTGAACTAAAGGATCAAAAGGCGTTGGCGTCAATTTTACTTTGTGTTAAATCGACCCAACTAAACAATATTAAAAATTGTGTATCGTCGTCACAGGCATGGCAAAAGCTAAATAAAATTCACAGGCCAAGAGGACCAGCAAGGGTAGTGCTTTTAATTAAACAATTGTTGACGTTAAAAATGTCGGATGGTATAAGTGCACAGGAATATTTGCGGAAATTCCAGGTGGTACACGAGGCTTTAGCAGAGGTCAACATAAAGGTTGATGAAAAGATCGTATCAGTTGTGTTGCTAAATGGTTTGCCTAAATCGTATGAATGTTTTGTTGTTGCGATTGAGACGCGAGATGATTTGCCGAGCTTGAGCATGCTAAAAATAAAAATTTCTGAAGAAGCGAATAGGCAGGAAGATAGCATTAGCAAGGAAATTACAAGTAGCGCGGATCTACACGTCAGTTATGACAACAACAATTTTAAGAAAAACTTTAAGAAGGGCAAAAAGTGTTTTAAGTGCGGAAAGGAAGGGCATTTTAAGTCGGAATGCCGTGCTAAAAGCAAGCAGGAAGGAGCAAACAACAAGGGCGCAAACAGTAAAAGCGGGGAAAGATTGGGTACAATGCTTTGCGTAACCGAATATGCCAAAGTGGAACCAGAAAAATATGTACCAATCCTAAGTTTAGCTAAGCCAAATGACCAGATGTTAAATGCATGGTGCATAGACAGTGGCGCAACGGCGCATCTATGTTGTGACAAGGAACGCTTTGTGTCGTTCACGGAAGATAATCAAAAAGTATTTTTAGCCGGCGGTAAATCACTTATTGCTGAAGGGCATGGAACTGTTCAAGTAAGGTTCGGTGATAGATCCGTTACGCTGGAAAAGGTTATCTTGGTACCAGATTTGCAGTACAATTTTATATCGGTCACAAAACTATTAAAACATGGAAAAAAAGTTGTGTTTGAGAAAAATCAAGCGATGATTTTTGAAAACGAAAAAATAGTTATAAAGGCACATCTGGAAAATGGATTGTTTATGGTTCAGGACAATCAGGAAAAGTGTATGAACATTGTAAATGTTGAAGCAGATGCATTCAAATGGCACAATAGGTTCGGCCATGTACATTTTGACGCATTAAAGGAAATGGTTAACAAGGAGATGGTAATAGGTGTCAAGGGCATATACAAGCCAAAACAAGCGTGTGCAACATGCGCAAAAAGTAAAATTTGCGTGCAACCATTTCAATCGAGCACAAAAAGGTCAAAGGGCGTTCTAGACTTAATACATACTGATGTATGCGGTCCAATGCAAAAGCAGTCAATGGGAGGCAATCGATATTTCGCCACATTTATTGATGATTGTTCAAGATATGTATCAGTAAGTTTCCTAAAAACCAAAGATCAGGTTTTCGAGGCTTTTAAAGAATTTAAAAGTCAAGTTGAGTGCCAAACTGGGAGAAAAGTCAAGGTTTTACGAAGCGACAATGGCCGAGAATACATATCAAACGTTTTTGATAATTACCTAAACCAAAATGGAATAAAGCGAAACTTAACAGTGCCATATACACCTCAACAAAACGGAGTTGCAGAAAGGGCCAACAGAACATTGGTAGAAATGGCAAGAAGTATGCTGCTGCATGCTGGGTTAAGTGAATGATATTGGGCAGAAGCGATTCGAACTGCCACGTATTTGCGAAATAGAGTGGCAAGCAGCTGCTTGAGCGGGGGGACACCTTTTGAAATATGGACAGGTAGAAAGCCAGTGGTATCGCATTTAAGAGTTTTTGGCTCAGTAGCGATAGCTCTAGATAAAACAAAGAAATCAAAGTTCGCACAGAAAGGCTTAGAGTATATAATGGTGGGCTACTCGGATACGGCCAAAGCATACCGTTTTTTGGTCAGTAAAGAAACCAGGAAACTCGTAGAGAGTAGGGATGTCATTTTTGTAGAACCTGAAGGGGGCAAACTAGATGCATCATGTTCCAATGACATGGCATCAATTGAGGTTCAACAAAACCAGGACTCTGAACCCGAAATGGATAGCGAGCTATTTAAAGATCCAGAAAATGAGCCAGAAAATCAGGAGGAGATTAGGTCTAGTAATGACATTCTTGTAATTCCAGAACCAATAAGAGGACCAGGACGCCCAACCATAGTACGGACGGGCAAACCAGGACGACCAAGGAAGCAGTATCATATGCTCAATGCGATACTGGCAGCAGACGTACAAGTTCCACAAAACTACGCACAAGCTGAACGGTCTACTGAAGGCGAGATATGGAAAGCATCAATGAAGGACGAGTACGAATCTCTCGTGAAGAACGGCACGTGGTCGCTTACTAAATTGCCTAGCGGGAAAAAGTCCATTGGATGCAGATGGGTTTATGCAGTTAAGTCCAATCCGGATGGAAGCGTGAACAGGCTCAAATCACGTCTGGTGGCGAAAGGTTGTAGCCAACGCTACGGGATCGACTACAAGGAAACATTTGCACCATTTGTACGCCACGCAACTATCAGGTTGATAATTGCACTTGCAGTCGAACATGGTCTCCACCTACATCAAATGGATGTTGTCACGGCGTATCTCAACGGCGAATTGGAAGATGAGGTTTTTATGAGACAACCTGAGGGCTTCATCAGCGAAGTTCACCCAAATCACGTTTTGAGGCTTCACAAAAGTATATATGGCCTAAAACAATCAGGAAGAGTGTGGAACTCTACGTTGGATGCAACGCTGAGACGCATTGGTTTTATACCGACTGTCAACGAACCCTGTCTGTATTGTAAGCCAGGTAAAAATATGTGTCTAATAGCTGTCTACGTAGATGACATTATTTTGGCGTGTAAGGACCTAGATGATATATCTGATATCAAGATAAAGATCGCAGCAGAATTTGATGTGGTTGACATCGGGCCTATGCAATACTTTTTAGGTATTGAGGTGAAACGTGAAGGCAGTACGGGTGCGATTTCAATCAGCCAACGGAAGTATATTAGGGAGTTGCTCGAACAGTACAATTTGAAAGATTGTCGACAGACGTCCACGCCTCTTGAAGCTGGTTACCAGGTGGCATGCAACAAAGAGGACTGCCGCAGGGTCGACATCACATCGTTCCAAAAGCTAATTGGAGAGTTATCTTATCTTGCTGTTATGACTCGTCCGGACATTGCGCATTCGGTGAACAAATTAGCACAACGTAACAAGGATCCTCATTCCGAGCATGAAGCGGCAGCCAAGCACATCCTTCGATATTTGGCAAAAACTATCGACTGGGAGATATGCTACACAAAGCAAGGAAAGGCAATTGAGTGTTTTCATGATGCATATTGGGCAAGTGATGTGACGAACCGAAAGTCATTCACTGGCTATGTATGCATGTTGGCAGGAGGAGCGGTTTCTTGGGAGTCAAGAAAGCAATCGACGGTTGCCCTCAGTTCCACGGAGGCAGAGTACATAGCCTTATCATCTGCAGCAAAAAAAAGCGATATACCTTCGCAGCCTACTGATTGACTTGAAGCTGATTTCCAAGGAGTCAGCTATTCAGATGTACGGCGACAACATTGGAGCACAGCAGCTTGCTAGAAACCCCATGTTTCATGCACGTACAAAGCACATCGACGTCAAGATACATCATATTCGAGAGGCTCTCAAGAGAGGTGAAGTCAACATTGCGTATCTGCCAACCGATGAGATGATAGCAGATGTCCTCACAAAGAACTTAGCCAAGGTTAAGCACCATAAATTTGTATTCGCATTTGGTTTAAAAGATCGTTTATAAGTGCTTGACATGTTATTGAATATTAGTTAAGTATATTTAAAGTTTGTAAACATGCGTTGTGTTGAGGAGGAGTGTTCAAAGTGACCGCCACGATAATAAGATATTGATCTCTAACAACACTGCGCATGTGCCCTGCTGCATATCGATGTTCTCATATCGATGTTCTCATATCGATATTCTTTTTTTGGCGTCTGTCTCTTTCGTATGTTACTCGGAAGCACATATAATTCTGTATACTAATCTTCTGCTGTCTTACAAATAAAATAACTTTAACATCGGAGAATCGGAAAAGTTTGTTTGCTGCCGTACACGAGACAAATAATATCCTCAACATCGTCGATAATATCAGCTCGTACACTCACAGTCTGCGTCTCATTGCTTGGATGATTAGGTTCATAAGGAGATGTCGGAAGCAATCGACGTTTACCACAACGTCACCGACGCCAGATGAACTTCGTTTTGCTTCACATTGCCTTATTTGGAACATTCAACAAACTAATTTTGTAGAGGTCATCCGTTCACTTCAGAAGCAAAAACCATTAAAAAGCAGCTTAAAGTTTCTTACTCCCTTTTTAGAAGTCGTGAACGGATTCGAACTTATCAAGTTTGGTGGACGTTTGGAATACTCAGACCTACAAGACGGTCAAAAACATCCGTTAGTCCAAATTTGTATGGAACTATATTCGCCATTTGCATCTTCGGAACTATCACGCTGGACCTAAAGCCCTAGTCGCTCTCATTCGTTTGGAGTATTGGATCGTTAACGCCAGAGACTTGGCACGTAGAATTGTTCGCTCCTGTGTACACTGCGTTCGCTACAGACCGAAGCTGCTACAACAACTCATGGGCTCATTACAGCCTACGCGACTCGCTCCGGCTCGACCCTTTGAACGCTGTGGAGTTGACTTTTGTGGACCCATCAACACATATCTACGCATTCGAGGAAAGGGACCTACAAAAGCATACATAGCCGTGTTCGTTTGCCTTCTCACCAAGGCCGTTCACATCGAAGTAGTCTCTGATTTGTCAACAAAGGCGTTCTTAAACGCATTGAAACGGATGGGAGGTCGTCGCAAGCTGCCGACAGACATCTTCTGCGATAATGCCACTAACTTTGTAGGGGCATCGAATCAACTGCAGGAACTAAAAAAGTTTATGTTTTTAAAGCAGACCCAAGATGAAATCTATAAATTTTGCGTATCTGACTTTATTAATTTCCATTTTATTCCCCCAGGGCACCTCATTTCGGAGGCCTTTGGGAAGCGGCAGTCAAGAGTGCAAAGGGGCTGTTAAATCGTACGCTGGCCAACACCAGGTTCACCTTTGAAGAGTTGAGCACTGTCGTCGTCGAGATAGAATCGATCCTCAACTCGCGCCCGCTATCGCCGCTTTCGTCAGACCCAAATGACTATAGCACTCTCACGGCTGGTCATCTCTTGGTTGGCGAATCATTGCGATCACTACCTGAAAGGTCCCTCGAGAATATCAAGCTGTCAAGTATGGACCGCTACGATGCGATTACGGCCGTCAAGCAACGGTTTTGGAAGCAATGGTCTGCTGACTATGTCAACGAATTGCGATCGCGCACGAAGTGGACAGCACCCTCAACGAACCTCACCGAGGGCACGTTGGTCATCATCCATGAGGACAACCTGCCACCGCTACGCTGGAAACTAGGCCGAGTGCAGTCTACTGTGCTTGGGAAGGATGGACTTGTACGGGTGGTGCACCTCCGCACTGCAAATGGAACATGTTGCAGGCCAATACACAAGTTGGCAATTCTTCCGGTGGTTTGAAAGCAGTCCTTTCAACGGGGCCGGGATGTTCGGTCAAACTCCTTTAAGGAACAAGTATTCAAATGACCCTCGTAAAATAGAGAGCCTACGCTCACTTTTTGTATTTACTCTCACCATAATTGTACAAAATTCACCACTGCATTCTCTCTATTATGCCCAGTACTCAAGCACTAAGATTTGTAATAAATAGTTATGCCCTAATACTCAACTGGATCGATCGACTTTTCTCTTTCTTGTATAGACTTTGATTCGTTTGCAGAAAAAACTAACACACCCCCATCCGTGAATTAACATTAATGCGGAAAACGCTCCGTGTACAAGCAATGGCCATTAAACTTATTGCCAAGCGTCTGCTCTGCTCGAATTCAATTGCATTTCCCTTGCACTTCTCTCGATTTACGTAACTCCAATTATGGTGTGGGTATTGGGATTGGTTCTGCTTCGGCTTTGGCTTCGGTGATGCAACGGAAACTTATCCATAATCCATTGGCTTACATTTCGCGATGGATTCCGCGATAATGAGATGTTGTATGGGATTAATGAAAGGAAGCAAGGAGCAGCAGGCTACAAGGCTTTCTGCGGGACAGAATGCAGTTTCGCTGGAAGCTACTTCTCGGGTGTACGATAAAATAACAAAGTACTACTATACTGATGGACTGGTCCGTAGATGAAGTATATCATAACATACCTTGTGGAATTGGGGAAGAGTACCAAAAGGGGTTTATCTTCTCCTCTGGCAGTTGATAAAGTAATTCAATTCCCTTCGGCAAAATGGCTTCATTTGTGATCCATACCGCCAGGAGGCCAGCTCCCAGCAGTTGGGACCTGGCTTATCTCCTGCCCCGCAGCAGCAACAGAAGCAGCCATTTAGCAGCCAAGAGCCAGCCAGCCATCTAGTTACGGCTAAATCCAAATGGACTGTCACGGTCGTTAAAAATGCAACCGCGTAAACATTTAACGGCCGTTAAAACTGCGCCCGAGTGAATTTTTATGAACTGTACTCAGCCAGCCAACCAGGCCATCGTGCCCCTAACCCGGTGGCAGCGCCAAGGCCCATTCCACACCCGACCCCCCACCAGGCTCCTTCTGAGCCTACGAGCCTGGGATAAAAATGTGGGAGCACGTTGCTGTGGCTGCCCCACTTGCTGGATGAGGCGAGAACTGCAGTTTCCTCGTGCACTCCCTCATTTTCCACGTAACACTGCCACCCCTCGGGCTCCTGCCACTATGTGGTGCATAAAATTTTATGTGTTTTCTATTTAACACTCGGGTGCTGTGATACTTGAGGGGGACGAGGTGTTCGTTTTATTCCGCTTGGAAATGTCTTTTCATTTGGGGCTGCAATAATTATGAAATAAATTCTAGGAAAAACAACTGCCGTCCCGCACTGCTTTGATTCTCTCTAGGATTTTTCTTTCTGCTTTTCCTTCGATCCGAGCAGGTGGCTTCATTAACTGGCTGTAATTTCTGTTTGGCCACAAGTTTGTATAATTGGACAGTCTTGGACAGACCGAGACCAAGACCAAGACCAAGACCGAGACCGAGACCGAGAGCAAGTCAAGAGACAAGGCCAGCAAAATGGAGCTGGCAAAAAGGCACAGCTTGAGCTAATTGTTGGCTGGCATGCGACGGCAGTGACTGGGCGGGGGTGTGGCAGAGGCAATGGCAATGGCAGTAGCAGTGGCAGTGGCGGTAAGAACCAGTTTGGTTTTTCAGATACAGTATATGGCAAGACCCCCATCCCCCCAGAAAGAGTCTGTGAAAGTGTGGAAAGAGTGGGGGGGCAGTGGCAGAGTGGAACTTCCTTGGCCACAAGGAAAACCATCGCACTCAAAAGAAATGCCTGAAATGGCCGCAAACTTTTTTCCATCCGCTTAAATTGCAAGTTTCCCGTTTCGATTGCAAATGTGTTTTCCTTTAGTTTGGCAGTGGGATACGGATTCCAATTCCGATTCCCCGACTCCCCGTCTTTGCTTTTGACTAACTGTTAGATAACCGTTAAATGGAAGGCTCTCCATGCAGTCGAAGTCATAAAAAATCATAATATCCACTTCAATAGCGAGTGTGTTTTCTTTTTCTTTCCGCACCGCCCAAACCACACGCCGAAGCCCCCGAATTGCGTAACATATTTTCCAAGCCAGCGAATACGGCATGAAATCCAATCAAATGCAGTGGAAAACATTTGAAGTATTCGCATTCAAATGGTGATTTTTATGAACGGCAATTAATATGTTGTCGGAGGGGCGGCAAGGCGGCTGCTAATTGAAGTTAAAGTGCCAGGGAGCAGGCACGTAAAAAACGTACAACGAATCCGAAAATAAATGAGAATTATTCACGAAATGTGCGCGCGAATGAACGGGTATGGTATGGTATGGTATGAAATGGTTGGGAGTGGCCCATTCCCTGGCCAGGGCGTGAAACACACTTCAATGGCAGACACTTTTTCTCGCTTTTCCTCTCGTCTGGGCCTTTTGGCGCTTGTTGTTTTCACGCCTCGGTTGAATTTGCAGTTGTCTGTTTTTTACATATATTAAAATTTCGGAATCTGAATGATGACCCTCTTCCCCATCCAGCTGGTCATACACTTGGACTTACCATTAAGGTGGGGCGGGCATCAGAGATGGCCATTTTCTTTCGGTTGCGGGTCGGTTGCGTCGCCGGAAGTTCAAGTGAGGCGAGTCAGGCAAATGAGGCGTCCCGTTGCCCCTTGGCAGGCGGCACGTTGCACGCTGTGGCAGCACGAAATGTGGCAGCTTAATTTGCAATTGTTGTTCAATTTCTTTCTCTGGCTGATATTTCTTTATGCAAAAATATCTCGTGAAATCTTTCGGAGCCGAGGCGTTTGTGGTATGGCTTTCAATTATTGCTGCATGTGTGTATATTGTTTTATTCAATATATAAACATACCATGTTCCCTTGTCACTCGTTTTGTATCTGTAGTTTGAATCAATTTATATTGATTTAGTATTCCACTTAGGAGGCACTTTTAAATAATTGATTGCCAGGATCTTTGTGAAATATATTTTCATAGTACGCATTCAAAAAAATACGGAAACAGAAACTTTTGTCTATTCAATTTAACTTTTGCTTTGAGTTTTGTTTAAACTTGCTTCCCGTCGTAGTCCTCGCCGTAGTCCTCGTTCTTGCCCGTTTCTCATTTATTTAATGCGACTTTTAATTTGAGTTGAGTTTTCGTTGGTTTTTCCTGCTGCTGCTTTTATTTTCGGCTGTGGAAAACTGTGGAGGGAAAACCGCACGCTTGCGCGCTGCTGTTGCAACTGTGCCTCGAATTTTCGCGCCACTTGAGTTTTGTGTGTGTTCGGGGCTCCGGGATCGGGGCTCGCCTCGCCGTTTTTCGCAGCAACATCCAGCCAGTTTGCTTTTCCCTGCGTTTTCCCCATGCATTTCCCGCCAGAGTCAGGCAGACAGGGACTCTTGCATTTCTCATATTTCTCTTTTCGCTGGAGACAGCTGTTGTGTGAGCGCAGGGTGGGGATAGTGAGCGGGCGATTCAGTTTGTAACGCCCAGAAGGAAGTCGATTCGGGGAATATGGAAAAGACTCTCCGGAGAGAAAGTTCAAAGGCGAGACCCACATGGACTCTGCTCTCGAGATTGTTCGAAGAGAGCATCCCATCTTCGACCATCCCGACTTGTTGGTTTTCCCCTTCCCCTTCGCGTTTGTTGTTTGCCTTTGAACGTGTCTGCCTCTTGGAGCAGCTTTTTTGGCCATGGCTTTGGCCACTTCAGCAGACGAAAACTTTTGACCATCAACTTTTGCACAATATTTGTTATTGTGGCTCATGACAAAAATGCTTAAGTGTTTTATGTCTTTTAGGTTTTTTGTTTTTGGTTTTTTGTGTTAATTTAAGATGGTTATCTTGTGCGTGCGGCTGAGGCTGAGCCCGGCTGCCGTCATGGTTGTATAATTAATATATTAATGCCAAACGAGCGAAATGCATTTCCACGCTTTTCCTATGAGAGCCCACAGACTGGGTCTGGCGCTGGTCTGGGATTATGTGATTTATAGGAAGAATTTGGACAACGGCTAGACAATCCCCCATGCGGGCAGGGGTTCCGGGGAGCCCCTATGTGAAAGTTCAACTGGAGACGTTGTGCAACAGGCTGCAGCAGCAGCCACAGAGACCACGGGATTCACAGAACGCGCTCCTCGACTGTCACGCACGCGCCGCGGCTGATGAAGTAGCTGACAAATTATTTTTATTGCCACCAATCCCAGACAGCTCCAGCTCCAGCTGAGGAAGCTGCGCTTTCGGCTGAGGCTGGGACATATCTATTCGAGTGCATCGCATCAGGCATGGAACTGCTGCTGAGGCTGTATCAGCGGTGGCATCTGTGGTCTTTTATCTTCGGCCACATCTCTGGCTTTACCCAAGTCTCAATTGGATGGTGCGGCAGCGACGATTAAAGGAAATTTTTGGCGATGAGTGGCGGCGACTGACTTTGGCACTTTCACATTTGCTTGTGGGGCTGCAGGCAGGCTGGCGCTGTTTGGGTTGGTGTTGAATTTGAGTTTTTAGAGGGGGAAAATGGTATAAGCGAGGCTAAAGCTCCGCCCCTGGGGCCCTCCCTCGTCGGGCACTGTGCCAAGAGACGGAGATATAGTCGGAGCCCCCTCTCAAAAGCCACATAATTGCTGTAATCGTGGCGGAGATTCACAATCTCGTAATAAATTGAGCCACACACAGAGAGAAAATGCGCCAGAAGTTGCCTTGCACCCGCACTCTCCCCCTTTGTGTTGGCAGGTGGCAGGTGGCAGGGGTTGACTGCCGTTGCAATAGGCGGAAATCTCACACCGAAAGTTGCATTGCGGATGCAGTCGCCATCTCCATCTGCAACTCCAGCCCCGGCTGCAGTCCCGCTGTTGTTGTTGGTGGCAAACACTTGCATTTCTTGCGGAAGTTTAACCAACAAACTAAGTGACTTCAACTTCCAGTCTAGGCCTCAATCAGAGGCAACAATTGTTTGGCCAAATGTGTGTCTGTTGACGCTCTCCGGCAACTGGTTGCCCAATGGATCCGATGTTCCAGTTTTGACAATGGCCAGCCTACGATGAAGCCTTCCAGTTAATTGCCTTTGAATTAGTTTTACTCTGTGGTCGGTTTTAAAACTTGGACAGTTGGTCATTTGGTTTTGAGGAAATTACCCCAGGCGGCTGCCGCATCGATAGCGATCGATGCGAGTAAATTTTAATAGACTCATTCGTTGCTTCCTTTATCGGGCAGGCCAGGCCAGAGCAGGATCTCCCTCCTGGTCGAACGTTGCCTTAATTGTCTGACACTTCCCGCTCCGTGGTTTGTTGCCCAAAACCCATCCCATCCCGGACCAGAAACCATCTCCCGCACCATTCCGACCAGGCCAGGCCAGGCCAGGCCGAAATCTAATTACGCCATCGCAGCCCGAAAGCCGCGACCCGTTGACCCGTTCGAGAATGACGGAGGGACAACGTCGCGACGGAAGGAAAAAACCATTACAAATATTTATACCAAATTGCTGCTGGAAGAAGAAAGTTAACAAGCTACCAAATAGGTCCATGTCCCTGCCAAGCCTACGCCACTGCAGGCAGGCGCTGACGTCAGTTCTTCTAGGGCCAGCTTAGACCTGGCCAAATTAATTAGCCAACGGCCGAATGATAAATATGCAGGCCGCCAATGGGGGCTAATCAAATGCGGATACAATAAACCAAAATCACTCAGTGGCCATATAATTAATTAAACTTTTATCGCCAGCTTTCCGGCTAGTCGCCACAGGAGTCGCTCCCTCCTCCTTCCGCTCCTTGTCAGAGCTGAGACGAGACATTTAATTTGCTTTAATGGTAAATCCCTGTTGTATATGCTCCGTCTTTGGCGGGAGAAAAAACGGAGAGAACACAGCACGAAGAGCCAGTGCAGACCAACAGAAGTCCAAAATCTTTTAATGCCTCACACAAAATGGCATCCGCAAAACGAGGAAACTAAAATATCACTCATACGCCACAGAGGCCGTCCGCCCCGGCCGAAACCGAGCAGATTTATGCGCGTGCTGCTGCATTCTATTTGCCGGGGAGCTGAGGAGAGATGTCCTTCGACCAGAGACTGGGCTCCTTATCTAAATCTGAATGTCAACTCGAAGACCGCACGCCGTTGGCTGTGTGGTCGTGCGGCAGCGGGCGTGGCAAGTGTTTGGGCGCACATTAACTTCAATTGTCTTTTGTATGCGGCCACGCCCTCAATTTGGTTAGCGTTTTTGTAAATTTGCCCCGACAATCTGCTGGGGGGAGGGTAGGACAAATGTCACTTTAGTCCTGCGTCCTCGCCTCACATGTCTCCGGCTTCCAGCTTCCAGCCATTGTCTGCCGGCCTTTACCTAGTCGGACTCGGCTCCATTTCGATGGGGAACAATGCCGCAAAATGTAATTCGCATCGCAATCGCATTCAATTTTATTTAAAACTGTTAAAAAACCTCGTCCGGCCACTAAAGGTATCGCTTGATGGATACTTTGTTGCACTGCTGAAGGACCAACACTTGTCGGATAGTATATAGTCCCATTATCTCTGAGAAATTGCACTATCAAATCAACCTAATTATCAGGGATGTCTGTGAGGGCTCATTTCTGGTTAGAGTATCAGAGCTTCGACCATGTCGTGGAGCGAGAAAAGATTTGGATTGGAATGGTAATGGTTTGCAGTGATTTGCTTTATCGGTTGCGGTCCTGGGGCATTGTACGATGTGTCGGCTGTCGTCTGGCTGGGGCTCTGGCTTTGGGTCTACATCTGGCTAGGGTCCGGGTCCGGGTCCTGGTCCGGGTCTGGCTTTCGGCTGAACCCAAATATAAACGCCCAATGCAGCTTATGCTGATTTCATTTGTTGTTCGCCCCGTTAGCAGGGAGGCAAATATTGTAAATGAGACTGCGACAAAATCATCAGACAAAAGCGGCAATGAGACAAAGCCTCGCTTCCATTTCACATCTCTCTCCACAGAATACCCACACACATGTACGGGATTGTCTATGGCAGTGTATATATATTGTAAAAAGCTGTTAACGAGATGCACACACGATAGGGGGTTGGGGATGGGGATGGGAAATGAGAGCGATGGAAAAAAAAGGTAAAATGTGCTACTATAAAAAGCATGCCGCTTTCCCTGTCCCTTTTCCCCCTTTCCCCCTGGATGGCCACATAACAAAAGACACTCAACGAGAGCTGGGAATTCTCTGGATGAAGAAGGATCCTGTTCCAGTTCCCTGTCCCCTGTCTCCTGTCTCCCGCGTAGGACGACAGCCTCAATTGAAATAATTAAGTGTCAAAATGGCGCGCACACACCCACATGCACGTGGTATGGGCCTTCGCACAGAGATTTTGACGGAAATGAAAATGATTTTTCGTGAAAATTACTTGGAAAATGTAAAGCAAAGTTTTCCTTTGCAACAAATGTGGAAGGAGAACGGCGCCGGCAGCCAGTGACACAAAGTGTAAACAGTTTAAAGTAATTTCTGGAAAATCTGGCTTCCATAAGTAGATGGGTTTCTCGGTGGGGACGGGCTGGGCTGGGGTTCAGGGTTCTGCGGATTTTGCGGATTTGGGGAGCACTCCACTTGACACGCCCCGCTTTGATGAGGGTCGTTAAATGCTTAACTATTGCGTCTGTCGTTTGGGGTCGTTTGGGGCCCGGTCCCCGTTCTTTTACTTATTTTGGTGTAGAAATAGGATAGAAATAGGATTTCTCTGGTAATGAGACTCCAGACTCAAGATAATGCGTGGCATGAAGATTGGATTGGAGTCTGGGGATGACCAATAAACTGAATTAGTGGCCCAAAGACAAAGAGCCAAGATATTCAATGTTTCTGCAGCTGCTGAGACCCCGTTGCTTCTTTGCCGGTGTTTTGCAATTTAAATAATTTACCACAGGCAAACAACCACTTGCCTCTTGTGGTATAACACACTCACACACACACACTCACACAAAATAAACACTTGGTTGCCACTTTTACTTGACTCTGTTTCCTCAACGCTTCCCCGGATGCCGCACACTTGAGAGTCGAACATGAAAACTTTGCCAATATTCTGACAGCAGTTCCAGTTGCTAGTTTTGCAGTCTCCCCGCAAAACCAATGCCGGCCTGCAGCGGAAGTTACCTGCGTAGAGAAGGGGCCCCCCGCTGAGAGCATTTTCCCAGGCAGCTACGGCAGTTATGCAATCACAAAGTTGCTGCTGCCTTCGTCAGTGATTGAAATTCCTTGGACCGCCATCTTCACGTGCTCTTCCCTCAGCAGCAGCAGCAGGAGGATCAGGCTCAGGTTCCACACTTGGACTGGGCTAGCTTTCATTGTAGTAGTCATTATTATTATTGTTGCTGTTGTTATCTTCGAATGCATCTATGCGTGTCCTTCTCTTCTTTTCTTTGCAGGTCTTTGCCTGGACAGCCGTCGCTCATCCCTGAATCATTGTCGGATGCCAGAAGCCCTATCCCTCTGGTTATTCTTCTCGTAATTATTGTAGTTGGGTATTTCATAAAATCGGTTGCAGCTGCCGCTGCCGCTGCCTTACGCCTAAATTCCCTTTCTCATTGGAGCTTGCCAATATATTTCTGCCTTCCAGCTTTGCAATTGAGGATTTTGATTAGTTTTTAGTCTCTTGCGGAGGGGGGCTACTGATTGCGTACTTCCATTGTTGCACAGCTCAAAAAGAGCGGATGGAAAGAGAGTGGGTTGTCCAATTTTACATGCACTTTACTTCAAGCTTACCTGCGCCACATCCCACTCCTCTTTTGCACACTTTCGGGCGGACTTGTCGCTGGGAGAGCGAAACAGATTTAAAAGCTCTGCCAATCGAGCTTACTTTAAAGTCTGTTGTTGGGTGGCAACAAAAACTGCATACTTAGACTTGGACTGTAAAGTCTTTGATCTTTGGCTGCTAATGTTTTTTAAGCTTTATTGTATTCTCTCTTCCTTACACATTGTTGTGGTTTCCACAAAATGTTTGTCATTGTCTGGGGCCCCCTTTTCCTCTCCACAGATGGGCTTAGGAATCTCCTTTATTCTCCTTCGAATTCCCAATGCAGCAAAGTTATGATTTTTTGCCCTGTTAGCACGGGGCAGACTTCTTTTCTACACGGGCATCTCTTTGTTGCGGCTGCCTGCCGTCTGCTTCCTGTGCCTGTCAGTGCTCGATGCTGCGGAATTGATTGAAAGGAATTCTAGAGTTTCCCTGCCTTGTTTGCAGTTGTCGTCGCCCGTGACATGCACGGAATACGATTCTCTGGCCGACGGAATGTCCGGTCCAGACAAGTGGAAGTGGCAGAGAGCGCTACCCCGCAATCACTTCTCGCATCTTCAATTGATGTGCTCAGAACGAGGAAGAGAGCAATTTGCCTGCCCCAAAAATTGTCGCCCATTAGTGGCGTGGCGGAATCAATGACAAACAGAAATGCGACAAGTGTGACTTTTGCATAAAGTATGCATATCGTTTGACCCTTAGAAATATTCTAAAATATTCGTTTTCATTCCATAGAAAGGTCCAACGAGATCCAAAAATTAAAAGTCAATAATAACACATATCCATATATGTAATTCATATATGTTCGGAGCAGAACCCAGCCGATTAGCTGCTTGCCAAATAGCACCTAATTCTTGGCCCTCAGCCGCTTATTTTGTTTGTTACTTATGTCTATGTCACTCATTTGTTTGTTAAAGCTCTGCGCTTGCTTGCCCTGCTAAACGCTCTCTGCCAGCTCGCTCTTCGCTATCTCCGCTTTGCGTCTGCCTACCGACGTCGGCCGAGCGAAGCTGCGCTTAGCGATCGGAGCGGCAATGTAAAGGGCAGGCAAGCCACACTTGCAATTTGGATGTCACGCATTAAAGAACATATCGTAATTTTATTTCTGCGCCGAGTTTTGTTTAATTCGAAATAATTAGTCGGCCGATTGGGGATAAAAAACATTATCTCCACATAAAATTTGGTGACCCCGACGTGATCGAAGAGTTGCAGTGTCAATTAATAATCATTCGCGATCGACATTCGTTAGCCCTAGCAAATTTTCGGCGGTTAAGCACAATTCGGTGTTAAAACACACTTACATACACCTACATACACGCATTGCTGGCTATTAATTTCTCTGTCGCGACAATTCGGTCAGTGCAGTGCGGTAGGCAGTGCAGCGAACTCACTAATACACACAAGCGGAGTACAAAGCGGAATCGGACAGCTCGCACAGCCGCACAGCTAAAGGCATTAGCTGTAATCCCTTTGCTTTCGGTTCCCACGTTTATACGTATACAGGGTGTCTTTTTCGGTCGTGCTGAGTGACTCTTTTAAAACCTCAACATGGCAGCACCTGAGCCTACCAATGTCGCGAACGCAGCAATGCCGAGTGATGTAGATTTCTACAAGCACAAGGCCGAGTCCATCGCGCGCCAACTAAAGGCCATGGATCGCTTTCTTACCAAGGAAGAGCTTGCCGAGTTAGATGAGGCAGAACTTCAAGCTCGCTTAGAGCAAATCGAGCGAATGAATGCGGATTTCGATGCCGCTCAAACGAGCCTTGAAAGGCTGGATTTCCTGCAGTTAGCCCATGATGCCCGGCTAGACTTTTCGAATGTTTATGTCAAGGTTAGGTCCAGGCTGTCGCGGGAGTTGATGGCTGCTCGCACGGGAAATGTTGCCAATTCAACGGCTCGGCATACTCTCGAGGGGAATTCGTCGTTGTTCGCCTATAATAGTACAGGCCGTTCTCGAATGCCCGAGTTGCAGCTTCCGCGATTCAGTGGGAGCTACATGGATTGGCCAGAATTCCACGCGATGTTTTCGACAATGGTGCACAAAGACCATCGTATACCAATCATCGAAAAATTCCAATATCTTCGTGGATGTCTAGATGGTGCTGCGCTGGATACGATTCGTTCCTTGGAACTTTCTGAGGAGAATTACGACAAGGCGTTGAATTTACTAATGTTGCGATTCGATAATAAACTGTTACATTTTCAGGCACACGTCAAGGCTATTTTCGGGCTGCAAGGGGTGGAGAAGGGCTCGGCTATCGGCTTGCGCGCGCTCAGCGATAAAATCAATTCGCACTTGCGTGCACTTCAGACCTTGGCGACCCCGCAGGAGATTTCCGATGGGTTGCTGATCTTCATCATAGGCACGAAATTGGACCACAAGACCAAGGAGAAATGGGAAGAGAACTTGCCGACGTCAGGATTGCCTCGGTGGTCAAGCATGGCCTCATTCTTGGAAGCAAGATGTCGGATGCTGGAAAATTTGGGATCGGCTATGGTAACAATTCCTAGCCAGCAGGTGGGAGAAAGTAAACCTAGCACCCTAGATCATAATAGCTCAACATGCAAGTATTGCAAATCCTCCGATCACTACATATCCCGATGCCAGGCATTTATAGATCTCCCTGTTTTTTCTCGATACAAGGAGGTGAAGAAGCGCCATTTATGTCTAAACTGCCTCAACAAAGGCCATTCATTACAACGCTGCAAGTCAGGGGCATGTAGAAATTGCCAAGCCAAGCATCACACACTGCTCCACATGCAGTCGGGCGCTGACGCTGAGTTGCCGTCGCCGAGCACGGAATCGACCCAGCATGATCCTGCAAGTGCCCTAGTAGCAAGCAAATATATTAGCCCTCCCCCTCGAGTCAAAAATCTCTGCCTAGCCAAAACGTGCTGCTAGCTACTGCAATCGTATATGTCAGGGGCCGTTTTGGATCGCTTATTCCATGTCGTGCCATTTTAGATTCCGCTTCTCAGGTTAACTTTATAACATCGAGACTCGCCAATCAGCTGCAGTTAGATCCTCACCCGTCTCACGTTAAAATCGCCGGTATTGGAGAGTCAATTCTACCATCCAGCAAGGCTGTGGACATCGTCCTGCAATCTCAAGACGAAAGCTATCGCGGTTTCCTCTCTGCAATTATCACTGCCTCAATCACAGGAATGCAGCCTAACTTCGGCCTAGACGCAAAGGATTGGCCAATGCCAAATAACCTAAAACTAGCTGATCCTAATTTCGCCAAGCCCCAGCGTGTCGATCTATTGATAGGTGCTGGTTTGTTTTTCGAATTAATGTGCGTTGGACAGATTCGACTGTCAGACCAATTGCCAACATTGCAGAAGACGAAACTTGGCTGGATAGTGTCAGGAAGTATTAAAAACTCTGAGAAAGCCCGTGCGGCGCTAGCAGCCGTTGAAGATCCCCCTGTCATCTCCGCTTGCGAGACTAATTTGTGCGATATTGTAAGGCGGTTTTGGGAAGTCGATGGAGATTATTCGCCCTCATCAATTTCGGAGGAAGATGTTCATTGCGAACAGCATTTCGTCACAAACTGCATTCGCCTAGAGTCCGGAGCTTACTCCGTGCGTTTGCCAACCAAATTCAGTCTAGAGGAATTAGGAGAATCGTATCAGCAGGCGCTACGTAGATTTCTCAATTTGGAGAGGAAGCTAGCAAAAAATGCACAGCTTAAGGCAAAATATATGGAGTTTCTTCAGGAGTATCGTGATTTAGGACACATGTCGCCAGCTTCGCGGCAGTCAGACCTCCCGCAGTACTTCTTGCCTCACCATTGCGTCCACAAGCAGGATAGTACAACCACCAAATTACGCGTAGTGTTCGATGGATCTGCCAAAACAGCGTCTGGAGTATCACTGAATGATGCGCTTATGGCTGGACCCACCATCCAACCTAAAATTCTGATAACTCTGCTTCGTTTCCGCTTTTTTAAAGTCGCCTTGTGTGGCGATATCTGCAAAATGTACCGCTGTGTACGCGTTTCCCATCCCGATACGCACGTGCAGTGCATCCTATGGCGCAATGACCCGAAGGAGGAGATTCAGGTGTTCAAGTTGGAGACTGTTACTTACGGAACCAAACCTGCCGCTTTCTTAGCAATTCGTGCTATGCATCAATTGGCAAATGATGAAGAGTTGCGTTTTCCGCTTGGCGCTGATGTTGTTCGAAGAGATTTCTATGTCGATGATCTCATATCTGGAGGGGACAGCATTGATTCTGTCATCAAAATTCGTCAGCAGGTAAAGGAGCTACTTTCGAAAGGATGTTTTCCCATACGTAAATGGTGTTCCAATGAACCCGCTGCTTTGGAAGGCGTATCGGAGGCGGATCGCGAAAAGTTCCTTACCTTTCATGACGGGACTGAAGTAACCAAGGCGCTTGGTCTAGTTTGGGATCCCACCACGGACAATCTTCTGTTTAGCTTCGCTCACGTCGGAACCGCTGCAGGCCCAATATCGAAGCGTTCGGTCCTGTCTACACTAGCTAGGTTCTACGATCCTCTAGGGCTCATCTCTCCCATCATCACAAAAGCTAAAATATTTATGCAGTCGCTATGGAACGAAAGCCTAAAATTGAATTGGGACGAAAGCCTGCCCCAGGATCTACATACGACTTGGATTGAGCTGACTTCGCAGTTGTCGATGGTTAAAAACTTTAAGTTTCCACGTTACGTGCTTCGGCAGCAAGCCAGATTAGAAATGCACGCGTTTTGTGATGCGAGCCAAGCAGCATATGGCGCCTGTGTATACATGCGTTCGGAAGCTCTTGGCATTGTGCAAAGTCATCTCTTATGCTCTAAATCCAGAGTCGCGCCCTTGAAAAGTATGACTATCCCCAAGCTTGAGCTGTCCGCTGCCCTCGTATTAGCCGAACTAGTGTCCACCATAGTTAAGGGATTATCAGCTCCATGCCAAATACATTGCTGGTCGGATTCGTCCATAGCCCTTGCCTGGATTCGAGAATCACCATTGAATTTTAATATATTTGTTTCTAATCGAGTTCAGCGGATTCAGGAGCTCACCGCTGGAATGACTTGGCATCACGTGCCCACAAAGTTGAATCCTGCCGACATCATATCACGTGGAGCCACGCCCGCTGAACTAATGGATAGCAGCCTTTGGATCTCTGGACCACCATTCTTGCGTCTTGAGAGCTCAGAGTGGCCTGCAGGCTTGCAATTGCCGACCGATGTACCAGAACGTCGTCATGCAGCATTGGTTGTTTCAAACGAAAGGGATGTATCGTACGATTGCAAATTTCAAAACTCATTCGGATCCATGCAGCGCGTCTTTGCTTACATATATCGATTCTACATTCTCAAGGACAAAGGCATAGCGCGGTCGAAGGGTCAACTTACCGTAATCGACATCAAAAATGGTACGCATTTGCTCATAAGGGCAATACAGCAGCAACAATTTTCGGAAGAGATAAGGGCCCTCGCCAGCAAACAGGCCCTACCCCCAAAAAGCACGATGGCCTCACTGAATCCATTTCTGGATAGCTTTGGATTGCTGCGTGTTGGAGGCCGCCTCCAAAATGCCGAATTGGACTACGACGCGAAGCACCCGATCCTGCTTCCTAAGGGACATCCTGTCACTGTCTCTATTATTATCTTCTTTCACGAAAGGTTTCTCCACGCAGGAGCTCAAGGATTGCTCGGACTGCTTCGGCAAAAATTCTGGCCTATTGGCGGACGCAAATATGTTGCGGGAATCATTCGCAAATGTGTTAGATGCTTTCGTTTGAAGCCAGTGCTGAGGGAACATATCATGGGAAACTTGCCTGCGGATCGCGTAAGGACTAATCCAGCATTCCACACAACGGGCGTTGATTTTTGCGGACCCTTTTATCACAAGTCGGAAGTCAGAAGCAGGCCTCCTATCAAATGTTACATCGCTGTCTTCGTATGCTTTAGCACCAAAGCAACTCATTTGGAAGTCGTTCGGGATCTATCTACAGAATCCTTTCTGGCAGCATTAAGGCGTTTTATAAGTCTACGTCCCAAACCTCGAATCATCTGGTCAGACAACGCTACAAATTTTGTAGGAGCAAAAAATGAGCTTTTGGAGCTTCGGCAAATGTTCCTCAGCGATCCTCATACGTCGGCTGTGTCACATCTCTGCGTTTCTAGTGGAATCGACTGGAAATTCATCCCCCCTCGCTCACCTCATTTTGTGGGTTTGTGGGAGGCGGCTGTTAAAGCAGCTAAATATCATTTTCATCGCATCGTCGGGACCTACATTTTTACTCTTGATGAAATTCAGACCTTGGCTTGTGAAATCTCTGCTTTGTTAAATTCCCGTCCGCTTTATGCAATTACAGAAAGTCCCGATGATCTAGATGTGCTCACGCCAAACCACTTTCTCAATGGAGCCCCGAAAGCTGCATTCGACGAGCCAGATGTGGCGCATCTCCGGGTCAACCTACTTAGTCGATGGCAGCGGCTGTGTCAAATGAAGCAGGCGTTTTGGAGAAAATGGAGCACGGCGTATCTTTCGATTCTTCAGGAGCGGAGCAAGTGGCGGTCATCGTCTCCAAACATCAAGCTAGGAGCGCTCGTCATGATCAAGGAGGAAACGCTGCCACCATTAAGGTGGCCGCTTGGCCGCATCCCAGGAAAAGATGGAACCATCAGAGTAGCCGTCATCCGCACTCAAAAAGGCCTTTTCAAGAGGGCCGTTGGAAAAATAGCGGTTCTGCCCCTTCAGGATGGATCTGTTGAAAGCCTTTGCCTTCCAACGGGGGGTGAATGTTCGGAGCAGAACCCAGCCGATTAGCTGCTTGCCAAATAGCACCTAATTCTTGGCCCTCAGCCGCTTATTTTGTTTGTTACTTATGTCTATGTCACTCATTTGTTTGTTAAAGCTCTGCGCTTGCTTGCCCTGCTAAACGCTCTCTGCCAGCTCGCTCTTCGCTATCTCCGCTTTGCGTCTGCCTACCGACGTCGGCCGAGCGAAGCTGCGCTTAGCGATCGGAGCGGCAATGTAAAGGGCAGGCAAGCCACACTTGCAATTTGGATGTCACGCATTAAAGAACATATCGTAATTTTATTTCTGCGCCGAGTTTTGTTTAATTCGAAATAATTAGTCGGCCGATTGGGGATAAAAAACATTATCTCCACACATATATTTATTATGTATGTTCAAATTATCCCAGAAAACGATTTTTGCACTGGAAATGAGGTAATTAGAAACTTAATATTTCAGACATACATATGTATGTGGATATATGTATGTATTAGGACAAAAAATGTTATACGGCCAGTTTTGACATTTGCCATGCTAGCAGAAATAAGTTGTGCCATGCCACTTACCACCCCCTCAAAGGTAGAAAATCTGGTAACAGCCAGATTAAATAGTTTCATAGCAGCCACTGTTGGTAGTTTCATAGCAGCCAGTGTAGGTAGTTTCATTGGAGCCACTGCTGGCAGTTTCATAACAGCTACCTTTTATTGTCATAGCAGCCATTGTTCAGCCACAGACATGTATTTAATGAATATTAGGAATATACAGTTCAATCTCATACACAAATACTCATACATAAAATTGTCCATGTCATTTCATGTAACTGAATATGACGACACGAAAAATACATTAGCAACTAAGAATAGACAATAGCACTTGTAAACTCGAACCCACCAAAAGGGATCAAGCAATAAACTATCTACTTTATTGCCGCCAAGTACCTAAGTAATTGCACTGAAATATAACCCCCGCACAGAGTAAGTGTACCCAATCTAAAAATACACTCACAAGGAGCCTGTGCGTTCCTTCCCATAGAATAAGAATACCACTGCTAGCTATATAAGGAGATGCATTTGTTCAATAAAAATCAGTATCAGAAACAGTACCATAGCTGCCTGTCACTCATCTTCCATCGCAATCATCAGAGGCTGTCGCCGTGTCTTCAGATCCTCACTTGCGCACCGTAGGATACCCACTCCGCAGTCCAACTGGTTCAAGTTCTAGTTGCGACGACCAAACTGTAGACGGTTTATGTACCGTATGCAACCCAGCTTCCTACACACACACACACACACATTAACATTTGGTGACCCCGACCTTGGTCATCCTTTCAAACTGTCTAACAAGCTACAGTGAAAGGATTCGATCTGGACATCAGATTGAAGCAGTCAACAGGACATCTTCAATAAAAATTGGCATCAGGCCATACACTTACGGTAGCATCTCCTACCAATAAGTATCACTTTGGCAAATCGGACATATTCAGGTTATCAGCCAACAGAAAAACAGCTATAGAATTCGATTACCACCAAGGCAATACATTTTTGTTGTTCCGTGCGTTCCATAAATTGGAAACAGCACAAATCCCTCCATCCAACACATCCCCTGTACTATTACCTTTCTGACCAACAACGGTTGCGATTCGGAGCGTATCCAGCTGCAAAGCAAATAAAACACTCCCAACGGGTCAAAAGTAATAAGTACAAACAGATAGAATGGATACACATATGGAGGCAGAAGCTGCCGCTACAATGGCAATGGATGTGCAGCAAGAGATTGGTGAGGAAATATCGAGGTGCATTCGGAACTTTAAAAAAGATTCCCAAGAACGAAAGCAAACGGCCTCTTATTTTCAAGCCAAAATATCAGCACTCGAAAATGCGTGGAATCGCTTCAACAAAAACGACTCCAAACTTCGCGATACAGACAAAACGGATGAATACGTAAAATTCCGTGAAGAATTACGTACAACATGCAAGCAACACATTACGATCTTTACCGAATGCATGGATAAGCTATCACAGACGTCTAGTGCTCGTGGGGAACGTCAAATCATCTTTAAAGAAAAGCATGAGAATCCTCCAGTAGATCCCAAAGAAAGCGGTCTGATCCAGCAGCCCTCGAAGGATTACAGCAAACTGCTTTCACTATGTCGCCGACAAAAGGCCATAGTAGAGTCCGTTAAACGCAATCTGGAACACCTTTCAGAGGCGGAAGGACGCACATCAAGTGATTTGATAAAATCACTATGGACTCAAGCGCAGGAAGTCCACTTCACAATTCATGAGGAATACGAGGACCCAGTGGAAGGGGGATATGACATGGAATCCTACCTAACACTGGAAAGTAAGGTCCAAAGAGCATTGACAAAATCAGCCACACCAAACACGGATAACGTGCATCTTCCACGCATCAGCATCCCAAAGTTTGATGGGGATCTATTAAAATGGACCCAGTTCTTCGATCTGTTCTCATGCATGGTGCATGAGACCAACATGCCTACGGTGAAAAAGATGTGGTATCTTAAAACCACCGTTGCCGGCGAGGCAGAAAGATTGATTCGACATATCGATCTAAAGGAAGAAAATTATGAAGCCGCTTGGGAAATACTAGTTGACGCATACAACAATCCCAGAGATGTTTCGAACACGGTACTGAACCGCTTCCTCAATCACCAAACAATTAATGACGATCCCAAGTCATTAAAAGAGTTGTATATAACAACCATAGAATCCCTTGCATCACTAAAGGGATTGGGCATCAATATATCTACATGGGATCCGATATTGATTGCCATTGTCAGAAACAAACTGGATGTAACAAATAAGGCCTTGTATGTGCAATCATTGGGAAGCTCAAAGAACATTCAGGCGCTGGATACGATGCTTCAGTTCTTGGAGCAAAGAATTCGGGTTCTAGGACCCAGTAAGAAGCCACCAGCATCAAGGAGAGAGCCAAAAGGCACGACATGTGCGTCAGCAAACACAGGGAGAACGCGAGTACCCTTATGCACATTCTGCAAAAAGCAAGCCATTGGCTCTACGGATGCGAAGAATTTCGCTCCAAATCTCCATCAGAACGACTAAATTGGGTACAAAAACAAAAAATGTGCGTTAATTGTTTTAGAACAAATCACAAAACAAACGCATGCCCTGGTCGAAACTGCTTCAAGTGTGACAAAAAGCACAACACGATGCTACATTTGGAAACAGCATCAGGCTGCATCAGGCGCAGATACAGAATCAAGAGGCCCGACGGTTGGTGCAGCAAGTAACAATAGTTACAATCTTCTGGCCACAGCAAAGGTGGCAGTAGAAGCCAACAACGGGCAGGTTGCTAATTTCAGAGCACTGCTAGATTCAGATTCAATGGCATCAATGTTGTCACTCAAACTAAAAGACACAACATTACGGATCGAAGGAATTGGAGGTCAATCAAAGACCAGCAGAGCACGAGTAAATGTGCTCATGAAATCCCTTCACAATGGTTTTACGCAAAGAATTGAAGCTTTCGTATTACCACAGATAATAGCTGATCAACCAGCTCAGGCACTCGATTCAGATAGCTTAAACATACCAAGCAAGATCTCACTGGCAGATCCAAACTTCCATAAGCCAGGCAAAATCGACATGCTAATCGGAGCCGAGCATTACTACTCGCTGCTGCTACCAGATCAACAGCAGCTAAGGACAGGAGGCCCGTTGCTACAAAACACGAAACTGGGATGGATTGTGGCAGGAAAAGTCAAATCTGCCCACAATTCCTCACCCATTTGTGCAACGGGAGTAAACGAGCTCATGGAAAGATTCTGGACCCTGGACAATCTAGAGACGGAAGACAAACCACGCACTCCAGTGGAAGCACTGTGTGAAGCTCATTTTATAGAAAATCTTCAGACAGCTTCAGACGGCCGTTTTATTGTAAAGCTCCCATTTTCCGAACACCCTTCAGCCCTGGGGGAGTCGTTGGAAACCGCAACAAAAAGATTCCTAGCGTTGGAGCGGCGAAGCTCAACAGAAACTTGGAAGAGTTATGTGGGCTTCATGGAAGAGTATGAAGGACTAGGACATATGAAGATTGTGCCAGCATCAAAAGTTCCCACAAGGCACTACTTCATTCCACATCATTGTGTACTCAAACCTGAGAGAACCACCACAAAGCTTCGGGTAGTATTCGATGCCTCATGCAAATCAACAAGCGGGAAATCTTTGAACGACATTCTGCAGGCTGGACCCACTGTTCAGAGCGAACTTATGTCCATTCTGCTACGATTTCGAATTCATAAGTACGTATTCACAGCGGACATAGAAAAGATGTACCGGCAAGTGTGGATGAATCCGGAGGATCAATTCCATCAGATGATAGTCTGGAGAAACAATCCATCCGAAGAGATCAGGTACTATCGCCTGAAAACAGTAACATATGGGACAACAGCTGCTCCGTTCCTAGCAACGAAATGTCTGGATCATTTGGCAATACAATACAAAGACAGACTACCAGTAGGATCAACAACATTAAAAACAGATTTCTATGTTGACGACTGTCTAACTGGAGCAAACACCATTCCAGAGGCAATTCATGTTCGACAAGAACTAAATAAGATATTGCTACCGTCCGGATTCAAATTGCGCAAGTGGTGCTCCAACAATGAGCAACTTCTCCAAGGAATCCCCAAAGAGGATATTGTAACCGATGTAAAATTAGGAGAGACACTAGAGCACTACAGCGTGAAAACTCTGGGTCTCATCTGGATGCCGAAGAAGGATACATTGTGTGGACGAACACAGAAAAGTCAGGCTACACGCATCACCAAATGGGTGGTATGTTCCGAACTGGCCCAAATCTTTGACCCACTAGGACTCTTTGCACCGGTGGTAGTAAAGGCAAAAATCTTCATGCAACAACTTTGGGAGCTCAAACTGGATTGGGATGACGAATTACCATTACAACACCAAATCGAATGGAAAGAATACCGGGACGACTTACAAACATTGAACAAAATGCAAGTTCCCCGGCATATCTACGATGGTAAAATTCCAGTTACCCAAGAACTCCATACATTTGTAGATGCATCAGAACGAGCATACGGCGCAGCAGTACATGTAAATTAAATAACTGCGGTTGCGGATTGTGTTTTTAAAAAGATTTAAGTAGAGGGTCACAAAGGATTCCGGACAAAGGGTTTTCGCGATCTTAATTTTTAGCTCGACTTTGCGGTGTCGCTTCTGGATCAAGACTGGCTTGAACTTTCTGATCTTTGCATCGTTGATCCCTTTCGGGAATAGTTTTTCTATAAACATTTCAATTGATTTCGCCATCCCGAGTATTGGATTTCGTCATCCAAAGAGAGAACTGTAAGATGCCTAAAGTGCAGGATCTGCAGAAAGCCGGGAGTGAGATTGTTTATGAGAAGCCGGGTGTGGGCAAACATTGGTTTTCCATTTAGGCGAGTGTCAAAGATTGGGATTGCGGCGGGAGCCCTTGAGATTGTACATCTTAGAAATCAATTAGGCGGAGGCCCAAGATTGAAATTGTTTTCGTTTTGGAAAGCCAAAGATTGTTTACAACTCGTATAACAGCTCAATAGAATTTTGTACGTTAACTCCCCCCATTCTTAAATGTTTCGTCCCGATACATTTTGAAGTTCTGATAGAGCTCTAATTTCTTCTGACAGTATTTGAATGTTGCTTTCCACTATTTCTTCTGACGGTATTCTTATTGATTTAATAAGTACAAATTTGGTTAATTTATAGCCGAAGTAAAATAACATTATCAATATCAAAATGATTAAGAATAATGTTGTTAATGGTAAGGCCGTATTACCTAATGTTATAAGGGGATTTAAAATATTAACATTATCAAAAGAAAATTGCTTATCATTCGATTGTATATAATCAACTAATTCAAAATCGCTATATCTATGATGCGATATATATCTTAGAATTTTACCCTTATCATTTATGTGGGTTATATTATTTATTACAATTGTGTTGTTGAATATAAGGAGATCCGATCCTAACAAAGTAGTATTGTCTACGATATTTTTGCCTGAAACTAATATGGCACCATCCTGAATGATGTCTATTTCTTTGTTTATTTCCATTTTTTTAGTGCAGTTGGCTTTAAAGCCATTAAGTAAATTGGTGAAACAGGTCTTCTTTAAATTTATTTGTGCGTAATTGTTAAAAGCTTCACTTTTAAAATTATTCATTAAATAGTATTTCTCCTTACATTCACAAACTTTTACACTTATAACTAACATTCCATCATTTTGTGAGATGGCTCTTGCATGGTAAAACTTGCAAATATCTTTAACTTAAGGATATTTTATGTAAATGATTATTAAATCAGCATTTCGAATTATTTTAACCGTTGATTGATCTGCTTTAGCAGATCAGACAGTTCAACAGGATGTTTTTCATGCTTATAAATGTCCTCTATTTCGTTTTTATTATAAATTTTTGTATTGAAAATGTTTACTTTTAAGAGGGTTATGGTATCAACTAAATTTAGTAGGTCAAAAGTTATTAATTTTGAACGATGCTTTCTCAGTATCGTTTCTTCATTGAAGATGACATTTTTTAATGAATTTGATAGCAATTCAATTTCTTTGAAAAATGTTGAATTTATTACAAATTGTTTATTATTATTTTCAGTTAATTCATTTACTTTATTTTGTATTTTCAAAAAGTCCTCATGATCAGGGCTGCCTGCTATCCATTTCCAAATGGTACCTAATTCATTTATTCCCCTTTCATTCCGTTTTGGAACTAATTCCGAAATCATTAATTTTAATAGACTTAAGTCCATTGGTATTTCCCACTTATCGTCTGAATTAATTGATTTGTTGACATATTTGGATTCTTTATCAATTATCTCTCTATAAAAACTCAAATTAGTAATATGGAAAAGTTCAGCGTATGTTTCATAAGTGTAAACGTCTCTGTCGTCTTTTAGCAATAGATAGTCACTATGCGTATAGTCAATTACTTCCGAAGTCGTCAATATAACAAAAGTCAGTATTAGTATATTCGCATACATTTTCTGGAAAAAAAATATTTAATATTTGATGTTATCTTTATGTATAATTCTGTTTCTATTGTTGATTATAATTTTTCAATTTCATAAGTGTAAACGTCTCTGTCGTCTTTGAGCAATAGATAGTCACTATGCGTATAGTTAATTACTTCCGAAGTCGTCAATATAACAAAAGTCAGTATTAGTATATTCGCATACATTTTCTGGAAAAAAAATATTTAATATTGGATGTTATCTTTATGTATAATTCTGTTTCTATTGTTGATTATAATTTTATTCGGTCGATTTTCCTTAACTACCTGCTTTTTGTATCGGGATTGACGTTTATTTCTTTCCCCGAATTTATTTTCATAAACTACTTCTCCTATTTTATAATCTTTTTCTCTTCTATCTTTGTTATGTAGCTTAAGCATTTTGGTCTCAGCTTCCTTAAGTAATATTGGATTATGCTTGTGTTCTATTTTGTTATACAATATGTCATATGGCATTTGATTGGTCGTTGAATGTATCGTCAGGTTATATTTAAGTGCCGCCCTTATTATTATTTCTGAATAATATGTTAGATTTAGTTCATCCTTGATGCACCGCGCTATTTCTGTTAGTGTGGAATGTACCCTTTCTACCTGACCATTTGAGGTGCTGTGTCTGGGATCAGCATAATAAATAGTTAAGTTACTTCTTTGTATGAATGATCTAAATTGTGCTGAAGTAAAGCTTGGTTCGTTGTCAGTCATTAAAGATGTTGCTAACGGAAAGTGTTGCAAAATTTCCATTACCTTATTTTCAATGTTTAATTTACTTTGAATTTCCTTGACCACCAAGTATTTGGAATAAGAATCTATACAAGTTATGAATGTTAGGTTTTGGGCATAGTATATGTCTAAGTGTAATTGATCTCCTTCTTTTGCTGGAATGGGAGCTTCCCCAATTGGAATTTTTACAGGGTGTCTGTGATATTTGTTTTTGTTACAGATCTCACAATTTTTTATATATTCTTTTAATCTTTTGTGCAGGTTTGGCCAATAATACAGCTTAGTTATTTGTTTGTAATTTTCGTCTAGTCCTCTATGGGCTCTGCAATGTGTTTCTTCTATAATTATAGCTTTATCTTCTGAATTTACTACATCTTGGAGGAACTTTCTCGTGAAGAGAAATTTATTTATGAAGTTTTCCTTTAGCTTATTTTGGATAAGGTATAAATCTTCTAAAGTGCAGTGTATTCCTGTGGTTAAGTGAGGCTGAATAAATTCCTTTAAATTGATTAGCAGATTGTCTAGCGTATCAAATTCAATAATATGTCGGGTATTTTCATAAACTCTTACTAACTCATGAACTGTGAATCTCCCTTGCGCTAATAGTAGCTGCTGTTTAAATTGGTTTAGAGGCTTGCTAGTCTCTTGAATGACGTTTTCAAAACTACTCTCTGCTGAATGCTGAGTATTTATGTCTGATTCTGATTCTGTCTGGCCGACATCACTATCTGTCATATGATTTATTTTAATCCGAGATAAAGCGTCCGCTACTACGTTAGTTGAGCCTGGCTTATAAATGATTTTTGGTGTGAAACTTTCTATGTAGTAATACCAACGTTTCATTTCAACATTTGGGTTTTTTTGCGACATTGCAAAGGACAAAGGTTGGTGATCTGTATGTATTTCAATTCCACTCACTCCGTATAAATAATTTCGCAAATTTTTTAATGCCCATACAATAGCTATTAATTCCTTTTTATTAGTAGCATATAATTGCTCGGTTTTACTTAAAGTTTTAGATATAAATGTTATGGGATTCCCATCTTGCGACAAAACTGCACCTATTGCTATGTCCGATGCATCTGTGGTTAATGTGAATTTTTATACCCGATACTCAAAATGAGTATTGGGGTATATTAGATTTGTGGTAAAAGTGGATGTGTGTAACGTCCAGAAGGAATCGTTTCCGACCCCATAAAGTATATATATTCTTGATCAGCATCAATAGCCGAGTTGATTGAGCCCTGTCTGTCTGTCCGTCTGTCCGTCCGTCCGTCCGTCCGTCCGTCCGTCCGTCCGTCCCCTTCAGCGCCTAGTGCTCAAAGACTATAAGAGCTAGAGCAACGATGTTTTGGATCCAGACTTCTGTGATATGTCACTGCTACAGAAATATTTCAAAACTTCGCCCCGCCCACTTCCGCCCCCACAAAGAACGAAAATCTGTGGCATCCACATTTTTAAAGATACGATAAAACCAAAAACGCAGAATCGGTGAGGATGACCATATCTTCTACAGTGCAAAATCTGAACCAGATCGTATAATGATTATAGCCAGAATCAAGAAAACAATTTCATTCTTTCTCGCTCTGTCTCTCTCTAACACACAGGTTTCATGGTCGGTTTTGTCAATTCCAAAATATGAGTTCAAGGATCTCAGAACTTATAAGAGCCAGAGCAACCAAATTTGGTATCCACACTCCTGTGATATCGGACCTTGACCGTTTCGTGTCCAAATTTCGCCACACCCCCTTCCGCCCCCGCAAAAGACGAAAATCTGGGGCATCCACAAATCTCAGAGACTATTAAGGCTAGAGTAACCAAATTTGGTATCCGCACTTCTGTTAGATCTCACTATAAAACGTATATCTCAGAATTTCGCCCCACCCCCTTCCGCTCTCACAAAAGACGAAAATCTGTTGCATCCACAATATTGCACATTCGAGAAAACTAAAAACGCAGAATCATAGATAATGACCATATCTATCAGATTGCTGAATCTGGATCAAATCGGATCATTTTTGTAGCCAAAAGCAAGAAATCAATTTTCAGTGGCTACGCAGCGCCCTACGTCACGCTCAGACTGATTTTCTGTCTCTCTCGCACGCACTTTTTGTCGTGTGGTTCAATATTAGCGGCGTCTGCCGGAGGAGAGCCATACTGACTTAGTATCGGGTATAACTGTAGAGTTGCGGTGTCCGCAGCAACTCACAACGTTCCACCTCGTTTATTGTAATCTGGTTGTACTAATTCAATATGTGCTATTAAACTGTCCTTTAAATTATTAAATGCTCCCATTGCTGGTTCATCCAGCTGTATTAATGTTTTCTTGGATGCCCTTCGTGAAACTTTCCCATTTACTCCACTCAGATATTTTGTTAATGGTTTGGCAATTGTAGCATAATTTCGGACAAATTTTCTGTAATACCCTTTTAGTCCTAAGAAGCTACGTAGCTCTCTGATATTTTAAGGAATTGGATAGTTTAGTATTGTGGAGATTTTGTCTGGATCTGTTTTAATGATATTTTGGGAAACAATGTATCCCAGAAATTTGGTTTCCAATTGAAAGAATTTAGACTTTTCTAGTGAAATTTTCATGTTAGCGTTTTGCAATATCTCTATTATATGAATTAGATCTTTATAATGTTGTTCTATAGTTTTTGAAAATATTATTATATCGTCCATATAGACGTGACAAGTTTTCCCAACTTGTTCTCTAAGTATATCGTCCATTGCCCTTTGGAAAATTCTGGGAGCGTTCGTCAATCCCATAGGCATTCTTAGAAATTCATATTTGCCGTTATTTATGGAAAAAGATGTTTTTTTCAATATCTGATTCCCTCATTAAAATCTGATAGAAACCTGACTCTAAATCAATGGCCGAGAAATACTTTGCCTTACCTAAATTGGCAAGGATTACTGAAGGATCTTGCATAGGGTATCTATCCGGTATGGTGTTTTCATTAAGTTTCTTAAAGTCTATTACTAATCTATGTTTAGGAGTTCCGTCCTCATTTACTCCCTTCTTTGGTACTACTATTACCTGTGAATTATATGGGCTTTTACTAGGTCTGATTATAACTTCATCTAACATTTTACTTATTTCGTTATTAACGAAATCGTTAACCGAATAAGCGTATGGATACTGCTTGCCATATACCGGTCTATCATGTTCAGTGTTAATCTCTCCTTTTATATCCGTTCTGAACGGTAACTGTAAATTTATATTGGCATGGTCTTCTTCGATGATAGATACCATTTTCTCTCTGAGATTTTCTAAATTGTCCTCTTTGTAGGTTATTGTGTTATACAATTTCTTTTTTTTCAATTCAGAATTTGCATAATTTTGAATTCCGGATATTTCTACGACGGCGCGTTCAGGATTTTTGCATCCCAAACTTTTAAATTGTTCATTGTCGGATAATTCAACGACGGCGTGTTCAGGATTCTTTAATCCCAAACTATTCGAACTTTTAGTGTCGGATAATTCAACGACGGCGTGCTCAGGATATTTTAATCCCAAACTATTCGAACTTTTAGTGTCGGATAATTCAACGACGGCGGGTTCAGGATATTTGAATCCCAAACTATTGACGGATAATTCTTCGTCGGCGTGCTCAGGATTTTTGATCCCAAGCTATATAAACTTCCTTCTACCTTTACTGAATCACTTTTCATTTCTTTTTCTTCTTCAAAATATTTTTTTATTATATATTCCTTCAACGGAAGGATGGTTTTTCCTTCTATAAAGGTTAATTTGTTTAAAGAAAGGACCTCGTCATATATTAGTTTCTCCTCATTGTCTTTATAACTTAAAGTCCCCTTTCCTGTATCAATAACAGCTCCGATTTTCTTTAATAGGTTAAATCCTATTAGTAAATCTGCCTCCATTCCATCTATTTCATAAAACACTTGTTTTGTGTTGAAAATAGTTATATTATGGAAATATTTAATTATTGAAAACCCATTCACTGTAGCAACTTTCTTATAAATTGATAATTCTTTTTTATTTTCGTAAATTCCCTTTTTTATATAACAGGAAGTTGCTCCCGTATCTATCAAAACTTTTAATTCTCTTTTTATTTTTTTATCTACTCTTTTTAAGTAGGGCAGACCTACTTCGGGGGCTGATCTAAAAAATGGTCCTCCTCAATGTTATTTATCCGCATTGCTTTATTAGCCGGTTGTTCCGACATTTCGTTTGGCTTTCGTTTCTGCGCCTGATTTTCGTTAGACTGATTATTCGGTACTACGTTTGCCCTAAAATGCTGAGCTTGGTTATAATTGTTATTATTTCTCCTATAATAACCGATAATTTCTATTATTATTATTACCCCTGAATTGATTGCTGTTCTGTCGGTTCTTGATTTGTATCGATTCGTCTACATCCATTGGTTCTGGGGCCTGATTTTGTTGTCTATTACCCAAGAAATAGGGTTGTCCCCATGACATGTTATTCCACTGAAGATCCCTTTTTTGGTCGAATGGTGAACTTTTAGTCCTTGGTTGTCGTTGGTTGAATCTTAATGTATTGTAGTTATTATTCCCTGAATTTCTGGGGCCACTGAATTGGTAGGCAAATTGGGCCCGAATGTTACTTGATTGCAATTCCTGTACCTTTGCCAAGGCATTCGGTAAATCTGGGGGATTCAATGAAAATAGGATTTCTGCAATGCCGCCGTTTAGGCCAGTGACAAAAATGCGTAAGGCATTGTCTCTAATTTTCTTATTTGATTCTTTCGTGATTTCACTGTCCTTTCCGTGAGTCATTATTGTCTTATTTATTAACAAGGTCATTTTCTTGTTAACCTCGTTATAGAAATCTATTATTGAAAGGTTCCCTTGTCGGAGAACGCTTAACTCCTGTTCTGTTATGTAAATTGGTCTCTTGTCACTGTAAACAAAGTCAAGTCGTGAAAGTATGGCATCAAAATTTAAAACTGTCCCGTGGTTGGTCAGTGCGTCATGTGCTGGTCCTGTTATTTTGTTTCTCAAAATTGTTAAGGCAATATAATATTGCTTACTTTCTTTCTTATATAACTTCACTGCAGTTTCTGCAGCTTCCCTCCATCCTACGTATTGGTTTAATCCACCATTGAAAATTGGTAGGGATTCTATTACCTTTAATGTGGTGTCATCTTTTATTGTCTCGTCTATTGTTTCTGCCTGATAATCTGATACCTGATCGGATTTAGTTTCTATTTGTTGTTTCAAATTTACTATTTGCTCCTGTACTTGTGAAATTTGAAGTGCTATCAATTGTTTGACCAGATCTGCAGTGAGATCGGTCCTTGTTTGTGAGTTAATCATTTTTAGTTTTTCAAAATCTAAAGTTAGTTGATCCACCTTAAATTTTTCTTATATGTTTGTTTTTATAATCTAATATAACCTAATTGAACTTATATATAGTGACATATCCATAATTCTCCACATCCCATATACATTATGTTTATGTACAATTCATCCACCCCATCCACACAAGTAACAGGACCCGACTCAAGAATCAATAACTGTTTCTTCCAATACTCCAAGCTAGGGCCCCCCATAATATAAACAATGGACCCATTGTCAAATTTCCAATACCAGAAACGACTAAACAAATAAAGTCATTCTTAGGTCTGTGCGGGTTCTACAGGAAATTCATTCCTAATTTTGCAAACATAGCAAAACCCATGACACTCAAACTAAAGAAAGGAGCTGTCATAGACCCCAAGGAAGAAAAGTACGTCGAGGCATTTGAGAGACTAAAAGTACTCATCACCTCAGACCCTATCCTTGCGTTCCCAGACTTTGACAAAATGTTCACGGTAACAAACGACGCTAGTAACATAGCATTGGGAGCGGTTTTGTCACAAGAACACAAACCGATCTGCTACGCTAGCAGAGCCCTAAATGAACATGAAATAAACTATTCAGCCATCGAAAAGGAATTATTAGCGATCGTATGGGCAACCAAGTATTTCCGTTCATACCTGTTCGGTAGAACATTCGAGATACAAAGCGATCATAAACCCTTGATTTGGTTGAACAACCTCAAGGAGCCAAATATGAAATTACAAAGGTGGAAAATAAAACTGAATGAGTTTGATTTTAAAATGAAATATCTACCAGGCAAAGAAAATCATGTAGCTGATGCCTTATCAAGGGTAAAGATTAATGAAAATCTCCTTGGAGAAGCTTCCAATAGCGTTGGTGCAACTGTACATAGCGCACAGGAAGACAATCTAAATCACATTGCTATCACGGAAAGACCAATTAACTATTACAATCGGCAAATTGAGCTAATAAAAGGCAATGAAGATAAGGTAGAAACAATTCGTTATTTTCACAAGCTAATCATCAAGATCACGTATAAGGAAATGACTAACACCTTAGCGAAGGATATAATAAAGGAATATCTATGCACCAAAAAGAGCGCATTATATTTCCATAACGAAATAGATTTTCCTCCATTCCAAAAAGCCTATTTAGAAATCATTAATTCTAACAATATAACCAAAGCTATTAAATCAAGCACGAAACTCCTAGATATTCAGAATTACGCTGAATTTAAAGAAACCATATTAAAGAATCATAAAGGCTTACTCCATCCAGGGATAGAGAAAACCGTCAATTGGTTTAGGGGAAAATACTATTACCCGGATTATCAAAAACTAATCCAAAACATCATAAACGAATGTCCTACTTGTAATATTGCCAAAACAGAGCATAGAAATACGAAGTTGGCATTCGAAACTACACCGGAAATACTGAACATCAGAGAGAAATACGTCATAGATTTCTATATGGTTGGTAACCAACAGTTCCTATCATGTATTGACGTATACTCGAAGTTTGCCACTCTTGTAGAAGTAAAAAGTCGTGACTGGTTAGAAGCAAAAAGAGCCATCATGAAAGTTTTTAACGAGATGGGAAAACCAATTGAAATCAAAGCCGATAAAGATTCAGCTTTTATGTGCACAGCATTGCAAGCATGGCTGAATGCGGAAAACGTCAAAATAGAGATCACTTCCAGCAAAAATGGAATATCTGACGTAGAAAGATTTCATAAAACAGTAAATGAAAAATTAAGAATAATATCTAGCGAGGATAACCCAGAAGATAGATTCACGAAGTTTGAATTAATTCTTTATACTTATAATCATAAAACCAAACATAATACCACAAATAGGACACCAGCTGATATATTCATTTATGCAGGCTCACCTGATTATGACACCCAACTAAATAACTTGAACAAAATCACTCAATTAAATAAAAACCGCATAGAGTATGAAGTAGATACCCGCTATAAACCTTTAGTTAAGTCTAAGGTAACAAATCCTTTCAAAAAGACGGGCGAAATTAGACAGGTAGACCTAAAACATTATGAAGAAAAGAATAGGGGTAGGAAAATAACTCATTATAAATCAAAATTCAAGAAAAAGAAGAAATCTAATAGAAGCAAATATAATAATTCCAGAGAAACCGATGAAGTTAATGGAATCGGCGAACTTCAACACAATTAAAATCCTCATCTTCCTCATAATTACCATCGTAATGGCACAGGGTCAAAACATAGAAATAAATCCTATAAAATCCCAAAACGGATATATGATATTCAAAACTGGATCGATTAACATACCTATCAATTACGAATACCATTATCTAACTGTTAATGTAACTAAAACCGAAGAACTATACCAAAATTTATTAATGCAAGCCACTAAATTCCAGGACATAATCCAAATAAAATATCTAGTAGACAAATTGCAAAGAGAAATGAACGGGCTAAAAATAACCAAAAGAAATAAAAGAGGCCTAATCAATATAGTAGGAACAGCCTACAAATATCTCTTTGGAACACTAGATCAGGAAGATAAAGTCGATTTGGAACAAAAAATAGAAAATTTAGCCAGCCATAGCATTCAAATGAATGAACTTAATTTGGTAATAGATGCAGTTAATAGCGGAATAAACGTTATAAACAAACTAAATGAAAAAAAAGACAGAAATCAACAAATAGAAATTTTGATATTCAATCTACAACATTTCACAGAATATATCGAAGATATAGAACTAGGTATGCAATTAACTAGGCTCGGTATATTTAATCCAAAATTATTAAAACAAGACTACCTGGAACAAATAAATTCTGAGAAAATACCAAATATAAAAACCTCCACATGGCAAAAATCCAATACCAACGAAATTCTAATAATTTCCAATATTCCCAAAGACATTACAAAAGTACCAATCTATAAAATCGTTCCGTATCCAGACGAATTAAATAACATGTTAACAGATATGACATACGACAAGTACTACATAAAAAATGAAGAAGTATTTGTTAAAGAAACTAAATTGAAAAACAATGAAAATTGTATAAAAGGAATTTTAATGCAAATTCCCAATAAATGTCCATATTCCAAAACTTTTCAAAACTTTCAAATAAACTTTATTGAACCCAATATACTAATCACATGGAATCTTCCAAAAACAACGCTAAACCAGAATTGTGTAAACCAAGAAATCATAGCGGAAGGAAATACCATTATAAACACATTATAAACACAATGTTAGATTTTGCCCAGAATGTTTATGTCAACAACATAATTAAAATAAAACCACTGTCGTATGTCCAAACTAATGAAATAATTATGCAATACACCAAATATAGTAACCTATTACAAATAAGTCTACTAATTTCATTTGTCATAATTATATTAGTACTACTAAGTTATGTAGCTGTTAAATTTAAGAAAACTTCTAAAAGAGTCACGGTTAAATGTATTAACCCTATAATAGAAGCAGAAGAGGAACCAACCTCAGCCACCGCACTTGACACCCCGTCACTATACCCGAGGGTAATCGCCTAGGGACAGGCTAATAACAAACGTTGGGGGAGTGACATATCCATAATTCCCCACATCCCATACACATTATGTTTATGTACAATTCATCCACCCCATCCACACAAGTAACAGGACCCGACTCAAGAATCAATAACTGTTTCTTCCCATACTCCAAGCTAGGGCCCCCCATAATATAAACAATGGACCACATTGTTTCATCAACATTAGAATCACGCCACTCTCGAGAAATCGATTATTTAGAATCACGCCACTCATGAGGACCAATCAAAGCTAGATATAAAACCAAGGAGTATCACATTCCTAGCTCCGTCATGTAATGCAACACCGATCGCCAGCAGTGGAGGCCTTTCATCAAAGCCGACGCATCCCCAAATATCGATCCAGGCACGTACGCCACCGACACGAAGATGCAGCCGAGGAAAGCAACGCCCGAAGCCAGAGTCGGGAGTTCCAAGAGAAGGGCTCATGGAAACTAGCCAGCAGCAGAGAGATCAGTTCCGTTTGAGACAAGCAGACGTAAAGTTAAGTCGGGGAATTCAACCAATCTTGTGACATAAAGAAATTAAGTACTAAAAATAAAATCTTTTTTAAAAACTAAATTTCGAGTTGCGGATATTTAACTATATTCATTAATACATTTTTTGCTCACGAACTATCCGGTAGGGGTCGTCCTTCTTAGTTTGGCTGACAGATCTTCGAACGGGTCTTCCTTCTTGATTTGGCTGACAGGTCTTCGAACGGGTCTTCCTTCTTAAATTTCTTTGTTTAACTGGGTCTTCTCGGGGTCTTCCTTCTTTGGTTTAGCTGATAGTTTCACTTTCTTTGTGTTTTGGTTTGGTTGGTTTTGTTTAAAAACATTGCTTTTTTTGGTTTTTTTTGTATTTTTGAATTGTCTTGATTAGCTTTTGTATTTATTTGTATTTTGTATTGTATTTGTATTTGTATTGTAAATTGTTTCCTTTTTATCTCACTTTTTCTTATCTTATATCTCACAGTCACTCCGCGTTTTTGTATCTGAAGGATATATTCCATTAATTAATTGTCCTTCGGGTTTCGGCACGACGCAACACTTTTATTATTCGGTGCTTTTTATACAACGTCGCCCCACGTTGGGCGCCAATTAAATAACTGCGGTAGCGGATTGTGTTTTTAAAAAGTTTTTATTTTACTTCTAACTTCACTGATATAGATTTAAGTAGAGGGTCATAAAGGATTCCGGACAAAGGGTTTGCGCGATCTTAATTTTTAGCTCGACTTTGCGGTGTCGCTTCTGGATCAAGACTGGCTTGAACTTTCTGATCTTTGCATCGTTGATCCCTTTCGGGATTAGTTTTTCTATAAACATTTCAATTGATTTCGCCATCCCGAGTATTGGATTTCGTCATCCAAAGAGAGAACTGTAAAATGCCCAAAGTGCAGGATCTGCAGAAAGCCGGGAGTGAGATTGTTTATGAGAAGCCGGGTGTGGGCAAACATTGGTTTTCCATTTAGGCGAGTGTCAAAGATTGGGATTGCGGCGGGAGCCCTTGAGATTGTACATCTTAGAAATCAATTAGGCGGAGGCCCAAGATTGAAATTGTTTTCGTTTTGGAAAGCCAAAGATTGTTTACAACTCGTATAACAGCTCAATAGAATTTTGTACGTTAACTCCCCCCATTCTTAAATGTTTCGTCCCGATACATTTTGAAGTTCTGATAGAGCTCTAATTTCTTCTGACAGTATTTGAATGTTGCTTTCCACTATTTCTTCTGACGGTATTCTTATTGATTTAATAAGTACAAATTTGGTTAATTTATAGCCGAAGTAAAATAACATTATCAATATCAAAATGATTAAGAATAATGTTGTTAATGGTAAGGCCGTATTACCTAATGTTATAAGGGGATTTAAAATATTAACATTATCAAAAGAAAATTGCTTATCATTCGATTGTATATAATCAACTAATTCAAAATCGCTATATCTATGATGCGATATATATCTTAGAATTTTACCCTTATCATTTATGTGGGTTATATTATTTATTACAATTGTGTTGTTGAATATAAGGAGATCCGATCCTAACAAAGTAGTATTGTCTACGATATTTTTGCCTGAAACTACTATGGCACCATCCTGAATGATGTCTATTTCTTTGTTTATTTCCCTTTTTTTAGTGCAGTTGGCTTTAAAGCCATTAAGTAAATTGGTGAAACAGGTCTTCTTTAAATTTATTTGTGCGTAATTGTTAAAAGCTTCACTTTTAAAATTATTCATTAAATAGTATTTCTCCTTACATTCACAAACTTTTACACTTATAACTAACATTCCATCATTTTGTGAGATGGCTCTTGCATGGTAAAACTTGCAAATATCTTTAACTTAAGGATATTTTATGTAAATGATTATTAAATCAGCATTTCGAATTATTTTAACCGTTGCAATGTCCAGCAGATCAGACAGTTCAACAGGATGTTTTTCATGCTTATAAATGTCCTCTATTTCGTTTTTATTATAAATTTTTGTATTGAAAATGTTTACTTTTAAGAGGGTTATGGTATCAACTAAATTTAGTAGGTCAAAAGTTATTAATTTTGAACGATGCTTTCTCAGTATCGTTTCTTCATTGAAGATGACATTTTTTAATGAATTTGATAGCAATTCAATTTCTTTGAAAAATGTTGAATTTATTACAAATTGTTTATTATTATTTTCAGTTAATTCATTTACTTTATTTTGTATTTTCAAAAAGTCCTCATGATCAGGGCTGCCTGCTATCCATTTCCAAATGGTACCTAATTCATTTATTCCCCTTTCATTCCGTTTTGGAACTAATTCCGAAATCATTAATTTTAATAGACTTAAGTCCATTGATATTTCCCACTTATCGTCTGAATTAATTGATTTGTTGACATATTTGGATTCTTTATCAATTATCTCTCTATAAAAACTCAAATTAGTAATATGGAAAAGTTCAGCGTATGTTTCATAAGTGTAAACGTCTCTGTCGTCTTTTAGCAATAGATAGTCACTATGCGTATAGTCAATTACTTCCGAAGTCGTCAATATAACAAAAGTCAGTATTAGTATATTCGCATACATTTTCTGGAAAAAAAATATTTAATATTTGATGTTATCTTTATGTATAATTCTGTTTCTATTGTTGATTATAATTTTTCAATTTCATAAGTGTAAACGTCTCTGTCGTCTTTGAGCAATAGATAGTCACTATGCGTATAGTTAATTACTTCCGAAGTCGTCAATATAACAAAAGTCAGTATTAGTATATTCGCATACATTTTCTGGAAAAAAAAATATTTAATATTGGATGTTATCTTTATGTATAATTCTGTTTCTATTGTTGATTATAATTTTATTCGGTCGATTTTCCTTAACTACCTGCTTTTTGTATCGGGATTGACGTTTATTTCTTTCCCCGAATTTATTTTCATAAACTACTTCTCCTATTTTATAATCTTTTTCTCTTCTATCTTTGTTATGTAGCTTAAGCATTTTGGTCTCAGCTTCCTTAAGTAATATTGGATTATGCTTGTGTTCTATTTTGTTATACAATATGTCATATGGCATTTGATTGGTCGTTGAATGTATCGTCAGGTTATATTTCAGTGCCGCCCTTATTATTATTTCTGAATAATCTGTTAGATTTAGTTCATCCTTGATGCACCGCGCTATTTCTGTTAGTGTGGAATGTACCCTTTCTACCTGACCATTTGAGGTGCTGTGTCTGGGATCAGCATAATAAATAGTTAAGTTACTTCTTTGTATGAATGATCTAAATTGTGCTGAAGTAAAGCTTGGTTCGTTGTCAGTCATTAAAGATGTTGCTAACGGAAAGTGTTGCAAAATTTCCATTACCTTATTTTCAATGTTTAATTTACTTTGAATTTCCTTGACCACCAAGTATTTGGAATAAGAATCTATACAAGTTATGAATGTTAGGTTTTGGGCATAGTATATGTCTAAGTGTAATTGATCTCCTTCCCCAATTGGAATTTTTACAGGGTGTCTGTGATATTTGTTTTTGTTACAGATCTCACAATTTTTTATATATTCTTTTAATCTTTTGTGCAGGTTTGGCCAATAATACAGCTTAGTTATTTGTTTGTAATTTTCGTCTAGTCCTCTATGGGCTCTGCAATGTGTTTCTTCTATAATTATAGCTTTATCTTCTGAATTTAATACATCTTGGAGGAACTTTCTCGTGAAGAGAAATTTATTTATGAAGTTTTCCTTTAGCTTATTTTGGATAAGGTATAAATCTTCTAAAGTGCAGTGTATTCCTGTGGTTAAGTGAGGCTGAATAAATTCCTTTAAATTGATTAGCAGATTGTCTAGCGTATCAAATTCAATAATATGTCGGGTATTTTCATAAACTCTTACTAACTCATGAACTGTGAATCTCCCTTGCGCTAATAGTAGCTGCTGTTTAAATTGGTTTAGAGGCTTGCTAGTCTCTTGAATGACGTTTTCAAAACTACTCTCTGCTGAATGCTGAGTATTTATGTCTGATTCTGATTCTGTCTGGTCGACATCACTATCTGTCATATGATTTATTTTAATCCGAGATAAAGCGTCCGCTACTACGTTAGTTGAGCCTGGCTTATAAATGATTTTTGGTGTGAAACTTTCTATGAAGTAATACCAACGTTTCATTTCAACATTTGGGTTTTTTTGCGACATTGCAAAGGACAAAGGTTGGTGATCTGTATGTATTTCAATTCCACTCACTCCGTATAAATAATTTCGCAAATTTTTTAATGCCCATACAATAGCTATTAATTCCTTTTTATTAGTAGCATATAATTGCTCGGTTTTACTTAAAGTTTTAGATATAAATGTTATGGGATTCCCATCTTGCGACAAAACTGCACCTATTGCTATGTCCGATGCATCTGTGGTTAATGTGAATTTTTATACCCGATACTCAAAATGAGTATTGGGGTATATTAGATTTGTACGCGCTACATACAAAAACAACCAAGTGTCAGTAAGACTGCTCTGTTCGGAATCACGTGTGGCGCCGACAGCCAAACAATCGCTACCACGGTTAGAACTTTGTGCTGCAGTCCTCGGTGCCGAGCTCACAAACCGAGTCCGACAGGATCTGCACATGGACATTAACACGGTTTCAGGATGGTTTTGGAGTGATTCCACCGTTGTGTTATCCTGGATAAACGCATCGTCATCAACATACCATACCTTTGTGGCAAATCGAATAGCCAAAATCCAGGCATTAACAAACCAGTCACAATGGCGTCACGTGTCATCAACCAACAACGCAGCCGATGTCCTGTCGAGAGGAATCGCAGCAAGCAGACTGGCAGATCACAATCTGTGGTTATATGGACCATTATTCCTGCACGGATCTCGAGGCAACTGGACGAAGGCACCCAACATAGAACCCAGCAATCTTGAGAGAAAAGCTAAACATGTAAGCTTGCCAATCACACCTAGCGCACTTGGGGATGAATTATATACTTGCAGACATAGCAACTCGTTTCACAAACTGCAACGCATTGTGGCATATATGTTACGCTTCTGCTACAAAACCAACAGAGCGAACACCACGACGCTCTGCGCAGAAGAACTGACTCACGCCCGCACTATAATCCTGCGAACCATACAACAAGTCGAGTTTACAGCAGAGTTAAAACAGTTCCAACGCTATAAGACTGTGGATAGAAAGAGCTCGATCATATCGTTATCTCCCTTCCTAGGAGACGATGAGCTCATCCGAGTTGGTGGTAGACTTGAAGAAGCTCTACTTCCATACAACGCAAAACACCCAGTTTTGCTGCATTACAATGACCCAATCGTCAAAATGATTTTGCGGGAGCTACATGAGGAGAACATGCATTGAGGTGCTCAAGCATTAAGGGCAATCGCAAGACAACAATATTGGATTATCAATGACAAGACAATGGCTAGAAGCATCATCCACAGCTGTGTTAGATGCACCAAGGCTAGACCAAAGCTGATGCACCAGATCATGGGCAATCTCCCAGCACAACGAGTCACACAAGCACGCCCGTTTCTTAATGCAGGCGTCGACTACTGTGGACCAATCTCGATCCACCATAAGATCCGAGGCAAAAGACCAGATAAGGCGTACATCGCCGTGTTCTGCTGCTTTTCCACAAAGGAAGTACACCTGGAGCTGGTAAGCGACCTGACCACAGATGCATTCTTGGCCGCCCTGCGTCGATTCTTAAGCAGACGTGGGAGGTGCCAAACTATTCATTGCGACAATGCAACGAACTTTGTGGGTGCAAACAACCAGCTTAAAGAATTAGAAGACTCTATATTCAGCTCAAAGGCAAGTGCTCTTCTGATCACGAATCATTGCAACAAAAAGCAAGTGGATTTTAAATTCATTCCTCCCAGGGCTCCATCGTTTGGCGGCCTCTGGGAAGCGGCTGTAAAATCAGCAAAAAAGCTGTTGATAACAACCACCAACACAGCCTCATTGACATTTGAAGAACTAAACACAGTGATAATCGAAATTGAAGCAATTCTCAATTCTCGACCCATCACTCCAATGTCAAATGATCCCACTGATACAACAGCGCTCACTCCAGGACACTTCTTGATTGGTGAACCATTGACAACGCCTCCTGACGTCAATACTGATCATCAAGGAAGAACATTGGTCAAGCGCTGGGAATTGGTATCGCGCCTAAAGCATTCATCATGGAAACAATGGTCTACAGAATACCTCCAAGAATTGCAAGCTCGGCATAAATGGAAGACCGCTTCACCAAACGTACCTGAAGGATTATTAGTTTTGGTTAAGGTCGCATCATTAAGACATATCCTGGACAGGACAACCACGTACGAGTGGTTGACGTTAAGACAGCATCTGGCGTATACAAGCGCCCGATCACTCGTCTAGCGCCGCTCTTTCCAGAATGTGTGGCAATCAAACGTTCCCACAACGTGATCAGTGACATCACGGAGATTGATGAGCCACCCACACAGCGAACAACAAAATTGTCACCTACATTAGCATCAACATTAGTGGTGCTGTTGCTCATGCTTCCATTAGCATTGTCACAGTCAATAAATGTGACACAATTCGCAAACAAGCCTGGAATATTCTATGAGAAACTTGGAACATCAAGAATACCAACGTCTGAGTGGACCATGATCGTATACTATGACTTGGACCCATATTGGAAGGATATGCAACTAATGTCTGCTGGAATTTCAGAGTTACGATACATGTGCCCTGAATTAAAAAATGTTCCGGCATGTAACTCCATAGTTCAACACTTTCAACATGTGAATAACGAGCTACAAGCAGGAAGCGTTTTAATGAAAACCTCTCGAAAACGCAGATCGCCGCTGGACATCATAGGAAATGTAGCAAGCAGTCTTTTTGGTGTTCTCGACGCAAAATACGCAGAAGAGATGACTCAAGTAATTGAGAAAGTGAAAACCAATGAAGCCTTTCTGCTACATCTGCTCCAAAACCAAACATCAATTGTCGACGCGACAATAAACGTAGTCAGAAAAGACAAAGTAACAACTGATAATCGCCTAAAAATTTTGGAACAGCATATGGCTACTATCAACCGAGAAAGAGGGGCATATCACAGCGATCATCTGACTCAAGCGTACTTAGGACTAATAGCACAATTAACCCTGCTCACAACAACTCTCCAACGAATGCAGTCCGATATATCTGATGTCCTATTCGGTATTCATCATCGGAGAATAAGCTCCACGCTGGTGTCTCCCGAGCAACTAATAGACCAACTAGACCAGATACGGGATCATTTGCCACAAGATCAAATGCTGCCGGTCACAACGAAGGAGGTGATTGAACTATACAGAATCATGCGAGCCGAAGGAACCCCGACTGCAAAACACGTCATCTTCAAGCTGACGCTACCGCTAGTTTCAACAGCTAAGCTCGAAGTTTTCAGCATCATCCCAATTCCGTTTTGGGATTCAACAATCTGGAGTCTATTTGACCTCAGAACCACCATAATAACGGTGAACATCCATCGAGACCAGTTCATGGGCACTACCCAAGAGGAATTCCGACGTTGTCTTAAAGTACACAACGAGGAGTTCATCTGCTTTGACCATCAGACGATCTTCAATGTGGACAATTGCTGTGAGTTTCAACTGTTTAACAATAAAACAGAAACACTGTGTCAGGTAACACACACAAAGGCTGATACGGTGTGGCTAAAAACTCAGCATCAAATAAATGGATCTTCGCAACGCATTCTATAACTAAACTTCAAGCAGTATGCAACGGAGTTCCGTCAACCATAACACTGGAAGGAACTGGTCTACTCTCCATGTCCCCTGGTTGCACTGCTCGCAATACTGAAGTAAGCATCAGCACCTTCAGCACCACAATCAGCGAAGTAAAATCGACTTACACTCGGTTTGGTGACGTGAGCCCACCGGAGACATCACCGTCGCCACCAATGTGGCAACTGAAGAACCAGACATCAGACTTTCTTCAAGAACTTGATGATCTACGCCAGCAACTATCAACCATCAATCATCACGAGCTGCCACACCATCTCACCACCGTGCAGCACCATCAACTCGCTGCTTACGCAACCCTAGCAATATTAATTTTATTGATCATTGCCTTCATTTTCCGAGAGAAGTATCAACTATGGAAACCAAGGCCATCAAATCCCGATCCAGCCATGTCATCACCCCCTATACCCCCTGCACGACGGTTCCGCTCTGCCGCTCAGCTGCCAGGAGATCCAGTGGGACCATGCCTGCCACAATAAGTGCGGCGTCTTCAGACACCGTCCGGAAGCAGCATGTAACCCTCAGGGCACAGCGTCGGTGTGCGCTTCTGCAGTCTCTGCTGTATGTGGAAACCATCATTGCTGGTGCCCACACTGCTGATCCATATAAGATTATGGAGGTGACCACCCCAGCGATGAGCTGCCTGCTACGCTGCCGTGGTCCCCCTGTATTGGCCATCATCCTGCTTATGGCCGCCGTTGCTGCAGTCGCTTTTGCGCTGGCGTATTCCAGGTGGGCCTTGAAGTTCAGCCTCTGGTCCATCATTACCCCTAGGTACTTTAGCGCAGGCTTGGTCCTGATGATCGTGCTACCGACTCTCACGCATGCCTGCTCGACCTTTTTTCTGCTGCTCATTTGCACAGCCTCCGTCTTCTTCTCCGCCAATGCTAGCCCGTTGGCTGCGAGCCAGGCCACTCTCATCCCGACTGCTACGTTGGTTTTCTCCTCTACGTCTCTTACGTGTTTCGACACTGTCACCAGTGCTATGTCGTCGGCGAAGCCCACCAGGGTGCACCCTTCCGGTAATGTAAGCCGCAGGATATCGTCATACATCACGTTCCACAGTAGGACCGAGCCCTGTGGGACGCCTCCGGTGATTTGGTGATGTTCTGCTCCTTCTTCCGTGTCGTAGATCAGGACGCGGTCCGTGAAATAGCTTCGCAGAGTCCGTGTGATTTGCTCAGATATACCCCTCCTGGTCAGGGCCTCTAGGATGCTCTTCCAGCTGGCAGAGTTGAAGGCGTTTCGTACGTCTAGTGTACATACCAGGCAGTACTTTTTGTCGCCTCCAGCCCATCGCGACGCTCAGCCAGTTCCGCCTCCAGTCGGTTACATACCATACTCTCGAAAATCTTGCCCATGGTATCCGGCATGCACAGCGGCCGGTATGACGATGGGTCGTTGAGCTCTTTGCCTGGCTTGGGTATCAGAACCAGCCTTTGCCGTTTCAATGCTCGTGGGACTGTCCGCTCCGCTAGGCACTGGGTGTACATTGTGGCGAATGCTTCCGGATGGGCTCTAATTATGCATTTTAGTGCTGCATTAGGGACTCCATCTGGACCTGCCGCTTTCCCGATCTTCAGCTTACCCGTGGCCTCCAGTACTTCTCTGGCAGTGATGATGGTGGTGGTGTCCCTCAGGCTAGCTCCTTCTACCCTAGCTTCCTCTTGTAAGGGTGGTTGTCTAGGGAATAGGGTGCCGACTATCTCTCTCATATGCACCGGATCCTTGGGCATAGGCTGTCTGTTTAATCTCCCCATGACTAGTTTGTATGCTCCACCAAAAGGTTCCGCATCGGCCGCATCGCAGAGCTCCTTGAAGCATTTGAGTTTGCTGCTTCTGATGGCCTCCTTCAGCTCTTTTCTTTTGGCCTTGAATGCCGCGCATTTCTGCCAAATTGGGCGGAGCCTCTTGCTCGCTGGTAGGCACGCCGAGCTGCGCAGCACTCCCTCCTGGCCTTGGCCTTGTGCTCATTCCCCCACGGTCCTGGCCGGTGCCTGCTTCCTCCGATCTTTCTTTTTTTCATGGCTGCATCACAGGCCGCTTTGACGGTCCTGTAAACGGCAAGCGCGGATGCTTCAGCATCCCCGGCGGCGCTTAGGTTTTCTGCTGCCGAGAGGAGCGCGGCTCTGCTCAGGCTTTCCTCCTTGTACCCGGCCTGGAGTGCCCGCTGTATCCTTGTTGTGTTCCTGGGTGCAAAGGTTTCCGTCATTACGGCTAAGTGGTCGCTATGGGTGTAAGCACTCAGCACTTGCCACTTCGCGTGGCGTGCGAGCTCTGGGCTTGCAAAGGTGAGGTCTATAATAGACTCCCGCCCTGCTTTGCTGAACGTTGGTGTGGTTCCTGTGTTGAGGAGACAGACGTTCAGGCTTGCAAACTCGTCCAGGAGCGATGTCCCACGGGGTGTGTTCTTGGCGCTGCCCCAAGTCGTGGCCCAGGCGTTAAAGTCGCCCGCTATCAGGACCGGCGATTTGCCTCGTGCGTCGTTAGCGATGTTGCTGATGATCGCCTCATACTCCTGCTGCGTGAACCTTGGTTCTATGTAGCAGCTGTAGACAAAAGTCCCGCTGTGCTTAGCTCTCACATATCCCACTCTGGATGCTCTGTGGGTAAGCTGGCCTGGTTGTGGGCCACAGCTCCAGATTGCTGCTCCTCCGTCTGAGCTTTGCTGCCAGACTCCTTCGTGTTTTTTGCCGTACGGCTCGCTGAGTAGCGCTATGTCGATCTTCTGCTCCAGGACTGTTTGCGCCAACAGATCCTGAGCAGCTCGGCAGTAGTTTAGGTTGAGCTGCAGGAGCTTAACCATCAACCAGTTTTGCTAGTGCCTTCTTATACTCAGGGCAGCTGCGGCTGAGGGCCGAGTGTGCTGCTGAGCGGACGTCTCCTGGCTTGCCAGCGCATAGTATGCACATTGGCGGGTTGTTGCACTGGTTGTGCTTGTGCCCCTCCCCACCACATTTGTAGCATGCATTGCTTGACACAGGCCGCTTGGATCTGCACCTGGCTGCAGTGTGTCCATAGGCCATGCACTTGAAGCAGCGGGTTGGCGCAATCCGTTGCCGCACGCGGCAGACAACCCAGCCGATTCGAACTTTTCCGAGCTCCAGGAGCTTCTTTGCGAGTGCGGGCTGAAGGTTCAGCGTAGCTACCTGCGTTGCGCCATATGCTTTCCGCATGTACGGCACTGCTCCTTGTGTTAAGTCGCCGTCGATCGCTGCAGCTATGGCCTCACATACCTCGTCGCCTGTCGTGAGCTCGTCTATGTTGAGTACCTCAACCGCGACTGTCTCCTGCATGGCCTTCACGGCTGCCTTGTCCCCAAGCGCTGCCTGGATGGCCATCTGCAGCTCCTGGGTGGCGGGGTCTGAGGATTGTTGCATCCTTAGAAGCAGCTCGCCCGAGGCTGTCTTCCTGATGCCCTGAACCTTGTTTTTGAGGCTCTGGAGCGTTGGTGCTGCCTTCACCAGTTTGAGGATGTCGGCGTATGATGCCTCCTCGGTGCATTTGACCAGCACTGCGTCTGGTCGGCCTGTCTGCTTGCGTTTCGCACGCCTGCCTCTCACCTCACACCACTTCTGTGTAGGGTTGTCTTCCGCCTTGCCGCACTGCATCTTGGTTTCCTCTTGTCGAGTGGCGTCAGCTTGGTGTCCTTGCCTGGGCCTTCCGCGCGCGCTCTTCTCCTCAGTTCGGGGTGTTGCCTCGCTCTTGTGGGCTCCTGATGCCGTTTGCGTCGCCTTAGTCGCACTGGGCTTGGTCATCCTGGGTAGGGGGCCAGTTGGGCCTGCAGTGTGATCATGGCACTGGCATCCTCCTGGCGCTGCCCTTTTATCCTCTGGCGCCTGCAGATGGGATTTGACTTCCACTTGCAACTCCTTCATGCGTGCTACCATCTTCTTGATGGCCATGTTGATCGACCTCTGGCCCTTCTCGTTCATCTGGTAGAGTAGGTCGTCCAGGATTGCGCCAATCTCGTCTATGTCCTGTAAGCAGTTCCTGCTTCGCTTGGGGGGTGTTTTTCTCCCGCTACTCGATGGTGTAGGGGGGTCCCTCGGCCTCTTCAGAGTATCAGTGCCCTTGCCGCCGTCCTGCGTGGCCCCACTGGCAAAGCTGTGCAACGAGTTCTGCTTCATTGGCGGTGCTAAAGCTGCTTGTGGCGGTGTTCGGGCCACCTTTGAGGCTTTTTGGAAAGTGTGCCACCGGCGAAGCAGGATTCGGGAGAACATCTCTCAGGGCCTCCAGGGTCCGCGCCCCGGCCACGGGATTCCTCCACGCGTGTGAATTTGGGATGGAACTTATGCGTAGGTGTGTGTGCGGTTTGCAAGTGATCCCGCCTAGGAGTTAGGCAGTACCTTCACTCAGGTGCGGTCGCTGACAGAAGCTAGCTGCTGTGGGCGCAGTTATCTTCCGCAGCGGTCTCTGTCGAGGGCTGGATGCTTTGGCACCTAGTGCCCCTTCACCGCACTGCAGTCGATCAGCTGGTTAGTGGCCTGCACTATCCAGCCCTGGTACCCCAGTCGATCAGCTGCGAGGCCTGGAGTGAAGAAGAAGAACGGGAGAACCGGCCCAAAGGAGAGAAAGGATGAAAAAAGGTGGGAATCTCCAAGTGACGAGTAAAAAGCGCCGTCCAAAGCACTCACGGTGGGCCCCAGCACCCCTGCCCCCTTTGGGTGACCGTGGAAGTGCAACGCGCAGCCCGGATCAGAAGCCAGTCGGGGTGAGACTCGATCCTCCCAGGTGAGCACGCGGTGTCAGCAAGAGCTTGAGCTAATTTCGGGTATTTTTTTTCCAGGTATGTGGTATATATATAATTATGTGTGTGTATTTGGTTGGACGGTCGCGCGGTAGAGGGCGGCGTTTTGCATGGTTCGATTTAGATGGCGACGATGCTCCCGAGGCTGAGCGGGCCGGACGACGAGACGTGGGTACGTGGAGTAGCGTGTGGTTGTTTTTGTCGGAGTGTTGGTGAGCCAGGCAGTTCCCGCAATACTGGTTGATAAGGACAGCTCGGAGTTTCTCTTCGGGGCTCAGGAGAAGAAATTGGTGGTAGGTTCGTAGCGGATGGACTCCTTGGCAGATTCGGCAACGGTAGGAGCCAATTTCCCGAGCACGTCGGTTCTCCCTGGTGCGGTTGGCGCGGGGACGTGGGGCCATATCTGGGTGCGGAGAACTAAATTGAAATAAAGGCGTCGAAGACACATTAGTAACGATCTTGGAACGGGTGAGAGGCACATTTAAGACATTGGAAATTGCCGCCCGGTTACATAGTCTGGTGAGGCTATGTTGATCTAAGGACGGATTCACCTTCGAGTTCAGGCTTGAATTCGGACCGGAGCGTAGAGCTTTCATACAGTGCATATTTTGGAAATATTTCCGTCGGTCAGGAGACCGTTCGAGAACTTCTGCGGAGGGAGCTGGAAGGAAATTGCTGTCGTAAAAAGACCCCGAGTCTTCTACCAGTGTGATAGGTCGTCTGGAAATTTGACTCGAGAACGATGAGATTTGATTCATCACCTGAGGCACTGGACCTGTGAGTACCCAGCCGAAAATGGTCTCCTGCCCGAGGAGAGAGCCACAGATGTTGGTCAGTGAGCCACTTAACTGAATGGACGGAAGGATATCCGCTCCAATCAGGACATCTATTTGTGAACTCTCATAGAAGGTCGGATCCGCCCATGAGAGGTTCGGCAGGTCTCTCAAGAACCCTTGCGAGATCGGATGCGATGGAATATTCGCGGCCAATTCCGGAATAACGTAGGCTTGCAGGTTGCAAATATTAACGATGGCCGTGCCTAGGAGGACAGCACTCGTGCCGGAGGCGAAATATGACTGAAACTGGCTGAGGTAAGCTCAGTCCCGTCCAGGGGTCAATCCACAAGAAATTTGTAGAAATGTGATGGAACCTTAAGGGCGGCGTCAGGGGGCGGCCTGTCGTAGAGAGGTGGATCGGGGCTAGAATGGGCGTCGCTCGTCGTGTATACGAAACGACTGTGTGGACTCGGGGCGGGGCGACGTCGGTGCCTCGGCTAATTGGGGTGAACTTACGCAATTGGGTGTTTTTACTTTGATAATTTGACACTTTATTGTATTTCTTAGCGGCTTAAATGAACTTATTTTTAATTGGGCGCCGATGTCTTCTGGTGTGTTCCGGGTACCGCGTCTGTACTCCGGGCCGGGTCTCTGCGTAAGTTTTGGTATCACGACCGTACTGTGAACCGGGTTTCTGCGTAAGTCGCTCTTTGGTTCTCGTCGCCGTCTTTTTATAGGCCCGTATTGCTGGGTCGGCGGATTTGACAAATGCTCTTCCGCGTCGGGGCGCACTTTGCCGTTTTTGGTGATCGTTGCAGACTTTCGCGGTGTCATCTTTCCGCAGTCGATGAACACGGAAAACCGCACTCGGCCGATGGCTTGGCTTGGAGTGGGGGGAAGCTCATGTGACCTGATGTCTTTGGTCATCGTTCTGGAGTTGGCGCGTGTTGATCGTTGGTTGCTTGCGGAGGGGGCGCTGGTTGTGGGGTGCGGTGCGATGCGCTCATTATAGGTTGGTGGACGGATTGTATCGAAACCTTTTAGGTTCGTTACAGTACTCATAGATGTAGCTCGGGCCTCGCTGAGGAATTTTGTGCCGTTGTGGAAATCGCCTCGCTGGAGTTTGCTGGATTGCTACGGTGCAGAAGCGTATGGTGCCGGTCTCCACAAATTATGCAATTGTGGGCGCTTTGGCATGCTCGTATCTGGTGGCCCCTTGCAAAGCAGTTCAAACAAAGCTGCTTTTGCTTAATGTAGTCGAAGCGAGCGCCAGCGGGCACTTGAAGGAAGTAAGGGCATAACCGGATTGGATGATACTCTTTGGAGCAGAGATCACACGTGCTCCTCGTTTGATTCACTGTGGTCTCGAACGAGTGGGCACTCCTAGGATAAGGACTTCCTTATCCTTATAAGGAATCGGCCCTGCCGCCCGTCCGCCAGCTTGGGCTGCCTGCCAACACATCGTATATCAAATGCAGAGTTGGCAGCCCCTGACAATGACATGCAGCGAGCAGCAGCCAAACCAGAAAAGGCCGACAGCCTCGTGGGTTCGTGGGATGGTTCTGGAGGAGCCTCTGGATGAGGCCGCCAACAGGGAGGGGGGGTCATGAAAGCAAGCCCGAAATCGTCGACATCGCCAATAGCTCTCAGCAATCGTTTGTTGCCCTTGTTCTTGTTCTTGTAGCCGCCGGAATACCGTCGGACCCGTGGCAGTGTGTGTTACGCCTTTTGTGGCCAGATCAGGGAATTTATTTCACACGCTTTTTATGCACAGCGAACTGTGGGACACTGAACACTCTTGGCCACAACTTCTGCAGCTCTTTGTGCCGTGCCGTGCCGAGTCCCGAATGCCGAAAAGTACTCTTATTTATTTGCATATCAATTATTCAATTGTTCCTTTGCTTATCTTTCCCGTTGGCTGCCTCTGACCGACCCGCTCCCTGCCCCCTCGGGGAGTCAATCAAAATGCTGGATGAATTTGCAGCTGCAATTGCAATTTCAATTGATTTTTGGATGTCTGTGGGCGTGGCACTGTTCAATCTATGATTTATGCCCTGGAATTTGGCAAAAGCCGAATAAAATTTGCTGGCACGGCGTGGGAGCTGCAGTCGAACTTAAAGAGTGTTCGATACGCATAAGTTTTCCCAGTGATTTATGGACTCGTACATTTTAAACAAGTACAGTCCGTTGAAATGCTTATTTATACAAAATTATCCCATAAATATTGGTTGTAGTATAGATCTTTCTTTCGTATACCCTTTGCAGGATGCCATGCACTCTTCTGGCACCTCACATGCCTTCAGTTCCGCAGCCAGAGTTTCCGTTTCCGCTCAACACGTGCGCTAAACGGTTTGTCTGCCCCCTCTACCTCTCTACCCCTCTGCCCACTTCATCAATGGCAAATGTAAAATGTCAACTGCAGCATCCGTTGTTGTCCCTGCTGCTGCCGTGACGTGCCTGTCGAGCCGCTGCGCAAACATTTGCCAAGGCCCCCGCCTTTTCCTTTCTTACTTTCCCTCCAAGAGGCATGCCACTCAATACTCAAACGTGTGAGTGAGGCCGAGGCCCCGGCTTGTCACCGAAAAATATCTTCTAATATCTGCTTGCCGCTGCTACATGTGTTGTAAATTTATTAGCTGTCATATAAATCTTTGCACTCGGCCGCCTTTCTTTCAGGACGTGTTTGCCATTTCACCAGCTAGTAATGGGCGTGCAGATAAGGGATCCGTATATGTACATATGTATGGAGAACCCTTTCGCTTGGGCCAGTGGGGGATTTTTCATTTACATAAAAGCTACTTCAGGAAATTCGTAATTTTTCTTACGACTCTTCTCCACGGCTCACTCACAACTGGTACAGTCGCTCCCTCTCGCTCCGTTTGAGTGCCAGGGCTGTCGCTGTCTTTTGTTTAATTAATATTGCACTTCGGGGTAGGAGTAAGCGCAGACACATGTGTTCTTAAAGGGTCTTTGGGGTTTGTCAGCAATTTTCACGGAACATACCGAATAGAAATTGCTGAAGGGGGTTTTCCCCCTCAAAGGAAGAATAAAATGTATATATACTTTATTAAATACGTGATATAAAGACATATATAATAACTACTATTACTTTAGCTCTATATGTTTTGGCACACTTTTTCCGCATTTCTGCTCCTCCTGCACCTCCCACACCTCCCGCACCTCCTCCTCACCGCGTCTCTGCCTCTGGCTCCTGCTTGAGGGGATTCCCCTTGTCGTCGATCTCCATGGACGGCACCAGCGGGGGCTTGAACCCGTACTCCATGTGCAGATTGCGTCCGAAGTCGGGGCTGCGCTTCAGCGAGTGGCCATTCCGCCAGCGCTGGAACTCGTCGAACTCGTTACCCGTCGACGGGTCGGAGCCCGCATTCGCCGATCCGGGAACGGGGCCAATGTACGACTTAAACATTTGGGCGGGCGCCGAGGCGGCGGCAGTGGCCAGATCTGCCGGCAGGGTGCTGTAGATGTAGCGGGCGCCCTGCAGCCAGGGCGAGCCCTGCGGCGGCGGCCGTCCCGGCGGCCGTAGCGCATGTCCGCCAGGCTGAAGGTCGCCACCTGAGGAGCCTCGCCTCGCACTGGTTTTACCGGAGGCTTCACGACAGACTTTACGGGGGACTTGGACTGCGTGGCCTTGGACTGCGTGGCCTTGGACTGGGACTGGGATGTGGGTGTTCACGGACTTCTGCACCTCCACGAAGGTGTAGCCGTTCGGCTTGCTCTCGACTGGGGCCTGCTGGTCGATCTTGGGGCGAGGGGGAGCGACGTGCCGGACGTGCTGCTGAGAAGGCTCGGCAGCCGCCTCGTACTCATGTGGGGCCGGGTGATGGACAGTGATCTCAACGGCTGCATCCTGCGACGCACTCGCATGAGCAGGAGCTGGCGAGGATGCGGCTTGTGGGGGGCTGGTGGTGGGGGAGTGTTGAGGGTCACAAAGACCAGACTATTAGGCGTTGGCCCACCGTAAGCCGAGTAGTGCTGCACCTCTGGGGGCGGCTGGGACTGGGGAGGAGCAGCTGCCGAGGGTATCGCCTGTGTGTGCAGCTCCTGCTGATAGTGCTGCTGTTGCGGTGGCTCTGGGAACTGCGGAGACTCCGGGAGCTGTGGGATACCATGACTGTATTCCTGTTGATAGGACAACTGGCCAGCAGGTCGCAAAAAGTGTGCGGCGTAGTCCGCCTCCTGCTGTGGCCGAGGGCTCGGCAACTGCGGAGGACTTCCGGCCTCGTAGTGGAATGTTCCCTTGGCTATCGGGCCATCGCCGCTGCCCGATATGATCGGATTGAAGCTCTTGAGGAACTGCCGAGAGGGCGCCTCCTGGGTGGGAGCTGGGAATCTCTGGTAATGGTCCAGGGATTGCTGGGCCTGCGGCTTCTCCGCTCCTTCTTGTGCCTTGGCCAGGGTGTCGTCGTGGACGATGTGCACGTTGATCTCCTGCTCCTGGCCGGGTCCCTTTCGATTCGTGTAGCTCTCGATGCCGTTGTGGGAGGCCGGCGGGGGCAGCCGCTGCTGGTACACGCAGCGTTCCTCTCCTCTGGAATGGCGGTGACGGGGACTGTTACGGGGTCTGTGGGTGCGGCCTCAGTGCTGGGGCTTGTGGCCTCTGTGGTTGCGGCTGCGGCGTCAACGGTGGGCCGCACCACTGCCTTGTTGGTGGTGGTGGCTGTGGTGGTCGCTGGCTCTGTGTTTGTGCTCGTGTCCCTGCCGCTGAAGCGGAAGATGTCTGAGAAGTCGTTGGGGAACAGATTGGACAGGACCTCGTTGACAGTCTCCGTCCTGGACTGGGTCACGGTCTGCTCGATGGGTCTCCGGCGACGGACAGCCTCCACTGGCATCTCGTCGTTGATCTCGAACTGGATGTAGCCATGCCCATTCGTGGGAACTCACTGCCGTAGTTCAGATCCTCGATGACCTCCAGGCCGCTGCCCGTCCCGGCTGCCTGCTTATTAAGCTGTCAAAAGCGACGCTCATTGCCTGTCAAAATCTTTCACTAAGCTCGGACGGACTCACCTCCTTGGCGCTGTCACTCAGGGCCTCGTCATCGCTCTCCAGTCGCACCACCCGCACTGCTCCCTCCGTCGACGTTGCCACATTCTGCGGGGGTTGCGTGGGAGGCTGCGTGGGAGGCTGTGGCAGCGGCTGTGGCAGGTCGCTTGTGGAGCTAGTCGGCTGGATGCTGGCCAGCACGGAGCAAATGTCAATGAGAGTCGCTGCTAGCAGGGGTTTCTGTTGTTGCTTCTGCCACATGGCGCTGCTGCTGAAAGGAAGTTGCGGAAATGGAAAGAGTTGAGTGGGGGAGGGGGTCTCTGGTTGTCTGGTATGGTCTGGCAGTGTGAATAACCCCGCCTGACAAATTCCAAGCGACAAATAAAAAGCCAAGCGAAATATTTGACGGCTCCGAGGATGCCGAAGTCGTCAAGCCTGTTTGGGGCCCACTGCAGGCCCCCCATCCCCCAGCCTCCCCCAAAAGGCACTCCAGCCCCCTTGCCGCCTGCTGGCCAGCACTCACTTGTCGGGGCTGTTTGATTTTAACCGATAGCCGAGTCTTATGATGATTTTTCCTAAGTGCCTGCTTCGCCTCTGCCGCTGCCGTTGCCGTATTTTAATGGGCATTAAATATGCATGCCAAAACATATTTCACTTGTAATATTCATGGCATTCCAAGCCTAAGTGCCCCGAGCTGCTTCGTTCCCTCCCCCCAGCGAGGGGTAGGAGGCTTTGCATGGCAATTTGCTAGCTTAATTGGGGATGGATCATTATCTTAGCTCGGGCATTACCCGTTACTCGGGCCCCGTATTGGAGGTCCCAAAATATATATGAAAAGTTCTTTCGTTCACAAACAAAATACTCGAAATGTTCAATTGCTGTCAATCATCCGATTACGCGTATCGCACTCTGGCGCGTGTCATTTCTGCCGCGATATTAATTGTCCGCCATGGCACCGTTTAAATTGCATTTAAAATGTTTTCTTCTATTCGAATACACATTTACCTGCATCCATGGGGGGGCGATGCGAATGCGGGAGTTCGGGAGTGCAACACTCAATTATTTATATTGATTGCCGGCCAATTAAGAAGCACTTTTAATCACTTTTCTATTCGATTAAAACTATTGTAATTAGTGCGGCAAATGGAATTGGTTTTTGCTATGGGCATCGAGTGGCAGAAAAGTTTGGGGGAATCGCGTTTGCTGTCGGCTGCGATCTCTCGATGGCTGATGGCTGATGGCTGATGGCTGACTGCTGACTGCGCGACCCTGACAGCTGCGCGTGCGCGTTGCGAATGAAAGTGAAACCGTCGGTGCCTGGGCATTTCGTTTTCTTTTCGTCGATGCCTCGTCGTGGGTTGTTGCATGTTGCTTGTTGGTTGTTGCCTCTGCGGCTGCGGCTGCTGCGGCTGCTGCTGTAGCATAAAACTTGTCCAGCCAGCGATTGCGCAAGCGCATCCATCTCTCTCTCTCGCTCTCTGGCTCTGGCTCTTTCTCTCCCTCGCTATCCCCTTAAAGCCCATGACAATTTGGTTTTTATGGCTTTCTACAGCAACAACAACAGCAGCATTGACCCTGCCAAAAACCATGAGCGGGAAAACTTGACAACAGGTTTTTGGCCAGGCCAATTGTGTGGAAATGAGCCTGGGACACGGGACCTTTCGGCACTTAGCATTCCGCGCCTCTCGCCGGAGAAAGCCCTTGGCTGTGGACTCCTCTCGCCCAGTTGACACAAATTTCCACAGCCGTTTCCACAGCCGTTTCCTTGCCGCACGGCGATTATCGTGTGAGCAGCACTGTACGGTACGCCCCCGCGCTCTGCATTTCGCTGTCATTAGCGCCCCGCAAAATCGCGAAACCGGCCTGGTTATCGATGATTGTGGCCTGGCGTTGGCCGTGATGTTGTCAGTCGCCAAAACAGGTTGCCTGGCTGCCATTCTTTAGGCCAAAAACTGTAGCAGCCAGGTCCAGGTCCAGGTCCAGCTCCAGGTCCATACTGGCCGTGTCGCTCCTCCGGTGTCGATGTACTTTTGATTTCCAACTAATAATTAACCACAGACTGCTGCTGCTGCTGCTGCTGTTGACAACGCAACTCTCAGATTGGGCCAACGTACGAGAGACAAACCGGAATTTCCTTCACCCAAAACGAGCCGAGCCTGCGGTCACCCAAAGCTTCACTCACTCACTCACTCGACTGGCTGGCTGGCCTTTCCCTTTCGTTGGCCTTTGGTTGGATGCTGTCTGGTGGTGCTGTCTGCAGTGTCAGTGGCCCCAACCGCAGCACTGGATGCACTTGCCAGCTTCCGAAGCAATTTGCTTATCATAGGTCAGAGTGTTGTTTGCCAGTTCCAAATGTTTTGAATTGGGCACTGAAGGGACTTCCAGGTGGACTATGTACATATACATGTGTTTGCAGAGGGGGGATCGAGACGTTGCTATCCGGCAACGAATGGGAATATGTATCCAAATGAAGTCGTCAGGCTGTTCTTCTTGTATGAAAGTATAACAGTAGGTACGAGTATTTACAGACGAAAAATAATCGTAACTGATTCTAGCTTACGTTCTAAGAAAACGGTGGATCGTGAGAGCGCGCCGAACCGAGAGCGCGAGAGCGATGCTACTCTCTGTTAACAGAGCGCTGTACAAGCAGCGATAACAGGATGTTAGCCTGGGGTGCTAACAGCGCAGTTGCCCTGTTACCGCTGTTACACTGCTGTTATCGGTCCAACGTCTTTAGGGCGCCTCGCAGATTAATACCGAGTATTCGAATTTATGGACTCCTCGGATGAGAAGAGCTGTCTTCCTTCTTTAAAAGTCTCTGAAAATATGCGATGCATTTTAAAGACTATAGAAAAGCATTCCACGCTTTCCCCTGGTAAAGAAATGATAATTTTGAATGCACTCAATCGGCCGATCAATGATTCCTTGCCCTCAAAGCCAGTTTGGGCCATTTGTGGCTAAGATATATCTTTGGCAAAACTTTGAATATCGTTTGCCTGCTCTACAGATTCGATAATATTGAAGCAGCTCCCTCCCCCGTTAAAGAAAACTCCCGTTTTGTTGCATTTTCTCCATTTAAACGTTTTATTTTTATGCTCGTTTCTGTGTGTTTTGTTTTGTTTTGTTTGAGTTGGGTCTTGCTCTTAATTTTTGGTTTTTAGTATTTTAGTTTCATTTGCATTTTCATTTGCGTTTTCCCTTTGTCATTTGTTTCGTTTCATTTCGTTTCGTTTCGCTTTGCTTCGTTTTTCTTTGCTTCGTTTTGTTTTATGCTAAATTGGCTTTGTTGTCTTGTTGCTTTGTCACTTAAACTTGTAAATGTCCTTGGAGATGGGGGCTCCAGGTTTGATGGCTTAAATGTAACAGTTTGTTCTGACCCCAGGACAACGGTTCAGGGGCTACGCTACTCTACGGGCTATGGGCATACTCTTTTGATTCTGCATTCATGCATCTGGCAGCTGGTGGCTCCCTCTCCATCCTGGCCTTGCTTTAGGGCTAAAAGTGTCTTGTTCTGTTCTGTTCTGTTCTGTTCTGTTCTGTTGGTGGTGGTTAGGTTAGGTTAGGTTAAGGCGGTAGCCGGGAGGGTGGGGAGGGGGGGGGCGGGGGGGGGGATAAGAGCCTCCCGCCCCAAGCTCACTTGGACCTATAAAAGGTCCGTTGTGTTGCCGCATGGGCATGTGCCCCTTCGCGTTGCCCGAACCGTGAGAGCATACTACTGCAGGTTAAGGGCAGTCCCATCCGGTGGCTTGGATGTATTTGGACAAGGTCCCTGGTTTGATTACGGACAGGTCCGAAATGTCCGTGAGGAAAGCGGCCCCGAGAATACGAAGACGACGATTTCCAAGGGCTGGGCAGTGGCAGAAGAAGTGGGGGACCGATTCCTCCTCCTCCTCGTCGCGACAACTCCTGCAGAAGTCGTTATGAGGGATTGACAGGCTAGAGGCGTGAGTGCCGATCTGCCAGTGTCCCGTAATGGCTCAAGTAACTGCAGAGCACTGTGCTCTGCTGAGTTTATACAGCTCTGCTGAGCGCTTCTTCGATCGATATGGCCATATCAATCTTGAGACTTTACAGGAAACGGTTTGCTGCCATCTCCTATTGGCATTTTGCTCGAACAATTCGTGCGTTAGGAGCCTGCACGTAGCCAAGGGCATCGCTACTTGCTCCCTCTCCGGTAGGAGAGGAATCGTAGTACCCTGCCTGGCTAGCTCGTCGGCGGCCTCATTCCCCTCGATGTCCCTGTGGCCGGGGACCCATATAAGGAAGAGATCTAACTGCTCTGCGATCTCGTGCAGAGACCTGCGGCAGTCATTTACAGTCGCTGAGTTCGACGATATTGAGCCTAGAGCTTTGATAGCTGCTTGGCTGTCCGAGAACACGCACACTAAGTGCGTATCTAGAAGTAATTTGGAGACTGATGTTCAGCTCGCTGCAGTAGACTCCGCCTCCCACGCGGCCGTCTAGCTTTGAGCCATCAGTGTAGAAGTGGACCGCATTTGCAGGTCCTGGTTCGCCCATCTCCCAGTCCTCCCTAGATGGGATTGATACCTGGAAGGGCGTCGAGAGGTGATCACTGGGGATACAGTAATCTGTCCTCTCTGGTAATTGCGGGAGTCTCATCAGGATTCCCGAGTGCCCAACCGCGGATGCTTTCCACAGTCTGGCTTCTCTCATTCTGAGGGCGGAAAGTGTTGCCACCTTCTTTCCCATGAGATCCACAGGGAGGAGGTCCAGCACAGTATCCAGGGCTTCCCCTGGAGTAGTGCGTAGCCCGCCAGTTATGCATAGCTCTGCCATGCGTTGAACTCTGCTGAGTTTATTGAGGCATGTCCTTCTGTCCAAGGCTGGCCACCATACCACCACTCCATAGAGCATGATTGGTCGTATGATGGCGGTGTAGAGCCACCGAACTATATAGGGGGTCATTCCCCATTTTAGTCCGATGGCTTTCCTGCAAGTATAGAGGGCCACTGTGGCCTTCTTTACTCTATCCTCTATGCTCAATTTCCAATCGAGCTTTCTATCGAGGATTAGGCCAAGATACTTGGCGTTGTTGCTGAAGACTAGCGTTTCCCCACATAGTCTTGGGGGAATCAGTACCGGAACTTTGTACTTCCTAGTGAAAAGCACCAGTTCCGTTTTAGACGGGTTGACGCCTAACCCGCATTTGTCTGCCCATTTCGACATTTTCGTGAGAGTACTTGTCATGCACTCACACAATGTCTGCGGAAATTTTCCGGAGAATGCTATGGCAACATCGTCCGCGTACGCCACCACACGGCAGCCACCCCCCTCTATCTCCCGCAGCAGTGTGTTCACTGCCACGTTCCATAGGAGGGGCGAGAGGACTCCGCCCTGCGGTGTGCCTCTGCTGACAAATCTGGTACACGTTGACGTCCCCAGTGATGCCTCAACCGTCCTGCATTGTAGCATCTGATCGATCAGGCTCACCGTCCTGGAGTCAACGCCCAGATCCGTCAGTGCGCCCGTGATGGCGGTCGGAAGGATGTTGTTAAAGGCGCCTTCTATGTCGAGGAAGGCTACTAGGGTGTACTCCTTAAAATTAAGGGATGCTTCGATGATCGATGTGATCGAGTGTAGGGCCGTTTCGGTGGATCTTCCCTTCCGATAGGCATGCTGGGAGTCTGAGATCAGACTGGACGGAATGCACGCCGTTAGATGCAGCCCCAGGAGCCGCTCCATCGCCTTTAGAAGAAAAGACGATAGACTTATGGGTCTGAAATCTTTTGGGGCAGTGTGCGAGGGCTTGCCTGCCTTGGGTATGAATACGACTTTGGTCTGAAGCCAGGTGTCAGGAATGCACCCGTGGGAGAAGATTCCCTCGTAAATTATTTTGAGCCAGTTAATGGCTTTATGTCCCGCGTGAATCAGTTGGGCAGCGAAAATGCCGTCTGGCCCCGCGGACTTGTAGGGTTTAAAGCTTCTGATCGCCCAGGAAATGTTCTCCTGGCTTAGCAGTCTCAAGATGGCATTTGAGGCGACAGAAGGAGGCGCGAGGTAGTTGGGTCTGTTTTCATCGCAGCCAGGGAAGTGGGTATTTAGGAGAAGATTTAGCAACTCCTCGCTGGACGTAGTCCACGACTGGTCGGTGTTCTTCAAGTAGCCCAGGGTGGGTGTTGTCTTCGAGAGAACTCTGCGCAAGCGTGAGGCTTCTGAGTTACTCTCGATTTCGCTGCAGAACTTACGCCAGGAGGCGCGTTTGGCTTTTCTAAGTTCTTTGTTGTAGGTTGACAGACTGGCCTTGTATTCGGCCCAGTTTTGCTCAACGTTTTCAGCCTTAGCTTTATTGAAGAGTCTCCGGGAGGCTTTCCGGAGTTCACCCAGTTTCGGATTCCACCATTCAGGTTTCTTCCGGCCTCTGTTCTTGCCAGAGGGGCATGCTTTGTCGAGCGCCTTATTGCAGGCGTCGGTAAAGATCTTAAGAAGACGAGTCGTGGCCTCCGTGGAGAACTCCTCCTCAGATGGGGGCTCAGGGAGAACACGACAGAGGTAATCAGAGTACCGAGTCCAGTTTGTCCGCCTGATGTTTCGGAATCGGACTGGCTTCGGTACTGAGAAGGAGAAGACAGTTTCCACGTACCTGTGGTCCGAGAAGGAGTGCTCTTCCAGGACCCTCCAGGATACAATGTTACGCTGTATCTCATGAGAGGCAAGCGTGAGGTCCAGGACCTCCTTGCGGTTTTTAATGATAAAGGTGGGATCACTACCCCGGTTTAGTAAGACCATCTGAGTGGTCAGTAAGTAACTGAAAAGGTACTCACCCCTTTCGTTTGTGTCAGTGCTTCCCCACTGACAGTGATGTGCATTGGCATCGCACCCTACAATTAGGCCGATGTCCTTGGCCGAGCAGTCTGCGATTAGAGCCCGGAGAGGCGCGTGTGGAGGGGGGTCTGGTTGTTCATGCCCCATGTATGCGGAGCAGATCCTCAGTGAGCGCTCCTGGCCTTCGAGGCTCACTGCGGTGTGGTCTTCATTGCTGAAATTTGTGAGCAAAAATAGGTGCAACTCTCTTTTTGCAAGAATGCAGGTACGAATTTTACCTGCGGTTTCAGCTACATATAGCTTGTAGTCAGCAGTCCTCAGACCGGAGACCCTGTTTCCGAGGATCCAGGGCTCCTGAATGAGGACTATGTCGGCTCCACCCTTGGCCAGGTGGAGCAGTAGAGCAGCGCATGCTGCCTTACAATGGTGGAGGTTTATCTGCAGGAGCGTCAACGACATTCCTGAGGCTCGCCTCCACCATTGTTGCTTCTAGATCGCTGTCAGGGGACTCCGGCTCCTCCCCGACAACGATGTGGCTGAGACCTCTGGCTAGGTCGCTCTCGTCGAACGCGTAGTCGTCCAAGATATCGTCCGACATCATGGACGCCGCATCCGACGCCGGGTTGTCTTCCTCGCACGAGGCCCCCTCTTTCGGGATCTCCGGCAGCTCCGGGTCTGGCTCGACCTCCGCTTGCCTGCCCTTGCGATCGGACTTGTAAGTGGATATGGTGACCTTCTTGTAGCCATAATCCACTACACCGTCCGACTTTGCGAGGAGATCAATGGATTCCTCATTTAGGACGAGGATAATCTGGCGCCTCTGCCCTTGGATATCCTCCACCTTTGCCACCTTCCAATCGGCTGTAGGAAGGTGGGGGTTGCAGACCTGCAGTAACCTGAGGATCTTCTCAGGCTCTGCAGGCTTAGCCGAGACCCACGCTCTGGCTCTCGGGCGACTAGGGACATCTTCCCACTTCACGGCCTCCAGTTTCGCCCCTGGATAGACCTCTTTTAGGGCCGCCACCGCCTTCATGTAGAGGGCCGCAGAGCGAGCGTCTTGGCAGGCGATGGCTTTCACCTTGCCTTGATGCCACCCTGCGTCCTCACACTTTGGCGGTGGTCCGCCGTTCTCCTCCAGTTCCAGTAGGAACCGGTCCTGGAGCTCGTTCTCCACCAGGTGCCACTTATCGCGAGGGACATGGCCGTCCTCGGCGCCCCTGTCCAGGACACCGATCAGGGTCCTGCCCCTCGCCACCTCAGCGAACGACCGGTTCGTGAGGTGGGTCTTCACCCGCTTGGCTAGCTGGGCTTGGCCTGGCTGATTTGCGGGGTCCTCCGCTGAGCGTTGCCGCTTGTTGGCGGCCTTGGCTGCGCCCTTTCCGGCTTTGGCTGGCTGGAACAGTGGAAGGATTGAGCAGGCCCACAGCCTCTGCTCCTTTCCTTCGGCTGACGCCTTGAAGTTCGGGTCTTCGTTGGACAGGATGAAAGCCGCTCGTCTCCTGTCCTGGTACGACGGCTTTCCACCCCGTGGTGCAGAGACGCTGCCCGCCGGGGCTCCCATGGGTTCTTCGGTCCCGGTGCGCTTACCAGCCGCGATTACGCTCTGCTTGGCAGCCACCCCGGTATCCGCTTCGCCCTTGGAGCCACCCGACTTGGAAGGACCCGATTGGCTTTTCGGGCCCCCCTCGCTGCGGCTGCTGCCTGAAGACGGTGGACCGACTCAGTCTCCTTCCCCGTCTTCTTTGGACCCGGTTTCCCAGGCGCTGGTGCAGAGGGATTGGCTTGTCCCTCCCGGACTTTAAGAGGAGTACCGAGCTCCTTTGCGGCTTTGTTGGTTTTTATATGTTTATTATTTGGCATAGTAGTTCCCACGAGTAGGCGGGAAGGGGATGGTCACCCGAGGCATAGCCCGCTTGCCCCGGGAAGCCTGATTTAAACTGGAGGTCGGCAGGTATCCAGAGTCCGCATATTAGCGACCGGGCACCCCCCGGCCATGCATCCCTCGGCATATAACAGTGTCACCTTGGATTGGGGTAATTTCACTGAGAGTTTTCTTCTCTCCGCCCGACTACCATTCGCCAGCATCCTAGCAGAGACATGACCGTGCTAGGACCTGTTTCCAGCCGCCCTCACGGGGAGAGTATAGTCGCACTTCCACCGGTCTGCACAGTTACGGCGGGTGACGGTTCGCTCGCAACCCTCTGTGTCCTAGGGGGGGGGGGGGGGGGGGGGGGGGGGGGGGGGGGGGGGGGGGGCTTGTGAGACGCAGACCGCACCGGGTATTACTAACCGGAGCGGCTGCGCCTCAGTTCCGAGTTCACAGTTGTGCGAGCCGACCCGTCATCCGTTTGTCCCCCTGTAGCACCCGATGGCTGACGGCCATTGCTTACATTTCTCTTGGGCCAAATAACTTGTTTAAACCATTTGTGCTTACTGTAACACGTATTCTTGTACATATTGTGTATTTATATATATTATTTGTATTTTTATTTGTATTTTTTGTTTGTTTTCTATGTATTTTTGCCCCAACATTCCACGTTTTTGAATTACTCATTATTTTAAATGTTAAAATTAATTTGCCACATTGTTTTGTTTTGTTTTGTTTTTGTTTCGTTTTGCACTTAAACCCTAGGTTGTGGTTTTTTTTCTTCCATTTTTTTCATTTAGTTTTGATCTGTTTTTTCCCCCCAAATTAAGTTTGCTTATTGGCAATGCTTTAAATAATATTTTTCAAATATTACCTAGTGAGTAATGAGTCGCAAATGAGTGCATTCATTTGGTTAGTAAGTATGTAATTTTTTGTAAGTTAACATGTCGACGTGTTTCGTTTGCTTTCGCTTTCGCAAAACGAAAATATTACAACCAAAACAAAACGAGGGAGAAAGTTGTGAGTTGCTGCGGACACCGCAACTCTACGGTTATTTCCGATACTAAGTCAGTATAACTCTCCTCCGGCAGACGCCGCTAATATTAAACGACACGACAAAGAGTGCGTGCGAGAGAGACAGAAATTCCGTCTGAGCGTGACGTCGGGCGCTGCGTAGCCACTGAAAATTGATTTCTTGCTTTTGGCTACAAAAATGATCCGATCTGATCCAGATTCAGCAATCTGATAGATATGGTCATTATCTATGATTCTGCGTTTTTAGTTTTCTCGAATGTGCAATATTGTGGATGCAACAGATTTTCGTTTTTTGTGGTGGCGGAAGGGGGTGGGGCGAAATTGTGGGATATACGTTTTATAGTGAGATCTAACAGAAGTGCGGATACCAAATTTGTTTACTTTAGCCTTAATAGTCTCTGAGATTTGTGGATGCCCTAGATTTTCGTCCTTTGGTGGGGCGGAAGGGGGTGTGGCGAAATTTGGAAACGAAATGGTCAAGGTCCGATATCACAGGAGTGTGGATACCAAATTTGGTTGCTCTGACTCTTATAGGTTCTGAGATCCTTGAACTCATATTTTGCAATTGGCAAAACGAACCATGAAACCTGTGTGTTAGAGAGAGACAGAGCGAGAAAGAATGAAATTGTTTTCTTGATTCTGGCTATAATAATTATACGATCTGGTTGAAATTTTACATTCTAGAACATATAGTCATCCTCTACGATTCTGCGTTCTTGGTTTTATCGTATCTTTAAAAATGTGGATGCCACAGATTTTCGTCTTTTGTGGGGGCGGAAGTGGGCGGGGCGAAGTTTTGAAATATTTTTGTAGCAGTGACATATCACAGAAGTCTGGATCCAAAACATCGTTGCTCTAGCTCTTATAGTCTTTGAGCACTAGTTGCTGGAGGGGACGGACAGACGGACGGACGGACGGACGGACGGACGGACGGGCGGACAGACAGACGGACAGACAGACAAGGCCCAATCGACTCGGCTATTGATGCTGATCAAGAATATATATACTTTATGGGGTCGGAAACGATTCCTTCTGGACGTTACACACATCCACTTTTACCACAAATCTAATATACCCCAATACTCATTTTGTGGTTCGGGTATACAAAATAATGATATCGCTTAACTCAACTTTACACATGGCACACATACAGCTCTCTAGGCATATGGGCATATATATATTCATATATATATTCATATTCATATTAATATTCATGTTTTATCCAATTACACTTTGCTGGAATTCTTGGAACTCTGCAAAGTTCTGGCTTAAATTGGCGTTAGGTTCTTTTAAGTATTTCTTTTGTCTTTACATTGATCTCTTAGCCTATGGTTATACATATCGGTAAATATATGTATTGTAGATATATTTGTAGGCATATATAGTTTGCGCATAGAATAATGAATGCTCTGGGGGCTTAGATCGTCTATGAAATAAATTACAAAAGCCTTGGCCCCAATCCGGTCTGGAATGAGGCTCAACTGAAATATTTTACAATAGCGGATAATTGAAATGTGTCTTCCTATTTTCTCTTATAATACATCCATGTTTTGTTTCTGCGGATATCTATGGGGGCTCTATGGCTACTTGCAGAATCCGTTTTGGCTTTAAAGGCGCTCAAACGACATTCCATTCAACACTATATATTTCTTAGGCTATTCCCCTATTCGGTTGAGCAATCGCTACTTTAACATTTATGTACAACTATCGCTTATGTGGAGGGTCTCTTATTACACAAATGGTTTTTGGTTTTTGGGTTTTTGTTACAAAAATATCCCTGGCTTAAGAAACGAAGAGGTTTTTGGTCCTTTCAAACTATTTTCGGCATCAAATGAATGGAGTATTGAGACAGACAAATTAGTGTTGGGGAATCGTAACGTGTGTGTTGCTCCTTAATTTTTTTTTTTAAATATAATAACTCGTTTTTGATCGTTCGCTTAAATTTCTTTCTCAAAGTATTTTACAGTTTCGTTGCGCTGGGGCAAACAGTTCAAATGAAAGGAATTTGTTCGTGCATGGTATATTCTCCAACTTTCGTCATTTACAATTTTAAACTATAGGTTTATCCGTACTCACACATGCACATACACATACACATACACATACGCATGCAATGTATGGGCTCTAAACATTTTCAAAATATTTAACAAAATCAGTCGCTTTGCAAGAGCACTTCGATGATCTCTCCCTCCAAAAAGGAACTAAAAGTATTCGTAACAATGGCTTGATTTATCGTTCATTTTTTAGCATTTACTTTTACGCACACGCATACACATTGACACATACACCGATACAGTTACAGCTGCTACAGTTAGAGGACCCTAGGGAAATTTTGATGCTTGGCTAGATCGGCTACAGATACAGTTACAGATACAGTTACAGATAAAGATACTGATACACGTACATATAGTATAGCTATAGTATAGAGTAGAGAGTAGTAGGTGCGTGGCCTAGTCCACGTGGCAATATCGAGTAACATACGAGTACAGGCCTACGCTTAGTGGTAGTGGGTTAGATTACATAGAGCATTTGGTTGAACGAACGAGTCAGGGCCCACCAAAAACAAAGCACTTACTATGCATTCACTCCGCATTCACTCACTCACTCACTCACACACACACCCACATGCAATCACTCAATCACTCCGCCACTTAAAGTTAATGGCAACAGATCAGAGACAGAGCCAGAGCCAGAGCCACAGCTAGGGCTTGTCCTACGCCTCGGCCTGTGGCGGGGGTGGCGGTGTTGCTGTTGAACACGGGAAAGTGGATCTGCTCGGGTCGGTTGAGCTCCATTCCTCGTCGTCGTCGATGGCATTGGACATCGTGCGGTGGCGCTTGGTGATGTTCACATTGAAGACGGCCTCGGCCACGCCACCCGGCGACGAGACAATGAAGTAGAAGGTGCGGGGCACCCGCTCGTGCATGCTGACGTAGGTGAGGCGCGCCTCCTTGCAGTAGGGCGTGGGCAGATCCTGCGGCAGAGGAGAGAGCGGGTTAGTTCCGTCGGGGCACTCTCTCGCGGAGAGACTCGGACTCTACTCATTTTGAGTATCGGGTATACAAAATAATGATATCGCTTAACTCAACTTTACACATGGCACACATACAGCTCTCTAGGCATATGGGCATATATATATTCATATATATATTCATATTCATATTAATATTCATGTTTTATCCAATTACACTTTGCTGGAATTTTTGGAACTCTGCAAAGTTCTGGCTTAAATTGGCGTTAGGTTCTTTTAAGTATTTCTTTTGTCTTTACATTGATCTTTTACATAAATCTTTCGTATCTTTCGTAGTGATCAGACGTGTTTTTGTTTTGCGCTCCGCATTTTTTCCTTTTGTTTTGAATAAACAGCCGGTGTTTTCCTAACTAAATTCTAAATTTACTTCCTAACCAGACAACAACCTGGAAACCTATTCTATTACGCGAGTGCATGCCTTTTGATTTGTGTTAAAACATTATTTAACTTTTTATTTTTCGGCGTCGGCTTGTGCTTGTGCTTGTGTTTGTGTTGTTGCAGTGAGTGAGTACGCATTACATTGCATTGCAGTCCGCTCTCGTCTGGTAGCTTTTGTTGTTTTATCACTCTCTCGCTATCACCTCAACTTCAATAACTGTTCTTTCTCTCTCACTCTTTAAACTTTCTGAGCAATAGCGCTCTCTGCTTAGTAGCTCTCGCTATAACCGCTCTCCACTCTGCTCTCTTTTTTTTACCAATTCCGCTTTGAGCGTTGTCTGGCACATTGGTCTGATACCAATTTGTTTTGCAAAGAATAGTATATATATAAATAAATAATAAAATAAAATGGAATACGCTGTGGTCTGTGCCAAAAAAAGCTGTAAGAAGCAGATCACCCACGATCAGCCGAATGTCCCCTGCTGGCTCTGCGACAGCGTAGTGCACGCAAAATGCGCTGGATTTTCTGGCCTCGTGAGTGATGCTATAGCCAAACGTAATGGCTTGCATTACAGTTGCGAGGCATGCCGTGCGGTGGAGAAAGACATGGTGGCTTTCATGAGGCAGACGCGGAGTGGCTTTAAGGAGCTGACCGTTGGTTTTAAAAACCAATACGATCGGCTCCTAGCCATGGAGGCTCAGTTTAGCGGTTTAAAACTGCTGAATGAGTCTCCGAGGCGCAAAAAGGTCACTCCGCGGGATCTGCAATTGCCAACCGTCACTCAGCCGTGCGCCGCCGAAAAACTGACTCCGACCACTCCAAGTGTGCAGCAGTTGATCTCGTTTGCCACTCCAAGGGCAACGACAGCTGCTGGCGATGCAGATTCGGTAGCCGAATTCATCGCCTCGGAGAATGTGCAGCCAAGTACGTCTGCAGCGTCCGTGTCCGTGGTGTCCGCAAGTTCGCTAGTTGTCCCGTCTATACCGATCCCACCAGTAAATAGACGTTCCGGACCTCCGGATATTGCCACCACAGGTACTAGGCCTGTGGTGACTAAACCACTGGTGGGAGTCCCACCAACACGACAAGTTTTTGTTTCACGGCTGGCCCCTGACCTCACATCTAATGATGTAATTGCTTTTATTCAAAGCAAAATAAAAGCCGTGGGTTTAAAGGTGGAGAAATTTAACTTCTCTTATGCCAGGGAGATAGCCTCGTTTAAGATAAGCATCTCCCCAACTCAATTTGACACCATTTGCTCCGCCAAATTTTGGCCGGAGCATTTGGTGGTGAAGGAGTTTAAGGCTAAGAAGAAGAATAGGCCCCCCATATCCCTTCCAAACCTTTCCAGTGTGCCACCCTCAACCTCAACCTCAACTTCCTCTTCCTCAACTTCCCGTCTTGCTTCCACCTTTCCAAAAAACTAACTTCTCTTTTAGTAACCTATCAGAATGTAAGAGGCTTGCGTAGTAAGCTCAGCATTCTTTTCCGGGATAGTGTTGCATTTGCTTCCCACGTTATTGTGTTTACTGAAACCTGGTTAAAGCCGGACATTCTTAGTTCCGAGGTTTTGGCAGGTCGGTACACAACTTTTAGAAAGGACCGTTCGTCTCGACGGGCAGGGGGTTCTAATTGCAGTGGACTCTTACTTCACGTCGGAACACTTCACAGTCCAAGTTCAACAGGAACTGGAATTCCTGTGTGTAAAACTGATTCTTCCCGCTTTCGCTATATTCATTACTTGCTCGTATATCCCACCTTCTTCGGATATTTCAATTTATGAGCAGCACTTGTCCGCTTTAACCGCTGTTTCTTCCTCGCTATCTGATAAAGATCGTATGATAGTTCTTGGTGACTTCAACTTGCCAGGAACTGTTTGGTCTTCGGTAAACGAGTCTAGTATCCTAGTGCCCATGTCACGACATGACTTTGTTGACGGCTTGCTTGACCTATCCCTGTCTCAAGTCAACCATGTGAATAATTCCTTGGGTCGATTGCTTGATCTGTGCTTTGTATCGGATCCGACCATAGTGTTGTTAACCCGAGCCCTTCCGCTCACTATACCTGAAGACGCCTACCACCCTACTTTCGAGGTGTCGCTAGATATAGGACCAACTGTATTGGATCGGTCGAGTAGGCTGCCCGAACGTGTCCGCTGCTTTCGTAAAGCCGAGTTTGCGAAGCTTAATAACCTCATTAGGGATTTTGATTGGTCCGCTTTGTACTTGTGCACTGATATCATAAAAGGCACAAACATTTTTTACAATGCTCTTGGCACATTTTTCGATTCTTGTGTCCCGCTTTCTTGTCCGACTAGATCTGGAAAACCCCCTTGGTTTACCAAAGAGTTATCCAGTCTAAAAAACTTAAAATCAAGACTTTATAAAAAATTTCAAGAAGTGGGTTCTCCTACTTCTCACTCTCGCTATGTATTAGCTCGGTCAAACTTTTCAGTTCTTAATGCTCAATGCTATAAGAACTACCTATCTCGATGCAGGATACGTTTTTCTCAGGACCCTAAACAGTTTTACAGCTTCGTAAACAGTAAGCGTAGAACGTCCGCACACCCATCCTCGCTATCATTTTGTAATACGTCGGCAAATAATGATCAGGCAATTGCCGATCTTTTTGCCCAATTCTTCCAAACCACCTATTCTGAGGAAAGCTACTCTGGTCATCCGTACCCATACGGTTTACCGAGGTCGAACGGCATTTTCAGTCCCTTGTTAAATGAATGTTCCCTACTTCATGATCTTCGACTAGTTAAGCCGGTGTTTTCACCGGGTCCAGACGGGGTTCCAGGTTGTGTACTCAGGTACTGCGCCGAGGCTCTGTGTGGACCTTTGCTTAAACTATTCACCCTATCCATTGATTCTTCTTGCTTCCCCCCGATCTGGAAGGAATCGTTTATAATTCCTCTCCATAAAAAAGGTAGCAAGTCTGATGCAAAAAATTATAGAGGTATAGCAAAGCTATCCGCTATTCCTAAAATGTTTGAGAGGGTTTTAACTCCGCACTTGCAACATCTCTGCAAGTCACTTATATCTCCAACTCAGCATGGATTTATAAGGCGGCGATCAACCACCACGAACTTGTTAGAGTTTACCTCTTTCATTATTAAAGGCTTTCAAGGTAACTTACAGACGGATGTTATTTACACCGACTTTAGTAAAGCATTCGACTCTGTAAACCATTCCCTTTTAGCGCATAAACTTGACCTTTTAGGGTTTCCGCCCAACCTCCTGAGATGGATTTCTAGCTATCTTTGTTCTAGGTCTCAAAGAGTCCTCTTCAAAAACTCCCTCTCTTTCCCAGTAAAGGTTTCTTCGGGAGTACCACAAGGCAGCCATCTAGGCCCCTTACTCTTCACACTCTTTATTAATGACTTACCTTCAGTATTAACATACTCTCGAGTACTTATGTATGCGGATGATGTTAAACTCTGTGTCCAGTACAAGGACATTTCATTTCATTCTCGCTTGCAATCCGATCTCAATAACTTTCAGTCATGGTGTTGTGCAAACTTGTTACACCTTAATGCCTCGAAATGCAAAGTTATGACATTTCATCGTTCTAGCCCTTTGTTGGCTCCTTACACCCTATTTGGTGGTTCTCTTGAGAGAATTACCCTGGTGGATGATCTGGGTGTTATATTAGACCCCAAGTTAAAGTTTTCCGAACACATTTCTACCATGGTAAATAAGGCCATGAGCGTGCTTGGGTTTATAAAGAGGTGGTCAAAGGAATTTGACGACCCCTATATAACAAAGACTCTCTATACCTCGCTTGTTCGTCCGATCTTAGAATACGGCTCCTGTGTATGGTGCCCTCAGTACAAAGTACACCAGGACCGTATAGAATCAGTACAGAAAAACTTTTTACTCTTTGCTCTGCGGGGCCTTAACTGGGATGCGGGTGTAAGACTCCCATCTTACTCTAGTAGACTACTATTAGTAAACCTCCCATCCTTAGTTAACCGTAGAAAAATGCTTGGTGTGATATTTATGCACAACTTGATCAGGGGTGACATAGACAGCCCTGATCTGTTGAGCCGCATAAACTTCACGATTCCTATTAGACTGACTAGAAATTTTATACCGTTGTTCCTTCCACTTTGTAGATCGAATTATTCCTTGCATGAACCGTTTAGGGTCTTATGCTCGGATTATAATTCCCTCTACCATATTATATCCACCACTAATTCTCTTCCTCTTATTAAATTATTAATCCTTGCACACCTTTCTATTAATTAGTAACTGTAGTGGTATTTGTACTTTGATTGCATGCTTAGTTTCTTAGTAAGTTTAGTACTAATTTTCCTCGAATGTTAGTCTAATAGCTATCTTTCTTGCATGTTCGCGTTTGGTTCGGCTACGCACCGCTCGTCATGCGGCAGCGCCCCTCGGTCGGTTGGGCGGGAGGAGGGCTGCGTTTTGCCTGGGATCCGCGCGTAACAGCCTTCTGCTGGTGTCACACGGGCCACTTGACGGTGCAGTAACTGCATCGCCTCTTGAAAGATGCAGTCATTGCATGTCAACGTCCACATCTCTTATCCTATGGTTATACATATCGGTAAATATATGTATTGTAGATATATTTGTAGGCATATATAGTTTGCGCATAGAATAATGAATGCTCTGGGGGCTTAGATCGTCTATGAAATAAATTACAAAAGCCTTGGCCCCAATCCGGGCTAGAATGAGGCTCAACTGAAATATTTTACAATAGCGGATAATTGAAATGTGTCTTCCTATTTTCTCTTATAATACATCCATGTTTTGTTTCTGCGGATATCTATGGGGGCTCTATGGCTACTTGCAGAATCCGTTTTGGCTTTAAAGGCGCTCAAACGACATTCCATTCAACACTATATATTTCTTAGGCTATTCCCCTATTCGGTTGAGCAAACGCTACTTTAACATTTATGTACAACTATCGCTTATGTGGAGGGTCTCTTATTACACAAATGGTTTTTGGTTTTTGGGTTTTTGTTACAAAAAATATCCCTGGCTTAAGAAACGAAGAGGTTTTTGGTCCTTTCAAACTATTTTCGGCATCAAATGAATGGAGTATTGAGACAGACAAATTAGTGTTGGGGAATCGTAACGTGTGTGTTGCTCCTTAATTTTTTTTTTAAAATATAATAACTCGTTTTTGATCGTTCGCTTAAATTTCTTTCTCAAAGTATTTTACAGTTTCGTTGCGCTGGGGCAAACAGTTCAAATGAAAGGAATTTGTTCGTGCATGGTATATTCTCCAACTTTCGTCATTTACAATTTTAAACTATAGGTTTATCCGTACTCACACATGCACATACACATACACATACACATACACATACGCATGCAATGTATGGGCTCTAAACATTTTCAAAATATTTAACAAAATCAGTCGCTTTGCAAGAGCACTTCGATGATCTCTCCCTCCAAAAAGGAACTAAAAGTATTCGTAACAATGGCTTGATTTATCGTTCATTTTTTAGCATTTACTTTTACGCACACGCATACACATTGACACATACACCGATACAGTTACAGCTGCTACAGTTAGAGGACCCTGGGGAAATTTTGATGCTTGGCTAGATCGGCTACAGATACAGTTACAGATACAGTTACAGATAAAGATACTGATACACGTACATATAGTATAGCTATAGTATAGAGTAGAGAGTAGTAGTTGCGTGGCCTAGTCCACGTGGCAATATCGAGTAACATACGAGTACAGGCCTACGCTTAGTGGTAGTGGGTTAGATTACATAGAGCATTTGGTTGAACGAACGAGTCAGGGCCCACCACTTAAAGTTAATGGCAACAGATCAGAGACAGAGCCAGAGCCAGAGCCACAGCTAGGGCTTGTCCTACGCCTCGGCCTGTGGCGGGGGTGGCGGTGTTGCTGTTGAACACGGGAAAGTGGATCTGCTCGGGTCGGTTGAGCTCCTCCTCCTCGTCGTCGTCGATGGCATTGGACATCGTGCGGTGGCGCTTGGTGAAGTTCACATTGAAGACGGCCTCGGCCACGCCACCCGGCGACGAGACAATGAAGTAGAAGGTGCGGGGCACCCGCTCGTGCATGCTGACGTAGGTGAGGCGCGCCTCCTTGCAGTAGGGCGTGGGCAGATCCTGCGGCAGAGGAGAGAGCGGGTTAGTTCCGTCGGGGCACTCTCTCGCGGAGAGACTCGGACTCACCTTCACGGAGTAGGCCAGAACGGTGCTGCCGTACTGGTTGCCGGGCGTGAAGACGCGATCGCCGTGCAGCCAGCGGGCGGCATGGGCCGGCGGATTGGCACAGAACTCCACGTTGAGGTGCAAGGGGGAGCCCGGATAGGCGACGGGCGCGGCGTTCAGGGCCGGAGATTCACGGAGATTCGTTAAGTAAACTTCCCTAAGCCCCGGCTCCGTCGCACTTCACACATGCTAAGCCAATTCGAGCACAACTGTACCCAAACCGAGACACCCGAACCGTGCTGCCCTCCCCTCCTGCACAACTGTACTTTTATCTCAAGTTTGTTTCGGCTCGCATCAGCTGCAATTAAAGCTTTGGCGAAAAGTTTCCTGCCACCGCCATCTCCATAGCTCCATAGCTCCACAGCTCTACAGCTCTACAGCTCCACAGCTCTATAGCTCTTTAGCCATTGCCTTCGCCACTAACTAAAAGCGTATCGCCCGACAAATGTGCCACTTACTGCCGTGGCTTCCCTTCCCTGCCACCACCACCTTACCAAACGGCTGGCAGTGCTGGAAAAATGAAAATAAATAGAGAACAACATGTCGTGGTGGCCAGGGGAAAACTTTTTAAGAACGCCGAAACTTCATTAAAAAGTTTACGACAAAGCGAATTCTCGGGATCTTTTGCGGATGGGATGGGCCGTGTCTGCTGAGAGAGCGCTGGGGATTATCGTATCCGAGATGCAGTGCAGCCGCCTGACGACGTTAGCCAACACTAGCCTAGCACTGGCAATCCAATTAGTCCCATGTGCCGGCACTCTCTCTCTGTCTGTCTCTTTCTATACTCTATACTTTATCTCCGTCTTTATCTATTCTCTGTGGGTGAGAATATTTAATTAGCGAGAGGCTCGAAAATTTGCAATTTTCCTCATCATTGCCTTGAGACAAAGATGGAAATACGCATAGCGAGAGAGAGGGGGAGATAAACTTGGGCCGCAATGGCGACCCAGCCAAACAAAATGGTGAAAAGTGTTAAGTGCAAATGGGTGTTGGGTGGTGGCAGGGGTGGCAGCGGTGGCAGGGGGACAGACCCCGGCACAGACACAAACAAAACGAGGTGGAACGTTGTGAGTTGCTGCGGACACCTCAACTCTACAGTTATACCCGATACTAAGTCAGTATGGCTCTCCTCCGGCAGACGCCGCTAATCTTAAACGACACGACAAAGAGTGCGTGCGAGAGAGACAGAAAATCAGTCTGAGCGTGACGTCGGGCGCTGTGTAGCCACTGCAAATTTATTTCTTGCTTTTGGCTACAAAAATGATCCGATCTGATCCAGATTCAGCAATTGTGAGGGAAATTGTGAGATATACGTTTTATATTGAGATCTAACAGAAGTGCGGATACCAAATTTGTTTACTTTAGCCTTAATAGTCTCTGAGATTTGTGGATGCCCTAGATTTTCGTCCTTTGGGGGGGCGGAAGGGGGTGTGGCGAAATTTGGAAACGAAACGGTCAAGATCCGATATCACAGGAGTGTGGATACCAAATTTGGTTGCTCTGGCTCTTATAGGTTCTGAGATCCTTGAACTCATATTTAGCAATTGGCAAAACGAACCATGAAACCTGTGTGTTAGAGAGAGACAGAGCGAGAAAGAATGAAATTGTTTTCTTGATTCTGGCTATAATAATTATACGATCTGATTGGGATTTTACGATCTAGAACATATATCGTATCTTTAAAAATGTAGATGCCACAGATTTTCGTCCTTTGTGGGGGCGGAAGTCGGCGGGGCGAAGTTTTGAAATATTTTTGTAGCAGTGACATATCACAGAAGTCTGGATCCAAAACATCGTTGCTCTAGCTCTTATAGTCTTTGAGCACTAGGCGCTGAAGGGAACGGACAGACGGACGGACGGACGGACGGACAGACGGACAGACGAACAGACAGACAGGGCTCAATCGACTCGGCTATTGATGCTGATCCAGAATATATATACTTTATGGGGTCGGAAACGATTCCTTCTGGACGTTACACACATCCACTTTTACCACAAATATAATATAACCCAATCCTCATTTTGAGTTTCGGGTATAAAAACCAAAACGAAGAACTCGTTCGACACTCGCAAATTTATAGCCCGAAAAACCCCTTTCCGGTGGTCGACAAGGGAACGAGCGATGGGGAGTGGGGAATGGGGACCGTTGGGGCGACTAACTGTAAAATCAATTAAAGCAAGTGAGTTCTCCCCTTCTGTCCCGGCCCCCACTCGTACTGTCTGCCAAATTATGCGTTCAACGCCATTTTGTTCGGCCGTGCCAGCCCCTCCCGCCTCTCCACCGCCCAACCAGGGGAAAAAGTGTAATTTATTTGACAGCTAAAAATGATTTTTGCATGGGCCAGGCCATGGCCCGACCCAGTCCGCCGCACACCGCCCACCGCTCTCAAAGAAATTTAAATTCTATTTTCATTTGCACTCAGTGAGCCGTGTGCCAGCATTTTAGCCCAAAGCCACCTGAGCTCTGGCTCTGGCTGTGGCTGTGTGCCCCCAAGGTCAGTGCTCTGGTCATCTGGGACTAAGGACTAAGCAAATCACAGCAGACCAAAGATGAAAACGAAGGTTACAGGCTACAGACTACAGACTGGGGCCTCGAGATCATACGTACGTACTACGAGTATCTACATGAAAGGCCGCAGAGAAAAATCACAATTTCCGCGGGAAGAAGCTGGGCAGCTGTATTTCTCAACTAATTGGAGGACCCAAATGAAGGCGAAAATTCAATTACTTTCGGCCATTATTATTGCTGTTTTTCCCGAAAAAATACTGCGTCCTTGTCCGCCCTGTTGTTCCGCTCTGAATACTCGGTCTCTGGCCAGGCTCATTGTCTCCTTTCTCCTTTCGCCTTACAACAAGGGAAAGAGGGAAGAAGCTGGGCAGCTGTATTTCTCAACTAATTGGAGGACCCAAATGAAGGCGAAAATTCAATTACTTTCGGCCATTATTATTGCTGTTTTTCCCGAAAAAATACTGCGTCCTTGTCCGCCCTGTTGTTCCGCTCTGAATACTCGGTCTCTGGCCAGGCTCATTGTCTCCTTTCTCCTTTCGCCTTACTCCTTTGGCAGGAGGCAGGGCGCCGCCAAAACGTTTTCTGCTGTTACCACCGACGCCGCCTCACCTCTTGGCCAAAGCTTGCGCACAAAAGGCAGCTACGAGTACGAAAAATTAAGTTAACTTTTTTGGGCAACGGGAATTGAGTAATTTTTAGCCGTAAAACTTTATTATTTTGGAGCCCACCCCGCCCACGGTTGTTGCAACCATTGTAGAACATGCAAAGTTGTTGCTATTGCTTAAATATTTATTTTTAGCTGTTGCAGCTGTAAATGTTGCCAGCAAAACTTGCTCTTGACTGCTCAAAAGTGGCCAAAAACATGCAAATTTCATTGCGAAAGCGAAAGGAGGGCAAGGAGTTCGCCCCTCCGCCCCCTCAGGCGGCAGCCCAGCAAAGCAACATGTAATTACATTAAGACACCAACTTCAGAACTGCACAGAACACAAAACACAGAACACGGAATGGCAGAATGTCGGAATGGAGGAGGAAGGAGCACAAGGCGGCACAATGGCTCTCCTTCGAGTGTTTACCTACACTGCATCGCCGTGTAATTCAATTTGGGGCTGACCTTCTGTCGGTACAAGATCTCCATTAACGTGGCAAATAGTCCATTCACACTCCGTCATTAAAGTTGCAACGGATTCGTGCCAAGGAGTGATCGCTGGGACTCTCTCCGACTCTCACAAGTGGACGCATCCATCGGTCTACGTTTTGATGGAAGCAAAGCCCATGCAAATGCCAACACGTGGCCGGGCATTGAGCACGGAGGAGTGGAACCCCCGAGAGGAGTGCAGGAGCCCCAGACACAGCATGGGATTGCCAAGAAAGGGGGGGGGGGGGGGGGTCGGGGGAACGGGAGAGCTGGGGGTGCCCCTGCGCAAGCGCTCCAATTGAAATTACGTGCTCTGGCTGGGCAGTCAAAGAGGGATCTGGGACTGGAACTGGCACTGGCACTGGATCTGCTTCTCCTTTGGGCGGTTTTAATTGAATTTATTGTCAGCGCGGGCTGCGCTGAATTATTGATGGCCGCGATGACAGGTCGACTTCCACCCAATCCCTGCCCCACCCGAACGTTGGACGTTGACATGCAATGACTGCATCTTTCAAGAGGCGATGCAGTTACTGCACCGTCAAGTGGCCCGTGTGACACCAGCAGAAGGCTGTTACGCGCGGATCCCAGGCAAAACGCAGCCCTCCTCCCGCCCAACCGACCGAGGGGCGCTGCCGCATGACGCGCGGTGCGTAGCCGAACCAAACGCGAACATGCAAGAAAGATAGATATTAGACTAACATTCGAGGAAAATTAGCACTAAACTTACTAAGAAACTAAGCATGCAATCAAAATACAAATACCACTACAGTTACTAATTAATAGAAAGGTGTGTAAGGATTAATAATTTAATAAGAGGAAGAGAATTAGTGTTGGATATAATATGGTAGAGGGAATTATAATCCGAGCATAAGACCCTAAACGGTTCATGCAAGGAATAATTCGATCTACAAAGTGGAAGGAACAACGGTATAAAATTTCTAGTCAGTCTTATAGGAATCGTGAAGTTTATGCGGCTCAACAGATCAGGGCTGTCTATGTCACCCCTGATCAAGTTGTGCATAAATATCACACCAAGCATTTTTCTACGGTTAACTAAGGATGGGAGGTTTACTAATAATAGTCTACTAGAGTAAGATGGGAGTCTTACACCCGCATCCCAGTTAAGGCCCCGCAGAGCAAAGAGTAAACAGTTTTTCGGTACTGATTCTATACGGTCCTGGTGTACTTTGTACTGAGGGCACCATACACAGGAGCCGTATTCTAAGATCGGACGAACAAGCGAGGTATAGAGAGTCTTTGTTATATAGGGGTCGTCAAATTCCTTTGACCACCTCTTTATAAACCCAAGCACTCCCATGGCCTTATTTACCATGATAGAAATGTGTTCGAAAAACTTTAACTTGGGGTCTAACATAACACCCAGATCATCCACCAGGGTAATTCTCTCAAGAGAACCCCCAAATAGGGTGTAGGGAGCCAACAAAGGGCTAGAACGATGAAATGTCATAACTTTGCATTTCGAGGCATTAAGGTGTAACAAGTTTGCACAACACCATGACTGAAAGCTATTGAGATCGGATTGCAAGCGAGAATGAAATGAAGTGTCCTTGTACTGGACACAGAGTTTAACATCATCAGCATACATAAGTACTCGAGAGTATGTTAATACTGAAGGCAAGTCATTAAAAAAGAGTGTGAAGAGTAAGGGGCCTAGATGGCTGCCCTGTGGTACTCCCGAAGAACCCTTTACTGGTAAAGAGAGGGAGTTTTTGAAGAGGACTCTTTGAGACCTAGAACAAAGATAGCTAGAAATCCATCTCAGGAGGTTGGGCGGAAACCCTAAAAGGTCAAGTTTATGCGCTAAAAGGGAATGGTTTACAGAGTCGAATGCTTTACTAAAGTCGGTGTAAATAACATCCGTCTGTAAGTTACATTGAAAGCCTTTAATAATGAAAGAGGTAAACTCTAACAAGTTCGTGGTGGTTGATCGCCGCCTTATAAATCCATGCTGAGTTGGAGATATAAGTGACTTGCAGAGATGTTGCAAGTGCGGAGTTAAAACCTTCTCAAACAATTTGGGAATAGCGGATAACTTTGCTATACCTCATTAATTTTTTGCATCAGACTTGCTACCTTTTTTATGGAGAGGAATTATAAACGATTCCTTCCAGATTGGGGGGAAGCAAGAGGAATCAATGGACAGGGTGAATAGTTTAAGCAATGGTCCACACAGAGTCTCGGCGCAGTACCTGAGTACACAACCTGGAACCCCGTCTGGACCCGGTGAAAACACCGGCTTAACTAGTCGAAGATCATGAAGTATGGGTACGGTTGACCAGAGTAGCGTTCCTCAGAATAGGTGGTTTGGAAAAACTGGGCAAAAAGATCGGCAATTGCCTGATCATTATTTGCCGACGTATTACAAAATGATAGCGAGGATGGGTGTGCGGAAGTTCTACGCTTACTGTTTACGAAGCAGTAAAACTGTTTAGGGTCCTGAGAAAAACGTATCCTGCAACGAGATAGGTAGTTCTTATAGCATTGAGCATTAAAAACTGAAAAGTTTGACCGAGCTATTACATAACGAGAGTGAGAAGTAGGAGAGCCCACTTCTTGAAATTTTTTATAAAGTCTTGATTTTAAGTTTTTTAGACTGGATAACTCTTTGGTAAACCAAGGGGGTTTTCCAGATCTTATCGGACAAGAAAGCGGGACACAAGAATCAAAAAATGTGCCAAGAGCATTGTAAAAAATGTTTGTGCCTTTTGTTACATCAGTGCACAAGTACAAAGCGGACCAATCAAAATCCCTAATTACGTTATTAAGCTTCGCAAACTCGGCTTTACGAAAGCAGCGGACACGTTCAGGTAGTCTACTCGACCGATCCAATACAGTTGGTCCTATATCTAGCGACACCTCGAAAGTAGGGTGGTAGGCGTCTTCAGGTATAGTGAGCGGAAGGGCTCGGGTTAACAGCACTATGGTCGGATCCGATACAAAGCTTAGATCAAGCAATCGACCCAAGGAATTTTTCACATGATTGACTTGAGACAGGGACAGGTCAAGCAAGCCGTCAACAAAGTCATGTCGTGACATGGGCACTAGGATACTAGACTCGTTTACCGAAGACCAAACAGTTCCTGGCAAGTTGAAGTCACCAAGAACTATCATACGATCTTTATCAGATAGCGAGGAATTGCTGCTCATAAATTGAAATATCCGAAGAAGGTGGGATATACGAGCAAGTAATGAATATAGCGAAAGCGGGAAGAATCAGTTTTACACACAGGAATTCCAGTTCCTGTTGAACTTGGACTGTGAAGTGTTCTGACGTGAAGTAAGAGTCCACTGCAATTAGAACCCCTTCTGCACGTCGAGACGAACGGTCCTTTCTAAAAGTTGTGTACCGACCTGCCAAAACCTCGGAACTAAGAATGTCCGGCTTTGACTAGGTTTCAGTAAACACAATAACGTGGGAAGCAAATGCAACACTATACCGGAAAAGAATGCTGAGCTTACTACGCAAGCCTCTTACATTCTGATAGGTTACTAAAAGAGAAGTTAGTTTTTTGGAAAGGTGGAAGCAAGACGGGAAGTTGAGGAAGAGGAAGTTGAGGTTGAGGGGGGCACACTGGAAAGATTTGGAAGGGATATGGGGGCCTATTCTTCTTCTTAGCCTTAAACTCCTTCACCACCAAATGCTCCCGCCAAAATTTGGTGGAGCAAATGGTGTCAAATTGAGTTGGGGAGATGCTTATCTTAAACGAGGCTATCTCCCTGGCATAAGAGAAGTTAAATTTCTCCACCTTTAAACCCACGGCTTTTATTTTGCTTTGAATAAAAGCAATTACATCATTAGATGTGAGGTCAGGGGCCAGCCGTGAAACAAAAACTTGTCGTTTTGGTGGGACTCCCACCAGTGGTTTAGTCACCACAGGTCTAGTACCTGTGGTGGCAATATCCGGAGGTCCGGAACGTCTATTTACTGGTGGGGTCGGGATAGACGGGACAACTAGTGAACTTGCGGACACCACGGACACGGACGCTGCAGACGTACTTGGCTGCACATTCTCCGAGGCGATGAATTCGGCTACCGAATCTGCTTCTTGCAGGTTTTTTTGGCACAGACCACAGCGTATTCCATTTTATTATTATTATTTACAATTACCTGCAAAACAAACTGGTATCAGTCCAATGACACAATTACAATTTACAATTATTTGCAAAACAAATTGGTATCAGTCCAATGTGCCAGACAACGCTCAAAGCGGAATGGGTAAAAAAAAGGGGTGGAACCCCCTCTCGTATGTTGATCAAAAGCGAAAAGGAACATGCATATAACAAATAAGCATGCATAAAACAAGGCCAAGAAAAGCGAAACTTCATTAAAAAGTTTACGACAAAGCGAATTCTCGGGATCTTTTGCGGATGGGATGGGCCATGTGTGCTGAGAGAGCGCTGGGGATTATCGTATCCGAGATGCAGTGCAGCCGCCTGACGACGTTAGCCAACACTAGCCTAGCACTGGCAATCTAATTAGTCCCATGTGCCGGCACTCTCTCTCTGTCTGTCTCTTTCTATACTCTATACTCTATCTCCGTCTTTATCTATTCTCTGTGGGTGAGAATATTTAATTATCGAGAGGCTCGAAAATTTGCAATTTTCCTCATCATTGCCTTGAGACAAAGATGGAAATACGCATAGCGAGAGAGAGGGGGAGATAAACTTGGGCCGCAATGGCGACCCAGACAAACAAAATTGGAAAGGGGTAAGTGCAAATGAGTGTTGGGTGGTGGCAGGGGTGGCAGCGGTGGCAGGGGACAGACCCCGGCACAGACACAAACAAAACGAGGGGGAACGTTGTGAGTTGATGCGGACACCGCAACTCTACGGTTATACCCGATACTAAGTCAGTATGGCTCTCCTCCGGCAGACGCCGCTAATATTAAACGACACGACAAAGAGTGCGTGCGAGAGAGACCGAAAATCAGTCTGAGCGTGACGTCGGGCGCTGCGTAGCCACTGCAAATTGATTTGTTCCTATTGGCTATAAAAATGATCTGATCTGATTCAGATTCAGCAATCTGATAGATATAGTCATTATCTATGATTCTGCGTTTTTATTTTTCTCGAATGTCCAAAATTGTGGATGCAACAGATTTTCGTCCTTTGTGTGGGCGGAAGTTGGTGGGGCGAAATTTTGAGATACACGTTTTATAGAAAGATCTAACAGGAGTGCGGATTCCAAATTTGGTTACTCTAGCCTTAATAGTCTCTGAGATTTTTGAATATCCCCAGATTTTCGTCCTTTGCGGTGGCGGAAGGGGGTGTGGCGAAATTTTGAAACAAACTCGTCTCGGTCCGATATATTAGGAGTGTGGATACCAAATTTGGTTGCTCTAGCTTTTGTAGTCTCTGAGATCTAGGCGCTAATGTTTTACTCTAAGCAAAGCCGCCCATGCTACGTGTGTGTTAGAGAGAGACAGGGCGAGAAAAAATGAAATTGTTTTCTTGATGCTGGCTATAATAATAATACGATCCAATTCAGATTCCGCAGTCTTAAAGATATGGTCATTCTCTAAAATTCTAAGTTTTTGGTTTTCTCATATCTTTAAAATTGCGGATGCCACAGATTTTCGTTCTTTGTGGGGGCGGAAGTGGGCGGGGCGAAGTTTTGAAATATTTTTGTAGCAGTGACATATCACAGAAGTCTGGATCCAAAACATCGTTGCTCTAGCTCTTATAGTCTTTGAGCACTAGGCGCTGAAGGGGACGGACAGACGGACAGACGGACGGACGGACGGACGGACGGACGGACAGACAGAAAGGGCTCAATCGACTCGGCTATTGATGCTGATCAAGAATATATATACTTTATGGGGTCGGAAACGATTCCTTCTGGACGTTACACACATCCACTTTTACCACAAATCTAATATACCCCAATACTCATTTTGAGTATCGGGTATACAAAATAATGATATCGCTTAACTCAACTTTACACATGGCACACATACAGCTCTCTAGGCATATGGGCATATATATATTCATATATATATTCATATTCATATTAATATTCATGTTTTATCCAATTACACTTTGCTGGAATTCTTGGAACTCTGCAAAGTTCTGGCTTAAATTGGCGTTAGGTTCTTTTAAGTATTTCTTTTGTCTTTACATTGATCTCTTAGCCTATGGTTATACATATCGGTAAATATATGTATTGTAGATATATTTGTAGGCATATATGTAGTAGTTTAAGTTGCTTGATGGCAACGAGTAACATTTATTTGATAAGTATGTTGGACTTAAAATTATAACAGCTCCAAGTTTTACAAGTATGTTTGTGAATAATTATATGCGTGTACGTCTGATGCGTGGCTGAACTGACAACTGACTATCTCTCTCTCTTGCTATCGGCTCTCTCAGAGCCGATTACTGCTCTATCCCGACGACACGACGAAAACACGACCGCTTCGTGTCTCTCTCTTTCCTTCGTTTCCTACATTCGGCTGTCCTGACGGACCATTCGCCTCGGATGGGTCTAGCCAAGGTTTCATATATTCTGAAACTGTAGAGGTCTTATAGGGACCCTCAGTATCCCCAATCTTCTCGACTTCGTACCTTCCATGATTCTTTACCCTAACCACCTTATACGGCCCTAGATACTTTCCTTTTAGCTTTAATCCAGTACCATACTGAGTACGCTTGATAGCTACTAGCTCATTAACCTCATACTGTCTATCTAGTTTCCTTTTTAAGTCAAAACTCTTCTTGTTTTCCTGCTGTAACCGTGCAATGTTTTCAACTACTTCCTTTCTAATTTTTTCGCGGTCCTTGTTCAACTCTTCGATAAGTGATTCTTCCAATATTTCTTTTATTTTTGGATCCATTCCTATACGCATGTCTAGCCCAGTCAATATCTTGAAAGGTGTTACCTTGGTACTTCGCGGCTCAACACTGTTGATCATTTGCTGTACTTTTCCTAGATGCTTATACCAACTACCGGAATTACCCTGACACAATTTCGACAACATAGGCACCACTATCTTGTGCATCCTTTCGACTTGACCATTCCCACGTGGAACGCCTGTGGCAATCAATAAATGCTGTATTTTCTCTCTCTCACAATATTCACGAAACAAATTGGACATAAACGCTGCACCCCTATCCGTCACTATTCTGTTCGGATTACCAAAACTAGTCCCCTGAATTTCCAAACACTTAACGACCTCTTCAACGCCTGTACTACGTGTAAAATATAACCAAACAAAGTTAGAATATCCATCAACGACAACCAGTATATAATTGTACTGTTTTTTAGTCATTTCCATTGGTCCAACGTGATCAATGTGATACGTTTGTAACGGCCTATCACCCTTGTCTATTGGTTGCAAATAACCCTCACGTTTTCCTGTCTTTTCATTGACAATGATACACTCGACACAACTATTTATTACGCGCCATACTTTGTCTTTTAACTTCGGAATATAATACGACTTTTCAATGATATCTTGTGTCTTTTTAACTGAAAAATGTCCTTGCTTATGTGCTATTGATATAATCTCATTTTCCAACTGAGCTGGTACTACGATAAGCTCCTTATCCGGATCCTTAAACAAAATCTGATTCTGAATATAATAATCCTCATATTCCTTGTCCTCCACAATACTTTTAACGGCCTTAACCCAATTGTCGGTTAGCTGAGCTTCTTTCAAACGATGAGCTATACTTTCGGTCACCATAAAACAAGATACACGACTCAACGCGTCAACGTGCCTCATCTTCGTTCCTGAGCGATGTTCTATAACATAATTAAAATCTTGTAGGTACATGGCCCAACGTGCTACTCTCAAAGGAACGTCTTTCTTTTTGATCGTCATTGTAAATGCATTACAATCTGTGACAATTTTGAACTTTATACCCAAAACGTATACACGCCATTTCGCTAAAGCTTCGATAATTGCCAGAACCTCAAGGTCATAAGCAGGATATTTCTCTTCACATGGCTTAGTCCTACGGCTCATATATTGAACTGGATGGAATTGGCTGTCTTCCAAACTCTTTTGCAGTAACACGGCTCCATACCCCCATTTTGATGCATCAGTATGGATTTCTGTCTCCAACTTCGGGTTGTACATTTCTAAAACAGGTCTACTAATCAATGCTACCTTTAGTTGTTCAAACGCAACCTGATGTATCTCCTTAAATTCAAATTTAACATCCTTCCGCAGCAGATCTGTCAATGGTTTTGCAATAACAGCATAACCCTCAATAAACTTTCGGAAATAAGAAGTCAATCCTATGAAACGCTGCACTGTTTTTTTATCAACTGGCACTGGGAACTTTTCGACTGCCCTCGTCTTCTCATCACTTGGTCTTATCGTGTTCTTTTCTATTATATACCCCAGAAAATTAACCTTTTGTCGTAACAGCTGACACTTTCTCCAATTTATACGTAGCCCATTCATTTCCGCTATCTTCAGTACTTTTCTCAACTTTAACAAACTCTCTTCTATATCTTGACTACAAATAATAACGTCATCCATATAGACTGCTGCTTCATTATTCTTTACCAAATCTCTCAACACAGCCATTATAAATCTGGTAAACACCGCTGGAGAATTTGAAATTCCAAATGGTACATATAAAAATTCGAACTGACCATTCTGAGTCACAAAAGACGTATATTTTTGAGACTCGACTTCTACAGGCACATGGAAAAAACCATTCGTTAAATCCAACGTGGTGAAATACTTTGCACCCTGCAGTTTCTCCAACACTGTATCCATATGTGACATTGGAAAGTTATCGCGAACTATTTTCTCATTCAGCTTTCGGTAATCACAGCATAGTCTCTTGCTACCGTTCTTTTTCGGTACCAACACTACTGGTGATGCATACTCCGATGTACTTGGCTTTATAATCTTCTGAGCCAGCCACTCTTCCACTTGCTTGTCCACGATTTCCTGTTCACACAACGGTAATCGTCTCGGATGCTGGAAAACTGGTATCTCATCCACTAACACAATTTTCATTTTTATCGGCGCATCTACATTTCTCTGAGGTTGGTACTTTCCTACCATACCCCTAACTTCTCTAGCATGTGCTTCACTGAGATAACCAACATCAATTGAAAACTCCTTCTCAACTTCGTCAATACTTGACATGCAAATGCCTTTATATTCATTAAACAATTCCACGCAATTTATCCTCGCCACAAACTCTACGAACAAATCTTGTTCCTGTCTTAGAAACTTGCATGTCCACATGATCCAGAATAGTCCTTCCTAAAATGGCTTCAAAACCAATATCCTCGTCTGGAATGACATGAAATTCTACCTCCATTCCAATCTCATCGATTTTCACTGGTATCGAAAAGCTACCAAAAGTTACAACTTGACTATCTCCAATACCTGTTAAACATTTCTCCTGGCCGATCAGTTCAAGATTTCCAAATTTCAAAAATACCCTCCTGCGAATTAAACACAAATCTGCTCCAGTATCAATCAAACCTTGGAATACCAAATTCGCGTACTTAATATCCTTTAATTCCAAACCTGATGGAGTGAAAATACCTGACGGCTTATTGACGACTTTCTTATCTCGAATAATGTTCGTATTCGATCTCTTTTCTTGTCTGGTTTCGACCTTGACATTACAGCTTGCAGCACGGTGTCCTGGTTGGCCACATTTGAAACAACAAAAATCATTTTTGGGACAATCTTTCCTCAAATGCGATTTGTCTCCACACTTAAAACATTTCCTAAAATTCTCTGTCATCGACCCTTTCACCGAACTCTCACTTTTATTACTCAGCGGCCAATTCTTACTCATCGGCTTGGATCCGCCTCTAGCTTTCTGGTAAACATCGATCTGAAATTTAAGCTCCTTTAAGTTTCTAGCTTGGTACAGCATTGCCTTACTTGCCCTAGCGTCTGGTATACCATCCACAAAATATTCGATTAAACTCTCATCATCTAGTTTAATTGGCTTGGCTATCTCCATTAACGCATACAAAAACTCATGCAACGACTCTCCTTTTTTCTGCTGGCGCTTTTGCAACATTCTATGTACTTCTACGGACGACAGTTTAACACTAAACTCATCCAACAGAGCTGCCTTCAACGAATTCCAGTTACGAATATCACGCAAACTACGAACGAAAGATTTTGCTGCACCAACTAACAACTGCTTGGCATAAATGAATAATTGTAATTGACTCCATTGAACAGTAGCTGCGCATTCTTCTAATTCCTCTATCCATTGATTGATGTCGGGGTTATTAGAACCAGAAAATTGTGACACACTACCTTCCACGTCTTTTAGCGTAAGCCAAGATTTATACTCTGCCTGTCGCGTACCTGGTTGAACTGCTACGGTATCATCCTCTGCTGTTACTACGGACTCATCCTCTGACTCTTCTTCATCCTCAACTGGAAAGCCGTGATGTATTAATAGTCTATCTTGCAAATCGCGCTTTCGTCTCGTCGTCTGCAACGCAAGCTCTCTTAACTTCTCTCGCAAATCTGCGACTCTCAGTGTCATTATCTCTTCAACTTGCATCGTGACGATTTAAATACAAAATAATTGATATTAGCTTATATCTAAGAAAATGTAATTAAATCAACTTAAACAACCTTATTACTGCTGGCCTTTTAACAATTTTCCAGTTAACATCGATTTCGAAAACGCCTTTAAAGTCGTCACTGTTAACGATCGCTTCTCTGTTAACGCTCACCTTACTATGGGTTTACCCTTGTTAACTCTCGCTTCTGCGCAGAACTTTCCAGACTCCAAATTTGACGCACACACACCACCACATCCAGATCTCGCTTGCCTGTCGATGTCGCTGTTGCCGTCCTCTCTTTGTTGCCTTGCCTTGCTCTCGCTGTTCGCCGTTAACTCGTTGTCGCTTCCCGAATCGTCGCTGCTTCTGCTGTTACAAAATGGTCGTCTCCTTGCTGCTTGTCTCTTCTTGTAGTTGTAGTCTCCGTCCGACGCAGTGCAACACAACAACAATCAATGTTCTTTGATTCTTGCTGTTTGCTGCTGTCGTTTTGTCGCTTCTGCTTCCTTTGGAACGAACGCACTCAGATTGTCGTCTCTGTGCCGCTTGTCTCCTTGTAGCTCTAGCCTCTCAGACGCAATGCACAACAACAACAACGAAGGTTTTGATTCTTGCTGTGTTTGCTGCCGTCTGCCGTAGTTTTGTCGCTTCTGCTCTCTTTGGAACGAACGCGCTCAGATTGTCGTCTCTGTGTCGCTTGTCTCCTTGTAGCTCTAGCCTCGTGTTCGCCAAAATTTCCAAATACACGCACAAATCTCACTTGCAAATGTTGTTGTCTTGGAAATAGTTTTTGGCGAGCCCCCAATTTGTAGTAGTTTAAGTTGCTTGATGGCAACGAGTAACATTTATTTGATAAGTATGTTGGACTTAAAATTATAACAGCTCCAAGTTTTACAAGTATGTTTGTGAATAATTATATGCGTGTACGTCTGATGCGTGGCTGAACTGACAACTGACTATCTCTCTCTCTTGCTATCGGCTCTCTCAGAGCCGATTACTGCTCTATCCCGACGACACGACGAAAACACGACCGCTTCGTGTCTCTCTCTTTCCTTCGTTTCCTACATATATAGTTTGCGCATAGAATAATGAATGCTCTGGGGGCTTAGATCGTCTATGAAATAAATTACAAAAGCCTTGGCCCCAATCCGGGCTGGAATGAGGCTCAACTGAAATATTTTACAATAGCGGATAATTGAAATGTGTCTTCCTAATTTCTCTTATAATACATCCATGTTTTGTTTCTGCGGATATCTATGGGGGCTCTATGGCTACTTGCACAATCCGTTCTGGCCTTAAAGCCGCTCAAACAACATTCCATTCAATGCGATATATTTCTTAGGCTATTCCCCTATTCGGTTGAGCAATCGCTACTTTAACATTTATGTACAACTATCGCTTATGTGGAGGGTCTCTTATTACACAAATGGTTTTTGGTTTTTGGGTTTTTGTTACAAAAATATCCCTGGCTTAAGAAACGAAGAGGTTTTTGGTCCTTTCAAACTATTTTCGGCATCAAATGAATGGAGTATTGAGACAGACAAATTAGTGTTGGGGAATCGTAACGTGTGTGTTGCTCCTTAATTTTTTTTTTTTAAATATAATAACTCGTTTTTGATCGTTCGCTTAAATTTCTTTCTCAAAGTATTTTACAGTTTCGTTGCGCTGGGGCAAACAGTTCAAATGAAAGGAATTTGTTCGTGCATGGTATATTCTCCAACTTTCGTCATTTACAATTTTAAACTATAGGTTTATCCGTACTCACACATGCACATACACATACACATACACATACGCATGCAATGTATGGGCTCTAAACATTTTCAAAATATTTAACAAAATCAGTCGCTTTGCAAGAGCACTTCGATGATCTCTCCCTCCAAAAAGGAACTAAAAGTATTCGTAACAATGGCTTGATTTATCGTTCATTTTTTAGCATTTACTTTTACGCACACGCATACACATTGACACATACACCGATACAGTTACAGCTGCTACAGTTAGAGGACCCTAGGGAAATTTTGATGCTTGGCTAGATCGGCTACAGATACAGTTACAGATACAGTTACAGATAAAGATACTGATACACGTACATATTGTATAGCTATAGTATAGAGTAGAGAGTAGTAGTTGCGTGGCCTAGTCCACGTGGCAATATCGAGTAACATACAAGTACAGGCCTACGCTTAGTGGTAGTGGGTTAGATTACATAGAGCATTTGGTTGAACGAACGAGTCAGGGCCCACCAAAAACAAAGCACTTACTATGCATTCACTCCGCATTCACTCACTCACTCACTCACACACACACCCACATGCAATCACTCAATCACTCCGCCACTTAAAGTTAATGGCAACAGATCAGAGACATAGCCAGAGCCAGAGCCACAGCTAGGGCTTGTCCTACGCCTCGGCCTGTGGCGGGGGTGGCGGTGTTGCTGTTGAACACGGGAAAGTGGATCTGCTCGGGTCGGTTGAGCTCCTCCTCCTCGTCGTCGTCGATGGCATTGGACATCGTGCGGTGGCGCTTGGTGAAGTTCACATTGAAGACGGCCTCGGCCACGCCCCCCGGCGACGAGACAATGAAGTAGAAGGTGCGGGGCACCCGCTCGTGCATGCTGACGTAGGTGAGGCGCGCCTCCTTGCAGTAGGGCGTGGGCAGATCCTGCGGCAGAGGAGAGAGCGGGTTAGTTCCGTCGGGGCACTCTCTCGCGGAGAGACTCGGACTCACCTTCACGGAGTAGGCCAGAACGGTGCTGCCGTACTGGTTGCCGGGCGTGAAGACGCGATCGCCGTGCAGCCAGCGGGCGGCATGGGCCGGCGGATTGGCACAGAACTCCACGTTGAGGTGCAAGGGGGAGCCCGGATAGGCGACGGGCGCGGCGGTCAGGGCCGGAGATTCACGGAGATTCGTTAAGTAAACTTCCCTAAGCCCCGGCTCCGTCGCACTTCACACATGCTAAGCCAATTCGAGCACAACTGTACCCAAACCGAGACACCCGAACCGTGCTGCCCTCCCCTCCTGCACAACTGTACTTTTATCTCAAGTTTGTTTCGGCTCGCATCAGCTGCAATTAAAGCTTTGGCGAAAAGTTTCCTGCCACCGCCATCTCCATAGCTCCATAGCTCCACAGCTCTACAGCTCTACAGCTCCACAGCTCTAAAGCTCTTTAGCCATTGCCTTCGCCACTAACTAAAAGCGTATCGCCCGACAAATGTGCCACTTACTGCCGTGGCTTCCCTTCCCTGCCACCACCACCTTACCAAACGGCTGGCAGTGCTGGAAAAATGAAAATAAATAGAGAACAAAACATGTCGTGGTGGCCAGGGGAAAACTTTTTAAGAACGCCGAAACTTCATTAAAAAGTTTACGACAAAGCGAATTCTCGGGATCTTTTGCGGATGGGATGGGCCGTGTCTGCTGAGAGAGCGCTGGGGATTATCGTATCTGAGATGCAGTGCAGCCGCCTGACGACGTTAGCCAACACTAGCCTAGCACTGGCAATCCAATTAGTCCCATGTGCCGGCACTCTCTCTCTGTCTGTCTCTTTCTATACTCTATACTTTATCTCCGTCTTTATCTATTCTCTGTGGGTGAGAATATTTAATTATCGAGAGGCTCGAAAATTTGCAATTTTCCTCATCATTGCCTTGAGACAAAGATGGAAATACGCATAGCGAGAGAGAGGGGGAGATAAACTTGGGCCGCAATGGCGACCCAGCCAAACAAAATGGTGAAAAGTGTTAAGTGCAAATGGGTGTTGGGTGGTGGCAGGGGTGGCAGCGGTGGCAGGGGGACAGACCCCGGCACAGACACAAACAAAACGAGGTGGAACGTTGTGAGTTGCTGCGGACACCGCAACTCTACAGTTATACCCGATACTAAGTCAGTATGGCTCTCCTCCGGCAGACGCCGCTAATCTTAAACGACACGACAAAGAGTGCGTGCGAGAGAGACAGAAAATCAGTCTGAGCGTGACGTCGGGCGCTGTGTAGCCACTGCAAATTGATTTCTTGCTTTTGGCTACAAAAATGATCCGATCTGATCCAGATTCAGCAATTGTGAGGGAAATTGTGAGATATACGTTTTATAGTGAGATCTAACAGAAGTGCGGATACAAAATTTGTTTACTTTAGCCTTAATAGTCTCTGAGATTTGTGGATGCCCTAGATTTTCGTCCTTTGGGGGGCGGAAGGGGGTGTGGCGAAATTTGGAAACGAAACGGTCAAGATCCGATATCACAGGAGTGTGGATACCAAATTTGGTTGCTCTGGCTCTTATAGGTTCTGAGATCCTTGAACTCATATTTAGCAATTGGCAAAACCGACCATGAAACCTGTGTGTTAGAGAGAGACAGAGCGAGAAAGAATGAAATTGTTTTCTTGATTCTGGCTATAATAATTATACGATCTGATTGGGATTTTACGATCTAGAACATATATCGTATCTTTAAAAATGTAGATGCCACAGATTTTCGTCCTTTGTGGGGGCGGAAGTGGGCGGGGCGAAGTTTTGAAATATTTTTGTAGCAGTGACATATCACAGAAGTCTGGATCCAAAACATCGTTGCTCTAGCTCTTATAGTCTTTGAGCACTAGGCGCTGAAGGGGACGGACAGACGGACGGACGGACGGACGGACAGACGGACAGACGGACAGACAGACAGGGCTCAATCGACTCGGCTATTGATGCTGATCCAGAATATATATACTTTATGGGGTCGGAAACGATTCCTTCTGGACGTTACACACATCCACTTTTACCACAAATATAATATAAACCAATACTCATTTTGAGTATCGGGTATAAAAACCAAAACGAAGAACTCGTTCGACACTCGCAAATTTATAGCCCGAAAAACCCCTTTCCGGTGGTCGACAAGGGAACGAGCGATGGGGAGTGGGGAATGGGGACCGTTGGGGCGACTAACTGTAAAATCAATTAAAGCAAGTGAGTTCTCCCCTTCTGTCCCGGCCCCCACTCGTACTGTCTGCCAAATTATGCGTTCAACGCCATTTTGTTCGGCCGTGCCAGCCCCTCCCGCCTCTCCACCGCCCAACCAGGGGAAAAAGTGTAATTTATTTGACAGCTAAAAATGATTTTTGCATGGGCCAGGCCATGGCCCGACCCAGTCCGCCGCACACCGCCCACCGCTCTCAAAGAAATTTAAATTATATTTTCATTTGCACTCAGTGAGCCGTGTGCCAGCATTTTAGCCAAAGCCACCTGAGCTCTGACTCTGGCTGTGGCTGTGTGCCCCCAAGGTCAGTGCTCTGGTCATCTGGGACTAAGGACTAAGCAAATCACAGCAGACCAAAGATGAAAACGAAGGTTACAGGCTACAGACTACAGACTGGGGCCTCGAGATCATACGTACGTACTACGAGTATCTACATGAAAGGCCGCAGAGAAAAATCACAATTTCCGCGGGAAGAAGCTGGGCAGCTGTATTTCTCAACTAATTGGAGGACCCAAATGAAGGCGAAAATTCAATTACTTTCGGCCATTATTATTGCTGTTTTTCCCGAAAAAATACTGCGTCCTTGTCCGCCCTGTTGTTCCGCTCTGAATACTCGGTCTCTGGCCAGGCTCATTGTCTCCTTTCTCCTTTCGCCTTACTCCTTTGGCAGGAGGCAGGGCGCCGCCAAAACGTTTTCTGCTGTTACCACCGACGCCGCCTCACCTCTTGGCCAAAGCTTGCGCACAAAAGGCAGCTACGAGTACGAAAAATTAAGTTAACTTTTTTGGGCAACGGGAATTGAGTAATTTTTAGCCGTAAAACTTTATTATTTTGGAGCCCACCCCGCCCACGGTTGTTGCAACCATTGTAGAACATGCAAAGTTGTTGCTATTGTTTAAATATTTATTTTTAGCTGTTGCAGCTGTAAATGTTGCCAGCTAAACTTGCTCTCGACTGCTCAAAAGTGGCCAAAAACATGCAAATTTCATTGCGAAAGCGAAAGGAGGGCAAGGAGTTCGCCCCTCCGCCCCCTCAGGCGGCAGCCCAGCAAAGCAACATGTAATTACATTAAGACACCAACTTCAGAACTGCACAGAACACAAAACACAGAACACGGAATGGCAGAATGTCGGAATGGAGGAGGAAGGAGCACAAGGCGGCACAATGGCTCTCCTTCGAGTGTTTACCTACACTGCATCGCCGTGTAATTCAATTTGGGGCTGACCTTCTGTCGGTACAAGATCTCCATTAACGTGGCAAATAGTCCATTCACACTCCGTCATTAAAGTTGCAACGGATTCGTGCCAAGGAGTGATCGCTGGGACTCTCTCCGACTCTCACAAGTGGGCGCATCCATCGGTCTACGTTTTGATGGAAGCAAAGCCCATGCAAATGCCAACACGTGGCCGGGCATTGAGCACGGAGGAGTGGAACCCCCGAGAGGAGTGCAGGAGCCCCAGACACAGCATGGGATTGCCAAGAAAGGGGGGGGGGGGGGGGGGGGGGGGGGGTCAGGGGAACGGGAGAGCTGGGGGTGCCCCTGCGCAAGCGCTCCAATTGAAATTACGTGCTCTGGCTGGGCAGTCAAAGAGGGATCTGGGACTGGAACTGGCACTGGCACTGGATCTGCTTCTCCTTTGGGCGGTTTTAATTGAATTTATTGTCAGCGCGGGCTGCGCTGAATTATTGATGGCCGCGATGACAGGTCGACTTCCACCCAATCCCTGCCCCACCCGAACGTTGGACGTTGACATGCAATGACTGCATCTTTCAAGAGGCGATGCAGTTACTGCACCGTCAAGTGGCCCGTGTGACACCAGCAGAAGGCTGTTACGCGCGGATCCCAGGCAAAACGCAGCCCTCCTCCCGCCCAACCGACCGAGGGGCGCTGCCGCATGACGCGCGGTGCGTAGCCGAACCAAACGCGAACATGCAAGAGAGATAGATATTAGACTAACATTCGAGGAAAATTAGCACTAAACTTACTAAGAAACTAAGCATGCAATCAAAATACAAATACCACTACAGTTACTAATTAATAGAAAGGTGTGTAAGGATTAATAATTTAATAAGAGGAAGAGAATTAGTGTTGGATATAATATGGTAGAGGGAATTATAATCCGAGCATAAGACCCTAAACGGTTCATGCAAGGAATAATTCGATCTACAAAGTGGAAGGAACAACGGTATAAAATTTCTAGTCAGTCTTATAGGAATCGTGAAGTTTATGCGGCTCAACAGATCAGGGCTGTCTATGTCACCCCTGATCAAGTTGTGCATAAATATCACACCAAGCATTTTTCTACGGTTAACTAAGGATGGGAGGTTTACTAATAATAGTCTACTAGAGTAAGATGGGAGTCTTACACCCGCATCCCAGTTAAGGCCCCGCAGAGCAAAGAGTAAACAGTTTTTCGGTACTGATTCTATACGGTCCTGGTGTACTTTGTACTGAGGGCACCATACACAGGAGCCGTGTTCTAAGATCGGACGAACAAGCGAGGTATAGAGAGTCTTTGTTATATAGGGGTCGTCAAATTCCTTTGACCACCTCTTTATAAACCCAAGCACTCCCATGGCCTTATATACCATGGTAGAAATGTGTTCGAAAAACTTTAACTTGGGGTCTAACATAACACCCAGATCATCCACCAGGGTAATTCTCTCAAGAGAACCCCCAAATAGGGTGTAGGGAGCCAACAAAGGGCTAGAACGATGAAATGTCATAACTTTGCATTTCGAGGCATTAAGGTGTAACAAGTTTGCACAACACCATGACTGAAAGCTATTGAGATCGGATTGCAAGCGAGAATGAAATGAAGTGTCCTTGTACTGGACACAGAGTTTAACATCATCAGCATACATAAGTACTCGAGAGTATGTTAATACTGAAGGCAAGTCATTAAAAAAGAGTGTGAAGAGTAAGGGGCCTAGATGGCTGCCCTGTGGTACTCCCGAAGAAACCTTTACTGGTAAAGAGAGGGAGTTTTTGAAGAGGACTCTTTGAGACCTAGAACAAAGATAGCTAGAAATCCATCTCAGGAGGTTGGGCGGAAACCCTAAAAGGTCAAGTTTATGCGCTAAAAGGGAATGGTTTACAGAGTCGAATGCTTTACTAAAGTCGGTGTAAATAACATCCGTCTGTAAGTTACATTGAAAGCCTTTAATAATGAAAGAGGTAAACTCTAACAAGTTCGTGGTGGTTGATCGCCGCCTTATAAATCCATGCTGAGTTGGAGATATAAGTGACTTGCAGAGATGTTGCAAGTGCGGAGTTAAAACCTTCTCAAACAATTTGGGAATAGCGGATAACTTTGCTATACCTCATTAATTTTTTGCATCAGACTTGCTACCTTTTTTATGGAGAGGAACTATAAACGATTCCTTCGAGATTGGGGGGAAGCAAGAGGAATCAATGGACAGGGTGAATAGTTTAAGCAATGGTCCACACAGAGTCTCGGCGCAGTACCTGAGTACACAACCTGGAACCCCGTCTGGACCCGGTGAAAACACCGGCTTAACTAGTCGAAGATCATGAAGTATGGGTACGGTTGACCAGAGTAGCGTTCCTCAGAATAGGTGGTTTGGAAAAAACTGGGCAAAAAGATCGGCAATTGCCTGATCATTATTTGCCGACGTATTACAAAATGATAGCGAGGATGGGTGTGCGGAAGTTCTACGCTTACTGTTTACGAAGCAGTAAAACTGTTTAGGGTCCTGAGAAAAACGTATCCTGCAACGAGATAGGTAGTTCTTATAGCATTGAGCATTAAAAACTGAAAAGTTTGACCGAGCTATTACATAACGAGAGTGAGAAGTAGGAGAGCCCACTTCTTGAAATTTTTTATAAAGTCTTGATTTTAAGTTTTTTAGACTGGATAACTCTTTGGTAAACCAAGGGGGTTTTCCAGATCTTATCGGACAAGAAAGCGGGACACAAGAATCAAAAAATGTGCCAAGAGCATTGTAAAAAATGTTTGTGCCTTTTGTTACATCAGTGCACAAGTACAAAGCGGACCAATCAAAATCCCTAATTAGGTTATTAAGCTTCGCAAACTCGGCTTTACGAAAGCAGCGGACACGTTCAGGTAGTCTACTCGACCGATCCAATACAGTTGGTCCTATATCTAGCGACACCTCGAAAGTAGGGTGGTAGGCGTCTTCAGGTATAGTGAGCGGAAGGGCTCGGGTTAACAACACTATGGTCGGATCCGATACAAAGCTTAGATCAAGCAATCGACCCAAGGAATTTTTCACATGATTGACTTGAGACAGGGACAGGTCAAGCAAGCCGTCAACAAAGTCATGTCGTGACATGGGCACTAGGATACTAGACTCGTTTACCGAAGACCAAACAGTTCCTGGCAAGTTGAAGTCACCAAGAACTATCATACGATCTTTATCAGATAGCGAGGAATTGCTGCTCATAAATTGAAATATCCGAAGAAGGTGGGATATACGAGCAAGTAATGAATATAGCGAAAGCGGGAAGAATCAGTTTTACACACAGGAATTCCAGTTCCTGTTGAACTTGGACTGTGAAGTGTTCTGACGTGAAGTAAGAGTCCACTGCAATTATAACCCCTTCTGCACGTCGAGACGAACGGTCCTTTCTAAAAGTTGTGTACCGACCTGCCAAAACCTCGGAACTAAGAATGTCCGGCTTTGACTAGGTTTCAGTAAACACAATAACGTGGGAAGCAAATGCAACACTATACCGGAAAAGAATGCTGAGCTTACTACGCAAGCCTCTTACATTCTGATAGGTTACTAAAAGAGAAGTTAGTTTTTTGGAAAGGTGGAAGCAAGACGGGAAGCTGAGGAAGAGGAAGTTGAGGTTGAGGGTGGCACACTGGAAAGATTTGGAAGGGATATGGGGGGCCTATTCTTCTTCTTAGCCTTAAACTCCTTTACCACCAAATGCTCCGGCCAAAATTTGGTGGAGCAAATGGTGTCAAATTGAGTTGGGGAGATGCTTATCTTAAACGAGGCTATCTCCCTGGCATAAGAGAAGTTAAATTTCTCCACCTTTAAACCCACGGTTTTTATTTTGCTTTGAATAAAAGCAATTACATCATTAGATGTGAGGTCAGGGGCCAGCCGTGAAACAAAAACTTGTCGTTTTGGTGGGACTCCCACCAGTGGTTTAGTCACCACAGGTCTAGTACCTGTGGTGGCAATATCCGGAGGTCCGGAACGTCTATTTACTGGTGGGATCGGGATAGACGGGACAACTAGTGAACTTGCGGACACCACGGACACGGACGCTGCAGACGTACTTGGCTGCACATTCTCCGAGGCGATGAATTCGGCTACCGAATCTGCATCGCCAGCAGCTGTCGTTGCCTTTGGAGTGGCAAACGAGATCAACTGCTGCACACTTGGAGTGGTCGGAGTCAGTTTTTCGGCGGCGCACGGCTGAGTGACGGTTGGCACTTGCAGGTCCCGCGGAGTGACTTTTTGCGCCTCGGAGACTCATTCAGCAGTTTTAAACCGCTAAACTGAGCCTCCATGGCTAGGAGCCGATCGTATTGGTTTTTGAAACCAACGGTCAGCTCCTTAAAGCCACTCCGCGTCTGCCTCATGAAAGATACCATGTCCTTCTCCACCGCACGGCATGCCTCGCAACTGTAATGCAAGCCATTACGTTTGGCTATAGCATCACTCACGAGGCCAGAAAAGCCAGCGCATTTTGCGTGCACTACGCTGTCGCAGAACCAGCAGTGGACATTCGGCTGATCGTGGGTGATCTGCTTCTTGCAGGTTTTTTTGGCACAGACCACAGCGTATTCCATTTTATTATTATAATTTACAATTACCTGCAAAACAAACTGGTATCAGTCCAATGACACAATTACAATTTACAATTATTTGCAAAACAAATTGGTATCAGTCCAAAAAAGTCCACCTCTTCTCTGCTTATTTGTTGCATAATTTTACTTCCCACCCCCGCCCATCCCTCGCACCCGCTTAAACGAAGCGTAAAGGCAACACACAGGGGGGCCAGCACGGGTTCATTAGGAGTGCACACTGGAAAACAAAGCAAAACAAGAACAAACAAAAAAAAACTTTGATATGCATAATGAAAATATTCTCCCTCTCCCTCCCTCTCTGTCTCACTCTCTTGGCGAACTAATCAAAAATGTCAACGAAGCAAATGATTGGGGGCCGCTCTGTCCCTAATTTTCGCTTTGTCATCATCGCTTTCTGGCCCAAGCCAGCCCCATTTGACTTGATAATTAAGTGGTGGCCAGGTAATCAGAGAGCTCTGCTCTCTCTTTCCCCCGAGAGGTCCTTCAGGTGGTAGTAATCCGTTTGCAGAGCTCTCCAGCCATGTATAAGACCATAGATTACTTGTTACGGACCCTCCGCCTGTGTGCCAGTGCGAGTGTATTTATTTTAAAATGTGATTTCTTTCCGCTCATTCTTTGGGTTTCTTTTCGCACAATGCACACAAAAGAAGCGGAAACTTTTCAGACAGCCCGAGAGGAGTCTCCTTTGCTTTTAGGAGGAGTTGTTCTCTCGCTCCTGAATTTTGTTTAATTTCAGAAGCAAACACAAATAGTACACACACAGCTCCTAACTCCAGCGGAGCTCTCAGACCTCTCTCTCTCTCGCTCTCTATCTCTCTACCTAATCTACTGTGCGTCTAAGGAAGCTCCATCAGACCCGAGTGGTGCCTCTTGGCGCTGCTTTGACTGCGAATGCATGCCTGGGTATCCTTTTGCCGGCTGCCACTTGATAAATATGACTATTTCACGCTTCCTGCCGCCACCCAGCTCCCACCTCTCCCACCTCTCACTCTCTCCCTCTCCCTGTGTATCCCATGTTGCATATTTGCGTTAAGTGTTAGAGAAGCAATGCCTCGGATGGTGGATGATGGCTGGTGGATCCCATTCCTAGCTCCATTTGGTATTTTGTTTATCCAGCACTCAATTTCGCAGTTTTAATGACAAACTGTCTTACCTTGAAATTGCATGCGGGACGGGAGTCCCTCCGTACACACATATTTCTCTGTGTGCACACACACATCCCAGGACCCTGGACTTGAGCAACTTTGTTTGATTGCTTGGCTTGGCTTTTCTTGGCTTGGCCTGGCCTGTCCTGGCTGTGGGGCCGGGAAATACTCCATGTTTGGATTGCACTCAAGGGTAAGCTTGTCCAGATATGTACGCCCTGCGCTGGCTGTCTTTGTCAGCTGACACTCCTCTCCGGGCCACTGCCACTGGGAAAGAGCACTTGGCAAGTTTTATTGTCTCAATGTCCACTTGGCTTTGGCTCCAAGACAGCTTAAAGCGCCCGAGGATGAGGAGAGGACTTCAAGAAGCAGAAAAGGAGCCGAAGCAGCAGCAGCAGAAGGTGATGTTAAGTCAAAGCTAACGCATTTTCCTTAATTTCCGGGAGCATGATTTCCAATTTTTCGCCGTAACATTTTCGTACACTTGTCGTATACGTAATATCGTGCCGTATAACGAAAAGGATGAATGGATGAATGGTTGGGGAGTGCCAAAAGGCATGGAATGGAATGAAATGGAAAGGAAAGCAAGTGAAGCAAGCTGATTGGAATTGCCTTTTGCGATGTCATCAATCATGCGTCCACACGCCCAGGCAAAGATTTTTTGACAAGTGTCAATGCGACAAGAGAATGAGAGATAAGCCAGCGAGCAGCGAGAATACAAAAGAGAAGACAGTGGACAGGGGGCTGTGGGGTGGGGAAATCACATGCAAAGTAAAATGTCGAACTTCTGACAGCAAGAAAATAAAACTTTTCATTTGTTTTTCCCTCTCTCTGGCACTGGCACTGGCACTGCCATGTCCCTGTCTCTGTTCCCGAAACTGCTGTCAAAGTTTTAAATGTTTTAAACTCTTCGCACAGGTGACAGAGCAGGTGTCGGCCCGTCCGGCCACTGCAGCCGGCGGCATGGCAGCTTCATTTCCGTTCGAGGTGCCTAGATCCGAGATATACTGGTGGCGATCCTTGAGACTTACCCTTCACTGAGACGGTGACACTCTGCAGCACCTCCAGCTTCTTCTTGTTGGCCAGCGGCTGGCCCACGCACTTGTAGACGCCCGCATCCTGGTACATGACGTCCTTGAGCGAGAACTGGCCCGTCGGCTGGCTGCTCCCGTAGCCGAGGCCGCGCAGACGTGCCGAAATGGGATTCAAGTGCGACCAGCAGCCCAAAGAACCTAAAACGGAGAGACAGCGGGGGGGAAGATGAAAGTCATTTCGTAATTTAATTAATTGACTCCACCAGAGGCGGCAGGAGCCCAGGGCCGGGCGTTGGCACGCAGGCTTTAATTTCTTTAATTGATGCGTTCTCTGGTTGACCTGCTCCACGCCCCATGCCCATCATTTGTCTATTTTCGCTCTTGACCGAAAGCGGGCAAAACAAATTGCACGCATAATTAATTTTCTATTGCGCCAATTAATGGCGAGGCCGTGGCCGGGGAGCGGGAAGCGGGTATCGATTGGGCCAGAGGAAAATGTAAAATGTAATTACAAGTCGGAAGCATTTGTCTCTGCCCCTTTCCCTTTGATGCTTCTGGGGCCCATAGAGGCGGAGGTCATACCTTGCGGACACTGCAGGGTGACGGCGCCGCCGAGCTGCACTTCCAGCTGGCCCTTGGGATTATGCGAGGCGGCTGCCACGGACACATCCTGATCGTCGGGCTCCGAGGTCACATCCACCGAATCGTCTGCAAGAGGAAGAGAAAAAGCGAAATCATGACTTAAAAGTGGCAACGACATCAGCCGGGTGGGATCAGGATCAGGCTGTCGGGAAATTGTCAAATGTGACGATATTTCTATGACAGAAAAGCAGGAAAACAAGGGAAACGAGGGTGTGGAGATAATGTTTTTTATCCCCAATCGGCCGACTAATTATTTCGAATTAAATAAAACTCGGCGCAGAAATAAAATTACGATATGTTCTTTAATGCGTGACTTCCAAATTGCAAGTGTGGCTTGCCTGCCCTTTACATTGCCGCTCCGATCGCTGAGCGCAGCTTCGCTCGGCCGACGTCGGTAGGCAGACGCAAAGCGGAGATAGCGAAGAGCGAGCTGGCAGAGAGCGTTTAGCAGGGCAAGCACGCGCAAAGCTTTAACAAACAAATGAGTGACATAGACATAAGTAACAAACAAAATAAGCGGCTGAGGGCCAAGAATTAGGTGCTATTTGGCAAGCAGCAAATCGGCTGGGTTCTGCTCCGAACATTCACCCCCCGTTGGAAGGCAAAGGCTTTCAACAGATCCATCCTGAAGTGGCAGAACCGCTATTTTTCTAACGGCCCTCTTGAAGATGCTTGCTTGGGCGCAGCTGGCGGCTACGCTGGGATGATCGTCGAATGCAGCAATCGGCGCTTCTTTACGAAGGCGCCTTGTCCTTATTTATTTATTTATTAAATTAACAAATTATCTGTTAATAATGGTACTTAGTAACTAAAGGCGGAAAAAGATAAGTTAAAAGTTAGCTAAATTTAAATGATTATAAATATTGCATGCAATTAGTTTAAGAGACAGTTCAGGGGATAGGGTTTGACAGAGGGAGTTATAATTATGGCATAAAACCCTAAAAGGTTCATGATCAGCATAATTAGACCTACATATGGGTAGACGGATAGGCCTAAAAGTACGGGTAGGTCTAGATGGAACGGCCAAGTCAATCTGACCCAAGAGAGTTTGGGAGTCAACAGTCCCAAGAAGGAGCTTGTGCACGAACATTACGCCATTACATATTCTGCGATGGTGCAACGACGGCAGGTCAATAAGATTTAGCCTAGACCGGTAGGGTGGCAAGATTCTACCCGAGTCCCAGTTAAAGTTCCGAAGGGCAAAAATTGCTTTTGCACGGATTCAATAACAGCCTGCTGCTCTTTATACTGCGGGCTCCACACACAAGAACAATACTCCAATATAGGACGTACTAACGAGATGTACAGTTGTTTCGTAACGTGCGGGTCGTCAAACTCCTTGGACCAACGCTTGATGAACGCTAAAACACCCTTAGCTTTATTAAAAGTTGCAGCTATATGGGTGTTAAAACACATCTTATGATCAAAAAAGACTCCGAGGTCATTTGAACTCGAAATTCGCTCAAGGACATGATTTCCTAGAACATATGGGACAAAATGAGGAGCGCGACGGTAAAATGTCATAAGTTTGCATTTGGAAAGGTTCAGAAAAAGAAGATTAGTTGAACACCACAATAGTAGTTCACTTAGATCAAGTTGAAGGCGTGTGTGCAAATACCAATCAGAGTAAGAAAGACAGATTTTGACATCATCAGCATACATTAGTGTAGTAGTGTATGTTATAACTTGAGGAAGGTCATTCACAAATAAAATGAGGGGGAACGTTGTGAGTTGCTGCGGACACCGCAGCTCTACGGTTATACCCGATACTAAGTCAGTATGGCTCTCCTCCGGCAGACGCCGCTAATATTAAACGACACGACAAAGAGTGCGTGCGAGAGAGACAGAAAATCAGTCTGAGCGTGACGTCGGGGGCTGCGTAGCCACTGCAAATTGATTTGTTCCTATTGGCTAGAAAAATGATCTGATCTGATCCAGATTCAGCAATCTGATAGATATGGTCATTATCTATGATTCTGCGTTTTTAGTTTTCTCGAATGTGCAATATTGTGGATGCCACAGATTTTCGTCCTTTGTGGGGGCGGAAGTGGGCGGGGCGAAGTTTTGAAATATTTTTGTAGCAGTGACATATCACAGAAGTCTGGATCCAAAACAACGTTGCTCTAGCTCTTATAGTCTTTGAGCACTTGGCGCTGAAGGGGACGGACAGACGGACAGACGGACGGACGGACGGACGGACAGACAGACAGGGCTTTATCGACTCGGCTATTGATGCTGATCAAGCATATATATACTTTATGGGGTCGGAAACGATTCCTTCTGGACGTTACACACATCCACTTTTACCACAAATCTAATATACCCCAATACTCATTTTGAGTATCGGGTATAAAAATAAGCGCAACATATCATCGTTTAAAATTCTTCTCCCTGATTCTTTACTATCCAGTTCTCTAGAACCGTCAATATGGCCTGAGCATACAATTGTGCATGAGTTCCTTCTCAAAGATTCGAACTCGAATCCAAGAATGTCCTCCCAGTAATTTGGAATGAGTCCTACATCATTCCGCTTCACAAAAAAGGTTCAAGATCAAACATTGAAAACTATCGTGGTATCGCAAAGCTTTCCGCCATCCCGAAGCTTCTTGAGTTCCTGGTCACCCGGCAACTGCAACATCTTTGTTGCAGCTTGATATCTCCGTCGCAACACGGTTTTTTCAGACATCGTTCAACATCGACTAACCTTCTTGAGTTTTCTAACCTAATCCACCGTGGTTTTCAAATTGGTTTGCAGACGGATGTAGTTTTTACGGACTTCAGCAAGGCATTCGATTCTGTGAACCATGCTCTGCTTATTCACAAGCTGTCTTTATTAGGGTTCCCTATGAATCTTCTAGATTGGATTTTGTCCTATCTCTCTAACCGTACTCAACGTGTTTTGTTTTCTAACGTGTTGTCAAATACTGTTAATGTTACCTCAGGTGTGCCACAGGGAAGTCATCTGGGCCCGCTTCTGTTTATTATACCCGATACTCAAAACGAGGGGGAATGTTGTGAGTTGCTGCGTACACCGCAACTCTACAGTTATACCCGATACTAAGTCAGTATGGCTCTCCTGCGGCAGACGCCGCTAAAATTGAACCACACGACAAAGAGTGCGTGCGAGAGAGACAGAAAATCAGTCTGAGCGTGACGTCGGGCGCTGCGTGGCCACTGCAAATTGATTTCTTGCTTTTGGCTACAAAAATGATCCGATCTGATCCAGATTCAGCAATCTGATAGATATGGTCATTATCTATGGTTTTCTCGAATGTGCAATATTGTGGATGCAACAGATTTTCATCCTTTGTGGGGGCGGAAGGGGGTGGAGCGAAATTCTGAGATATACGTTTTATAGTGAGATCTAACAGAAGTGCGGATACCAAATTTGGTTACTCTAGCCTTAATAGTCTCTGAGATTTGTGGATGCCCCAGATTTTCGTCCTATGTGGGGGCGGAAGTGGGCGGGGCGAAGTTTTGAAATATTTTTGTAGCAGTGACATATCACAGAAGTCTGGATCCAAAACATCGTTGCTCTAGCTTTTATAGTCTTTGAGCACTAGGCGCTAATAGGGACGGACAGACGGACGGACGGACAGACGGACAGACGGACAGACGGACAGACGGACAGACAGACATGGCTCAATCGACTCGGCTATTGATGCTGATCAAGAATATATATACTTTATGGGGTCGGAAACGATTCCTTCTGGACGTTACACACATCCACTTTTACCAAAAATCTAATAAACCCCAATACTCATTTTGAGTATCGGGTATAAAAAGAACGGAGTGAGATCGCAGGTAAAGTAGGAGAGCAGACAGCAGAGCGAGCCAGACAATCAGCTGCAGCGGCAATAATTCAAAGCAGATGATCCAACGAAGTGCAGAAAACGAGCAGAAAACTCACCAAAACAGAGACACAAAAGAAAAGTCCACAGAGAGGCAGAGTATAGGCAATCCAGAGAGAGTGAGAGCAACAATGCGAGCAGCCCGCTTATGCTCACGAGAGAGTGTGGGCGATGCAAACGCTGATGCGCGAGAACAGTGCACACCGAAGAAGCGATAACGAAAAGCAGACTGGGCAAAAAACAATAACAAATTGCCTGCACGAGTCCGATGCGTTACGTTGCAATATTGAATTTATATTAAACACTTGTTTACAAACAAAACACTGGTGGTTAACACAAAGTAGAATCAAATTAAAGAGATGCGATAATATATCAAAACAAAGTCACAACAATGTTGTATGATATTTAGGCAAAGGGCGGAGAATGCGGGAGCAAGAAAAACACAACCGGCTTAAGCAAGAGCTAGAAGCGAATTGTCGTGATTACATCTTGATCATCGGGAACCTCTGTAATTGCATAGAGTGGCAGGAAATTTTGCAATGTAGAAATTGTTGAAAGTTGAATTTCATTTAGCGTGGATATGTAGGTTTTTAATGTATCGAAAAGTTCGCGCTGCAGTTCCTGAATCTCCGATCGCAGTTTTTCCACTTGCACCTGGCACTCGAGCAGCTGCTTCCTGCATTGCTGCTCTAAGTTTTGGTTCTCCAGCGTTGTGGGCCGAAAATCGTCATTAGAGATGCAAGAGGAACTTTCGAAAGCGGCTAAAACTGCACGCTTATTCTCCGAGCTATCAATGCTTTCTGACACTATCCAACCAAGTTTTGTCTCCTGCAATGTTGGCAATTGGTCTGATAGTCGAATCTGTCCGACGCACATTAAATCGAAGAACAAACCACAACCTATCAACAGATCGATACGTTGGGGCTTGGAGAAATTAGGATCAGCTAGTTTTAGATTATTCGGCATGATCCAATCCTTTGCGTCTAGGCCGAAGTTAGTCTGCATTTCCGTAATTGAGTTGGTGACAATTGCAGCGAAGGAAGCTCGAGAGCTTGCGTCCTGGGATTGTACAACTATATGTACAGACTTGCTCGAAGGTAGAATGGAATCTCCGATACCGGAGATGTTAACATAAGACGAGCGGTGATCCAACTGCAACTGATTAGCAAGTCTAGATGTTACAAAGTTTGCCTGTGATGCAGAATCCAAAATGGCACGACATGGGATAAGTACTCCATAACGATCTGTTACATGGACGAGGGCAGTAGGTAGTAACACGTTCTGGCTAGGCTGAGACTTCTGGATCGAGGGGGGAGGGCTAGAACATCCGCTTGCTAGAAGCACAGTCGCGGCCTTTTGCTGAATCGATTCCTTGGCCGGTGAAGAGGAAGATGAAGCACCAGTTCCCGATGGAATGTGGAGTAGCGTGTGATGTTTGGCCTGGCAATGCCTGCAAGTCCTGACCTGCACCTCTGCAATTCATGGCCTTTGTTGAGGCAGTTCAAACACAAGCGGCTCTTCTTTGCTTCTTTGTATCGTTCAAACGCAGAGAGATTCAGGAATGACTGACATCTAGATATGTAATGCTCGGAGGAATTGCAATGGTTACATGTGGGGTTAGGATGGTTGCTACTGGAGGTGATAAGGGTGACAGGTTTGTCTTCTCCCACCTGTTGACTAGGATTTATTTCCATGGCTGATCCCAAATTCTCCAGCATCCGACATCTCGCTTCCAAAAATGAGGCCATGTTTGACCACTGAGGCAATCTTGAGGTCGGCTGGTTCTCCTCCCATTTCTCCTTGGTCTTGTGGTCCAATTTCGTACCTATGATGTAGATCAGTAACCCATCCGAAATCTCCTGCGGGGCTGCCAAGGTCTGAAGTGCACGCAAGTGCGAATTGATTTGGTCGCTGAGCGCGCGCAAGCCGATAGCCGAGCCCTTCTCCACCCCTTGCAGCCCGAAAATAGCCTTGACGTGTGCCTGAAAATGTAACAGTTTATTATCGAATCGCAACATTAGTAAATTCAACGCCTTGTCGTAATTCTCCTCAGAAAGCTCCAAGGAACGAATCGTATCCAGCGCAGCACCATCTAGACATCCACGAAGATATTGGAATTTTTCGATGATTGGTATACGATGGTCTTTGTGCACCATTGTCGAGAACATCGAGTGGAATTCTGGCCAATCCATGTAGTTCCCACTGAATCGCGGAAGCTGCAACTCGGGCATTCGAGAACGGCCTATACTATTATAGGCGAACAACGACGAATTCACCTCGAGAGTATGCCAACTCAGCCATCAACTCCCGCGACAGCCTGGACCTAACCTTGACATAAACATTCGAAAAGTCCAGTCGGGCATCGCTCGTTTGAGCGGCATCGAAATCCGCATTAATTCGCTCGATTTGCTCTAAGCGAGCTTGTAGTTCTGCCTCATCTAACTCGGCAAGCTCTTCCTTGGTGAGAAAGCGATCCATGGCCTTTAGTTGGCGCGCGATGGACTCGGCCTTGTGCTTGTAGAAATCTACCTCACTCGGCATTGCTGCGTTCGCGACATTGCTAGGCTCAGGTGCTGCCATGTTGAGGTTTTAAAAGCGTCACTCAGCACGACCGTAAAAGACGTATAAACGTGGAAACCGAAAGCAAAAGGATTACAGCTAATGCCTTTAGCTGTGCGACTGCCTACCGCACTGCACTGATCGAAGTGTCGCGACAGAGAAATTAATAGCCAGCAATGCGTGTATGTAAGTATGTTTTAGCACCGAATTGTGCTTAGACGCCGAAAATTTGCTAAGGCTAACGAATGTCGATCGCGAATGATTATTAATTGACACTGCAACTCAGATATCACGTCGGGGTTACCAAATTTTATGTGGAGTTAATGTTTTTTATCCCCAATCGGCCGACTAATTATTTCGAATTAAATAAAACTCGGCGCAGAAATAAATTTACGATATGTTCTTTAATGCGTGACATCCAAATTGCAAGTGTGGCTTGGCGGCCCTTTACATTGCCGCTCCGATCGCTGAGCGCAGCTTCGCTCGGCCGACGTCGGTAGGCAGACGCAAAGCGGAGATAGCGAAGAGCGAGCTGGCAGAGAGCGTTTAGCAGGACAAGCACGCGCAAAGCTTTAACAAACAAATGAGTGACATAGACATAAGTAACAAACAAAATAAGCGGCTGAGGGCCAAGAATTAGGTGCTATTTGGCAAGCAGCAAATCGGCTGGGTTCTGCTCCGAACAGTGGGAAAGGGGGCTAACAAATTGCCGAGGCGCAGGGAGCACCTGAGCTGCCGCGCGATGAGTTGTCACTTCCGCTGGGAGTGTCGTCGGGAAAGTGAAAATCACTGCTCTGCCAGCATGAAAATTGGCCCAGTCTGAGTTGGCTGCAATCTCATTGGCCGCAAATTCATAAATATATACTTCTTACGAGGCAAGCCCGTAACGATGCTTCATTCTAATTTCAGCGAAAGGACAGAATTTATGCCACACACACTCCTCTGTGCTTCCGTGTGCTGCTGTGGCTGTGGCAGGACCTGGTTTTAAATTCCCGTCCGCCCTTTGTGTCGCATACTTTATGGCGCTGTTCATATTACGATATAAATAACAATTTGCCCCGACGTGTGCCCAAAAGTATGGGACGGCCCCGCCAGCCGCTGCTTTGTCTGAGGCCGGATATCATAACAATAAGTTGCCAAGTGCCACAGGAGCTCCAGCTCCCGCTCCAGCCCCTGCTCCTGCTCCTGTGTGGCAGATAGAATGGCGATGGCTATGACAAAGGGCAGAGTCGCCACCGTGAGCCCCACAAAGTGTTTCCACCTCAGAATCTAACGTCTCGTCTCGTCTCCAATCGGCTCTCAGGGCGACCATCAAATTAGCAGACCCAAAAGTGAGCCGCACAATTAACAAAAACTACTAATTACCAAAGGCCCAGGACCTTTGATCGAAGGGAAGGGGGCTGGGGTGGGTAGGGGAAACAATTAATTGTAAGCTCATTTCGCCCGAAGACCCCTCGTCGCATGTCAATCAGCTGCCTCTGGAAGCCCAGGACAACGCAGGACGAGGCCATTCAGCCAACCCTTAGGCCAGCAGTCCACCCCTGTCGAGGATTTTATTGCTGACAATAGCGCAAAATTTCACCCCCCCCGACCGGAGGGCTGTTACTTAGTCAAAATCAAGTAGTTATAAAATTTTTTATTGCCCCCACGAACAAAGGCAGACAAAGGACAGAAGGTGGGTGTCCTGCCGCTTTGACAGACACAAGAACGAAGTCCCTGTCCAACTGTCGGTGGGCGAAAATGTCTAATGAGCCCAGAGCTCAGCCCCAGCTCTAGCCAGAGATTTGTCAATTCGAGGCCGGGCGATAAGGATATCCAGAGAGGGAGTATCGTATCCTTCTCCATAAAGGAGGAAGTTCATCATTTGATAAATGCACCCGAGGACAGGAATCAAACTGTGAGTGGGCGTCTCTGGCCTAACGATGCCCCAGAAAAGGAGTATCTGTCCCCAAAGCAAACTACTTCAATACTTTCCCCCTCACGCACACGCACTCACGCACACATTCATAATTTCCAACACTTGTTTCACGCATATTTTACTCAATGGCCATTCATAAAAGTTCTTGCCGGAGGGAAAAACAAATAACGAAAAAGCAAACAAATGTGCCTCAAGTACCGCCCATATGGAGCGGAGAAAGTGATTCTGGGGGGAAGGCGTATAAATCTCGACCCATGAGAACAACAAATACGAGTCTGAAGGGCAAACAAGAAGAATAAATATGCCACAGAGCGTAGGCGCACACAGACAAGAGGCTGAAGAGGCTGCTCGATTCTCGCCACCAATCATTAATCATAATTTATGATTTATGATTCATAAAGCATCATCATCAGCCAAGCAGTGTGTGGGAGGGGGGCTGGCTAGGGGCAGGGGGATTGTGGGTGAGTATTCGCCTGCCATAAACAGGACAGTCCCAAGTTCCTGGGAACTCGGAAGAACCTTCCTCCGACACCGAACCCCACTCAGTGCGTTGTCAGGGCCATACCCTCCCCCCGGTCCACCATCCACCAATCTGTGCGTGTGTGAATATGACAGCGAGTGGGAGGGTGAGTGCTATTCAAAGTGCCGAAAAGAGCTTGGTGGCACGGAGTCAGCACGCTACACGAAAAACTACACCTCAAAGTGCGGATTGCCGGATTGTATCAATCAGATTGAACCCATTCATTTTGCGAAGTCAGCTTAATTTCCCCACTTTTCTCCTGGCTCCAGGCTCCTGTCCACTCATGAATATGAAGCCCTGCTGCATGCATCATTATCTCTAGCAACAATCCTCTTAAGTTACAAGCTCTATAAACAGAGAGCAGAGTGGAAGGAAGCAGCAGCTTTGATTGCGTTTGTGTCTTGGTTATAAATTTTAATTTTTTCCCCCCTCCCGCCGCGATGCAGTTTTCTGTGCAGTGGCGCCGTCATCTTGGGGGGATTTTCCTTGAAGCAATGGCATGAGGCGATTAATTTTCCATGAGTTGAAATTGAAGATGATTGCAGTGGAGGCGAAAACAAGAGCGGATCCGGCTGGCGACTGGCGCTGCATGAGACTGATTGGAAGCCCAGAAGATGGGGGGGCTCAAGGAAATTCAAATTAGAGGGGAGAGGAGTGGCCCGGGTACGGGAACGGGTAAGGGTAATAATACGAGAGCCCAAATGAGATTCTCTCGCGTTTCATTTGAGCCAACAACAAATACAATTTTATCGAAAGTCCTTCCGGACAAGGCCTCACAGCACATCACCCAAAACATAATCGCCGGCTATAAAAACAAAGGCAGAGCAAACGGAAAAACTAATAATCGTGCGCCCCGATAAACACTGGAATTCGAAGCTCGGACGAGGCCAGAAGCAGAACCACTTATAGGACCAGGAAAAGGGAGGATGCGTGCCCCATATCGCTGTCGTTGTCGTTGTCATTGTCTTTGTGGCAGCAACAGCGGAATAAACAATAAAGTTAAGCCGCGATAACCGGCACGACAAAGGATAATGTACAATACGAGCCAGGACATTTCCGATTAGCCAAAGGAATGCTTAGCCGCTCTGTCGCTCTGCCGCTCTGTGTCTGGGGCGGGCCTGGCAAATGCTTACGATAGCGTGTAAAATTAAATTTTATTGTAATTCTCATGGTCCTGCTCCTCCTCCTGTCGAGTCGGACAAATGTCCTTCCACATTTGGGGACTTCTTACGCCGGGGTCCGCTCTTTAGGTCGTTTTGTTTGCTTTTCTCGGGGGAAATGCACTTTCATAGCAGTTGTCGTAGAAAATTAGTTTAGTGCGAGGAAAGTGCGATTTCCACATGCATTTTGGATGGGGGATTAGCCGCAAAGGACTCTCCAGAGGAGGCTTCAGTCATCCCAAAAGGCACTGCGCGGCGGAACGTCTTGTGGCAGAGTCAGGTATCAGCCACTTGAAGGCTATTAATAAAGTTTCAACCGTTTGAACCACATACAGGGATCCTAGCAAATCGATATTCCCCGGCAAGGACACTGTTCGGGCCAGCCGCTGAAGAATAACATTATTATTGTATGAGCAGACAAAGCCGCCTATGTTGTAAAACGTTGACGTTCTGCAGAGCTGCTGCGCTCTCCCGCTAAAGGGGCTCTCTCCCGCCGCCACTTCGGCAACTACTTTGATCTGCTGCCGCCACTTCGGCAATCACTTTGATCTAACGCCGTCGTCTATAGTTTAGTTCTATGCTAACCCCTCTGCGCATTGGTTGCATATCGATCTCGCATAAAGTTTATCTGGCAATAGCAAGCAATCGGCTTCCGCTAAGCCACCAAGATTAAATACGAATTATAAAGTTTAGCCCGAAATCTCTTTTCATTTTTGAAACACATAGGTGCCAAAAAAGCTTGGCATCTCAAACATTGGTGACCCCGACGTGATATAAAACCATTGCTTAATCGCTTTCCGTTAAAACACTTATTATTTATACAATATTTTGTTGTTGGGTAGTTTAACTACCAACAAATACATTTGGGTGCACGTTGAAAAACAGTTTAAAGTGCAAATTCAGTGAGAGTGCGGCTGGAATTTTTATAGACAAATTCCGGTACTTTAAGCGTCGAATCTCTCATTCTCTGCGCAGCTGCAGCCGCGGTTCTTGACTTTTCGTGTCTTGCATTCTCGCTCTCGCGTCTATACATCGTCGCTTAAGCGGTATTTCATTTTCCGTTGTTGTGTCGAATTGCACAACGGTTAACATGGACAACGATCCGAATACAGGCGCGGGCGGAAATATTGTGGTGGCTGATTCCAGACTGAGTCTGTATAAGCGTAAAAGTCAGTCATTATATGATCGATTGCACAGGCTTTGCGAATCCTTCGCGGGGAATAAAATCGATAAGCTGACCGCCGCGGAAGTCGAGGGGCGCCTTGATATGTTGGCAGAAATTCGAGAGGAATTTAATAAGGCCCATAATGAGTTGGAGGCTCTCGATCAAAACGAGATTGGGAGTGAGCTGCGCGAAATCTTCGATACTCTTTTCATATCGTTGAAAGCTGAGTTGCTGGCTGCTGTTGAAGTAAGCCAGTCACACGCCGCTGCCCATTCTACGACTCGGCCAAGCCATTCCGGACATAGTACCATCATCATGGCTCATGTAGTGGCCAGTGAAGCAAACCCAGATTAAATTCCCTTATAATTTCCCAGATATAAAGCAGATTCAAATCACGCGCCAACTTGATTAGTTCGAACACCAAGGCTTTAAAAACAGCTACTTCGAATATGGAGCTTTAATTGCTCGAATGTTCTTTTTCGTCTCTCGAGACCGAATTCCATGGAAGGGACTCGTCTATGCCGCTTAAGCCGACAGCGACGGTGAACACGCGGATCAATTCCATTTTTCTCCCAAAACACTTCGGTTGTGCCTGTGCCAATAGTGCCAAACTCTAGTGGAAGTTCACGTGTCCCTGTATTACATAATACATACCAAGTTACATAACTGCAAGTCGGCGGAGAATCGACTAAAAAGCAAGATCAAGCTATATTGTGTGGTGAAAGTTGTAGTGTACCAGAGTTTAAATATATATAGTGACATATCTATAGTCCATGCTCCGCATACCCTTGTCTATGTCTATTACCCTGCACCCACAATACTATAAACAATACGACATCCTCAGCTTCGAACCCTCATAAATAATCTCACGCTCGAAATGGACCACGCGCAGCCGATTGCAGGCAATGTAAACAAACACCCTAAACTGGAAGTTGAACATAAAACAATAGATGCCGCCCTAGAATCCAGCCGCACTAGAATCCAGCCGCCCCAGAATCACGCCACTCTTCAGAGATCAATTACGAATCGATTCTCAAGAATCACACCATCCTAGCTGACCAATCAGAGGCCCTATTCTCAGCCACCCCCAAGTAATGCAACACCGATCATACGCAGCGGAAGCCTTTCATCAAAAGCCGCCTTTCCCACATATCGATCGAGTCACGTACTCCATCTCCGAAGCCGAAGTCGAAGCCAACGCCTCCGAATCCAAATCCGAATCCCAAACCGAGCATCATAATATAAATAGTCTGCATCTAAGAAGCCAACTCAGTTCTGTTCAAGACAAACGTCAATCGCGACACCGTCGGAGAATTCAACCAAAGTTAATTCCGTTCAAGACTTCAGACCTCAGTCATCGTCGGGGAAATAACTAATCAATGTACGCTAAAGTTTAAGTGAAGAATAAAACCTTTTTTAAAACGTAAACTGAAGTGTCGCATATTTAATTGGCGCAGCCGGTAGGATCTCAGTTAAAAGTGAATCCCTTTTTTTAAGACGATCAATTGGCGTAGTGACAGTTACAGTGCGTAATAACCTACAGTGATCAGAGAAAAAGTAACGCTAATACTAAAGAGATCCGCCAAAGAATCTACACACGATTGAAACTCAATTAATATTAGAAAAAAATAAATAAATAAAAAGAAATCAACATGCCGCTAACAGAAATACACCTGAACCAAGCCTTGACGTCACCATACGACGGATGCCAAGAACGCCTAAGCTCGTTCATAAGTAGGATCGAGTACATCTCCGAATTGTACTCAACAGAAGACATCCGGCAACAAAGCATCATGTACGGAGCCATTGAGGGTCAACTGTGCGGACGAGCACAACTTTTATCACAAAGCCTTCAACCCAACACCTGGACCGATCTAAAAGCAGCCCTAATCAGCAAATTCAACAACCACACTCCATACGAGACGCTGCTACAACAATTACACGACACCAAATTCAATGGGAATATTCGTAAGTTCGTAGAAGAACTAGAAATTAAGTCAAATGTTATAGTAAGTAAACTAAATCTGGATACTAGCCCAGAAAATAAGATAATCTTTAAAAACGCTCTGGCAAATGCCACCAGACATACCATAGAAGATGCTCTACCCAATAAACTGTTCATCATTTTAGCAAAGAAAGACATTTCTACTATGGCTAATCTAGAAAAATCAGCTCAAGAGTTAGGAATCTACGAAAATTTCGTAACTGATAACAAGAATCACGGACATTCAAGAGACGGAAATAAGAATCGTAGGAATGTTGGAACTTATTACCCTCGCTATAGTAGTAACGACTATAACAATCAAAACCCAAGTACTTCCAGAAATAATCATGGATCGAATCGAAATAATTCAGGAAATAATGCCGTAAATAATAAAGGATTATTTAACGAATTTAGAAATTCCTTAAACCAGGGCAGAGTACAGAATCCCACAAACTATCAAATCAATCAGACACAGGCAGGTAGCAGTGCACCAATTCAGCCAGTCAAACGATCTAGGGAAAGCCAAAGCGGACAAATGAAAATGGATGTAAATTTTCAGCAGAGTGCCTCGGAAGAAATCGAGGAAGACCATATATAGAAATAATCGTAAATAATAAAAAATTAAGAGGTATCGCGGACTCGGGATCGTCAATAAATATAATAAAAGAAAACTATACAGATTCCAAAGTCGATAGCGACAACCTCACCGTCCATACCATCAATGGACCCGTCCGTCTGACTCAGAGCATTACACGTAATGCAACCAAAAACTGTCCGACAAAACAAAAATTTTATATTCATAATTTTTCTGAAAATTATGACATACTCTTAGGCAGAGAATATTTGATGGCCAGCAAAGCCGTCATCGATTACCGAAATGAAACGGTAACGTTAGGAGAAAGGTCATACCTAATCATCCAAAGTGGAGAAGCAATTGACGTCGGCAAGACCGCACACAAAGGTGTTAAGCCATCTTCAAAGGAAGATATAACTACACCTAAGTGCCTTGACCCATCTCCTGAAGGAGAGCAATACTTCGCTTCCGCATTAGAGAATGAATTAAGGGAATGCAACCAGCTAAGGTTGGAACATTTAAATGACGAAGAAAAGGAGAAACTAAAGAAAGTTCTCTATGAATTTAAAGACGTGCAGTATAAAGAAGGTGACATTTTGACCTTCACTAGTACTATAAAGCACGAAATTAAAACCCATCACGAAGATCCTGTATATCGTCGACCATATAAATATGCTCAAATACACGATCAAGAAGTGACTCAACAAATCAAAGATATGATTAGACAGGGAATCATTCGTAAGTCGAACTCTCCCTATTGTGCACCCATCGCTATGATACCAAAGAAAATAGATGCTTCAGGAAAGCAGAAATATCGTATGGTAGTAGATTATAGAAGTCTAAACGAGGTGACAATAAAGGATAAATTTCCTACACCCAGAATGGACGAAATACTAGATAAACTAGGTAGGTGCCAATATTTCACAACAATCGATTTAGCTAAGGGATTCCATCAAATTCCTATGGAACCTAGCTCAATCCCAAAAACAGCTTTCTCCACGAAGCATGGTCATTACGAGTTCACTCGTATGCCATTTGGGCTAACCACTGCCCCCGCTACCTTCCAAAGATGTATGAACAATCTGCTAGAAGAGTTAATCTTCAAAGATTGCCTCGTATACTTAGACGACATCATTATATTTTCCACTTCATTGGAAGAACACCTGTTGTCACTAAGGAGAGTATTTGGAAAGTTGAGAGACGCCAACTTAAAGCTACAAATGGATAAGTGTGAATTCCTGAAGAAAGAAACGGAATTCCAAGGCCATGTAGTAACAACTAACGGCATAGTTCCTAGTCCAAAGAAAATATCTGCCATAATAAACTTTCCAATACCCAATACAACCACAAAAATAAAAACATTCATAGGTTTATGTGGATTCTATAGGAAATTCATTCCCAACTTCGCTAATATAGCAAAACCTATGACACTCAAATTAAAGAAACGAGCAGTCATAGACCCAACAGAGGAAAAATACGTCGAGGCCTTCGAAAAATTGAAAGTACTTATCACCTCAGACCCCATCCTCGCATTCCCAGATTTCAACAAAATGTTCACGGTAACAACCGATGCAAGTAACATTGCATTAGAAGCAGTGTTGTCGCAAGACCACAAACCAATCTGCTATGCAAGTAGAACCTTAAACGAACACGAAATCAATTATTCAGCAATAGAAAAGGAATTACTAGCTATAGTTTGGGCAACTAAGTATTTCAGATCATACCTGTTTGGTAGAACGTTTGAGATATTAAGTGATCACAAACCCTTGATTTGGTTGAATAACCTCAAGGAACCAAATATGAAGCTACAACGATGGAAGATCAAATTAAATGAATTTGACTTCAAAATAAAATATTTACCCGGAAAGGAGAACCATGTAGCCGATGCGCTATCAAGAGTAAATATTAACGAAAACCTACTCGGGGAAACCATTAATAGTGATTGTGCAACGGTCCATAGCGCGCAAGAAGATAATACAAATTATATTCCACTTACAGAGAGACCAATCAATTACTATAATAGGCAAATAGAACTGATTAAAGGTAATGAGGATAAGGTAGAAACATCCCACTATTTCCACAAGATACTGATAATAATCGAATATACCGAAATGACAGAATCATTAGCAAAAGATATAATAAAGGAATATGTGTGTACCAAAAAGAGTGCACTATATTTCCATAACGAAGTAGACTTCTCACTGTTCCAAAGGGCATTCCTGGAGATAATCAGTCCAAATCACTTCACTAAACTGATTAAATCCAGTACCAAACTCATAAATATTCCCAACTACTCCGAATTCAAAGAACAATTATTGAAGAATCATAAAGAGCTACTTCACCCAGGTATCGAAAAGACCACTAATTGGTTTAAAGGAAAATTCTACTACCCCGATTATCAAAAGTTAATCCAAAATATTATCAATGAGTGTCCCACGTGCAACGTTGCTAAAACTGAGCATCGTAACACCAATCTAACCTTCGAAATCACCCCTGAAATACAAAATATCAGAGAAAAGTATGTCATGGATTTCTATTTGGTAGGCAATCAACAATTCCTATCATGCATTGATGTATATTCTAAATTCGCTACCCTTGTAGAAGTTAAGAGTCGTGACTGGTTAGAAACCAAGAGAGCCATCATAAAAGTCTTTAACGAAATGGGCAAGCCACAGGGAACTAAAGCCGACAAAGATTCAGCCTTTATGTGCGCAGCATTGCAAGCATGGTTGAATGCGGAAAATGTGAAAATCGAAATCACCACCAGTAAAAACGGAGTTTCTGATGTAGAACGACTACATAAAACGATCAATGAAAAATTAAGAATCATTTCAAGGGAGGATAACATAGAAAACAAGCTCACAAAATTCGAGTTAATTCTATACACTTATAACCATAAAACGGTTCATAATACTACAAAAAGATCCCCAGCTGATATCTTCCTGTACGCCGGACTACCAGATTATAACACTCAACTGAATAAAGTTAGGAAGATCAATCATTTGAATAACGATAGAATCGACTTTGAAGTAGACACACGCTACAAGAATGCACCCCTAGTTAAAACAAAAACAACCAACCCGTTCAAAAGAACAGGGGAAATTAGGCAGGTAGACGAAAAGCACTTTGAAGAGAAAAATAGAGGGAGGAAAATCACCCACTATAAAACGAAATTCAAAAGAAAGAAAAAATCTAATAAAAGTAAATACGATAATTGCAGAGTACCCGAAGAGAGTACTGAGAAACCGGAGCTACAACATGATTAAGATTATAATCTTACTAATGTTCACCGTCCTACAGTCTTCCGGACAGAATATAGAGATAGATCCCATCAACTCAAGGAATTGATATCTCATATTCCAAAAAAATACCATTAACATACCCATTAATTATGAATACCATTATCTAACAATTAATATAACAAGAACAGATGAAACATATCAGAGTTTACTAGAACAGGCAACCCAATTTAATAACGAAATCCAAGTTCAATATTTAGTGCAATATTCAAGCAGTAAATTCTGGCATAGAAGTTGTCAATAAATTAAACAAGGATAATGATAGAAATAAGCAACTAGAGATATTAATATTTAACCTCCAACATTTTACAGAGTACATAGAGGATATTGAATTAGGCATGCAGCTAACAAGATTAGGGATCTTTAATCCAAAATTATTGAGGCAGGATTACCTGAAACACATCGATTCAGAGAAATTATTAAATATCAAAACATCTACCTGGTTGAAAACAGACACTAACGAAATACTAATAATTTCCAACATCCCACGAGAGATCAGAAATATTCCTATACTTAAAACTGTCCCATATCCAGATGAAGATAATAACATCCTCACTGACCTAACGCAAAACAATTATTACGTTCTAGAAAACGAGGTATATGAAAAAGAATCAAAACGAAAAACAAATGACGAACGTATTTCAGGAATAGTCAAACAAGTAGAAACAAAATGTCCATACACCAAAGCACACCAAAACTTTCAAATAAGTTTCATAGAACCCAACCCAATTGTTAACTTGGAAATTATCAAAAACCATATTAAACCAAGATTGCCTAAACCAAGAAATAAAAGTAGAAGGTAACGCATTGATAAAAAGACATAATTGCAGTGTACAGTTAAACGAATTCTTAATATCCAACTCCATACCAGAATTTGCACAAGGCATCTACATCAACAATAACGTAACAAAAATTAAACCATTGTCTTATTTGCAAACCAAAGAAATCGTAATAGAAAATACGCGATTAAATAATGTATTACATGTAAGCTTAATACTACTATTTGTCATAATCATAATAGGATTAAGCTACAAATTGTTTAATCTAAGTAAAAGCAATAAGCCTAAAACCGACCCGCACATAGAAACACCTTCAGACGAAGAAGAGGAATCCCCAGCAGGCACAGTTTTAGACGCACCCGAACTATATCCAAGGATAATCGCCTGAGGACAGGCTTAAATCTAACAATGGGGTAGTGACATATCTATAGTCCATGCTCCGCATACCCTTGTCTATGTCTATTACCCTGCACCCACAATACTATAAACAATACGACACCCTCAGCTTCGAACCCTCATAAACAATCTCACGCTCGAAATGGACCACGCGCAGCCGATTGCAGGCAATGTAAACAAACACCCTAAACTGGAAGTTGAACATAAAACAATAGATGCCGCCCTAGAATCCAGCCGCACTAGAATCCAGCCGCACCAGAATCACGCCACTCTTCAGAGATCAATTACGAATCGATTCTCAAGAATCACACCATCCTAGCTGACCAATCAGAGGCCCTATTCTCAGCCACCCCCAAGTAATGCAACACCGATCATACGCAGCGGAAGCCTTTCATCAAAAGCCGCCTTTCCCACATATCGATCGAGTCACGTACTCCATCTCCGAAGCCGAAGTCGAAGCCAACGCCTCCGAATCCAAATCCGAATCCCAAACCGAGCATCATAATATAAATAGTCTGCATCTAAGAAGCCAACTCAGTTCTGTTCAAGACAAACGTCAATCGCGACACCGTCGGAGAATTCAACCAAAGTTAATTCCGTTTAAGACTTCAGACCGCAGTCATCGTCGGGGAAATAACTAATCAATGTACGCTAAAGTTTAAGTGAAGAATAAAACCTTTTTTAAAACGTAAACTGAAGTGTCGCATATTTAATTATATATATGTAAACAGATATATAGGCCCTTGATATCAGCAGATGACTATGACTGAACTTAAGGACGGCGTACAAATAGGGTTGGTCGTGTGCACTCTTGCTAGGCTCGGGTCTAGCTCGCCGGATGGTCGGGGTTCTTCCTCACCTAATTGTACTATCGTACTCCACTACATTTAAATAGTGCACTTTACGGGAAACTATAAGTGATTATACAAAAACAAACTAAACTGAAATACTGATAGCGCCGACACGCCAAATAAAAGCCCTACTGAACCATTTCTATTTAGAGAGAACCTAGGTGTTGATTGCCCCTCTCTTCTGTACCCACCCTACCATGACAATGCGTTCGAGTTCTTGCATTGTCCCTTGATGAATCCTTTACTAAGATTTACCACATTTTATAAGATCCTGGAACGGATACTCGACAGACCATTTTTATGATTTTAAAGATTCATTTCAATTCAAAACGATTCATATTTTAATATAATGGGAGACTTCAATTTCAATATTCATTACGTTGCAGTTGTAGAAACACAACAATTGACTTAGGTTCTAATTTGTAGGTAATATTTCCTTAATCCTAATTATCATATAAGTTTAGTTATAAATTCATTATTTAGAGCATGAAAATTATTAGGGTATAGATATATATTTATATATAAAAACGAGAGAATAAGAATCGAAATCGTAAACAAAAGCTAGATCAGACTGGGGTGCATTATACACACTGAGCAGACGGGTTTGAATCATTATACGTTGTATGCATATCTACACTTTCAAGCCAATGGCTCTTTTGACCAAACTACTTTTCGCTGTACATAATTACTCACTCCAGCGTTATTGTCTTACGCTGATCGTTGGGCCCAATGATGTCGTAGATGTTGACCGCAGCTGTTTAAAATATGGAAAATCATAAATATATAATGCATACAATACAATAACGCTACAAACACCGTCGCATAGTCATCAGCCAGTTGTTTTGGTTTTCATAATACAGACAGAAATTTAATTATTATGCTCTATCACGAAAATTGAACCAAAAAGTAACAAACGAAAGACAATTTAGTGTGCATATGCACAATATGTATGTAGATATGTACGCGCGTAACATCAAAGAGGGGTGTTAATAAAGTTTCAGTTACATAACGTAAAGCTGCTGGCGTTGTGCGTTTGAACTTGATAATGAATTAAATGTAAATTGGACAAAACTCGATCCCGTGCGGCTGCTTTGTAGACTCTTGCCCGCCTGAAGTTGGTTAGAGGTCAACAGGTGCGATGTATATGGTTCCTGGCCGTACTGACAAATCTTCCGCCAAGCCTATATTTAGTTATTTATGACTGAGCAGCACTAAATATTCTTGGCGATTGAGGCTGATCTGATCTTTGGAGATTCCGAACTCGGTGGTAATATAAGATCCAGAAAAGATGAATTATGGTTGGAGTTGGAGCGACCTCGACAACTGTACGCTTAAGCCAGCTCCCAGGGTAGTCTTCTCGAGACTATACCGCGATGGGGCAGCTTAGGTACACTTCCCTGCAACATAGGTTATGTCAGCACGTGCACGGCATTAATATGAAAACATACCTTTCTCCCCAAATATATCTGCACTAAATTCTTCTTATTCACTGACCACTGGACTGTACGGCACTTGTAATTACATGCTTCCAGCATATATATGTGGAAATATATATATTTTCCGGACAGCACTATATATATATGTGTGCACTGTGTATGTTGCTCGCACTCGGGAATTATCACGTCTTTACAGATCGATCAACTTTCTTCTTTTGTTCAAAGCAGTAATAGACGATGGACTGAGTAGCCTATGCAGCAGAGCTTTTGAGCTTTTTACTAACTGATCTAGAACATTCGAGCAGCATTAGACGATCGTCTAATGCACAGCATAGCTTAACTGTGCAATCGTACGATTGCCGTCTATGCTTCCCACTGTCCGTCGCTTGCATGTGTGCGTGGGCGTTCGGACTTAAGAGCGGCTAAAGCTTTGATCCAACCTTAAGAGCGGCTAAAGCTTGATCATTTGAAAGATCACTAGGGGGTCTCACGAGACGAAAGAAGATAACCAATTCCCTATATTTTTGTGCTGGCTACTACACCACAGATATTTATACAAGACCTGCTCGACGAATAATTATCTGAAGAACCTGATTAGGAGAGATTATTTCCTGATCTGAATGTCTTTCAGATGATACACGCCGAGATATTTCTTGTTCTCATCGACCAATTCGTAATAGTACGGACTTCGGTTTTTAATTACCTGAGCGGGAATGAACATAGGGGCTAGTTTAGAGCTAAACTTTTTTACAGCACTACTTTGTGTGAAATTTCTAGCATATACCAAATCTCCAATCTTTAATTGTGTATCACGGCAGCGTAAATTGTATCTACGCGAATTTTCTTCGTGTGCCTTTATGACATTCGCTTTAGCCTGTTGCCGGATTAGCTGCAAGGAATCTGGGTTCTCTATTCTAGTATCGTCGTTCAAAAGGTCTAGTTTACGCAAGAGCGCGTAATCCTTCCCATTCAACATCATGTTTTGACCAAATGCTAGAAAATATGGAGAATACCCTGTACTCCTATGTAAGGTAGATCTCAATGAACCACTAATGGCATTCAGGTTACAGTCCCAATTGGAATGTTCGTTACCGATATAAGCTCGTATCGCAGCTATCACGGATCTGTTCAGTCGCTCGCTGGCATTCGCTTGCGGTGAGTAAATAGCTGTGCATTTTTGTGTTATACCGAAGCTATTTAAAAATGCCTGAAAGTAGCTAGATTTAAATTGGGATCCATTGTCTGACAAGATGACTTCTGGCACCCCAAATGTATAAAAGAGAGACCCTTCCAGATATTCACAGATCTTTGGGGCTGTAAATTTCTTCAGGGGACACAGAAAATGGAACTTGGTATTGTGATCGACAACTATGAGCAATCCTATGTTTCCCTTTTTCGTGCGTGGGTATGGTCCCAAGAGATCTATGTATAATTTCTGAAACGGCCTATCCGAATTGGCAATTCAACGCCGTCTCGTTCTTGCGCTAAAACACAGCCGATTCCGTAAGTGCTAGCATCACAGAGCAAAATAAAAGGTTTTGAGAAGTCAGGAGTTATCAAAATGGGTGATGCGGTTAAACAGGACTTTAAGGTCTCAAACGACTGTTGAGCATCCTCACTCCACTGTAAATCTTTTTTCTTCTTAAGCAACTCGGTTAGGGGAGAACTAACGGTAGCATAATTTTCAACGAAACGTCGGTACCAACCGGATAACCCCAAAAATCGACGCAGTTGCTTAACGGTAACTGGCACAGGGAACTTCGAGATGGCCTTGATTTTGTCTGGATTTGTCTTTATCTGACCATTACCAATAATAAAACCCAAATACGTGATTTCTTTTATGCAAAAGTTCGATTTCCCTATGTTAATGGTTAGATTTGCTTTGCGTAGACACAACGCTATCTCCTGTAACAACAGTAAATGCGACTCGAAGTCCTCTGATAAAACAAGTAGATCATCTAAATATACAAACACACGTGTACGAAGATGAGCTGGAATAACTCGATCCATTAGTCTACAGAGAGTTTGAGCGGCATTGCAAAGACCAAAAGGCATCATTTTATATTGATATAACGGTCGGTTAGGCACTGTAAATGCAGTGTACTGTCGCGATTGTTCATCCAACGGGACTTGCCAAAATGCGTGTTTCATGTCTAATCCAGTGATGTAACGAGCGGGTGGTAACCGACTTAGAATACCATCAATATGTGGTAACGGATATGCATCCCGTCTTGTAACCTTGTTCACCTCTCTTGAATCGAGACACAGTCTATATTTTTCGCCTTTCTTTACCAAAACGCAATTACTGCTCCAGGGACTAGTCGACTCCTCTATAACATCGAGCGCAAGCATATTGTCCACCTCGGCAAACATCAATTTCTCAATGGCTGGTGATACCGGCCAATGTCGTTGCTTTACGGGAATAGCTGCTCCAACATCTATAGAGTGTGTGACTAAACTGGTACGACCTAATCCTTCAGTAGCGAAAGATGGAAAACAACCTATCACTTTATCTAAGCGAATTCTCTCGTCTGCTGTCAATTTATGTAGGTTCGGTGGTTCTTCGACGTCATCCGTACCTCCAACATCTAATTCAGATACCTCTGCAGTGTGTGTGATTTTATCTAAAAGTCCAAATTTTTGCCAGAAGTCTATCCACAAATAGACGTCTTGCTTGAGTTCAGGAATAAGAAACATTTCTAGGTCTGCCGTGCATCCACGGTAATTAATTTGTGTTACCAGCTTGCCTATAACCTTACTTTCAGTATCGTTAGCCGTTCGTATTGCTCCTGAACACTTTTTAATCTTGCAATGCGCCAACATTTCTTTCGCGGCTGAGCCTCCAATACAACTGATTGTGGCCCCGAATCCAACAAAGCTACGTAATCACTGCCTTCAATGGTGACATTGGTATACAGCCTGTTATCCGAACTAAGAAATATAGCTGAAACAAACTTGTTCTTATTCTTGCGAACCATCTTCCAAAATTGTCTTAAACGTTTAGTTGAACGTTTGGGCTTTCTTAAAACTATCTATCTTATCAAAAATTTTCTTACGCGTTGTACTATAATTTGCTTCCCTTTCAGGTAAAGGAGTAAATGAATAATGATATGCCGTAGGCAGGGTTTCCTCTTCTGTTTGTGAGCTGATCTTAGGCTTCCTTAAACTTTGGTCGTTCGTTAAACTAGTAGGTGATTCTTGCAAACTTTTTTCTAAGGATGTGTCTGCTTGTTGTTGTTTAACACATCCTTCTGCAGGTTTCCCGGAGGGTTACATTTGGGACATACCGGCTTGTAAGTATCTTTTGTTCCACACCCGTAGCAAAAGATATTACGAGGACCTACACAATCGTCAAATTTATGACCTTTGTTGTCACAGTTCCAGCAAGTTGGAACTGTCTGTGAAGTACGACGTTGTATTTGACACACTTCATTATGCTCGACCAAGTCATCGAATAGCTGCTCGCTATCGTCTGGACCTGACAATTCCAATACGTATGAGCGAAGAGGCCTTTGCTTGACCGATTTTATATCGTTATAAAACTGCTCGTGCTTACGTACCTCTCGTCGTAATAGCGATCTGTTGGCAATCTTTAAGTGAAGAAGCTCGTGGTGAAGAGTGGGCTTGGAATTTCTAATAAGTAGATTCACAACATCTTCTTCTGTAACCGAATTTTGAAGCCTATCCACGAGATCTTCGATAGCATATTGAAAGTCATCGAAGGATTCGTTTTCGCCCTGACGACGTTTCCTAATCTTTTCCCAGATATTATAGTCGGTCTCAACATCTTCAAATCTTCGTCTAAACTCTATACAAAACGTATCCCAATTAAAGTTTGGGTAGGTTCGATGGAATTTCCAGTACCAATCACTAGCTTTTCCCGCGAATAAAAGATACAAGTGATCACAAAGCAATTGATATTTGTTATAAAGATTTTGTTGCGTTAGAGAACGTACTCGATAAATGAACTCATTCATCCTCATGCATGTTTTTGAACCATCGAATTTAATGCGCCAATTCTGCATTATACTGGAAACTTTTGCTGGTGCTACGTGTGAGCTCGAATTACTTCGATTTGCACTCGCTCTTGAAAAATCTAAAAGAACTTCTGCGTGACTATCTCGTGCTTGACCGATACCCACGTTATTTGTTTGGTTAATGTTATCGTCACCGGAAACATCGGGTGTGATATGCTCTGGTTGTGTCAACTGGAGTGACGCTAATTGATTTTGAATCGAAGATTCAATTGTTTTGCTTAAAAATGAAGTTAGTTGTTCCATTAACTGAGCCTGTTGAATGCTTACAGCAGACTGGACGTAGTTAGCGATTTCCACTTGAGTGGTTATTGGAAGGGTTGTGTTGTTGGTTTCAGTTTCTGTTGGTGAGCGATCTAACCGGGATCGTTGAGTTGATCTCGTATTCATACCCCTTCTAATAAACTTTTGGCCCTTTTTAGGTCGATTAGACGTTCCGTCTATTGTGCTAAAAGATTCGTTAGCACTAGTTGGACGTGTTCCTTCGGCGTTAAGCTCGGCTAACAACGTGTTGTTAGAGAATGTTAGTGCCAGAGAAGAACAATCTAATGAACAGGTGGGACATTTTGGGTTTGTCCTAATCTGTTCCAAAATACAAAGTTTATGGAATTTGTGTCTACACGGGGTGTTGGCTATCATCTCACTAGTTCCCAATACTTCGTTGCAAATTCCACAAAATGGTTCTGCTTCGTGCAAAGCAGTTGTTATATCATCTGTACTTCGCCTTACAGCCATTGTATATCAGACAATATTTAAGGAATTAAAGAAAAACTAATAAAAAAAAATTATATAAGAAGGTATTAATTGTAATAATAAGGTCTGTCTTTCCCACATGCCAGAATACTTACAAAATATCTATTTGGTTTCAGTAGGCTTTTCTATTTTCGTTAATATGGACTATTTATAGGTTAATGACCTCGTGCACTGAATCATTGGACAACTATCGCGATTTGGCAATATAAAATTGTAAATCCGAATAACTCAAGATGCCTAAAGTGAAAAAGCAGGTTTGCTTTGGTCGGTCAATCCAAAATGAAATGAACTGGAACCGCAAAATCCTAAAACAATTCCTGTTTATTCTGATCACTGTATGGTATTGCATAACTGTAGTGTATTGACACTCAGACTTAAGCACGCGTTGTCTTCAAGATTCTCTTTTATTCTATATCCCTTGGATGGTGTGACCGTATATAGATATTAATATAATACCTAACACGCCTCTCCTTAGATGTTTAATATACATGTCATTTACAAATCTATTTTCCTATAACAATTTGATTTGTGTACTTAATCTAATTAGCGTATATAAAATTTATGTGATTTCGTATTTTTCTTTCTTCTTAATCTGTTTAGTATTTGTTTCAGTGTTTAATTTGTACATAATTTGATTTCATAATTCCTTTCTTTATATTATTTTATTGTTAAATACGCTTTACTACCTTCCCTGCCTCACGTGGTCTCAACTCTCTCCTGGTGGGTGTTGGTTGAGAAACTATTTGTTCATTGTTGGTTTTGGAATTGTCATCTACTGAACAATTGCTTTCGACATCAGGTGTTTTCGCATTAGGCGATGTATGATTGTTAGTGCTTTGGTTTCTAATTTGATCCAGGTGACGTTTTATTTCTCTGTTATTGTTCGCCAAAATACAACAATACGAACGCGGGCCCAGTTGTTGTTTTACAGTTGCCTGAGTCCAGCTTGCTTTGTTAGGATTTTTGTAGTCCCTAACTTTTTGACCCTTTAAAAATTCTGTGCTTCGTCTACCTTTGTGATTTACAACACACTCAGTCTGTTTTTTATTTATTATGCTTTCGACCGTAGGTGGTTTTAACAACGAAAATCTTGTTTTTAGTGTACGACCAAAAAATAATTTAGCAGGAGATTCGCCCGTAGTACAATGAATCGTATTTCGGTAATCGATCAAAAATCTATTTAAAATTGTATTAAAATCTTGTCTTTCATTAGCCTTTATGTTTGCATATAGTGATTTCTTAACAGTCTTTACAAAATTTTCTGCTTGACCATTAGTCGCTGGATGTCCTGGAGCAGTAAAAATGTGATTAACACCATTGTTTTTCATAAACGTTTTAAATTCATCAGAAGTAAACTGTCGTCCATTGTCACTAACTAACACGTCTGGTAAACCATATCGACAAAATACTTCTCTAAGCTTGTTGATAGTAAACAATGAAGTTATTTCCTTCGTTTTGAATACTTCTGCCCATTTTGTATAAGAATCTATAATAACCAATAAATGAAAACCTCTAATTGGTCCTGCAAAGTCTATGTGTACTCGACTCCAAGCCTTTCCTGTGGATTTCCACGGTATTAACAGACTCTTTTCTGGACTTGATTGTAGTTCCTGACAAGGAATACAATCTCGAATTAATTTCTCAATTTCAGAATCCATGCAAGGCCACCACACATAAGAACGTGCTAACATTTTGGTTTTTACTATTCCCAAATGTGATGCATGAAATTCTGCTAAAATAGCTTGTCTCAGTTTGGTTGGAATTACTACTCTGTGTCCCCATAAGATACAATCATATTCCACTGAAAGTTCATTTGTTTTAGAGATGTAGGCAGAAAACTCGCTGCCTTTTAATCTTGTCTTCGAACCAGTGTTAATTGCCTCACAAACTTTTGATAATATTGGGTCACGTCGTGTTTCACGAGCTATTTCTTTGAAGCTAATTTTGAACACCTTTTCGGACTGTATAAAATGTATGTAATTATAGTCTTCGTTTGGTACAGCCGTTTCCCATTGAGGCATTCTTGAGAGTCCATCTGCTATATTTAAGGTCCCCTTTATGTGTTCAACTGTATATTGAAAACCTGACAAAGTCAGTGCCCATCTTTGCATTCGTGCAGAGGCCATCAATGGAAGTCCTTTCAGGTCTCCAAATATGCTTAGTAATGGTTTGTGATCTGTTCGAAGGATGAACTTGTTTCCTAAAAGATACTGTCTTAATTTACTCACACAGAACACTATAGCCAGGGCCTCTTTCTCGATTGTACTGTAATTATGCTCGCTTTTGGATAATGCTCTTGATACAAATGCTATTGGTTTGATATCTTCATTGCATTTATGTGATAAAACACCTGAAACTGCATGACTGCTAGCATCAGTCGTTAATACTAACGGTTGATCTGGGTTGTAGTGAACTAAAACTTGTTCAGAAGTTACTTCTTTCTTTACCTCTTCATATGCACTCTGACATTCGCGTGTCCAATTAAATTTTGTATTTTTCTTTAATAATGCATATAAAGGACTCATTATCTGAGCGAAATTATTGATAAACTTTGAATAATAATTTACCATGCCTATGAAAGCTCTAAGCTGTGATACGTTTTCCGGAGCCGGTGCAAACAATACACTCGCAACTCTATCATTGTTTTTGCTCAGTCCTATCCTGTCAATTGAAAATCCTAGGTAACAAATTTTGGATTTAAAGAACTCACATTTCTTGTCATTTAATTTAAGTCCAACTGATTTCAGTTTTCTAAGTACAGCTTTTAGGTTTGAAATATGTTCTTGAAGATCTCGTCCTGTAACTGTTATGTCATCTTGATAAACCACAACTCCTCGCATACCCTGAAACAACCCTTCCATTGTTTTTTGAAAAATAGCTGCTGCAGTTTTTATACCAAATGGTAAGCGTTTAACTTTCAATAGTCCAATATGTGTGCTCCAAGTACACAAATTTTGAGATTGCTCATCTAAATTTAGCTGATTGTAAGCATTTGACAGGTCAAGTTTTGAATACAGTGTACCCCCTTCAAGCGCTGCAAAAATGTCGTCTATTCGAGGTAGTGGATACTTTACGTCGACTAAAGACCGGTTTAATGTAACCTTATAGTCACCACAAATTCGTATGTCACCGTTTGGTTTTAAAATCGGTACCAAAGGTGTTGCCCATTCAGAACTAACAACTTGCTCTAAAATTCCATCATCTATGAATTTTCGTAACTGCACTTCAATCTTTTCTTTCCATGCTAATGGTACTGACCTAGGCTTGAAAAATATTGGTTTTGCATCTTCTTTTAATAGTAACGATATCGTATTCGTAGTATATGAACCTAAACGAGGCTCAAAAACTTCAGCAAACTCCGATTTAATCTGTTCTATAGCAAAACCTATGACACTCAAATTAAAGAAACGAGCAGTCATAGACCCAACAGAGGAAAAATACGTCGAGGCCTTCGAAAAATTGAAAGTACTTATCACCTCAGACCCCATCCTCGCATTCCCAGATTTCAACAAAATGTTCACGGTAACAACCGATGCAAGTAACATTGCATTAGAAGCAGTGTTGTCGCAAGACCACAAACCAATCTGCTATGCAAGTAGAACCTTAAACGAACACGAAATCAATTATTCAGCAATAGAAAAGGAATTACTAGCTATAGTTTGGGCAACTAAGTATTTCAGATCATACCTGTTTGGTAGAACGTTTGAGATATTAAGTGATCACAAACCCTTGATTTGGTTGAATAACCTCAAGGAACCAAATATGAAGCTACAACGATGGAAGATCAAATTAAATGAATTTGACTTCAAAATAAAATATTTACCCGGAAAGGAGAACCATGTAGCCGATGCGCTATCAAGAGTAAATATTAACGAAAACCTACTCGGGGAAACCATTAATAGTGATTGTGCAACGGTCCATAGCGCGCAAGAAGATAATACAAATTATATTCCACTTACAGAGAGACCAATCAATTACTATAATAGGCAAATAGAACTGATTAAAGGTAATGAGGATAAGGTAGAAACATCCCACTATTTCCACAAGATACTGATAATAATCGAATATACCGAAATGACAGAATCATTAGCAAAAGATATAATAAAGGAATATGTGTGTACCAAAAAGAGTGCACTATATTTCCATAACGAAGTAGACTTCTCACTGTTCCAAAGGGCATTCCTGGAGATAATCAGTCCAAATCACTTCACTAAACTGATTAAATCCAGTACCAAACTCATAAATATTCCCAACTACTCCGAATTCAAAGAACAATTATTGAAGAATCATAAAGAGCTACTTCACCCAGGTATCGAAAAGACCACTAATTGGTTTAAAGGAAAATTCTACTACCCCGATTATCAAAAGTTAATCCAAAATATTATCAATGAGTGTCCCACGTGCAACGTTGCTAAAACTGAGCATCGTAACACCAATCTAACCTTCGAAATCACCCCTGAAATACAAAATATCAGAGAAAAGTATGTCATGGATTTCTATTTGGTAGGCAATCAACAATTCCTATCATGCATTGATGTATATTCTAAATTCGCTACCCTTGTAGAAGTTAAGAGTCGTGACTGGTTAGAAACCAAGAGAGCCATCATAAAAGTCTTTAACGAAATGGGCAAGCCACAGGGAATTAAAGCCGACAAAGATTCAGCCTTTATGTGCGCAGCATTGCAAGCATGGTTGAATGCGGAAAATGTGAAAATCGAAATCACCACCAGTAAAAACGGAGTTTCTGATGTAGAACGACTACATAAAACGATCAATGAAAAATAAAGAATCATTTCAAGGGAGGATAACATAGAAAACAAGCTCACAAAATTCGAGTTAATTCTATACACTTATAACCATAAAACGGTTCATAATACTACAAAAAGATCCCCAGCTGATATCTTCCTGTACGCCGGACTACCAGATTATAACACTCAACTGAATAAAGTTAGGAAGATCAATCATTTGAATAACGATAGAATCGACTTTGAAGTAGACACACGCTACAAGAATGCACCCCTAGTTAAAACAAAAACAACCAACCCGTTCAAAAGAACAGGGGAAATTAGGCAGGTAGACGAAAAGCACTTTGAAGAGAAAAATAGAGGGAGGAAAATCACCCACTATAAAACGAAATTCAAAAGAAAGAAAAAATCTAATAAAAGTAAATACGATAATTGCAGAGTACCCGAAGAGAGTACTGGGAATCCGGAGCTACAACATGATTAAGATTATAATCTTACTAATGTTCACCGTCCTACAGTCTTCCGGACAGAATATAGAGATAGATCCCATCAACTCAAGGAATGGATATCTCATATTCAAAACAAATACCATTAACATACCCATTAATTATGAATACCATTATCTAACAATTAATATAACAAGAACAGATGAAACATATCAGAGTTTACTAGAACAGGCAACCCAATTTAATAACGAAATCCAAGTTCAATATTTAGTCGAGAAATTGCAACGTGAATTCAACGGCATCAAAATAGCCAAAAGAAACAAAAGAGGCCTTATAAATGCAGTAGGCACAGTATATAAATATCTATTTGGAACATTAGATCAAGATGATAAAGTCGAATTAGAAGGAAAAATAAACAATCTGGCTAGCCACAGTGTTCAAGCTAATTAAACTTAGTAATTCAAGCAGTAAATTCTGGCATAGAAGTTGTCAATAAATTAAACAAGGATAATGATAGAAATAAGCAACTAGAGATATTAATATTTAACCTCCAACATTTTACAGAGTACATAGAGGATATTGAATTAGGCATGCAGCTAACAAGATTAGGGATCTTTAATCCAAAATTATTGAGGCAGGATTACCTGAAACACATCGATTCAGAGAAATTATTAAATATCAAAACATCTACCTGGTTGAAAACAGACACTAACGAAATACTAATAATTTCCAACATCCCACGAGAGATCAGAAATATTCCTATACTTAAAACTGTCCCATATCCAGATGAAGATAATAAAATCCTCACTGACCTAACGCAAAACAATTATTACGTTCTAGAAAACGAGGTATATGAAAAAGAATCAAAACGAAAAATAAATGACGAATGTATTTCAGGAATAGTCAAACAAGTAGAAACAAAATGTCCATACACCAAAGCACACCAAAACTTTCAAATAAGTTTCATAGAACCCAACCCAATTGTTAACTTGGAAATTATCAAAAACCATATTAAACCAAGATTGCCTAAACCAAGAAATAAAAGTAGAAGGTAACGCATTAATAAAAAGACATAATTGCAGTGTACAGTTAAACGAATTCTTAATATCCAACTCCATACCAGAATTTGCACAAGGCATCTACATCAACAATAACGTAACAAAAATTAAACCATTGTCTTATTTGCAAACCAAAGAAATCGTAATAGAAAATACGCGATTAAATAATGTATTACATGTAAGCTTAATACTACTATTTGTCATAATCATAATAGGATTAAGCTACAAATTGTTTAATCTAAGTAAAAGCAATAAGCCTAAAACCGACCCGCACATAGAAACACCTTCAGACGAAGACGAGGAATCCCCAGCAGGCACAGTTTTGGACGCGCCCGAACTATATCCAAGGATAATCGCCTGAGGACAGGCTTAAATCTAACAATGGGGTAGTGACATATCTATAGTCCATGCTCCGCATACCCTTGTCTATGTCTATTACCCTGCACCCACAATACTATAAACAATACGACACCCTCAGCTTCGAACCCTCATAAACAATCTCACGCTCGAAATGGACCACGCGCAGCCGATTGCAGGCAATGTAAACAAACACCCTAAACTGGAAGTTGAACATAAAACAATAGATGCCGCCCTAGAATCCAGCCGCACTAGAATCCAGCCGCACCAGAATCACGCCACTCTTCAGAGATCAATTACGAATCGATTCTCAAGAATCACACCATCCTAGCTGACCAATCAGAGGCCCTATTCTCAGCCACCCCAAGTAATGCAACACCGATCATACGCAGCGGAAGCCTTTCATCAAAAGCCGCCTTTCCCACATATCGATCGAGTCACGTACTCCATCTCCGAAGCCGAAGTCGAAGCCAACGCCTCCGAATCCAAATCCGAATCCCAAACCGAGCATCATAATATAAATAGTCTGCATCTAAGAAGCCAACTCAGTTCTGTTCAAGACAAACGTCAATCGCGACACCGTCGGAGAATTCAACCAAAGTTAATTCCGTTCAAGACTTCAGACCGCAGTCATCGTCGGGGAAATAACTAATCAATGTACGCTAAAGTTTAAGTGAAGAATAAAACCTTTTTTAAAACGTAAACTGAAGTGTCGCATATTTAATTATATATATGTAAACAGATATATAGGCCCTTGATATCAGCAGATGACTATGACTGAACTTAAGGACGGCGTACAAATAGGGTTGGTCGTGTGCACTCTTGCTAGGCTCGGGTCTAGCTCGCCGGATGGTCGGGGTTCTTCCTCACCTAATTGTACTATCGTACTCCACTACATTTAAATAGTGCACTTTACGGGAAACTATAAGTGATTATACAAAAACAAACTAAACTGAAATACTGATAGCGCCGACACGCCAAATAAAAGCCCTACTGAACCATTTCTATTTAGAGAGAACCTAGGTGTTGATTGCCCCTCTCTTCTGTACCCACCCTACCATGACAATGCGTTCGAGTTCTTGCATTGTCCCTTGATGAATCCTTTACTAAGATTTACCACATTTTATAAGATCCTGGCACGGATACTCGACAGACCATTTTTATGATTTTAAAGATTCATTTCAATTCAAAACGATTCATATTTTAATATAATGGGAGACTTCAATTTCAATATTCATTACGTTGCAGTTGTAGAAACACAACAATTGACTTAGGTTCTAATTTGTAGGTAATATTTCCTTAATCCTAATTATCATATAAGTTTAGTTATAAATTCATTATTTAGAGCATGAAAATTATTAGGGTATAGATATATATTTATATATAAAAACGAGAGAATAAGAATCGAAATCGTAAACAAAAGCTAGATCAGACTGGGGTGCATTATACACACTGAGCAGACGGGTTTGAATCATTATACGTTGTATGCATATCTACACTTTCAAGCCAATGGCTCTTTTGACCAAACTACTTTTCGCTGTACATAATTACTCACTCCGGCGTTATTGTCTTACGCTGATCGTTGGGCCCAATGATGTCGTAGATGTTGACCGCAGCTGTTTAAAATATGGAAAATCATAAATATATAATGCATACAATACAATAACGCTACAAACACCGTCGCATAGTCATCAGCCAGTTGTTTTGGTTTTCATAATACAGACAGAAATTTAATTATTATGCTCTATCACGAAAATTGAACCAAAAAGTAACAAACGAAAGACAATTTAGTGTGCATATGCACAATATGTATGTAGATATGTACGCGCGTAACATCAAAGAGGGGTGTTAATAAAGTTTCAGTTACATAACGTAAAGCTGCTGGTGTTATGCGTTTGAACTTGATAATGAATTAAATGTAAATTGGACAAAACTCGATCCTGTGCGGCTGCTTTGTAGACTCTTGCCCGCCTGAAGTTGGTTAGAGGTCAACAGGTGCGATGTATATGGTTCCTGGCCGTACTGACAAATCTTCCGCCAAGCCTATATTTAGTTATTTATGACTGAGCAGCACTAAATATTCTTGGCGATTGAGGCTGATCTGGTTCACTTGGATCTTTGGAGATTCCGAACTCGGTGGTAATATAAGATCCAGAAAAGATGAATTATGGTTGGAGTTGGAGCGACCTCGACAACTGTACGCTTAAGCCAGCTCCCAGGGTAGTCTTCTCGAGACTATACCGCGATGGGGCAGCTTAGGTACACTTCCCTGCAACATAGGTTATGTCAGCACGTGCACGGCATTAATATGAAAACATACCTTTTTCCCCAAATATATCTGCACTAAATTCTTCTTATTCACTGACCACTGGACTGTACGGCACTTGTAATTACATGCTTCCAGCATATATATGTGGAAATATATATATTTTCCGGACAGCACTATATATATATGTGTGCACTGTGTATGTTGCTCGCACTCGGGAATTATCACGTCTTTACAGATCGATCAACTTTCTTCTTTTGTTCAAAGCAGTAATAGACGATGGACTGAGTAGCCTATGCAGCAGAGCTTTTGAGCTTTTTACTAACTGATCTAGAACATTCGAGCAGCATTAGACGATCGTCTAATGCACAGCATAGCTTAACTGTGCAATCGTACGATTGCCGTCTATGCTTCCCACTGTCCGTCGCTTGCATGTGTGCGTGGGCGTTCGGACTTAAGAGCGGCTAAAGCTTTGATCCAACCTTAAGAGCGGCTAAAGCTTGATCATTTGAAAGATCACTAGGGGGTCTCACGAGACGAAAGAAGATAACCAATTCCCTATATTTTTGTGCTGGCTACTACACCACAGATATTTATACAAGACCTGCTCGACGAATAATTATCTGAAGAACCTGATTAGGAGAGATTATTTCCTGATCTGAATGTCTTTCAGATGATACACGCCGAGATATTTCTTGTTCTCATCGACCAATTCGTAATAGTACGGACTTCGGTTTTTAATTACCTGAGCGGGAATGAACATAGGGGCTAGTTTAGAGCTAAACTTTTTTACAGCACTACTTTGTGTGAAATTTCTAGCATATACCAAATCTCCAATCTTTAATTGTGTATCACGGCAGCGTAAATTGTATCTACGCGAATTTTCTTCGTGTGCCTTTATGACATTCGCTTTAGCCTGTTGCCGGATTAGCTGCAAGGAATCTGGGTTCTCTATTCTAGTATCGTCGTTCAAAAGGTCTAGTTTACGCAAGAGCGCGTAATCCTTCCCATTCAACATCATGTTTTGACCAAATGCTAGAAAATATGGAGAATACCCTGTACTCCTATGTAAGGTAGATCTCAATGAACCACTAATGGCATTCAGGTTACAGTCCCAATTGGAATGTTCGTTACCGATATAAGCTCGTATCGCAGCTATCACGGATCTGTTCAGTCGCTCGCTGGCATTCGCTTGCGGTGAGTAAATAGCTGTGCATTTTTGTGTTATACCGAAGCTATTTAAAAATGCCTGAAAGTAGCTAGATTTAAATTGGGATCCATTGTCTGACAAGATGACTTCTGGCACCCCAAATGTATAAAAGAGAGACCCTTCCAGATATTCACAGATCTTTGGGGCTGTAAATTTCTTCAGGGGACACAGAAAATGGAACTTGGTATTGTGATCGACAACTATGAGCAATCCTATGTTTCCCTTTTTCGTGCGTGGGTATGGTCCCAAGAGATCTATGTATAATTTCTGAAACGGCCTATCCGAATTGGCAATTCAACGCCGTCTCGTTCTTGCGCTAAAACACAGCCGATTCCGTAAGTGCTAGCATCACAGAGCAAAATAAAAGGTTTTGAGAAGTCAGGAGTTATCAAAATGGGTGATGCGGTTAAACAGGACTTTAAGGTCTCAAACGACTGTTGAGCATCCTCACTCCACTGTAAATCTTTTTTCTTCTTAAGCAACTCGGTTAGGGGAGAACTAACGGTAGCATAATTTTCAACGAAACGTCGGTACCAACCGGATAACCCCAAAAATCGACGCAGTTGCTTAACGGTAACTGGCACAGGGAACTTCGAGATGGCCTTGATTTTGTCTGGATTTGTCTTTATCTGACCATTACCAATAATAAAACCCAAATACGTGATTTCTTTTATGCAAAAGTTCGATTTCCCTATGTTAATGGTTAGATTTGCTTTGCGTAGACACAACGCTATCTCCTGTAACAACAGTAAATGCGACTCGAAGTCCTCTGATAAAACAAGTAGATCATCTAAATATACAAACACACGTGTACGAAGATGAGCTGGAATAACTCGATCCATTAGTCTACAGAGAGTTTGAGCGGCATTGCAAAGACCAAAAGGCATCATTTTATATTGATATAACGGTCGGTTAGGCACTGTAAATGCAGTGTACTGTCGCGATTGTTCATCCAACGGGACTTGCCAAAATGCGTGTTTCATGTCTAATCCAGTGATGTAACGAGCGGGTGGTAACCGACTTAGAATACCATCAATATGTGGTAACGGATATGCATCCCGTCTTGTAACCTTGTTCACCTCTCTTGAATCGAGACACAGTCTATATTTTTCGCCTTTCTTTACCAAAACGCAATTACTGCTCCAGGGACTAGTCGACTCCTCTATAACATCGAGCGCAAGCATATTGTCCACCTCGGCAAACATCAATTTCTCAATGGCTGGTGATACCGGCCAATGTCGTTGCTTTACGGGAATAGCTGCTCCAACATCTATAGAGTGTGTGACTAAACTGGTACGACCTAATCCTTCAGTAGCGAAAGATGGAAAACAACCTATCACTTTATCTAAGCGAATTCTCTCGTCTGCTGTCAATTTATGTAGGTTCGGTGGTTCTTCGACGTCATCCGTACCTCCAACATCTAATTCAGATACCTCTGCAGTGTGTGTGATTTTATCTAAAAGTCCAAATTTTTGCCAGAAGTCTATCCACAAATAGACGTCTTGCTTGAGTTCAGGAATAAGAAACATTTCTAGGTCTGCCGTGCATCCACGGTAATTAATTTGTGTTACCAGCTTGCCTATAACCTTACTTTCAGTATCGTTAGCCGTTCGTATTGCTCCTGAACACTTTTTAATCTTGCAATGCGCCAACATTTCTTTCGCGGCTGAGCCTCCAATACAACTGATTGTGGCCCCCGAATCCAACAAAGCTACGTAATCACTGCCTTCAATGGTGACATTGGTATACAGCCTGTTATCCGAACTAAGAAATATAGCTGAAACAAACTTGTTCTTATTCTTGCGAACCATCTTCCAAAATTGTCTTAAACGTTTAGTTGAACGTTTGGGCTTTCTTAAAACTATCTATCTTATCAAAAATTTTCTTACGCGTTGTACTATAATTTGCTTCCCTTTCAGGTAAAGGAGTAAATGAATAATGATATGCCGTAGGCAGGGTTTCCTCTTCTGTTTGTGAGCTGATCTTAGGCTTCCTTAAACTTTGGTCGTTCGTTAAACTAGTAGGTGATTCTTGCAAACTTTTTTCTAAGGATGTGTCTGCTTGTTGTTGTTTAACACATCCTTCTGCAGGTTTCCCGGAGGGTTACATTTGGGACATACCGGCTTGTAAGTATCTTTTGTTCCACACCCGTAGCAAAAGATCTTACGAGGACCTACACAATCGTCAAATTTATGACCTTTGTTGTCACAGTTCCAGCAAGTTGGAACTGTCTGTGAAGTACGACGTTGTATTTGACACACTTCATTATGCTCGACCAAGTCATCGAATAGCTGCTCGCTATCGTCTGGACCTGACAATTCCAATACGTATGAGCGAAGAGGCCTTTGCTTGACCGATTTTATATCGTTATAAAACTGCTCGTGCTTACGTACCTCTCGTCGTAATAGCGATCTGTTGGCAATCTTTAAGTGAAGAAGCTCGTGGTGAAGAGTGGGCTTGGAATTTCTAATAAGTAGATTCACAACATCTTCTTCTGTAACCGAATTTTGAAGCCTATCCACGAGATCTTCGATAGCATATTGAAAGTCATCGAAGGATTCGTTTTCGCCCTGACGACGTTTCCTAATCTTTTCCCAGATATTATAGTCGGTCTCAACATCTTCAAATCTTCGTCTAAACTCTATACAAAACGTATCCCAATTAAAGTTTGGGTAGGTTCGATGGAATTTCCAGTACCAATCACTAGCTTTTCCCGCGAATAAAAGATACAAGTGATCACAAAGCAATTGATATTTGTTATAAAGATTTTGTTGCGTTAGAGAACGTACTCGATAAATGAACTCATTCATCCTCATGCATGTTTTTGAACCATCGAATTTAATGCGCCAATTCTGCATTATACTGGAAACTTTTGCTGGTGCTACGTGTGAGCTCGAATTACTTCGATTTGCACTCGCTCTTGAAAAATCTAAAAGAACTTCTGCGTGACTATCTCGTGCTTGACCGATACCCACGTTATTTGTTTGGTTAATGTTATCGTCACCGGAAACATCGGGTGTGATATGTTCTGGTTGTGTCAACTGGAGTGACGCTAATTGATTTTGAATCGAAGATTCAATTGTTTTGCTTAAAAATGAAGTTAGTTGTTCCATTAACTGAGCCTGTTGAATGCTTACAGCAGACTGGACGTAGTTAGCGATTTCCACTTGAGTGGTTATTGGAAGGGTTGTGTTGTTGGTTTCAGTTTCTGTTGGTGAGCGATCTAACCGGGATCGTTGAGTTGATCTCGTATTCATACCCCTTCTAATAAACTTTTGGCCCTTTTTAGGTCGATTAGACGTTCCGTCTATTGTGCTAAAAGATTCGTTAGCACTAGTTGGACGTGTTCCTTCGGCGTTAAGCTCGGCTAACAACGTGTTGTTAGACAATGTTAGTGCCAGAGAAGAACAATCTAATGAACAGGTGGGACATTTTGGGTTTGTCCTAATCTGTTCCAAAATACAAAGTTTATGGAATTTGTGTCTACACGGGGTGTTGGCTATCATCTCACTAGTTCCCAATACTTCGTTGCAAATTCCACAAAATGGTTCTGCTTCGTGCAAAGCAGTTGTTATATCATCTGTACTTCGCCTTACAGCCATTGTATATCAGACAATATTTAAGGAATTAAAGAAAAACTAATAAAAAAAAATTATATAAGAAGGTATTAATTGTAATAATAAGGTCTGTCTTTCCCACATGCCAGAATACTTACAAAATATCTATTTGGTTTCAGTAGGCTTTTCTATTTTCGTTAATATGGACTATTTATAGGTTAATGACCTCGTGCACTGAATCATTGGACAACTATCGCGATTTGGCAATATAAAATTGTAAATCCGAATAACTCAAGATGCCTAAAGTGAAAAAGCAGGTTTGCTTTGGTCGGTCAATCCAAAATGAAATGAACTGGAGCCGCAAAATCCTAAAACAATTCCTGTTTATTCTGATCACTGTATGGTATTGCATAACTGTAGTGTATTGACACTCAGACTTAAGCACGCGTTGTCTTCAAGATTCTCTTTTATTCTATATCCCTTGGATGGTGTGACCGTATATAGATATTAATATAATACCTAACACGCCTCTCCTTAGATGTTTAATATACATGTCATTTACAAATCTATTTTCCTATAACAATTTGATTTGTGTACTTAATCTAATTAGCGTATATAAAATTTATGTGATTTCGTATTTTTCTTTCTTCTTAATCTGTTTAGTATTTGTTTCAGTGTTTAATTTGTACATAATTTGATTTCATAATTCCTTTCTTTATATTATTTTATTGTTAAATACGCTTTACTACCTTCCCTGCCTCACGTGGTCTCAACTCTCTCCTGGTGGGTGTTGGTTGAGAAACTATTTGTTCATTGTTGGTTTTGGAATTGTCATCTACTGAACAATTGCTTTCGACATCAGGTGTTTTCGCATTAGGCGATGTATGATTGTTAGTGCTTTGGTTTCTAATTTGATCCAGGTGACGTTTTATTTCTCTGTTATTGTTCGCCAAAATACAACAATACGAACGCGGGCCCAGTTGTTGTTTTACAGTTGCCTGAGTCCAGCTTGCTTTGTTAGGATTTTTGTAGTCCCTAACTTTTTGACCCTTTAAAAATTCTGTGCTTCGTCTACCTTTGTGATTTACAACACACTCAGTCTGTTTTTTATTTATTATGCTTTCGACCGTAGGTGGTTTTAACAACGAAAATCTTGTTTTTAGTGTACGACCAAAAAATAATTTAGCAGGAGATTCGCCCGTAGTACAATGAATCGTATTTCGGTAATCGATCAAAAATCTATTTAAAATTGTATTAAAATCTTGTCTTTCATTAGCCTTTATGTTTGCATATAGTGATTTCTTAACAGTCTTTACAAAATTTTCTGCTTGACCATTAGTCGCTGGATGTCCTGGAGCAGTAAAAATGTGATTAACACCATTGTTTTTCATAAACGTTTTAAATTCATCAGAAGTAAACTGTCGTCCATTGTCACTAACTAACACGTCTGGTAAACCATATCGACAAAATACTTCTCTAAGCTTGTTGATAGTAAACAATGAAGTTATTTCCTTCGTTTTGAATACTTCTGCCCATTTTGTATAAGAATCTATAATAACCAATAAATGAAAACCTCTAATTGGTCCTGCAAAGTCTATGTGTACTCGACTCCAAGCCTTTCCTGTGGATTTCCACGGTATTAACAGACTCTTTTCTGGACTTGATTGTAGTTCCTGACAAGGAATACAATCTCGAATTAATTTCTCAATTTCAGAATCCATGCAAGGCCACCACACATAAGAACGTGCTAACATTTTGGTTTTTACTATTCCCAAATGCGATGCATGAAATTCTGCTAAAATAGCTTGTCTCAGTTTGGTTGGAATTACTACTCTGTGTCCCCATAAGATACAATCATATTCCACTGAAAGTTCATTTGTTTTAGAGATGTAGGCAGAAAACTCGCTGCCTTTTAATCTTGTCTTCGAACCAGTGTTAATTGCCTCACAAACTTTTGATAATATTGGGTCACGTCGTGTTTCACGAGCTATTTCTTTGAAGCTAATTTTGAACACCTTTTCGGACTGTATAAAATGTATGTAATTATAGTCTTCGTTTGGTACAGCCGTTTCCCATTGAGGCATTCTTGAGAGTCCATCTGCTATATTTAAGGTCCCCTTTATGTGTTCAACTGTATATTGAAAACCTGACAAAGTCAGTGCCCATCTTTGCATTCGTGCAGAGGCCATCAATGGAAGTCCTTTCAGGTCTCCAAATATGCTTAGTAATGGTTTGTGATCTGTTCGAAGGATGAACTTGTTTCCTAAAAGATACTGTCTTAATTTACTCACACAGAACACTATAGCCAGGGCCTCTTTCTCGATTGTACTGTAATTATGCTCGCTTTTGGATAATGCTCTTGATACAAATGCTATTGGTTTGATATCTTCATTGCATTTATGTGATAAAACACCTGAAACTGCATGACTGCTAGCATCAGTCGTTAATACTAACGGTTGATCTGGGTTGTAGTGAACTAAAACTTGTTCAGAAGTTACTTCTTTCTTTACCTCTTCATATGCACTCTGACATTCGCGTGTCCAATTAAATTTTGTATTTTTCTTTAATAATGCATATAAAGGACTCATTATCTGAGCGAAATTATTGATAAACTTTGAATAATAATTTACCATGCCTATGAAAGCTCTAAGCTGTGATACGTTTTCCGGAGCCGGTGCAAACAATACACTCGCAACTCTATCATTGTTTTTGCTCAGTCCTATCCTGTCAATTGAAAATCCTAGGTAACAAATTTTGGATTTAAAGAACTCACATTTCTTGTCATTTAATTTAAGTCCAACTGATTTCAGTTTTCTAAGTACAGCTTTTAGGTTTGAAATATGTTCTTGAAGATCTCGTCCTGTAACTGTTATGTCATCTTGATAAACCACAACTCCTCGCATACCCTGAAACAACCCTTCCATTGTTTTTTGAAAAATAGCTGCTGCAGTTTTTATACCAAATGGTAAGCGTTTAACTTTCAATAGTCCAATATGTGTGCTCCAAGTACACAAATTTTGAGATTGCTCATCTAAATTTAGCTGATTGTAAGCATTTGACAGGTCAAGTTTTGAATACAGTGTACCCCCTTCAAGCGCTGCAAAAATGTCGTCTATTCGAGGTAGTGGATACTTTACGTCGACTAAAGACCGGTTTAATGTAACCTTATAGTCACCACAAATTCGTATGTCACCGTTTGGTTTTAAAATCGGTACCAAAGGTGTTGCCCATTCAGAACTAACAACTTGCTCTAAAATTCCATCATCTATGAATTTTCGTAACTGCACTTTAATCTTTTCTTTCCATGCTAATGGTACTGACCTAGGCTTGAAAAATATTGGTTTTGCATCTTCTTTTAATAGTAACGATATCGTATTCGTAGTATATGAACCTAAACGAGGCTCAAAAACTTCAGCAAACTCCGATTTAATCTGTTCTGTAATTACAGAATTTGGTTCATTTACGTACACATTGTTCACCTGCATTAACTCAAAATTAAAAGCTCTCAAAAATGTTCTACCTAGCAAAGGTGGACTCACTGCATTGGTTACAACAAAAACAATTTGTTTTTTTAGACCTCGATATTCGATCGTTGCATCGTACTCACCAATAACTTTGATTGAATCTCCATTGTAATCTACATATGGAACTAGACATTTTCTAAGTGGTCTGCTGGTATTTAAGCTTTCGTAAAATGTTTTTGGAACCAATGTGCACGGTGCACCAGTGTCGCAAGCAATTTTCGTTATGTTTCCATCAATTTTTACAGGTAAATAATATACTCCATTAGTTGAGGTTGTATCAACGCTATAGATAGAAAAGTTATAATTATCATTATCAAAATTATTATCAGAATAGGTGTCATGTTTTGTTTGAGATACATAATTTACGGATTTTTTTGATTTATTTTTACAAATGCTCGCCAAGTGACCTATTTTTCCACAGCTGTGACATTTGCATGCCTTATACTTGCAATTGTTTGAGTTATGATTTCGCCAGCCACAGTTTGTGCATGGCTGCTGCTTCTTTTCTCTGCCAGCGTCGCAGTCGTTTTCGCCGTCGCCGTCACCGTCGCTTCTGCCGCCTCTGTAACTCACGTTTCGGTTGCCCTTGAAATGACTTCTGCCGTTGCTCTTTGCTTGATCTCTGTTCTCGCCTCTTTGCCTCTGCCATTGACTAGTCCCGTTCTTTTGATGCATGTAGTTGACGTTGTGTTCTGTCTTCCTTGTGCTGATCTTCGTCTCCATGATCATCGCCTTCTTGAGTGCATCAGCCAGAGTTAGATTTTCGTCTTCTTCACATATTCTTTCATATATAGGGTTGGGAAGGCTCATCACAAATTGGTTTAATACAAACGCTTCCAGATTTGAGCCAAATTTGCATTCCAATGCCAATTGTTTAACTCGAGCATACCACTCCGCTACAGTCTCATCTTCACTTTTTGTGGACATGTGAAATTTTTTTCTTTCTCTGAATATGAGTGTAGGTGGTGTGTAGTGTGTTTTTAAAATTTCACATAATTCTTTGTATGCTTTTGATACGGGTGATACCGGATTGCACAAACTATGTAGTACAGTGTAAGCCGCTGTACCGATCGACTTCAACAAAACTGCCTTTTTTGTGTTTTCCTCTTTCACATTCAATTCGCACAAATGTATGTCGAATTTTTCCTTCCAAATGCAGAACGTTTCTTGGTGTGGCGAAAACTCAGCAATTGTTGCCATTTGATAGAATGTTGGTGCTTCATTTTTCGTCATGTTGCTATTCATATATTATATGCACTTTTAACATGTGTATGTATATTAATACGTTTTATTTTATCCTCGTCGCCAATTATGTAGTGTATTGACACTCAGACTTAAGCACGCGTTGTCTTCAAGATTCTCTTTTATTCTATATCCCTTGGATGGTGTGACCGTATATAGATATTAATATAATACCTAACAATAACTGTCTCTGATACTCACAATTCGATACCATAGGTCTGTTTTGGTCAACCAATCCGGATCAAATGAATTGCAGTTGCTAAATCCGAAAACCGAGTCTAAGTATAAATTTTGAAATCTTTAACCTTTATGCAATATTTTGCAAAAGAAAATGTGTCGCTGAAATTTTGATGTATTACCGGTTGAGCTTGTAGAACCAAGGCAAGATTTTCTTGTCTTATTAAAATAAACGGCCTATATAGTAAGACACTATAAATCCAAATTTTAACATCGGCTCTGAATTGGTTTTAGATTCTAAGGCAAGTTGCCTGGCCCCAACGTTGGGCGCCATAAATGTATAGCGTACCAGAGTTTAAATATATATATATGTAAACAGATATATAGGCCCTTGATATCTGCAGATGACTATGACTGAACTTAAGGACGGCGTACAAATAGGGTTGGTCGTGTGCACTCTTGCTAGGCTCGGGTCTAGCTCGCCGGATGGTCGGGGTTCTTCCTCACCTAATTAAACTATCGTACTCCACTACATTTAAATAGTGCACCTTACGGGAAACTATAAGTGATTATACAAAAACAAACTAAACTGAAATACTGATAGCGCCGACACGCCAAATAAAAGCCCTACTGAACCATTTCTATTTAGAGAGAACCTAGGTTTTGATTGCCCCTCTCTTCTGTACCCACCCTACCATGACAATGCGTTCGAGTTCTTGCATTGTCCCTTGATGAATCCTTTACTAAGATTTACCACATTTTATAAGATCCTGGCACGGATACTCGACAGACCATTTTTATGATTTTAAAGATTCATTTCAATTCAAAACGATTCATATTTTAATATAATGGGAGACTTCAACTTCAATATTCAATACGTTGCAGTTGTAGAAACACAACAATTGACTCAGGTTCTAATTTGTGGGTAATATTTCCTTAATCCTAATTATCATATAAGTTTAGTTATAAATTCATTATTTAGAGCATGAAAATTATTAGGGTATAGATATATATATATATATATATAAAAACGAGAGAATAAGAATCGAAATCGTAAACAAAAGCTAGATCAGACTGGGGTGCATTATACACACTGAGCAGACGGGTTTGAATCATTATACGTTGTATGCATATCTACACTTTCAAGCCAATGGCTCTTTTGACCAAACTACTTTTCGCTGTACATAATTACTCACTCCGGCGTTATTGTCTTACGCTGATCGTTGGGCCCAATGATGTCGTAGATGTTGACCGCAGCTGTTTAAAATATGGAAAATCATAAATATATAATGCATACAATACAATTACGCTACAAACACCGTCGCATAGTCATCAGCCAGTTGTTTTGATTTTCATAATACAGACAGAAATTTAATTGTTATGCTCTATCGCGAAAATTGAACCAAAAAGTAACAAACGAAAGACAATTTAGTGTGCATACGCACAATATGTATGTAGATATGTACGCGCGTAACATCAAAGAGGGGTGTTAATAAAGTTTCAGTTACATTACGTTAAACTGCTGGTGTTATGCGTTTGAACTTGATAATGAATTAAATGTAAATTGGACAAACCCCGATCCACGGCACAGACCCTGGGAAACAATTTCCAGCTTGTTTGCGATCATTTGCACTTATTGTTATCCGCAAAAGCAGGTGATTGGTTCTGGCAGTTCCATCGTAAACATGAAGAGTTCGCGTGGGAGACTTTTTGTCTGGCATTTAGGGATAAATATGACGATGCTGCCACTGATGTCGACATATGGCGTAGAGTCGCGAAACGAAAGCAAGGGGAAAATGAACCTTTTGATTCCTATCAGAATAGTATAGAAGAGTTGGTGAATAGACTCGAGCGTAGCCTACCAGAATGCGACCTTGTTAAGCTGTTGATTGACAATTCGAAAAGTACACTTCATCACGAGTTACTACATTTGAATATCACTTCGATAAAGAAATTACTTTTAGAGGTTAAAAAGCACGAACAATTTTATTCGGAACTTCGAAACCCTTCTTACAAAACGCCTTTTGTAAACCGGCGCAACATCTCCGAGATCTCTCCGGAGAGGGAACACCTTGAGGAGCCTGAACCAATAATATCAGCGAACATGCGTAATAAGATGTCCTGCTGGAATTGTGATAAGATAGGGCATAGATGGGATGATTGTGTGGAACCTAGAAGCATATTTTGTTACGGTTGTGGAACCAAGAATGTTTACAAGCCACGTTGCTCTAAGTGCCATCCTTCGGAAAACCGGCTGCGGGATGTGTCAACGAACCCCCTGTAGGCACATCCGTACCAAAACATAGCGAAAGCATCAGTCAGACTATAGATGAGGGTTTAGCTAAAACCGCTATGGACTCAGGATTTTTATCGGATAAACGACCAACTAGATATTTACCCTTACATGTAAGACTGTCAAATTACAAGAAAGCTAGAAATAGGATATTTGGCGATCTTTGTACCATATCAACTACGACAAAATCTAAAAGATCTACCCTTCGATTACGCAAATTTTGGAAAACAGTTGTTAGCACTCGACAATGCTTAATTGCTTCCATATTCAGTACGGGAGATAACCGTCTGTACACACCCATCACGATTGAAGACAAGGCTTACAACGCCTTGTTAGATTCTGGAGCGTCGGTTAGTTGCGTTGGCAACAATGCCGCCCGTGCTCTCCTTAACCATCCGAAATCACGTAAGTGTTCGGGAAGGGTTAAAACAGCAGCGGAACCAAATGCTCGGTTGAGGGCATTTTCACAGCGACTATTACATATCGTAGTCTCACGGAAAGTATAGATTTTTTCATCACACCAAACTTAACCCAAGAGGTTTACTTAGGAACTGACTTTTTTAGGAAATTTAAACTTGCTGATCGACTCATGAGCGAAAGTGTCTCTGAGTTAGATATAGGTCCCACGGAGGATGAGGAAAGCTCACCCAAGTTACACAAACTTTCTAGTAAAGAGCAGGAGAGACTGCAAGGTGTCGTCGAAATTTTTCCTTCGTACGAACGAGACGGATTGGGCAGAACCAGAATTATTTCGCACTCGATCGACGTAGGTGCTGCTAAGGCGATTAAACAAAGACACTGGCCAATCTCCCCTGCGCGCGAAAAACTTATGGTTGCTGAGGTAGATAACATGTTAGCTCTGGATATCATAGAACCTTCTTGCAGTCCTTGGAGTAGTAATTGTGTTCTTGTTCAAAAAGGTGATAAGGTTCGGTTGTGTTTAGGCTCTCGCGAGATCAATAAATACACGAGGAAGGATGCTTACCCCTTACCACATATTGACGGGATCTTAAGCCGCTTACCTCCAGCGCGGTATATAACTGGTATTGATATGAAACATGCTTTCTGGCAAATACCATTGGACGAGCCATCACGACCGTATACTGCGTTTACCGTTCCGAATCGTCCACTGTACCAATATAAGGTCATGCCATTTGGTCTGACAAATGCACCTCAGACCTTATGCCGCTTAATGGACCATGTCATACCCCCACATTTACGGAATCGAGTTTTTGTATATCTCGATGACTTGCTTGTTCTATCGGATGACTTTGATTCGCACTTGATTCTTTTGCAAGAAATCGCACTATGCTTAAGAAAAGCGAATATCACTATCAACGTTCGAAAACCTAAGTTCTGCATGAGAGAGATTAAATATCTCGGTTTCATAATTTCGGATGGTCAGATCAAGACTGATTCATTTAAGATTCAGGCAATCAACGCCTTCCCAATTCCAACAACGGTAAAGCAGTTACGACGGTTTCTCGGTTTATCCGGATGGTATCGACGTTTCGTCGAGAATTATGCCTCCGTGAGCTATCCATTGACCGAGATGCTTAAGAAACAGAATACTTCCTTAATATGGAATGAAACCGCAACCAATGCTTTTGAAGAATTGAAACGAAGATTAACATCAGCTCCAATCCTCAGAACGCCTGATTTTTCTAAGTAATTCATCTTATTGTGTGATGCTAGTTCTTTTGGTCTCGGGTGCGTCCTAGCTCAAGAGAATGAAGAAGGCTTCGAAATGCCAATTGGATACATGTCGGTTAAGTTATCCAAAGCTCAACGGAATTATTCCGTTACAGAACTAGAATGTCTAGCAGTTATTAAGGGAATTAAGAAATTTCGAGCTTACATAGAAGGCCAGGAATTCTTAGTAATAACCGACCATGCAGCATTGCAGTGGTTGATGCGACAAAAGGATTTGTCTGGAAGGCTCGCGCGATGGGCTATACAGTTACAGGGTTTTGATTTTCGCATTGAACACCGGAAGGGTTCACAAAATGTTATTGCTGACACTCTGTCAAGGCAAAATGAATCGTCAGTAGATGAGTTTATAGATCTAGGGCCGATCATCAATTTAGAGTCCGAGCATTTCACTTCGTTGGAATATCTTGATTTAATTGAACGCATTCAGCAGAACCAAGAGAAACTTCCAGATTTAAAAATAACAGATGGCTATGTATTCAAACGCACCGAAGCTTCGATTGGAGATTCTGAATCTGACCACCAGTCGTGGAAATTATGGGTACCCTCTGGCCTAGTCAGTAGTGTTATCAAACAAGCCCATGATTCTCCTAGCGCATCACATGGCGGGATGGGTAAAACCGTTGAAAAACTTAAGAGATACCTGTTCTGGCCCAAGATGTTGGTTCAAATCCGAGAGTATGTGAATAATTGTGTCATTTGTAAACAGACCAAAAGTCCCAATATAGTATTACGACCACCATTGGGAAAGCAAATGCAATCAGAGAGACCGTTTCAACGACTCTACATGAATCTGTTAGGTCCATACCCTCGTTCAAAGGCAGGGAATATCGGATTATTAATAATCGTGGATCATTGTACAAAATTCCATTTCCTCTGTCCATTGAAACGATTCACTTCCGGAAAGATTTGCGAGTACTTAGAAAATTCCATTTTTTTTACGTTTGGAGTGCCGGAATCCATCTTAACGGACAATGGTTCTCAATTTCGATCAGGATTCTTTGAGGCTTTTCTAACTCGATTTTCAATTAAACATATTTGTACCGCTTTTTATTCGCCTCAAGCGAATGCAAGCGAGCGCTTAAACCGATCGGTTTTGGCGGCGATCCGTGCGTACGTGGGGAAAGATCACCCTACCTGGGATCAACGACTGAATGAGATTAACGGTGCTATTCGATCCAGTCTACATACAACCACCGGATATTCTCCTTACTTCCTTACGTTTGGGCAAAACATGATTTTGAATGGCAAGGATTACGAATTGCTCAGGAAACTTAACTTGCTATCAGATGATTCTAGAGTTAATTACCCCGATGCTCTGCAGTTGGCAAGGTATGCAGCAAAGGTCAACAATGCAAAGGCTCATGCAACCAATGCGACGGTATACAATTTGAGGAGTAGAAACATACAATTCAACGTCGGAGATCAGGTTTACGTTCGCAATTTCTCCCAAAGCAACGCGTCTAAACAATTCAGCCATAAATTAGCGCAGGTGTTTGTGACAGCAACAGTAACGAAAAAGCTAAGTCCTGTTTATTACGAATTATCGAACGAGAAAGGAAAGAAAATGGGAGTATACCACGTAAAGGATATTCAAACCAGCTAATTCACTGTCCTTCTTTTCTTTTCGATTACGATCCCTGTCGATCACTCCGGGACATAATCTGGTGGTGGAGAGTGTAGTGGCCAGTGAAGCAAACCCAGATTAAATTCCCTAATAATTTCCCAGATATAAAGCAGATTCAAATCACGCGCCAACTTGATTAGTTCGAACACCAAGGCTTTAAAAACAGCTACTTCGAATATGGAGCTTTAATTGCTCGAATGTTCTTTTTCGTCTCTCGAGACCGAATTCCATGGAAGGGACTCGTCTATGCCGCTTAAGCCGACAGCGACGGTGAACACGCGGATCAATTCCATTTTTCTCCCAAAACACTTCGGTTGTGCCTGTGCCAATAGTGCCAAACTCTAGTGGAAGTTCACGTGTCCGTGTATTACATAATAAATACCAAGTTACATAACTGCAAGTCGGCGGAGAATCGACTAAAAAGCAAGATCAAGCTATATTGTGTGGTGAAAGTGCAAAGTGCTACGTAGAGAAAAAGAAGGTGATTATAGAGGAAAGCAGGTTTGGTACATTCACTGAACTCCGAATCTATTACAGAATCTCTTGCTCACTGGAGGTCTGCCGTGCTTTGGCGCTCTCACGCCTAACCCCCCCCCCCCCCCCACGCAACCACCAGTGTCTTATTTTTGGCCGCTTCGAATTACCAGCGTTTCCGTTGTACGGACGATCTGTATCGACTTTTGAATGCCCTCTAATCGTATCTTGCGAGATGCAACTCAACATCCTTGATGCGGAATCGACAACGCCTAGGAATTAAAGTGGAAATTTATGTCAGCTAAAATTGTGCAGAAGATGTGAATACAAGATCAGGAATCGGAATCTAGGGTGACCTGTGTCGTGGACAACATGTGATCATCGATTCGTGAGTACGAACATACCCGCGAAATAGCAGGGTATAGCAGCGGTGCAGCGTAATGCAAGGGAGAGCGCGATAGCTCACACGCCAAGAGCGAGCTTTCGTTCGAAGAGAATTCGGACATATGCGTGCGTATGCACACACATATAAACGTGCAGTAATTTGATCATCGACATTCTCTTTGCTTTGTCTTGTTCCTTTCTTTTGCTTGCATTCTTGTGTTTGCACTGCAATTAAATTTGACTTTAAATGTAAAATCATATAAACATATACAGTTATATTAAGGAATATCTTTCCTATAGAATTAATTTCTTTATCATATGTCTTAATTCCTTTCCTAATCAACTCAATGTTAAGCCTTGATTCACTCTGGCAATGTCGGCCAAAATATCATTCTTTAATTCTTTACTATTTTTATATAATTAATATTGTTCCACAGCTACCGAAGCAGTTCATTGGGCCCAACGAGCTCGTCAAGGAAAGTGTTTGAATTTGGTAATGATCATTAGTTTCGTATTGAATGGAAATGTTGACCTTCGTGAGTAAAAAGGCTCAGTTTTGCTATGAATTGTATTTTATATTCTTAAGTTAATGAACCTTTTGTTATATATGAATCTTTTGAATCTTGATTAATAGAACTATTTTGAATTAACATGAATTTGGAATAAATAACAACCATTCTGTCTAAGTACATAATGCCAATGATGCATCGAGTGTAATAATGCAGCGGTAGTTACGTTAGGGGCCATGCCAACATCGTTCCACGCATTGCCGAAGGTAGGGAGGGTATAGAAGAACTAGTGATCTCCTACACCTAGGATCACTAAATTAAATACGCGACTAGCGGATTCCTTCTTGCCATCTATGCCGACCGGGGATTGACTACATTTGTTTTTTTTGTTTCGATCAAAGTAGATTCTGTGTAAGTGCACTTAAATTTTTATAATATGGCGAGAACAAGGAAGTATAGGGATAGGAAAGACCCCGACCCCATCCGGCGAGCTGAGCCCAGAGCGCAGTATAGTGCACTAACCCCGATTCCCTTTCCTGCTGAGGCTGCATTGCCAACAAGATTTAACCAGCCCGTAGCCGTAACGTTATACTCACAAGCAGCGACTTCCTGAGCTGAAGGTGACTAAATTTTCTGGTGGATACGTCGAGTTCTCGGATTTTATGGCAATGTTCAAATCGGTGATTGAAGCGGATGCGGATCTCAGTGACATCGAGAAATTCCAGCACCTTCGCTCTTGCCTCGCTGATGCGGCTTTGGATTCGGTTCGATCGTTAGAGCTCTCCAGTGCCAACTATCGTGCGGCTCTGGATATACTTAATAAACGCTTTAATAACAAAAGACTTGTTTTCCAGGCACACATCAAGAAGATTCTTGGGCTAAAGAGGGTAGACTCGCCTTCTGCTAAAAGGCTTCGGGAGTTTTCGGATGCAGTCAATTTACACATGCGAGCGTTGCAGACATTGGGAACTGCTGAGGAGATTTCAGGATTCATGGTCATCAACATGCTGCTGCAGAAGTTGGATTCGAAGACGCAAACCAAATGGGAGGAGCACACATCGTCGGATGCTATACCTACCGCAGAGGAATTCTTCGAATTCTTTCAGCAACGCTGCCAGAAAATGGAGCGGTTGGAATATGCTACAGCGACACACGCTAGTAGCGATCAGGTGGGAAAAAACCATTCCTATACGCAGGTTAAGAAAACGTTTGTAGCTTCCAACTCTTCCGCCGACCCGTCTGTATGCGTCTTTTGCCACTCAGCGGGCCATGGAATATACTCGTGCAAGATATTCGGAAATCTCTCACCGTTGCTGCGCCACAAAGAAGTGAAGAAGCTTTCCCTATGCTTCAATTGCCTAAAGCCGGGGCAATAGTGGAAATTGTCGAGTATGCGGCGGTAGGCATCATAGTTTGTTGCACTTCGATAGTATACAGCCCACAACACAAGGCTGCCCAGGTATTCCTCCTCCCGATCTGGCCGTTCAACCAGACACTCTTTCCGTTGCACAAAATTCTGCTAGCAGCTCGTCTCTACCTTCGTCTACCTCTCTTGCTGCCCAAGGTCTTCACTCTGATGTCGTGCTTCTGGCTACAGCCGTGGTTCTCGTAAAGAATCTGTCTGGCGTTTTAGTTCCTTGTCGTGCCATCTTAGATTCAGGATCGCAGCTCCATGTCGTCACATCCAGGTTCGCCCAGCAGCTTCAGCTTAGGAGAACTCAATCGTCTGCACTTGTGTCTGGGCTAGGGCCATAAGCATTTGTATGCATTCTCGCACCTCTGCTTACACAACTACACTTACTGCTCTCATCGCCCCCACGATTACCGATTCTCAACCAAGTATGACAGTAAATGTATCCGATTGGCGTATTCCATCTAACATTCAGCTCGCTGATCCTGCATTTTTCAATCCTCAACGGGATGATCTTCTCATTGGTGCGAGCGTTTTTTATGATCTCCTCTGCGTAGGGCAAATCAAACTCACCGATGGACTGCCTCTTCTGCAGAAGACCCGGCTTGGGTGGATCGTATCTGGCGGTGGACAGAAGGTATCAAGCTCGGCGCTTTTGGCTACGCACAATTGTCCAGATTCGATAGCTGAGATGGAAGCAAGGTTGGATAATACTCTTCGTATGCTTTGGGAAGTCGAGAATTGTGTGGAGGCTGGGTTGAATACCAAAGAAGAAGACGATTGTGAAACACATTTCGTAAGACACCTTTCACGGTTGCCATCCGGGAGTATGCAGTTCGTCTGCCGCTAAATAACAATACTGATCGTTTAGGAGAATCTTATGCTCAGGCTTATCGACGGTTCATCAGTCTGGAGCGAAAACTGGAGCGTAATCCTGCACTCAAGGAGCGGTATTCCGCCTTTATGAGGGAGTACATTGATTTGCATCATATGCACACACAGGACGCACACAGGACACACAGGACACACTGTGCACACAGTACCTACTATAACTACTCGCTCAGCAACGGCTCAGCCTTTGAATGGTAGGCACTCGCACTCGCATCGTATCCTCTTTGCACTCCATCTTGTGGTGTGTCTCCGGACTCCGGACTGTCTGGGATTTTGGTGTCGCTCTGCCCCCGCCCGCCCCCCTCTCTCTCTGTCTCGAATGAGATTTATCAGTTTTTTTTTCTCTGACTCTACTTCAGCTCTCCCGAGGATGGAAAAACCATAGAGTAAGAGGTAGAAAAGCGCCTTAAATTCTTTGCAATTTTCTTCAAAAATATTTCTTCATGCAGCCATTTATCATGGTCGGGCAGCTGTTTTATAGTTTATGACAGGCGAACCGCCCCTCTCCCCCCCTCCCACCTAACCCTTTAATACTATATCTTATAGATATTCCCTTCACACACACTCTAGAAGGACGACCGGTGTCGTAAATGGGGTTTATATGCCGACTGATGCCACTTGGATTTGCCATTTCGGCAGTTCCTTCTCCAGTCCACCAGTCTGCGCTCCTTCAGCTCTCGACTTCGATAAAACGTTTTACTAATTGATTTATGTGCTTAACATGCTGCCAGCTCAGCAGCCCCCCCGCTGCCCCCTCAGTTTCTGGGGATCCAACAATTAGATTTCGCTGGAAAATCCACTAGAAAAGTTGCTCCTTCTTCCGGCCGCCGTCGCGGCCATCAATCATCGATAATGTCGATATGGCGGAGGCCGGACGACGGCGCTCTCCGTCACTTCTTGGCCTCCTTGGGCTCTTTTTGTTTTTTATTAATAAAGCATTTGTTTTCCCCATAATGAGCAGCGACAGGCGGCTGTCAGGAGTGCCACAAAAAGAGAACAACGAGGGGGAACGTTGTGAGTTGCTGCGGACACCGCAACTCTACATTTATACCCGATACTAAGTCAGTATGGCTCTGCTCCGGCAGACGCCGCTAATATTGAACGACACGACAAAGAGTGCTTGCGAGAGAGACAGAAAATCAGTTGTTGCCACAAATTTTCGTCCTTTGGGGGGCGGAAAGGGGTGGGGCGAAATTTTGAGAAATACGTTTTATAGTGAGATCTGGCAGGAGTGCGGATACTAAATTTGGTTACTCTAGCCTTAATAGTCTCTGAGATTTGTGAATATCCCCAGATTTGCATCCTTTGCGGGGCGGAATGGGGTGTGGCGAAATTTTGAAACAAACTCGTCGCGGTCCGATATATTAGGAGTGTGGATATCAAATTTGGTTGCTCTAGCTTTTATAGTCTCTGAGATCTAGGCGCTAATGTTTTACTCTAAGCAAAGCCGGCTATGCTACGTGTGTGTTAGAGAGAGACAGGGCGAGAAAAAATGAAATTGTTTTCTTGATGATGGCTATAATAATAATACGATCCAATTCAGATTCTGCAGTCTAAAAGATATGGTTATTCTCTACGATTCTGCGTTTTTGATTTAATCGTATCTTTAAAACTGTGGATGCCACAGATTTTCGTTCTTTGTGGGGGCGGAAGTGGGCGGGGCGAAGTTTTGAAATATTTTTGTAGCAGTGACATATCACAGAAATCTGGATCCAAAACATCGTTGCTCTAGCTCTTATAGTCTTTGAGCACTAGGCGCTGAAGGGGACGGACAGACGGACAGACGGAAAGACAGACAGACAGACAGGGCTCAATCGACTCGGCTATTGATGCTGATCAAGAATATATATACTTTATGGGGTCGGAAACGATTCCTTCTGGACGTTACACACATCCACTTTCACCACAAATCTAATATACCCCAATACTCATTTTGAGTATCGGGTATAAAAATACCGAAAAGGCGAGAAGAAAAGATCCCTCCCCTGGGACAGCACCAGGGGGCGGGGAGGCAGGGTTCAAAAGACACAAAAAAAAGCTGGCAGCGGCACTTTGTCAAGTAGGTACTAGCAATATTTTATTCCATTTTTTGGCGTTTGTCTAGTTGGGATTTCGCACCCGGCATTCCGATTGCATTCCGGCATTCAACAGGGGGTTGACCCAAAGCAACGGCACTCTCAGGCACCCACTCAATGCCACTGCCAATACAAATTTGCCACATTTTGCATATGGCTCTGAGGGTGGCGCCCCAAGCGCCGCAAGCGCCCGAAAAAATCGACGAAAAACCCAAACGCCATGTGCGAGGGCCGTAAAAAGTTTGTAGATTTCTGGAGTGCGGAGAGTGGGCGGAGAGAGGGGAGAAACTAATGGGGAAAATATTATCACGCGCCATTTTTAAGGCAATTTCACGCATACGCAATCTAATTTATACTTGTGCTAAAAAAAAGGGGGGGACTACTCACATCGCACGCTGAGGTAATAGCCAATCGAGGAGTACTGGAAGTTCAGATGACGGGATGTGCACTTGTACCAGCCGGAATGCTCGCGCCGTATCGATGTGAAGTTGAGGAAGCCATCGCCGGTCTGCGGCACCTGCAAATATTCGAGAAACAGAGAACGGCATAAACGATGTTGATGGGCGGTGGGCGGTGGTGGCTGATGGGATGTGGCATGAGAGCGTCGCCTCGTTATGCGTAAACAATTTTTGGTAATTAAGGCAAGGCAAATAGTTACGGCCAAGTTTAGTCAACTCCACGAAAATCCATTTAAAACTTGCTCCTCTGCCAAAAATCATCACACAAAAGGACGAGGCCGGCGGACTAGACTTACCGGCGGGTCACCGTCGTCCTTCTGCCAGCGCGGCGTGCTCGGGGATTCGAGTCGACGTCGCACTTGAGGCTAACTTCGATGCCCTCGCGGAGCGGATACCCAAAGCCAGGTGTGCGCGAGATGGCAAAGGATGGCGTATCTGCAAAGGATAAAGGATATAAGATATATGTATATGGTGTATAGTAAAGTATAGGAGATGGCAGGTGGTTCTTTCAGTTTGTCTATGACTTTGGCTCAAGATTTTCGGCTGATTCTTTGGAGACTCTGTGGCAACACCAACAGAATAGTTTTTTAATTAAAAAATTTCACTGCCAAGATGGAGAAACTTTTATAATTAAACTAAATGCAAATGTCTGGTCTCCGGAGTCCGGAGACACACCACAAGATGGAGTGCAAAGAGGATACGATGCGAGTGCGAGTGCCTACCATTCAAAGGCTGAGCCGTTGCTGAGCGAGTAGTTATAGTAGGTACTGTGTGCACAGTGTGTCCTGTGTGTCCTGTGTGCGTCCTGTGTGTTTTCTGTCATGCTAGAAGTTAATTACAGCAGGCTTCATCCTTTCAAATTAACAATCCGTAATGCCAGCCGAATTGCAGCTACAAATTTGAATCCCGAAATGCCAATCTAAAATCCATCCATCGACAGCACAACACCCCCTACCCTCCCGTGTGTGATTCGAGTATGTTTCAATTCATTGCATATGCATTGGGCATAAATCAAATGTTTTTTAATTAGAGTCTGAGAGAGAGAGTGAGAGCATCATCGCCTTTGTGGGCTTTTGTAACTAATACAATATGATGAGGTCTCCTCCCGGACAGCAGGTCCATACATCGACATTGGCAGGGGGTAGGGGGCAGGGGGCAGGGGCAAAGGACAAATGAAATTTGTTTGTCGGTTGTTTGCCAAACTATTCAATAGAGATTCGGTTCGTGTCCATGCCTGATTCTAGGTCTGTTTTTGTGGCAGCGGCCGAGGCAGTGTCTGTGACATGCAGACAGCCGTCAGTCGTCAGACATCATACATATGTATGAATGGCCGGCCTTTTTGTGTGGTTAGGCAAGGGGAAACGGGCAGCACAGAAGAAGTGTGTCTACCAATTTGTTGGCCAAAAATATTCCAAAAAGAGAGCCAAACATCGCTCAGCTTATAGGCCCTTGATGTTCCTTTTCGGGCAGATTGTTTTCAAACAAATTTCAATCCCATCTTATGAATCAATCAATGAATGCCTGTCTCGCCATGAGGATGAGTGCCCATCACCAAATGGAAGCTAAATTTATATGGGGGAAAACCCAGAAAACCCAATATTTCCCTGGCCTTTGCCGGATAACATTTTTTCAACATTTTTGCCGGTGGGGCTGGGCCCAGGGATTTTTTATACCCGATACTCAAAATGAGTATTGGGGTATATTAGATTTGTGGTAAAAGTGGATGTGTGTAACGTCCAGAAGGAATCGTTTCCGACCCCATAAAGTGTATATATTCTTGATCAGCATCAATAGCCGAGTCGATAGAGCCCTGTCTGTCTGTCCGTCCGTCCGTCCGTCCGTCCGTCCGTCCGTCCGTCCGTCCGTCTGTCCGTCCCCTTCAGCGCCTAGTGCTCAAAGACTATAAGAGCTAGAGCAACGATGTTTTGGATCCAGACTTCTGTGTCTCTAACACACACGTAGCATAGGCGGCTTTGCTTAGAGTAAAACATTAGCGCCTAGATCTCAGAGACTGCAAAAGCTACAGCAACCAAATTTGGTATCCACACTCCTAATATATCGGACCGAGACGAGCTTGTTTCAAAATTTCGCCACACCCCCTTCCGCCCCCGCAAAGGACGAAAATCTGGGGATAATCATAAATCTCAGAGACTATTAAGGCTAGAGTAACCAAATTTAGTATCCGCACTCCTGTTAGATCTCACTATAAAACGTATATCTCAGAATTTCGCCCCACCGCTTTCCGCCCCACAAAGGACGAAAACCTGTTGCATCCACAATATTGCAGATACGAGAAAACTAAAAAGGCAGAATCATAGATAATGAAGATATGGTCCGGTGGATGAATTTGGATCAGATCGGATAATTTTTATAGCCAAAAGGAACAAATCAATTTTCAGTGGCTACGCAGCGCCCGACGTCACGCTCAGACTGATTTTCTGTCTCTCTCGCACGCACTCTTTGTCGTGTCGTTTAATATTAGCGGCGTCTGCCGGAGGAGAGCCATACTGACTTAGTATCGGGTATAACTGTAGAGTTGCGGTGTCCGCAGCAACTCACAACGTTCCCCCTCGTTTCGTCTGTCAACTGTCTGCATAAAAATGCTACACAAATTACAGATACAGATACAGATACAAATGAATAAAGATACAGTGGCAGTGGCAGTGGCCCACCCACCTCTCCTCCTTCGACTGGCAGCAGGCAAAATGCTTTCATGTGTGTGCATTTTAATTTATACGACGGCCGGCCCCAACAGCAATGCCACTCCCCCTCCCCACCCCTCTGCATAAAAGGCAAAAACTGAATGAATCGGGGAACTTGTTCCTTCTTTTGTTGTTTAATATTGTGGTCGGGGTGGGGTAAAACGGAGCCCTGGGCTCGTTTTGCTGTTGTTATTGCGGTTTTTACAATTTTCATGCCTGCCAATTTTCACAGACACAAATCCCATACGGCTTTTCTACATTTTCCAATCATTTTTCAGGCCAACAGCCCCTCGACAGCCTCAACTAGTCGTGTACCTTGGCATTTGTCATGGCATTATGCGGCTTGACGGGCATAAATAAAGCAAATAACTGTGGCATTTTTTCTGTGGCTCGACCCGATCGAGCCTTGCCTGGTCCGAGCCTGGTCTGGACCTCTATGGGGACGTGGCTGTGGCTTTGTTACTGCCAATTAGTGTGAGTCCTTCTAATTGTCGCCTCACCTTGTCATCGTCATAGTCATCGACATGGTCATCCAAATCTGGAGGGGAATCTGGATTTCTGTTTTGATTCGATTTCATATGCGATGTGCGCATTGCTGCTGAATGGTACAAAGCATTGATTGATGGCTTATTGAGAGGGCCAGCCAGAGGGCGGCACGGAGTCCCGGGAAAAACAACGTACGTGCAACGATGTGCAGTGCAGTCTGTGGCACCGTCTAATGAGTGAGCATTCAAATATATGTAATCAGATTTTTACCAATTCGGACGCTGAATGGTGCTCTCGTTGCTTTTAGAGGCGGTTCGAAAGTTTATTTCATTAAAATCGCCATCAAAGTTCTCACCTTTCGCACTCATTAATGGCATCCATGGTTTGTCCTTTGTTGTTCTTTGTATTCCTTCTATTTTCCGCTCTGTTATCTTGATGATTTCTGACCCTGACTCCACATCCACCGCCAGTCCGCGCCCTCCATCATACCTACGTTTTCCTGCTGCACTTTCAATTAATATAATTTCACCTTTGCTTTCTTTCTTTCCTTTGTATTTCTCGCTGCAGCTGCATAATATTTTTGCCACCCCCCACCAGGCGGCTGCTGGCGTGTGTTAACTTTAGCAATTTAACTTTTTAATCAACATTTGCTTTTTGGTTTTTACATTTATTTACAGCCGCCACCAGTCCAGTCCAGTCCAGTCCACTCTCGCTATCATTGCTGTTCTACTGCCTCTGCTTCTGCTTCTGCTAATTAAACAAGGTGAGATATTCCCTTTGTTTGACTTTTATTCAAAACTTTCCCCCAGGCCCCCCCCACCCAGAGAATAAATGAATGACTGACTGCCTCAGTGACTGACTGAATGACTTGTTGGACATTTGTTGGTCAAAGTTAAATGTAATTTATTGTAAGGAAGCGATCCTGGGCTGGGGTACATATCTCAGTCTACTCCAGGGTCGAAATTACAGCAATATTTATAATTTGCCGGGACTCCGTATTTCGGACCGACGATGGGGGACGGGGCAGCAGTCCCGCGGACGGGAGCGATCGTAGCGTGGGACGGGGCAGTTGGTTTCACCGAGAGCACTCCGGTTATCGCCGAATAGCGCCTTCAGGGCCCCACCGAACTCAGAATCAATACGGAGGTCTTTACTATGCGATAATACCGACAGGTGTCGCCGAGAGTACCTAGGCTATCGCCGGACAGTACTTACGGGACCCGCTGGCCTGAGAGTTACTACGAAGCGGAAAGGGGGACTATGCTATGCGAGAATACCGACAAGTATCACCGAGAGTACCTAGGCTATCGCCGGACGGTACTTACGGGACCCTGTCGGCCTAAGAATTACTACGACGCGGAAAGGGGAACTTTGCTATGCGGAAATACCGACAAGTATCGCCGAGAGTACCTAGGCTATCGCCGGACGGTACTTACGGGAAACTGTCGGCCTAAGAATTACTACGACGCGGAAAGGGGAACTTTGCTATGCGGGAATACCGACAAGTATCGCCGAGAGTACCTAGGTTATCGCCGGACGGTACTTACGGGACCCTGTCGGCCTAAGAATTACTACGAGGGTCAGTAATATCGTTGGGTTACCCGAGTGGTAGTCTTCCGTATTCCTAGGTGTCCGGCGGTCGGGTGATCGTGGCATTCTTCTAACACTCGTCTACTATGGCCACTGGTGACGCATAACTTCCACTGGTGAGATTCTTCCTCGATTGGTCGGTGTCCAGGCTGCCGGTAGATCTGTCCGTTCTCGATTATAAATTCTCTGCATTCTCTGCGCCCCTAGACCTTAGTCGCTTGCGTCAGTTTGTAGAGCGAACCTCTCCGCGAAATCCGGGCAGGCTAAGACGGGTGCTTGGGTTAACTTCTCCTTCAACTCCTCGAAAGCGGCCTGCTGTTCGTCACTCCAGTTCCACCTTTTCTCCCTCTTCAGGAGGCTAGTCATTGGTTGTACAATCGTCGCGAAGTTTGGGACAAACCTCCGGTACCACGATGCCATTCCCAGGCAGCGTCGAAGCTCCTTTATTGAACTGGGTGGGGCCAACTTCCGGACGGCGACGATCTTATCTGGGTCGGTGTGTATATACCCTGCTCACAAATGACATGCCCCAGGTATACGATGCTTTTCTGGAAGAAGCTGCATTTCTTTTGGTTCAATCTTAGATTTGCTTCCCGTAGTCTCCGGAACACCTCTCGCAGATGGTCGACGTGTTCCTCCACCGCCGCGTTGGGTTCCATCTGTGGTCCGATGACGCTGTCCAAGGCTCGCTGGAACGTGGCCGATGCTGAGTGCAGTCCGAACGGCATCACCTTCCAATGGAAGAGTCCTCTGCCCGGAACGGTGAAGGCGGTACATTCTCGGCTCCCCTCGGCCATCGGGATCTGCCAATACCCGTTCTTGAGGTCCAAAGTCGAGATGTAACGTGCATTACGGAGCCTCTCGATGATGTGGTTGATCCTGGGCAGTGGGTAGGCGTCGGGTATTGATTGCGCGTTGAGTTGTCGGTAGAGCGATGCTGGTTTCCCGTGGGGTCGTTCGCTCTGATTGAGCCGCACTGCTGAGCATTTCTGATTTGGCTCGCGTCGATCGTGTTATATTTTTAGCGCCGCCGGGTCCGTCTCGGTCGGGGCTTAGATGCGTTGTCCTTGTATTGCTGCTGGGTCTGGCGTGGTCGAGGCTTCGATGCGTTGTCCTTGTATTGCTGCTGAGTCTGGCGTGTTCGAAACTTAGAAACGTTGTCCTGAGGTTACTGCTGGTTCTGGCGTGGTCGTGGCTTAGCTCCGTTGTCTTGGTAGGGATACTCTGGGTGGTTTTCGAGGCATACGGACTGGCCCTGGGTGTGTCCAGCGGTGTCGCAGTCGTCTCCGTCGAATCCTCGTTGCTCTGGGTGTTCTTCGAGGCGGACGGACTGGCCCTGGGTGTGTCCAGCGGTGTCGCAGTCGTTTCCGTCGAGTCTTCGTTGCTTTGGGTGTTCCTCGAGGCGGACGGACTGGCCCTGGGTGTGTCCAGCGGTGTCGCAGTCGTCTCCGTCGAATCCTCGTTGCTTTGGGTGTTCTTCGAGGCGGAAGGACTGGCCCTGGGTGTGTCCAGCGGTGTCGCAGTCGTCTCCGTCGAATCTTCGTTGATGGTTCTGGCGCGGTCGTATCGAATCGTGGGTTGGGTTCGGGTGGCGTTGCTGGGTCTGGCGTGTTCGAGATCCTGATGCGTTGTCGTGGGTCCATTGCATGGTCTGGCGTGGTTGGGATTCGGGTGCGTTGCCACTGGTACATTGCTGGGTCTGGCGTGGTTTGGATTCTGGTGCGTTGTCTTCGTCCGGTGGGTCGCCGTTGGATTGGTCGAGTGGGTAGGAGCAGCGGATGCAGTCGCGGGACTTTCGTCACTAAAAGTAACCATGCGGGGCCGAGTCGAGGATGATGTGGGGATCGGGTTGGTTTCCCGGATCGCCCGCTGGGTCAACTGCAAGTACGCTCGTCCGCATTGTATTATGGCCTGGACGCCGTAAAGGAAATCGAGCCCCAGTATGATGTCGTCCACTACCATGGGTAGGACTATTAGAATCAACCGCGTTTCCTGTTGATCCAGACGTACCTTGACCGAAACCGCTTGCGTCACCTCCTTTGCTGTACCGTCCGCCAGGCGGACGGTAGTCCTTATATTCCGTTCGTTCCCTCCGGTACTTACTTCATGAGCGATGCGTTGACTGACGAACGACCGCGTTGCTCCCGTGTCGAGGGTAGCTGTGAGCGGTACTCCTTCGATGGTTACTAGCGCGGCGATCCTGCCTCCTTCCAAACTTAAGGGATGAGTTACTCCTGGGGGCCCTGGAGGTATGTCTCCGATCGGTTCCCTGACGAGCGGAGACTTGGCCCGTTTCCCGACTCGGATAGCCTACAGCAGTCGATCGTCCGGTGGCCGCGGCGGCCACACTCCCAACAGAATAGCACTCGCCGATTCCTGCATGAACTGCTGAAATGACCTTCCTCCCCGCAATTACGGCAGGCCCGGCGTGTGTTCACCGGCTGGTCTCCATCCTGGGTCACTACGCGGCTTGCCGTCTCGGCGCTCCGGGAGGGCCCGGTGTCGTCTGGAGGAGCATGCTGTGGGGTGGATAATCCGGGTCCTTGGCGTTCTGGCTTCCGTATTTGGGCGGTCGTTAGCTGGGTGGGTTTGTTCGCGGTCCCTCGTTGTCTCGTACGCTACTTTCAATTGGGTCAGTTCTCGGAGGTCGATCAAGTAGTCCTGAAAGGCTTCTCGGGGTCGTTGGTGACGGGAGCGGATCGTATCTTCCAAGCGCAAAAAGTATCGCGGGGGTAGGAAGAACTCCAAGAACTCCTTCCGGAACTCGGTCCATGGCTTGCCTTGCCTCTGGAACGTCCTAAACCATCCTTCTGCCTTGCCAGTTAGTAGCCCGGAGATGGCTCGCGGCAGTTGTGCTGGGCTTCCGCCATATGAGTCGACCCTTTCTTCCAACCGAAGAACTTCAGACCCCAATTACGCAGCTTATCGGCCAGGGCGGCGAAGGAGATTTCTTCCCTTCCGGGTCGCGAAGTTCCGGCTTCCTCGGGGAAGCGGTGCTGGTGGTGATTGTCACCATGTCGCCGGTCAGTCGTGGTTTCAAGCCGGCCAGAGTCGCCGTGAGCTGCGCGCGGGAACTCGGGAATTATGATAGATAGAGGCTGCTCCGCACAGATTCCTTCCTTCCGCTCTCGCTGACTCGGTCCCGGCGACGGAGACGTGCTCCTCGGGCTTCTCGGGCTGGGCGCGCTGTCGAAGACCATTCCGAGCTCTTTGATCCGTTTTTCTATCCCAGTCGGATGCTCACCGCGCGAGATAAAGGCCGAGATCCGGCTGCGCAGTTCGTCCACTGTCCCGGTTTCACCGAGGCCGAATTCGGCGGCGATGGCCTGCAATTCGTCCTTGCGCCGATACGAAATCCACTGTACCCCCATATCGAAGCACGGTGGTCGAACTGGCACTTCGAGGTCTTTCGCGTTTCCGACGGTAGTATCACGTATTGAGCCTCCGGTAGAATCTTTTCTTAGGTCACGCACTGAATACCGGAGTCCTTGGGGCTAGTCACGGAAGCACGGCGTATGTACGGTTAACACGGTTGTCCAGTGGAGGCGTCCTTGGCGTCCTTGCTGCTTGGGGTACTGGTCGATAGTCCTTGCTATCGTTATCCTTGGAATTGTCCTTGTGGTCCTGGTCGTGCTGGGTTCGTTGATTTAAGCGTTGGATCAGGTCCCGTGTTAATGGCTGAACGCTGACTGATCACTTTGAAGGCTGGGCGTTTACTCTCGGCTATCGTTTTGTAGGCCGGGCTTTGAATGATCACGCTGAAGACCGGGCATTGAATGACTGCTCGCGCTGAGGGCCGGGCATTGACTATCGGCTATTGTTTTGTAGGCCGGGCATTGAATGATCGCGCTGAAGACCGGGCATTGAATGACTGCTCTGAAGACCGGGCGTTGACTGCTCGCGCTGAGGGCCGGGCATTGACTATCGGCTATTGTTTTGTAGGCCGGCATTGAATGATCGCGCTGAAGACCGGGCATCGAATGACTGCTCTGAAGACCGGGCGTTGACTGCTCGCGCTGAGGGCCGGGCATTGACTATTCTCGCTGAGGGCCGGGCGTTGGATATCCTCGCTGAGGGCCGGGCGTCGACTATTCTCGCTGAGGGCCGGGCGTTGACTATCGGCTATTGCTTTGTAGGCCGGGCATTGAATGATCGCGCTGACTATCCTCTTCTGGGTCTGAGTACGAAATATATAGCCGGGCTGGTTGGTCTTCGGGAGGATTCCGACGCTCGCTCGGCCTCTACCGCTCACGACTCGCTGCTCGCCGCGTACGTGTCGCTCTCTCTCTAGCGATTTCTGCACAGCTTCGGCTCCGTTCTCTTTCTCTGCCGCCTCGCCGCGGCGCTCTCCTCCTCATGTGGGCGCAGCGGCCACGTGCTGACGCTATTGCTAGGGAGGTTAGGGAAGCCAGCCTCGGCTGTACGTAAATAATGGGCGACCTCACGTGCGGTTTTTTTTTTTTACAGAGATATACAGCTATTCTTGTCCTAATGATTCCTACTGGCCGTGCTTGCTCCTGGTACAGTCCCGATTCCCATTGCTACTCTTTCTTCTGATCGACTGTTCCACTTAGCGCCCCAAAACATAACGGAATCCCGGAGTCCCTGCTCGGGCGCCATCTGTAAGGAAGCGATCCTGGGCTGGGGTACATATCTCAGTCTTTTCCAGGGTCGAAATTACAGCAATATTTATAATTTGCCGGGACTCCGTATTTCGAAACGACGATGGGGGACGGGGCAGCAGTCCCGCGGACGGGAGCGATCTTAGCGTGGGACGGGGCAGTTGGTTGCACCGAGAGCACTCCGGTTATCGCCGAATAGCGCCTTCAGGGCCCCACCGAACTCAGAATCAATACGGAGGTCTTTACTATACGGAAATACCGGCAAGTATCGCCGAGAGTACCTAGGCTATCGCCGGGCGGTTCTTACGGGACCCTGTCGGCCTAAGAATTACTACGACGCGGAAAGGGGAACTTTGCTATGCGGGAATACCGACAAGTATCGCCGAGAGTACCTAGGCTATCGCCGGACGGTACTTACGGGACCCTGTCGGCCTAAGAATTACTACGACGCGGAAAGGGGAACTTTGCTATGCGGAAATACCGACAAGTATCGCCGAGAGTACCTAGGATATCGCCGGACGGTACTTACGGGACCCTGTCGGCATAAGAATTACTACGACGTGGAAAGGGCAACTTTGCTATGCGGAAATACCGGCAATTATCGCCGAGAGTGCCTAGGCTATCGCCGGACGGCACTTACGGGACCCTGTCGGCCTAAGAATTACTACGACGCGGAAAGGGGAACTTTGCTATGCGGAAATACCGGCAAGTATCGCCGAGAGTGCCTAGGCTATCGCCGGACGGCACTTACGGGACCCTGTCGGCCTAAGAATTACTACGACGCGGAAAGGGGAACTTTGCTATGCGGGAATACCGACAAGTATCGCCGAGAGTACCTAAGCTATCGCCGGACGGTACTTACGGGACCCTGTCGGCCTAAGAATTACTACGAGGGTCAGTAATATCGTTGGGTTACCCGAGTGGTAGTCTTCCGTATTCCTAGGTGTCCGGCGGTCGGGTGATCGTGGCATTCTTCTAACACTCGTCTACTATGGCCACTGGTGACGCATAACTTCCACTGGTGAGATTCTTCCTCGATTGGTCGGTGTCCAGGCTGCCGGTAGATCTGTCCGTTCTCGATTATAAATTCTCTGCATTCTCTGCGCCCCTAGACCGTAGTCGCTTGCGTCAGTTTGTAGAGCGAACCTCTCCGCGAAATCCGGGCAGGCTAAGACGGGTGCTTGGGTTAACTTCTCCTTCAACTCCTCGAAAGCGGCCTGCTGTTCGTCACTCCAGTTCCACCTTTTCTCCCTCTTCAGGAGGCTAGTCATTGGTTGTACAATCGTCGCGAAGTTTGGGACAAACCTCCGGTACCACGATGCCATTCCCAGGCAGCGTCGAAGCTCCTTTATTGAACTGGGTGGGGCCAACTTCTGGACGGCGACGATCTTATCTGGGTCGGTGTGTATATACCCTGCTCACAAATGACATGCCCCAGGTATACGATGCTTTTCTGGAAGAAGCTGCATTTCTTTTGGTTCAATCTTAGATTTGCTTCCCGTAGTCTCCGGAACACCTCTCGCAGATGGTCGACGTGTTCCTCCACCGCCGCTCCGATGGCAATAATGTCAGCAAGGTAAGCGAATGCGTTGGGTTCCATCTGTGGTCCGATGACGCTGTCCAAGGCTCGCTGGAACGTGGCCGATGCTGAGTGCAGTCCGAACGGCATCACCTTCCAATGGAAGAGTCCTCTGCCCGGAACGGTGAAGGCGGTACATTCTCGGCTCCCCTCGGCCATCGGGATCTGCCAATACCCGTTCTTGAGGTCCAAAGTCGAGATGTAACGTGCATTACGGAGCCTCTCGATGATGTGGTTGATCCTGGGCAGTGGGTAGGCGTCGGGTATTGATTGCGCGTTGAGTTGTCGGTAGAGCGATGCTGGTTTCCCGTGGGTCGTTCGCTCTGATTGAGCCGCACTGCTGAGCATTTCTGATTTGGCTCGCGTCGATCGTGTTATATTTTTAGCGCCGCCGGGTCCGTCTCGGTCGGGGCTTAGATGCGTTGTCCTTGTATTGCTGCTGGGTCTGGCGTGGTCGAGGCTTCGATGCGTTGTCCTTGTATTGCTGCTGAGTCTGGCGTGGTCGAAACTTAGAAACGTTGTCCTGAGGTTACTGCTGGTTCTGGCGTGGTCGTGGCTTAGCTCCGTTGTCTTGGTAGGGATACTCTGGGTGGTTTTCGAGGCATACGGACTGGCCCTGGGTGTGTCCAGCGGTGTCGCAGTCGTCTCCGTCGAATCCTCGTTGCTCTGGGTGTTCTTCGAGGCGGACGGACTGGCCCTGGGTGTGTCCAGCGGTGTCGCAGTCGTTTCCGTCGAGTCTTCGTTGCTTTGGGTGTTCCTCGAGGCGGACGGACTGGCCCTGGGTGTGTCCAGCGGTGTCGCAGTCGTCTCCGTCGAATCCTCGTTGCTTTGGGTGTTCTTCGAGGCGGAAGGACTGGCCCTGGGTGTGTCCAGCGGTGTCGCAGTCGTCTCCGTCGAATCTTCGTTGATGGTTCTGGCGCGGTCGTATCGAATCGTGGGTTGGGTTCGGGTGGCGTTGCTGGGTCTGTCGTGTTCGAGATCCTGATGCGTTGTCGTGGGTCCATTGCTGGGTCTGGCGTGGTTGGGATTCGGGTGCGTTGCCACTGGTACATTGCTGGGTCTGGCGTGGTTTGGATTCTGGTGCGTTGTCTTTGTCCGGTGGGTCGCCGTTGGATTGGTCGAGTGGGTAGGAGCAGCGGATGCAGTCGCGGGACTTTCGTCACTAAAAGTAACCATGCGGGGCCGAGTCGAGGATGATGTGGGGATCGGGTTGGTTTCCCGGATCGCCCGCTGGGTCAACTGCAAGTACGCTCGTCCGCATTGTATTATGGCCTGGACGCCGTAAAGGAAATCGAGCCCCAGTATGATGTCGTCCACTACCATGGGTAGGACTATTAGAATCAACCGCGTTTCCTGTTGATCCAGACGTACCTTGACCGAAACCGCTTGCGTCACCTCCTTTGCTGTACCGTCCGCCAGGCGGACGTTAGTCCTTATATTCCGTTCGTTCCCTCCGGTACTTACTTCATGAGCGATGCGTTGACTGACGAACGACCGCGTTGCTCCCGTGTCGAGGGTAGCTGTGAGCGGTACTCCTTCGATGGTTACTAGCGCGGCGATCCTGCCTCCTTCCAAACTTAAGGGATGAGTTACTCCTGGGGGCCCTGGAGGTATGTCTCCGATCGGTTCCCTGACGAGCGGAGACTTGGCCCGTTTCCCGACTCGGATAGCCTACAGCAGTCGATCGTCCGGTGGCCGCGGCGGCCACACTCCCAACAGAATAGCACTCGCCGATTCCTGCATGAACTGCTGAAATGACCTTCCTCCCCGCAATTACGGCAGGCCCGGCGTGTGTTCACCGGCTGGTCTCCATTCTGGGTCACTACGCGGCTTGCCGTCTCGGCGCTCCGGGAGGGCCCGGTGTCGTCTGGAGGAGCATGCTGTGGGGTGGATAATCCGGGTCCTTGGCGTTCTGGCTTCCGTATTTGGGCGGTCGTTAGCTGGGTGGGTTTGTTCGCGGTCCCTCGTTGTCTCGTACGCTACTTTCAATTGGGTCAGTTCTCGCAACGTCTCGAACTGATGTCTACGGGTGAACAGTTGGTATTCCGGCCGAAGGTTTTCGTAGATCCTGTCCAGCTCCCTGTCTGGAGTATACTGAGCTCGTTGCATCATGAGTCGGAGGTCGATCAAGTAGTCCTGAAAGGCTTCTCGGGGTCGTTGGTGACGGGAGCGGATCGTATCTTCCAAGCGCAAAAAGTATCGCGGGGGTAGGAAGAACTCCAAGAACTCCTTCCGGAACTCGGTCCATGGCTTGCCTTGCCTCTGGAACGTCCTAAACCATCCTTCTGCCTTGCCAGTTAGTAGCCCGGAGATGCCTCGCGGCAGTTGTGCTGGGCTTCCGCCATATGAGTCGACCCTTTCTTCCAACCGAAGAACTTCAGACCCCAATTACGCAGCTTATCGGCCAGGGCGGCGAAGGAGATTTCTTCCCTTCCGGGTCGCAAAGTTCCGGCTTCCTCGGGGAAGCGGTGCTGGTGGTGATTGTCACCATGTCGCCGGTCAGTCGTGGTTTCAAGCCGGCCAGAGTCGCCGTGAGCTGCGCGCGGGAACTCGGGAATTATGATAGATAGAGGCTGCTCCGCACAGATTCCTTCCTTCCGCTCTCGCTGACTCGGTCCCGGCGACGGAGACGTGCTCCTCGGGCTTCTCGGGCTGGGCGCGCTGTCGAAGACCATTCCGAGCTCTTTGATCCGTTTTTCTATCCCAGTCGGATGCTCACCGCGCGAGATAAAGGCCGAGATCCGGCTGCGCAGTTCGTCCACTGTCCCGGTTTCACCGAGGCCGAATTCGGCGGCGATGGCCTGCAATTCGTCCTTGCGCCGATACGAAATCCACTGTACCCCCATATCGAAGCACGGTGGTCGAACTGGCACTTCGAGGTCTTTCGCGTTTCCGACGGTAGTATCACGTATTGAGCCTCCGGTAGAATCTTTTCTTAGGTCACGCACTGAATACCGGAGTCCTTGGGGCTAGTCACGGAAGCACGGCGTATGTAAGGTTAACACGGTTGTCCAGTGGAGGCGTCCTTGGCGTCCTTGCTGCTTGGGGTACTGGTCGATAGTCCTTGCTATCGTTATCCTTGGAATTGTCCTTGTGGTCCTGGTCGTGCTGGGTTCGTTGATTTAAGCGTTGGATCAGGTCCCGTGTTGATGGCTGAACGCTGACTGATCACTTTGAAGGCTGGGCGTTTACTCTCGGCTATCGTTTTGTAGGCCGGGCTTTGAATGATCACGCTGAAGACCGGGCATTGAATGACTGCTCGCGCTGAGGGCCGGGCATTGACTATCGGCTATTGTTTTGTAGGCCGGGCATTGAATGATCGCGCTGAAGACCGGGCATTGAATGACTGCTCTGAAGACCGGGCGTTGACTGATCGCGCTGAGGGCCGGGCATTGACTATCGGCTATTGTTTTGTAGGCCGGCATTGAATGATCGCGCTGAAGACCGGGCATCGAATGACTGCTCTGAAGACCGGGCGTTGACTGCTCGCGCTGAGGGCCGGGCATTGACTATTCTCGCTGAGGGCCGGGCGTTGGATATCCTCGCTGAGGGCCGGGCGTCGACTATTCTCGCTGAGGGCCGGGCGTTGACTATCGGCTATTGCTTTGTAGGCCGGTCATTGAATGATCGCGCTGACTATCCTCTTCTGGGTCTGAGTACGAAATATATAGCCGGGCTGGTTGGTCTTCGGGAGGATTCCGACGCTCGCTCGGCCTCTACCGCTCACGACTCGCTGCTCGCCGCGTACGTGTCGCTCTCTCTCTAGCGATTTCTGCACAGCTTCGGCTCCGTTCTCTTTCTCTGCCGCTCGCCGCGGCGCTCTCCTCCTCATGTGGGCGCAGCGGCCACGTGCTGACGCTATTGCTAGGGAGGTTAGGGAAGCCAGCCTCGGCTGTACGTAAATAATGGGCGACCTCACGTGCGGTTTTTTTTTTTTACAGAGATATACAGCTATTCTTGTCCTAATGATTCCTACTGGCCGTGCTTGCTCCTGGTACAGTCCCGATTCCCATTGCTACTCTTTCTTCTGATCGACTGTTCCACTTAGCGCCCCAAAACATAACGGAATCCCGGAGTCCCTGCTCGGGCGCCATCTGTAAGGAAGCGATCCTGGGCTGGGGTACATATCTCAGTCTTTTCCAGGGTCGAAATTACAGCAATATTTATAATTTGCCGGGACTCCGTATTTCGGACCGACGATGGGGGACGGGGCAGCAGTCCCGCGGACGGGAGCGATCTTAGCGTGGGACGGGGCAGTTGGTTGCACCGAGAGCACTCCGGTTATCGCCGAATAGCGCCTTCAGGGCCCCACCGAACTCAGAATCAATACGGAGGTCTTTACTATACGGAAATACCGGCAAGTATCGCCGAGAGTACCTAGGCTATCGCCGGGCGGTTCTTACGGGACCCTGTCGGCCTAAGAATTACTACGACGCGGAAAGGGGAACTTTGCTATGCGGGAATACCGACAAGTATCGCCGAGAGTACCTAGGCTATCGCCGGACGGTACTTACGGGACCCTGTCGGCCTAAGAATTACTACGACGCGGAAAGGGGAACTTTGCTATGCGGAAATACCGACAAGTATCGCCGAGAGTACCTAGGATATCGCCGGACGGTACTTACGGGACCCTGTCGGCATAAGAATTACTACGACGTGGAAAGGGCAACTTTGCTATGCGGAAATACCGGCAATTATCGCCGAGAGTGCCTAGGCTATCGCCGGACGGCACTTACGGGACCCTGTCGGCCTAAGAATTACTACGACGCGGAAAGGGGAACTTTCCTATGCGGAAATACCGGCAAGTATCGCCGAGAGTGCCTAGGCTATCGCCGGACGGCACTTACGGGACCCTGTCGGCCTAAGAATTACTACGACGCGGAAAGGGGAACTTTGCTATGCGGGAATACCGACAAGTATCGCCGAGAGTACCTAGGCTATCGCCGGACGGTACTTACGGGACCCTGTCGGCCTAAGAATTACTACGAGGGTCAGTAATATCGTTGGGTTACCCGAGTGGTAGTCTTCCGTATTCCTAGGTGTCCGGCGGTCGGGTGATCGTGGCATTCTTCTAACACTCGTCTACTATGGCCACTGGTGACGCATAACTTCCACTGGTGAGATTCTTCCTCGATTGGTCGGTGTCCAGGCTGCCGGTAGATCTGTCCGTTCTCGATTATAAATTCTCTGCATTCTCTGCGCCCCTAGACCGTAGTCGCTTGCGTCAGTTTGTAGAGCGAACCTCTCCGCGAAATCCGGGCAGGCTAAGACGGGTGCTTGGGTTAACTTCTCCTTCAACTCCTCGAAAGCGGCCTGCTGTTCGTCACTCCAGTTCCACCTTTTCTCCCTCTTCAGGAGGCTAGTCATTGGTTGTACAATCGTCGCGAAGTTTGGGACAAACCTCCGGTACCACGATGCCATTCCCAGGCAGCGTCGAAGCTCCTTTATTGAACTGGGTGGGGCCAACTTCTGGACGGCGACGATCTTATCTGGGTCGGTGTGTATATACCCTGCTCACAAATGACATGCCCCAGGTATACGATGCTTTTCTGGAAGAAGCTGCATTTCTTTTGGTTCAATCTTAGATTTGCTTCCCGTAGTCTCCGGAACACCTCTCGCAGATGGTCGACGTGTTCCTCCACCGCCGCTCCGAGGGCAATAATTTCAGCAAGGTAAGCGAATGCGTTGGGTTCCATCTGTGGTCCGATGACGCTGTCCAAGGCTCGCTGGAACGTGGCCGATGCTGAGTGCAGTCCGAACGGCATCACCTTCCAATGGAAGAGTCCTCTGCCCGGAACGGTGAAGGCGGTACATTCTCGGCTCCCCTCGGCCATCGGGATCTGCCAATACCCGTTCTTGAGGTCCAAAGTCGAGATGTAACGTGCATTACGGAGCCTCTCGATGATGTGGTTGATCCTGGGCAGTGGGTAGGCGTCGGGTATTGATTGCGCGTTGAGTTGTCGGTAGAGCGATGCTGGTTTCCCGTGGGGTCGTTCGCTCTGATTGAGCCGCACTGCTGAGCATTTCTGATTTGGCTCGCGTCGATCGTGTTATATTTTTAGCGCCGCCGGGTCCGTCTCGGTCGGGGCTTAGATGCGTTGTCCTTGTATTGCTGCTGGGTCTGGCGTGGTCGAGGCTTAGCTCCGTTGTCTTGGTAGGGATACTCTGGGTGGTTTTCGAGGCATACGGACTGGCCCTGGGTGTGTCCAGCGGTGTCGCAGTCGTCTCCGTCGAATCCTCGTTGCTCTGGGTGTTCTTCGAGGCGGACGGACTGGCCCTGGGTGTGTCCAGCGGTGTCGCAGTCGTTTCCGTCGAGTCTTCGTTGCTTTGGGTGTTCCTCGAGGCGGACGGACTGGCCCTGGGTGTGTCCAGCGGTGTCGCAGTCGTTTTCGTCGAATCCTCGTTGCTTTGGGTGTTCTTCGAGGCGGAAGGACTGGCCCTGGGTGTGTCCAGCGGTGTCGCAGTCGTCTCCGTCGAATCTTCGTTGATGGTTCTGGCGCGGTCGTATCGAATCGTGGGTTGGGTTCGGGTGGCGTTGCTGGGTCTGGCGTGTTCGAGATCCTGATGCGTTGTCGTGGGTCCATTGCTGGGTCTGGCGTGGTTGGGATTCGGGTGCGTTGCCACTGGTACATTGCTGGGTCTGGCGTGGTTTGGATTCTGGTGCGTTCTCTTCGTCCGGTGGGTCGCCGTTGGATTGGTCGAGTGGGTAGGAGCAGCGGATGCAGTCGCAGGACTTTCGTCACTAAAAGTAACCATGCGGGGCCGAGTCGAGGATGATGTGGGGATCGGGTTGGTTTCCCGGATCGCCCGCTGGGTCAACTGCAAGTACGCTCGTCCGCATTGTATTATGGCCTGGACGCCGTAAAGGAAATCGAGCCCCAGTATGATGTCGTCCACTACCATGGGTAGGACTATTAGAATCAACCGCGTTTCCTGTTGATCCAGACGTACCTTGACCGAAACCGCTTGCGTCACCTCCTTTGCTGTACCGTCCGCCAGGCGGACGGTAGTCCTTATATTCCGTTCGTTCCCTCCGGTACTTACTTCATGAGCGATGCGTTGACTGACGAACGACCGCGTTGCTCCCGTGTCGAGGGTAGCTGTGAGCGGTACTCCTTCGATGGTTACTAGCGCGGCGATCCTGCCTCCTTCCAAACTTAAGGGATGAGTTACTCCTGGGGGCCCTGGAGGTATGTCTCCGATCGGTTCCCTGACGAGCGGAGACTTGGCCCGTTTCCCGACTCGGATAGCCTACAGCAGTCGATCGTCCGGTGGCCGCGGCGGCCACACTCCCAACAGAATAGCACTCGCCGATTCCTGCATGAACTGCTGAAATGACCTTCCTCCCCGCAATTACGGCAGGCCCGGCGTGTGTTCACCGGCTGGTCTCCATCCTGGGTCACTACGCGGCTTGCCGTCTCGGCGCTCCGGGAGGGCCCGGTGTCGTCTGGAGGAGCATGCTGTGGGGTGGATAATCCGGGTCCTTGGCGTTCTGGCTTTCGTATTTGGGCGGTCGTTAGCTGGGTGGGTTTGTTCGCGGTCCCTCGTTGTCTCGTACGCTACTTTCAATTGGGTCAGTTCTCGCAACGTCTCGAACTGATGTCTACGGGTGAACAGTTGGTATTCCGGCCGAAGGTTCTCGTAGATCCTGTCCAGCTCCCTGTCTGGAGTATACTGAGCTCGTTGCATCATGAGTCGGAGGTCGATCAAGTAGTCCTGAAAGGCTTCTCGGGGTCGTTGGTGACGGGAGCGGATCGTATCTTCCAAGCGCAAAAAGTATCGCGGGGGTAGGAAGAACTCCAAGAACTCCTTCCGGAACTCGGTCCATGGCTTGCCTTGCCTCTGGAACGTCCTAAACCATCCTTCTGCCTTGCCAGTTAGTAGCCCGGAGATGCCTCGCGGCAGTTGTGCTGGGCTTCCGCCATATGAGTCGACCCTTTCTTCCAACCGAAGAACTTCAGACCCCAATTACGCAGTTTATCGGCCAGGGCGGCGAAGGAGATTTCTTCCCTTCCGGGTCGCGAAGTTCCGGCTTCCTCGGGGAAGCGGTGCTGGTGGTGATTGTCACCATGTCGCCGGTCAGTCGTGGTTTCAAGCCGGCCAGAGTCGCCGTGAGCTGCGCGCGGGAACTCGGGAATTATGATAGATAGAGGCTGCTCCGCACAGATTCCTTCCTTCCGCTCTCGCTGACTCGGTCCCGGCGACGGAGACGTGCTCCTCGGGCTTCTCGGGCTGGGCGCGCTGTCGAAGACCATTCCGAGCTCTTTGATCCGTTTTTCTATCCCAGTCGGATGCTCACCGCGCGAGATAAAGGCCGAGATCCGGCTGCGCAGTTCGTCCACTGTCCCGGTTTCACCGAGGCCGAATTCGGCGGCGATGGCCTGCAATTCGTCCTTGCGCCGATACGAAATCCACTGTACCCCCATATCGAAGCACGGTGGTCGAACTGGCACTTCGAGGTCTTTCGCGTTTCCGACGGTAGTATCACGTATTGAGCCTCCGGTAGAATCTTTTCTTAGGTCACGCACTGAATACCGGAGTCCTTGGGGCTAGTCACGGAAGCACGGCGTATGTACGGTTAACACGGTTGTCCAGTGGAGGCGTCCTTGGCGTCCTTGCTGCTTGGGGTACTGGTCGATAGTCCTTGCTATCGTTATCCTTGGAATTGTCCTTGTGGTCCTGGTCGTGCTGGGTTCGTTGATTTAAGCGTTGGATCAGGTCCCGTGTTGATGGCTGAACGCTGACTGATCACTTTGAAGGCTGGGCGTTTACTCTCGGCTATCGTTTTGTAGGCCGGGCTTTGAATGATCACGCTGAAGACCGGGCATTGAATGACTGCTCGCGCTGAGGGCCGGGCATTGACTATCGACTATTGTTTTGTAGGCCGGGCATTGAATGATCGCGCTGAAGACCGGGCATTGAATGACTGCTCTGAAGACCGGGCGTTGACTGCTCGCGCTGAGGGCCGGGCATTGACTATCGGCTATTGTTTTGTAGGCCGGCATTGAATGATCGCGCTGAAGACCGGGCATCGAATGACTGCTCTGAAGACCGGGCGTTGACTGCTCGCGCTGAGGGCCGGGCATTGACTATTCTCGCTGAGGGCCGGGCGTTGGATATCCTCGCTGAGGGCCGGGCGTCGACTATTCTCGCTGAGGGCCGGGCGTTGACTATCGGCTATTGCTTTGTAGGCCGGGCATTGAATGATCGCGCTGACTATCCTCTTCTGGGTCTGAGTACGAAATATATAGCCGGGCTGGTTGGTCTTCGGGAGGATTCCGACGCTCGCTCGGCCTCTACCGCTCACGACTCGCTGCTCGCCGCGTACGTGTCGCTCTCTCTCTAGCGATTTCTGCACAGCTTCGGCTCCGTTCTCTTTCTCTGCCGCCTCGCCGCGGCGCTCTCCTCCTCATGTGGGCGCAGCGGCCACGGGCTGACGCTATTGCTAGGGAGGTTAGGGAAGCCAGCCTCGGCTGTACGTAAATAATGGGCGACCTCACGTGCGGTTTTTTTTTTTTACAGAGATATACAGCTTTTCTTGTCCTAATGATTCCTACTGGCCGTGCTTGCTCCTGGTACAGTCCCGATTCCCATTGCTACTCTTTCTTCTGATCGACTGTTCCACTTAGCGCCCCAAAACATAACGGAATCCCGGAGTCCCTGCTCGGGCGCCATCTGTAAGGAAGCGATCCTGGGCTGGGGTACATATCTCAGTCTACTCCAGGGTCGAAATTACAGCAATATTTATAATTTGCCGGGACTCCGTATTTTGGACCGACGATGGGGGACGGGGCAGCAGTCCCGCGGACGGGAGCGATCTTAGCGTGGGACGGGGCAGTTGGTTGCACCGAGAGCACTCCGGTTATCGCCGAATAGCGCCTTCAGGGCCCCACCGAACTCAGAATCAATACGGAGGTCTTTACTATGCGGAAATACCGGCAAGTATCGCCGAGAGTACCTAGGCTATCGCCGGGCGGTTCTTACGGGACCCTGTCGGCCTAAGAATTACTACGACGCGGAAAGGGGAACTTTGCTATGCGGGAATACCGACAAGTATCGCCGAGAGTACCTAGGCTATCGCCGGACGGTACTTTCGGGACCCTGTCGGCCTAAGAATTACTACGACGCGGAAAGGGGAACTTTGCTATGCGGAAATACCGACAAGTATCGCCGAGAGTACCTAGGCTATCGCCGGACGGTACTTACGGGACCCTGTCGGCATAAGAATTACTACGACGTGGAAAGGGCAACTTTGCTATGCGGAAATACCGGCAATTATCGCCGAGAGTGCCTAGGCTATCGCCGGACGGCACTTACGGGACCCTGTCGGCCTAAGAATTACTACGACGCGGAAAGGGGAACTTTGCTATGCGGGAATACCGACAAGTATCGCCGAGAGTGCCTAGGCTATCGCCGGACGGCACTTACGGGACCCTGTCGGCCTAAGAATTACTACGACGCGGAAAGGGGAACTTTGCTATGCGGGAATACCGACAAGTATCGCCGAGAGTACCTAGGCTATCGCCGGGCGGTACTTACGGGACCCTGTCGGCCTAAGAATTACTACGAGGGTCGGGGGTACCGGCAAGCATCGCCGAGAGTGCCTAGGCAATCGCCGGATAGCACTTACGGGACACCGCCGAACTAAGAATTACTTCAAGTACGAGAATACCGACGCGTATCGCCGAGAGCGCTTAGGCAATCGCTGGACAGCCCCTTTGGGACCCAGGGAACTACGGGGATCAGGCGAGACACCAACAGGCGCCACCGGGGGCGCTTAGACGATCGTCGGATAGCGGCCTCGGGACCCTGCAGGGTCACAAACTACGGGAGGGAATCATGCGGAGGGAACGCCGACAGGTGTCACCGAGAACGCCTAGGCAATCGCCGGACAGCGGCCTCAGGATCCTGTCGGGCTACGAACTACTGGATGAAAGCACGCAGGCTCGGGCAAGAGGCGGGAGGAAGGGCAGAGAAGATGAAGCCCCGGGCCTCCAGGTTCCCTAGTGTATAGATTGTTGGTGGTCGGGCTATGTTTCTGTTATATTCGTTACATTTCACTTTATTCTCTCTTGGTTCCCTACCTATCGCACCGCTCGGCAGCCCGTATACACGTCTAGAGACTAGCTTACCCTGAACTCACACGCTTGTACTCGTCGAAAGCCTCCTCTTTTCCGTGGGTGCAGCGTAGATGCAGGATCTCCTCTCCGTAAGTGTAGTATCGATGCAGGGTCTTCTCCCCGTAAGCGCAGCGTCGATGCCGGATCTTCCCCGTGTCACTGATAGCGTTGGCGTGGATCCGGGCCGCCACGTGTTTTTTTTTTACTTTTTCCAAGCCACTCGAATTTTTCCGCGAACTCGTCCGACTCCTACGACTGCTCCCAATCGACCTTTTTTCGATCCACGTTTTTCTTCTCCAGCCTCAGAACTCTCCCGATCCTGCGCCAGCGTGGGCGGCCAGCGTCGTCATTCTCGCGGCGGTAGAGGGCTGGCGCCGTCGTTCGGCGTCTACGCTGCGCCGGTGACTTTTATCTCTCTTTTTCGCTGCTGGCGCGTCGTTCGCTTTAGATTTCCGCGTTTCTCTTCTGCCGTTGCTGCTGTGGGCTTACTGTTTCGGCGCTTCGTTGTTGCGTCGACGCTGGCGACTTATCTTTTCGGCGCTTCTCGTCTTCGGCCGTCGCTGAATTGATGCTGTTGGCTACCGTTTCGGCTTTTGGTGTATTCCTCTCCCTCTTTTGCTGCTACTGCGTCGTTGGGTTTCTGCTTTCTCGGTGTATTCCTCGCCGTTGCTGCGTCGATGCCGTTGGTTTTCGGCCCTTGGTGTATTCCTCTCTCTTTTTGGCTGCTGCTGCGTCGTTGTTGTTGGGTTTCGTTCTGAAAAGCCAGTGGCGTCCGCCGTGATCGCGACTTGCCCCCCCCCCCCCTTTAAAGAAGATAATAAGCTACGTGGGGCTTAGAGACCCCCTCGGGCCGTATATGAAATACTTAATACGGCTCCTTTGAGTCTTGATTAAAGGGGAAAGCTCTCTCTCCTAGCTCTGGGAAAATGGGACCCACAAGAGTGTGACGAATATACCCTACTATAACCGACGACTATCAGGGCTCAATGACTTTGACTTTGGCTATCTCCCGTCTCCAAATGGATCTTTATTCGTGGAACTTACATTGCACGTCCAGCAGGAGAGAGGCGTTCTGGCGTATCTTCAGGGTGGGATGCTCCATCACGCACAGGATTCGGGCGTTGTGATGTGCTCGATACACGGCCGCAAGACGGGCCTCGCTCTTGGCCCCGCTGTTGATTTTGTAGCCATTCTTGTCCTGGAAAGTGGGGGAGAATGATTAAAATTCCATTAAATTTTAAAGCTTAAACGGCTATGGTGGACTGGCAGGGGATTGTGGGTGGTATGGCCAATTAGTCAGGCCTGTTATCAGGCAGCGGCATCATAAATTTAAATTAAAGTGACTCCCACTCGTCCTCCCCCGTTGGATTGGCAAGGTTTTCAATCAATCATCAGATCATTCGGGTGTGCGGTGGTCTGTTGCGGTGCCGTGTGGTTTGGTGTGGTCTGCAGTTCGACCAGCAAAACACGCAAATTTGTGGCATTTAGGGTCTAAACGACAAACACACATACAGCCACCCCCCTGACAGATGGGTCCACGGAGGGAGGTGGAGCATGTGCATTGCTTGATCTGCTTTTCATTATGCCCGAGTGCCAGACAAACAAATTTTGGGCCCAAACCGCAGCCAGAGGCAAGACCAAGCCAAGTCCAGGAGCCAGCCAGCCAGCCGGAGCAACCATGCGAAGATCCATTATTTGAGCCAAGAGCCGCTGTTATCCACACCTAATGTGTGTGTGTGTCTGTGCCAACCACCACTTGTCCTGCCGACAGTTGCCACTCAATTTGTCTAATCGATTCGGAGGCCAAATGCCCCCGCTTACCTTCTCGTTCTTGATCTCCTCCAGCTCGAGCACCTCGGCGGACACCTTCTGGGCGTGCCGATCCACGCCGGGGCTGAGCAGCACCTCCCAGGTGAGCGTGGGCCGCGGATTGCCGCCCTCGCTGATGCAGGCCAGATTCAGTTCGGAGTTCTGCTTGACGGGCACAAAGATGTTGCCGGCGTCGAGGCGACGGGAGTCGATGAGCAGATACGGGGGCTTGGGGCGATCTAGAAGAAGCCCATTTAGTGTTTGTCTAATGGCCATGGTAATGCCAGTACTTACCCAGAACCACCAGCTTGACGGGTCGGGCATTCTCCGTGTAGCGGCGCGTATTCTCCGCCTCGCACTGCCACTTGCCGTCGTCCTCCAGCATGACATTGGTAATGGTTAGCGCCCCATTAGCCTCTTTGATGAAGCGGTAGTCGGTGACTCGGCTGGTGCGGTCCATGGCGTGGACGACCTGCAGTTGGATGAAGCGGATGAGAGAGAATTGTTGAGAGCTGTTTGCGTTTGCGTTTTTGTTTTCTTGTTACTTCTTTGTATAAAAACTAATGTCACTGGCGAAATTATGCAGAACGCCTTTTGTGAAACTTTTAATGCAGCGCATTAAATGCTCATAAATATAATGCTACCCCCCCCCCCCCCCCCCCCCCACTCCCTTAATTCAAGCTGAAATGTATGGCCGCATTCAAATGCTCCTCAAACCCAACAACAAAAGGAAATTTCATAAAATTACATTTATGGCGAAACAGTACTCGAATACAGATGCAGATACAGATACGAGTATGTGGCTTAATGCGTTTAAGTGCCAATTAAACGTCTGGCCAAAGTATGAGGGTGTCCAGGCATAATTGTAATTCCATTTGTAGTCGAAATGATTAACTTTTGGCATCGGATTACAAAAAAACAAAAAGGTGGAACACATTCCGAGGGAGAGACTTTATCCGCAGACACTCCAAAAACAGGAAAGAATGGGGATCAGGGATATAGAAATATACAAAATATACATTCAAGGCGGGTATTTGTTTGCTGAATGTTTGCGTATATGCGATTCCCTGTAGCCAGAGCCACTATCTGTGTGTGGTTGGGGGCCGGAGTAGTGCTCGGAGTAGACTCCACGATGTCATTGTCTGCCTGACGCTTTTGTCTTCCAGCCCTTTTCTTGTTTTGGGGGCTGTTCTTCATCTCTCTAAATTAAAGTTGTCATTTTTCAAGGGAACGCACAAAAGTATGAAATGGGCCTAATAAATTTCTGCCCGGCATATCCTGCGCCGTTGCGGGGAAAGGGGGAAACCCTAGCCTTGAGTTAGTTAGAGGCTAGTCCAGGGCTGCACACACAAACACATGCCCAGACACATGCATAGGCGCTGAAATGTTTTCTTAAAACAAAAAAGCTTAAAAGTATGCTGCACTTTTCGCACAGCCCGTGCGTGTTCGTGTGCATGTGTATGCGCTCTGTTGCATGTGTAGTTGTGTTTGTGCTGTAACTTAAGTTGTAAATGGAAGATTGCGACGGAAATTACACAAACCTGACGTCGGCTTTGGCCTCCCAGCCACCCGCCCACCCCTCGACACTGCACACGACTTGTGTGTTTGTGCCTGTGTGTGCGTGTACATTTAATGAGCACACACACACACACAAAAAAGAACTCTAGGACTGGCAGGCATTGTTTGTCAATTAGTTTCTAGAGAGCATCATATTCGTGGCCTCCATTCAGGTCATTCGGAATTTGTAAATAGATTACATTCCATTTTTTGATAATTATTAAAAGCCACATCCTGCAGTCAATAGACATTCAATATTCCAGAATATTCGATATTCTGATAATGCCCAGAATAATCTCGGATAAACCTGATATTAGATCCTTGGCATCCATATTCCCCTTTTTCTGTTTTAAACCTGTTCGTCCTCCAACGCAGTCTAATCTGCAGTGGTTGGGAGTGGTTCTGTCCCGTGACTGCACTCTGAGATACATAACTTACGCCTTACCGTGTACTCGTGGCATTGCAGTGCAAACATTACGCCATAACTCACAGGGACAGTCAATACTCGGCTCCACCCATCTCCGAAGTCAACTGTCAACATACGCCCCCTCTCCGCGTGCCTCGCACTGAGCGTTGATTAGGCTAATGTCCTTAGGGCATACGAACAGCTGGCAAGTCTCTTAGCTCTGCGCCAACATCCACCCAGAGAGCCCCAGAGAGCAATTCCTTCTGCAACTTGCACCTGAACGATGGGGGGTCCGTACATACATACTTGTTACGAGGGCATGCAATCTCTTGGTCGTGTGCATTGTTCGAGTTCCAGAACGCCGACAACTTTGCCAACCGCCACTTAATGCAAGAGTCGAGTGGCAAGAGCCGCGAGGCGTGGCAGAGGCAGAGGCAGGGGCTGCACTTTGCCTGCCATGCGGTGGTGGTGGCGGTGAAGTGTGCGGCTTTTGTGGCAATTCTGCGTGGCAAGCCGCAAGAGCAGGAGCAGCCTGTGTGGCATCCTCATTACTGCCATTAGAAACTAAAAGCCTTTTAATCGACTCTGAATAGTCTACATTCCACCGCATGGAGCCACTCGGTTGAGTGGCATGAATAGATTTTGCTGATTACCAATTAATTCATTGACTAAATGCAGTGTGGAAGATGTTTTTCCTGGCCAGCCCTAGGGCTTGTCTTGCCCCATATGACTCGTTTTATTGCCTTCTGCAGGGCATACCTCCTTCTGGCTTCCATCTTTTACCCTACCACATGCCGCACGATGCTTCATTACACACACGCACACACAGACACAGAGAGGAAGAATGTCAGCGACATTTACACAATGTCAACTATAAATGCATTGCCAAACGCACGACGGGGAAGAGGCAGGGGGAAGGCGCAGGCAAGAGCCAGCTGCAATTGGGGACACCTTTGGTCAGGTGCGGCGCTCCACCGACTCTCGACTCTTGACTGCTGTCTCTGTGTGTCTCTCTGCTTTGCAATTGTGTCAAATTAATTGTCAACTGTTGTGCCTCTTTTGCTCTCTCCCTCTCCCTCTCTCTCTCTCTCTCTCTCTCTCTCTCTCTCTCTCTCTCTCTCTCTCTGTGTGTGTCTGTGTGTGTTGTCTGACGTCTGTTTGATAAATTGCATTTAATGGTTGCCGCCAATTAACAGCAATTTTTGCTCTGCCGCTGCCGTTTTGTTTTCCACTCTCCTCTGACCTTTCCCCTTCTATGTGGAAGTTTTTTTTGCGGCGGCTGCACTTTAAAAGAGCGAACGGGCCTAATAGAAATTGATAGCCGCCTTAGGTCCGTCTCCCAGCCCTGAGAGGGGGCCACAATTCCTCGTCCTTCATGTTGACCACGTTCCTTGGCCATATTTCTCACTTCAGCACGCACTGCATTACAAAAATTAGATAAAACATTACGGGTGTGGGGTACTCGTCTTTCTCGTGGCTGCTGCTCTCACACATGGCTGGCCCTTGTTTTAACACAACTAATACAATTTCACCGTTGGGAAATGCTCAGCGCGATGGCGGCTGCCGCTGCTGCTGCAATGGCGTTGATTTTATTTGCCATCGCAGAGTCCGACCAGCAGAGATTAGCCTCGTGCCCCGTGCCTCGTGCCCCCTGCTCGACAATGTTAGTAACTCAATAAACTTGTCAAAGGTACAAAGTAGTAGGCAACTTGCCGCCTTTTCCTCTCGTCAGCTCTGCTCCTCCCCTAAGTGGTGGCTTTTCTTCAACCCGAGTCGCCGAGTGATTAATTTGCGGGCTTGATGTGATTTACTTGCAGCTGCAGCTGCAGTTGAATCAGTTGTTAGTTGCTATCCTGGCGTTGTTATCCTGGCGTGCCACCATGTCCTTGGGGAGCAATCAACGCACTCTGAGAGCGCGTTGGCAGCCCGGCCGTGGCGACATAATTGCACGAAGCCCGAAGGTGGACTACACTTTGTTTGCCCCTTGCAATTGCAACTCAATAACTTGTGCTCCATGGTGGCTCGGCCGCCTCCAGCCTCAGAGGGGGGCCTCATTACGAGGCAGGGCAGCACCCCCACCCTCACCGGCCATGACCAACGACTCGGAAACTGAAAGACAAACTCCGGAGCACAAACGCGCGAGCTTTTGACATCAGAAACTACGGAATAATAGCGATTATCCCATTTGCATAGCGCGGCAGTTAGCGCGACAAATAAGCGATGGGATGGCCAGCAGACACTGAGGGCTGGAAAGCCAGAGGAAAGCCGGGAAAAACTGCCACTCGAGACGTCTCGGGCAGAAGGAACCTACGGCCCTGAAGGACATCAGCAGTCAGACATTCCCCGGATGGAAAAAGAACAAAGAGGACAAACAGAGGAAGCAGAGGAATGCAGATGCAGGGGGGGACAAGTGCTCAAGTGAAAGGCTAAGAATGCAATTAAAGTCAAAAGGTTGGACAAGTTGGCAGTCCCGACAGCTCCACTTGAGAGGGAGAGAGAGAGAGAGAGAGAGATATATAGTTGTGGTGGTACACTCACCTGGCCATTCTTGTACCACATGCTGGAAGCAAAGTCCAGATCCACCTCGCACATCAGCCGGATCTCCGAGTGCTGCTCGGCATAGACCACGGACATCTCCTCGTCCTCGTAGGGATTCGGCGGCACTGGCCGCAGCGGCAGCACCCGCGGCTCGAGCGGCTCCTCGTCCTCGCTGTCGTCCGCATCCTCGCGCGGACTCTTGCGCCCGAACACGTCCCGCACCCCAGTGCCGCTGTCGAACTCCTCGACATCGTCTATGATGACGACCGGCTCCTTCTGCTTGGGCTTGAGGTCCTCGGGCACCAGGTGGAGCGTGAAGCGCACCCGCTTCGCCTTTGGCGTGGTCAGACCCGTGGCCGAATGAATCTCTTTCGGAATGTTTTCTCCATGCATGCAAATCGCCTGGTAATCCCATCGGCACACACACACACCCACACACATCCCAAGCTATTTTCATGCCTAACTTTGTGCGACTTGTTAGCCCTCCCCTTGTGAAGCCCTCGGCTTCAGCTTCAGCTCATCCAGTGGCTGTGCCTGTGTCTGGAGGAGTCAACTGTAGCCAGAGCCACTATCTGTGTGTGGTTGGGGGCCGGAGTAGTGCTCGGAGTAGACTCCACGCTGTCATTGTCTGCCTGACGCTTTTGTCTTCCAGCCCTTTTCTTGTTTTGGGGGCGGGGGCTTGGGGGCCAGCTGGGGGACCGACTGTTCTTCATCTCTCTAAATTAAAGTTGTCATTTTTCAAGGGAACGCACAAAAGTATGAAATGGGCCTAATAAATTTCTGCCCGGCATATCCTGCGCCGTTGCGGGGGAAAGGGGGAAACCCTAGCCTTGAGTTAGTTAGAGGCTAGTCCAGGGCTGCACACACAAACACATGCCCAGGCACATGCAAAGGCGCTGAAATGTTTTCTTAAAACAAAAAAGCTTAAAAGTATGCTGCACTTTTCGCACAGCCCGTGCGTGTTCGTGTGCATGTGTATGCGCTCTGTTGCATGTGTAGTTGTGTTTGTGCTGTAACTTAAGTTGTAAATGGAAGATTGCGACGGAAATTACACAAACCTGACGTCGGCTTTGGCCTCCCAGCCACCCGCCCACCCCTCGACACTGCACACGACTTGTGTGTTTGTGCCTGTGTGTGCGTGTAAATTTAATGAGCACACACACACACACAAAAAAGAACTCTAGGACTGGCAGGCATTGTTTGGCAATTAGTTTCTAGAGAGCATCATATTCGTGGCCTCCATTCAGTTCATTAGGAATTTGTAAATAGATTACATTCCATTTTTGATAATTATTAAAAGCCACATCCTGCAGTCAATAGACATTCAATATTCCAGAATATTCGATATTCTGATAATGCCCAGAATAATCTCGGATAAACCTGATATTAGATCCTTGGCATCCATATTCCCCTTTTTCTGTTTTAAACCTGTTCGTCCTCCAACGCAGTCTAATCTGCAGTGGTTGGGAGTGGTTCTGTCCCGTGACTGCACTCTTAGATACATAACTTACGCCTTACCGTGTACTCGTGGCATTGCAGTGCAAACATTACGCCATAACTCACAGGGACAGTCAATACTCGGCTCCACCCATCTCCGAAGTCAACTGTCAACATACGCCCCCTCTCCGCGTGCCTCGCACTGAGCGTTGATTAGGCTAATGTCCTTAGGGCATACGAACAGCTGGCAAGTCTCTTAGCTCTGCGCCAACATCCACCCAGAGAGCCCCAGAGAGCAATTCCTTCTGCAACTTGCACCTGAACGATGGGGGGTCCGTACATACATACTTGTTACGAGGGCATGCAATCTCTTGGTCGTGTGCATTGTTCGAGTTCCAGAACGCCGACAACTTTGCCAACCGCCACTTAATGCAAGAGTCGAGTGGCAAGAGCCGCGAGGCGTGGCAGAGGCAGAGGCAGGGGCTGCACTTTGCCTGCCATGCGGTGGTGGTGGCGGTGAAGTGTGCGGCTTTTGTGGCAATTCTGCGTGGCAAGCCGCAAGAGCAGGAGCAGCCTGTGTGGCATCCTCATTACTGCCATTAGAAACTAAAAGCCTTTTAATCGACTCTGAATAGTCTACATTCCACCGCATGGAGCCACTCGGTTGAGTGGCATGAATAGATTTTGCTGATTACAAATTAATTCATTGACTAAATGCAGTGTGGAAGATGTTTTTCCTGGCCAGCCCTAGGGCTTGTCTTGCCCCATATGACTCGTTTTTTTGCCTTCTGCAGGGCATACCTCCTTCTGGCTTCCATCTTTTACCCTACCACATGCCGCACGATGCTTCATTACACACACGCACACACAGACACAGAGAGGAAGAATGTCAGCGACATTTACACAATGTCAACTATAAATGCATTGCCAAACGCACGACGGGGAAGAGGCAGGGGGAAGGCGCAGGCAAGAGCCAGCTGCAATTGGGGACACCTTTGGTCAGGTGCGGAGCTCCACCGACTCTCGACTCTTGACTGCTGTCTCTGTGTGTCTCTCTGCGTTGCAATTGTGTCAAATTAATTGTCAACTGTTGTGCCTCTTTTGCTCTCTCCCTCTCCCTCTCTCTCTCTCTCTCTCTCTCTCTCTCTCTCTCTCTCTCTCTCTCTCTCTCTGTGTGTGTCTGTGTGTGTTGTCTGACGTCTGTTTGATAAATTGCATTTAATGGTTGCCGCCAATTAACAGCAATTTTTGCTCTGCCGCTGCCGTTTTGTTTTCCACTCTACTCTGACCTTTCCCCTTCTATGTGGAAGTTTTTTTTGCGGCGGCTGCACTTTAAAAGAGCGAACGGGCCTAATAGAAATTGATAGCCGCCTTAGGTCCGTCTCCCAGCCCTGAGAGGGGGCCACAATTCCTCGTCCTTCATGTTGACCACGTTCCTTGGCCATATTTCTCACTTCAGCACGCACTGCATTACAAAAATTAGATAAAACATTACGGGTGTGGGGTACTCGTCTGTCTCGTGGCTGCTGCTCTCACACATGGCTGGCCTTTGTTTTAACACAACTAATACAATTGCACCGTTGGGAAATGCTCAGCGCGATGGCGGCTGCCGCTGCTGCTGCAATGGCGTTGATTTTATTTGCCATCGCAGAGTCCGACCAGCAGAGATGAGCCTCGTGCCCCGTGCCTCGTGCCCCCTGCTCGACAATGTTAGTAACTCAATAAACTTGTCAAAGGTACAAAGTAGTAGGCAACTTGCCGCCTTTTCCTCTCGTCAGCTCTGCTCCTCCCCTAAGTGGTGGCTTTTCTTCAACCCGAGTCGCCGAGTGATTAATTTGCGGGCTTGATGTGATTTACTTGCAGCTGCAGCTGCAGTTGAATCAGTTGTTAGTTGCTATCCTGGCGTTGTTATCCTGGCGTGCCACCATGTCCTTGGGGAGCAATCAACGCACTCTGAGAGCGCGTTGGCAGCCCGGCCGTGGCGTCATAATTGCACGAAGCCCGAAGGTGGACTACACTTTGTTTGCCCCTTGCAATTGCAACTCAATAACTTGTGCTCCATGGTGGCTCGGCCGCCTCCAGCCTCAGAGGGGGGCCTCATTACGAGGCAGGGCAGCACCCCCACCCTCACCGGCCATGACCAACGACTCGGAAACTGAAAGACAAACTCCGGAGCACAAACGCGCGAGCTTTTGACATCAGAAACTACGGAATAATAGCGATTATCCCATTTGCATAGCGCGGCAGTTAGCGCGACAAATAAGCGATGGGATGGCCAGCAGACACTGAGGGCTGGAAAGCCAGAGGAAAGCCGGGAAAAACTGCCACTCGAGACGTCTCGGGCAGAAGGAACCTACGGCCCTGAAGGACATCAGCAGTCAGACATTCCCCGGATGGAAAAAGAACAAAGAGGACAAACAGAGGAAGCAGAGGAATGCAGATGCAGGGGGGACAAGTGCTCAAGTGAAAGGCTAAGAATGAAATTAAAGTCAAAAGGCTGGACAAGTTGGCGTCCCGACAGCTCCACTTGAGAGGGAGAGAGAGAGAGAGAGAGAGATATATAGTTGTGGTGGTGCACTCACCTGGCCATTCTTGTACCACATGCTGGAAGCAAAGTCCAGATCCACCTCGCACATCAGCCGGATCTCCGAGTGCTGCTCGGCATAGACCACGGACATCTCCTCGTCCTCGTAGGGATTCGGCGGCACTGGCCGCAGCGGCAGCACCCGCGGCTCGAGCGGCTCCTCGTCCTCGCTGTCGTCCGCATCCTCGCGCGGACTCTTGCGCCCGAACACGTCCCGCACCCCAGTGCCGCTGTCGAACTCCTCGACATCGTCTATGATGACGACCGGCTCCTTCTGCTCGGGCTTGAGGTCCTCGGGCACCAGGTGGAGCGTGAAGCGCACCCGCTTCGCCTTTGGCGTGGTCAGACCCGTGGCCGAATGAATCTCTTTCGGAATTTTTTTTCATGCATGCAAATCCCCTGGTAATCCCATCGGCACACACACACACCCACACACATCTCAAGCTATTTTCATGCCTAACTTTGTGCGACTTGTTAGCCCTCCCCTTGTGAAGCCCTCGGCTTCAGCTTCAGCTCATCCAGTGGCTGTGCCTGTGTCTGGAGGAGTCAACTGTAGCCAGAGCCACTATCTGTGTGTGGTTGGGGGCCGGAGTAGTGCTCGGAGTAGACTCCACGATGTCATTGTCTGCCTGACGCTTTTGTCTTCCAGCCCTTTTCTTGTTTTGGGGGCTGTTCTTCATCTCTCTAAATTAAAGTTGTCATTTTTCAAGGGAACGCACAAAAGTATGAAATGGGCCTAATAAATTTCTGCCCGGCATATCCTGCGCCGTTGCGGGGGAAAGGGGGAAACCCTAGCCTTGAGTTAGTTAGAGGCTAGTCCAGGGCTGCACACACAAACACATGCCCAGGCACATGCATAGGCGCTGAAATGTTTTCTTAAAACAAAAAAGCTTAAAAGTATGCTGCACTTTTCGCACAGCCCGTGCGTGTTCGTGTGCATGTGTATGCGCTCTGTTTGCATGTGTAGTTGTGTTTGTGCTGTAACTTAAGTTGTAAATGGAAGATTGCGACGGAAATTACACAAAACTGACGTCGGCTTTGGCCTCCCAGCCACCCGCCCTGTGCCTGTGTGTGCGTGTAAATTTAATGAGCACACACACACACACACAAAAAAGAACTCTAGGACTGGCAGGCATTGTTTGTCAATTAGTTTCTAGAGAGCATCATATTCGTGGCCTCCATTCAGGTCATTGGGAATTTGTAAATAGATTACATTCCATTTTTGATAATTATTAAAAGCCACATCCTGCAGTCAATAGACATTCAATATTCCAGAATATTCGATATTCTGATAATGCCCAGAATAATCTCGGATAAACCTGATATTAGATCCTTGGCATCCATATTCCCCTTTTTCTGTTTTAAACCTGTTCGTCAGTTCTTTCCATACATTCGTCGAAGACGGACGTGTCGCGCATTGAAGTTTCTAAATAATCGCAAAGAGCATTCTGTGTGCTTATCTCGCACGAGAATCTATTTTTAGACACTGCGTAGCGGTGTCGGTAACACGAGAACAACAAAGAACAGTAAGCGAAGTAAGCTGTCGTACAGCGGGCAAGCTTTTGCCCTCGCCCTGCGCGCAGCCGCAAACGAAGGGCAACAAAAGCTCAACTTTTCTTAGTAGCAAGAATTCTTGATGCTAGGCAATCACAAATTTGTAACAAGCAAATTTCGTGAAGTGCCAAAAAATGGACGTAGACTCACCTGATCATTCCCAGCTTAGTGATAAGCTTTCAGCGACTGATAAGATGAGGAAAATAGCTGGTGCACCTGCAGAATTCCGTGCCAGCTTGGCTAAAGACCTATATAAGGCAATTGGAACGCCTAACTACAATAGTAGCTTGATCGCAACGACTACAAGCACTATTACCACGAGCACACTATCTTTTTCAACAGGGAAATGTCCAGCGAATTACTCAATGGCAAATACCGTAACTGGCAGCATATGTTCAGTACCGAGCACCTCGAGAGCTGAGGCGTCTACTTCAAGCTTAGCCAAAAAAGTATCCCAAGGAAAAGATTGTAGCTTTCAGATGCCGATGGTCTCTATTAGTAAAAAGCAAAAAAGAGCTGATAAAGTCTCAAAAACAATTAAAAAAACTACACACCCAGCTATTCCAAAAAATCACCCATTCAAGGGCCGCCAAAATTTTACACCTGTTACTACCCTTCAGTAGCACTTCTAAATAATCGCTATGCAGCGCTATCTGAAGAAGCTGAATCTGTCATGGAACTGGACGAAGAAGAGCAACATGGGCTAGTAGCAAACGAAGATAGCAATGAGCAGCAGCCAAGCATAGTGCCTAAGCCTCCAGCTATTTGCGTGCCGCAAGTGAATAAAATGGACAAACTCGAAGACGCCCTCAATTCTGTAATTCCAGCTGATGAGTATGACATTCGCACATCCAGATTTGGAGTTTCGCGTATATATGCAAAAAATTCCCAAGCTTTTCGAACAGTTATTGATATGCTGACGAAGCAAAACTGTGAATTCTGGCACCATCAGTTGAGAGAGGATACGCCGTACAGATTGATTATTCGAGATATCCATCCAAATGTACCAAAACACTTAATTGAGCACACTTTCACCGACAAAGGTTTCACAGTCATGAACATCTACTGCCCCAGGAAGCCAAACTGGCGTAATATTGAAATAAATAAAGAGGATGATCATGAAATAAATAACTTAAAAACAAGACAGAGTATGTTCTACGTGAACCTAAAGAAAACACCAAATATTGCAGAGGCACTTAAGATTACTCAAATTGGAAGGCACAGAGTAACAGTAATTAAGGCAAAGCACAGTAAAGAATTGGTGCAGTGCTTTAGATGCCAAGATTTTGGACATACGCGAAACTACTGCCTTAAAAAGCCAGTCTGTGGAAAATGCTCTGGCGACCACTATACTGGATCAAAATCGTGCGAACTAAGTCTTAGTAACAAATCCATTTGTGCAAACTGCGGCGAAGATCACCTATCTAGCTATAAAAGTTGTTCAGTCCGAATTGAACTCAGCAAGAAGCTTAAGCCGACAGCCAGACTACCAGAAGATGGAATGCCTGCCAGTAGCAAAAATAAAAATCACCCAGTCGGATCGCAAGTCATCTCAAATGCCAATGTGAGGAGTGGGTTCTCCTATGCAGACATAACAAGACCGCGTGCAGAGAAAAATATTAACGTGAACACATTACATGACAGCTCCCGGTTGTTTAATGGTGCTGAAGATCAACATTTTAGTAGCAAATTCAAAATATTAGAAAAAGCTATAAACGACCTTAATAGTAGAATGGATCAAATGTTCAAACTAATACAGGATACGATGGAGGCAAACAAAGCCTTCCGCGACCTGGTACAGAAGCTTATTTCAAAATGAACAAGCTTCAATTAAAAATCGGATTATGGAATGCACGAGGGCTAGTCAAGAACATTGAAGAACTTAGACTTTTCCTTAATGCTAATAAAATCGATGTAATGTTGATAACAGAGACACATATGCGCCCTGGTCGGAGAGCATTCGTACCAGGATACGATCAATATTACGCTGATCATCCCAGCGGAACATCGAAAAGTGGCTCTGCTCTGTTCATACGATCGTCCATTGCCCATACTCAGAACGAACCTATGTCCAGGATAAACATACAAGTTGCCAGCGTGAGTGTGCCGACTAATGTTGGATGCATCAAGATCTCCTCAATATACCTGCCACCCAACCAACCTTGGAGTACAACTGATTTTGAGAAACTTTTTCTTAGCCTGGGGAACAGATTCATCGCAGGCGGTGACTTTAACGCAAAGCACCCATGGTGGGGTAACGTCAGATCATGCTGTCGAGGGAAGCGATTGCAAGAGGCCATCGTCAGTAGCACATGCGAAATCCTTGCCACTGGCGAGGCAACTTTCTTCTCATACAACACTCGCCTTACACCTTCTGCTCTCGACTTTTTCATTGTCAACGGGATTGCGCAAAACAAGCTGTCAGTCGAAACTAAATATGAACTCTCCTCGGATCACCTGCCAATTGTAGCATCAGTGCATCATTCTCCTCAAATCAAAACTATGAAGCAACAAATTCTCCCTCGAGGCTCTTGCGTTGAAGTATTTCAAGCCGAACTAGATAGTAGAATCAACCTCAACACGGAAATAAAAAGTCCCGATGATATAGAAGATGCAATCTCGATATTTATGAGAAACGTAATATTGGCTGCATCTTCTGCTGCGCCTGTAAACCAATGTTCACCAAGCCAACGACGACAAGATACTCTTCCCCAAGTGCCGTAGCTCTCCTGCGCCTGAAAAGAAGAGTAAGAAGAGAGTATGCGAGAACGGGTGATACTCGAGTTCATCAAATCTACTTGAGACTATCAAACCGTTTGCAAAAGGTACTTGCAAAAGTCAAGCAGACGAGCATTGATAACATTTTAGAAAAAGCTGGCCCCGATGCATCTTTCAACTATACTCTCTGGAAGCTTACAAGCCGATTTAAAAGAGTAGTCATGCCTAAATCGCCAATTAAAAATCCAGCAGGCGGTTGGTGCTACTCCAGTCAGCAAAAGGCTGATATCTTCGCAGACAGTTTAGAGCAAAGATTTAAGCCATTTAATCTTACGTCTGCTGTTACACGAAGGGCCGTCGAGCTATAATTGGAAATGCCATTTCAAATGTCCTTGCCAGCAAGCCCAGTCACATTTCAAGAGGTGGTGCAGCAAATTAAGAAGCTGAAGGCCAAAAAATCCCCTGGTGAGGACCTGCTGGACAACAGGACTTTAAAACTTCTGCCTAAAAAAGCGCTGCTATTTATAGTGCTGCTCCTCAACAGCATTCTTAGGATAGGACACTTTCCTACCTGCTGGAAGATGGCGCTAATCTCCATGGTACCTAAGCCAGAAAAACAACACACAGAAGTCGATGGCTACAGACCAATTAGCCTGCTCTCAGCGCTAGGGAAGATGGCGGAAAGATTGATACTGAACCGCATCATGCAGCTTGAACCTGTAAAGAAAAGAATTCCAAAGTGGCAGTTTGGATTTAGACAAGGTCACGGCACGCCAGAACAACTTCATCGAGTGGTCAACTTCGCGCTTGATGCAATGGAGCAAAAAATGTATTCGGTAGCTGTGTTTATGGACATTCAACAAGCGTTTGACAGGGTGTGGCATGATGGCCTCCTCTTTAAGCTGAGAAACATATTGCCGCCGCAGCTATTCCAGCTGGTGAGTAGCTTTCTAATGGACAGAAGTTTTAGAGTTGTTGTAAATGGAGCAAAATCATCGAAGCGCCCAATCTGTGCAGGCGTCCCACAAGGTAGCATTCTTGGACCAACGTTATATACCCTATATACAGCGGATATGCCTTCCTCAAGGGTAATAACTGGGTTGGACGAGGACGATGTGTTGATAGCAACCTACGCGGATGACACTGCAGTGCTGACCAGAAGTCCAAGCATAAATCTAGCTACGGAAGCTCTGCAACAATATGTGAGCAGCTTTGAGGTCTGGGCTCAGAAATGGAACATAGGCATCAACAGCAGCAAATGTGCTAATGTTACTTTTGCTACGAGAACACTTTCTTGCGGAGGCATTAATATGCTGAGCTCGTACAAATACCTGGGTGTTGTACTCGACAGGTCACTAAATTTCAAAACCCATACTACCATGGTTCGACAGTCTGTGATGGCGAAAGCGGGAAAGATGGCGTGGCTACTTGCACCAAGAAATAAGCTATCGCTGTACAGCAAAGTCACGATATACAAGTCCATCCTCAGCCCCATATGGAAATACGCACTTCAAGTTTACGGCATCGCGTCAAAAACCAACTTAAATAAAATTAGAGTTGCTCAGTCAAAAATTCTACGACGAATATGCAATGCTCCATGGTACATACGAAACAGCGACATCTCTCTCTCTGTGTGTGTCTGTGTGTGTTGTCTGACGTCTGTTTGATAAATTGCATTTAATGGTTGCCGCCAATTAACAGCAATTTTTGCTCTGCCGCTGCCGTTTTGTTTTCCACTCTACTCTGACCTTTCCCCTTCTATGTGGAAGTTTTTTTTGCGGCGGCTGCACTTTAAAAGAGCGAACGGGCCTAATAGAAATTGATAGCCGCCTTAGGTCCGTCTCCCAGCCCTGAGAGGGGGCCACAATTCCTCGTCCTTCATGTTGACCACGTTCCTTGGCCATATTTCTCACTTCAGCACGCACTGCATTACAAAAATTAGATAAAACATTACGGGTGTGGGGTACTCGTCTTTCTCGTGGCTGCTGCTCTCACACATGGCTGGCCTTTGTTTTAACACAACTAATACAATTGCACCGTTGGGAAATGCTCAGCGCGATGGCGGCTGCCGCTGCTGCTGCAATGGCGTTGATTTTATTTGCCATCGCAGAGTCCGACCAGCAGAGATGAGCCTCGTGCCCCGTGCCTCGTGCCCCCTGCTCGACAATGTTAGTAACTCAATAAACTTGTCAAAGGTACAAAGTAGTAGGCAACTTGCCGCCTTTTCCTCTCGTCAGCTCTGCTCCTCCCCTAAGTGGTGGCTTTTCTTCAACCCGAGTCGCCGAGTGATTAATTTGCGGGCTTGATGTGATTTACTTGCAGCTGCAGCTGCAGTTGAATCAGTTGTTAGTTGCTATCCTGGCGTTGTTATCCTGGCGTGCCACCATGTCCTTGGGGAGCAATCAACGCACTCTGAGAGCGCGTTGGCAGCCCGGCCGTGGCGTCATAATTGCACGAAGCCCGAAGGTGGACTACACTTTGTTTGCCCCTTGCAATTGCAACTCAATAACTTGTGCTCCATGGTGGCTCGGCCGCCTCCAGCCTCAGAGGGGGGCCTCATTACGAGGCAGGGCAGCACCCCCACCCTCACCGGCCATGACCAACGACTCGGAAACTGAAAGACAAACTCCGGAGCACAAACGCGCGAGCTTTTGACATCAGAAACTACGGAATAATAGCGATTATCCCATTTGCATAGCGCGGCAGTTAGCGCGACAAATAAGCGATGGGATGGCCAGCAGACACTGAGGGCTGGAAAGCCAGAGGAAAGCCGGGAAAAACTGCCACTCGAGACGTCTCGGGCAGAAGGAACCTACGGCCCTGAAGGACATCAGCAGTCAGACATTCCCCGGATGGAAAAAGAACAAAGAGGACAAACAGAGGAAGCAGAGGAATGCAGATGCAGGGGGGGACAAGTGCTCAAGTGAAAGGCTAAGAATGAAATTAAAGTCAAAAGGCTGGACAAGTTGGCGTCCCGACAGCTCCACTTGAGAGGGAGAGAGAGAGAGAGAGAGAGATATATAGTTGTGGTGGTGCACTCACCTGGCCATTCTTGTACCACATGCTGGAAGCAAAGTCCAGATCCACCTCGCACATCAGCCGGATCTCCGAGTGCTGCTCGGCATAGACCACGGACATCTCCTCGTCCTCGTAGGGATTCGGCGGCACTGGTCGCAGCGGCAGCACCCGCGGCTCGAGCGGCTCCTCGTCCTCGCTGTCGTCCGCATCCTCGCGCGGACTCTTGCGCCCGAACACGTCCCGCACCCCAACGCCGCGGTCGAACTCCTCGACATCGTCTATGATGACGACCGGCTCCTTCTGCTTGGGCTTGAGGTCCTCGGGCACCAGGTGGAGCGTGAAGCGCACCCGCTTCGCCTTTGGCGTGGTCAGACCCGTGGCCGAATGAATCTCTTTCGGAATTTTTTTTCATGCATGCAAATCCCCTGGTAATCCCATCGGCACACACACACACCCACACACATCTCAAGCTATTTTCATGCCTAACTTTGTGCGACTTGTTAGCCCTCCCCTTGTGAAGCCCTCGGCTTCAGCTTCAGCTCATCCAGTGGCTGTGCCTGTGTCTGGAGGAGTCAACTGTAGCCAGAGCCACTATCTGTGTGTGGTTGGGGGCCGGAGTAGTGCTCGGAGTAGACTCCACGATGTCATTGTCTGCCTGACGCTTTTGTCTTCCAGCCCTTTTCTTGTTTTGGGGGCGGGGGCTTGGGGGCCAGCTGGGGGACCGACTGTTCTTCATCTCTCTAAATTAAAGTTGTCATTTTTCAAGGGAACGCACAAAAGTATGAAATGGGCCTAATAAATTTCTGCCCGGCATATCCTGCGCCGTTGCGGGGGAAAGGGGGAAACCCTAGCCTTGAGTTAGTTAGAGGCTAGTCCAGGGCTGCACACACAAACACATGCCCAGGCACATGCATAGGCGCTGAAATGTTTTCTTAAAACAAAAAAGCTTAAAAGTATGCTGCACTTTTCGCACAGCCCGTGCGTGTTCGTGTGCATGTGTATGCGCTCTGTTTGCATGTGTAGTTGTGTTTGTGCTGTAACTTAAGTTGTAAATGGAAGATTGCGACGGAAATTACACAAAACTGACGTCGGCTTTGGCCTCCCAGCCACCCGCCCTGTGCCTGTGTGTGCGTGTAAATTTAATGAGCACACACACACACACACAAAAAAGAACTCTAGGACTGGCAGGCATTGTTTGTCAATTAGTTTCTAGAGAGCATCATATTCGTGGCCTCCATTCAGGTCATTGGGAATTTGTAAATAGATTACATTCCATTTTTGATAATTATTAAAAGCCACATCCTGCAGTCAATAGACATTCAATATTCCAGAATATTCGATATTCTGATAATGCCCAGAATAATCTCGGATAAACCTGATATTAGATCCTTGGCATCCATATTCCCCTTTTTCTGTTTTAAACCTGTTCGTCAGTTCTTTCCATACATTCGTCGAAGACGGACGTGTCGCGCATTGAAGTTTCTAAATAATCGCAAAGAGCATTCTGTGTGCTTATCTCGCACGAGAATCTATTTTTAGACACTGCGTAGCGGTGTCGGTAACACGAGAACAACAAAGAACAGTAAGCGAAGTAAGCTGTCGTACAGCGGGCAAGCTTTTGCACTCGCCCTGCGCGCAGCCGCAAACGAAGGGCAACAAAAGCTCAACTTTTCTTAGTAGCAAGAATTCTTGATGCTAGGCAATCACAAATTTGTAACAAGCAAATTTCGTGAAGTGCCAAAAAATGGACGTAGACTCACCTGATCATTCCCAGCTTAGTGATAAGCTTTCAGCGACTGATAAGATGAGGAAAATAGCTGGTGCACCTGCAGAATTCCGTGCCAGCTTGGCTAAAGACCTATATAAGGCAATTGGAACGCCTAACTACAATAGTAGCTTGATCGCAACGACTACAAGCACTATTACCACGAGCACACTATCTTTTTCAACAGGGAAATGTCCAGCGAATTACTCAATGGCAAATACCGTAACTGGCAGCATATGTTCAGTACCGAGCACCTCGAGAGCTGAGGCGTCTACTTCAAGCTTAGCCAAAAAAGTATCCCAAGGAAAAGATTGTAGCTTTCAGATGCCGATGGTCTCTATTAGTAAAAAGCAAAAAAGAGCTGATAAAGTCTCAAAAACAATTAAAAAAACTACACACCCAGCTATTCCAAAAAATCACCCATTCAAGGGCCGCCAAAATTTTACACCTGTTACTACCCCTTCAGTAGCACTTCTAAATAATCGCTATGCAGCGCTATCTGAAGAAGCTGAATCTGTCATGGAACTGGACGAAGAAGAGCAACATGGGCTAGTAGCAAACGAAGATAGCAATGAGCAGCAGCCAAGCATAGTGCCTAAGCCTCCAGCTATTTGCGTGCCGCAAGTGAATAAAATGGACAAACTCGAAGACGCCCTCAATTCTGTAATTCCAGCTGATGAGTATGACATTCGCACATCCAGATTTGGAGTTTCGCGTATATATGCAAAAAATTCCCAAGCTTTTCGAACAGTTATTGATATGCTGACGAAGCAAAACTGTGAATTCTGGCACCATCAGTTGAGAGAGGATACGCCGTACAGATTGATTATTCGAGATATCCATCCAAATGTACCAAAACACTTAATTGAGCACACTTTCACCGACAAAGGTTTCACAGTCATGAACATCTACTGCCCCAGGAAGCCAAACTGGCGTAATATTGAAATAAATAAAGAGGATGATCATGAAATAAATAACTTAAAAACAAGACAGAGTATGTTCTACGTGAACCTAAAGAAAACACCAAATATTGCAGAGGCACTTAAGATTACTCAAATTGGAAGGCACAGAGTAACAGTAATTAAGGCAAAGCACAGTAAAGAATTGGTGCAGTGCTTTAGATGCCAAGATTTTGGACATACGCGAAACTACTGCCTTAAAAAGCCAGTCTGTGGAAAATGCTCTGGCGACCACTATACTGGATCAAAATCGTGCGAACTAAGTCTTAGTAACAAATCCATTTGTGCAAACTGCGGCGAAGATCACCTATCTAGCTATAAAAGTTGTTCAGTCCGAATTGAACTCAGCAAGAAGCTTAAGCCGACAGCCAGACTACCAGAAGATGGAATGCCTGCCAGTAGCAAAAATAAAAATCACCCAGTCGGATCGCAAGTCATCTCAAATGCCAATGTGAGGAGTGGGTTCTCCTATGCAGACATAACAAGACCGCGTGCAGAGAAAAATATTAACGTGAACACATTACATGACAGCTCCCGGTTGTTTAATGGTGCTGAAGATCAACATTTTAGTAGCAAATTCAAAATATTAGAAAAAGCTATAAACGACCTTAATAGTAGAATGGATCAAATGTTCAAACTAATACAGGATACGATGGAGGCAAACAAAGCCTTCCGCGACCTGGTACAGAAGCTTATTTCAAAATGAACAAGCTTCAATTAAAAATCGGATTATGGAATGCACGAGGGCTAGTCAAGAACATTGAAGAACTTAGACTTTTCCTTAATGCTAATAAAATCGATGTAATGTTGATAACAGAGACACATATGCGCCCTGGTCGGAGAGCATTCGTACCAGGATACGATCAATATTACGCTGATCATCCCAGCGGAACATCGAAAAGTGGCTCTGCTCTGTTCATACGATCGTCCATTGCCCATACTCAGAACGAACCTATGTCCAGGATAAACATACAAGTTGCCAGCGTGAGTGTGCCGACTAATGTTGGATGCATCAAGATCTCCTCAATATACCTGCCACCCAACCAACCTTGGAGTACAACTGATTTTGAGAAACTTTTTCTTAGCCTGGGGAACAGATTCATCGCAGGCGGTGACTTTAACGCAAAGCACCCATGGTGGGGTAACGTCAGATCATGCTGTCGAGGGAAGCGATTGCAAGAGGCCATCGTCAGTAGCACATGCGAAATCCTTGCCACTGGCGAGGCAACTTTCTTCTCATACAACACTCGCCTTACACCTTCTGCTCTCGACTTTTTCATTGTCAACGGGATTGCGCAAAACAAGCTGTCAGTCGAAACTAAATATGAACTCTCCTCGGATCACCTGCCAATTGTAGCATCAGTGCATCATTCTCCTCAAATCAAAACTATGAAGCAACAAATTCTCCCTCGAGGCTCTTGCGTTGAAGTATTTCAAGCCGAACTAGATAGTAGAATCAACCTCAACACGGAAATAAAAAGTCCCGATGATATAGAAGATGCAATCTCGATATTTATGAGAAACGTAATATTGGCTGCATCTTCTGCTGCGCCTGTAAACCAATGTTCACCAAGCCAACGACGACAAGATACTCTTCCCCCAAGTGCCGTAGCTCTCCTGCGCCTGAAAAGAAGAGTAAGAAGAGAGTATGCGAGAACGGGTGATACTCGAGTTCATCAAATCTACTTGAGACTATCAAACCGTTTGCAAAAGGTACTTGCAAAAGTCAAGCAGACGAGCATTGATAACATTTTAGAAAAAGCTGGCCCCGATGCATCTTTCAACTATACTCTCTGGAAGCTTACAAGCCGATTTAAAAGAGTAGTCATGCCTAAATCGCCAATTAAAAATCCAGCAGGCGGTTGGTGCTACTCCAGTCAGCAAAAGGCTGATATCTTCGCAGACAGTTTAGAGCAAAGATTTAAGCCATTTAATCTTACGTCTGCTGTTACACGAAGGGCCGTCGAGCTATAATTGGAAGCAAGCCCAGTCACATTTCAAGAGGTGGTGCAGCAAATTAAGAAGCTGAAGGCCAAAAAATCCCCTGGTGAGGACCTGCTGGACAACAGGACTTTAAAACTTCTGCCTAAAAAAGCGCTGCTATTTATAGTGCTGCTCCTCAACAGCATTCTTAGGATAGGACACTTTCCTACCTGCTGGAAGATGGCGCTAATCTCCATGGTACCTAAGCCAGAAAAACAACACACAGAAGTCGATGGCTACAGACCAATTAGCCTGCTCTCAGCGCTAGGGAAGATGGCGGAAAGATTGATACTGAACCGCATCATGCAGCTTGAACCTGTAAAGAAAAGAATTCCAAAGTGGCAGTTTGGATTTAGACAAGGTCACGGCACGCCAGAACAACTTCATCGAGTGGTCAACTTCGCGCTTGATGCAATGGAGCAAAAAATGTATTCGGTAGCTGTGTTTATGGACATTCAACAAGCGTTTGACAGGGTGTGGCATGATGGCCTCCTCTTTAAGCTGAGAAACATATTGCCGCCGCAGCTATTCCAGCTGGTGAGTAGCTTTCTAATGGACAGAAGTTTTAGAGTTGTTGTAAATGGAGCAAAATCATCGAAGCGCCCAATCTGTGCAGGCGTCCCACAAGGTAGCATTCTTGGACCAACGTTATATACCCTATATACAGCCGATATGCCTTCCTCAAGGGTAATAACTGGGTTGGACGAGGACGATGTGTTGATAGCAACCTACGCGGATGACACTGCAGTGCTGACCAGAAGTCCAAGCATAAATCTAGCTACGGAAGCTCTGCAACAATATGTGAGCAGCTTTGAGGTCTGGGCTCAGAAATGGAACATAGGCATCAACAGCAGCAAATGTGCTAATGTTACTTTTGCTACGAGAACACTTTCTTGCGGAGGCATTAATATGCTGGGCTCCACACTTACGCACAAGAGCTCGTACAAATACCTGGGTGTTGTACTCGACAGGTCACTAAATTTCAAAACCCATACTACCATGGTTCGACAGTCTGTGATGGCGAAAGCGGGAAAGATGGCGTGGCTACTTGCACCAAGAAATAAGCTATCGCTGTACAGCAAAGTCACGATATACAAGTCCATCCTCAGCCCCATATGGAAATACGCACTTCAAGTTTACGGCATCGCGTCAAAAACCAACTTAAATAAAATTAGAGTTGCTCAGTCAAAAATTCTACGACGAATATGTAATGCTCCATGGTACATACGAAACAGCGACATCGAGAGGGACCTAAAGGTTCCCAAAGTGGGCGATGTTATACAATTACATGCAGCAAGGTACTTGCAACAACTTGGTGGTCACCCTAATGCGCTAGCCAGACGTCTAATTAACCCGCCAAGGAAAAGAAGACTCAAAAGGAGTCATCCACTGGATCTCCCTACTAGATCCCTCCTATAACATCTCATTAACTTTTTGTAAATATTCTAAATAATGTATGTACCTACTCCATATATGTAACATTAAGTTTAAGTATGTATCTCCTGTGATCAATTGTTTTTCCCCCTAAATGTAAAACTAGATTAAGTTGCCACGAAAGGTAGCAGTAAACTTGTTTACAATAAAATACAAATTTTCCACATGAAAAAAAAAAAAAAAAAAAAAAACCTGTTCGTCCTCCAACGCAGTCTAATCTGCAGTGGTTGGGAGTGGTTCTGTCCCGTGACTGCACTCTTAGATACATAACTTACGCCTTACCGTGTACTCGTGGCATTGCAGTGCAAACATTACGTACATACATACTTGTTACGAGGGCATGCAATCTCTTGGTCGTGTGCATTGTTCGAGTTCCAGAACGCCGACAACTTTGCCAACCGCCACTTAATGCAAGAGTCGAGTGGCAAGAGCCGCGAGGCGTGGCAGAGGCAGAGGCAGGGGCTGCACTTTGCCTGCCATGCGGTGGTGGTGGCGGTGAAGGGCGCGGCTTTTGTGGCAATTCTGCGTGGCAAGCCGCAAGAGCAGGAGCAGCCTGTGTGGCATCCTCATTACTGCCATTAGAAACTAAAAGCCTTTTAATCGACTCTGAATAGTCTACATTCCACCGCATGGAGCCACTCGGTTGAGTGGCATGAATAGATTTTGCTGATTACCAATTAATTCATTGACTAAATGCAGTGTGGAAGATGTTTTTCCTGGCCAGCCCTAGGGCTTGTCTTGCCCCATATGACTCGTTTTTTTGCCTTCTGCAGGGCATACCTCCTTCTGGCTTCGATCTTTTACCCTACCACATGCCGAACGATGCTTCATTACACACACGCACACACAGACACAGAGAGGAAGAATGTCAGCGACATTTACACAATGTCAACTATAAATGCATTGCCAAACGCACGACGGGGAAGAGGCAGGGGGAAGGCGCAGGCAAGAGCCAGCTGCAATTGGGGACACCTTTGGTCAGGTGCCGCGCTCCACCCACTCTCGACTCTTGACTGCTGTCTCTGTGTGTCTCTCTGCTTTGCAATTGTGTCAAATTAATTGTCAACTGTTGTGCCTCTTTTGCTCTCTCCCTCTCCCTCTCTCTCTCTCTCTCTCTCTCTCTCTCTCTCTCTCTCTCTCTGTGTTTGTTGTCGTTGTCTGACGTCTGTTTGATAAATTGCATTTAATGGTTGCCGCCAATTAACAGCAATTTTTGCTCTGCCGCTGCCGTTTTGTTTTCCACTCTCCTCTGACCTTTCCCCTTCTATGTGGAAGTTTTTTTTGCGGCGGCTGCACTTTAAAAGAGCGAACGGGCCTAATAGAAATTGATAGCCGCCTTAGGTCCGACTCCCAGCCCTGAGAGGGGGCCACAATTCCTCGTCCTTCATGTTGACCACGTTCCTTGGCCATATTTCTCACTTCAGCACGCACTGCATTACAAAAATTAGATAAAACATTACGGGTGTGGGGTACTCGTACATTTAATGCAAGAAACTCGTTTCGTTGGTCATTTACCATCTATAAACGAGGGGAACGTTGTGAGTTGCTGCGGAGACCGCAACTCTACATTTATACCCGATACTTAGTCAGTATGGCTCTCCTCCGGCAGACGCCGCTAATAGCTGAGCGTGACGTCGCCGCTGCGTGGCCACTGCAAATTGATTTCCTGCTTTTGGCTACAAAAATGATCCGATCTCTTCCAGATTCAGCAATCTGATAGATATGGTCATTATCTATGTTTCTGGGTTTTTAGTTTTCTCGAATGTGCAATATTGTGGATGCAACAGATTTTTGTCGTTTGCGGGGCGGAAGGGGGTGGGGCGAAATTCTGAGATAAACGTTTTGTAGTGAGATCTAACAGAAGTGCGGATACTAAATTTGGTTACTCTAGCCTTAATAGTCTCTGAGATTTGTGGATGCCCCAGATTTTCGTCCTTTGCGGGGGCGGAAGGGGGTGTGGCGAAATTTGGACAAGAAACGGTCAAGGTCCGATATCACAGGAGTGTGGATACCAAATTTGGTTGCTCTGGCTCTTACAGGTTCTGAGAACCTTGAACTCATATTTTGCAATTGGCAAAACCGACCATGAAACCTGTGTGTTAGAGAGAGACAGAGCGAGAAAGAATGAAATTGTTTCCTTGATTCTGGCTATAATAATTATACGATCTGGTTGAAATTTTACATTCTAGAACATATAGTCATCCTCTACGCTTCTGCGTTTTTGGTTTTATCGTATCTTTAAAAATGTGGATGCCACAGATTTTCGTTCTTTGTGGGGGCGGAAGTGGGCGGGGCGAAGTTTTGAAATATTTTTGTAGCAGTGACATATCACAGAAGTCTAGATCCAAAACATCGTTGCTCTAGCTCTTATAGTCTTTGAGCACTAGGCGCTGAAGGGGACGGACGGACGGACGGACGGACGACAGACAGGGCTCAATCGACTCGGCTATTGATGCTGATCAGGAATATATATACTGTATGGGGTCGGAAACGATTCCTTCTGGACGTTACACACATCCACTTTTACCACAAATCTAATATACCCCATACTCATTTTGAGTATCGGGTATAAAAAAAGCAAGAGCCTCTGCCCCGACTGGTGGCTGGTGCCTGCCTCCGGGACTTCTTTCGTATTATTTATGTCGCTTGGCGGCTTTGCGGGAGAGGGGGAGAGAGGGAGAGAGAAGCGTACCCCAGTGACTGTGAAGGAACGAGGCACGTGACCAAATTTCGATGGCAACTTTGTGGGGCACGCTTCCACTTCCACATCCTGTTCCTCTCGCCTCACTATATCTTGACGGGTGGCAGGGATGGTGCGACTTTATCATGTTTTCATTTCGAGGCGCTGGCTTTTAATTTTCCACATTTAACGGGGGCTGTTCAGAGAAGGAGGGGGCGTGGCACTTCCTATACAATTTCACTGCCACAGTAGCAGCAGCGGCGGCGGCGGCAGCTAATGAATGCAAATAAAACGAAGCGCAGGGCAATAAAATGTTGTTTCTGGCTGCAGCATAATTTATTTACTTTTGCTTTGACTTTGCCGCCCCGGGTTTTTCCGCGATTTTCCCCACTATTTGTTGCTGTTGTGGCGTCGGGAAATGCGCAATTAAAATGATAATTTTCCACTGTCCGCCCGTACTAGTGCATTTCGCACGTACTGTGAATTATAACCTGCCGCATAAAAGAATGCTATAATTTAGCGCTTAAATGATGCGTGCTCCGCGCCACAGCGCCCTGTGCGGCAGGAGGGACTATGCCACTTGGCTATGGGATAGTTTTTGTGGCTACAAGCCCACACCCACCATCTATTCCTCTCCCCGTCCTCGATTCTCGTTGACTTTATTGCATTCCTGGCACTCGACCATTTTTTATGGGCTTTAATTAATTCCCCCCCCCCACCACACCCCTCTACACAAAATTCCCCAAAAAAAAGGGAGAATAAACGAAAGGGAACTAAGCAAAAATACACAAAAAAGCAAATCTTATTAATTTTGGCTGCTCCAGCCTCCCCTCCCCCACCCCTCCTTCACAGACACAAATCCAATAAGACAGCACAAGAAATACTCCTCGTCTCCAATGAAAATCAATAATCAAAGTGAAGGCCAGCCATCGGCTATCGGCCATCAGCCATCAGCCGTCGATGGCGATGGGTGAGGGGGGACGGTAGATGATGAAAAATAGCCGTAATGCTTTGCTTATTACCTTCCAATTCATTAAACGTGCCGTCAAGCCGACCAACCGACCACTCAACCCCATCCGCCCGTCCCTCCATCCCTGAGCACCGCCACCGCCTCGAGTGGACAGCCCTTTTCGCTTTTCCATTGATGTGGAAAGCAACAGGAGAGAGAGAGAGAGAGAGAGAGAGAGAGGGAAAGTCGAGAGGCTCTTCTTCTCCGGTGAGTGATTGCGGGAGGTTTCTCTATGTGTGTGTGTTTTGATTGTCTCTACGGTTCAATGGGTTCTTTTTTTGCTTTCCCTTTTTTTTGGGAATGTGGTGCGTGGGGGGAGGGGTGCACTTGGCGGCGGCTCAGTGGGATGATTGATAACATAAATACAGACTTACGTACGCATTTTACGTATTTATTAAAGCTTATCCTTTATTTGTGCAGGAAGAAAAGCGGTGGAAAATCGAAGATTTTTCTTGCTTCGAAATGCAAATAAAACAAAAAGGCTTTCCCTCTCCATCCATTGGGCATTTCACTAAATAAATCACACAAGACATTGGTTTATTCGTTTGTCTAAGGCAAAATATCCATTTGGAGACCAACACACAGACAATCACTCACAGATACGGCTATAGAAGAGAGAACAAAGCCATAAGGAGAGCACACATCCACATCCACATCCAATTCCAATCGGACTGAGAGTCCAGTTCGGGGCATTCAATCGTTTTTACACCCTCCAAAGCAGGCTCTGCCCGGCCTACGGCCCTGTCCTATCAGGCGTAAATAATCACAAACGTTGGCCAAATAATAAATACATGTGTGTGCGGTGTATCTGTGTGCATTGTGTCTGGCACCCTCTGCTGACCAATCAACTGCCATTAATGGCCATAGCCTGTGCGGCCCTGTGCGCCACCTACGGCTCTTGGCTAAAGGTGGCATGAAAAATGATGCAAGTAGGGTGAGTACTCCTCCAACACAGCATACAAATAAATATTAAATAATCATTTATTTACAGGAAAAAAAAAGGTTTTCTCTATTCCTTTCTCGCTCTGCACTGCACAACGCCGCGTATGCGCGGTTTTCCATAAGATGTGTAAATCATTTGCTGCTTAATGCCCACAGTGCCTCACAGTATGTACACGTACGCGCGTGTTTGTGTTTGAGATCGAGGACTTTATTTATTTCATTTTGTACAAATATTGTTTCAAGCTTCGAGGAGAAGGCCACAAAATGTGGTCAAAAATCTGTCGAGAAATGTGCACAAATTACATTAATGGTGAGTGTCGAGGAGCGTCGAAAGCCTGGAGAAAATAAATTGTAATAAAGAGTGAAAGCACACACACACACACACACACACTCGCACACTTCCGGTACCTAGGCGTGATGCTGGATAACCGATTGAACTACCGGGCCCACATCGAGTACGTGAGTCAAAAAGCCTCCCGGATGCAGGCAGCACTCGCAAGGATGCTCCCCAATATTGGTGGACCCAAGGCAGGACGTCGCATACTCCTGGCGAGAGTAGTGGCCTCGATCCTACTGTACGCTGCGCCGGTGTGGTGTGCCCTATCCGGCAACATGAGTCTAAGAAGAAAGATGTCAGTGCCATATCGGCTCTGCGCTCTTCGAGTAGTGTCTGGATATAGGACGGTGTCGGATAACGCAGCCCTGGTCCTCGCGGCCATGATACCGGTGGATATACTAGCGCTCGAGATGGCGCATGTATATGAAGCGCGCGCAGGGATGCGAACTAATGCATCGCTAGAGACCATCCGTGCGTCGGAAAGGCGGGCGTCGATAGAAAAATGGCAGGCAAGATGGGACACGGCCACAAATGGACGGTGGACCCATAGACTAATCCCGGACATTGAGTCATGGATAGGGCGGAGAAGCGGAGAGATGAACTACCACCTCACCCGATTCCTGACGGGTCACGGAGGATACAGGAAGTATCTACATAGGTTCAAACACGAGGATACTCCCGAGTGTCCTGAGTGTTCGAATGAGAGTGAGGATCCGGAGCATGTGATCTACCACTGCACGAGGTACCGCTCAAGTGCAGAGTATTTCCCACGACCAGAGGAGCTAATGGCGTTCATGATGGAGTCCGACGAGAACTGGCAGCGCGTTAGCAACACCCTAATAGCCATCCAGAGCGATCTGAGAAGATACGAAAGGGAGCGACGCGTAGAGGAGAGTGCCTAACGTAGGCAACCCATCCCGCGAAGTAATACTTTGCGGTGATCCCGCGGGAATGAGGTGTGCAGCTGTGCGTGGTGGTGAGTTTAGCTGGGAAGCCCCGAAGTGGTAGTCCTGTTCGTTGACTGGTACGGGCCGGTCGCGTCTCTTAGAGATTCTCACCCGTCGTGGCGTATCCATGGAAAAAAAAAAAAAAACACACTCGCACACTCTGCTGCACGTAATTGGCGGCAAAACAATTAGTGGCTTTTTAGAGCAACAACTTTGTAGGCAGCCAGCCTGCTAATAGCTTTTCCCGGAGCCTCCTCTGCCCCCCGTCTGGGGCTCCTCAAATTACGCACAAAAGGATGAAGCGTGCAACAACGAACCAAGTGGCCACAACGATGAGTACTCGAAGGTAGCACAATGGCAGGTGGAGCTGGCAAAAAGCGATGCAACTTTTGACACACTTGGCAATTGCAATGCATTTGAAGATGAGCAGAGCAGAGCAGGGCACATGCTGTAATAAATTACGGTAATTTAGAAAACACTTAGTTCTCCAACAAAAAACTTGAGAGGGAGAGCGAGAGCGTGCCACACACTGTAAGGCAGAGAAAAGTGGCAGAAACAGAAACGAAAGCGGAAGCTCGGGGGTGCAGGGATGGCACTGTAAAAGGCAATATGTATGTCGCAATTTCCGTTTGAAGTGCAGCAGTTCCTGGCGTTCCTGGCGAAATGTCATGCACCTGGCCCTGGCCCCACCATCCGTGCGTCAGTCAAGAGAATCAGCATTCGCTGATTGCCCTCATAAGCTCCGAAATAGAGAGCTCTCTGCCCCGCTTAGTGGCAGCTGAGCTCTCGGTCTGCTCGGCGGCTTAATGGAAAAGCCGTGTGTGCAGCACGTTGCAGCATGGAGACATGTGGCAAGTGGCCTACTTACAGGATCTCTCGCAAATAGATTCAAGAATCCTCTTCTTGATTTTTCCCCTAACGACAGAAATACGAGTATTGTGTAATCTATTATAAATCAACTGCAGATTTGCCGCTTCTCTTGAGAGATGCCTGCCACTGCAACTCGAATGGCCACTTCAAGTGCAACTGTTGCACATCAAACATCAAACAGACATCACAAAAGTGCAAACATGACGGATTGACATGGAAGTGGACGCGCCAAGAATGGCAAAAGAAACCGACTCCCACTTCCACTGCGACTGCTGGCCAAGTGGTTTGAACAGCTTTCAGAAGGTTAACAGTCGGCCAAGGGCTGGGGCTGGGGCTGGGACACTCGACAACAAGCTCATCAACGTGACACAACAACAGGAACTGGAATGCTGTGGACACTGCTACGGCCATCGTGCACTTGCAGCGCATCTTATATCCGCTCTGCGGACCGTTCACGCTGTCATTCACATTTGAAGACGCTTCGATGTTGGGCCAAACAACTCGATTGGAAATGCCAGTCCGCAGTGTGAATGCGGACAAGAGGCAGGCAGAGAGTGGGTCAATGAAATTAGACGTTCAACAAGGACTGTGGCAGAGATCTGCCAGTGCTGGGGCTTTAAGACCGAGCGGCATCTCGGTCCCCCGTCTGTTCCCCAGCAGATTTTCATTAAATTGTCCAGCCTCATGCCAAGGATTCAGGCTCGGAAAAAATAATGAAAATAATACGCCAGTGAATGTAATAAGTAATAAAGAGGCAGGCTTACACACACACACACATGTACACTCATGTGATTAATAGTTGAGTGTGAAAAAACCCGGGTCGGTCGCGCGCCTCCGTTGCTCCTGTGTTTGCGCCGCGCTCCGTGTGTCTGCGGAGCCGCCGGGGGTGGAATAGGCCCTGGGCTGACGAGGTACCGTTCTGGCTATCAGGGCAGGTCGAGCTCCTCCTTGTTGTGCCCGCCTCCGATCCAGGCTGGCGGTTCTTTTCTTCCGCGTCGGCGGTAGCAGCCACTGAGTGAAGTGACTGGCTATAACTCAAAGAGAGAGTGATCAACGGTAAGCGAGCGTACATCCACCCATACTTACCCTATGGGCGCGATGCCTACTGAGCTTTACTCTGGACTCCTGGCCCAAACAGACCGTGTCCAAACCCAAGAAGGTCGTCAATCAGGATTTTAAAGCAATCTGCCATGGCTAAATTAATTTGGGGCTTGTCACTCAAACTCCAACTCACTCATAACACTCACGAAGCTCCCGGTGTGAGTTTCTCTCCTCCTCTCACCGGCTCAAGATGGATGGCGACGGAGTTACCATGTCAGGCAACTGAGTTGCCTGCACCGCGAGAGTATGAGTAGGTTGGCCGTTTTAAGGCCCGACATAATGCACCAGTTGCCTCAGCTTCTTTAGGATGAGCTCCACGTTTTTCTGTATGTCTATTTTCCTGATCAGAGCAACAGCTGCTGACCAGGGCTACAAGACGGCGATAGCCTACTCATCGCAGGCGTGTCCCACCGTCAGAGGGCGCTGCTACATCCTAGAAGTATACCACGACTTTTCGGCCCCCTCACCACGGGTCTATAGGATGTGGCAAAGTGGAACTGATGGGGATATTTAGAGGCTCACACAGCACATCGGCGCTTTCTGAGGCCATCGGGTACACAACGGGTCCCGGAGCTGTCCTCCTCCCAACCCCAGCGCTACGGCGGCGTACCCTTTAACGGGGCGCTGGATACTGAGAAGGGGCGGTATAACCCCAACGACTATCGTCTACATGAAATTCCCGGCCATCGCGGGATGCCCAGGATAATCCTTTATAGTGGACCCATCGGTGCCATAGGCGCCTTGGTAGGTACTATACCGCCCGTAACACCGAGACCAGTAAGGTGTTACGTACGACCCACTGGAACCCCCCTTACGTACATTAGACTGTGGGCTGACGGCGTCGGCATTCTATGACCTGAGTAGGCAGGCTGAACCCCTGTTGAAATGGCTCATAGGTTAATGTCTCCACCGCCCCCGTCTCGTTAAAACCTTGGCAGGCCTCGTTTAACGCTTCCTGGCCGTCCCACTATGGTGGTTCCGTAGGCTTGGTTGATTCATATCCCAACTAGCACCGATCTGGCTCTGAACCCTAGTGCTCATAAGGCCCAGGGTCTACCCTCGCATGGACTTCACTCCACGGAAAGACACCCATGGGATCACCACGGTGACTACGTACTGCGGCCAGGAATAACGAACTCGAGTGGAGATTCTTTTTACATGGACAACACCCCTCACACACCAAACACACAGATAGAGAAGATGACTGAGGACGCAGTCTTTGGTAGGCGCAACGCCCTTACCTGATCCCCACCACCGTCAGCACCAGCGAAAGCTCAGGGCTCGAGCATGTTCAAGCCCGGCCCGGATGGCAAAGAGAAGGAGCGACCGCACTCTGACCCATTAGAGCTGCTAAAAAACCTGGGTACTCGGGCCAATGATCTGGTCAAGAGGATGAACGACCAGCGGCATGTAGACAACGTGATGAAAGATTTAGCCCTGAGAGTGGTAACCCTTCAGGCCCTGGTGGTCAACAATTTCGAGAAGCTGCACACCAGGACAATTGAGACCGCCACTACTGGTACCCAAACAGCTGCGAAGCCGACGCCCACAAAGAGGCAGAGAGGCACAAAGCTTCAACAAGCGTCGACCCAGCTCAAACCGCCGGCGCAGTCCCAGGATGAACTAACCCCCTCGGGTACAGCGGACCATGGTGCCACTCCAGCCGCTAAGAAACAGCTCAAGTGGCAGCAGGTGGGCCCTAGGGTAAGGAAAAAAAGGGAGCCCCGTGCGCGGTGGATCGCACCGGATGCTGCCTCAGATGCGGCGTGAACGGGCACAAGGCGGCAACCTGTCAAAGCGATCCGCGGTGTTTCATCTGCACCGCTAACACAGCAATGAGACGAGCCATTATGCGGGTAGCAGGTGATGTCCAGCAGCCAGGAGCGTGCCCAGCTTGCCGGCCCAATAATGAAGGTTATGCAGCTCAACCTCAACCACTGCGCTGCGGCTCAAGACCTGCTGAGCCAATCTATAAGAGAATTGGCAAATGACCTCGCCATCCTCAGCAAGCCATATCAAACTAGGGAGTCCCCTGGGTTCATCTTGGATGCCACCAAAAAGGCCGCGATATGGCTATGCGGGGCCACGCCATTGCAGCTTTCCCTCTCAAGCGCTGCTGCTGGGTTTGTGCGCGCCAAGGTCGGAGGTGTGTGGATATACAGCGTCTACCTTGCCCCAAGCCTGACGCTCTCCGAGTTCGCAGGAACTCTAGACAACCTAGCGGCTGATGCAAGAGGACGTCACCCAGTAGCCATTGGAGGGGACTTCAACGCGTGGGCTGAGGAGTGGGGAAGCGTGGCGACGAATGCGAGAGGTAGAGCTCTGCTGGAGATAATTGCGCCTCTGGACATCGCGCTCCTCAACGAGGTAAACCAGCATACCTTCTCCAGAGCAGGAATACGATCGGTCATCGACCTTACATTTGTCAGCAGCTCACTTTTTAATTCATCGGGCTGGAGCATCAGCAACATCTACACAGGGAGCGACCACAGGGCAATTATATGGGACACAGGCCAACAGACGTCTAGCGTAGAGATAGTTTAGGGACTGCAGAAGGGCCCTCAAGGCGGCCATTAGGGATAGCAAGCGCCAGTGCTTTCTCAAGCTATGCGACTCTGCGTAGCATGACCCATGGGGAAGGGCGTACAAGTTGGTGACGAACAAACTTTGCGCCAAGAGGCAGGCACCCCCATCGGACCCCGACACGACAAGATCCATCGTGGAGGAACTCTTTCCGCAAGGGCTGACCACATCGGGGATGTCCGTTGCCTCACACTGCAACCGCACAGTCAGGCACATATCGAGGAGGTGTCACTCGAGGAAGTCGAACGCGCAGCCAGGAGCATCAGCCCGAACAAGGCTCCTGGGCCGGACTCTATCCCGAACAGAGCCCTCTTGCTCGCCCTCTCCACGCGTCCGGACATCTTTGCGAAGCTGCTAAATCAGTGCCTTCGGGAAGGAGTGTTCCCTGTGAGGTGGAAAATACAGAAGCTAGTGCTTATTCCCAAGCCAGGCAAGCCGTCGGGGACAGCGTCGTCGTATAGGCCTATCTGCCTGATCGACACCGCGGGTAAACTGCTTGAGAAGGTGGTTTGCGCGCGACTGGAACGCTCCATCGCAGAGGCTGGCGACCTCTCACCGCACCAATACGGCTTTCGCAAGGCCCGATCCACGATAGACGCCGTTCGTAAGGTGGTGGACATTGCCTCCGGTGCAATTGCCGGCACTGGGTGGAAAGGCGGCGGGAAAGAGTATTGCCTAATAGTCACTCTAGACATTAAGAACGCGTTCAACACGGCGAGGTGGAGCTGCATCCTAAGGGCGCTGGAGAGTTTCCACACACCCAGGTACCTGCAGCGGATGGTACAAAGCTACTTTGAGAGAAGGCTGCTTTTGTACGACACGCAGGCTGGCACGGAGGAATACGAGGTATCGGCAGGCGTGTCGCAGGGTTCAGTGCTTGGCCCCACTCTGTGGAACGCAATGTATGACGGCATCTTGCGACTCAGCCTCCCCCACGGAGTACACATGGTGGGTTTTGCCGACGATATGGCTGTCCTAGTGGTGGCAAAAGACCTGTCCGTCGTGGAAACGACCTGCAACCAAACGATAGCGCGCATTCAACAGTGGCTGGACCTGGTCGGTCTCGAACTCGCACCCCACAAAACAGAGGCAGTGCTGGTATCCAGCCGGAAGAAAGTCGAGACGGCCAACATCTCAGTGGCAGGTACCCTGGTTTCGTCTAAGCGCGCTATCAAATACCTTGGTGTCCTGGTGGACACACGTCTCTGCTTTCGGGAGCACTTGGCCTACATGGGCACGACGGCGGCGACCACCAACGGTGCGCTCTCGAGGCTAACGCTGAACACCCGAGGACCAAAGCAATGGCGGCGACAACTGCTAACGAGTGTCACGAGATCGGTGATGCTATATGCGGCGCCAATCTGGGCAAAAGCCCTTCAAACAGCGAGCTACGCACGGGGTCTGGCAGCCACGCACCGCCTCTCTTCGATTCGGATCACCAGTGCCTTCCGAACTGTCTCGGACGAGGCAGCACACGTGATCGCGGGAATAGCACCCCTGGAATTCCTGGCGGAGGAACGGTCCACCCACTACCAGGAAACACATGGCAGAGGAATGGACGTGGCTGCGAAAAGGCAGGTACGCATGGCGTGCAAACAGGAGAGCCTCAGAAGGTGGCAACAGCTCTGGGACACGACCACTAAGGGGCGTTGGACCCACCAGCTTATCCCGTCCATCGACTCGTGTGTAAACAGAAAGCACGGGCAGGTCAACTTTACCTGACTCAGCTCCTCAGTGGTCACGGCTGCTTCCGAAGCTACCTTCATCGCTTCGGGCACGCGGACTCCGCAGAATGCTCTTGGTGCGGGCACTACGTGGAGGAGGATGCCGAGCATGCGATTTTTTCGTGTGGCAGGTTCGCAGCGCAGCGCCAGCGGCTAGAAGAAGCGCTGGGTGGAGCCGTAGTCAAGCAGAGCTTGGAGCCGTGCATGCTCCTGTCCACAGAAAACTGGGAGGCGACGAGCTGCTTCGCGGCGACCAATATGAGGGAACTGCGCGCTGTTGAGCACCAGACAAGAGTCCAGTTAGTCTAAACGAAGCCTGCACATGTGTGAAGCATTGCTTCACGGCCGTACCACACATGTTGGGCTTGCATAGCCTAACCTTTAATATAGTTTGCTTTAAGTATAAAATAAGTTGTAAATACGAGCAATTAAATGGAATTAAAACGAGGGGGAACGTTGTGAGTTGCTGCGGAGACCGCAACTCTACAGTTATACCCGATACTAAGTCAGTATGGCTCTCCTCCGGCAGACGCCGCTAATATTAAACGACACGACAAGGAGTGCGTGCGAGAGAGACAGAAAATCAGTCTGAGCGTGATGTCGGGTGCTGCGTAGCCAGTTTTTTTTTTTTTTTTTATTAAGCGTTGAATCTGTACATTGCATATAACGTATCTTAACATCACTGGTAAATAGTATTGGGGTAGCCAAACCTAATGCTAAATGCGAGAGGACTTACAAAAAATATAATATTATAATATTGGGAGGGAAACTTAGAGTTGGCCAATAGTTTTGGCAAAACCCAATCTCTTCAACCGCCTCAAAGGCCTGGCAGGTAGTAATCGTCTGGCGAGCATACTATGGTGTCTAATTAGCCTGTCACTGTATCTGCTGGTGTGCCTTCCAATCTGCTCCTCTACTGTATGCAGATTCAAATCCCGATGTGGGGTGGAGCCGCGCACGTACCAAGGGCAGTTCGTTATTTGCCTCATGGCGCGATTCTGCAAGACCTGTATCCGTTTATAGTTCGATTTGGCAGCTATACCCCAAATCTGCACACCGTAGAGCCAGATCGGGGCTACACAGTGTACATAAACTGCTCTTTTGGCTCTCAGTGACATGGTGCTTCTTCTGTTAATCAGCCACCGCAATTGCTGCATTCTTTGCCCACATTTACGAGCCGTAGCTTTCAAGTGTGGACCAAAAGTAAGACGCTTATCAAGGGTGATACCGAGATACTTTGCTTGCTCTGGTTGGTCCAAAGTTACGCCTTCAAACTTTATGGGTGGGGTGTGGTCTATGAGCGCTTTCAGGGTGAAGCATGGATTGGTGGTCTTCAGTGGGTTGACTTTTAAATTCCATCTTTTGCATCAAGCTGCCAAAGAGTAGAGGTACTCTTGGAGACCATCTGCTGCCTCAAGGCGGCACTTGGAGCTGTAGAGCAGTGCTATATCGTCCGCGTAGGTAGCAAGCAGAGCCTTACGGGGGCCTCCATATGTTGCTCGCTTGGGGAGGGTAGATCTGCAGTATAGATAGAGTAAAGCAGCGTGCCAAGGACGCTGCCCTGTGGAACTCCAGCTCTCATTTGGCAAGGTGTTGAATGTGTGTTCCTGAACCTGACCATAAACTGACGTCCTTCCAAGTATGATCGTAGGACACCGTAGTATGGTGCTGGGAACAGTTTTTTAATTTTGCTCAGTAGGCCGATATGCCAAACTCTATCGAAGGCTTGCTGCATATCAATGAAGACTGCATTGCAGTATTCTAGATCATCCACTGTGCCGTGTCCCTCCCGAAAGCCAAACTGGTGATCCGGCAAGATACGGCATTCCTTGATTATACTACCAAGACGATTGGCAAGAAGCCTCTCCCATACCTTAGATAAGGAAGACAAAAGACTTATTGGCCGATACGACTCAGGGTCGTCCTCCGGTTTTCCAGGCTTATGGATCATCAGGATTGTTGCTATCTTCCACTGCTTGGGGAAAAACTGCATCCTTAACATGGCGTTAAAAATGAGCACTATGTAGAGTATCGCCCGAGTAGGCAATGCTTTCAGTGTGGAATTGCACACTCTGTCAATGCCAGGAGCCTTCTTCCTCGGTAGGGACTTGATGACTTCAACAATCTCTTCAGCCCTGGCTGGTTTAATGGGTAAGGCCATTTGTAGAGGTGTTTGCAGACTATCTTTTGTCTCTTTGTACTGCGCCTCCGTGGCGAATTGGTAATGGGTGAACCTGTCCCCTAAATGATGTGCAAACGAATTGGCCTGCTCTTCTTCGTTTCTAGCAAGTTCACCGTTGGGACACCGGATGGGAATCTGTCTGAACGGTTGTCTCTTAAGAGACTTAGTGGTCTTCCAAAGCGAATATCCAGCATCCACGGTGTAATCCATGGAAGCAAGCTTTTGTTCAAAGAAGTTGCTTCGAAGTTCTCTCAGGGTGTTTCGAAGTTGCTTGGCAGCCCGGTTCCATAGAATTCGGTCCCATGGGTCTTGAGATCGGATTGCGCGTCTGCGAAGTCTCCTTTTTTGTGACAAAAGCTCTCTGGCCTCTCTTGTAAGAACTATTCCATAGGCGGCGCTTGTCGGAGGATGCGAGGGCGTTGAGGCAGCAGCAGCCATGTGTATACTCTCTGTGATGTTATCTACAGCCATCTCGATATCTTCCTCAGAGTTTAGCGTGACGTTCAGTTGAATCGACCTCTCCAAATGTTGCCTAAATGCGAGCAGATCAGTGTGCTTGGTGTCTAGATGAGGGCTTGGATTTTCTATAATGCCATCTGTTTTAATGCTGATTACTAAGGCCAGATGGTCGGAGTCCAGATCCCAGCTCTGACTTATTGTTGCTCGAGAATCCGGAATACCATGATGTACTGCGAAGTCTATGCAGGACGGCGTGTGATTGAGTCCATATGGGTACCTGGTTGGTGATCCAGTTGCAAGGATCTTAGCGCCAGTAGCAGAGATGGCTTCCGCTAGCTCTCGCCCCCTAGGGGAATTGTAAGTGTCTCCCCACAGCCAGTGTCGGGCATTCCAGTCACCACCAACCAAATACCTTTGCCCGCAAGCACGGAGTGCATCGATGTAATGTCTTTCCTCAATCCTGACTCTGGGAGGGCAGTAAATGGCGCTGAACTCCACATCGCCCAGTCCTGTGGCTACTTTTACTGCTGACATTTGCATGCTGCGTGTCTCAATGACCCTTTGTGGAAAATGACGAAGCGAAGTCTTAACTAAAACCGCAACTCACCAACGCTATTATTATTCCGCGATGGCTTGAAGGCTGGATAGAAGGCATATCCATGTATTTTTACAGCTGCCCCTCTTTTAATTCTGATCTCCGTCAAAAGAAGAATGTCAACGCTATTCTTGTGCGCGAAGAGCTCAACTTCTTTTGCTTTCCCTGAAATGCCGTTAGCATTCCAGATGAGAACCTTTAGTGGGTTCATTGAGATGCTGAAACGTTGTTCTGGAGCTGAAGATTAGATCCAGCCCATTGCTTAATCGTGTTGGCCAATTCAAAAACCATTTTTTCAAGTTTTTCAAGGCGTTGATTGGCTTGACTATTATGCTGCTGCTGTTCTTGCTGCTGTTGCTGTAGCCACATAAGAAACTGCTGCTGCTGCTGCTGTTGGAGCTGTTGTTGCCATTGTTGAAATTTTGTCTGCTGTTGTTGTAGCAGTGCATGAACTTCATATGAATTCTGTTGCTGGTTATTCAATCCTTGTGGCTGATGCGCTTGTAGACTATGAAAACGACGCTGAGCAGGTGTAGCAGGTATTGCATTTGAATTACCATTTGCTACGGCAGCATAGGAGGCTCCTGTATTACTTCTAGTGCCTACCAAAGGTTGGTGCTGAACAATATTTCGCTGGTGCTGCTGTATTGTTGGTCTATTAGCCCCCTTTTTGTGACTAGACTGCAAGGTAGGAAACTGTTGCTGGTCTCCAGGAAGTGTGGTAGAGTAAGCATATGCCACTTGATTATTTAAGGGGACATGACCCGTCCTGTTCGTATTAATTGCCTTCTTTGCGGAGCCCATTGATCGGCGTAGAAACTCCTGATACCATTGGCATCCTTTGTAACTGGCCATATGGCTTCCAGAGCAGTGAATGCAGGTTGGCTGTGCATCTAGGGGGCGTGTGCATTGTGAGGTTTGGTGATTTTCACCGCATCTGGCACAGTTGTGATGTCGGCGGCAGTATTTGGCTGTGTGGCCGAAATCCTGGCATCGACGACATTGAGCAATCTCTGTGGATTTTCGCATCCTTTCAGTCCTTATTTTTTGGCGGCAAAGGGTCTTGACTTGGTAAATTTCGTTAATTTTTGCACAAGGCTTAATATTAATGAAAAAAATATTAAGTTTTTCGTCCTTGTTAGTCCTTGAGCTTGGATTATGGATGTGAAGGACCTCGAAGCCCAAGGCTTAATATTAATGAAAAAAATATTAAGTTTTTCGTCCTTGTTAGTCCTTGAGCTTGGATTATGGATGTGAAGGACCTCGAAGCCCAACATTTTAAAATCGGCGGTAATATCATTGTTTAGGGTGCTATGATGTAGGTCTCTTACAAAAATTCTATGAGGCTTTTCAGTCTGCAATTGGTATGTGTGGAATTCTATTCCAATGGCATTAGACTGTGGGCTGACGGCGTCGGCATTCTATGACCTGAGTAGGCAGGCTGAACCCCTGTTGAAATGGCTCATAGGTTAATGTCTCCACCGCCCCCGTCTCGTTAAAACCTTGGCAGGCCTCGTTTAACGCTTCCTGGCCGTCCCACTATGGTGGTTGCGTAGGCTTGGTTGATTCATATCCCAACTAGCACCGATCTGGCTCTGAACCCTAGTGCTCATAAGGCCCAGGGTCTACCCTCGCATGGACTTCACTCCACGGAAAGACACCCATGGGATCACCACGGTGACTACGTACTGCGGCCAGGAATAACGAACTCGAGTGGAGATTCTTTTTACATGGACAACACCCCTCCCACACCAAACACACAGATAGAGAAGATGACTGAGGACGCAGTCTTTGGTAGGCGCAACGCCCTTACCTGATCCCCACCACCGTCAGCACCTGCGAAAGCTCAGGGCTCGAGCATGTTCAAGCCCGGCCCGGATGGCAAAGAGAAGGAGCGACCGCACTCTGACCCATTAGAGCTGCTAAAAAACCTGGGTACTCGGGCCAATGATCTGGTCAAGAGGATGAACGACCAGCGGCATGTAGACAACGTGATGAAAGATTTAGCCCTGAGATTGGTAACCCTTCAGGCCCTGGTGGTCAACAATTTCGAGAAGCTGCACACCAGGACAATTGAGACCGCCACTACTGGTACCCAAACAGCTGCGAAGCCGACGCCCACAAAGAGGCAGAGAGGCACAAAGCTTCAACAAGCGTCGACCCAGCTCAAACCGCCGGCGCAGTCCCAGGATGAACTAACCCCCTCGGGTACAGCGGACCATGGTGCCACTCCAGCCGCTAAGAAACAGCTCAAGTGGCAGCAGGTGGGCCCTAGGGTAAGGAAAAAAAGGGAGCCCCGTGCGCGGTGGATCGCACCGGATGCTGCCTCAGATGCGGCGTGAACGGGCACAAGGCGGCAACCTGTCAAAGCGATCCGCGGTGTTTCATCTGCACCGCTAACACAGCAATGAGACGAACCATTATGCGGGTAGCAGGAGATGTCCAGCAGCCAGGAGCGTGCCCAGCTTGCCGGCCCAATAATGAAGGTTATGCAGCTCAACCTCAACCACTGCGCTGCGGCTCAAGACCTGCTCAGCCAATCTATAAGAGAATTGGCAAATGACCTCGCCATCCTCAGCAAGCCATATCAAACTAGGGAGTCCCCTGGGTTCATCTTGGATGCCACCAAAAAGGCCGCGATATGGCTATGCGGGGCCACGCCATTGCAGCTTTCCCTCTCAAGCGCTGCTGCTGGGTTTGTGCGCGCCAAGGTCGGAGGTGTGTGGATATACAGCGTCTACCTTGCCCCAAGCCTGACGCTCTCCGAGTTCGCAGGAACTCTAGACAACCTAGCGGCTGATGCAAGAGGACGTCACCCAGTAGCCATTGGAGGGGACTTCAACGCGTGGGCTGAGGAGTGGGGAAGCGTGGCGACGAATGCGAGAGGTAGAGCTCTGCTGGAGATCATTGCGCCTCTGGACATCGCGCTCCTCAACGAGGGAAACCAGCATACCTTCTCCAGAGCAGGAATACGATCGGTCATCGACCTTACATTTGTCAGCAGCTCACTTTTTAATTCATCGGGCTGGAGCATCAGCAACATCTACACAGGGAGCGACCACAGGGCAATTATATGGGACACAGGCCAACAGACGTCTAGCGTAGAGATAGTTTAGGGACTGCAGAAGGGCCCTCAAGGCGGCCATTAGGGATAGCAAGCGCCAGTGCTTTCTCAAGCTATGCGACTCTGCGTAGCAGGACCCATGGGGAAGGGCGTACAAGTTGGTGACGAACAAACTTTGCGCCAAGAGGCAGGCACCCCCATCGGACCCCGACACGACAAGATCCATCGTGGAGGAACTCTTTCCGCAAGGGCTGACCACATCGGGGATGTCCGTTGCCTCACACTGCAACCGCACAGTCAGGCACACATCGAGGAGGTGTCACTCGAGGAAGTCGAACGCGCAGCCAGGAGCATCAGCCCGAACAAGGCTCCTGGGCCGGACTCTATCCCGAACAGAGCCCTCTTGCTCGCCCTCTCCACGCGTCCGGACATCTTTGCGAAGCTGCTAAATCAGTGCCTTCGGGAAGGAGTGTTCCCTGTGAGGTGGAAAATACAGAAGCTAGTGCTTATTCCCAAGCCAGGCAAGCCGCCGGGGACAGCGTCGTCGTATAGGCCTATCTGCCTGATCGACACCGCGGACACTGCTTGAGAAGGTGGTTTGCGCGCGACTGGAACGCTCCATCGCAGAGGCTGGCGACCTCTCACCGCACCAATACGGCTTTCGCAAGGCCCGCTCCACGATAGACGCCGTTCGTAAGGTGGTGGACATTGCCTCCGGTGCAATTGCCGGCACTCGGTGGAAAGGCGGCGGGAAAGAGTATTGCCTAATAGTCACTCTAGACATTAAGAACGCGTTCAACACGGCGAGGTGGAGCTGCATCCTAAGGGCGCTGGAGAGTTTCCACACACCCAGGTACCTGCAGCGGATGGTACAAAGCTACTTTGAGAGAAGGCTGCTTTTGTACGACACGCAGGCTGGCACGGAGGAATACGAGGTATCGGCAGGCGTGTCGCAGGGTTCAGTGCTTGGCCCCACTCTGTGGAACGCAATGTATGACGGCATCTTGCGACTCAGCCTCCCCCACGGAGTACACATGGTGGGTTTTGCCGACGATATGGCTGTCCTAGTGGTGGCAAAAGACCTGTCCGTCGTGGAAACGACCTGCAACCAAACGATAGCGCGCATTCAACAGTGGCTGGACCTGGTCGGTCTCGAACTCGCACCCCACAAAACAGAGGCAGTGCTGGTATCCAGCCGGAAGAAAGTCGAGACGGCCAACATCTCAGTGGCAGGTACCCTGGTTTCGTCTAAGCGCGCTATCAAATACCTTGGTGTCCTGGTGGACACACGTCTCTGCTTTCGGGAGCACTTGGCCTACATGGGCACGACGGCGGCGACCACCAACGGTGCGCTCTCGAGGCTAACGCTGAACACCCGAGGACCAAAGCAATGGCGGCGACAACTGCTAACGAGTGTCACGAGATCGGTGATGCTATATGCGGCGCCAATCTGGGCAAAAGCCCTTCAAACAGCGAGCTACGCACGGGGTCTGGCAGCCACGCACCGCCTCTCTTCGATTCGGATCACCAGTGCCTTCCGAACTGTCTCGGACGAGGCAGCACACGTGATCGCGGGAATAGCACCCCTGGAATTCCTGGCGGAGGAACGGTCCACCCACTACCAGGAAACACATGGCAGAGGAATGGACGTGGCTGCGAAAAGGCAGGTACGCATGGCGTGCAAACAGGAGAGCCTCAGAAGGTGGCAACAGCTCTGGGACACGACCACTAAGGGGCGTTGGACCCACCAGCTTATCCCGTCCATCGACTCGTGTGTAAACAGAAAGCACGGGCAGGTCAACTTTACCTGACTCAGCTCCTCAGTGGTCACGGCTGCTTCCGAAGCTACCTTCATCGCTTCGGGCACGCGGACTCCGCAGAATGCTCTTGGTGCGGGCACTACGTGGAGGAGGATGCCGAGCATGCGATTTTTTCGTGTGGCAGGTTCGCAGCGCAGCGCCAGCGGCTAGAAGAAGCGCTGGGTGGAGCCGTAGTCAAGCAGAGCTTGGAGCCGTGCATGCTCCTGTCCACAGAAAACTGGGAGGCGACGAGCTGCTTCGCGGCGACCAATATGAGGGAACTGCGCGCTGTTGAGCACCAGACAAGAGTCCAGTTAGTCTAAACGAAGCCTGCACACGTGTGAAGCATTGCTTCACGGCCGTACCACACATGTTGGGCTTGCATAGCCTAACCTTTAATATAGTTTGCTTTAAGTATAAAATAAGTTGTAAATACGAGCAATTAAATGGAATTAAAACGAGGGGGAACGTTGTGAGTTGCTGCGGAGACCGCAACTCTACAGTTATACCCGATACTAAGTCAGTATGGCTCTCCTCCGGCAGACGCCGCTAATATTAAACGACACGACAAGGAGTGCGTGCGAGAGAGACAGAAAATCAGTCTGAGCGTGATGTCGGGTGCTGCGTAGCCAGTTTTTTTATTTTTTTTTTATTTTTTTTTTTTTTTTTTATTAAGCGTTGAATCTGTACATTGCATATAACGTATCTTAACATCACTGGTAAATAATATTGGGGTAGCCAAACCTAATGCTAAATGCGAGAGGACTTACAAAAAATATAATATTATAATATTGGGAGGGAAACTTAGAGTTGGCCAATAGTTTTGGCAAAACCCAATCTCTTCAACCGCCTCAAAGGCCTGGCAGGTAGTAATCGTCTGGCGAGCATACTATGGTGTCTAATTAGCCTGTCACTGTATCTGCTGGTGTGCCTTCCAATCTGCTCCTCTACTGTATGCAGATTCAAATCCCGATGTAGGGTGGAGCCGCGCACGTACCAAGGGCAGTTCGTTATTTGCCTCATGGCGCGATTCTGCAAGACCTGTATCCGTTTATAGTTCGATTTGGCAGCTATACCCCAAATCTGCACACCGTAGAGCCAGATCGGGGCTACACAGTGTACATAAACTGCTCTTTTGGCTCTCAGTGACATGGTGCTTCTTCTGTTAATCAGCCACCGCAATTGCTGCATTCTTTCCCCACTTTTACGAGCCGTAGCTTTCAAGTGTGGACCAAAAGTAATACGCTTATCAAGGGTGATACCGAGATACTTTGCTTGCTCTGGTTGGTCCAAAGTTACGCCTTCAAACTTTATGGGTGGGGTGTGGTCTATGAGCGCTTTCAGGGTGAAGCATGGATTGGTGGTCTTCAGTGGGTTGACTTTTAAATTCCATCTTTTGCATCAAGCTGCCAAAGAGTAGAGGTACTCTTGGAGACCATCTGCTGCCTCAAGGCGGCACTTGGAGCTGTAGAGCAGTGCTATATCGTCCGCGTAGGTAGCAAGCAGAGCCTTACGGGGGGCCTCCATATGTTGCTCGCTTGGGGAGGGTAGATCTGCAGTATAGATAGAGTAAAGCAGCGGGCCAAGGACGCTGCCCTGTGGAACTCCAGCTCTCATTTGGCAAGGTGTTGAATGTGTGTTCCTGAACCTGACCATAAACTGACGTCCTTCCAAGTATGATCGTAGGACACCGTAGTATGGTGCTGGGAACAGTTTTTTAATTTTGCTCAGTAGGCCGATATGCCAAACTCTATCGAAGGCTTGCTGCATATCAATGAAGACCGCATTGCAGTATTCTAGATCATCATAGGCCTGTAGGATGTGTCCTGCCAATCTGTGGACTTGCTCCACTGTGCCGTGTCCCTCCCGAAAGACAAACTGGTGATCCGGCAAGATACGTCATTCCTTGATTATACTACCAAGACGATTGGCAAGAAGCCTCTCCCATACCTTAGATAAGGAAGACAAAAGACTTATTGGCCGATACGACTAAGGTCGTCCTCCGGTTTTCCAGGCTTATGGATCATCAGGATTGTTGCTATCTTCCACTGCTTAGGGAAAAACTGCATCCTTAACATGGCGTTAAAAATGAGCACTATGTAGAGTATCGCCCGAGTAGGCAATGCTTTCAGTGTGGAATTGCACACTCTGTCAATGCCAGGAGCCTTCTTCCTCGGTAGGGACTTGATGACTTCAACAATCTCCTCAGCCCTGGCTGGTTTAATGGGTAAGGCCATTTGTAGAGGTGTTTGCAGACTATCTTTTGTCTCTTTGTACTGCGCCTCCGTGGCGAATTGGTAATGGGTTAACCTGTCCCCTAAATGATGTGCAAACGAATTGGCCTGCTCTTCTTCGTTTCTAGCAAGTTCACCGTTGGGACACCGGATGGGAATCTGTCTGAACGGTTGTCTCTTAAGAGACTTAGTGGTCTTCCAAAGCAAATATCCAGCATCCACGGTGTAATCCATGGAAGCAAGCTTTTGTTCAAAGAAGTTTCTTCGAAGTTCTCTCAGGGTGTTTCGAAGTAGCTTGGCAGCCCGGTTCCATAGAATTCGGTCCCATGGGTCTTGAGATCGGATTGCGCGTCTGCGAAGTCTCCTTTTTTGTGACAAAAGCTCTCTGGCCTCTCTTGTAAGAACTATTCCATAGGCGGCGCTTGTCGGAGGATGCAAGGGCGTTGAGGCAGCAGCAGCCATGTGTATACTCTCTGTGATGTTATCTACAGCCATCTCGATATCTTCCTCAGAGTTTAGCGTGACGTTCAGTTGAATCGACCTCTCCAAATGTTGCCTAAATGCGAGCAGATCAGTGTGCTTGGTGACTAGATGAGGGCTTGGATTTTCTATAATGCCATCTGTTTTAATGCTGATTACTAAGGCCAGATGGTCGGAGTCCAGATCCCAGCTCTGACTTATTGTTGCTCGAGAATCCGGAATACCATGATGTACTGCGAAGTCTATGCAGGACGGCGTGTGATTGAGTACATATGGGTACCTGGTTGGTGATCCAGTTGCAAGGATCTTAGCGCCAGTAGCAGAGATGGCTTCCGCTAGCTCTCGCCCCCTAGGGGAATTGTAAGTGTCTCCCCACAGCCAGTGTCGGGCATTCCAGTCACCACCAACCAAATACCTTTGCCCGCAAGCACGGAGTGCATCGATGTAATGTCTTTCCTCAATCCTGACTCTGGGAGGGCAGTAAATGGCGCTGAACTCCACATCGCCCAGTCCTGTGGCTACTTTTACTGCTGACATTTGCATGCTGCGTGTCTCAATGACCCTTTGTGGAAAATGACGAAGCGAAGTCTTAACTAAAACCGCAACTCACCAACGCTATTATTATTCCGCGATGGCTTGAAGGCTGGATAGAAGGCATATCCATGTATTTTTACAGCTGCCCCTCTTTTAATTCTGATCTCCGTCAAAAGAAGAATGTCAACGCTATTCTTGTGCGCGAAGAGCTCAACTTCTTTTGCTTTCCCTGAAATGCCGTTAGCATTCCAGATGAGAACCTTTAGTGGGTTCATTGAGATGCTGAAACGTTGTTCTGGAGCTGAAGATTAGATCCAGCCCATTGCTTAATCGTGTTGGCCAATTCAAAAACCATTTATTCAAGTTTTTCAAGGCGTTGATTGGCTTGACTATTATGCTGCTGCTGTTCTTGCTGCTGTTGCTGTAGCCACATAAGAAACTGCTGCTGCTGCTGCTGTTGGAGCTGTTGTTGCCATTGTTGAAATTTTGTCTGCTGTTGTTGTAGCAGTGCATGAACTTCATATGAATTCTGTTGCTGGTTATTCAATCCTTGTGGCTGATGCGCTTGTAGACTATGAAAACGACGCTGGGCAGGTGTAGAAGGTATTGCATTTGAATTACCATTTGCTACGGCAGCATAGGAGGCTCCTGTATTACTTCTAGTGCCTTCCAAAGGTTGGTGCTGAACAATATTTCGCTGGTGCTGCTGTATTGTTGGTCTATTAGCCCCTTTTTGTGACTAGACTGCAAGGTAGGAAACTGTTGCTGGTCTCCAGGAAGTGTGGTAGAGTAAGCATATGCCACTTGATTATTTAAGGGGACATGACCCGTCCTGTTCGTATTAATTGCCTTCTTTGCGGAGCCCATTGATCGGCGTAGAAACTCCTGATACCATTGGCATCCTTTGTAACTGGCCATATGGCTTCCAGAGCAGTGAATGCAGGTTGGCTGTGGATCTAGGGGGCGTGTGCATTGTGAGGTTTGGTGATTTTCACCGCATCTGGCACAGTTGTGATGTCGGCGGCAGTATTTGGCTGTGTGACCGAAATCCTGGCATCAACGACATTGAGCAATCTCTGTGGATTTTCGCATCCTTTCAGTCCTTATTTTTTGGCGGCAAAGGGTCTTGACTTGGTAAATTTCGTTAATTTTTGCACAAGGCTTAATATTAATGAAAAAAATATTAAGTTTTTCGTCCTTGTTAGTCCTTGAGCTTGGATTATGGATGTGAAGGACCTCGAAGCCCAACATTTTAAAATCGGCGGTAATATCATTGTTTAGGGTGCTATGATGTAGGTCTCTTACAAAAATTCTATGAGGCTTTTCAGTCTTCAATTGGTATGTGTGGAATTCTATTCCAATGGCATCGAAACAATCCACAATTGCTCTATAGGTATCACTGTCTTTGGGGAGGATTCTGACCGTTTCCCCCTGGTTAGCTTTGACGACAACGTTATTCAAATTTGCAACGTCCTTTATGACATCAAATAAGTCATTTAAGTTGCTAATATTGACAACTATTTGCGGTGGTTTTGGAGGGCCTTTAAGCTGATTACCAGAGCTCGTTGATTCTCCTTGAAGACACTGGCCTGTATTAACTGCTTCATAAAAGTGTTCATCCAGTTGGTCATTTCCAGCGTCTGCATCTACATTCATCCGAACTTCCTCATTATTACTATCACTTGGGATGTTCGTGTCAAGAATGGAAAATCTGTTGTTGGTGTTTGCCTGTTGGCTTGTAGTGGGGGGCAAGCCCAGGTCCCGGCCGCCGCTCCCTCGTTTAGATTTAGATGACAAAGTCTGATCGTTTTTTCTTTTGCCCGTTCTCCGTTTTTGAGCATCCAGAAGTCGTTCGGCAGCAGTGCGAAGTGTTTTTGCCTCAGTGTCGTCGGGGCATGTGGATATGGAGTTTTCTTGGCTATCAAAGCTTATTGCAGGGCAGATACTGCTTATTGTAGCAGTTGCCATGGTGTAGGTGGTGTTGTTGGTGGCACTAGTGAATGTTACTGTTGTTGTGGTTTCTGTGCATGTAGAGCGTTCAGCCTCTGAACGGTACTCAGAACGAATCTCAGAAGGTAATTTGCCTGATATTAGAAGCATTCTCTCATGATCAGTCCGCTTATTTCTAAGCCGAGAGTCAGATGAACTATTCGCATTCATTATACCGTAGCTGATAAGCGAAGTTTTTATTGCCCCTCTTGTGCGGCTGTGCGCAGACTGAGGGGAATGTCTTGCCCGAAGGGCAGTGAATACAGTTGTAAAAACGTTCACAAATGTGTTTTTTGTTTTTGTCCAATTGCCGACACCGCACAGAAGAGAATGCTCCGCTAAAGCAGAATAAAGAAAACAACTTTGCACAAGCGCGACACAACCGATCTCTATGAAAGTTGATTCGAGACTGTACCTGTATGTGTAAACTGGCACTTGCACTCACACTCGCCCTAGGAGAGCACAACGAAATCCCCCTTACCCCTTTGCAGTGGAAATAATAGGTATGTTTTTTTTTTATCTTTAGCTTATTATAAATTCATTATTTTACTCATTTGCTCTACTTCCTCTTCCTATTCTTTTCTCCTCTTCCGTCCACACGCACTCTCTCTCCTTCTGCGTTCGACCGAAAATTTGAGCCGATCTCGCTACCTTTCCGCTAACTCGCTCTGACTTTTCGGTTTCGGTTCAACCACTGGAGTTCTATGACTTTGCGGCACTGAGACGAAAGGTTCTTCCGTTTACAAAAAAAGTTTGATCGAAAATTGGTTTTCGTTTTCTTTTGATCTGCTCGCGATACACGACGTGCTGCTTCCCAACGGCAACTGTCTCTTACCAATTTAGCAGTGGAATTTCTTTGCTGACTGCTTTTTTTTTTAATAGTGCTTTTGTGTGTGTGTGTGAATATAACGACAGAATGGAAACGGCAAGGAAAGAACAGAAAGAGAGAATGCAGCAAAAGTGGAAGAACCAGGAAGAAGGTAAGAAAATGTTGTTTATGTTTTTCTTTGCTCTACGATTATAGGCGATGAACTAAAAAGATATAAAACAAAATAGATCGATAGCATTTTGTTAGCTTTATGTTAAGTATGCAGGCAAATAAGGGAATAAACTTTTACCAAGAATCATCTTTCTTATAGGAGAAAATACTAAAGGCAAACAGGACTATAAAAATAACGAAAAATACCGAAAAAGTCAACTTCGGCTAATCTTAAAAGTTTTTTAGTTCAAAGCAAATGAAAATATATGCCTGTTGTTTTATTTCAATTTAGAGAATAATATCGGGAGAAACGTATATGAAAATGGGTTTAATTATTTATTCTCGTATATTGTTTTTTTGACAGAGTATGCCTCGCCCTGACTCCCTTTATAATTGTGATTTTTGTTGTTGCTGTTGTTTCTGGTCAAGTGCTGTGAAGAGGTGGGGAATGAATGTTTGTGTTTCCGACTAAAGTGCTTCTTTTGTAAATCACTTTCGAGCTCCAGAGCCATGCAAAGGCTGAGGTTGAAGGTTGAATTAAAATTCCTGCACTTATAATTATCTCCTGCTGTTGTCCTTTACGGACCCACATGTACATACATGTGTACATATGTACTTCCTTTCACCGCATGTATTTTCAAATGTCAATTAGTTGAGTTAATTGAGCGAAAGTGCAAAATGTGAACCGCAATATCGTTTATATACATTTACGGAATTCACTCGCCTCTGTCAATCTTTTGGCTTCTATTGTCTCCTTGCCCCCCCTGGTCCTCGGTCTTTTGGCCTTTGTTTGGGCAGCAGAGCCCTTTTGCGAGGCCAGCTTTGCGCAGTTCGAGGAGCTGTCGTTGAACAAGCGCATGGAGGAGGTGGCCAAGGACGAGGGGGCCACCGAGGAGGACGACATCGATGTGGAGCTGCGCCTGTCGCGCTTCGAATACCTCATGGAGAGGCGTCTGCTGCTGCTGAACAATGTCCTGCTGCGCCAGAATCCGCACAACGTTCACGAGTGGCACAAGCGGGTCAACCTGTACGAGGACAAGCCCACGGAGATCATCAACACCTACACCGAGGCCGTGCAGACAGTGCAGCCCAAGCTGGCTGTGGGAAAGCTGCACACCCTCTGGGTGGAGTTTGCCAAGTTCTACGAGTCCAATGGCCAGGTGGAGGACGCCCGCGTGGTCTTCGAGCGGGGCACCGAGGTGGAGTACGTCAAGGTGGAGGATCTGTGCGCCGTGTGGTGCGAGTTAGAGGCAGCCCTCAAGCTGATGCAACGTGCCACGGCCATGCCCAAGCGGAAGGTGGCGTATCACGACGACTCGGACACAGTGCAGTCGCAGATCCCTGAAGGTGTGGTCCATGTACGCAGATCTGGAGGAGTCCTTTGGCACCTTCAAGACCTGCAAGGCCGTCTACGAGAGCATCATCGACCTGAAGATCTGCACGCCGCAGGTGATCATCAACTATGGCATGTTCCTCGAAGAGCACAACTACTTCGAGGAGGCCTATCGGGCCTACGATAAGGGCATTGCCCTGTTTAAGTGGCCGAATGTGAACGACATCTGGAACTCGTATCTAAGCAAGTTCCTCGCGCGCTACGGGGGCACAAAGCTGGAGCGGGCCCGGGACCTCTTCGAACAGCGCCTGGATCAGTGTCCCGCTGAGCATGCCAAGTACTTTTACCTGCTCTACGCGAAGCTGGAGGAGGAGCACGGCCTGGCCCGGCATGCCATGTCCGCATGTCGGGCTCTGCCCGAGCAGCATATGCGCCACATGTGCGTCAAATTCGCCGAGCTGGAGACGAAGCTGGGCGAGGTGGATCGAGCCAGGGCCATCTACGCTCACAGGTGAGTCGACATTTAACCGTTGGATCGTCAATATTCTAAGCTCTCTTCTGCTTTGTCCCAACAGGTGTGAGATCCCCGCATCACGGCGGACTTCTGGCAGACCTGGAAGGAGTTCGAGGTGCGTCATGGCAACGAGGATACGATGCGTGAAATGCTGCGGATCAAGCGTTCCATTCAGGCCACCTACAACACTCAGGTCAACATGATGGCTGCCCAGTTTGTCAACACGAACACGAATGGTGTGGCTGCCGATGCTGGTGCTGGCTCCGGACCGGATGCCATGCGGCTGCTCGAGGAGAAGGCCCGCCAGGCGGCGGCCGAGGCCAAGCAGAAGCCCGCCGAGAAGGCTGCCTCCAATATCATGTTTGTGCGCGGCGAGACCCAGGGCGGGGCCAAGGGCAAGGAAAATACAGTCGTCAATCCGGATGAGATTGATATTGGCGAAAGCGAGGACGACGACGACGATGAGGAGGAGGACCCGCAGCAGCCGAGTGGAGACCAGGACGAGGCAGGCCAGGCCACAACCAAAACCGATGACGAGGGCCTCATCATGAAGAAACTGCGCTTCGAACAAAAGGACATACCGGCCAAGGTCTTTGGCAGCCTCAAGCCGACAAATCAATCTGATTCCGATGAGGGATAAATCTTTTGTTTCTTTTGATTACGCGAATACTTCCCTCGATACTTCCCTCGATTTGAGTCCTATTCTTCGGAGACCTATTCTTCGTTTTGTTCGGAAATTCAATAATTCCTCGAATCTCAGCAGGCGTTGGCAATGTTTCCCTGCCAGAGTTTGAGCCTTGGGATATCTCATTCCTTTCGAATCAGCTTTTGAAAGCACATCTATTCTATTTTTTAGTTTTTCATTTTTTTTATTCGGAAAAAAAGCAAAATTTGTCTGGAACTGTCTGAAAAATAAGAGAACTTTCGTAACCTGTCGCGAGGGACTGTCACTATCATTAAGCGATGAAGTCTGTACGCTTGATGCACGCCCTGTGCAGGCGTGTCCAGCACACATTCCTGGCCAGACGCAGAGATGTGGAACAGCGACGGCACTACGCCGAGAAATGTGACTCGGTGATCAAAGGCGTTGTGGTGGGCGTGTACGCCAAGGAGGGCGACCGCCAGCACAAGATGACACCATCCGGCAAGAAGTTTGACGATCGTGTCCAGGGTAAGATCACTGATCTCATACGCGAGACGGGCCTGAGTGGCCAGCTGGGAAAAGGCCGTGTCTTCATGAACATGGATGCGGAATTCCGTGCGGTGGCCGTGGTCGGCGTGGGACAGGAGGGGGCCGGCTTCAACGACCTGGAGATGATCGACGAGGGAATGGAGAACGCTCGCGGCGCTGCCGGCGTGGGGGCTCGTGCCCTTCAACTGCAGGGCTGCACAGATGTATTCGTGGAGTCGATGGAGTATGCGGAGCAGGCGTCCGAGGGGAGCGCCTTGGCCGTCTGGCGCTACAATACCAACAAGCGCCGTCGGGACCGCACACTCATTCCCAAACTGGAGCTGTACGACTCTCCCGACTCGGATGCCTGGATGCGGGGCCTGTTCAAGGCCGAATCGCAGAACCTGGCCCGTCGCCTGGCCGATACGCCGGCCAATCAGATGACGCCCACAATCTTCGCCCAGTCAACGGTGGATGCCCTGTGCCCTGCGGGGTATCCGTGGAGGTACGCAGCATGGACTGGATCGAGTCCAAGAGCTTGAACAGCTTCTTGATGGTGGCCAAGGGCAGCTGCGAGCCGCCGATCATCTTGGAAATCATCTTGGCACCGCACCCGAGGACAAGCCCATCCTCCTGCTGGGCAAGGGCATCACATTCAACAGCGGGGGCCTCTGCCTCCGTCCAAGGACTGCTTGTCCATGTACCGCGGCTGCATGTCCGGTGCAGCCGCCTGCGTGGGCGTCATCCGAGCCGCTGCCGCCCTATCGCTGCCCCTAAACATAACGGCACTGCTGTTCATCATTTCACTTCAACGCTCAAGCATCTATACTGATGCTCATTATTGCGTTGCTATTGCTTACAGAGGCTTTACATAGAGCTCTCACATGAACAGTCAAAAACCGCAACTGCACACACATGCACACGCATACTGCGATGCGTTCGGTTTTCGCATTGGGAGCGACGCATCGCGTGATCTTCTAATTCTCTTTCGCTTGCCTTCTTTTCGTTGAGTGGAGTTGCTTGGAAATTCCAGTTGCTGTACCGTTGCCTCTTAGCCGCGCCTTCCACTAACTTAAACCACTAATTTAATAGGATTATAAATACAATCAATGGCCGGAAAGAATTACATATATTTACATATATATGTCAACGTGTCCCGTTTTTTTTTGGTGCTGCCTTCTCGTTTCATTTGTTGTACCGTTGTAGCTGAGCGTCTTTGGTGCTAAGTGCGTCTTGCGGGAAAAATTAGTGGATTATTCGCGCACAAAAAGAGCCGATCGCGGAAAGAAAAATATGAATAAATTATAAAATTCATTTGTGTTTCTGTTTTTTTTTTTTTAATAGTGCTTTTGTGTGTGTGTGTGTGTGTGTGTGAATATAGCGACAGAATGGAAACGGCAAGGAAAGAACAGAAAGAGAGAATGCAGCAAAAGTGGAAGAACCAGGAAGAAGGTAAGAAAATGTTGTTTTTGTTTTTCTTTGCTGTACGATTATAGGCGATGAACTAAAAAGATAGTTCCTCCTTTGTAGGATTCATTAGGAATGGAAACGGAGCATCAAAATGAGCTCATCGCACACTCGAGTGTCCGAGTGCCAAAGACTGTCGCCAATGGCCTGCATATTAATAATCTCATAGACTCTCTCAATTATGTAATAAGAGACAGTAAGAGAGGGCGAGAGAGTGAGGGCGAGAAATCAAGTGAAAGATGATAATAATTGCATTGGAATTCACAGGCAATACACAGATGTGTACACTTTTGGCCTTTTATCCGATTAAGTCTTTGTATTTTAGGTAATTCGAATATTGAGAACGGACCAAAGGCCAGGCGGAAAAAACAGACTCCCAGATACATTTTCATCCACTCAAAAGGTAGTGGGGTCTGGCGCACATTTCTCAAGTTATTAATTTTGCATTAAATGTTTTACAAACAATTAGGCCCGAACAAAGGGCTGCCAAAGTAGTAGCAAAATTATCAACACGTTCTGTTCCGCTTATTAAATGCCTGCCAAAATGTTAGCATTTGGGGATTGTTCCGGGGGACTCGAGGGCCAGTAGAGTGCGAAAAAGATTTTGCGAAATTGTGGAAATATTTTTGGGAGCAAAGCACAAATATTTTGCAAGGCTGGTGCGTAAATTTAACGCTTCCCTGGATATTCCCACAGCCACAGATGTGCATGGATATGTATATGTATGTGTGTTGAGTCACATGTGCCCAAGGATGTGCGTAAGGACTGCTCAGCATGATGACGATGATGATGATGACGATGTCTTTGATTCTCATTTGTGTAAGATATTATTTAGAGTATTGTTTATTCGTATTATTATCGCGGTGGCCTGGTATGTGTGCTTACAAAAGTTCTTAATGTTACGGCTTATTTCTGCTGATTTTCTGCTGCTGCTTGAGTCACGTCCGTATGCTGCTGTTCTCTCCTTTTCACTGCTTCGCTCGGTTCCTCTTCTTCTCTGTCCGCTGTTGATCTGCTTCTGTTACTACTGCTGTTGCTGCTGCTGTTACTACTGCTGTTGCTGCTAATCAGATGTTCCTCTGCTGCTGTTATTACTGCTGTTGCTTATCTCCGCTGCCCCCTCAATAGGCCAGCTGGCCCACTCCTTCTTACACTCGGTTATCCTGATTAGTCATCAGTCCCTGATGACCATGCGTCCTCGTTTTCTACAGAAAAGCTCCATAGTTTCATGTTATCATTGCTTGTGGTCGTATTGCTTGGTCCTTCGACGTCTGCTGCCTTCCGAACATTATAGCGTCCGCCTCGTTTCACGTTGGTTATTTCGTATGGTCCTAAGAATTAGCTGGCCATCTTTTTTCCGGTTACAAATTGTGTTCTACGTATGGCTACGAGATCTCCGACCTTGTATCCGTATTCGCATTTCCGCTTTTTATCGAATTGTTCCTTGTATCTGTCCTGGGCCTGCTGAATATTTTCTTTTGCCTCTTGTCGCATCTTTTGCCTCTCGTCTTCAAAATTATCAACCATCTCTTTTTCTATTAGCTGAAGTATGTCGGTATCCGGTCCACAACGCATTTTTACCCCGATCATCAGCTCAAATGGACAACGCTTTGTAGACACATGAACAGTGCTGTTAATAGCCCTCTGAACTCGCGGTACGAACTTATACCATCTTCCAGGTTCCTCCGACGACAATTTGGAAATGATGCTCAGAATAGATCGGTTTGCGCGTTCAATTTGTCCGTTTCCTCTTGGTACCCCTGTGGTGCTCTATATGTGTTCGATGTTCTTTTCCTTGACAAACTCCTCAAAGCTTGAAGATGTAAATGCTGCTCCACGATCGCTTACTATGCGTGCCGGATTACCAAATACATCAGACCACTCCCTTAACTTCTTGAGAACTTCGTCTGCTCCTGTTGTTTTTGTGGGATACATCCATACGAACTTACTGAAGCTATCAACCATTGCGAAGATGTACTTGTACTGCTTTGAAGTAGCATCCATAGGCCCAAGGTGATCCACGTGTATAGTATACAGCGGCTGTGATCCTTTGTCAATTTGATGCAGAAATCCCTCTTTTTTGCCAAGCTTTTTGTTGTAGATTATACATTTTATACAGTTTCCTATGATCTGCATTACTTTTCCTTCCAGATGTGGAATCCAATAGCTCTGCTGTACGGTATGCATTGTTTTTTGAGCGGCAAAGTGTCCTGCGTTGTGAGCGTCGGCTATTATTTATTTTTCTAATGATTTCGGTATTGCCAGCAAGTCCGTGCCTTGCACCACTTTGTACACGAGACCAGCTTTCAACTTAAAGTTGTCATATGGTTTACTTTTCAAAATTTCGGAAACTGCTTTGATCATCGTATCCTCCTGCTGGGCTTTCTTAATTCTTGCTGTGACTTCCGAAGATACCATCATGACATCAATTGGGTACCTACTCAGGCAATCCACATGCTTCAGCCGTTCTCCTGGTCTGTGTTCCACTTCAAAGTCGTATTCCTGCAAGTACAGGACCCATTGGGCTACCTCCCGCGGAACGTCCTTCTTGCTTAACGTTTGCTTGAAAGCAGCGCAATCCGTTACGAGCTTAAAGTTGGTTCCAAGTATGTACTGACGAAATTTTTTGCACGCTAGGAAAATTGCTTTGGCTTCCTGTATATAGCTATGCTGTCGTGCTTCAGACTCCGAGGTTTTCTTACTCCAGAATAAGATCGGATGCAATTGTCCTTCGTGCCATTGTAACAACGCCGCTGCAAACCCGTCCTTTGACGCATCAGTGTGTATCTCGGTTTTTGCATTCCTGCGATAAAGTTTCAAGACCGGCTCTTTTACCAATGCTTCTTTTAATGTAGCGAACGCCTGCTGCTCCTCCAGACTCATTTTAAATGGGACATCTTTTCGCAGCAGATTGGTCAGTGGTTTGGCGATTAGCGAATAGTTTCTTATGAATTTACGGAAAAACCCAGTTAATCCTAAGCACGACTGCACAGCCTTTATGTTTTTCGGCATCGGGAACTTGCTGACGGCTTTGGTTTTCTCCAATCCAGGCTTGATTTCACCTCCTCCAACTTGATGACCCAAAAATGTAATGGTCGACTGCAGAAATCGGCACTTCTTCCACTTCATCTTCAGCCCGTATTCAGCTGCAGCATCAGCATTCAGCGTGTATAACGATATCGTCCATGTACAGGTCAAGAATGTTTTCATTTATACGGTTTTGAAATACAAAACTTATAAAACGGATGAAAACTGCTGGCGAATTGCAAAAACCGAAAGGCGCACGGTTGAACTCAAAGAGGCCTTCCTTCGTTATGAACGCCGTATATTTTTTGCTGCTTTCTTCCACAGGAACGTGGAAAACCCCATTTTCTAAGTCCATGATGGTGAACACCTTAGCATTTTCCAGTTTTTCCAGCACCTCTTCAACGATTGGAACGGGAAAGCAATCTTTCAAGACCATCTTGTTCAACTGACGATAGTCCACGCAGACCCGGCTGCTCCCATCCTTTTTCTTGACAATTACAGTCCGACTGGCGAAATTTGATGATGAGCGTCGTATTATCCCAGCGTTGGCCCATTCAGCGATCTGCTGCTTGACAACGTCGGCTTCGCTGATGGCCACTCGACTTGGCGAATGTCGAAACGGCGCTATTTTCTCGTCCGGTACGATCTTCAGCATTATCGGGCACACTGCAGTCTGCTTCTTTTCAGTAAAGTCCTGAATCATTGATTGGACGGCATCTCTGAACTGCGATGGAATGTTTATGTCAGTATTTGCTTCGACCACGTTGTAAATACTTATCTGTTTGGTGTCCTCATTTTCCTCCCCCGGCAGGGGAGAAAACTTATATCTTCCTGGCGTTGATGTCATTGTGAACTTGGATATAAAGTCGTGTCCAAGCAACAATTCGCATCCGACGTCATGATCGGCCACCACAAGGAATTTGTGTGCCAGTCGCATTCCGTCGATCTCCACTTCTGCCGTAAACTGCCCAGCGGAGCGTGTGATTTTGTTTCCAAGTCCCCCCTCAAAGTTGACGAACTGGCTTGCAGATGGATACCACTCATTTTGCCGAACACTGAAATCTTTAATAGGGAAACATCTGCACCGGTGTCTATGAGCCCCTTGACTTGCACGTCGTTAATTTTAAGAGACGTCAGGCGTTTTTCCTCATATGCAACGTTTACGGCAGCAGCACTCGGGCAATCCTTAGACATGTGTCCAGTCTGATTGCAGCGGAAACACTTTAATGCAGCTCGGCAATCCTTGCGTAGATGCTCCTGGGATCCACAATTGTAGCAGTGTTGCTTCCTTTCATATTTGGTGAAATTGGACTTCTTTCCGAACGGCTGTGAGTCTTTTTGTTTCGGGGCCAAACCCCCATCAACCGCGAGCGTTCTTTCCTAGATTTCGTACTTCTCTCGCAGCTGCTTGTATGAGCTGCATCCATACAAGGTGTACTTATAATCCGTTTTTAAATTGAGTCCGTCGACGATGTATCGAATCACCGACACCGTGTCTGTTTTCCCACGTGCAGCAATGCGTTTCATCTGTAGTATATATTCGTGAAAACTTTCGCCGGCCATCTTCACTCGCATAGACAATTGATTGTGAATTTGCGCACTGCATAAACGCTCACACTCGAACTCCTGTAAAAGTTTGTGACGCAATTGGCCGTACTCATACACTGCTGTGGACTCGAGAAAAAGAGCGGCTGTACCTGTCATTTTTGCCCGGGCTTGCACGTATTTTTGTTTGTCATTTAGTCCGTATGCTTCAGCTTTTAGCTCGAAGTTAATAAACCACTGCTGTACCGACATATTTTCTCCGTTGAATTATGGAATAATTTTGGCAAAATTTTCCACTACCAGCTTTGCATCATTTTTCTTGTCTATTTCATCAGAATTTATTTTCATCGAGAGCAGTTGAACCAGCTGTTGGAGCGTCTGTGTGTTTTCTTCTAGGAGTGTTGACCTCATCGCTTCCTCGTTCGCGTTTTGCTCCATATTCCCGGCTGGTGGTCCACTTGTATTTTCCATTATAATTCTACTGCGCAATACTCTTGTGGGCAGCCGGCTTGAAACAACCCTTTTTTCTCGGTTCTTTTTTTCACCCACTCGCTGTCTCGCTTCCTCTGCTTGCGGCTTCTGAGAGTCTAATGCGCAGTTTTTTTGCACCGAATTTTTGCTTTTCCGTCTCGCTTCGTCTGCTGCCGGCTTCTGAGACATGAGACACAATTTTTGATTTTTTCCACTTTACACAGGCAGTACGCGACTGGTTGAGCCCCCAAATGTAAGATATTATTTAGAGTATTGTTTATTCGTATTATTATCGCGGTGGCCTGGTATGTGTGCTTACAAAAGTTCTTAATGTTACGGCTTATTTCTGCTGATTTTCTGCTGCTGCTTGAGTCACGTCCGTATGCTGCTGTTCTCTCCTTTTCACTGCTTCGCTCGGTTCCTCTTCTTCTCTGTCCGCTGTTGACGGCAGCGACGACAACACATGTGTTGCATGCTTTTAGGCTCCGCCCAGACGGCACCAGCAACAGCATCCAGGAGCTGAGTGTCTGGGTCCTGTCTCTCTCTCTATGTATTCGGGCAGGTGCAGGTGGGTTGGAAGGGCTCCGAAGGGAAAGCGCGAGAGCATTTCATGCACTTGGCTGGGCTTTTAAGTTGCTTAACGCTTTTGATGTTTGCTGCCAGTCCCTGCCATCCCCCTTCCCCTTTGGCAGGCGGCGAGTGTAACGGGGCCCATAAGCCCATAATCGCAGGGAAATCTTGAACTTTAGAGGCAGGGAGGCGCGAGGCGCGACAGGCTTCAGATAGAGGCGATTCAGCGTCCACGCGGTTCATCCCCGAGGGAAATACAAGTGAAAAGAAATGGGCAAAAGTTTCCCGCACAAGACGCAATAATCGATGGCTGGAGTCGTCAGCGGATTGGCCTTTTTGCGGACAAGACAAGGGGTGGAGAGGTGGGCGGGGCTCCTCGAAAGTATGCAACACGATTTTAATTAGTTTTGTTAAGTATTTTAATTTTTGCAATTTGTGCGCCACAAGGCGCGGCTCCAATAATCACAGAGCAGAATGCGGCACATTAATGATTATTAGTTGAACGTATAATGAGTGTCGTCAGCGGCTTTCGGGGGGTTGGGGGCGGAATTCAAAAAATGCGTGCAACCCGAAAAAAAACCAAAGCCACCAAAACACCAAGTGGCACGAACAGAAAGCGATAAAAGCATCGAATGAACGCAGCAAAAAGTTTAGAAAGTTCCAACAGAAGTTTTCGCAATTATTTTTCTGTTCTAATGTAATAGTGGCCCCGCCCCTGCCCCAGCCCAGCCCTGTACAGCCCCTTTTTATGCTTTTTTTTTTTTTTTTTTTCTTTGGAAAATTTTTATTTTATTGTAAACAAGTTTACTGCTACCTTTCGTGGCAACTTAATCTAGTTTTACATTTAAGGGGAAAAACAATTGATCACAGGAGATACATACTTAAACTTAATGTTACATATATGGAGTAGGTACATACATTATTTAGAATATTTACAAAAAGTTAATGAGATGTTATAGGAGGGATCTAGTAGGGAGATCCAGTGGATGACTCCTTTTGAGTCTTCTTTTCCTTGGCGGGTTAATTAGACGTCTGGCTAGCGCATTAGGGTGACCACCAAGGCGTTGCAAGTACCTTGCTGCATGTAATTGTATAACATCGCCCACTTTGGGAACCTTTAGGTCCCTCTCGATGTCGCTGTTTCGTATGTACCATGGAGCATTGCATATTCGTCGTAGAATTTTTGACTGAGCAACTCTAATTTTATTTAAGTTGGTTTTTGACGCGATGCCGTAAACTTGAAGTGCGTATTTCCATATGGGGCTGAGGATGGACTTGTATATCGTGACTTTGCTGTACAGCGATAGCTTATTTCTTGGTGCAAGTAGCCACGCCATCTTTCCCGCTTTCGCCATCACAGACTGTCGAACCATGGTAGTATGGGTTTTGAAATTTAGTGACCTGTCGAGTACAACACCCAGGTATTTGTACGAGCTCTTGTGCGTAAGTGTGGAGCCCAGCATATTAATGCCTCCGCAAGAAAGTGTTCTCGTAGAAAAAGTAACATTAGCACATTTGCTGCTGTTGATGCCTATGTTCCATTTCTGAGCCCAGACCTCAAAGCTGCTCACATATTGTTGCAGAGCTTCCGTAGCTAGATTTATGCTTGGACTTCTGGTCAGCACTGCAGTGTCATCCGCGTAGGTTGCTATCAACACATCGTCCTCGTCCAACCCAGTTATTACCCTTGAGGAAGGCATATCGGCTGTATATAGGGTATATAACGTTGGTCCAAGAACGCTGCCTTGTGGGACGCCTGCACAGATTGGGCGCTTCGATGATTTTGCTCCATTTACAACAACTCTAAAACTTCTGTCCATTAGAAAGCTACTCACCAGCTGGAATAGCTGCGGCGGCAATATGTTTCTCAGCTTAAAGAGGAGGCCATCATGCCACACCCTGTCAAACGCTTGTTGAATGTCCATAAACACAGCTACCGAATACATTTTTTGCTCCATTGCATCAAGCGCGAAGTTGACCACTCGATGAAGTTGTTCTGGCGTGCCGTGACCTTGTCTAAATCCAAACTGCCACTTTGGAATTCTTTTCTTTACAGGTTCAAGCTGCATGATGCGGTTCAGTATCATTCTTTCCGCCATCTTCCCTAGCGCTGAGAGCAGGCTAATTGGTCTGTAGCCATCGACTTCTGTGTGTTGTTTTTCTGGCTTAGGTACCATGGAGATTAGCGCCAGCACTATAAATAGCAGCGCTTTTTTAGGCAGAAGTTTTAAAGTCCTGTTGTCCAGCAGGTCCTCACCAGGGGATTTTTTGGCCTTCAGCTTCTTAATTTGCTGCACCACCTCTTGAAATGTGACTGGGCTTGCTGGCAAGGACATTTGAAATGGCATTTCCAATTGTAGCTCGACGGCCCTTCGTGTAACAGCAGACGTAAGATTAAATGGCTTAAATCTTTGCTCTAAACTGTCTGCGAAGATATCAGCCTTTTGCTGACTGGAGTAGCACCAACCGCCTGCTGGATTTTTAATTGGCGATTTAGGCATGACTACTCTTTTAAATCGGCTTGTAAGCTTCCAGAGAGTATAGTTGAAAGATGCATCGGGGCCAGCTTTTTCTAAAATGTTATCAATGCTCGTCTGCTTGACTTTTGCAAGAACCTTTTGCAAACGGTTTGATAGTCTCAAGTAGATTTGATGAACTCGAGTATCACCCGTTCTCGCATACTCTCTTCTTACTCTTCTTTTCAGGCGCAGGAGAGCTACGGCACTTGGGGAAGAGTATCTTGTCGTCGTTGGCTTGGTGAACATTGGTTTACAGGCGCAGCAGAAGATGCAGCCACTTTTACGTTTCTCATAAATATCGAGATTGCATCTTCTATATCATCGGGACTTTTTATTTCCGTGTTGAGGTTGATTCTACTATCTAGTTCGGCTTGAAATACTTCAACGCAAGAGCCTCGAGGGAGAATTTGTTGCTTCATAGTTTTGATTTGAGGAGAATGATGCACTGATGCTACAATTGGCAGGTGATCCGAGGAGAGTTCATATTTAGTTTCGACTGACAGCTTGTTTTGCGCAATCCCGTTGACAATGAAAAAGTCGAGAGCAGAAGGTGTAAGGCGAGTGTTGTATGAGAAGAAAGTTGCCTCGCCAGTGGCAAGGATTTCGCATGTGCTACTGACGATGGCCTCTTGCAATCGCTTCCCTCGACAGCATGATCTGACGTTACCCCACCATGGGTGCTTTGCGTTAAAGTCACCGCCTGCGATGAATCTGTTCCCCAGGCTAAGAAAAAGTTGCTCAAAATCAGTTGTACTCCAAGGTTGGTTGGGTGGCAGGTATATTGAGGAGATCTTGATGCATCCAACATTAGTCGGCACACTCACGCTGGCAACTTGTATGTTTATCCTGGACATAGGTTCGTTCTGAGTATGGGCAATGGACGATCGTATGAACAGAGCAGAGCCACTTTTCGATGTTCCGCTGGGATGATCAGCGTAATATTGATCGTATCCTGGTACGAATGCTCTCCGACCAGGGCGCATATGTGTCTCTGTTATCAACATTACATCGATTTTATTAGCATTAAGGAAAAGTCTAAGTTCTTCAATGTTCTTGACTAGCCCTCGTGCATTCCATAATCCGATTTTTAATTGAAGCTTGTTCATTTTGAAATAAGCTTCTGTACCAGGTCGCGGAAGGCTTTGTTTGCCTCCATCGTATCCTGTATTAGTTTGAACATTTGATCCATTCTACTATTAAGGTCGTTTATAGCTTTTTCTAATATTTTGAATTTGCTACTAAAATGTTGATCTTCAGCACCATTAAACAACCGGGAGCTGTCATGTAATGTGTTCACGTTAATATTTTTCTCTGCACGCGGTCTTGTCATGTCTGCATAGGAGAACCCACTCCTCACATTGGCATTTGAGATGACTTGCGATCCGTCTGGGTGATTTTTATTTTTGCTACTGGCAGGCATTCCATCTTCTGGTAGTCTGGCTGTCGGCTTAAGCTTCTTGCTGAGTTCAATTCGGACTGAACAACTTTTATAGCTAGATAGGTGATCTTCGCCGCAGTTTGCACAAATGGATTTGTTAGTAAGACTTAGTTCGCACGATTTTGATCCAGTATAGTGGTCGCCAGAGCATTTTCCACAGACTGGCTTTTTAAGGCAGTAGTTTCGCGTATGTCCAAAATCTTGGCATCTAAAGCACTGCACCAATTCTTTACTGTGCTTTGCCTTAATTACTGTTACTCTGTGCCTTCCAATTTGAGTAATCTTAAGTGCCTCTGCAATATTTGGTGTTTTCTTTAGGTTCACGTAGAACATACTCTGTCTTGTTTTTAAGTTATTTATTTCATGATCATCCTCTTCATTTATTTCAATATTACTCCAGTTTGGCTTCCTGGGGCAGTAGATGTTCATGACTGTGAAACCCTTGTCGGTGAAAGTGTGCTCAATTAAGTGTTTTGGTACATTTGGATGGATATCTCGAATAATCAATCTGTACGGCGTATCCTCTCTCAACTGATGGTGCCAGAATTCACAGTTTTGCTTCGTCAGCATATCAATAACTGTTCGAAAAGCTTGGGAATTTTTTGCATATATACGCGAAACTCCAAATCTGGATGTGCGAATGTCATACTCATCAGCTGGAATTACAGAATTGAGGGCGTCTTCGAGTTTGTCCATTTTATTCACTTGCGGCACGCAAATAGCTGGAGGCTTAGGCACTATGCTTGGCTGCTGCTCATTGCTAGCTTCGTTTGCTACTAGCCCATGTTGCTCTTCTTCGTCCAGTTCCATGACAGATTCAGCTTCTTCAGATAGCGCTGCATAGCGATTATTTAGAAGTGCTACTGAAGGGGTAGTAACAGGTGTAAAATTTTGGCGGCCCTTGAATGGGTGATTTTTTGGAATAGCTGGGTGTGTAGTTTTTTTAATTGCTTTTGAGACTTTATCAGCTCTTTTTTGCTTTTTACTAATAGAGACCATCGGCATCTGAAAGCTACAATCTTTTCCTTGGGATACTTTTTTGGCTAAGCTTGAAGTAGACGCCTCAGCTCTCGAGGTGCTCGGTACTGAACATATGCTGCCAGTTACGGTATTTGCCATTGAGTAATTCGCTGGACATTTCCCTGTTGAAAAAGATAGTGTGCTCGTGGTAATAGTGCTTGTAGTCGTTGCGATCAAGCTACTATTGTAGTTAGGCGTTCCAATTGCCTTATATAGGTCTTTAGCCAAGCTGGCACGGAATTCTGCAGGTGCACCAGCTATTTTCCTCATCTTATCAGTCGCCGAAAGCTTATCACTAAGCTGGGAATGATCAGGTGAGTCTACGTCCATTTTTTGGCACTTCACGAAATTTGCTTGTTACAAATTTGTGATTGCCTAGCATCAAGAATTCTTGCTACTAAGAAAAGTTGAGCTTTTGTTGCCCTTCGTTTGCGGCTGCGCGCAGGGCGAGGGCAAAAGCTTGCCCGCTGTACGACAGCTTACTTCGCTTACTGTTCTTTGTTGTTCTCGTGTTACCGACACCGCTACGCAGTGTCTTAAAATAGATTCTCGTGCGAGATAAGCACACAGAATGCTCTTTGCGATTATTTATAAACTTCAATGCGCGACACGTCCGTCTTCGACGAATGTATGGAAAGAACTGTTTTTATGCTTTTGAAACGGAGGAAAGTTTTTTTAAACTATGCGGCCAGGAAGGGGGAAGGACGGACGGACGGACGGACGGACTCTCTCTCCGGATAGCTTAGCGGTTGCTGGAAATATACTTTGATTTTCGGCTCCGGCGCTTGACCGTTGCGTTGCGTGGAATGCACTGTTCGATTTGTTTGTGCCCCCCATGCCCCCATGCCACCATGCCTCCTTTTTTTGCCTGATCTACATATATGTACATATATTTCAGGCTTTTGGATATTCCCCCAAAAAGTTTTTAAATTAAAGGCACCGGACTCGACTGGCCTGCGGAAAGTTCTGCGGTCCGTTCCGGCACAACTATTAGTGATTGAGTTTGTTGCGTGACCTTCCATCCATGGCCACAATTATTAGTTATTGATCTGAATTATGAAGTCTAGTGTAAGTTAGGCTAGGGCAAAGCGGGAGCGCAATAAAAGCTCGCTCTCTCGCTCTTGGCGAATTCGCCCCGCTTTGCCACCGTAGGTTAGCTAGAGTAAGAGATTTGAATTGTGAAGGAAATATAGTTGTTCGCCAACCTTAAATTAGATCGAGCGTATCAAGTTTTTCGTCCCGCCAAATAAATAATTTAAATTACAGCCACCCAAAGTTTTCGGTAATTGATTAGAAAAACTCTTCTAATTTTTCATGGCGCCCCCGGGTGGACTGTAAAGTGAATTATAGGCAACAACAATAAGTGACAGTGACACAAGAAATTGCAGTATACATATGCAAACATATTCGTTGCCCGCGTCGTGTGTGTGTGCAATCTGCAATCAATTTGTAAAATATCATCTCGTCGGTCGCGCCAACAATAATTTTTGTGCAAATTCTGCTACCGCCGAGGGATGCCCTGCGATAAAGACAGGAAAATAGAAGTTGGATTCAAAGATCCAAAAGAGGAATCAGAGGTATTTGTGCAGAAAATTGAAGGCTGAGCAAAAGACATTCAGATCTCTCTTTGAGGTGTCTTGTGCTGAAAACATTGCACATCGCCTTCAATTCTAGGCACAGACGTATGATATACATATAGTAGAGCTTGATTGCATGCATTTTATTAGTAATTGCATAAATATAACTAAAAACACATAAATACATACATATCGACACATACAGACATATGTGAACCGCTATTTGGACGCAACAGTTATATGTATGTACATACATACATCTTTCGTTTACTGCAATCACTGTCGCCCCCCCCCCCCCCCCACCCCTTTTTATTTTGTTCTACCTTTCTTGTCGTTAGAACCTCACAAAGTTTGTTCGTTCGTTCACCCAAGCTACGGCGTATAGAAAGTACCCACACATACATACAAGCAGCAGCACCGGTGCATTATTTAGTTTTCGCTTTCGCTTCTCCACTGCTGCTTGCGTTGTATTTGTTGGGAGAATTTTCGTTGCCGCTCTTGAGCTTAACGGTGCGCCAAGTGACGCGCTACCCTGTATCTAACGGGTATATTGTTTTCGGCCGTCACTTGCAACGACATTCAATTCAAATTCGTTTTCGATTATCGTTCTCGTTCAAACATATAAAAAAAAAAATAATAATAATAATAATAATAAATAAATAAATAGAAATAATAGTGGTTTGTTGTGTAAAATCTTCATACACAAACATTACGGCAGAAAAAAGTAAATCCACTCTTGAAGACTTAAAGATAAAGTTCAAAAGTCGATTAAAAAGCATTCGCCGCTTAGAGGATCGATTAGATCAAGGGTCGATTCCTTTGCAATTACCGGAATTACAATGTAGATTAGATTGTTTGAATGCTTCAACTGAAAATGCTAACCATTTGCAGGAGCAAATCGAGGACATAACAGGTGATGATGCATATGCAGCCTAGTTGGAAGAGCTGATAATTGTCACCAAAGGAAAGATAATGTCGCTTATCGCCGCCTTTGATGCAGCAAGCGAGACGAAGCCAGTGTCTTCTTCAGTCCAAACTCATGCTAGACTTCCGAAATTGGCATTACCCAAATTTAGTGGTAAACACTCGGAATTCAAAAATTTCATTAGCCTTTTTGAGAGACTAGTCCATAGCGACAACAGCATACCGGTGATCGAAAAATTTAATCATTTGATTTCGTGCCTCTCTGATGAAGCATTAGGAACAATAAAGGCGTTCCAAGTCACCGAGGCAAATTATGAAAAGGCCATGGCTGGCCTAAAACGAGTATATGACAACGATTATTTGATTTTCACGAATAATATTTCCACTTTGTTCAATCTGCCGAGAATGTCGCATCAATCTGCATCATCTCTAGGAACTCTAATCGATACTGTTTCGTCGATTTACGGATCGTTACTGTCGATCGGAGATGATACAAAAATTTCGAATGCAATGCTCATTCATCTCGTTTTAAACAGAGTCGACCCAGTGACGAAACAAAAGTGGGATGAACAGCTAACTTATGAGAAGTTGCCGCTTTGGTCCGACTTTGAGAAAGTCTTGAATCGTCGATACCAGCATCTGTCTGCTGAAGAATCCAAGCCAATCTAAGCCAAGGCAAGACAAAGTCATGCCAAGCAAGCAACATAATCGCAGTTCATTTGCTTGTTCTTTCACTTCCACCAACAGTAGAACTCAGCAAACTTGTAGCTACTGCAATTCAGGAGCATTGTCAAATTGCCCTTCATTTTCTCGTCTCTCGGTGATGCAAAGGTTTGAGTTGGCTAAGTCGGCATCCCTATGCATTAATTGTCTGCGAAAAGGCCACGCTGTTGTAAAATGCAAAGCCAATAAATGTCGAGTGTGCAGCCGCTCACATCATACATTATTGCATCGATACACAGTGTCGGCTAATAGTCTCGCGTTGCCACCACCCCAAGAGAGTCCTTCTCCTCCATCAAATCAGAATCAACCTTCCACGTCACATGTTTTGCATGCGACAGCGTTGGACAGGGTAATTCTGGCTACGTTGATCGTAAGCGTCCGAACTAAGAGCGGTGAACACATTCTGGCCAGAGCTCTGCTCGAATCTGGATCACAAACAAATTTTATTACCGAGGACCTCGCTAATCGCTTACAGATTCGTAGAGAGGAGTCCTGTATTAACTTGCTTGGAATTGGTGAATCTAATTCTCAAGTAAAGGATAAAATACACACAGTGGTGATGTCGCGAATAAATGGTAGTGAGTTCTCCTTTGATTTTTGGATCCTGAAATCAATTTCAGGTTATCACCCTGACCAGTCAGTGAATGTGACTGACTGGCGAATCCCAGAGAACCTACCCCTGGCAGCCCCTTATTTCTACAAGCCACAAAGAATAGATATGTTAATTGGAGCAGAATCGTTCTTTGAATTATTAGCTGTTGGTCAAATTAAACTAGGTCCTGACTTTCCAACTCTTCAGAAAACCCTTTTTGGTTGGGTTGTGTCGGGAAAATATGTTTCCAGGAGTTCTGCTCCTCAAATTACAAACAGTTTGAGTTGCAGTGAAGAGTTGCTATTATCCATCGATAGGACCTTGAAAAAGTTTTGGTCACTGGAAGAAATGCCATCTACCAAGAAAATTGCCACACCTGAGCAAAAGCCATGTGAAGAACACTATCGTAAGACGACTCAGGTACTATCACAGGTCGGTTTGAAGTAAGGCTCCCGTTTAAATCAGATCCAAATTGTTTAGGCAACTCCTTTGAGGTTGTCGCTTGAAAGACGATTGCATCGTGACCCTGAGTTGAAGAAAATGTACTTGGAATTCATGGAAGAGTACCTCTCCTTAGGTCATATGTCTCCTACTGACAATACGATTCCTTCTACTCCACACTACGTAATCCCTCATCAGTGTGTTCTGAGGCCCCAAAGTACGTCTACCAAGCTCCGAGTCGTGCTCGATGCTTCGTCCAAGACGTCCTTACAGGTGGCCTTAAATGACATTCTGATGGTGGGACCTACCATTCAAGAGGAATTATACTCGACACTGCTCCGTTTCCGTCTGCACAGGTTTGCCCTGACTGCTGATGTTAAAAAGATGTATCGCCAAGTGATGGTGAACGAAGCGGATCGGCAGTTTCAGCTCATAGTGTGGAGAAGAGACCCTTCTGAATCCTTGAGATTATACAATCTCAACACTGTAACCTATGGGACTGCACCAGCCCCATTCTTAGCTATCCGGTGTTTGAAAAGGTTGAGTGAGTCTGCGAAGCTCTCATTCCCTAGAGCTGCTAACGTTATTGGGTCCGACTTTTACGTCGATGACTTGTTGACTGGTGCTGCATGCGTAGAGGAACTAAGGGCAATTAAGTCCGAAGTGTCTCAGGTTCTTCAAACCGCAGGGTTTGAGTTGACTAAGTGGTTTTCGCACTCACCCGAGATCACCGCATCTGAGAGCACAGCCAAACCCATAACAATCTCGGATTCAGAGTCGACAAAGGCGTTAGGAATCTCATGGTTACCTACTGACGATGCCTTTAAGTTCAAAATTGACAATTCAGTTATGGGTCTCCGAGCGACAAAACGGAACATACTATCGGTGACATCAAAGTTGTTTGACCCCCTTGGTTTATTAAGTCCTATCGTTATAAAAGGCAAGATCCTATTGCAGGAGCTTTGGCTTAACAAACTAGATTGGGATGAGTCGATCCCGCTGCATTTGGAAACAGCGTGGAATAAGTTGAAAAATACACTATCTCAATTGGAAGACATATCCATATCTCGATTTGTGTATTCCGATCCGATGTCACCGGTTCAAATACATGCCTTTGCTGACGCCTCCATGAGAGCGTATGGAGCGTGCGTCTATATACGTAGCAGAACTGCAGATGGTTTAAAAATATCATTGTTGACTTCGAAATCCAAAGTAGCGCCGCTCAAGACCAAAACGCTCCCAAGGCTTGAGTTATGTGCCGCTCACCTTCTCGCAGATCTCTGTCACAGAATCAAGCCCCTATTAAACGTGCCCATTGAACGAGTCGTTTATTGGTCGGATTCAGAGGTAACTCTCCATTGGATCCGGTCTCATCCATCGTCGTTGTCGACTTTCGTTTCAAATAGAGTGGCTGAGATTCAAGAGTGGTCAGATGATGCTACGTGGCGGCATGTACACACGAAACAGAACCCAGCAGATATTGTCTCAAGAGGTTGGGACGTCGACGAAATCGTTCAGTCAATTTGGTTCGAAGGACCATCATTTCTGAAAGAGGAAGAAGAAAACTGGCCCAAGAACGCTCATTTCGAACACTCCGATGATCTTCAGCTGGAAAAGAGGAAGACTGCGGTCGGGTTGACCGCGGCTGTGCGAAGTTCGGAGCTGTTAGATGTCATCGAGGGATTCTCGTCACACCTCAAACTGCTTAGAGTGTTCGTGTATGTGTTCCGCTTTATAAGAAAATGTAAAGACCCAAGCCTAAATTTCGAAAAAACTATCTCACCGACCGAATACAATGAAGCTTTTTATAAAATTGTCGAAATCATCCAGCATCACGAGTATCAAGGAGATATTGAAAAGGTTAGGAAAGGATCTACAATTGGTCCTAGTCTTCAGCGGTTGAACCCATTCATCCATGAAGACACAGGGACTTGGTGCAACTTTTCGTTGTTGCGAGTGGGGGGGCGACTAGCCAAAGCTCCTATATCATACGATGCCAAGTTTCCTCTGCTTTTGACTAAGCGCTCGCAATTCGTGCGAAGCTATATTCATCATCTGCACCATTCGAACTTTCATGTCGGCCCACGAGCACTTGTGAGCATCCTTCGACAGAGCGTGTGGATAGTGAACGCTCAGGAGGTCTGCCGTCAGACAGTTCGATCGTGTATGCGCTGTTTTAAATGCAAGCCTCGATTGCTGACGCAACTCATGGGGAATTTACCCGCGGATCGACTCCGTGCTCTCCGCCCATTTTCAATTTGCGGCGTTGATTTTTGTGGACCAGTGCACACGACATTGAAAATTCGCGGAAGGCCCCCATACAAGTCATACATTGCGCTTTTTGTTTGTTTTGCGTCCAAGGCGGTTCACCTAGAAATAGTTTCCGATCTAACCACTGATTGTTTTTTGTTGGTTTTCAAAGGTTCGTCGGGCGCCGAGGATATCCCCAAGTCGTTCATTGCGACAACGGGACGAACTTCGTCGGAGCGAGCCGCCATCTCAGCGCTCTGCGGATCAGGCTCAAGGAGCAAAGAGACGCAATTCGCGACTTCGCGTCAAAGAACGGATGCAAATTTCGTTCATACCGCCGCGAGCTCCTCACATGGGAGGGCTATGGGAGGCAGGTGTAAAAACTGCCAAGAGCCTACTCCTACGGGCGGTAGGCAGCGCGCTCCTAACCGCCACAGTCCTCGTCGGCATCGAGGCCATAATGAACTCGAGGCCGCTGGGAGCCATCAGCCAAGATCCAAGCGACGGCGAGGCCCTAACAGCCGGGCACCTGCTGACAGGCGGGTCGCTCATCGCCCCCCCAGCACTGCGGACTCCGGACCAGGAGAGTCTCAGTTGCTTGCGGCGATGGCGACTTGTCTCGTCAGTCAGGCAAGCGTTTTGGCAGCGATGGTCCCGCGAATATGTCCTGGGGCTGCAAATTCGGGGCAAATGGCACCAGCAGCAACCGAACCTCGAGGAAGGAGACCTCGTCATCGTGGCCGAGGACAATCTGCCGCCTCAGGAGTGGCTCGTGGGGAGGGTCATCGCCACGCACGCAGGAGAGGACGGCATGGTCAGGGTCGTCGAAATAAGGACTAGCACTGGAGCGGTTTTTCGGCGGCCCATACACAAATTAGCGCCGCTCCCAATGTGTTGAAGCCGATGCAGGCATTCAACGGGGCCGGTGTTGCGTGACCTTCCAGCCATGGCCACAATTATTAGTTATTGATCTGAATTATGAAGTCTAGTGTAAGTTAGGCTAGGGCAAAGCGGGAGCGCAATAAAAGCTTGCTCTCTCGCTCTTGGCGAATTCGCCCCGCTTTGCCACCGTAGGTTAGCTAGAGTAAGAGATTTGAGTTGTGAAGAAAATATAGTTGTTCGCCAACCTTGAATTAGATCGAGCGTATCAAGTTTTTCGCCCCGCCAAATAAATAATTTAAATTACAGCCACCCAAAGTTTTCGGTAATTGATTAGAAAAACTCTTCTAATTTTTCAGAGTTTTTGTTCTTCAAGTAGGTTTTCTTACCTGCAAAGAGAGAGAAAGAGAGAGAGAGAGAGGAAAGTGTTAATTAAAATCTGCATTTAGATGGGGGAATATTAAGGAATAATAAAGTGGAAATCAATTTGCGGTTCGTGTTGTGCTGACAAATATCGGATTGGATTGGCCTGGCCTGGACTTAATTACACACACAACTCATTTGTCGCCCAAAAACCCCTCCCCAAGGACACGTCCTGCCTTGCCCTGGCCGCGTCCTGCTGTTTGTCCGTGTCTTGAAATAGGAAACCCAAAAACGAGACAGACAGCAACCAGAGACGACGACACATGGCACACAGAAAAAGCTCAAACAGGAGCAGCAGCAGCACGAGGAGCAGGGGGGAGCTCCTGCTGCAGGACCCAGTCAGCCGTGGCACCAACACAGGACTTTTGTTTATATGGTTTATTTGGCCGGCCCGAGGCAGACAACAGGACAGCAGGACACACGAGGCATCTGCAAATGTGTACTTTGGAGGGGGGGGCAAAGACTAACTCGGAATCAATACGAAATAAAAACCAAATACCGCCCTGATCAAACACAAGGAGGTAAGGACAGCCGGGCGGCACCTCCAGCCTGTTTGCTGCTTCTGCCTCTGCTGTCCAATGGCATTTCTCTTGTTATCAAGGCATAAAATTCATAACCAAGTCCCTGAAAGACATTGAGTGCTGCCTGCCCCATGAATCTTTCTCTCGTACGATATTTGTGGCAGCGTGTGTGTGTGTGTGTGTGTGTGTGTGTGTGTGTTTGGTGGCAATTTCATTACTTCAATAATACAATCGGAGAGATGTATGTACATATATGTATGCATGTCCTTTTTGTTTGCTTTGGCTCTGTTATCCCTTCGCCGAGCAGTGCTTTGATAGGCACTGGCCTTTGGAAGACCTTGCTTTCGGACAAAGAATTGTATTTATTAACAGTTTTCGCCGTGGCACTCGGTGCCCGGTCTTTTCATTCCACACGCAGAAGGTGTACTATGATGTCCTTTGATATCCCATCAAATTGGATCTCTTTTGCAGAGAATAATCAGGCGTTCCCTCGTCCAGTACATTTGATGTTTGTCTGTAAGTTTGGAAGGTTATCTAATCCTGAATCATTAGCTCCAAAAAGGCGAAGGCAGCAACGAATAGCCCCATAAAGTTTGAGCATAGTCCCTCAATAGTCAGCACCCATCATTGCAGCACAAGTGCGAGCACAAGTGATACATTTTCATATCGTAGACGTCAACGTCTAAGCATAATAGAGACCTACGTGAACGGGCAGCCGAATCGATTCGTTGCAATTCGCGCTTCGGGCTCCGCTTCGTTCGGTTCATTGGAATCAGCGATTCCGCTTTCTCGTTACTTTGAATCGCTCGCCCAAAATGGACTAAGCGAAGCAGATCTCGTTACTTTTACTGTGCCAGATCCGAAAGCACTCCCTCTGCGCTTGATTTTCCGATGGAACGGACGAGTCCTTTGTGTGCCTTTGTATGACCGTGTGTGAGCGTCATTCGGTTTTCAGGAATCATATAGATCGAACGCATTATTGCTGTGATGTGGATACTTTTACTTTGAAACAGAAACCCACAAAAAAGTATCGAATAAAATCTGAATTGATTTAATTTGTTTAACATTAATTTTGATATCGCATCACATTTGAAAGTAGGAACTACATATGTAGAACGCTCAATGAGACGCATCGTCGTTGCTGGTCTTGTCGCCTTTGGGGCAGGGGCAGGGGCAGGTGCCAAGGTTCAGGGTTGTGCTCTGGTTCTTTGTGCCACAACGAGCGGCTGGCTGCACCAGCGGGAACGCTGCCTCCCGCAGCCAGTAGACCACCAGAGCGTCATTGATGCCATATCGCTTCAGGTTGGACAGGCGCTTGCGTGATATGATGGTGGATCCGAAGGCGGAGGCTCGTGGTGTCGGAGGAGAATGCCTCTGTGGGTGGGCCTGCGTCCGGCAGTCATCCTTACCCCGAAGTTTAGCGCTATCATCTAAACGTTCTGGGTAAGGATCACTGAACGCGTCCTCCAGGCCACGCGGTTCCGCCAGCATGTGCCGCCACTTGGAGATGGCGGGAGTGATGACGAGGCTCTGGGTGCTCGAGTCCTGTGTAATGCTCAGGCGACCCAGCCTCACCATTCGCTTCATTTGCCTGAGTCTCTGCTTGTGCTCAGCCCTCGTCTGGTCACGCTCCGCCCGCCTGCGTTGCTTCTCTTCATTCAGCTTCTCCTCCATGGACCTCTCCAAGTGTTTGAGCTGCAAGAGCTGCTGTTTGGTGGCGATATCCCTGCGCTTTTGCTTCAGATCGGAGATCAGCGATATCCTGTGGAGTGCCTCGGCTGTCTTCTTTCTCAGAGCGGCCTCTGCTTCCTCTTTCCGGATGCGCTCCTCCTCTTCCTTCTTTCGGGCCTCGCTTTCCAAACGCCTCCTCCGCCTCTCGTACTTTTCCTTCGTGGCGGCGCACTGCTTGGAGATTTCCTCGATCTGATGCAGCACAAAGCCATCGCAGTCGCTGTCGATCCCTCGCTCTTCACCTTTCTCCGCCAGCTCCTGTTTCTCCCAGATCTCCAGGCACTTTTTCACCTGCGGCAGCTGCTTCTGCCCATTCTCTGTCCTGCCACTCTGCGTCCTTTTGAATTTGCTCTTCATTTGCAGCAGCATCTTCAGCTCGAGAAGATTCAGGCACTTGGACAGCCGTTCCACCTCTCGAAGCTGCAGCTCCTCGCCGAGGCCTCGCTGTGGCGCCTGCTCCCCTAGGATATCCTTGCACTTTCTCTCCAGCATGAAGATTTGTTGTTCTCTCTGCTTTGCAGTGTCCTTGCACATGTCCTCCTGATGCTTCTGCTGCCTGCGAGCCGCCTTCTTCTCCGCTGCGATCGGGCAGGATTCTCGTAGGTTTTTATTTGCTTTCTGATGGCGCTCTACCGCCTGCTTGGCCTTTACCGTGCACATGTGGTTGTCCTTCAGGTGCGGGCAGCTCTTTTCTGGCCAGCAAACATCCTGCGCCTGCTGAGGGTCGTCTCTCACTTCCCCCAACAGCTCGGGCCGTCGGGCGGTGGCTCGGCTTTCGGCGGCGAGGTGATCCCTTCGCTTGGCCTCGCACTTCCTGCTAAGGTCCTGCTCCTGCTTCTGCTGCTGCTTCTGCACGTATCCCTGCTGCAGCTTGGAGGTGCTCTGGCTCTTCTGCCACTGCCGCAGATTGTCGAAATCATCCTCGAACTGCTTGCTGGGCCTTGGCTCCTTCAGCTGGCTCCAGTGGCTCTTGGTAATCTCGAACAACTTCTCCTCGCGGTTCCTCATCGCCACGTTGCTAAAGGACAGACATGCAGCTAGAGCTGGCGGCTCGTCCTTCTGTTCGGTCAATGGTTTCGGTGTCAGCTCTGTCGTCCTGGTCTCCTCGGAATTGCAGATGAAGTTCGGAAAACTGTACTTGGGCACCGGCTTCGCGCCCCCCTCCTTCGTGCAGACGCCTCCCTTAGAAGCGGGCGGCTCCTGCAACCAGAGGGGGGTCTTGTCCAGGCCCCTCATCTTGAGGTTGAGCAACTCGTTGCGCCTTCGCAGGCAGCTCCTGGCCTCCGGCTCCTTGGCGAAGCGGCGAAGTCTGCCACCAATCGCCTTGGGCTGGGTCTCCTCGTGTACCTCGGCTGGTGGCCCTCCCACAAACGCACTCCAGACGGACGAGGAGAGGCCAGGGGTGGACCAGTGGCGCCTGTCCGGCTTGTTTATTTCGCTGTTGGGTATGTCACAGGCCATGGGCGGGTCCAGTTCGCATTCGATGATCGACGGCATCCTGGATCGCAGCTCCATGTTCATCCGGCGGACAGTGGGGGCGGCGGCGGCGGGTTCGGGCTCCTTGCCGATGCTGGGCCAACGTCTGAATCTTCCTAGAAACCGCTGTACCTGCAAGTTTAGGCGATTGTGGCACATCCCGGGTGCAACATTTGAGGCCAATTTTCGTATGTGATCAAATAAAAACTACCACCTAATGAACGTGCGGCATGTAACGGGGAATTTTAATAAAATAATAATAAAAACTGAGAGTGAAGTCACACGGTGATTGAGATCTCAGGGCCGACTGGATCCTGGGTGAGGGGAGTTGGGGGGAGTACAAATGATTACACTTTGATGGAGCATTGGGCCTCCAGCAGTATCTGTGCGGACTTCAAGAACCGCTTCTTCTCCCAGTCGCTTAGCTTCGGCCGGCAAATCGCCGAGATCCCGTGGGCTGAGACGACGCAGGGAACGGACATGAACACCTCGTGCTTCACACCGCAGAAGCCCTGGACGTTGGTGGACAGCGTCAGCACCCGATGGCTGTCCTCGAATATCGCCGAGACGACGTCGGCGACGGTGAGGCCGATGGCCCAGTTGGTGTAGCCCTTGACAACGATCACCCTGAAGGCCGCCTCCACCACATCCTTGTGGACCGCTGACCAGTACAGAAGGATCTCCTGCAGGCGCACGCCCCCGACGCTCACCGTCGACCACAGAGGCACCGAGCTGCCGCCGTGCTCCCCGATCACGTAGCCGTGGACGGAGCGGGCCGCGATCCCCAACAGCTGGCCGATGAACAGGAGGAAGCGGGCCGTGTCCAGGTGACAGCCAGTGCTGAAGCAGCGCTCGTACGGCAGATTGGTCACCTTGCGGGCCACCCAGGCCATCACGTCCGCGTGATTGGACACCACTATGAAGGTGGCCCTGGGACTCTGCTCCAGCAGTGCCGGCATCACCGCCTTGACAATGTCCTCCGTCTTCTGGGCCACATCCAGGCGGGTCTCGTTCGGCTTGGGCCGGTTCCCAGCCGTCAGCACCACCAGCCGCGAGTCCTTCGTGGCCGCCACGCCGTTGCACTGCTCGATCAGCGGATTGTTGATGAACATCGAGCCGTGCAGCATGTCCAGCCGCTCTGCCGCCACCCAATCCTTCTGATCATCGAAGAGGGCCACGTGGTTGGTGACGCCCTTGCAGAGGAGGGCCATGGCACAGGCCATGCCCACGGCGCCGGCGCCCGCAATGGTCACCTTTCGGCCCGGCTGGGTGTTGTGCGGTCCGCCGAGCTTTTTGAACAAACACTCCCGGAAGTGCTTCAGCAGTTCCTGATTGACAACAGCTTCGGCTCCGCCTCTCGGCCCTCCTTGCAGGCATTTGTCGTCCTTTGCCTTGGCCTCTGCTTCCTTTCGGGCTCTCTTCTCCTGGCACTTTCTTCGCAGAGCCTCTGCTTCCTTGCGGGCTCTCTTTTCCGCGAGTTTTCTTTGCTGAACCTCTGCCTCCTTTCGGTCCCTCTTTTCCAAGCATTTCTTTCGCTGAATCTCTTCTTCGAGTTTTCTTTGCTGAATCTCTGCCTCGCACTGTTCCCTCAGCTTGATCCTGGCACATTCGGATATATTCTCGCGAGCCGTGTCTTCATCATCGCTCAAGGACCTTATAAAACCCTCAACACTCTGCAGTTTCGCCTGCACGCACTTTTCCACCTCAGGATTCAGGGATTCCTTTGGCGGCCTGTAGCCTGTAGCTTCTTGTTTTCGGCCATTCCCCGGCACAAGACAATGCGTCGTCTCTCGCCTGGGCTTCAACACCTTGCCGCTCAACACCCAGCCGCCACCAGTCCCCCCCCCCCCTCGAGGAAGTTTCTGTACGAACTTTGCCACGTCATGAATGCGCCCCCGTCTTCAGACTGCCACAAGGAGGCACGAGTGTGTGTGTGTGTTGGTGGGGAGGGGGGGGAGTGTGTTGTAAATTATGGCATGTCTGCTTCCGCCTGCCAGCCGCCCATCGTCATTCCGTTGTTTGTAATTTGTTAATTTCCCGCATTTAGAAATTAATTTTCACTTCATGCGCCGCCAAGCAGACAACAGCAGACAGGCAGAAGAGTTGGGCCCCCGCCCCCCCCCCCCCCCCCCCCCGGCCCGCGCACCAGTCCACCCACCTGGCGAAACTTGCGCCGCAATTACGAGTGTGTGTACCTGTTCCCCTCCCCCTCTGGAGGATGGTGGAGCACGAGTTACATTTTATATTTAAATTTGTGCAACTTGTCTTCGCTGTTGTCGCTGTTAATTTTTAAGCAAGAGGTCGGGCAGGTGTTTGCCAGGCGAAGCCATCTAATACGAGGCTCGATGGGAGGCGCAAGTATTTGGCGGAGATGGAGAAAAAGAAGGCGAAGAAAGAGCCGCCGAAGGAGCCGAATCATTGTGCCAAGCCGAAGGAGGAGAAGGCTTCGAAGGAGAGTGCGTGCGGCCAGGCGAAGCCTAAGGCTTCGAAGGAGAGTGGCTGCGGCCAGACAGAGTCTAAGGCTTCGAAGAAGGACTCCTGCAGCAAGCCGGAACCGAAAGCTTCTAAGGAGAGTGCCTGCGGCAAGGCAGAACCTAAGGCTTCGAAGAATGACTCCTGCGGCCAGGGGAAGGAGAACAAATCTTCAAAGAAGGACCCCTGTGCCGTATACCAAAACTTCTTGGGCGATGGCAAGGGGAAAAAGAGCAAACAAACTCAAGAACCAACCAGCGGGAAATCGGTGGCCAACAAATCTCCAGCGCCAACCTGTGAGACGGCGGCGGACAAAATGGCGACGTTGCAACAACAACAACAACCCGAGAGCCAGATCGCCAAAGGGGCGCCGTCAGCCAACGAAATAAGACAGCCAGTGGACTGGAATGAAATGGAAAGCCTCTTGAGCTGCATGGTAACCGGCGTGAAGGTGGCATGCGTCACCTACAAGAAGCGGAAAATCTTCGATAAATTGGCGGCGGCACGCGACAGAAGGCTGGACCATGAAGAAGCAGCACAAAACATGATATGCGCAGCCGGTGCCGCCCAGTTTAGAGTGCATAGAAAGCAGTTCAAAGTTCATGCAAGCACAAAGCAGCGTATATTCAAATAACAACAGAAGATTGAGCAAATAAGCAGTCCAAAGAGCATTAACAGGCAAAGCAGTGCACAGCAACAGAGAAAACAACAAAAAGCCCCGTCGAAATCGAAAGCAGTGTACATTTTATAGGAGATAGGTTAGGTTAGGTTAACCCGGACGGCCCTCAGCGGGGCCACGCATAGGCCAATATGGCCCTTAGTTATCCGGATGGGGGGGTGTATGAACCGTCGCGGTAGTGTTAATGTGGTTTTAAAAGTCCCCGAGAATCGAGGTGTTTTTAGCATAGGCCAGCAGTTCCTGTGGCGTCCTTTTGGAGGCATCTTCCACTGATGCCAACACTGGGGCGGCCAGGTATCTCCTCCTTGCCCTTGAGAGAGCCGGACAGTTGCAGGTGAGATGTTCCAGGGTTTCGATAGCCCCAGGTTCCTCACATTTCCTACAACTGTCTCTGTTGGTGATGCCTAGCTTTGCTGCATGTGCAGCAGCCAGACACTGACCTGTTAGTATTCCCACTAGCAATCTACAGTCCTTTCGTGGTAGGTGCAGTAGGTAGTGGCTAAGTTTCTCGTTGCGCTCCTTGCACATTTTCTTCGAGGTTCTGCAGGTGGTGGTACTCCTCCACCTGCTATCAGTCTGTGATCTAGCCTGCTTCTCTAGATCGCCTTGCAGCGTTCTGAGGGAGACAGGCACGTTCTCGGTTCTCCTATTCTCCAGCCCGACGCCTTCCTTAGCTAGTACGTCCGCCGCTTCGTTTCCTTCGATGCCCTGGTGGCTGGGAGATAATCAATATCTAAATATATGGGCACTATCCGACTCCCATTGGAATGGATAATCGATTGCCCGTCTCCAATAACTCATTGTTTTGGACATTTTAAGCAAAACTTTAATGCTGGGAAAAGTCAGGGGGCCATCTGGCTCCTTCTACCACTACTATTGTTTGGGGCTAACAAATGCTCCGCTAAGTAGAGCTGGAGCACAAGCGGGATAATGATGGGGAGTGAGAGAGAGAGAGAGAGAGAGAGGGAGAGAGAGAGAGAGAGAGAGAGAGAGAGAGAGAGCGACTGGCAACAAACAATTGTCGTCACCGCTTGTCGGGTTTATTGTCATCCATCACGAGGGTGGGACAAGCCAAGGGCTCCGGTGCCCCGACAGTGGGGGTGGGGGGGCATGGTTTGTCTTGAAGCACCCACCCGACCGATTTGTGATCGCCATTGTCAGTGGCACCTAGCAAGCAGTCGGGGAGTCGGGAAAGCCAGAGAGTTTGCTCATTCACTGGATCCCCTATCCAGAATCCGTGGTCCTGCACTCATTTAGACATTCTGCTGCGCACTTGGCATTGCCTCTCCCTTTCTCCGTCTGTCGCTTTTTCCATTTGCTGCTGTGGCACAAGGATTTGTCAAGGATAAAATACTCGAGGGCAGTCAGTCGACATTGTAGTCGTCGCCGTCATCCCAGTCGTTGCTTCATCATGATTACGTTTATGAGTATGTAGCGACAGTTGTTTCTCGTTTCTTTACTCTCCGCCACCCCCTCCCCCCGCCACCCACAATATATTGTCATCATGGCTGCCTTTTCCCCCTCGACCGCCGCGTTGGCTATTGATTTTGCGCTAAGAAATGCCTTCGAATGCGGATCCTAAGTGCAGCAAGGTATGGCCTTGGGCCCTCAGCAGCAGTGCGGTAGGGGGGCGGGGACTATGTGCCACATTAAAGAGCGGCCTCAAGGTTGTGTGCTCGGCTGTAAGGTGGAATTTCTGGCCACGATTTGCTCTGCTTTCGTTTTTGCTAATGGCAAAAATTCTACACAATAAGCGGAACCGCATCCACAGCGAGGACCAGGACACAGACACAGCTGTGGTTGCCAAAAAATTATATGCCGCTGCGGCCGGCGGTTTGTTAAACGAAAATCGTGTGGCTGTGGCTGTGGCTGTGGGAGCCACACCGAGGGAAAACTGGTTCAGTGCACGGAAAACTGTCACAGTGCCAGCAGACGAATTAAAGCCAACTTACCTAAAATACAGTTTACAGCGCTGGGGTGAGGCCTCCCTCCTCCGACGGAAGCCCCCAAACAGCAGTCAAAGTTCGGGAAAACAACAAGCAGAGATCCCTGCCGTGGAATGTTACATCGTCTTGAAGCACTTGAGAAAGTTTTGGCTTCACTTCCGATGGCTGCTGATTTCCCGAGAAGTAGAAAGCCCCACCTTGCCACCTTACCCGGCCACGGGCTCCCTCATCATGAAAGGTTAAAGACGGCTGCTGTCAGCGACGAAGGTCACTCCCACTCCCACTCCCAACCCACACGCTGCCACTGGCACTCTCCCATTCCCCATTCCCCTGTCGCTGTCGCTGTCCTTTGTTGGGTCAAGCGTGCAGCAGGTAAAAGTTTCGTGTGCCACAGATACGAGTGGGGGAGACACCACCGTCCCGGTGCTTAATAGCAGAGCTCGGCATGGACCCAGGGACCAGGGGGATTCCCGGGGCACAGTGGGGAAGCAGAGCGTAAAAGTTAAGTGAAACGAAACACGTTAATCGCCTCTGAGAGTCTGGCTGGCTGGAGAGAGAGAGAGAGAGAGAGGGAGAGAAACCAGAGTAAGCTCCAAGGAGCGCCGCTGTTAAAGCTCGCGTTGAAAGTGAAATTCCCGTCCGGGCCTTGGCAAGTTGGCAGCTCCCGTGTTCTGGCCTCGTTGGTTGTAATAAAATGATATCGTTGGCTTAGTTAAGTAGCAATAAACTGGAAAAACGCCGCCTCCAGGAGTAGTCCCCTCAATCACGGCGTTTCAGGTTGATATTAAGTTATTTAGGCTATTTAGGCGCCAAGGCCACCTTCCCCTTGGTCTGGTCATTAAAGCCAAATTACGGTATATTAAGTTACCTTTTAGTTGGGGCTGAAAATTTCCTTGTCCCTGTCTCCCTCTGTCGCTCGCTGTCTTTTTTTGGGGGGTATACAGTTTCAAAGGTCCCCAACGACCCCGCACAAAGAATGAAAGTTCATTAAAGTTTCGCATTGATTTATGTCCGAGTTTGCGGCCTCCAGCCAATAATCGGGATCTCAGAGCGGGCGACGCGGCGACTAATTAGCAGCCCCAACCCCAAAAGGCCATCCCATCCCCAGATAAAAACCGAAGAGAGCGTTGCACTCAACGATGAGAATGTTTTCCACCAAGGAGGACACGCGAAAAGCACACCAAAAAGAATAATGTATCACTTCGTTGCGACTTACTTCCACTTAATTTATTTTCGGTTGCTTTTACAAAAGCCCAAAGAACGACAACAAGCCAAGGCCAAGAGCCGACAAATGGGCCAAAAGAATGAATCGCAAATACTGTTTGTGTGTGTGTGTGTGTGCCCCACAGTTAGTCAATAAAGTCGGCGCACAGCAAACAGAGGAATACAAATGAGCATAGGGGTATATTCGATTTGTGGTGACGTCCAGAAGGAAGCGTTTCCGACCCCATAGTGTGTATACATATATATTCTTGATCAGCATCACTAGCCAAGTCGATTGAGCCCTGACTGTCCGTCCGTCCCTATGAGCGCCTAGTGCTCAGAGACTATTAAGGCTAGAGCAACCAAATTTGGTCTTCACGCTCCTGTTAGATCTCACTATTGCCCGTGTACTTCCAAATTTCGAACGACCCTCTTCCGCCCCCACAAAGGACGAAGATCTGTGGCTTCCACAAGGAAAAGGCTTCTACCAGATTGCTGAATCTGGATCAGATCGGATCATTTTTATAGCCGAAACGCAGCGCCCGACGACACGTTCAGAAATGTTCAGACACGTTATCTCTCTCTCTGATTTCTGTCGTATAACAACAGAAAAAACAACATTCACCTTTCATTTCATCGAACTTGTACCAACTTGTACGAACTACTTCGTCGAATTTGTTGTGTTCGACGAAAATTCGCCTCTGGACGGCCCTGTTCGAAACAAATTCTTTGTTTGACAGTTTAGAATGCTCCTGCAAATATGTTCGATAGTTTAAACAAATTTTTAAGACGGAACATTATGACTTTCCGCTAGCATTTTGCTATGTTCGTTGTGATGTTCGATACTGTATCAAGGAAATACTTATTACGACAGTCGATTAGTATTTAAATAACAAAGATACAGTATATATGTACTGTATGGCTAGTGGAAATACCAATGGTCATTTATCGCATAAGAATCATCGATACGAGAGAGATGCAGGCCACATTCTAAATGGCGATCACGAGAGACGTTACAGAAGAGTTATCATAAATCAACGGGTTTGTGTTTGCATATAGATACAGTTCACCCACACAGCGATATTAGTGAGCACAATCCCCGGGTTTGGACGGCCTACAATACCAATGTTCGTGAGCGTTCATTCGTTCTTTTAGATCCTTCGTTTTTGTTCAAATACCGAAAAAACACCGAAAGATGGATACAAATGAACGATTAAGATAAACTTATTCATTTTATTTAGTCCAGTGAATGCAGTTCTTTGATGAACGACCCAACACTAGTAAAGGAATTAATGGGAAAAGGGGGATATCCGCTTGTACGCGATATTTATTGGGACTTCTCTCGCTCTATTGATTATCTCTCGGATTCCGATACTCTCAATAATTTCAACAAAACACCTGTGGAGATAATGTTTTTTATCCCCAATCGGCCGACTAATTATTTCGAATTAAATAAAACTCGGCGCAGAAATAAAATTACGATATGTTTTTTAATGCGTGACATCCAAATTGCAAGTGTGGCTTGCCTGCCCTTTACATTGCCGCTCCGATCGCTAAGCGCAGCTTCGCTCGGCCGACGTCGGTAGGCAGACGCAAAGCGGAGATAGCGAAGAGCGAGCTGGCAGAGAGCGTTTAGCAGGGCAAGCAAGCGCAGAGCTTTAAAAATCAAATGAGTGACATAGACATAAGTAACAAACAAAATAAGCGGCTGAGGGCCAAGAATTAGGTGCTATTTGGCAAGCAGCTAATCGGCTGGGATCTGCTCCGAACATTCACCCCCCGTTGGAAGGCAAAGGCTTTCAACAGATCCATCCTGAAGGGGCAGAACCGCTATTTTTCCAACGGCCCTCTTGAAAAGGCCTTTTTGAGTGCGGATGACGGCTACTCTGATGGTTCCATTTTTTCCTGGGATGACGCTCTCAATGCGGCCAAGCGGCCACCTTAATGGTGGCAGCGTTTCCTCCTTGATCATGACGAGCGCTCCTAGCTTGATGTTTGGAGACGATGACCGCCACTTGGTCCGCTCCTGAAGAATCGAAAGATACGCCGTGCTCCATTTTCTCCAAAACGCCTGCTTCATTTGACACAGCCGCTGCCATCGACTAAGTAAATTGACCCGGAGATGCGCCACATCTGGCTCGTCGAATGCAGCTTTCGGGGCTCCATTGAGAAAGTGGTTTGGCGTGAGCACATCTAGATCATCGGGACTTTCTGTAATTGCATAAAGCGGACGGGAATTTAACAAAGCAGAGATTTCACAAGCCAAGGTCTGAATTTCATCAAGAGTAAAAGTGTAGGTCCAGACGATGCGATGAAAATGATATTTAGCTGCTTTAACAGCCGCCTCCCACAAACCCCCAAAATGAGGTGAGTCGATTCCACTAGAAACGCAGAGATGTGACACAGCCGACGTATGAGGATCGCTGAGGAACATTTGCCGAAGCTCCAAAAGCTCATTTTTTGCTCCTACAAAATTTGTAGCGTTGTCTGACCAGATGATTCGAGGTTTGGGACGTAGACTTATAAAACGCCTTAATGCTGCCAGAAAGGGTTCTGTAGATAGATCCCGAACGACTTCCAAATGAGTTGCTTTGGTGCTAAAGCATACGAAGACAGCGATGTAACATTTGATAGGAGGCCTGCTTCTGACTTCCGACTTGTGATAAAAGGGTCCGCAAAAATCAACGCCCGTTGTGTGGAATGCTGGATTAGTCCTTACGCGATCCGCAGCCAAGTTTCCCATGATATGTTCCCTCAGCACTGGCTTCAAACGAAAGCATCTAACACATTTGCGAATGATTCCCGCAACATATTTGCGTCCACCAATAGGCCAGAATTTTTGCCGAAGCAGTCCGAGCAATCCTTGCGCTCCTGCGTGGAGAAACCTTTCGTGAAAGAAGATAATAATAGAGACAGTGACAGGATGTCCCTTAGGAAGCAGGATCGGGTGCTTCGCGTCGTAGTCCAATTCGGCATTTTGGAGGCGGCCTCCAACACGCAGCAATCCAAAGCTATCCAGAAAGGGATTCAGTGAGGCCATCGTGCTTTTTGGGGGTAGGGCCTGTTTGCTGGCGAGGGCCCTTATCTCTTCCGAAAATTGTTGCTGCTGTATTGCCCTTATGAGCAAATGCGTACCATTTTTGATGTCGATTACGGTAAGTTGACCCTTCGACCGCGCTATGCCTTTGTCCTTGAGAATGTAGAATCGATATATGTAAGCAAAGACGCGCTGCATGGATCCGAATGAGTTTTGAAATTTGCAATCTTACGATACATCCCTTTCGTTTGAAACAACCAATGCTGCATGACGACGTTCTGGTACATCGGTCGGCAATTGCAAGCCTGCAGGCCACTCTGAGCTCTCAAGACGCAAGAATGGTGGTCCAGAGATCCAAAGGCTGCTATCCATTAGTTCAGCGGGCGTGGATCCACGTGATATGATGTCGGCAGGATTCAACTTTGTGGGCACGTGATGCCAAGTCATTCCAGCGGTGAGCTCCTGAATCCGCTGAACTCGATTAGAAACAAATATATTAAAATTCAATGGTGATTCTCGAATCCAGGCAAGGGCTATGGACGAATCCGACCAGCAATGTATTTGGCATGGAGCTGATAATCCCTTAACTATGGTGGACACTAGTTCGGCTAATACGAGGGCAGCGGACAGCTCAAGCTTGGGGAAAGTCATACTTTTCAAGGGCGCGACTCTGGATTTAGAGCATAAGAGATGACTTTGCACAATGCCAAGAGCTTCCGAACGCATGTATACACAGGCGCCATATGCTGCTTGGCTCGCATCACAAAACGCGTGCATTTCTAATCTGGCTTGCTGCCGAAGCACGTAACGTGGAAACTTAAAGTTTTTAACCATCGACAACTGCGAAGTCAGCTCAATTCAAGTCGTATGTAGATCCTGGGGCAGGCTTTCGTCCCAATTCAACTTTAGGCTTTCGTTCCATAGCGACTGCATAAATATTTTAGCTTTTGTGATGTTGGGAGAGATGAGCCCTAGAGGATCGTAGAACCTAGCTAGTGTAGACAGGACCGAACGCTTCGATATTGGGCCTGCAGCGGTTCCGACGTGAGCGAAGCTAAACAGAAGATTGTCCGTGGTGGGATCCCAAACTAGACCAAGCGCCTTGGTTACTTCAGTCCCGTCATGAAAGGTAAGGAACTTTTCGCGATCCGCCTCCGATAAGCCTTCCAAAGCAGCGGGTTCATTGGAACACCATTTACGTATGGGAAAACATCCTTTCGAAAGTAGCTCCTTTACCTGCTGACGAATCTTGATGACAGAATCAATGCTGTCCCCTCCAGATATGAGATCATCGACATAGAAATCTCTTCGAACAACATCAGCGCCAAGCGGAAAATGCAACTCTTCATCATTTGCCAATTGATGCATAGCACGAATTGCTTAGAAAGCGGCAGGTTTGGTTCCGTAAGTAACAGTCTCCAACTTGAACACCTGAATCTCCTCCTTCGGGTCATTGCGCCATAGGATGCACTGCACGTGCGTATCGGGATGGGAAACGCGTACACAGTGGTACATTTTGCAGATATCGCCACACAAGGCGACTTTAAAAAAGCGGAAACGAAGCAGAGTTATCAGAATTTTAGGTTGGATGGTGGGTCCAGCCATTAGCGCATCATTCAGTGACACTCCAGACGCTGTTTTGGCAGATCCATCGAACACTACGCGTAATTTGGTGGTTGTACTATCCTGCTTGTGGACGCAATGATGAGGCAAGAAGTACTGCGGGAGGTCTGACTGCCGCGAAGCTGGCGACATGTGTCCTAAATCACGATACTCCTGGAGAAACTCCATATATTTTGCCTTAAGCTGTGCATTTTTTGCTAGCTTCCTCTCCAAATTGAGAAATCTACGTAGCGCCTGCTGATACGATTCTCCTTATTCCTCTAGACTGAATTTGGTTGGCAAACGCACGGAGTAAGCTCCGGACTCTAGGCGAATGCAGTTTGTGACGAAATGCTGTTCGCAATGAACATCTTCCTCCGAAATTGATGAGGGCGAATAATCTCCATCGACTTCCCAAAACCGCCTTACAATATCGCACAAATTAGTCTCGCAAGCGGAGATGACAGGGGGATCTTCAACGGCTGCTAGCGCCGCACGGGCTTTCTCAGAGTTTTTAATACTTCCTGACACTATCCAGCCAAGTTTCGTCTTCTGCAATGTTGGCAATTGGTCTGACAGTCGAATCTGTCCAACGCACATTAATTCGAAAAACAAACCAGCACCTATCAACAGATCGACACGCTGGGGCTTGGCGAAATTAGGATCAGCCAGTTTTAGATTATTTGGCATTGGCCAATCCTTTGCGTCTAGGCCGAAGTTAGGCTGCATTCCTGTGATTGAGGCAGTGATAATTGCAGAGAGGAAACCGCGATAGCTTTCGTCTTGAGATTGCAGGACGATGTCCACAGCCTTGCTGGATGGTAGAATTGAACGGCGATTTGAACGTGAGACGGGTGAGGATCTAACTGCAGCTGATTGGCGAGTCTCGATGTTATAAAGTTAACCTGAGAAGCGGAATCTAAAATGGCACGACATGGAATAAGCCATCCAAAACTGCCCCTGACATATACGATTGCAGTAGCTAGCAGCACGTTTTGGCTATGCAGAGATTTTTGACTCGAGGGGGGAGGGCTAATATATTTGCTTGCTACTAGGGCACTTGCAGGATCATGCTGGGTCGATTCCGTGCTCGGCGACGGCAACTCAGCGTCAGCGCCCGACTGCATGTGGAGCAGTGTGTGATGCTTGGCTTGGCAATTTCTACATGCCCCTGACTTTCAGCGTTGCAATGAATGGCCTTTGTTGAGGCAGTTTAGACATAAATGGCGCTTCTTCACCTCCTTGTATCGAGAAAAAACAGGGAGATCTATAAATGCCTGGCATCGGGATATGTAGTGATCGGAGGATTTGCAATACTTGCATGTTGAGCTATTATGATCGTTAATGGAGGTGATTAGGGTGCTAGGTTTACTTTCTCCCACCTGCTGGCTAGGAATTGTTACCATAGCCGATCCCAAACTTTCCAGCATCCGACATCTTGCTTCCAAGAATGAGGCCATGCTTGACCACCGAGGCAATCCTGACGTCGGCAAGTTCTCTTCCCATTTCTCCTTGGTCTTGTGGTCCAATTTCGTGCCTATGATGAAGATCAGCAACCCATCGGAAATCTCCTGCGGGGTCGCCCAGGTCTGAAGTGCAGGCAAGTGCGAATTGATTTTATCGCTGAGCGCGCGCAAGCCGATAGCCGAGCCCTTCTCCACCCCTTGCAGCCCGAAAATAGCCTTGACGTGTGCCTGAAAATGTAACAGTTTATTATCGAATCGCAACATTAGTAAATTCAACGCCTTGTCGTAATTCTCCTCAGAAAGTTCCAAGGAACGAATCGTATCCAGCGCAGCACCATATAGACATCCACGAAGATATTGGAATTTTTCGATGATTGGTATACGATGGTCTTTGTGCACCATTGTCGAAAACATCGCGTGGAATTCTGGACAATCCATGTAGCTCCCACCGAATCGCGGAAGCTGCAAATCGGGCATTCGAGAACGGCCTATACTATTATAGGCGAACAACGACGAATTCCCCTCGAGAGTATGCCGAGCCGTTGAATTGGCAACATTTACGGTTTGAGCAGCCATCAACTCCCGCGACAGCCTGGACCTAACCTTGACATAAACATTCGAAAAGTCCAGCCGGGCATCATGGGCTAACTGCAGGAAATCCAGCCTTTCAAGGCTCGTTTTAGCGGCATCGAAATCCGCATTCATTCGCTCGATCTGCTCTAAGCGAGCTTGAAGTTCTGCCTCATCTAACTCGCCAAGCTCTTCCTTGGTGAGAAAGCGATCCATGGCCTTTAGTTGGCGCGCGATGGACTCGGCTTGTGCTTGTAGAAATCTACATCACTCGGCATTGCTGCGTTCGCGACATTGGTAGGCTCAGGTGCTGCCATGTTGAGGTTTTAAAAGAGTCACTCAGCACGACCGAAAAAGACACACTGTATACGTATAAACGTGGGAACCGAAAGCAAAGGGATTACAGCTAATGCCTTTAGCTGTGCGAGCTGTCCGATTCCGCTTTGTACTCCGCTTGTGTGTATTAGTGAGTTCGCTGCACTGCCTACCGCACTGCACTGACCGAATTGTCGCGACAGAGAAATTAATAGCCAGCAATGCGTGTATGTAGGTGTATGTAAGTGTGTTTTAGCACCGAATTGTGCTTAACCGCCGAAAATTTGCTAGGGCTAACGAATGTCGATCGCGAATGATTATTAATTGACACTGCAACTCAGAGATCAAGTCGGGGTCACCAAATTTTATGTGGAGGTAATGTTTTTTATCCCCAATCGGCCGACTAATTATTTCGAATTAAGTAAAACTCGGCGCAGAAATAAAATTACGATATGTTCTTTAATGCGTGACATCCAAATTGCAAGTGTGGCTTGCCTGCCCTTTACATTGCCGCTCCGATCGCTAAGCGCAGCTTCGCTCGGCCGACGTCGGTAGGCAGACGCAAAGCGGAGATAGCGAAGAGCGAGCTGGCAGAGAGCGTTTAGCAGGGCAAGCAAGCGCAGAGCTTTAACAAACAAATGAGTGACATAGACATAATTAACAAACAAAATAAGCGGCTGAGGGCCAAGAATTAGGTGCTATTTGGCAAGCAGCTAATCGGCTGGGTTCTGCTCCGAACAACACCATTAAACAATCAATCAATCAAGTGAAGGGATTCCTCCTCTATATTGCTGTAGCCCGAGAACGTCTTGGGCAGGCAGTCGAAATTATGTAATAAGAGACAGAAAGAGAGAGGGAGGGAGAAAGTGTCGGTTGATGCACTGCCTTCGAGGCATCAAATCGAGTGAAAGATGATAATAATTGCATTGCATTTTAAATGCGAGTGTTTGTGGCATGCATCGTCATCCGATTAATGGCCATTTAATGGCCTTAACTATGCATTTGTTTGTTTGATGTGGGACCAAAGGCCAGGCAAATATTGTGAAGCGCTGCATTTGAAAAACCAAACAAAAAGGTGCCATCTCTATGGAGAATCCTTTGTGGCCCAAAGATAACTGCCGCTAGAGCAGTGCACAAACTTCACAAGCCCACTGTTTGCCATGTTGGAGTGTAATTTTTATACCCGATACTCAAAATGAGTATTGGGGTATATTAGATTTGTGGTAAAAGTGGATGTGTGTAACGTCCAGAAGGAATCGTTTCCGACCCCATAAAGTATATATATTCTTGATCAGCATCAATAGCCGATTCGATTGGGCCCTGTCTGTCTGTCTGTCTGTCCGTCTGTCCGTCTGTCCGTCTGTCCGTCGTTCCGTCTGTCCGTCCGTCCGTCTGTCCGTCCCCTTCAGCGCCTAGTGCTCAAAGACTATAAGAGCTAGAGCAACGATGTTTTGGATCCAGACTTCTGTGATATGTCACTGCTACAAAAATATTTCAAAACTTTGCCCCGCCCACTTCCGCCCCCACAAAGGACGAAAATCTGTGGCATCTACATTTTTAAAGATACGATATATGTTCTAGATCGTAAAATCCCAATCAGATCGTATAATTATTATAGCCAGAATCAAGAAAACAATTTCATTCTTTCTCGCTCTGTCTCTCTCTAACACACAGGTTTCATGGTCGGTTTTGCCAATTGCTAAATATGAGTTCAAGGATCTCAGAACCTATAAGAGCCAGAGCAACCAAATTTGGTATCCACACTCCTGTGATACCGGATCTTGACCGTTTCGTTTCCAAATTTCGCCACACCCCCTTCCGCCCCCCCAAAGGACGAAAATCTGGGGCATCCACAAATCTCAGAGACTATTAAGGCTAAAGTAAACAAATTTGGTATCCGCACTTCTGTTAGATCTCACTATAAAACGTATATCTCACAATTTCCCTCACAATTGCTGAATCTGGATCAGATCGGATCATTTTTGTAGCCAAAAGCAAGAAATCAATTTGCAGTGGCTACACAGCGCCCGACGTCACGCTCAGACTGATTTTCTGTCTCTCTCGCACGCACTCTTTGTCGTGTCGTTTAAGATTAGCGGCGTCTGCCGAAGGAGAGCCATACTGACTTAGTATCGGGTGTAACTGTAGAGTTGCGGTGTCCGCAGCAACTCACAACGTTCCCCCTCGTTTTTCGTTCCTTTTTGCTCTTTTTTTCCCTTTTCCTTTTTTTCTACTTTTGTTCACGGAACACCTCTGTGCGCGTGGCCGACATCGCAATGCGGACCGCCGTCGCCGTTTCCGCGGTCTGCGTCTCTGCTGCCGCCGTCGCTCACCAGCTTTTTCACCCTCCTACCCACGAGGAGAATCTAGGTCTGCGCGCGGATCACCGCCGCCGGCCACTCCTCCCGTGGGATCGCCGTCCAGTGGACCGTGGCTGCCGGTGCCGAGCTCTGCCGTTGCAGGGCCGGCCGCTTCGGTCCTGCACGGGGCTCCGGGCAGGAGGCCTGCCGCTTCAGAGCCGGGCGCTCGGCCGCCGTCCACCTCTCCGGTGCGGGCCACACCCACGGTCCGCGCTCCCACGCCTCGACATCCGCGAGTTCCACCTCCGTCGGTGCTGTCGCCGCCGTCGCTGCTGCCTCGGCCGTTGCTGTCTGGGCCGCCGTCGCCGTTTCCGCGGTCCGCGTCTCTGCCGTCCGCGTCGCCGCTGGACCGTCGCTGTCTGGACCGCCGTCGCCGTTTCCGCGGTCTGCGTCTCTGCTGCCGCCGTCGCCGCCCCTGCCGTCCGCGTCGCCGCCTCCGCCGTCGCCATTGCTGCCGCTGCCTCGGCCGTCGATGTCTGGACCGCCGTCGCCGTTTCCGCGGTCTGCGTCTCTGCTGCCGCCGTCGCCGCCTCTGCCGTCCGCGTCGCCGCCTCCGCCGTCGCCGTGTCTGCCGCTGAGGTCGTGGGGGCGGGTCCGGGGTCCCTCCTCCGCGGGTCCCTGTTGTTGCTGCCGCGTGGACTCTCCTCCCACTCCCGGGCGCCGGCCTCTGGCTGGGCTTCGCACGGGGCGGGCCCCGAGGCCCACGTGATGTGCAGGGTCTGGTGGTGCCACACCATCCCCTGGCGCACGGCGGTCCGCACCTCCTGCGATACGTACGGTCCCATTACGGCCGCATCCGGTCCCCTCCACTGTGGTTGCTGCTGCCACTGCCCCTGCCCCTGCTGCTGGTGATGCGGCTGCTGGTGCTGCTGCTGCTGGTGCTGCTGCTGCTGGTGCTGCTGAGCGGTGCGATAGGAAGGGAACCATAGAGAATAAAGTGAAATGTAACGAATATAACAGAAACATAGCCCGACCACCAACAATCTATACACTAGGGAACCTGGAGGCCCGGGGCTTCATCTTCTCTGCCCTTCCTCCCGCCTCTTGCCCGAACCTGCGTGCTTCCATCCAGTAGTTCGTAGCCCGACAGGATCCTGAGGCCGCTGTCCGGCGATTGCCTAGGCGTTCTCGGTGACACCTGTCGGCGTTCCCTCCGCATGATTCCCTCCCGTAGTTTGTGACCCCGCAGGGTCCCGAGGCCGCTATCCGACGATCGTCTAAGCGCCCCCGGTGACGCCTGTTGGTGTCTCGCCTGATCCCCGTAGTTCCCTGGGTCCCGAAGGGGCTGTCCGGCGATTGCCTAAGCCCTCTCGGCGATACCTGCCCTGTATGATAAAGATTTTCGCAGTAATGTTTAGCCCGACAGTGTCCCGTGAGTGCTATCCGGCGATTGCCTAAGCGCTCTCGGCGATACGCGTCGGTATTCTCGTACTCGTAGTAATTCTTAGTTCGGCGGTGTCCCGTAAGTGCTATCCGGCGATTGCCTAGGCACTCTCGGCGATGCTTGCAGGTATCCCTGACCCTCGTAGTAATTCTTAGTTCGACAGCGTCCCGCAAGTGCTATCCGGCGATTGCCTAGGCATTCTCGGCGATGCCTGTCGATATCCCCGACCCCCGTAGTAATTCTTAGGCCGACAGGGTCCCGTAAGTACCGTCCGGCGATAGCCTAGGTACCCTCGGCGATACTTGTCGGTATTCCCGCACAGCAAAGTTCCCCCTTCCGCGTCGTAGTAATTCTTAGGCCGACAGGGTCCCGTCAGTACCGTCCGGCGATAGCCTAGGTACTCTCGGCGATACTTGTCGGTATTCCCGCATAGCAAAGTCCCCCTTCCGCGTCGTAGTAATTCTTAGGCCGACCGGGTCCCGTAAGTACCGTCCGGCGATAGCCAAGATACTCTCGGCGATACTTGTCGGTATTCCCGCATAGCAAAGTCCCCTTTCCCGCTTCGTAGTAACTCTCAGGCCGGCAGGGTCCCGTAAGTACCGTCCGGCGATAGCCAAGGTACTCTCGGCGATACTTGTCGGTATTCCCGCATAGCAAAGTCCCCTTTCCCGCTTCGTAGTAACTCTCAGGCCGGCAGGGTCCCGTAAGTACTGTCCGGCGGTAGCCTAGGTACTCTCGGCGACGCCTGTCGGTATTTCCGCATAGCAAAGTTCCCCTTTGCCGACAGGGTCCCGTAAGTACCGTCCGGCGATAGCCTAGGTACTCTCGGCGATACTTGTCGGTATTCCCGCACAGCAAAGTTCCCCCTTCCGCGTCGTAGTAATTCTTAGGCCGACAGGGTCCCGTCAGTACCGTCCGGCGATAGCCTAGGTACTCTCGGCGATACTTGTCGGTATTCCCGCATAGCAAAGTCCCCCTTCCGCGTCGTAGTAATTCTTAGGCCGACCGGGTCCCGTAAGTACCGTCCGGCGATAGCCAAGATACTCTCGGCGATACTTGTCGGTATTCCCGCATAGCAAAGTCCCCTTTCCCGCTTCGTAGTAACTCTCAGGCCGGCAGGGTCCCGTAAGTACTGTCCGGCGGTAGCCTAGGTACTCTCGGCGACGCCTGTCGGTATTATCGCATAGTAAAGACCTCCGTATTGATTCTGAGTTCGGTGGGGTTCTGAAGGCGCTATTTGGCGAAAACCGGAGTGCTCTCGGTGGAACAAACTGCCACGTCCCACGATACGATCGCTCCCGTCCGCGGGACTGCTGCCCCGTCCCCCATTGTCGGTCCGAAATACGGAGTCCCGGCAAATTATAAATATTACTGTAATTTCGACCCTGGAGTAGACTGAGATATGTACCCCAGCCCAGGATCGCTTCCTTACAGATGGCGCCCGAGTAGGGACTGTACCATGCGCATGTACCATGGTACTGTACAGTACATGTACGGGTGCGGGTCCTTCTCCATCGTCCTTTTGCTTATTTACAGACTATTGCCATTGATATGCGGACCCTGTTTTTGGCCAAAAAGAAATGCCTTTGTTTGCTGCATGTGGCATAGAATATATTGTAACGAACCTGCTTTTTGGTTCGCTTGAGTTTGCTGGGCTCGCTCAACGGTCGGCCGGTTCGTCGCAACGTATTTTTATTGTTGCTCCCAACGACAAATGATAAGACCTTCCTTTTCTTTAATCGAATTTCGCTTTATTCGTAATTATATTAGGACTTAGAGCTAGATGTTAGAATTTCACTTATCTACGGATCTCCACCACGCGTGGGCTCTCGTCGGGTGTGGCAGCGTTGAGGCTAATGATTGGGGCAATTTGACCTCCGCTATTGCTTTGGCCCGCCACTCAAATCCGCACTCTACGTCTCGCACTCCCCTCTTAGCTTCCGCCGGCAAATGTGGAGCACCTCTTAACTTAGACTCACTCTGGGGGCAGGCGGGGCCTGTCTTCCTGTTGCTATTCCCTTCACTGCACTTCTTCGAACCGTACCAGGTATCACTCTTACGTTTCGGCGGGGTTTCAACGTGCGCGCGCAATCACTTATCCACGGAAAAAGAGCCCCGCTTCGTCGCCGCAGCCTCCTTTTATAGCCCTTTGACGGGCCCCGGCTCGGCGTCGGTAGTTTTCCATCGCCGTCTCCTGGTTTCCACGGCCTTCGTAACGGGGCCTGGCAGGTTTCTCTCTCTCCGAGAGCGGGACACTTCTCCTCTCGGGGCCCTTGGCCTCTTCGCCGCATCCGGATATCCGTGGGTATCTGGACTGGCCTTTTCCTTATCCGGCCAGCCATCAGCCTTTATCCGACCGTCCCACCGCCTTTATCCGGCTGTGCTTTGGTCGAATTCGGCCTGTGGGAGCCGAGGCTCCTCACACCCACCTCTTTCTTCCCGAAGCGGAATACTCCCGTTTTCTGCGACCTTGCGACGGAGTGTGACTTCCCCATTCAAACGGCCCTATTTTACGCGCGCTCCTTATTGCATCTGGGATCACGGGCGCCCTGGCGCCCTCTGGCGCCTTTGCTCGGGCGGCTCTGCCAGCCCTTGCAATTTTCTGGCTGGGGCCGAATCCCCGCCTATCGATAAGGTGTAGGGGCGTTTATGCGATCCACTCAATATTTCTCCCCAGTAACTATTCCACTTCTTTCTTTTTCGTCTTCTCTTTATTCACTTTCTTCCCGCGTGTTTTGCCCTTTTTTCCCCCCTTTTTATACCCGATACTCAAATTGAGTATTGGGGTATATTAGATTTGTGGTAAAAGTGGATGCGTGTAACGTCCAGAAGGAATCGTTTCCGACCCCATAAAGTATATATATTCTTGATCAGCATTAATAGCCGAGTCGATTGAGCCCTGTCTGTCAGTCCGTCCGTCCGTCCCCTTCAGCGCCTAGTGCTCAAAGACTATAAGAGCTAGAGTAACGATGTTTTGGATCCAGACTTCTGTGATATGTCACTGCTACAAAAATATTTCAAAACTTCGCCCCGCCCACTTCCGCCCCCACAAAGGACGAAAATCTGTGGCATCTACATTTTTATACCCGATACTCAAAATGAGTATTGGGGTATATTAGATTTGTGGTAAAAGTGGATGTGTGTAACATCCAGAAGGAATCGTTTCCGACCCCATAAAGTATATATATTCTTGATCAGCATCAATAGCCGAGTCGATTGAGCCCTGTCTGTCTGTCCGTCCGTCCGTCTGTCCGTCTGTCCATCTGTCCGTCCCCTTCAGCGCCTAGTGCTCAAAGACTATAAGAGCTAGAGCAACGTTGTTTTGGATCCAGACTTCTGTGATATGTCACTGCTACAAAAATATTTCAAAACTTCGCCCCGCCCACTTCCGCCCCCACAAAGGACGAAAATCTGTGGCATCCACATTTTGAAATATACGATAAAACCAAAAACGCAGAATCGTAGAAGATGACTATATGTTCTAGAGTGTAAAATCTCAACCAGATCGTATAATTATTATAGCCAGAATCAAGAAAACAATTTCATTCTTTCTCGCTCTGTCTCTCTCTAACACACAGGTTTCATGGTCGGCTTTGCCAATTGCAAAATATGAGTTCAAGGATCTCAGAACCTATAAGAGCCAGAGCAACCAAATTTGGTATCCACACTCCTGTGATATCGGACCTTGACCGTTTCGTTTCCAAATTTCGCCACACCCCCTTCCGCCCCCGCAAAGGACGAAAATCTGGGGCATCCACAAATCTCAGAGACTATTAAGGCTAGAGAAACCAAATTTGGTATCCGCACTTCTGTTAGATCTCACTATAAAACGTATATCTCAGAATTTCGCCCCACCCCCTTCCGACCCACAAAGGACGAAAATCTGTTGCATCCACAATATTGCAGATTCGAGAAAAATAAAAACGCAGAATCATAGATAATGACCATATCTATCAGACTGCTGAATCTGGATCAGATCAGATCATTTTTATACCCAAAAGGAACAAATCAATTTGCACTGGCTACGCAGCGCCCGACGTCACGCTCAGACTGATTTTCTGTCTCTCTCGCACGCACTCTTTGTCGTGTCGTTTAATATTAGCGGCGTCTGCCGGAGGAGAGCCATACTGACTAAGTATCGGGTATAACTTTAGAGTTGCGGTGTCCGCAGCAACTCACAACGTTCCCCCTCGTTTTTCGTTCCCTTTTGCTCTTTTTTTCCCTTTTCCTTTTTTTCTACTTTTGTTCACGGAACACCTCTGTGCGCGTGGCCGACATCGCAATGCGGTACCGGGTACCCCGCTCGCTCACCAGCTTTTTCACCCACCTACCCACGAGGCGAATCTAGGTCTGCGCGCGCGGATCACCGCCGCCGGCCACTCCTCCCGCGGGATCGCCGTCCAGTGGACCGTGGCTGCCGGTGCCGAGCTCTGCCGTTGCAGGGCCGGCCGCTTCGGTCCTGCACGGGGCTCCGGGCAGGAGGCCTGCCGCTTCAGAGCCGGGCGCTCGGCCGCCGTCGACCTCTCCGGTGCGGAGGCGGCGACGCGGACGGCAGAGGCGGTGACGGCGGCAGCAGAGACGCAGACCGCGGAAACGGCGACGGCGGTCCAGACATCGACGGCCGAGGCAGCGGCAGCAATGGCGACGGCGGCGACGCGGACGGCAGTGGCGGCGACGGCGGCAGCAGAGACGCAGACCGCGGAAACGGCGACGGCGGTCCAGACAGCGACGGCCGAGGCAGCGGCAGACACGGCGACGGCGGAAGCGGCGACGCGGACGGCAGAGACGCGGACCGCGGAAACGGCGACGGCGGCCCAGACAGCAACGGCCGAGGCAGCAGCGACGGCGGCGACAGCACCGACGGAGGTGGAACTCGCAGAAGTCGAGGCGTGGGAGCGCGGACCGTGGGTGTGGCCCGCACCGGAGAGGTCGACGGCGGCCGAGCGCCCGGCTCTGAAGCGGCAGGCCTCCTGCCCGGAGGTTTTGGTTTTGGTTTTGGTTTTATCGTATCTTTAAAAATGTGGATGCCACAGATTTTCGTCCTTTGTGGGGGCGGAAGTCGTCGGGGCGAAGTTTTGAAATATTCTTGTAGCAGTGACATATCACAGAAGTCTGGATCCAAAACAACGTTGCTCTAGCTCTTATAGTCTTTGAGCACTAGGCGCTGAAGGGGACGGACAGATGGACAGACGGACAGACGGACGGACGGACAGACAGACAGGGCTCAATCGACTCGGCTATTGATGCTGATCAAGAATATATATACTTTATGGGGTCGGAAACGATTCCTTCTGGATGTTACACACATCCACTTTTACCACAAATCTAATATACCCCAATACTCATTTTGAGTATCGGGTATAAAAATGTAGATGCCACAGATTTTCGTCCTTTGTGGGGGCGGAAGTGGGCGGGGCGAAGTTTTGAAATATTTTTGTAGCAGTGACATATCACAGAAGTCTGGATCCAAAACATCGTTGCTCTAGCTCTTATAGTTTTTGGGCACTAGGCGCTGAAGGGGACGGACGGACGGACTGACAGACAGGGCTCAATCGACTCGGCTATTAATGCTGATCAAGAATATATATACTTTATGGGGTCGGAAACGATTCCTTCTGGACGTTACACGCATCCACTTTTACCACAAATCTAATATACCCCAATACTCAATTTGAGTATCGGGTATAAAAAGGGGGGAAAAAAAGGGCAAAACACGTGGGAAGAAAGTGAATAAAGAGAAGACGAAAAAGAAAGAAGTGGAATAGTTACTGGGGAGAAATATCGAGTGGATCGCATAAACGCCCCTACACCTTATCGATAGGCGGGGATTCGGCCCCAGCCAGAAAATTGCAAGGGCTGGCAGAGCCGCCCGAGCAAAGGCGCCAGAGGGCGCCAGGGCGCCCGTGATCCCAGATGCAATAAGAAGCGCGCGTAAAATAGGGCCGTTTGAATGGGGAAGGCACACTCCGTCGCAAGGTCGCAGAAAACGGGAGTATTCCGCTTCGGGAAGAAAGAGGTGGGTGTGAGGAGCCTCGGCTCCCACAGGCCGAATTCGACCAAAGCACAGCCGGATAAAGGCGGTGGGACGGTCGGATAAAGGCTGATGGCTGGCCGGATAAGGAAAAGGTCAGTCCAGATACCCACGGATATCCGGATGCGGCGAAGAGGCCAAGGGCCCCGAGAGGAGAAGTGTCCCGCTCTCGGAGAGAGAGAAACCTGCCAGGCCCCGTTACGAAGGCCGTGGAAACCAGGAGACGGCGATGGAAAACTACCGACGCCGAGCCGGGGCCCGTCAAAGGGCTATAAAAGGAGGCTGCGGCGACGAAGCGGGGCTCTTTTTCCGTGGATAAGTGATTGCGCGCGCACGTTGAAACCCCGCCGAAACGTAAGAGTGATACCTGGTACGGTTCGAAGAAGTGCAGTGAAGTGAATAGCAACAGGAAGACAGGCCCCGCCTGCCCCAGAGTGAGTCTAAGTTAAGAGGTGATCCACATTTGCCGGCGGAAGCTAAGAGGGGAGTGCGAGACGTAGAGTGCGGATTTGAGTGGCGGGCCAAAGCAATAGCGGAGGTCAAATTGCCCCAATCATTAGCCTCAACGCTGCCACACCCGACGAGAGCCCACGCGTGGTGGAGATCCGTAGATAAGTGAAATTCTAACATCTAGCTCTAAGTCCTAATATAATTACGAATAAAGCGAAATTCGATTAAAGAAAAGGAAGGTCTTATCATTTGTCGTTGGGAGCAACAATAAAAATACGTTGCGACGAACCGGCCGACCGTTGAGCGAGCCCAGCAAACTCAAGCGAACCAAAAAGCAGGTTCGTTACAATATATTCTATGCCACATGCAGCAAACAAAGGCATTTCTTTTTGGCCAAAAACAGGGTCCGCATATCAATGGCAATAGTCTGTAAATAAGCAAAAGGACGATGGAGAAGGACCCGCACCCGTACATGTACTGTACAGTACCATGGTACATGCGCATGGTACAGTCCCTACTCGGGCGCCATCTGTAAGGAAGCGATCCTGGGCTGGGGTACATATCTCAGTCTACTCCAGGGTCGAAATTACAGTAATATTTATAATTTGCCGGGACTCCGTATTTCGGACCGACGATGGGGGACGGGGCAGCAGTCCGCGGACGGGAGCGATCGTATCGTGGGACGTGGCAGTTTGTTCCACCGAGAGCACTCCGGTTTTCGCCAAATAGCGCCTTCAGAACCCCACCGAACTCAGAATCAATACGGAGGTCTTTACTATGCGGAAATACCGACAGGCGTCGCCGAGAGTACCTAGGCTACCGCCGGACAGTACTTACGGGACCCTGCCGGCCTGAGAGTTACTACGAAGCGGGAAAGGGGACTTTGCTATGCGGGAATACCGACAAGTATCGCCGAGAGTATCTTGGCTATCGCCGGACGGTACTTACGGGACCCGGTCGGCCTAAGAATTACTACGACGCGGAAGGGGGACTTGGCTATGCGGGAATACCGACAAGTATCGCCGAGAGTACCTAGGCTATCGCCGGACGGCACTTACGGGACCCTGTCGGCCTAAGAATTACTACGACGCGGAAGGGGGAACTTTGCTGTGCGGGAATACCGACAAGTATCGCCGAGAGTACCTAGGCTATCGCCGGACGGTACTTACGGGACCCTGTCGGCCTAAGAATTACTACGACGCGGAAAGGGGAACTTTGCTATGCGGAAATACCGACAAGTATCGCCGAGAGTACCTAGGCTATCGCCGGACGGTACTTGCGGGACCCTGTCGGCCTAAGAATTACTACGACGCGGAAAGGGGGTTTTTGCTATGCGGAAATACCGACAAGTATCGCCGAGGGTACCTAGGCTATCGCCGGACGGTACTTACGGGACCCTGTCGGCCTAAGAATTACTACGGAGGTCGGGGATATCGACAGGCATCGCCGAGAATGCCTAGCACTTGCGGGACGCTGTCGAACTAAGAATTACTACGAGGGTCGGGGATACCGGCAAGCATCGCCGAGAGTGCCTAGGCAATCGCCGGATAGCACTTACGGGACACCGCCGAACTAAGAATTACTACGAGTACGAGAATACCGACACGTATCGCCGAGAGCGCTTAGGCAATCGCCGGATAGCACTCACGGGACACTATCGGGCTAAACATTACTGCGAAAATCTTTATCATACAGGGCAGGTATCGCCGAGAGGGCTCAGGCAATCGCCGGACAGCCCCTTCGGGACCCAGGGAACTACGGGGATCAGGCGAGACACCAACAGGCGTCACCGGGGGCGCTTAGACGATCGTCGGATAGCGGCCTCGGGACCCTGCGGGGTCACAAACTACGGGAGGGAATCATGCGGAGGGAACGCCGACAGGTGTCACCGAGAACGCCTAGGCAATCGCCGGACAGCGGCCTCAGGATCCTGTCGGGCTACGAACTACTGGATGGAAGCACGCAGGCTCGGGCAAGAGGCGGGAGGAAGGGCAGAGAAGATGAAGTGTATAGATTGTTGGTGGTCGGGCTATGTTTCTGTTATATTCGTTACATTTCACTTTATTCTCTCTTGGTTCCCTTCCTATCGCACCGCTCAGCAGCCCGTATACACGTCTAGAGACTAGCTTACCCCTGAACTCCCACGCTTGTACTCGTCGAAAGCCTCCTCTTCCCCGTGGGTGCAGCGTAGATGCAGGATCTCCTCTCCGTAAGTGTAGTATCGATGCAGGGTCTTCTCCCCGTAAGCGCAGCGTCGATGCCGGATCTTCCCCGTGTCACTGATAGCGTGATCCGGGCCGCCACGTGTTTTTACTTTTCCCAAGCCACTCGAATTTTTCCGCGAACACGTCCGACTCCTTCGACTGCTCCCAATCGACTTTTTTCTATATCCACGTTTTTCTTCTCCAGCCTCAGAACTCTCCCGATCCAGCGCCAGCGTGGGCGGCCAGCGCCGTCATTCTCGCGGCGGCAGAGGGCTGGCGCCGTCGTTCGGCGTCTACGCTGCGCCGGTGACTTTTATCTCTCTTTTTCGCTGCTGGCGCGTCGTTACTTCGCTTTAGTTTTCCGCGTTTCTCTTCTGCCGTTGCTGCTGTGGGCTTACTGTTTCGGCGCTTCGTTGCTGCGTCGACGCTGGCGGCTTATCTTTTCGGCGCTTCTCGTCTTCGGCCGTCGCTGAATTGATGCTGTTGGCTTTGGCTGCTACTGCATCGTTGTCGTTGGGTTTCTGTTTTCTTGGTGTATTCCTCACCGTCTTTGGCTGCTGCTGCGTCGTTGTCGTTGGGTTTCTGCTTTCTCGGTGTATTCCTCGCCGTTGCTGCGTCGATGCCGTTGGTTTTCGGTCCTTGGTGTGTTCCTCTCTCTCTTTGGCTGCTGCTGCGTCGTTGTTGTTGGGTTTTGTTCTGAAAAGCCAGTGGCGTCCGCCGTGTACCATGTACCATGCGCAAGCACGGCCAGTCGGAATCATTAGGACAAGAATAGCTGTATATCTCTGTAAAAAAACCGCACGTGAGGTCGACCATTATTCACGTACAGCCGAGGCTGGCTTCCCTAACCTCCCTAGCAATAGCGTCAGCACGTGGCCGCTGCGCCCACACGAGGAGGAGAGCGCCGCGGCGAGGCGGCAGAGAAAGAGAACCGAGCCGAAGCTGGGCAGAATTCGCTAGAGAGAGAGCGACACGTACGCGGCGAGCAGCGAGTCGTGAGCGGTAGAGGCCGAGCGAGCGTCGGAATCCTCCCGAAGACCAACCAGCCCGGCTATATATTTCGTACTCAGACCCAGAAGAGGATAGTCAACGCCCGGCCCTCAGCGAGAAGAGTCAACGCCCGGCCCTAAGCGAGAGCAGTCAACGCCCGGTCTTCAGAGCAGTCATGCAATGCCCGGTCTTCAGCGTGATCATTCAAAGCCCGGCCTACAAAACGATAGCCGAGAGTAAACGCCCAGCCTTCAAAGTGATCAGTCAGCGTTCAGCCATCAACACGGGACGAGATCCAACGCTTAAATCAACGAACCCAGCACGACCAGGACCACAAGGACAATTCCAAGGATAGCAAGGACTATCGACCAGTACCCCAAGCAGCAAGGACGCCAAGGACGCCTCCACTGGACAACCGTGTTAACCGTACATACGCCGTGCGTCCGTGACTCGCCCCAAGGACTCCGGTATTCAGTGCGTGACCTAAGAAAAGATTCTACCGGAGGCTCAATACGTGATACTACCGTCGGAAACGCGAAAGACCTCGAAGTGCCAGTTCGACCACCGTGCTTCGACATGGGGGTACAGTGGATTTCGTATCGGCGCAAGGACGAATTGCAGGCCATCGCCGCCGAATTCGGCCTCGGTGAAACCGGGACAGTGGACGAACTGCGCAGCCGGATCTCGGCCTTTATCTCGCGCGGTGAGCATCCGACTGGGATAGAAAAACGGATCAAAGAGCTCGGAATGGTCTTCGACAGCGCGCCCAGCCCGAGAAGCCCGAGGAGCACGTCTCCGTCGCCGGGACCGAGTCAGCGAGAGCGGAAGGAAGGAATCTGTGCGGAGCAGCCTCTATCTATCATAATTCCCGAGTTCCCGCGCGCAGCTCACGGCGACTCTGGCCGGCTTGAAACCACGACTGACCGGCGACATGGTGACAATCACCACCAGCACCGCTTCCCCGAGGAAGCCGGAACTTCGCGACCCGGAAGGGAAGAAATCTCCTTCGCCGCCCTGGCCGATAAGCTGCGTAATTGGGGTCTGAAGTTCTTCGGTTGGAAGAAAGGGTCGACTCATATGGCGGAAGCCCAGCACAACTGCCGCGAGCAATCTCCGGGCTACTAACTGGCAAGGCAGAAGGATGGTTTAGGACGTTCCAGAGGCAAGGCAAGCCATGGACCGAGTTCCGGAAGGAGTTCTTGGAGTTCTTCCTACCCCCGCGATACTTTTTGCGCTTGGAAGATACGATCCGCTCCCGTCACCAACGACCCCGAGAAGCCTTTCAGGACTACTTGATCGACCTCCGACTCATGATGCAACGAGCTCAGTATACTCCAGACAGGGAGCTGGACAGGATCTACGAGAACCTTCGGCCGGAATACCAACTGTTCACCCGTAGACATCAGTTCGAGACGTTGCGAGAACTGACCCAATTGAAAGTAGCGTACGAGACAACGCGGGACCGCGAACAAACCCACCCAGCTAACGACCGCCCAAATACGAAAGCCAGAACGCCAAGGACCTGGATTATCCACCCCACAGCATGCTCCTCCAGACGACACCGGGCCCTCCAGGAGCGCCGAGACGGCAAGCCGCGTAGTGACCCAGAATGGAGACCGGCCGGTGAACACACGCCGGGCCTGCCGTAATTGCGGGGAGGAAGGTCATTTCAGCAGTTCATGCAGGAATCGGCGAGTGCTATTCTGTTGGGAGTGTGGCCGCCGCGGCCACCGGACGATCGACTGCTGTAGGCTATCCGAGTCGGGAAACGGGCCAAGTCTCCGCTCGTCAGGGAACCGATCGGAGACATACCTCCAGGGCCCCCAGGAGTAACTCATCCCTTAAGTTTGGAAGGAGGCAGGATCGCCGCGCTAGTAACCATCGAAGGAGTACCGCTCACAGCTACCCTCGACACGGGAGCAACGCGGTCGTTCGTCAGTCAACGCATCGCTCATGAAGTAAGTACCGGAGGGAACGCACGGAATATAAGGACTACCGTCCGCCTGGCGAACGGTACAGCAAAGGAGGTGACGCAAGCAGTTTCGGTCAAGGTACGTCTGGATCAACAGGAAACGCGGTTGATTCTATAGTCTATTAGTCTATTCTAGTAGTGGACGACATCATACTGGGGCTCGATTTCCTTTGCGGCGTCAATGCGGACGAGCGTACTTGCAGTTGACCCAGCGGGCGATCCGGGAAACCAACCCGATCCCCACATCATCCTCGACTCGGCCTCGCATGGTTACTTTTAGTGACGAAAGTCCCGCGACTGCATCCGCTGCTCCTACCCACTCGACCAATCCAACGGCGACCCACCGGACGAAGACAACGCACCAGAATCCCAACCACGCCAGACCCAGCAATGTACCAGTGACAACGCACCCGAATCCCAACCACGCCAGACCCAGCAATGGACCCACGACAACGCATCAGGATCTCGAACACGCCAGACCCAGCAACGCCACCCGAACCCAACCCACGATTCGATACGACCGCGCCAGAACCATCAACGAAGATTCGACGGAGACCACTGCGACACCGCTGGACACACCGAGGGCCAGTCCGTCCGCCTCGAAGAACACCCAAAGCAACGAAGATTCGACGGAGACGACTGCGACACCGCTGGACACACCCAGGGCCAGTCCGTCCGCCTCGAAGAACACCCAAAGCAACGAAGATTCGACGGAAACGACTGCGACACCGCTGGACACACCCAGGGCCAGTCCGTCCGCCTCGAGGAACACCCAAAGCAACGAAGATTCGACGGAGACGACTGCGACACCGCTGGACACACCCAGGGCCAGTCCGTCCGCCTCGAAGAACACCCAGAGCAACGAGGATTCGACGGAGACGACTGCGACACCGCTGGACACACCCAGGGCCAGTCCGTCTGCCTCGAAAACCACCCAGAGTATCCCTACCAAGACAACGGAGCTAAGGCACGACCACGCCAGAACCAGCAGTAACCTCAGGACAACGTTTCTAAGTTTCGACCACGCCAGACTCAGCAGCAATACAAGGACAACGCATCGAAGCCTCGACCACGCCAGACCCAGCAGCAATACAAGGACAACGCATCTAAGCCCCGACCGAGACGGACCCGGCGGCGCTAAAAATATAACACGATCGACGCGAGCCAAATCAGAAATGCCCAGCAGTGCGGCTCAATCAGAGCGAACGACCCCACGGGAAACCAGCATCGCTCTACCCCACGACCCGCTACGCCTGGAAGACCACGGCCCCGAAGGACATGAGCGGGTCAAGGTAGACCAACTAGCACCTCACCCCCCAACGAATTATCAACTCGCCCCGTTAGCCGATGCCGCGGCCGGTCGACAACGCAACCCTTTTCGAAGATCAGACTCGACTGACCCTATCACCGTGAACCTCGCCATCATAACATGTGCCCTGCTCGAAGAAATCTCGCCACCGACAGCCCCCATCACAGAACCGCCCTTCCGCCGTGGGTAGCCGAGTTTTTGAAACAAGAATTGGCCAAGTTCAAGGGATTGGAGGGCGTGTCTCACATAGCTGAGCATATGAAGGACGACAAGCCGATAAAGCAGAGGTACTTCCCCAAAAATCCGGCCATGCAGAAAATCATCAATGCTCAGGTCGACGAGTTGCTGCAAGACGGGCGAATCGAAGCTTCAAAAAGCCCACACAGCGCTCCCAACGTACTGGTGGGAAAGAAGACAGGCGAGATGCGGATGTGCGTAGACTACCGACAACTCAACGCGCAATCAATATCCGACACCTACCCACTGCCCAGGATCAGCCACATCATCGAGAGGCTCCGTAACGCACGTTACATCTCGACTTTGGACCTCAAGAACGGGTATTGGCAGATCCCGATGTCCGAGGGGAGCCTTCACCGTTCCGGGCAGAGGACTCTTCCATTGGAAGGTGATGCCGTTCGGACTGCACTCAGCATCGGCCACGTTCCAGCGAGCCTTGGACAGCGTCATCGGAACACAGATGGAACCAAACGCATTCGCTTACCTTGATGACATTATTGTCATCGGAGCGGCGTTGGAGGAACACGTCGACCATATGCGAGAGGTGTTCCGGAGACTACGGGAAGCAAATCTAAGATTGAACCAAAAGAAATGCAGCTTCTTCCAGAAAAGCATCGTATACCTGGGACATGTCATTAGTGAGCAGGGTATACACACCGACCCAGATAAGATCGTCGCCGTCCGGAAGTTGGCCCCACCCAGTTCAATAAAGGAGCTTCGACGCTGCCTAGGAATGGCATCGTGGTACCGGAGGTTTGTCCCAAACTTCGCGACGATTGTACAACCAATGACTAGCCTTCTGAAGAAGAAGAAAAGGTGGATCTGGAGTGACGAACAGCAGGCGGCTTTCGAGGAGTTGAAGGAGAAGTTAACCCAAGCACCCGTCTTAGCCTGCCCGGATTTCGCGGAGAGGTTCGCTCTACAAACTGACGCAAGCGACTACGGTCTAGGGGCGGTCCTGACGCAACAGATCAGCGGAGAGGAGAGGGTCATAGCCTACGCCAGTCGAAGGCTCTTGTACGATTTCAACGAAAGTACAAAATTGTACGATTAGACCTAGACAAATAGCTAACCATAAATAGGTTAAGATTTCCCAGCCACCTAAAGAAATAAACGATAATATGCTCTAAATATAAATATGTGACATGCACTACTGACCTAAATAAATATACAACGGACAGCTGCATGCATTTGTGTACATACACTGTTAAGATATTTACGGCACTATCATAAAACACATTCTGGATGACCTGCATGTGGTCAAATCACACACCATCTGCATGATAACCATTGTGACCGTCATAAATATGACCCTTGGAATATTCCACTGTTGGATTTGTAGTAATTGCTTAGTCCTAAATAGAGATAACACATTTCCCTAGCAATATGATACTCAGAGCTAATTAAACATACCTAAGATCCTAAGTAAACAATCATACTCATAGAAATTGTATATAAACCTTGCATTTTACCAAATAAAATCAGTACGAAAGAAAACTCTGACGTATTCACATCTCCGAAGCCCAATTTGTTCAAGTACCGATTGCGGCGACCATTTGTTACTGGTACATGAACCGGTGGCATACATACATAACATTTTCAGCATACGATTGTCATATTGACAATCACCAGAATCAAGTGAATCTACATCAACAGATTCATTTGATTTACTCATTTGGTGACCCCCGACTTTTGGACACTTAACCGTTCATCTGGATTTTGTTCCCGATTTGGAACTTGGATTTAGTTGGAAAATCCTACATAATTGGTCAACTTGGCGGCCAATTTACATACATACAACAACACTCACAGTTGTGATTTAAAACCTTCGGTGAAGGAAAACTTAATTGGAGTTATTTGGATCTAACTCAACCATCACAGTCAACTTGGCGACTAAGGTTGAATTGGAAATAAGAATTCCAGTGTCATAAATATTTATTGAGATACTTTGACCATCTTCGTGGTTGTGAGTAGAGGCACAACCAGTCATAGTGACAAACAAATTACCTCCATCGGGTCAAAGTATTAAAATAAATAAAATAAAATGGCATCATCAAGCATTAATGTTATGCTAGACAGGCAGCTTGCCACAGGCGAAGAGATTCAGAGCCTGGTACGAAATTATAAAAAGGATTCTGCTGAAAGGAAGCAGAAACCAGAATATTTTAAATCCCGCATTGAGAACATATCAAAGCTCTGGGACGCATTTTCAATGGAGGAATGTAATATCAAAAAAATAACTCAAAACTCAAAAATTGAGCACAGTTATTTCTCTAACGAATATTTCAAACACACAAAAGAGTTGGTCGTCAGATATAAAGACGAATTTACAAAGCAGTTAGCTGCACTAGAAATGGATATAGATACAGGATCCATTACATCTATGGAGAGTGAGCCTGAAATAGAGCCCATGATCCGAGAACAAAAGGTGCTGCTTGAAAGTCTAGAGCGCATCATGAACAGAATGACGAATGAGACGCGAAAGGACTTCAAACCAATAATAATCAAATATTGGGATGAGATTAGAGCGATCCATATTCAAATTTATAAAAAATGCATTGATCCTGTGAAAATGGGATATAACATTAACAATTACATTGCAGCTGAAGATGCAGTATTAACAGTCCAAACAATGACTGAAGCAGACGCTGTTCAACAAATTATCGCTGCTCCACATATGCATAATACATTACCCCTGCCTAAGGTTGCTATCCCTAAATTTGATGGTGACTACTTAAAATGGCAACAATTTCATGACATTTTTAAGCAAATGTCATTCAGAAGATGTGGTATTTAAAAACCAATGTTACGGGAGAAGCGGAAAATTTAATACGCCATCTTTCGCTAACAGAAAATAATTACACAACGGCATGGAACATGCTTCAAGAGCGTTTCAGCAACAAAAGAGTGCTTAGTAACGCATTAATTCAAAAATTATTGGATCAACCAAGCACTTCCAATGATGCAAAGTCCATTAAGGCTTTGCACGATAATGTAAAGGAAACATTATTAGCACTCAATAACATAAATATAGAGACAGCTGGATGGGATCCGATTCTTCTATGTATTTTGACAAAAAAGTTAGATCGTCAGACTCACACTTTGTATGAACAATCCATACAAAGTACAAAGAAATTACAGCCTTTGAGCGAATTAATGAAATTTCTCGAACAAAGGTTCCTTACCTTGGAAGCCATTGGATGGGAAAAAACAAAGAAACCCATCACATGTGCCTCAGCAGGAACTGAAAGTCAGTATGTCTGCTATTTTTGTGAAAAGCCAAATCACGCTATTTACAAATGCACGCAGTTTTTAAAAAAAACTGTCGCAGAGAGGTTAAATTGGGTTCAAAAGAACCAACTTTGCGTCAAATGTTTCAAACGCGATCACACTGCAAAGAATTGCCAAAGAAGAGATTGTGTTAAGTGCAATAAAGGACACAACACTCTACTACATTTGGAAATCAAGTCTGAAGCCAAAACTGCAGCATCAGCAAATAGTAGTCAAAACACTTATGTATTACTAGCTACTGCTCTTGTTACAATAAAAGGCAACAATGGACAAATGGGTGAATTTAGAGCCCTACTTGATTCAGGCTCTCAAGTCAATGTGATTTCTGAAAGAGCATTGAAAATATTAGATCTGAAAGTCACAAAATCAGAACTACAAATAAATGGAATTGGCGGACGAACACAAACGTCAAAAGCAAGAGTCAATGTTATGCTTACTTCACAAGATAACAAGTTTAATACAAGACTAGAAGCAATAGTATTGACACACATAGTGGCAGATCAACCAGCACAGTCAATTGATACGTCTCGTTGGAAGCGTCCGAAAAATATCACTTTGGCGGATCCCAACTTTGACAAGACTGGAAGAATAGACATACTATTGGGAGCAGAACATTACTTCGAAATCATGCAAGACAAGCATGTATCAATTGGAAAAGGATTACCCAGGCTACAGGAAACGAAACTAGGCTGGATAGTGGCTGGCAAGCTAAGACAGGAGTCAAAGAGCCAAAGCACGTGTGCAGTTTTGACTGAGGAGGACAAGGTGGATCAGCAAATCTCCAAGTTTTGGGAATTGGATTCATTCCCGAGCAACACACCATGCTTATCCCTCTAGAGAAGCGATGTGAGCAATATTTTTCTCAAAATATTCAAATGGCATGTGACAAGAAATTCATTGTCAGACTTCCATTTTTGGAAGATGCTTCTTCCCTAGGGGAGAGCCGTGATTTGGCTACACGTCGACTTTTTTGCCTGGAAAAACGACTGTCACGAGATCCGGAAACCAAGGCAAGCTATGTGCAATTCATGAAAGAATATGAGGCACTTGGGCATATGAAGGAAATGCACACTAAGGAAATAGCACGATCACGTTATTTTATTCCACATCACTGTGTGATGAAACCTGACAGCTCTACAACAAAATTGAGAGTTGTCTTTGATGCTTCTGCTGTTACGTCGTCCGGCAAATCACTCAACGATTTGATGCATAAAGGTCCGACTGTGCAAAGTTCGATATTTTCAATATTGCTTCGATTCCGGATGCACAAATATGTATTTACGGCAGACATCGAAAAAATGTATCGTCAGATCTGGGTCAATCCTGAGGACCAGTACTATCAAACAATTGTATGGCGAAATGATCCATCAGAAGATGTGAGATATTACAGACTCAAAACTGTAACATACGGAACTAAGGCAGCTCCATATTTAGCCACAAAATGCCTACAATATCTTGCTCAAAAGGGCAAGAGAGAATACCCGGCTGGAGCTGATGCACTAGAAAAGGATTTCTATGTGGATGATTGCTTAACAGGAGCAGATTCCATACCAGAGGCCCTCCAGAAACAGAAGGAACTTAACCAACTCCTACAAAATTCTGGATTTAAGCTGAGAAAATGGTGCACAAACAACGTGCACATACTACAGAACATTCCGAAGGAAGACATGATTCCAAATGTACAACTGGAGGATACCACTTATGAAGACTGCAGCGTGAAGACCCTGGGAATAACGTGGATGCCTAAATCCGACCATTTCTGTGGAAAAACGGAGATTGCCACTAAGGAAACAATATCCAGAAGAGATGTCGTATCCGAAATTTTTAGGATCTTCGATCCGCTTGGATTGTTTTCACCTGTTGTGATGAAAGCAAAAATCTTTATGCAGCATCTCACAAAGGAAGGTTTTGACTACAAAGAAGCGCTTCCACTTCATCTCCAGGAGGAATGGAAAAGGTACAGGGAGGAGTTAAAATTATTAAACTCCATACAAGTACCACGTCATATATTCCAAGGACAAAGTCCGATATCATCAGAGATACATACCTTTGTTGACGCATCGGAGAAAGCATTTGGAGCTGCAGTATATATCCGAGCAATACATAAGGATAAGCGGGCAACGATTCAATTGCTATGTGCCAAATCACATTTAGCGCCCATCAATGCATTAACATTACCCCGTTTGGAACTAAAAGCGGCGGTGTTAGGTGCTCAATTGACAGCAAAAGTAAAGGAAGAGTTATCAATGGAAGATGCATCAACCTTCTTTTGGTCTGACTCAAGGATCGTATTATCATGGATTAACTGCTCGTCATCCATCCGAGACAAATTCGTAGCTACAAGAATAGCTACGATTCAAGAATTGACGATACAAAGACAGTGGAGGCATGTCTCATCCGAAAATAATGCAGCAGATGTACTCTCCAGAGGAATGACGGCGACGAAGTTCATAAAACATAGCATGTGGTTTTATGGACCACTATTTTTACACGGCCCAACATCTACATGGCCACCACCATTTGTGGCTACAAAAGAGGAGTTGATCAGTGCAAATCCCCAAAAGATTGGTCAGTCATCAATTATGACTATCACTCAGGAGGATGACCTAATCTACAAAATAAAGCACAACAACTCATACAACAAGCTATTGAGAATAGTAGCTTACATGATGCGTTTTCGAGGAAAGAAAACGCACACAAGCAAGACTGTCCAAGTCAATGAGATGAAAGAAGCTCAGAAAATTGTCATTCGTTACATACAACAGAATGACTTCAAAGAAGACATACGTCATTTAACAAAACATAAGGAAACACAAAAGGGAAGTTCGATTAACTCTCTAACACCATTCATGGATCAGGAGGGAATCTTACGAGTAGGTGGTCGACTGGAAGCGGCAAACATTTCATTTGACGCCAAACACCCAATGCTCCTGCCCTACAACGATCCAATTGTGAAGTTGATCCTTGGTAAGATACACAAGGAAAACATGCATTGCGGCCCCAGGCATTGCTGACAGCATCACGACAACAGTACTGGATACTCAAAGGAAAAAACATGGCCAGAAGTACTGTGCAGAACTGCGTGAAATGCACTAGAGCCAAGCCTAAGCTACTAGAACAAATCATGGGAAATCTGCCACCTCTTCGAGTCACCCAAGCACGGCCATTCCTCAATTCTGGTGTTGACTACTGTGGACCATTCAAAATCCACTATAAAATTCGAGGAAAGAAGCCTAATACAGCGTACATAGCTATATTTTGTTGTTTCGCGACTAAAGCAGTACATCTGGAGCTTGTCAGTGATCTCACCACAGAAGCATTTTTAGCGGCACTTCGGCGGTTCATCTCTCGTCGAGGAAAATGTCAAGTGCTCCATTGCGACAATGCTACGAATTTCGTAGGAGCCAGGAACAAACTTCAAGAATTAGAAGAAGCCATATTCTCGGAAAAGGCAAAAGAACATATTGTACAAGAGTGCAACAACAAAGGGGTACAGTTTAAATTTATACCTCCTCGCGCACCACACTTCGGCGGCTTATGGGAAGCTGCAGTAAAATCTGCCAAACATCTCCTCTTAAAAAATGTGACGACGGCAAATTTAACTTATGAGGAGTTAGAAACGGTTATAGTCGAAATAGAGGCCATACTAAACTCTCGACCATTAACACCGATATCTGACAACCCAAACGACGTAACAGCACTAACGCCAGGGCATTTCCTGATAGGAGAGCCGTTAACCGCACAAGCTGACAGTGAGCCATCCCAGCAGCCAAAGACGCTAGGAAATCGATGGCAAGCAGTGTCAAAGTTGAAGCACTCATTCTGGACACAATGGTCCAATGAATATCTTCAGCAGTTGCAACAGCGTCAAAAGTGGAGGAAGTCTTCGGCTAACATTAAGGAAGGAACATTAGTAATACTAAAGGAAGACAATACACCAGTATTACAATGGCCACTAGGAAGAATCATTCGATTGTTTCATGGCAAGGACAATTTTGTACGAGTGGTGGAAGTAAAAACGGCAAAGGGGATTTTCAAACGAGAGATCCAACATGTAGCTCCACTATTCAACGAAGAGGAACCCACACATAAACATCCGATAGATGATCCATCAGAAAACGAAGAATCATCCGAGGACAGACAGCCTAGGAAAAGGACACAGCCGAATAAATTGTCGTTAACCATGACAATGTTTGTAATGTTGTTGCTGGTACCGTTAGCGATGGCACAGTCAATCAACATAACCCAGTTTGGATCAAAACCGGGTATATACTTTGAAAGAGTAGGAACCAGCCAACTTGCGACAACTGATTGGACCATCATTGTCTATTACAATTTAAAGCCCTATTGGAAAGACATGAACACATTCACCATGGGGACTACAAAAATTGGACATCTATGCACACAACTTCAACTAGTAGACGCATGCACCAGTATGTATCAGCACTTCAAACATATAGAAGAGGACCTGCAAGCTGAAAATACACTAATAGCAAGAACACGGAGGCAAAGGGCACCGCTGGACATCATTGGAAACATCGCAAGCAGTCTATTTGGCGTATTAGATTCAACATATGCCCGAGAAATGTCGGAAACTATAGCAAAGGTTAAGGATAACGAAGATCACCTATTAACCTTGCTTAAAAATCAAACATCATTGATTGACTCTACAATCAATGTGATAAAACGGGATGAAATCTCAAATTCCAAACGATTAAGTCGAATTGAGGATTTCATCACCGAGTCAAAGGGAAGGGCTGATCATTTTAGCGCCTTTCAATGGTACACTACGTTGTCTACTCAGTTGACTCTATTATCTGCAAATCTTCAACGAATGCAAGCAGAGATCATCAATGTCCTGACAGATATCCGACACAATACAATTAGCCCTATGCTAATATCCCCCGACAACTTAAGGAACAACTGGAGCAGATACGGGATCATTTAAGGCCAGGACAAGCACTTCCAGTAACTCCCGACAATATGCTCATGGTGTACCAGATGATGAAAGCAGAAGGCACTATAATAGAGGATCATGCAATTATCAAGGTTACATTTCCATTAGTCTCAATAAACGAACTGGAAATATACAAATTGACAGCGATTCCGGTGCCAAATAAAAATGGGATAAGCATGTTTGAAATAAAAACACCATATATGGCAATCAATAGTCACCGAGACGAATTCGTTGAACTATCAGAGACTGAATTCAAAAACTGTCATCAAAGAGCAAACAATGACTTTGTTTGCTATAATAAACAAACAATGTTCTCAGCCGAAACAAGTTGTGAATTACAAATGTTTCACAACAAAACGGACTCTTCATGTCACCTAGTCAACACAAAAAAATCATTTTTATGGTTGAGCATGCATAAAAGAAATCGATGGATTTTTGCAACAAAGTCATCATTAAAGCTATCAGCGGTATGTGCAGATGGCATTTCGGATATTAAGCTACAACACTCAGGAATATTGATCGCCGAACCTGGATGCATCATTCGGAATTCGCTAATGACTGTCACAAGTCAGAGCACATTGGAAACTACTCTGCAGTTATCATACGCTCGGTTTGGAGATAGTGATCTCAACGAAACATCAACTGAACGTTCTACAAAGAAGGTTTCAAGGAACAATGAAAAACTGAACTACGAGGAGCTGTATCAAATGGAAACGAATCTGCTACCACCTAAAGGTTTCAAGTTACCCCACAATCTTGAAACCATTGATCATCATCATATTGCCATCTACATTGCACTGCTCTTCATCATGATCATTGTAATGATTCATCTGGTTAAAAGGTGGTACACAACAAGACTCCCTTCTCAGCAGAGACATACACTTAGCTCATCAGCTAGTGAAGAAAACGCACCAAGGCATCCGTTCACAATCAATATTGATGATGGTTGAGCATACTATGTTCAACGGCCGGGAGGATGTACGATTTCAACGAAAGTACAAAATTGTACGATTAGACCTAGACAAATAGCTAACCATAAATAGGTTAAGATTTCCCAGCCACCTAAAGAAATAAACGATAATATGCTCTAAATATAAATATGTGACATGCACTACTGACCTAAATAAATATACAACGGACAGCTGCATGCATTTGTGTACATACACTGTTAAGATATTTACGGCACTATCATAAAACACATTCTGGATGACCTGCATGTGGTCAAATCACACACCATCTGCATGATAACCATTGTGACCGTCATAAATATGACCCTTGGAATATTCCACTGTTGGATTTGTAGTAATTGCTTAGTCCTAAATAGAGATAACACATTTCCCTAGCAATATGATACTCAGAGCTAATTAAACATACCTAAGATCCTAAATAATCAATCATACTCATAGAAATTGTATATAAACCTTGCATTTTACCAAATAAAATCAGTACGAAAGAAAACTCTGACGTATTCACATCTCCGAAGCCCAATTTGTTCAAGTACCGATTGCGGCGACCATTTGTTACTGGTACATGAACCGGTGGCATACATACATAACATTTTCAGCATACGATTGTCATATTGACACTCACCAGAATCAAGTGAATCTACATCAACAGATTCATTTGATTTACTCAGCTCTTGAAAGCAGAAGAGAACTACTCAGCCACGGAAAAGGAGTGCTTAGCCATCGTCTGGGCCATCAGGAACTTACGATGCTACCTGGAGGGCTACCACTTCGACGTCATCACCGACCATCTCGCCTTGAAGTGTTTAAACTCGATCAATAATCCAACCGGTCGCATCGCCCGTTGGGCTCTGGAACTCCAACAGTATCGCTTTGACGTGCTTTACCGAAGCGGAAGCCAAAACATCGTAGCAGACGCTCTTTCCCGGCAACCTATCGACACCATACAGCGAACCCTAGAAGACCTGCCTCCCTGCCCCTGGATACAGAGGTTGCTCAAACGTATCCAGTCACGACCTGAGGAATGCAGAGAATTTATAATCGAGAACGGACAGATCTACCGGCAGCCTGGACACCGACCAATCGAGGAAGAATCTCACCAGTGGAAGTTATGCGTCACCAGTGGCCATCGTGGACGAGTGTTAGAAGAATGCCACGATCACCCAACCGCCGGACACCTAGGAATACGGAAGACTACCACTCGGGTAACCCAACGATATTACTGGCCAGGACTCTACAGAGACGTGGCCCGATACGTGAAACATTGCGAAAGCTGACAATAATTTAAGCCAGAACAAACTCGCAGGTCACATGTATACGCGACAGGCGAAGGGCCCGTTCGACATCCTTTGCGCGGACTTCGTAGGCCCACTGCCCCGCTCAACGCACGGCAACACGATGGTCCTCGTGTTCTTCGACTCATTCTGCAAATGGGTAGAACTTGTGCCACTCCGGAAAGCCACAACCGCCCACTTGGAGAAGGCGTTCCGAGAGAGGATACTCTGCCGATTCGGGGTCCCGTGGAAGTTTGTGTGCGACAACGGAACACAATTCACCAGTCGGTCCTTCCGGAAATTTTGCGAGGTGGCGGGAATGGAACTCGAGCACACCGCGCCGTATACCCCTCAGCAAAACCCGACGGAGAGGGCAAACCGGACCATCAAGACAATTATTGCACCAAGGGACCTGGGACGATCTCCTCCCCGAGTTGAGCTTGGCCATAAACAGCAGCACGTCGGATACCACGGGCTTCAGCCCTGCCTTTTTGGTACTCGGACGAGAACCAAGGCTACCAGGAGCCCTGTACGACGAAGTGACCCCAGGATTAGGAAATGAACCAGAGCCTGCACACGAGAAGGCGACACGACTGCAGGAAGTGTTCAAGGTCGTACAGGAGAACACCCAACGGGCATCCCAAGAGCAGAAGAGAACATTCGACCTCCGACGGCGCGAGTGGCGACCCGAACTAGGAACCCTAGTCCTCCTTCGGCAGCATCACTTATCCAAAGCCACCGACGGTTTCGCGGCAAAGTTGGCCCCCAAGTACGACGGGCCGTACAAGGTAACCCGATTCTTATCTCCCAACGTAGTTCCACTACAGAGTCAACAAGGCAAACGAAGGAAAACAGCGAGTTTAGCCGACTTAAAGGCGTTCCACGGAGTGGACCACCCCGAGGAGAACCCGACGACACTGGAGAGACCCGAATGACCTGCCGACTTCGCAAGGGCCACTCGCGGTAGCGCGCTACCGTAACGTCCTCGCCCCGTAAGGGGCGCGACCCACGAAACCGTAAGCTACGTATACATCCCCTTATGGAATTAGATAAGTACTACACCCAATGTAAACATCTTCTTACTCGCACCGCTCAAGCAGGATAGGGGGAGGGTATTAATACTTCTAGTTAAGACAGGCAGGTTCTAACCGACAGGCATTTTCTCCCTAAAATCGACTGAAGACATGAAGCGTCTAAGAGACGGAAGGCAAGCTCGGCCCCTAGGGGCCTAGCGGAGACCCTAGCGGATACCCTAGCGGAGACCAGCAGCCTGAAGTCCCGGCACCTGCCGACGAACCAACGACACACCGGACTCGCGGCTGGATCGTCGACCCCAATGGGCCATCCGCCTCCCGTCAAGCCCAGCTGAGGCGGGTCGGAGAGGTCGACAACAGCACAGGATGCCATGGTGCCGGCGCGCGGCAGCCATCCAAGGGTGGATCGACCAACAAACCCAGGGCCCGGGGACCGACGCCGAAGAGGAAGTAGAGCCCGATGGCCGCTTCGCAACCGCAGGTGTCCGCTCGGCGCCCAATCAAGACGTCGCCGCCCTGAATCGCCGTTGGTTCGGGAGTTATGGGGCTGCCATCGACGATGACAACGTGACCACGGACACCGACGAGCACGAGACGATAATACGCGACGCTCAAAGCCTGGCGTCCACGCTGCAGGACGAAGGGAACAGACACCCACTGGCTCGCGGGAACGAATGGGACTCGCCCCTTTGGGCCGAGTGGAACCTGGCCGGTCAAGGTCGGGCAGCCACCCCTCTAGCAGTACACGACGAGGACGAATCCGGGGACGGTGCTGGACCACACTACTCCGACGTGTCCCACGCAAGCGATGCAGGGGAAGGAGTAGGACCCCAACGCGACGACGGAGGGTCCGATTCCAGGTCCCTCATGAGCCTGGGCTTCGCGCCCCAGGCGAACCAGCAGTGGGCACCAGCCAACCCATCGGTGTCAGATGACGTCCCGCCTCCCCTCGTAGCCGCCCACGCCGGACTACCCCCACAACGTCCCGATGAGGGAGTAGTTGACTTCGACTCCGAAGAGAGCCTCCCGCTGGAGTATGGCGAGATGGCCGACCTTCTGCAGATCCTCCGACTCCACCCTACGGTAGCCGCGGTGCAGGACGACCCGGATTGGGCAGAGGCACGTCGGTCCGAATGGCGGACCAACGCGCCAGGTCGGCGGTTGCCCCGGGACCTCATATCCAACATCACCGTATTCTTACGCGATCGCGCCTACCGACTGGGAGTCCGGCGACTGGAGGTCCATGACGGCACTTGCTTTCCCATAAAAATTACCCGCAGCCGGGCCGTCACCGTCACTCTTCGGCACCCCCGAAGTATGGAGGGGGTGTGAGGGAGCGTACGCTCCACCCACATTTTTCCGCCCATCAACTCGCCGGCATTTTCCCATTGGAGGGACCCGGACCGACGTTATTTGAATTAAGATTTTGACTTTTCTTCGTTTTCTAGGTTTAAGCATTGACTTTTCAGTTTTAGGTTAAGGGGGAAGGGGGAAGGCCACGAAGGCTACATGGTATTAATTTTATATATTCTTCGGCCCGAGGGGTCTCTAAGCCCGACGTAGCTTATTATCTTCTTTAAAGGGGGGGCAAGTCACGATCACGGCGGACGCCACTGGCATTTCAGAACAAAACCCAACAACAACGACGCAGCAGCAGCCAAAGAGAGAGAGGAACACACCAATGACCGAAAACCAACGGCATCGACGCAGCAACGGCGAGGAATACACCGAGAAAGCAGAAACCCAACGACAACGACGCAGCAGCAGCCAAAGATGGTGAGGAATACACCAAGAAAACAGAAACCCAACGACAACTACTACAGTAGCAGCCAAAGAGGGAGAGGAATACACAAAAAATCGAAATCCAACGGCACCGACACAGCAACGGGGAGGAATACACCAAGAAACAAAACCCAACAACAACAACGCAGCGGAAGCCAAAGAGAGAGAGGAATACACCAAGAGCCGAAACGGTAGCCAACAGCATCAATTCAGCGACGGCCGAAGACGAGAAGCGCCGAAAAGATAAGCCGCCAGCGTCGACGCAACAACGAAGCGCCGAAACAGTAAGCCCACAGCAGCAACGGCAGAAGAGAAACGCGGAAAACTAAAGCGAAGTAACGACGAGCCAGCAGCGAAAAAGAGAGATAAAAGTCACCGGCGCAGCGTAGACGCCGAACGATGGCGCCAGCCCTCTAACGCCGCGAGAATGACGACGCTGGCCGCCCACGCTGGCGCGGGATCGGGAGAGTTCTGAGGCTGGAGAAGAAAAACGTGGATCGAAAAAAAGGTCGATTGGGAGCAGTCGTAGGAGTCGGACGTGTTCGCGGAAAAATTCGAGTGGCTTGGGAAATGTAAAAACACGTGGCGGCCCGGATCCACTCCAACGCTATCAGGGTCACGGGGAAGATCCAGCATCGACGCTGCGCTTACGGGGAGAAGACCCTGCATCGATACTACACTTACGGAGAGGAGATCCTGCATCTACGCTGCACCCACGGGGAAGAGGAGGCTTTCGACGAGTACAAGCGTGGGAGTTCAGGGGTAAGCTAGTCTCTAGACGTGTATACGGGCTGCTGAGCGGTGCGATAGGTAGGGAACCAAGAGAGAATAAAGTGAAATGTAACGAATATAACAGAAACATAGCCCGACCACCAACAATCTATACACTAGGGAACCTGGAGGCCCGGGGCTTCATCTTCTCTGCCCTTCCTCCCGCCTCTTGCCCGAGCCTGCGTACTTCCATCCAGTAGTTCGTTGCCCGACAGGATCCTGAGGCCGCTGTCCGACGATTGCCTAGGCGTCCTCGGTGACACCTGTCGGCGTTCCCTCCGCATGATTCCCCCCGTAGTTTGTGACCCCGCAGGGTCCCGAGGCCGCTATCCGACGAACGTCTAAGCGCCCCCGGTGACGCCTGTTGGTGTCTCGCCTGATCCCCGTAGTTCCCTGGGTCCCGAAGGGGCTGTCCGGCGATTGCCTAATAAGCCCTCTCGGCGATACCTGCCCTGTATGATAAAGATTTTCGCAGTAATGTTTAGCCCGATAGTGTCCCGTGAGTGCTATCCGGCGATTGCCTAGGCATTCTCGGCGATGCCTGTCGATATCCCCGACCCCCGTAGTAATTCTTAGGCCGACAGGGTCCCGTAAGTACCGTCCGGCGATAGCCTAGGGACCCTCGGCGATACTTGTCGGTATTTCCGCATAGCAAAAACCCCCTTTCCGCGTCGTAGTAATTCTTAGGCCGACAGGGTCCCGCAAGTACCGTCCGGCGATAGCCTAGGTACTCTCGGCGATACTTGTCGGTATTTCCGCATAGCAAAGTTCCCCTTTCCGCGTCGTAGTAATTCTTAGGCCGACAGGGTCCCGTAAGTACCGTCCGGCGATAGCCTAGGTACTCTCGGCGATACTTGTCGGTATTCCCGCACAGCAAAGTTCCCCCTTCCGCGTCGTAGTAATTCTTAGGCCGACAGGGTCCCGTAAGTACCGTCCGGCGATAGCCTAGGTACTCTCGGCGATACTTGTCGGTATTTCCGCACAGCAAAGTTCCCCCTTCCGCGTCGTAGTAATTCTTAGGCCGACAGGGTCCCGTAAGTACCGTCCGGCGATAGCCTAGGTACTCTCGGCGATATTTGTCGGTATTTCCGCATAGCAAAGTCCCCCTTCCGCGTCGTAGTAATTCTTAGGCCGACCGGGTCCCGTAAGTACCGTCCGGCGATAGCCAAGGTACTCTCGGCGATACTTGTCGGTATTCCCGCATAGCAAAGGTCCCCCTTCCGCGTCGTAGTAATTCTTAGGCCGACAGGGTCCCGTAAGTACCGTCCGGCGATAGCCTAGGTACTCTCGGCGATACTTGTCGGTATTCCCGCACAGCAAAGTTCCCCCTTCCGCGTCGTTGTAATTCTTAGGCCGACCGGGTCCCGTAAGTACCGTCCGGCGATAGCCAAGGTACTCTCGGCGATACTTGTCGGTATTCCCGCATAGCAAAGTCCCCTTTCCCGCTTCGTAGTAACTCTCAGGCCGGCAGGGTCCCGTAAGTACTTTCCGGCGGTAGCCTAGGTACTCTCGGCGACGCCTGTCGGTATTATCGCATAGTAAAGACCTCCGAGCCTTGGACAGCGTCATCGGAACACAGATGGAACCAAACGCATTCGCTTACCTTGATGACATTATTGTCATCGGAGCGGCGTTGGAGGAACACGTCGACCATATGCGAGAGGTGTTCCGGAGACTACGGGAAGCAAATCTAAGATTGAACCAAAAGAAATGCAGCTTCTTCCAGAAAAGCATCGTATACCTGGGACATGTCATTAGTGAGCAGGGTATACACACCGACCCAGATAAGATCGTCGCCGTCCGGAAGTTGGCCCCACCCAGTTCAATAAAGGAGCTTCGACGCTGCCTAGGAATGGCATCGTGGTACCGGAGGTTTGTCCCAAACTTCGCGACGATTGTACAACCAATGACTAGCCTCCTGAAGAAGAAGAAAAGGTGGATCTGGAGTGACGAACAGCAGGCGGCTTTCGAGGAGTTGAAGGAGAAGTTAACCCAAGCACCCGTCTTAGCCTGCCCGGATTTCGCGGAGAGGTTCGCTCTACAAACTGACGCAAGCGACTACGGTCTAGGGGCGGTCCTGACGCAACAGATCAGCGGAGAGGAGAGGGTCATAGCCTACGCCAGTCGAAGGCTCTTGAAAGCAGAAGAGAACTACTCAGCCACGGAAAAGGAGTGCTTAGCCATCGTCTGGGCCATCAGGAAATTACGATGCTACCTGGAGGGCTACCACTTCGACGTCATCACCGACCATCTCGCCTTGAAGTGTTTAAACTCGATCAATAATCCAACCGGTCGCATCGCCCGTTGGGCTCTGGAACTCCAACAGTATCGCTTTGACGTGCTTTACCGACGCGGAAGCCAAAACATCGTAGCAGACGCTCTTTCCCGGCAACCTATCGACACCATACAGCGAACCCTAGAAGACCTGCCTCCCTGCCCCTGGATACAGAGGTTGCTCAAACGTATCCAGTCACGACCTGAGGAATGCAGAGAATTTATAATCGAGAACGGACAGATTTACCGGCAGCCTGGACACCGACCAATCGAGGAAGAATCTCACCAGTGGAAGTTATGCGTCACCAGTGGCCATCGTGGACGAGTGTTAGAAGAATGCCACGATCACCCAACCGCCGGACACCTAGGAATACGGAAGACTACCACTCGGGTAACCCAACGATATTACTGGCCAGGACTCTACAGAGACGTGGCCCGATACGTGAAACATTGCGAAAGCTGACAATAATTTAAGCCAGAACAAACTCGCAGGTCACATGTATACGCGACAGGCGAAGGGCCCGTTCGACATCCTTTGCGCGGACTTCGTAGGCCCACTGCCCCGCTCAACGCACGGCAACACGATGGTCCTCGTGTTCTTCGACTCATTCTGCAAATGGGTAGAACTTGTGCCACTCCGGAAAGCCACAACCGCCCACTTGGAGAAGGCGTTCCGAGAGAGGATACTCTGCCGATTCGGGGTCCCGTGGAAGTTTGTGTGCGACAACGGAACACAATTCACCAGTCGGTCCTTCCGGAAATTTTGCGAGGTGGCGGGAATGGAACTCGAGCACACCGCGCCGTATACCCCTCAGCAAAACCCGACGGAGAGGGCAAACCGGACCATCAAGACAATTATTGCACCAAGGGACCTGGGACGATCTCCTCCCCGAGTTGAGCTTGGCCATAAACAGCAGCACGTCGGATACCACGGGCTTCAGCCCTGCCTTTTTGGTACTCGGACGAGAACCAAGGCTACCAGGAGCCCTGTACGACGAAGTGACCCCAGGATTAGGAAATGAACCAGAGCCTGCACACGAGAAGGCGACACGACTGCAGGAAGTGTTCAAGGTCGTACAGGAGAACACCCAACGGGCATCCCAAGAGCAGAAGAGAACATTCGACCTCCGACGGCGCGAGTGGCGACCCGAACTAGGAACCCTAGTCCTCCTTCGGCAGCATCACTTATCCAAAGCCACCGACGGTTTCGCGGCAAAGTTGGCCCCCAAGTACGACGGGCCGTACAAGGTAACCCGATTCTTATCTCCCAACGTAGTTCCACTACAGAGTCAACAAGGCAAACGAAGGAAAACAGCGAGTTTAGCCGACTTAAAGGCGTTCCACGGAGTGGACCACCCCGAGGAGAACCCGACGACACTGGAGAGACCCGAATGACCTGCCGACTTCGCAAGGGCCACTCGCGGTAGCGCGCTACCGTAACGTCCTCGCCCCGTAAGGGGCGCGACCCACGAAACCGTAAGCTACGTATACATCCCCTTATGGAATTAGATAAGTACTACACCCAATGTAAACATCTTCTTACTCGCACCGCTCAAGCAGGATAGGGGGAGGGTATTAATACTTCTAGTTAAGACAGGCAGGTTCTAACCGACAGGCATTTTCTCCCTAAAATCGACTGAAGACATGAAGCGTCTAAGAGACGGAAGGCAAGCTCGGCCCCTAGGGGCCTAGCGGAGACCCTAGCGGATACCCTAGCGGAGACCAGCAGCCTGAAGTCCCGGCACCTGCCGACGAACCAACGACACACCGGACTCGCGGCTGGATCGTCGACCCCAATGGGCCATCCGCCTCCCGTCAAGCCCAGCTGAGGCGGGTCGGAGAGGTCGACAACAGCACAGGATGCCATGGTGCCGGCGCGCGGCAGCCATCCAAGGGTGGATCGACCAACAAACCCAGGGCCCGGGGACCGACGCCGAAGAGAAAGTAGAGCCCGATGGCCGCTTCGCAACCGCAGGTGTCCGCTCGGCGCCCAATCAAGACGTCGCCGCCCTGAATCGCCGTTGGTTCGGGAGTTATGGGGCTGCCATCGACGATGACAACGTGACCACGGACACCGACGAGCACGAGACGATAATACGCGACGCTCAAAGCCTGGCGTCCACGCTGCAGGACGAAGGGAACAGACACCCACTGGCTCGCGGGAACGAATGGGACTCGCCCCTTTGGGCCGAGTGGAACCTGGCCGGTCAAGGTCGGGCAGCCACCCCTCTAGCAGTACACGACGAGGACGAATCCGGGGACGGTGCTGGACCACACTACTCCGACGTGTCCCACGCAAGCGATGCAGGGGAAGGAGAAGGACCCCAACGCGACGACGGAGGGTCCGATTCCAGGTCCCTCATGAGCCTGGGCTTCGCGCCCCAGGCGAACCAGCAGTGGGCACCAGCCAACCCATCGGTGTCAGATGACGTCCCGCCTCCCCTCGTAGCCGCCCACGCCGGACTACCCCCACAACGTCCCGATGAGGGAGTAGTTGACTTCGACTCCGAAGAGAGCCTCCCGCTGGAGTATGGCGAGATGGCCGACCTTCTGCAGATCCTCCGACTCCACCCTACGGTAGCCGCGGTGCAGGACGACCCGGATTGGGCAGAGGCTCCCCCCGAATGGCGGACCAACGCGCCAGGTCGGCGGTTGCCCCGGGACCTCATATCCAACATCACCGTATTCTTACGCGATCGCGCCTACCGACTGGGAGTCCGGCGACTGGAGGTCCATGACGGCACTTGCTTTCCCATAAAAATTACCCGCAGCCGGGCCGTCACCGTCACTCTTCGGCACCCCCGAAGTATGGAGGGGGTGTGAGGGAGCGTACGCTCCACCCACATTTTTCCGCCCATCAACTCGCCGGCATTTTCCCATTGGAGGGACCCGGACCGACGTTATTTGAATTAAGATTTTGACTTTTCTTCGTTTTATAGGTTTAAGCATTGACTTTTCAGTTTTAGGTTAAGGGGGGAAGGGGGAAGGCCACGAAGGCTACATGGTATTAATTTTATATATTCTTCGGCCCGAGGGGTCTCTAAGCCCGACGTAGCTTATTATCTTCTTTAAAGGGGGGCAAGTCACGATCACGGCGGACGCCACTGGCATTTCAGAACAAAACCCAACAACAACGACGCAGCAGCAGCCAAAGAGAGAGAGGAACACACCAATGACCGAAAACCAACGGCATCGACGCAGCAACGGCGAGGAATACACCGAGAAAGCAGAAACCCAACGACAACGACGCAGCAGCAGCCAAAGATGGTGAGGAATACACCAAGAAAACAGAAACCCAACGACAACTACTACAGTAGCAGCCAAAGAGGGAGAGGAATACACAAAAAATCGAAATCCAACGGCACCGACACAGCAACGGGGAGGAATACACCAAGAAACAAAACCCAACAACAACAACGCAGCGGAAGCCAAAGAGAGAGAGGAATACACCAAGAGCCGAAACGGTAGCCAACAGCATCAATTCAGCGACGGCCGAAGACGAGAAGCGCCGAAAAGATAAGCCGCCAGCGTCGACGCAACAACGAAGCGCCGAAACAGTAAGCCCACAGCAGCAACGGCAGAAGAGAAACGCGGAAAACTAAAGCGAAGTAACGACGCGACAGCAGCGAAAAAGAGAGGTAAAAGTCACCGGCGCAGCGTAGACGCCGAACGACGGCGCCAGCCCTCTGCCGCCGCGAGAATGACGGCGCTGGCCGCCCACGCTGGCGCTGGATCGGGAGAGTTCTGAGGTTGGAGAAGAAAAACGTGGATCGAAAAAAAGGTCGATTGGGAGCAGTCGTAGGAGTCGGACGTGTTCGCGGAAAAATTCAAGTGGCTTGGGAAAAGTAAAAACACGTGGCGGCCCGGATCCACTCCAACGCTATCAGTGACACGGGGAAGATCCAGCATCGACGCTGCGCTTACGGGGAGAAGACCCTGCATCGATACTACACTTACGGAGAGGAGATCCTGCATCTACGCTGCACCCACGGGGAAGAGGAGGCTTTCGACGAGTACAAGCGTGGGAGTTCAGGGCTTACCCCTAGTCTCTAGACGTGTATACGGGCTGCTGAGCGGTGCGATAGGAAGGGAACCAAGAGAGAATAAAGTGAAATGTAACGAATATAACAGAAACATAGCCCGACCACCAACAATCTATACACTAGGGAACCTGGAGGCCCGGGGCTTCATCTTCTCTGCCCTTCCTCCCGCCTCTTGCCCGAACCTGCGTGCTTCCATCCAGTAGTTCGTAGCCCGACAGGATCCTGAGGCCGCTGTCCGGCGATTGCCTAGGCGTTCTCGGTGACACCTGTCGGCGTTCCCTCCGCATGATTCCCTCCCGTAGTTTGTGACCCCGCAGGGTCCCGAGGCCGCTATCCGACGATCGTCTAAGCGCCCCCGGTGACGCCTGTTGGTGTCTCGCCTGATCCCCGTAGTTCCCTGGGTCCCGAAGGGGCTGTCCGGCGATTGCCTAAGCCCTCTCGGCGATACCTGCCCTGTATGATAAAGATTTTCGCAGTAATGTTTAGCCCGATAGTATCCCGTGAGTGCTATCCGGCGATTGTCTAAGCGCTCTCGGCGTTACGCGTCGGTATTCTCGTACTCGTAGTAATTCTTAGTTCGGCGGTGTCCCGTAAGTGCTATCCGGCGATTGCCTAGGCACTCTCGGCGATGCTTGCCGGTATCCCCGACCCTCGTAGTAATTCTTAGTTCGACAGCGTCCCGCAAGTGCTATCCGGCGATTGCCTAGGCATTCTCGGCGATGCCTGTCGATATCCCCGACCCCCGTAGTAATTCTTAGGCCGACAGGGTCCCGTAAGTACCGTCCGGCGATAGCCTAGGTACCCTCGGCGATACTTGTCGGTATTTCCACATAGCAAAAACCCCCTTTCCGCGTCGTAGTAATTCTTAGGCCGACAGGGTCCCGCAAGTACCGTCCGGCGATAGCCTAGGTACTCTCGGCGATACTTGTCGGTATTTCCGCATAGCAAAGTTCCCCTTTCCGCGTCGTAGTAATTCTTAGGCCGACAGGGTCCCGTAAGTACCGTCCGGCGATAGCCTAGGTACTCTCGGCGATACTTGTCGGTATTCCCGCACAGCAAAGTTCCCCCTTCCGCGTCGTAGTAATTCTTAGGCCGACAGGGTCCCGTAAGTACCGTCCGGCGATAGCCTAGGTACTCTCGGCGATACTTGTCGGTATTTCCGCATAGCCAAGTCCCCCTTCCGCGTCGTAGTAATTCTTGGGCCGACCGGGTCCCGTAAGTACCGTCCGGCGATAGCCTAGGTACTCTCGGCGAAGCCTGTTGGTATTATCGCATAGTAAAGACCTCCGTATTGATTCTGAGTTCGGTGGGGTTCTGAAGGCGCTATTCGGCGATAACCGGAGTGCTCTCGGTGGAACCAACTGCCACGTCCCACGATACGATCGCTTCCGTCCGCGGGACTGCTGCCCCGTCCCCCATCGTCGGTCCGAAATACGGAGTCCCGGCAAATTATAAATATTACTGTAATTTCGACCCTGGAGTAGACTGAGATATGAACCCCAACCCAGGATCGCTTCCTTACACTAGTCCTTGAGTAATATGCGATTGTCAATGTCTATAAGGTCCATGCGGCGTATGAGTAATATGCGAGAGAGAGAGAGAGAGGAGGGACACATATGTGCCGGATGTTGCGCCCTTCCGAGGGACTGACGGAGGGTCACTTGAAGGTTGCACTCGCAACAAACCCACGATGCGATGCGTGCAACGAGTGCCGGGCAAAGTCGGAAGGAAAATGCCACAGAATGTAGGGAAAACTGAAACGGAAACGGAAATGCGCGTTCAAGAATTTTAATCTGAATGCGCAATTTCGCGTGTGAGCTGTATGCCAAAAAATGGGGGCGCACACACACACACACACACACAGATGGCGGTGGCGACTCTTCTGACGTGATCGCCCGCGGGTTATGCCCCGCTGCGGTGCTCCTTGGAATTTCACGCGTTTATTTGCAAAGATTACGACCGGGGCTGCCGCTCGCTTGCTAAAGTTTTTTGTATGCGTTTCCTGAGAGCTGCCGGCACTGGCGGCGCTGCCTTTTTCCGGCTACACCTCCACCCCTCCTCTCTCTGTGTGTTTTTTGGTGCCCCTGTTTGTTTGTCCGTCCGCTGACTTGTTATGCATGCAAAAGTCTGTGGCAAATACACAAGCCGAGCCATGGGCTTCTTCCTTCATGCTTCCTTCAGCCACGTTTCCCGCAGATGGAAGTGACATGCAAAATATTTTTGCATAAAAATGTTTGTGCCCCTGCCACATTCTGGCAGCTGCATCTATCTGTATGCCGCCCCCAGGGGAGGGAGCCAACAAAAAGGGAAATTGTTAAATTTTTAAAGCATTTCAATTTTTGACACATGCAAGTTGTTTGTAGTGGGGCGGACGAAGCTCAAGTCTCCAACGACGATATGGATGATGAAGTGAAACCTCCTGTAGCCGTCGCAAGAAAAGAAATGCCGTGGTGCTTTGTGGTAAATGTGTAGTATTTTTTTCGGGGGTCGCGCGGTAGATCGTGCGTTTGAAACGGGGGTTGAAACGTCACTAAGCTAGGCCTTACGATCTACGCTCCATGATGGCTTGAGCACCGGGTGGATCGTGGGTCGTAAAATCTCCCGAGCGCCCCTCCGAGCGCGCGAGAGCGAGTTGGGACCGGAGCGCACGAAGTTGGCACAGTTGCAAATAAACGCGTGAAATTCCAAGGAGCACCGCAGCGGGGCATGACCCGCGGGCGAGCACGTCAGAGGAGTCGTGTGTGTGTGTGTGCGCCCCCATTTTTTGGCATACAGCTCACACGCGAAATTGCGCATTCAGATTAAAATTCTTGAACGCGCATTTCCGTTTCCGTTTCAGTTTTCCCTACATTCTGTGGCATTTTCCTTCCGACTTTGCCCGGCACTCGTTGCACGCATCGCATCGTGGGTTTGTTGCGAGTGCAACCTTCAAGTGACCCTCCGTCAGTCCCTCGGAAGGGCGCAACATCCGGCACATATGTGTCCCTCCTCTCTCTCTCTCTCGCATATTACTCATACGCCGCATGGACCTAATAGACATTGACAATCGCATATTACTCAAGGACTAGTGTAAGGAAGCGATCCTGGTTTGGGGTTCATATCTCAGTCTACTCCAGGGTCGAAATTACAGTAATATTTATAATTTGCCGGGACTCCGTATTTCGGACCGGGGGGACGGGGCAGCAGTCCCGCGGACGGGAGCGATCGTATCGTGGGACGTGGCAGTTGGTTCCACCAAGAGCACTCCGGTTATCGCCGAATAGCGCCTTCAGAACCCCACCGAACTCAGAATCAATACGGAGGTCTTTACTATGCGATAATACCGACAGGCGTCGCCGAGAGTACCTAGGCTACCGCCGGAAAGTACTTACGGGACTCTGCCGGCCTGAGAGTTACTACGAAGCGGGAAAGGGGACTTTGCTATGCGGGAATACCGACAAGTATCGCCGAGAGTACCTTGGCTATCGCCGGACGGTACTTACGGGACCCGGTCGGCCTAAGAATTACTACGACGCGGAAGGGGGAACTTTGCTGTGCGGGAATACCGACAAGTATCGCCGAGAGTACCTAGGCTATCGCCGGACGGTACTTACGGGACCCTGTCGGCCTAAGAATTACTACGACGCGGAAGGGGGAACTTTGCTATGCGGGAATACCGACAAGTATCGCCGAGAGTACCTTGGCTATCGCCGGACGGTACTTACGGGACCCGGTCGGCCTAAGAATTACTACGACGCGGAAGGGGGACTTTGCTATGCGGAAATACCGACAAGTATCGCCGAGAGTACCTAGGCTATCGCCGGACGGTACTTACGGGACCCTGTCGGCCTAAGAATTACTACGACGCGGAAGGGGGAACTTTGCTGTGCGGAAATACCGACAAGTATCGCCGAGAGTACCTAGGCTATCGCCGGACGGTACTTACGGGACCCTGTCGGCCTAAGAATTACTACGACGCGGAAGGGGAACTTTGCTGTGCGGGAATACCGACAAGTATCGCCGAGAGTACCTAGGCTATCGCCGGACGGTACTTACGGGACCCTGTCGGCCTAAGAATTACTACGACGCGGAAAGGGGAACTTTGCTATGCGGAAATACCGACAAGTATCGCCGAGAGTACCTAGGCTATCGCCGGACGGTACTTGCGGGACCCTGTCGGCCTAAGAATTACTACGACGCGGAAAGGGGGTTTTTGCTATGCGGAAATACCGACAAGTATCGCCGAGGGTCCCTAGGCTATCGCCGGACGGTACTTACGGGACCCTGTCGGCCTAAGAATTACTACGGGGGTCGGGGATATCGACAGGCATCGCCGAGAATGCCTAGGCAATCGCCGGATAGCACTCACGGGACACTATCGGGCTAAACATTACTGCGAAAATCTTTATCATACAGGGCAGGTATCGCCGAGAGGGCTTATTAGGCAATCGCCGGACAGCCCCTTCGGGACCCAGGGAACTACGGGGATCAGGCGAGACACCAACAGGCGTCACCGGGGGCGCTTAGACGTTCGTCGGATAGCGGCCTCGGGACCCTGCGGGGTCACAAACTACGGGGGGGAATCATGCGGAGGGAACGCCGACAGGTGTCACCGAGGACGCCTAGGCAATCGTCGGACAGCGGCCTCAGGATCCTGTCGGGCTACGAACTACTGGATGGAAGTACGCAGGCTCGGGCAAGAGGCGGGAGGAAGGGCAGAGAAGATGAAGCCCCGGGCCTCCAGGTTCCCTAGTGTATAGATTGTTGGTGGTCGGGCTATGTTTCTGTTATATTCGTTACATTTCACTTTATTCTCTCTTGGTTCCCTACCTATCGCACCGCTCAGCAGCCCGTATACACGTCTAGAGACTAGCTTACCCCTGAACTCCCACGCTTGTACTCGTCGAAAGCCTCCTCTTCCCCGTGGGTGCAGCGTAGATGCAGGATCTCCTCTCCGTAAGTGTAGTATCGATGCAGGGTCTTCTCCCCGTAAGCGCAGCGTCGATGCTGGATCTTCCCCGTGACCCTGATAGCGTTGGAGTGGATCCGGGCCGCCACGTGTTTTTACATTTCCCAAGCCACTCGAATTTTTCCGCGAACACGTCCGACTCCTACGACTGCTCCCAATCGACCTTTTTTTCGATCCACGTTTTTCTTCTCCAGCCTCAGAACTCTCCCGACCCCGCGCCAGCGTGGGCGGCCAGCGTCGTCATTCTCGCGGCGTTAGAGGGCTGGCGCCATCGTTCGGCGTCTACGCTGCGCCGGTGACTTTTATCTCTCTTTTTCGCTGCTGGCTCGTCGTTACTTCGCTTTAGTTTTCCGCGTTTCTCTTCTGCCGTTGCTGCTGTGGGCTTACTGTTTCGGCGCTTCGTTGTTGCGTCGACGCTGGCGGCTTATCTTTTCGGCGCTTCTCGTCTTCGGCCGTCGCTGAATTGATGCTGTTGGCTACCGTTTCGGCTCTTGGTGTATTCCTCTCTCTCTTTGGCTTCCGCTGCGTTGTTGTTGTTGGGTTTTGTTTCTTGGTGTATTCCTCCCCGTTGCTGTGTCGGTGCCGTTGGATTTCGATTTTTTGTGTATTCCTCTCCCTCTTTGGCTGCTACTGTAGTAGTTGTCGTTGGGTTTCTGTTTTCTTGGTGTATTCCTCACCATCTTTGGCTGCTGCTGCGTCGTTGTCGTTGGGTTTCTGCTTTCTCGGTGTATTCCTCGCCGTTGCTGCGTCGATGCCGTTGGTTTTCGGTCATTGGTGTGTTCCTCTCTCTCTTTGGCTGCTGCTGCGTCGTTGTTGTTGGGTTTTGTTCTGAAATGCCAGTGGCGTCCGCCGTGATCGTGACTTGCCCCCCTTTAAAGAAGATAATAAGCTACGTCGGGCTTAGAGACCCCTCGGGCCGAAGAATATATAAAATTAATACCATGTAGCCTTCGTGGCCTTCCCCCTTCCCCCCTTAACCTAAAACTGAAAAGTCAATGCTTAAACCTAGAAAACGAAGAAAAGTCAAAATCTTAATTCAAATAACGTCGGTCCGGGTCCCTCCAATGGGAAAATGCCGGCGAGTTGATGGGCGGAAAAATGTGGGTGGAGCGTACGCTCCCTCACACCCCCTCCATACTTCGGGGGTGCCGAAGAGTGACGGTGACGGCCCGGCTGCGGGTAATTTTTATGGGAAAGCAAGTGCCGTCATGGACCTCCAGTCGCCGGACTCCCAGTCGGTAGGCGCGATCGCGTAAGAATACGGTGATGTTGGATATGAGGTCCCGGGGCAACCGCCGACCTGGCGCGTTGGTCCGCCATTCGGACCGACGTGCCTCTGCCCAATCCGGGTCGTCCTGCACCGCGGCTACCGTAGGGTGGAGTCGGAGGATCTGCAGAAGGTCGGCCATCTCGCCATACTCCAGCGGGAGGCTCTCTTCGGAGTCGAAGTCAACTACTCCCTCATCGGGACGTTGTGGGGGTAGTCCGGCGTGGGCGGCTACGAGGGGAGGCGGGACGTCATCTGACACCGATGGGTTGGCTGGTGCCCACTGCTGGTTCGCCTGGGGCGCGAAGCCCAGGCTCATAAGGGACCTGGAATCGGACCCTCCGTCGTCGCGTTGGGGTCCTACTCCTTCCCCTGCATCGCTTGCGTGGGGCACGTCGGAGTAGTGTGGTCCAGCACCGTCCCCGGATTCGTCCTCGTCGTGTACTGCTAGAGGGGTGGCTGCCCGACCTTGACCGGCCAGGTTCCACTCGGCCCAAAGGGGCGAGTCCCATTCGTTCCCGCGAGCCAGTGGGTGTCTGTTCCCTTCGTCCTGCAGCGTGGACGCCAGGCTTTGAGCGTCGCGTATTATCGTCTCGTGCTCGTCGGTGTCCGTGGTCACGTTGTCATCGTCGATGGCAGCCCCATAACTCCCGAACCAACGGCGATTCAGGGCGGCGACGTCTTGATTGGGCGCCGAGCGGACACCTGCGGTTGCGAAGCGGCCATCGGGCTCTACTTCCTCTTCGGCGTCGGTCCCCGGGCCCTGGGTTTGTTGGTCGATCCACCCTTGGATGGCTGCCGCGCGCCGGCACCATGGCATCCTGTGCTGTTGTCGACCTCTCCGACCCGCCTCAGCTGGGCTTGACGGGAGGCGGATGGCCCATTGGGGTCGACGATCCAGCCGCGATGTGTCGGTGTGTCGTTGGTTCGTCGGCAGGTGCCGGGACTTCAGGCTGCTGGTCTCCGCTAGGGTATCCCGTCGTATCACCATTTGCCCCTAGGGGCCGAGCTTGCCTTCCGTCTCTTAGACGCTTCATGTCTTCAGTCGATTCTAGGGAGAAAATGCGTGTCGGTTAGAACCTGCCTGTCTTAACTAGAAGTATTAATACCCTAATACACCTCCTGCTTGAGCGGTGCGAGTAAGAAGATGTTTACATTGGGTGTAGTACTTATCTAATCCCATAAGGGGATGTATACGTAGCGTACGGTTTCGTGGGTCGCGCCCCTTACGGGGCGAGGACGTTACGGTAGCGCGCTACCGCGAGTGGCCCTTGCGAAGTCGGCAGGTCATTCGGGTCTCTCCAGTGTCGTCGGGTTCTCCTCGGGGTGGTCCACTCCGTGGAACGCCTTTAAGTCGGCTAAACTCGCTGTTTTCCTTCGTTTGCCTTGTTGACTCTGTAGTGGAACTACGTTGGGAGATAAGAATCGGGTTACCTTGTACGGCCCGTCGTACTTGGGGGCCAACTTTGCCGCGAAACCGTCGGTGGCTTTAGATAAGTGATGCTGCCGAAGGAGGACTAGGGTTCCTAGTTCGGGTCGCCACTCGCGCCGTCGGAGGTCGAATGTTCTCTTCTGCTCTTGGGATGCCCGTTGGGTGTTCTCCTGTACGACCTTGAACACTTCCTGCAGTCGTGTCGCCTTCTCGTGTGCAGGCTCTGGTTCATTTCCTAATCCTGGGGTCACTTCGTCGTACAGGGCTCCTGGTAGCCTTGGTTCTCGTCCGAGTACCAAAAAGGCAGGGCTGAAGCCCGTGGTATCCGACGTGCTGCTGTTTATGGCCAAGCTCAACTCGGGGAGGAGATCGTCCCAGGTCCCTTGGTCCCCGTCGACGTATTGTGCAATAATTGTCTTGATGGTCCGGTTTGCCCTCTCCGTCGGGTTTTGCTGAGGGGTATACGGCGCGGTGTGCTCGAGTTCCATTCCCGCCACCTCGCAAAATTTCCGGAAGGACCGACTGGTGAATTGTGTTCCGTTGTCGCACACAAACTTCCACGGGACCCCGAATCGGCAGAGTGGCACAAGTTCTACCCATTTGCAGAATGAGTCGAAGAACACGAGGAGCATCGTGTTGCCGTGCGTTGAGCGGGGCAGTGGGCCTACGAAGTCCGCGCAAAGGATGTCGAACGGGCCCTTCGCCTGTCGCGTATACATGTGACCTGCGAGTTTGTTCTGGCTTAAATTTTTGTCAGCTTTCGCAATGTTTCACGTATCGGGCCACGTCTCTGTAGAGTCCTGGCCAGTAATATCGTTGGGTTACCCGAGTGGTAGTCTTCCGTATTCCTAGGTGTCCGGCGGTTGGGTGATCGTGGCATTCTTCTAACACTCGTCCACGATGGCCACTGGTGACGCATAACTTCCACTGGTGAGATTCTTCCTCGATTGGTCGGTGTCCAGGCTGCCGGTAGATCTGTCCGTTCTCGATTATAAATTCTCTGCATTCCTCAGGTCGTGACTGGATACGTTTGAGCAACCTCTGTATCCAGGGGCAGGGAGGCAGGTCTTCTAGGGTTCGCTGTATGGTGTCGATAGGTTGCCGGGAAAGAGCGTCTGCTACGATGTTTTGGCTTCCGCGTCGGTAAAGCACGTCAAAGCGATACTGTTGGAGTTCCAGAGCCCAACGGGCGATGCGACCGGTTGGATTATTGATCGAGCTTAAACACTTCAAGGCGAGATGGTCGGTGATGACGTCGAAGTGGTAGCCCTCCAGGTAGCATCGTAATTTCCTGATGGCCCAGACGATGGCTAAGCACTCCTTTTCCGTGGCTGAGTAGTTCTCTTCTGCTTTCAAGAGCCTTCGACTGGCGTAGGCTATGACCCTCTCCTCTCCGCTGATCTGTTGCGTCAGGACCGCCCCTAGACCGTAGGCGCTTGCGTCAGTTTGTAGAGCGAACCTCTCCGCGAAATCCGGGCAGGCTAAGACGGGTGCTTGGGTTAACTTCTCCTTCAACTCCTCGAAAGCCGCCTGCTGTTCGTCACTCCAGATCCACCTTTTCTCCTTCTTCAGGAGGCTAGTCATTGGTTGTACAATCGTCGCGAAGTTTGGGACAAACCTCCGGTACCACGATGCCATTCCTAGGCAGCGTCGAAGCTCCTTTATTGAACTGGGTGGGGCCAACTTCCGGACGGCGACGATCTTATCTGGGTCGGTGTGTATACCCTGCTCACTAATGACATGTCCCAGGTATACGATGCTTTTCTGGAAGAAGCTGCATTTCTTTTGGTTCAATCTTAGATTTGCTACCGTAGTCTCCGGAACACCTCTCGCAGATGGTCGACGTGTTCCTCCAACGCCGCTCCGATGACAATAATGTCATCAAGGTAAGCGAATGCGTTGGGTTCCATCTGTGTTCCGATGACGCTGTCCAAGGCTCGCTGGAACGTGGCCGATGCTGAGTGCAGTCCGAACGGCATCACCTTCCAATGGAAGAGTCCTCTGCCCGGAACGGTGAAGGCGGTATATTCTCGGCTCCCCTCGGTCATCGGGATCTACCAATACCCGTTCTTGAGGTCCAAAGTCGAGATGTAACGTGCGTTACGGAACCTCTCGACGATGTGGTTGATCCTGGGCAGTGGGTAGGCGTCGGGTATTGATTGCGCGTTGAGTTGTCGGTAGTCTACGCACATCAGCATCTCGCCTGTCTTCTTTCCCACCAGTACTTTGGGAGCGCTGTGTGGGCTTTTTGAAGCTTCGATTCGCCCGTCTTGCAGCAACTCGTCGACCTGAGCATTGATGATTTTCTGCATGGCCGGATTTTTGGGGAAGTACCTCTGCTTTATCGGCTTGTCGTCCTTCAGAGTGATGGTATGCTCAGCTATGTGAGACACGCCCTCCAATCCCTCGAACTTGGCCAATTCTTGTTTCAAAAACTCGGCTACCCACGGCGGAAGGGGCGGTTCTGTGATGGGGGCTGTCGGTGGCGAGATTTCTTCGAGCAGGGCACATGTTATGATGGCGAGGTTCACGGTGATAGGGTCAGTCGAGTCTGATCTTCGAAAAGGGTTGCGTTGTCGACCGGCCGCGGCATCGGCTAACGGGGCGAGTTGATAATTCGTTGGGGGGTGAGGTGCTAGTTGGTCTACCTTGACCCGCTCATGTCCTTCGGGGCCGTGGTCTTCCAGGCGTAGCGGGTCGTGGTGTAGAGCGATGCTGGTTTCCCGTGGGGTCGTTCGCTCTGATTTAGCCGCACTGCTGGGCATTTCTGATTTGGCTCGCGTCGATCGTGTTATATTTTTAGCGCCGCCGGGTCCGTCTCGGTCGGGGCTTAGATGCGTTGTCCTTGTATTGCTGCTGGGTCTGGCGTGGTCGAGGCTTCGATGCGTTGTCCTTGTATTGCTGCTGAGTCTGGCGTGGTCGAAACTTAGAAACGTTGTCCTGAGGCTACTGCTGGTTCTGGCGTGGTCGTGGCTTAGCTCCGTTGTCTTGGTAGGGATACTCTGGGTGGTTTTCGAGGCAGACGGACTGGCCCTGGGTGTGTCCAGCGGTGTCGCAGTCGTCTCCGTCGAATCCTCGTTGCTCTTGGTGTTCTTCGAGGCGGACGAACTGGCCCTGGGTGTGTCCAGCGGTGTCGCAGTCGTCTCTGTCGAATCTTCGTTGCTTTGGGTGTTCCTCGAGGCGGACGGACTGGCCCTGGGTGTGTCCAGCGGTGTCGCAGTCGTCTCCGTCGAATCTTCGTTGCTTTGGGTGTTCTTCGAGGCGGAAGGACTGGCCCTGGGTGTGTCCAGCGGTGTCGCAGTCGTCTCCGTCGAATCTTCGTTGCTTTGGGTGTTCTTCGAGGCGGACGGACTGGCCCTGGGTGTGTCCAGCGGTGTCACAGTGGTCTCCGTCGAATCTTCGTTGATGGTTCTGGCGCGGTCGTATCGAATCGTGGGTTGGGTTCGGGTGGCGTTGCTGGGTCTGGCGTGTTCGAGATCCTGATGCGTTGTCGTGGGTCCATTGCTGGGTCTGGCGTGGTTGGGATTCGGGTGCGTTGTCACTGGTACATTGCTGGGTCTGGCGTGGTTGGGATTCTGGTGCGTTGTCTTCGTCCGGTGGGTCGCCGTTGGATTGGTCGAGTGGGTAGGAGCATCGGATGCAGTCGCGGGACTTTCGTTACTAAAAGTAACCATGCGGGGCCGAGTCGAGGATGATGTGGGGATCGGGTTGGTTTCCCGGATCGCCCGCTGGGTCAACTGCAAGTACGCTCGTCCGCATTGTATTATGGCCTGGACGCCGTAAAGGAAATCGAGCCCCAGTATGATGTCGTCCACTACCATGGGTAGGACTAATAGAATCAACCGCGTTTCCTGTTGATCCAGACGTACCTTGACCGAAACTGCTTGCGTCACCTCCTTTGCTGTACCGTCCGCCAGGCGGACGGTAGTCCTTATATTCCGTGCGTTCCCTCCGGTACTTACTTCATGAGCGATGCGTTGACTGACGAACGACCGCGTTGCTTCCGTGTCGAGGGTAGCTGTGAGCGGTACTCCTTCGATGGTTACTAGCGCGGCGATCCTGCCTCCTTCCAAACTTAAGGGATGAGTTACTCCTGGGGGCCCTGGAGGTATGTCTCCGATCGGTTCCCTGACGAGCGGAGACTTGGCCCGCTTCCCGACTCGGATAGCCTACAGCAGTCGATCGTCCGGTGGCCGCGGCGGCCACACTCCCAACAGAATAGCACTCGCCGATTCCTGCATGAACTGCTGAAATGACCTTCCTCCCCGCAATTACGGCAGGCCCGGCATGTGTTCACCGGCCGGTCTCCATCCTGGGTCACTACGCGGCTTGCCGTCTCGGCGCTCCGGGAAGGCCCGGTGTCGTCTGGAGGAGCAAGCTGTGGGGTGGATAATCCGGGTCCTTGGCGTTCTGGCTTTCGTATTTGGGCGGTCGTTAGCTGGGTGGGTTTGTTCGCGGTCCCGCGTTGTCTCGTACGCTACTATCAATTGGGTCAGTTCTCGCAACGTCTCGAACTGATGTCTACGGGTGAACAGTTGGTATTCCGGCCGAAGGTTCTCGTAGATCCTGTCCAGCTCCCTGTCTGGAGTATACTGAGCTCGTTGCATCATGAGTCGGAGGTCGATCAAGTAGTCCTGAAAGGCTTCTCGGGGTCGTTGGTGACGGGAGCGGATCGTATCTTCCAAGCGCAAAAAGTATCGCGGGGGTAGGAAGAACTCCAAGAACTCCTTCCGGAGCTCGGTCCATGGCTTGCCTTGCCTCTGGAACGTCCTAAACCATCCTTCTGCCTTGCCAGTTAGTAGCCCGGAGATGCCTCGCGGCAGTTGTGCTGGGCTTCCGCCATATGAGTCGACCCTTTCTTCCAACCGATGAACTTCAGACCCCAATTACGCAGCTTATCGGCCAGGGCGGCGAAGGAGATTTCTTCCCTTCCGGGTCGCGAAGTTCCGGCTTCCTCGGGGAAGCGGTGCTGGTGGTGATTGTCACCATGTCGCCGGTCAGTCGTGGTTTCAAGCCGGCCAGAGTCGCCGTGAGCTGCGCGCGGGAACTCGGGAATTATGATAGATAGAGGCTGCTCCGCACAGATTCCTTCCTTCCGCTCTCGCTGACTCGGTCCCGGCGACGGAGACGTGCTCCTCGGGCTTCTCGGGCTGGGCGCGCTGTCGAAGACCATTCCGAGCCCTTTGATCCGTTTTTCGATCCCAGTCGGATGCTCACCGCGCGAGATAAAGGCCGAGATCCGGCTGCGCAGTTCGTCCACTGTCTCGGTTTCACCGAGGCCGAATTCGGCGGCGATGGCCTGCAATTCGTCCTTGCGCCGATACGAAATCCACTGTACCCCCATGTCGAAGCACGGTGGTCGAACTGGCACTTCGAGGTCTTTCGCGTTTCCGACGGTAGTATCACGTATTGAGCCTCCGGTAGAATCTTTTCTACACATCTTTTCTTTTAACACGGTTGTCCAGTGGAGGCGTCCTTGGCGTCCTTGCTGCTTGGGGTACTGGTCGATAGTCCTTGCTATCGTTATCCTTGGAATTGTCCTTGTGGTCCTGGTCGTGCTGGGTTCGTTGATTTAAGCGTTGGATCTCGTCCCGTGTTGATGGCTGAACGCTGACTGATCACTTTGAAGGCTGGGCGTTTACTCTCGGCTATCGTTTTGTAGGCCGGGCTTTGAATGATCACGCTGAAGACCGGGCATTGAATGACTGCTCGCGCTGAGGGCCGGCCGTTGAGGGCATTGACTATCGGCTATTGTTTTGTAGGCCGGGCATTGAATGATCGCGCTGAAGACCGGGCATTGAATGACTGCTCTGAAGACCGGGCGTTGACTGCTCTCGCTGAGGGCCGGGCGTTGACTCTTCTCGCTGAGGGCCGGGCGTTTACTTTTCTCGCTGAGGGCCGGGCGTTGACTATTCTCGCTGAGGGCCGGGCGTTGACTATCCTCTTCTGGGTGTGAGTACGAAATATATAGCCGGGCTGGTTGGTCTTCGGGAGGATTCCGACGCTCGCTCGGCCTCTACCGCTCACGACTCGCTGCTCGCCGCGTACGTGTCGCTCTCTCTCAAGCGATTTCTGCCCAGCTTCGGCTCGGTTCTCTTTCTGCGCCGCCTCGCCGCGGCGCTCTCCTCCTCGTGTGGGCGCAGCGGCCACGTGATGACGCTATTGCTAGGGAGGTTAGGGAAGCCAGCCTCGGCTGTACGTGAATAATGGTCGACCTCACGTGCGGTTTTTTTACAGAGATATACAGCTATTCTTGTCCTAATGATTCCGACTGGCCGTCCTTTTTTTTTTTTTTTTTTTGTTGTTGTACATAAATGTTAAAGTAGCGATTGCTCAACCGAATAGGGGAATAGCCTAAGAAATATATAGTGTTGAATGGAATGTCGTTTGAGCGCCTTTAAAGCCAAAACGGATTCTGCAAGTAGCCATAGAGCCCCCATAGATATCCGCAGAAACAAAACATGGATGTATTATAAGAGAAATTAGGAAGACACATTTCAATTATCCGCTATTGTAAAATATTTCAGTTGAGCCTCATTCCAGCCCGGATTGGGGCCAAGGCTTTTGTAATTTATTTCATAGACGATCTAAGCCCCCAGAGCATTCATTATTCTATGCGCAAACTATATATGTAGGAAACGAAGGAAAGAGAGAGACACGAAGCGGTCGTGTTTTCGTCGTGTCGTCGGGATAGAGCAGTAATCGGCTCTGAGAGAGCCGATAGCAAGAGAGAGAGATAGTCAGTTGTCAGTTCAGCCACGCATCAGACGTACACGCATATAATTATTCACAAACATACTTGTAAAACTTGGAGCTGTTATAATTTTAAGTCCAACATACTTATCAAATAAATGTTACTCGTTGCCATCAAGCAACTTAAACTACTACAAATTGGGGGCTCGTCCGAAAATAAGCCCAAGACAACAACATTTGCAAGTGAGATTTGTGCGTGTATTTGGAAATTTTGGCGAACACGAGGCTAGAGCTACAAGGAGACAAGCGACACAGAGACGACAATCTGAGCGCGTTCGTTCCAAAGAGAGCAGAAGCGACAAAACTACGGCAGACGGCAGCAAACACAGCAAGAATCAAAACCTTCGTTGTTGTTGTTGTGCATTGCGTCTGAGAGGCTAGAGCTACAAGGAGACAAGCGGCACAGAGACGACAATCTGAGTGCGTTCGTTCCAAAGGAAGCAGAAGCGACAAAACGACAGCAGCAAACAGCAAGAATCAAAGAACATTGATTGTTGTTGTGCTGCACTGCGTCGGACGGAGACTACAACTACAAGAAGAGACAAGCAGCAAGGAGACGACCATTTTGTAACAGCAGAAGCAGCGACGATTCGGGAAGCGACAACGAGTTAACGGCGAACAGCGAGAGCAAGGCAAGGCAACAAAGAGAGGACGGCAACAGCGACATCGACAGGCAAGCGAGATCTGGATGTGGTGGTGTGTGTGCGTCAAATTTGGAGTCTGGAAAGTTCTGCGCAGAAGCGAGAGTTAACAAGGGTAAACCCATAGTAAGGTGAGCGTTAACAGAGAAGCGATCGTTAACAGTGACGACTTTAAAGGCGTTTTCGAAATCGATGTTAACTGGAAAATTGTTAAAAGGCCAGCAGTAATAAGGTTGTTTAAGTTGATTTAATTACATTTTCTTAGATATAAGCTAATATCAATTATTTTGTATTTAAATCGTCACGATGCAAGTTGAAGAGATAATGACACTGAGAGTCGCAGATTTGCGAGAGAAGTTAAGAGAGCTTGCGTTGCAGACGACGGGACGAAAGCGCGATTTGCAAGATAGACTATTAATACATCACGGCTTTCCAGTTGAGGATGAAGAAGAGTCAGAGGATGAGTCCGTAGTAACAGCAGAGGATGATACCGTAGCAGTTCAACCAGGTACGCGACAGGCAGAGTATAAATCTTGGCTTACGCTAAAAGACGTGGAAGGTAGTGTGTCACAATTTTCTGGTTCTAATAACCCCGACATCAATCAATGGATAGAGGAATTAGAAGAATGCGCAGCTACTGTTCAATGGAGTCAATTACAATTATTCATTTATGCCAAGCAGTTGTTAGTTGGTGCAGCAAAATCTTTCGTTCGTAGTTTGCGTGATATTCGTAACTGGAATTCGTTGAAGGCAGCTCTGTTGGATGAGTTTAGTGTTAAACTGTCGTCCGTAGAAGTACATAGAATGTTGCAAAAGCGCCAGCAGAAAAAAGGAGAGTCGTTGCATGAGTTTTTGTATGCGTTAATGGAGATAGCCAAGCCAATTAAACTAGATGATGAGAGTTTAATCGAATATTTTGTGGATGGTATACCAGACGCTAGGGCAAGTAAGGCAATGCTGTACCAAGCTAGAAACTTAAAGGAGCTTAAATTTCAGATCGATGTTTACCAGAAAGCTAGAGGCGGATCCAAGCCGATGAGTAAGAATTGGCCGCTGAGTAATAAAAGTGAGAGTTCGGTGAAAGGGTCGATGACAGAGAATTTTAGGAAATGTTTTAAGTGTGGAGACAAATCGCATTTGAGGAAAGATTGTCCCAAAAATGATTTTTGTTGTTTCAAATGTGGCCAACCAGGACACCGTGCTGCAAGCTGTAATGTCAAGGTCGAAACCAGACAAGAAAAGAGATCGAATACGAACATTATTCGAGATAAGAAAGTCGTCAATAAGCCGTCAGGTATTTTCACTCCATCAGGTTTGGAATTAAAGGATATTAAGTACGCGAATTTGGTATTCCAAGGTTTGATTGATACTGGAGCAGATTTGTGTTTAATTCGCAGGAGGGTATTTTTGAAATTTGGAAATCTTGAACTGATCGGCCAGGAGAAATGTTTAACAGGTATTGGAGATAGTCAAGTTGTAACTTTTGGTAGCTTTTCGATACCAGTGAAAATCGATGAGATTGGAATGGAGGTAGAATTTCATGTCATTCCAGACGAGGATATTGGTTTTGAAGCCATTTTAGGAAGGACTATTCTGGATCATGTGGACATGCAAGTTTCTAAGACAGGAACAAGATTTGTTCGTAGAGTTTGTGGCGAGGATAAATTGCGTGGAATTGTTTAATGAATATAAAGGCATTTGCATGTCAAGTATTGACGAAGTTGAGAAGGAGTTTTCAATTGATGTTGGTTATCTCAGTGAAGCACATGCTAGAGAAGTTAGGGGTATGGTAGGAAAGTACCAACCTCAGAGAAATGTAGATGCGCCGATAAAAATGAAAATTGTGTTAGTGGATGAGATACCAGTTTTCCAGCATCCGAGACGATTACCGTTGTGTGAACAGGAAATCGTGGACAAGCAAGTGGAAGAGTGGCTGGCTCAGAAGATTATAAAGCCAAGTACATCGGAGTATGCATCACCAGTAGTGTTGGTACCGAAAAAGAACGGTAGCAAGAGACTATGCTGTGATTACCGAAAGCTGAATGAGAAAATAGTTCGCGATAACTTTCCAATGTCACATATGGATACAGTGTTGGAGAAACTGCAGGGTGCAAAGTATTTCACCACGTTGGATTTAACGAATGGTTTTTTCCATGTGCCTGTAGAAGTCGAGTCTCAAAAATATACGTCTTTTGTGACTCAGAATGGTCAGTTCGAATTTTTATATGTACCATTTGGAATTTCAAATTCTCCAGCGGTGTTTACCAGATTTATAATGGCTGTGTTGAGAGATTTGGTAAAGAATAATGAAGCAGCAGTCTATATGGATGACGTTATTATTTGTAGTCAAGATATAGAAGAGAGTTTGTTAAAGTTGAGAAAAGTACTGAAGATAGCGGAAATGAATGGGCTACGTATAAATTGGAGAAAGTGTCAGCTGTTACGACAAAAGGTTAATTTTCTGGGGTATATAATAGAAAAGAACACGATAAGCCCAAGTGATGAGAAGACGAGGGCAGTCGAAAAGTTCCCAGTGCCAGTTGATAAAAAAACAGTGCAGCGTTTCATAGGATTGACTTCTTATTTCCGAAAGTTTATTGAGGGTTATGCTGTTATTGCAAAACCATTGACAGATCTGCTGCGGAAGGATGTTAAATTTGAATTTAAGGAGATACATCAGGTTGCGTTTGAACAACTAAAGGTAGCATTGATTAGTAGACCTGTTTTAGAAATGTACAACCCGAAGTTGGAGACAGAAATCCATACTGATGCATCAAAATGGGGGTATGGAGCCGTGTTACTGCAAAAGAGTTTGGAAGACAGCCAATTCCATCCAGTTCAATATATGAGCCGTAGGACTAAGCCATGTGAAGAGAAATATCCTGCTTATGACCTTGAGGTTCTGGCAATTATCGAAGCTTTAGCGAAATGGCGTGTATACGTTTTGGGTATAAAGTTCAAAATTGTCACAGATTGTAATGCATTTACAATGACGATCAAAAAGAAAGACGTTCCTTTGAGAGTAGCACGTTGGGCCATGTACCTACAAGATTTTAATTATGTTATAGAACATCGCTCAGGAACGAAGATGAGGCACGTTGACGCGTTGAGTCGTGTATCTTGTTTTATGGTGACCGAAAGTATAGCTCATCGTTTGAAAGAAGCTCAGCTAACCGACAATTGGGTTAAGGCCGTTAAAAGTATTGTGGAGGACAAGGAATATGAGGATTATTATATTCAGAATCAGATTTTGTTTAAGGATCCGGATAAGGAGCTTATCGTAGTACCAGCTCAGTTGGAAAATGAGATTATATCAATAGCACATAAGCAAGGACATTTTTCAGTTAAAAAGACACAAGATATCATTGAAAAGTCGTATTATATTCCGAAGTTAAAAGACAAAGTATGGCGCGTAATAAATAGTTGTGTCGAGTGTATCATTGTCAATGAAAAGACAGGAAAACGTGAGGGTTATTTGCAACCAATAGACAAGGGTGATAGGCCGTTACAAACGTATCACATTGATCACGTTGGACCAATGGAAATGACTAAAAAACAGTACAATTATATACTGGTTGTCGTTGATGGATATTCTAACTTTGTTTGGTTATATTTTACACGTAGTACAGGCGTTGAAGAGGTCGTTAAGTGTTTGGAAATTCAGGGGACTAGTTTTGGTAATCCGAACAGAATAGTGACGGATAGGGGTGCAGCGTTTATGTCCAATTTGTTTCGTGAATATTGTGAGAGAGAGAAAATACAGCATTTATTGATTGCCACAGGCGTTCCACGTGGGAATGGTCAAGTCGAAAGGATGCACAAGATAGTGGTGCCTATGTTGTCGAAATTGTGTCAGGGTAATTCCGGTAGTTGGTATAAGCATCTAGGAAAAGTACAGCAAATGATCAACAGTGTTGAGCCGCGAAGTACCAAGGTAACACCTTTCAAGATATTGACTGGGCTAGACATGCGTATAGGAATGGATCCAAAAATAAAAGAAATATTGGAAGAATCACTTATCGAAGAGTTGAACAAGGACCGCGAAAAAATTAGAAAGGAAGTAGTTGAAAACATTGCACGGTTACAGCAGGAAAACAAGAAGAGTTTTGACTTAAAAAGGAAACTAGATAGACAGTATGAGGTTAATGAGCTAGTAGCTATCAAGCGTACTCAGTATGGTACTGGATTAAAGCTAAAAGGAAAGTATCTAGGGCCGTATAAGGTGGTTAGGGTAAAGAATCATGGAAGGTACGAAGTCGAGAAGATTAGGGATACTGAGGGTCCCTATAAGACCTCTACAGTTTCAGAATATATGAAACCTTGGCTAGACCCATCCGAGGCGAATGGTCCGTCAGGACAGCCGAATGTAGGAAACGAAGGAAAGAGAGAGACACGAAGCGGTCGTGTTTTCGTCGTGTCGTCGGGATAGAGCAGTAATCGGCTCTGAGAGAGCCGATAGCAAGAGAGAGAGATAGTCAGTTGTCAGTTCAGCCACGCATCAGACGTACACGCATATGATTATTCACAAACATACTTGTAAAACTTGGAGCTGTTATAATTTTAAGTCCAACATACTTATCAAATAAATGTTACTCGTTGCCATCAAGCAACTTAAACTACTACATATATGCCTACAAATATATCTACAATACATATATTTACCGATATGTATAACCATAGGCTAAGAGATCAATGTAAAGACAAAAGAAATACTTAAAAGAACCTAACGCCAATTTAAGCCAGAACTTTGCAGAGTTCCAAGAATTCCAGCAAAGTGTAATTGGATAAAACATGAATATTAATATGAATATGAATATATATATGAATATATATATGCCCATATGCCTAGAGAGCTGTATGTGTGCCATGTGTAAAGTTGAGTTAAGCGATATCATTATTTTGTATACCCGATACTCAAAATGAGTATTGGGGTATATTAGATTTGTGGTAAAAGTGGATGTGTGTAACGTCCAGAAGGAATCGTTTCCGACCCCATAAAGTATATATATTCTTGATCAGCATCAATAGCCGAGTCGATTGAGCCCTTTCTGTCTGTCCGTCCGTCCGTCCGTCCTCCCGTCCGTCTGTCCGTCTGTCCGTCCCCTTCAGCGCCTAGTGCTCAAAGACTATAAGAGCTAGAGCAACGATGTTTTGGATCCAGACTTCTGTGATATGTCACTGCTACAAAAATATTTCAAAACTTCGCCCCGCCCACTTCCGCCCCCACAAAGGACGAAAATCTGTGGCATCCGCAATTTTAAAGATATGAGAAAACCAAAAACTTAGAATTTTAGAGAATGACCATATCTTTTAGACTGCGGAATCTGAATTGGATCGTATTATTATTATAGCCAGCATCAAGAAAACAATTTCATTTTTTCTCGCCCTGTCTCTCTCTAACACACACGTAGAATGGGCGGCTTTGCTTAGAGTAAAACATTAGCGCCTAGATCTCAGAGACTACAAAAGCTAGAGCAACCAAATTTGGTATCCACACTCCTAATATATCGGACCGAGACGAGTTTGTTTCAAAATTTCGCCACACCCCCTTCCGCCCCCGCAAAGGACGAAAATCTGGGGATATTCAAAAATATGAGAGACTATTAAGGCTAGAGTAACCAAATTTGGTATCCGCACTCCTGTTAGATCTTTCTATAAAACGTGTATCTCAAAATTTCGCCCCACCAACTTCCGCCCACACAAAGGACGAAAATCTGTTGCATCCACAATATTGGACATTCGAGAAAACTAAAAACGCAGAATCATAGATAATGACTATATCTATCAGATTGCTGAATCTGAATCAGATCAGATCATTTTTATAGCCAATAGGAACAAATCAATTTGCAGTGGCTACGCAGCGCCCGACGTCACGCTCAGACTGATTTTCGGTCTCTCTCGCACGCACTCTTTGTCGTGTCGTTTAATATTAGCGGCGTCTGCCGGAGGAGAGCCATACTGACTTAGTATCGGGTATAACCGTAGAGTTGCGGTGTCCGCAGCAACTCACAACGTTCCCACTCGTTTTGTTTGTGTCTGTGCCGGAGTCTGTCCCCCTGCACCGCTGCCACCCCTGCCACCACCCAACACTCATTTGCACTTAACACTTTTCACATTTTGTTTGTCTGGGTCGCCATTGCGGCCCAAGTTTATCTCCCCCTCTCTCTCGCTATGCGTATTTCCATCTTTGTCTCAAGGCAATGATGAGGAAAATTGCAAATTTTCGAGCCTCTCGATAATTAAATATTCTCACCCACAGAGAATAGATAAAGACGGAGATAAAGTATAGAGTATAGAAAGAGACAGCCAGAGAGAGAGTGCCGGCACATGGGACTAATTGGATTGCCAGTGCTAGGCTAGTGTTGGCTAACGTCGTCAGGCGGCTGCACTGCATCTCGGATACGATAATCCCCAGCGCTCTCTCAGCAGACACGGCCCATCCCATCCGCAAAAGATCCCGAGAATTCGCTTTGTCGTAAACTTTTTAATGAAGTTTCGGCGTTCTTAAAAAGTTTTCCCCTGGCCACCACGACATGTTGTTCTCTATTTATTTTCATTTTTCCAGCACTGCCAGCCGTTTGGTAAGGTGGTGGTGGCAGGGAAGGGAAGCCACGGCAGTAAGTGGCACATTTGTCGGGCGATACGCTTTTAGTTAGTGGCGAAGGCAATGGCTAAAGAGCTATAGAGCTGTGGAGCTGTAGAGCTGTAGAGCTGTGGAGCTATGGAGCTATGGAGATGGCGGTGGCAGGAAACTTTTCGCCAAAGCTTTAATTGCAGCTGATGCGAGCCGAAACAAACTTGAGATAAAAGTACAGTTGTGCAGGAGGGGAGGGCAGCACGGTTCGGGTGTCTCGGTTTGGGTACAGTTGTGCTCGAATTGGCTTAGCATGTGTGAAGTGCGACGGAGCCGGGGCTTAGGGAAGTTTACTTAACGAATCTCCGTGAATCTCCGGCCCTGAACGCCGCGCCCGTCGCCTATCCGGGCTCCCCCTTGCACCTCAACGTGGAGTTCTGTGCCAATCCGCCGGCCCATGCCGCCCGCTGGCTGCACGGCGATCGCGTCTTCACGCCCGGCAACCAGTACGGCAGCACCGTTCTGGCCTACTCCGTGAAGGTGAGTCCGAGTCTCTCCGCGAGAGAGTGCCCGACGGAACTAACCCGCTCTCTCCTCTGCCGCAGGATCTGCCCACGCCCTACTGCAAGGAGGCGCGCCTCACCTACGTCAGCATGCACGAGCGGGTGCCCCGCACCTTCTACTTCATTGTCTCGTCGCCGGGTGGCGTGGCCGAGGCCGTCTTCAATGTGAACTTCACCAAGCGCCACCGCACGATGTCCAATGCCATCGACGACGACGAGGAGGAGGAGCTCAACCGACCCGAGCAGATCCACTTTCCCGTGTTCAACAGCAACACCGCCACCCCCGCCACAGGCCGAGGCGTAGGACAAGCCCTAGCTGTGGCTCTGGCTCTGGCTCTGTCTCTGATCTGTTGCCATTAACTTTAAGTGGTGGGCCCTGACTCGTTCGTTCAACCAAATGCTCTATGTAATCTAACCCACTACCACTAAGCGTAGGCCTGTACTCGTATGTTACTCGATATTGCCACGTGGACTAGGCCACGCAACTACTACTCTCTACTCTATACTATAGCTATACTATATGTACGTGTATCAGTATCTTTATCTGTAACTGTATCTGTAACTGTATCTGTAGCCGATCTAGCCAAGCATCAAAATTTCCCCAGGGTCCTCTAACTGTAGCAGCTGTAACTGTATCGGTGTATGTGTCAATGTGTATGCGTGTGCGTAAAAGTAAATGCTAAAAAATGAACGATAAATCAAGCCATTGTTACGAATACTTTTAGTTCCTTTTTGGAGGGAGAGATCATCGAAGTGCTCTTGCAAAGCGACTGATTTTGTTAAATATTTTGAAAATGTTTAGAGCCCATACATTGCATGCGTATGTGTATGTGTATGTGTATGTGTATGTGCATGTGTGAGTACGGATAAACCTATAGTTTAAAATTGTAAATGACGAAAGTTGGAGAATATACCATGCACGAACAAATTCCTTTCATTTGAACTGTTTGCCCCAGCGCAACGAAACTGTAAAATACTTTGAGAAAGAAATTTAAGCGAACGATCAAAAACGAGTTATTATATTTTAAAAAAAAAATTAAGGAGCAACACACACGTTACGATTCCCCAACACTAATTTGTCTGTCTCAATACTCCATTCATTTGATGCCGAAAATAGTTTGAAAGGACCAAAAACCTCTTCGTTTCTTAAGCCAGGGATATTTTTTGTAACAAAAACCCAAAAACCAAAAACCATTTGTGTAATAAGAGACCCTCCACATAAGCGATAGTTGTACATAAATGTTAAAGTAGCGTTTGCTCAACCGAATAGGGGAATAGCCTAAGAAATATATAGTGTTGAATGGAATGTCGTTTGAGCGCCTTTAAAGCCAAAACGGATTCTGCAAGTAGCCATAGAGCCCCCATAGATATCCGCAGAAACAAAACATGGATGTATTATAAGAGAAAATAGGAAGACACATTTCAATTATCCGCTATTGTAAAATATTTCAGTTGAGCCTCATTCTAGCCCGGATTGGGGCCAAGGCTTTTGTAATTTATTTCATAGACGATCTAAGCCCCCAGAGCATTCATTATTCTATGCGCAAACTATATATGCCTACAAATATATCTACAATACATATATTTACCGATATGTATAACCATAGGATAAGAGATGTGGACGTTGACATGCAATGACTGCATCTTTCAAGAGGCGATGCAGTTACTGCACCGTCAAGTGGCCCGTGTGACACCAGCAGAAGGCTGTTACGCGCGGATCCCAGGCAAAACGCAGCCCTCCTCCCGCCCAACCGACCGAGGGGCGCTGCCGCATGACGCGTAGCCGAACCAAACGCGAACATGCAAGAAAGATAGCTATTAGACTAACATTCGAGGAAAATTAGTACTAAAATTACTAAGAAACTAAGCATGCAATCAAAATACAAATACCACTACAGTTACTAATTAATAGAAAGGTGTGTAAGGATTAATAATTTAATAAGAGGAAGAGAATTAGTGGTGGATATAATATGGTAGAGGGAATTATAATCCGAGCATAAGACCCTAAACGGTTCATGCAAGGAATAATTCGATCTACAAAGTGGAAGGAACAACGGTATAAAATTTCTAGTCAGTCTAATAGGAATCGTGAAGTTTATGCGGCTCAACAGATCAGGGCTGTCTATGTCACCCCTGATCAAGTTGTGCATTAATATCACACCAAGCATTTTTCTACGGTTAACTAAGGATGGGAGGTTTACTAATAGTAGTCTACTAGAGTAAGATGGGAGTCTTACACCCGCATCCCAGTTAAGGCCCCGCAGAGCAAAGAGTAAAAAGTTTTTCTGTACTGATTCTATACGGTCCTGGTGTACTTTGTACTGAGGGCACCATACACAGGAGCCGTATTCTAAGATCGGACGAACAAGCGAGGTATAGAGAGTCTTTGTTTTATAGGGGTCGTCAAATTCCTTTGATCCTCTTTGCGCATGGTACATGGTACACGGCGGACGCCACTGGCTTTTCAGAACAAAACCCAACAACAACGACGCAGCAGCAGCCAAAGAGAGAGAGGAACACACCAAGGACCGAAAACCAACGGCATCGACGCAGCAACGGCGAGGAATACACCGAGAAAGCAGAAACCCAACGACAACGACAAGGCAGCAGCCAAAGACGTTGAGGAATACACCAAGAAAACAGAAACCCAACGACAACGACGCAGTAGCAGCCAAAGAGGGAGAGGAATACACCAAGAGCCGAAACGGTAGCCAACAGCATCAATTCAGCGACGGCCGAAGACGAGAAGCGCCGAAAAGATAAGCCGCCAGCGTCGACGCAGCAACGAAGCGCCGAAACAGAAAGCCCACAGCAGCAACGGCAGAAGAGAAACGCGGAAAAGTAAAGCGAAGTAACGACGCGCCAGAATGACGACGCTGGCCGCCCACGCTGGCGCTGGATCGGGAGAGTTCTGAGGCTGAAGAAGAAAAACGTGGATATAGAAAAAAGTCGATTGGGAGCAGTCGTAGGAGTCGGACGTGTTCGCGAAAAAATTCAAGTGGCTTGGGAAAAGTAAAAACACGTGGCGGCCCGGATCCACTCCAACGCTATCAGTGACACGGGAAAGATCCGGCATCGACGCTGCGCTTGCGGGGAGAAGACCCTGCATCGATACTACCCTTACGGAGAGGAGATCCTGCATCTACGCTGCACCCACGGGGAAGAGGAGGCTTTCGACGAGTACAAGCGTGGGAGTTCAGGGGTAAGCTAGTCTCTAGACGTGTATACGGGCTGCTGAGCGGTGCGATAGGAAGGGAACCAAGAGAGAATAAAGTGAAATGTAACGAATATAACAGAAACATAGCCCGACCACCAACAATCTATACACTAGGGAACCTGGAGGCCCGGGGCTTCATCTTCTCTGCCCTTCCTCCCGCCTCTTGCCCGAGCCTGCGTGCTTCCATCCAGTAGTTCGTAGCCCGACAGGATCCTGAGGCCGCTGTCCGGCGATTGCCTAGGCGTTCTCGGTGACACCTGTCGGCGTTCCCTCCGCATGATTCCCTTCCGTAGTTTGTGACCCCGCAGGGTCCCGAGACCGCTATCCGACGATCGTCTAAGCGCCCCCGGTGACACCTGTTGGTGTCTCGCCTGATCCCCGTAGTTCCCTGGGTCCCGAAGGGGCTGTCCGGCGATTGCCTAAGCCCTCTCGGCGATACCTGCCCTGTAGGATAAAGATTTTCGCAGTAATGTTTAGCCCGATAGTGTCCCGTGAGTGCTATCCGGCTATTGCCTAAGCGCTCTCGGCGATACGCGTCGGTATTCTCGTACTCGTAGTAATTCTTAGTTCGGCGGTGTCCCGTAAGTGCTATCCGGCGATTGCCTAGGCACTCTCGGCGATGCTTGCCGGTATCCCCGACCCTCGTAGTAATTCTTAGTTCGACAGCGTCCCGCAAGTGCTATCCGGCGATTGCCTAGGCATTCTCGGCGATGCCTGTCGATATCCATGACCCCCGTAGTAATTCTTAGGCCGACAGGGTCCCGTATGTACCGTCCGGCGATAGCCTAGGTACCCTCGGCGATACTTGTCGGTATTTCCGCATAGCAAAAACCCCCTTTCCGCGTCGTAGTAATTCTTAGGCCGACAGGGTCCCGCAAGTACCGTCCGGCGATAGCCTAGGTACTCTCGGCGATACTTGTCGGTATTTCCGCATAGCAAAGTTCCCCTTTCCGCGTCGTAGTAATTCTTAGGCCGACAGGGTCCCGTAAGTACCGTCCGGCGATAGCCTAGGTACTCTCGGCGATACTTGTCGGTATTCCCGCACAGCAAAGTTCCCCCTTCCGCGTCGTAGTATTCGGCGAAAGCCGGAGTGCTCTCTGTGGAACCAACTGCCACATCCCACGATACGATCGCTCCCGTCCGCGGGACTGCTGCCCCGTCCCCATCGTCGGTCCGAAATACGGAGTCCCGGCAAATTATAAATATTACTGTAATTTCGACCCTGGAGTAGACTGAGATATGTACCCCAGCCCAGGATCGCTTCCTTACAGATGGCGCCCGAGTAGGGACTGTACCATGCGCATGTACCATGGTACTGTACAGTACATGTACGGGTGCGGGTCCTTCTCCATCGTCTTTTTGCTTATTTACAGACTTTTGCCATTGATATGCGGACCCTGTTTTTGGCCAAAAAGAAATGCCTTTGTTTGCTGCATGTGGCATAGAATATATTGTAACGAACCTGCTTTTTGGTTCGCTTGAGTTTGCTGGGCTCGCTCAACGGTCGGCCGGTTCGTCGCAACGTATTTTTATTGTTGCCCCCATTGACAAATGATAAGACCTTCCTTTTCTTTAATCGAATTTCGCTTTATTCGTAATTATATTAGGACTTAGAGCTAGATGTTAGAATTTCACTTATCTACGGATCTCCACCACGCGTGGGCTCTCGTCGGGTGTGGCAGCGTTGAGGCTAATGATTGGGGCAATTTGACCTCCGCTATTGCTTTGGCCCGCCACTCAAATCCGCACTCTACGTCTCGCACTCCCCTCTTAGCTTCCGCCGGCAAATGTGGATCACCTCTTAACTTAGACTCACTCTGGGCAGGCGGGGCCTGTCTTCCTGTTGCTATTCACTTCACTGCACTTCTTCGAACCGTACCAGGTATCACTCTTACGTTTCGGCGGGGTTTCAACGTGCGCGCGCAATCACTTATCCACGGAAAAAGAGCCCCGCTTCGTCGCCGCAGCCACCTTTTATAGCCCCTTGACGGGCCCGGCTCGGCGTCGGTAGTTTTCCATCGCCGTCTCCTGGTTTCCACGGCCTTCGTAACGGGGCCTGGCCGGTTTCTCTCTCTCCGAGAGCGGGACATTTCTCCTCTCGGGGCCCTTGGCCTCTTCGCCGCATCCGGATATCCGTGGGTATCTGGACTGACCTTCGCCTTATCCGGCCAGCCATCAGCCTTTATCCGACCGTCCCACCGCCTTTATCCGGCTGTGCTTTGGTCGAATTCGGCCTGTGCGAGCCGCGGCTCCTCACACCCCCCTCTTTCTTCCTGAAGCGGAATACTCCCGTTTTCCCCGACCTTGCGACGGAGTGTGCCTTCCCCATTCAAACGGCCCTATTTTACGCGCGCTTCTTATTGCATCTGGGATCACGGGCGCCCTGTCGCCCTCTGGCGCCTTTGCTCGGGCGGCTCTGCCAGCCCTTGCAATTTTCTGGCTGGGGCCGAATCCCCGCCTATCGATAAGGTGTAGGGGCGTTTATGCGATCCACTCGATATTTTTCCCCAGTAACTATTCCACTTCTTTCTTTATCGTCTTCTCTTTAAACACTTTCTTCCCGCGTGTTTTACCCTTTTTTTCCCCCCTTTTTATACCCGATACTCAAATTGAGTATTGGGGTATATTAGATTTGTGGTAAAAGTGGATGCGTGTAACGTCCAGAAGGAATCGTTTCCGACCCCATAAAGTATATATATTCTTGATCAGCATCAATAGCCGAGTCGATTGAGCCCTGTCTGTCTGTCCGTCTGTCCGTCCGTCCGTCCGTCCGTCCGTCCGTCCCTTCAGCGCCTAGTGCCCAAAAACTATAAGAGCTAGAGCAACGATGTTTTGGATCCAGACTTCTGTGATATGTCACTGCTACAAAAATATTTCAAAACTTCGCCCCGCCCACTTCCGCCCCCACAAAGGACGAAAATCTGTGGCATCCACATTTTTAAAGATACGATAAAACCAAAAACGCAGAATCGTAGCGGATGACAATATATTTTAGAGTGTTAATTCTCAACCAGATCGTATAATTATTATAGCCAGAATCAAGAAAACAATTTTATTCTATCTAGTTCTGTCTCTCTCTAACACACAGGTTTCATGGTCGGCTTTGCCAATTGCAAAATATGAGTTCAAGGATCTCAGAACCTATAAAAGCAAGAGCAACCAAATTTGGTATCTACACTCCTGTGATATCGGACCTTGACCGTTTCGTGTCCAAATTTCGCCACACCCCCTCCCGCCCCCGCAAAGGACGAAAATCTGGGGCATCCACAAATCTCAGAGACTATTAAGGCTAGAGTAACCAAATTTGGTATCCGCACTTCTGTTAGATCTCACTATAAAACGTATATCTCAGAATTTCGCCCCACCCCCTTCCGCCCCACAAAGGACGAAAATCTGTTGCATCCACAATATTGCAGATTCGAGAAAACTAAAAACGCAGAATCATAGATAATGACCATATCTATTAGACTGCTGAATCTGGATCAGATCGGATCATTTTTATACCCAAAAGGAACAAATCAATTTGCACTGGCTACGCAGCGCCCGACGTCACGCTCAGACTAATTTTCTGTCTCTCTCGCACGCACTCTTTGTCGTGTCGTTTAATATTAGCGGCGTCTGCCGGAGGAGAGCCATACTGACTAAGTATCGGGTATAACTGTAGAGTTGCGGTGTCCGCAGCAACTCACAACGTTCCCCTCGTTTTTCGTTCCCTTTTGCTCTTTTTTCCCTTTTCCTTTTTTTCTACTTTTGTTCACGGAACACCTCTGTGCGCGTGGCCGACATCGCAATGCGGTACCGGGTACCCCGCTCGCTCACCAGCTTTTTCACCCTCCTACCCACGAGGCGAATCTAGGTCTGCGCGCGGATCACCGCCGCCGGCCACTCCTCCCGCGGGATCGCCGTCCAGTGGACCGTGGCTGCCGGTGCCGAGCTCTGCCGTTGCAGGGCCGGCCGCTTCGGAGCCGGGCGCTCGGCCGCCGTCGACCTCTCCGGTGCGGGCCACACCCACGGTCCGCGCTCCCACGCCTCGACTTCCGCGAGTTCCACCTCCGTCGGTGCTGTCGCCGCCGTCGCTGCTGCCTCGGCCGTTGCTGTCTGGGCCGCCGTCGCCGTCGCCGTTTCCGCGGTCCGCGTCTCTGCCGTCCGCGTCGCCGCTTCCGCCGTCGCCGTGTCTGCCGCTGCCTCGGCCGTCGCTGTCTGGACCGCCGTCGCCGTTTCCGCGGTCTGCGTCTCTGCTGCCGCTGCCTCGGCCGTCGATGTCTGGACCGCCGTCGCCGTTTCCGCGGTCTGCGTCTCTGCTGCCGCCGTCACCGCCTCTGCCGTCCGCGTCGCCGCCTCCGCCGTCGCCGTGTCTGCCGCTGAGGTCGTGGGGGCGGGTCCGGCGTCCCTCCTCCGCGGGTCCCTGTTGTTGCTGCCGCGTGGACTCTCCTCCCACTCCCGGGCGCCGGCCTCTGGCTGGGCTTCGCACGGGGCGGGCCCCGAGGCCCACGTGATGTGCAGGGTCTGGTGGTGCCACACCATCCCCTGGCGCACGGCGGTCCGCACCTCCTGCGATACGTACGGTCCCATTACGGCCGCATCCGGTCCCCTCCACTGTGGTTGCTGCTGCCACTGCCCTGCCCCTGCTGCTGGTGATGCGGCTGCTGGTGCTGCTGCTGCTGGTGCTGCTGCTGCTGGTGCTGCTGGTGCTGCTGCTGCTGGTGCTGCTGCTGCTGGTGCTGCTGGTGCTGCTGCTGCTGGTGCTGCTGCTGCTGCTGCTCCTCCTCGGCCTGCGGTTGCCGCCTCTCGGGGCCCTCGTCTTTCTCGGCCGGTGGCGTAGGCTGCCACAGCTCGCCTTCCTCCTCCTCGGCCTGCTGCAGCCGCCGCTGCCACTCGGCCTCGGGGTTCGTAGCCCGCTTGCCCGTGGCCTGGGGCTGCACACCCCTCGGTCTCCGCCTCGTCGGTCCGGGGCTGCATCGGCGGCAGCACCACCCGGAATGGTGGGGGTGGCGGCGCCTCGTCGCTCTCTTGGCCGGGCTCCTCCGTACTGGCGGCTCTTTCCGCCTGTCGCCGCCGCGCCTCCATCCGCTCGTCCCTCCGCCGCCTGATCGCCCGCGCCGCCCCCAGCACTCGGTGGATCCGGCGCTTTTCCTCCGGCGTCGCCTCCTGAAATCTCCGCCTCACCGCCTCGATTTTGTCGCGCAGGGTCAGCGGCCTTCTATTCCTCGTCTCCGGCTCCGCCCTTTGCTGCCGTCTCCACCTGGCCTTCTCTTGAGCGGTTGGTGCGCGCGGGCCGTCGGTGCATAGGACCTCGTCGTCGCTCTCCTCGGCGCCCTCATCCGATGACACCGTCGTCGACACCGAGTCGTGCCCCGATGGCGCCGGTGACACCAACGGCGAGGCCAGCAGCTGGAGGAACTGGGAACCATTACACCAATCCTCCTGGTCGCTACGCGAGAGCAAAGACGCCCGTCGCTGACGAGAAGTATCGGCGCGATAGCCCCCTTCTCCTACGATCGCCTGTTGCTCCTCCAGGAAGGCCCTAAGATCCTCCATCTTCTTCCTGCCATCCTCGTGGTTGAGCCCGCGTTTCATCTCCATCTTTTTATACCCGATACTCAAAATGAGTATTGGGGTATATTAGATTTGTGGTAAAAGTGGATGTGTGTAACGTCCAGAAGGAATCGTTTCCGACCCCATAAAGTATATATATTCTTGATCAGCATCAATAGCCGAGTCGATTGAGCCCTGTCTGTCTGTCCGTCCGTCCGTCTGTCCGTCTGTCCGTATGTCCGTCCCCTTCAGCGCCTAGTGCTCAAAGACTATAAAAGCTAGAGCAACGATGTTTTGGATCCAGACTTCTGTGATATGTCACTGCTACAAAAATATTTCAAAACTTTGCCCCGCCCACTTCCGCCCCCACAAAGGACGAAAATCTGTGGCATCCACAATTTTAAAGACATCAGAAAACCAAAAACGTAGAATTGTAGAGAATGACCATATCTTTAAGACTGCGGAATCTGAACTGGATCGTATTATTATTATAGCCAGCATCAAGAAAACAATTTCATTTTTTCTCGCCCTGTCTCTCTCTAACACACACGTAGCATATGCGGCTTTGCTTAGAGTAAAACATTAGCGCCTAGATCTCAGAGACTACAAAAGCTAGAGCAACCAAATTTGGTATCCACACTCCTAATATATCGGACCGAGACGAGTTTGTTTCAAAATTTCGACACACCCCCTTCCGCCCCGCAAAGGACGAAAATCTGGGGATATTCAAAAATCTCAGAGACTATTAGGGCTAGAGTAACCAAATTTGGTATCCGCACTCCTGTTAGATCTTACTATAAAACGTGTGTCTCAAAATTTCGCCCCACCCCCTTCCGCCCACACAAAGGACGAAAATCTGTTGCATCCACAATATTGCACATTCGAGAAAACTAAAAACGCAGAATCATAGATAATGACCATATCTATCAGATTGCTGAATCTGGATCAGATCAGATCAGATTTTAGTAGCCAATAGGAACAATTCAATTTGCAGTGGCTACGCAGCGCCCGACGTCACGCTCAGACTGATTTTCTGTCTCTCTCGCACGCACTCTTTGTCGTGTCGTTTAATATTAGCGGCGTCTGCCGGAGAAGAGCCATACTGACTTACTATCGGGTATAACCGTAGAGTTGCGGTGTCCGCAGCAACTCACAACGTTCCCCCTCGTTTTTTCCTTGCTTCTCTCTGGTGATAGTTACCTTCAAGTGTTCGTTGTTCCGTTTTCCACCCGCCTATATACACGCGTTGCATTGCCAATCGTTCCCTCTAACGGTGCCGGTGCTCCGTGTTTCGGTCTCTCTTTCCTGGTTCTAACGGTTGTTGCGTTTGTACTCATGGCCCTCAGCCTCGTCTCTCTGCCGGCCGCGCTCCCTAACGGCATTTTTCCTCTGGTTGTGTGAGTGCCGTCGCGCACTCCGCTCTCTATCCGATTTCGCCTTATCACTTTTTATACCCGATACTCAAAATGATTATTGGGGTATATTAGATTTGTGGTAAAAGTTGATGTGTGTAACGTCCAGAAGGAATCGTTTCCGACCCCATTAAGTATATATATGCTTGATCAGCATCAATAGCCGAGTCGATTGAGCCATGTCTGTCTGTCCGTCCGTCCGTCCGTCCGTCCGTCCGTCTGTCCGTCTGTCCGTCCGTCTGTCCGTCCGTCCGTCCCCTTCAGCGCCTAGTGCCCAAAAACTATAAAAGCTAGAGCAACGATGTTTTGGATCCAGACATCTGTGATATGTCACTGCTACAAAAATATTTCAAAACTTCGCCCCGCCCACTTTGCCCCCACAAAGGACGAAAATCTGTGGCATCCACAATTTTAAAGATATGAGAAAACCAGAAACGTAGAATTGTAGAGAATGACCATATCTTTAAGACTGCGGAATCTGAATTGGATCGTATTGTTATTATAGCCAGCATCAAGAAAACAATTTCATTTTTTCTCGCCCTGTCTCTCTCTAACACACACGTAGCATAGGCGGCTTTGCTTAGAGTAAAACTTTAGCGCCTAGATCTCAGAGACAACAAAAGCTAGAGCACACTCCTAATATATCGGACCGAGACGAGTTTGTTTCAAAATTTCGCCACACCACCTTCCGCCCCCGCAAAGGACGAAAATCTGGGGATATTCAAAAATCTCAGAGACTATTAAGGCTAGAGTAACCAAATTTGGTATCCGCACTCCTGTTAGATCTCACTATAAAACGTGTATCTCAAAATTTCGCATCACCCCCTTCCGCCCACACAAAGGACGAAAATCTGTTGCATCCACAATATTGCACATTCGAGAAAACTAAAAACGTTGAATCATAGATAATGACCATATCTATCAGATTGCTGAATCTGGATCAGATCAGATAATTTTTATAGCCAACAGGAACAAATCAATTTGCAGTGGCTACGCAGCCCCCGACGTCACGCTCAGACTGATTTTCTGTCTCTCTCGCACGCACTCTTTGTCGTGTCGTTTAATATTAGCGGCGTCTGCCGGAGGAGAGCCATACTGACTTAGTATCTGTTTATTTTAATTGCTATTTAATTCTTACATGCTACCGTCGACCTGTCTTCTTCATCCCGTTGTGAGGACCCATACTGGGACCCTCACATAGTAACAAGAATAATAATAATAATATTAATAATTGGATTACACTTAACCATATGCTATAGTAGTAAATAAGCTAGTTATGTTTTGCATAGCCGAAATCCCGCCAAACGGCCAGCTCACACGGAACAACCGCAAAGAAGACGGCGAGGAGAGGGAGCCATGCTCAGCCGGCAGCAGAGCGGAGCTCTTTCGGAAAAGTCCCGTTGGCCCGAAAACGAGCGCGAGGCGTGGCGAGAACGTCGAGCGACCGTAGCGAGAGAGGGAGTCGATTCTGGGAAGTGAGCGAAGACGGAACGTCGCGGACATCGAAGTGAAGAGTAAAAAAAAAGTGTTGAACGGCCGCGCGCCAGAGAGGAGAGAAGAGCATGGAGGAGCTGCGGGAACACAGGCGCCGGATCCGCGGGTGAGCTGGCCGCTGGCCAAGGTAGTAGTAGGAGTAGGAGGGAGTGCGAGGGGAACCAATCCAATAAAACTTCGATCATAGAATTAAGAACGCGTTGGCTTCCATTTATTTTCTCTGGTCGGACCACCGACTGCGGTCATCTCTCCACCCCCTCCCCACCCGTTTTCCTGACTGTTCTCGGTCACTACGCTCCCGCTCTGACTCTGGCAACAGGGTTTTACCCTGCTGGAGTGAGAAGTGGTACGCGTTTCGACAGAGGCGCCCCCCCATCCTTTTCCTTCACCTCCCCGGACCCGCGGCCCACTTCGACCTTGGCAACAGGGGTTTTACCCTGCTGAAGTCGGGGAGTGCAGCGTCTCGGGTGAGTTTCGCGCCGCCCGGCCCAACGCCGCTTTCCCCCCCCCCTCCCTAATTTCTCCCGAAGGCCCCGTCGTTGACGGCGGCTCGGCGATCCCTGCGCCAACGACCCGCCTCCCCCCCCAGTCTCAACGTCTCAGCAACTTACAAATAAACTGTAGGTGACCCTGGGCAGACTGAGACTGACCCCAGCCTAGGATCACTACTTTACAGATGGCGCCCGAGCAGGGACTGTTGAGACAATTCAAACGATAGTTTTCTGGGGGGATTTCACCCTTCGTGGCCTAAAGACCCACAAGTAGATCGCGTAGGTAGCGCCGCATCAAACCGAGGAGAAATTTATAGGGTATCAATAAGAAAATACGATACGAAGGTACAGGCCAGCAGCGAGCAAAGCGTGGCTGAAAAGCTGTACAATCCCCGTTAGCCGTCGGCAAATGAAGAGGAGAGAACGGGAAAGAGGAAATGAGAGAGGAAAACGACAGAATGAAAGTACAGCCCGCAGCCAAGCAAAGCATAGTGATGCCCTTCCCATGTCCAGCAGAAAGAGAAAAAAAAAAATCCAAGCGAAACACCAGCGACGAAGCAGCACGCAAAGCAGAACGAAAATTCTGTGGTCCCCGTTATCCTCAGGCAAAACCATGCGGGATCATAGCGCCCGGTACAGTGGGGAAAGAGCCAAGGGCAGCCAGACCTCTGTTACTTCTCAGTGGTGAGAGAGGGGGTGAAGACCGGAGAACAGTTCTGGGCGTCGGCGGCGGGCATGAGCCGAACGACCCACGAGTATAATACATGAAATTATCCCTTTCTCATACTACCCGCACCCCCCGATCTTCGACTATTTACCTAACCATTCGCCCGCGGCTCTCTCGCGTGGTGTTCTCGGCCGACTCCGAGACGTCGACGTCGGCAGAGGCTCGGCCGTTCAGCCAGACCCAATATAAGCCGGGTTGTATACAACGCAAGAGACAGTCATCCTCAGCATTCGGTCAAACATACAACGTGTGAAACAGAGTGATCCCCTGCCTTCGATCAGTACACAACGCGCAAAATACAGTGGTCCTTATCCCGCAGCATACAGTGGTCCCTATCCCGCAGCATACAACGTGCGAAAGACAGCGATCCCCGCGTCTTCTGTCCACCTCGCGCTCCCCCCGAAACTGAACACGAACCAACGGATTCTAACCGGAACAATCCTGCAGAAACCAACGACTGAAGTACCCCTGAACAAGCGCGTGTTAATTGCCAGCCCCCGTGTCCAGGCCCACGACCAAGACGGCCCACCGGTAATTCACTACCGAATAGCCTCGCACGCGTCCTCGCCGTTTAAGGATTCAGAGCCCCGTCTTTCGCCGCGTCCTTAGCTACGTTTTTCGCCTCCTCGGGCGACGCTCCAGACATTTGATCGTAGACCACGTGCAGCAACAGTGACCCGGACCAACTCAACATGGGAGTCAAGTGGATTTCGGTCAGGCGCAAGAACGAGTTGGAGATGATTACCGCGGAGCTTGGGTTAGACAGCGCTGGAACTGTCGAAGAGTTGAGACGTCGACTCGCGACCTTCGCAAACTCGGCCGATTTACCAAGTACGGCGCGTTCTCGGTTGGAGGAATTGGAGGCCCAGTACGGAGTCGCCGTGACTCCAGAGGTTAAACCACTTTCTCCCCGCCCTTCTACACTCGCGCCTCTTAACCTACAACCCCATCCCCCGGCTGCGTATGATGTCGTACCCGCCAGTAGCCGTAGTATCGTGGCGTCGGGATCCGCTGTGCCGGCAGAGAGCCTACTCCATGGCATCGACGTCGGTGCCGCGCAGAGAAACCTGCACGGTAGCAAGGACCCACCAACGAAGGGGTCCACCTGGAACGAAGAGCATTTTAACGCTGCGATCACCGAGAAAATGGTCCGCTGGGGAATCGTGTTTGATGGGTCCGGCGATCCGTTAAGTTTCCTGGAGCACGTGCAAGAGAGGGCAGCCACTTATAAGATAGATCTACGCCACTTATCACAAGGAATCCTCGTGTTGTTGACCGGTCGGGCCGAGAGTTGGTTTCGAACGAGCCGCCTTAGTGGAGAACCATGGGAGACCTTTCGCAAAGAGTTTTCAGAGTTTTTTTTGCCTCCCCGGTACTTTCAACGGCTAGAAGACGAGATCCGAACCCATTTTCAACGACCAAAAGAAGCGTTTAAAACGTACCTCGTGGACATTCGACTAATGATGCAGCGCGCGGGATACACCGAGGCTCAGGAATTGGAAAGGATATACGATAACATGCTCCCGGAATACCAGTTGTTTACGAGACGAAAAGATTTTGATTCTCTCTCCGAATTAACGCAACTGGTTGTGAACTTCGAGGTGACGCGTAACAAGGGACCGTCGGAGCTCACGGGCTACGCGAACCAAGCACGAGACACCCATCCGCGGGAAACTTTAGGGCCAACGGCTGGTCAACGAGGACCAAGGAATCACGCGGCCGCGAGGACACAGGATCTCCGGCACGATAGAACCCAGGTGAGGGATTGGTCGACGGACTCGCAGCAGCCGGATGTCAGGAATGGAACCATCCTCCAAGACGCCGACCCCATAATCGACGTGCAGCATGCTTGTAGGAACTGCGGCGGGTCCGGACACTTTTCCAGGGAGTGTAAACAGCCCCAAGTCTTGTACTGCTGGGACTGCGGCCGTCGCGGGCTACGCACCATCGAATGCTGTCGCAGGAATTCGTCGGGAAACGGACAGGCGCTTCACTCGGCAGGGGACCGGGCGAAGACCGCCAATCCCACCCCGAGGCAGTAAAGGGAACCCTGCGGCTGGAGAGAGGACGAATTCGCGCGCAAGTAACCATGGAAGGAGAGGACCTACTCGCTACTCTGGACACAGGCGCCACACGGAGCTTCGTTAGCGAACGCAAAGCCCTGGAGCTGGACAACGGACAGAGTATAGCGATGGTGCGAACGACGATCAGATTGGCGGATGGGTCCCTCCGGGAATTGACTCAGGCGCTGATGGCAGACATACGACTAGGAGATCAACAAGTAAAGATGCCGGTGCTAGTAATGAAAGACGTGCTGGATGACGTCCTCCTCGGGATGGATTTCCTATGCGGAATAGACGCGACCCTGCAGTGTGGAGGAGTCCCCTTGCGCCTGCAATTTAAACACAGCCATGATACCAGGACTCAAGACATAGGATCCCCAGCCCGCCTGGATCAACCTACGAATCTCAGCCGAGACCGGGTCGCCCAGCATCAAGAACCGACGAGGAACGACGTGCCGAACGAGGAGCGCGTGGCCGATCCCCTGGGATCCATGATGGTGAGGTGGGGAAAATTTGCGAGGGACGACGCACCAAACGAGACGTGCGTGGCCGTTTCTTCAAGGAATTCTAGGAATTCGGGCGAGGTCTCGACCCCGGCAGGATACCAACCCGGATGGACATCGGCGCTCCCCGGCCTCGACCACAGAGCCATGCTGAAAAACCCCTTCCGGGTACACGAGGTACAGCAGCGATCCAAGAAACGAGTGCGATTCGAGCCCGGCATCGGCGACAACGGGCCCCGCCGTAGGCGCACCAGGGAACGGACACAGGGAGCAACAGTGGCCACCGTGAGTATATCCCAATTGCCCGACGTTTTGGCCCCTGGATTCGAGCCCGAAGACGACGAACCCCCGGAACCCCGGATCACCGAATGGTTGCAACAGGAACTGAAACAATTCGACGGCCTCAGCGGAGTGTCCCCCATTGCAGAACACACCATCGTGATGCGCGACAACAAGCCTATAAAACAACGTTATTATCCAAAAAACCCCGCTATGCAAGCCGTCATTAATAAGCAGGTCGACGAACTGCTTAAGGAAGGGCAGATTGAACCTTCGAAGAGTCCACATAGCGCCCCAATTGTCCTCGTGGGCAAGAAAACAGGTGACATCAGGATGTGCATAGACTTCCGACAGTTGAACGCGCGATCAATCCCCGTCGCGTATCCCCTCCCCAGGATTCACCACATATTCGAACAGCTGAGAGATGCCAGGTACATATCGACCCTGGACCTGAAGAGCGGCTACTGGCAAATTCCGCTTGCCCCAACCAGCCGCGAGTGCACGGCGTTCACCGTGCCGGGCCGCGGGTTGTTTCACTGGAAAGTGATGCCTTTTGGCCTTCACTCCGCCGGCGCGACCTTCCAGCGAGCACTGGATAGCGTGATTGGCCCCGACATGGAACCACACGCATTCGCCTATCTTGATGACATTATCGTCATCGGGCACACCGTGGAGGACCACATGCGGCATCTTGGGACAGTTCTACAGCGGCTGCGCAAGGCTAATCTTCGACTCAACAAGGACAAATGCAGCTTCTTCAAACGCAGACTGAAGTATTTAGGACACGTCATCAGCGGGAACGGCATACACACGGATCCTGACAAGATCGCCGCAGTGCGCAACCTGAAACCTCCGGCAGGTGTCAAGGAACTTCGCCGATGCATCGGTATGGCCTCCTGGTACCGGCGGTTTGTACCCAACTTTTCCGAAATAGTAGAACCCATGACGGCGTTGTTAAGGAAAGATCGGCAATGGAAATGGTCGGAAGAACAGGAGAAAGCCTTCGAGGAGTTGAAGATCAGGTTAACCGAAGCGCCGGTCCTCGCCTGCCCTGATTTTTCTGAAAAATTCTCATTGCAAACCGACGCTAGCGAACAAGGATTAGGAGCCGTCCTTACACAAAAGATAAGGGACGAGGAACGAGTAATAGCCTACGCGAGTCGACGCTTGTCCAAAGCCGAGGAGAACTACTCCGTTACTGAGAAGGAATGCTTGGCAATAGTGTGGTCAATCCGCAAGCTGCGCTGTTACTTGGAAGGATACCGATTTGACGTGATCACGGACCATCTCGCCCTCAAATGGATCAACTCGATCGACAACCCCACTGGACGGATAGCACGTTGGGCTTTGGAGCTGCAGCAATATCAATTCGATATTCGCTATCGCCGAGGGAAGCAGAACGTGGTAGCAGATGCACTTTCCCGCCAACCATTGGAGTTACTACATCAAGCTCTGGAGGAGGAGTCACAGTGCAAGTGGATCAGGAAAATGTTGGCGAGAATCAGGCAGCAGCCGGGCAAATATGAAGACTACCGAAGCGAGAGTGGACAACTGTATCGGCGCCTGCACACCGTGCCCGAAGAAGAAGACTCCACCCCATGGAAACTCTGCGTCGCTGCAGAACATAGACGACGCGTACTAAAAGAATGCCATGACCACCCGACGGCCGGACATCTAGGAATCCGAAAAACAAGCACACGAGTCGCCCAAAAGTACTACTGGCCAGGCCTGTTCCGAGAAGTCGCCAGATACGTTCGCCAATGCGTAGTGTGCCAAAAATACAAGGTGAGCCAGTTCAAACCGGCGGGGAAAATGTTCACCAGACAAGTTGACGAACCCTTCAGCGTGTTATGCGCCGACTTTGTTGGGCCGTTGCCCCGCTCCAAACATGGAAACACCGTCCTCCTGGTTTTCTTCGACGCATTTAGTAAGTGGGTCGAACTGGTGCCTCTACGCAAGGCAACTACGCCACACCTGGAAAGATCATTCCGAGAAAGAATCCTAAGCCGCTTTGGTACCCCTCGTACCTTCGTTTGCGACAATGGGGCACAGTTTACCAGCCGATCGTTCAAAGGATTCTGCAAAAGGCTAGGAATGGAACTTCAGCATACTGCCCCGTACACTCCCCAACAAAATCCAACAGAACGCGCGAACAGAACAATTAAAACGATGGTGGCGCAATACATCGACGGAAAACAGAACACTTGGGACGAGCTCTTGCCAGAAATCACGCTCGCGATCAACTCAAGCGTGTCCGATTCGACGCGATTCAGCCCCGCGTTTTTGATCCAAGGTCGCGAGCCAAGACTGCCAGGCGCCTTGTACGACGAGGTTACGCCAGGAACGGGAACTAGCATCGCCGACCCGGAGACCAGGGCACGACAGATGAGAGAGGTGTTCGAAATCGCAAAAACAAACTGCGACAAAGCATCAGAAGAGCAAAAACGACATTACAACCTCCGCCGTAGGGAATGGAAACCGGCTATTGGATCCCAAGTGATGTTACGTCGCCACACTCTGTCCAAAGCAGCCGAAGGCTTCGCCTCCAAGTTGGCCACGAAATTCGAGGGACCATACCGGGTGACCAAGTTTCTCTCTCCGAATCTCGTCCGATTACAGGTTCTAAACGGACGTAAGCAGCGATCAGCCAGTTTGAACGACCTGAAGGCGTTCTACCCGACCATCGACGAAGATGACGAAAAGACCGACCAGATCAGGACGGACAGTGAAGACGACCCTGACCGAACCAATATACAACAATCTTGATTACAACGCAGATCTACTCAAACCGCCACGACGATGCTGACACCCCGGATACACAGAGACGAAACCAATCAGGAACCCGGATATCTTGCGAGGAACGACGCACCGAACGAGGCGTGCGTGGCTGCTCCTCCTGGACACATCCGCTTCGGGAACCCGGATATCTTGCGAGGAACGACGCACCGAACGAGGCGTGCGTGGCTGCTCCTCCTGGACACATCCGCTTCGGGAACCCGGATATCTTGCGAGGAACGACGCACCGAACGAGGCGTGCGTGGCTGCTCCTCCTGGACACATCCGCTTCAGGAACCCGGATATCCTGCGAGGAACGACGCACCGAACGAGGCGTGCGTGGCCGCTTCTCCTGGACACATCCGCTTCCGGGACCCGGACATCCTTCGAAGAACGACGCACCAAACGAAGCGGGCGTGGCTGTTCCTTCAAGGGCAAACCGCAACCGTGATTGTACCGAAGGGACCAACCAAGGCCGACATTTTGGAGATTCTCATTAAGTCTATAACCGCTCCGCCGCACTCATAGAGTATCAAAGTATTTCTTGCCTGTAGTCAACAAGTCCATGCCTATTCACAGCTCATCGAATGCGAGAGACCCCCGCCGTCGGAGAACTACGACAAAAGCCAGGCCGGAGCCCCCAGTCGACTGGGAGATCATCGAGGAACTGATTCTTCGCCCCACTCCACGAGAATTCCAAGTCCACCCAGAGGTCCTCAGCTGGGAAAATTTATGCGGCGACGTCGTAAGCTGGCCCCGCATCGACCAGATCATCGAGGGGCACGATTCAGACCCCGATCACGTCAATATTACAGGAGACGTGGCCCAGACGTACAGGGACCCAAGCCCTGGCAACGCCGCCAGAGCCACGTTCACCCATGCTCAGGGCCCCAGCCAGGTCAACCCCGACCAGGTCGCCGAAGACCACGCGCAGGGCCCTGGACACGCCACCGTAGGAGAAGCAGCCGACTACACCGCTCCGGGTCCGAGCCCCGACGAGGGGGCAGAGGCCATCACTATCCCTGACGGGCTGCCAGGTGCCACCGCACGCGGATACCGCCAGCAATTCGAGCCGACGGAGTTCGAAAAAGAGGTGCTCCGCTGGGAAGAGCCACCGCTTCCGGCACTCTTCGGGGCCCTTGATACGCTCAACCTTCTCGAACGGATAGACGGGTTGGACATCGCCCCCGAAGATGCAGGACTACCGGCCGTCAGCAACTTTGACGCCATCCTGCGTCCCGAAGACATCGCCACCGAAGATGCAGGACTACCGGCCGTCAGCAACTTTGACGCCATCCTGCGTCCCGAAGACATCGCCACCGAAGACGCAGAGCTACCGGACGCCTGCGATCTGGACGCCATCCTACATCCCGAGGGCGGCCGTCCGGAGATACCAGAAACGTCGACCCCCAACCCAGCCGTTCGTTGGGTGACTGGGGAGGCGGATTGGAGAGTACGTACGCCCGACGGCCGGCTGCCAGACACCCTGAAAGCCCGGCTCCTGGCACAACTCGTCAACCCGCGGCGTAAAGATGTCCGATTCTTGGCAGAGGCGGACAACACCTTCTTCCAGGTCCACATCAGCAAGACGAGCAAAGTGACTATTCGCTCACGGGCCCCCGAAGTAAGGAGAGGGTGTGAGGACCCATACTGGGACCCTCACATAGTAACAAGAATAATAATAATAATATTAATAATTGGATTACTCACAACCATATGCTATAGTAGTAAATAAGCTAGTTATGTTTTGCATAGCCGAAATCCCGCCAAACGGCCAGCTCACACGGAACAACCGCAAAGAAGACGGCGAGGAGAGGGAGCCATGCTCAGCCGGCAGCAGAGCGGAGCTCTTTCGGAAAAGTCCCGTTGGCCCGAAAACGAGCGCGAGGCGTGGCGAGAACGTCGAGCGACCGTAGCGAGAGAGGGAGTCGATTCTGGGAAGTGAGCGAAGACGGAACGTCGCGGACATCGAAGTGAAGAGTAAAAAAAAAGTGTTGAACGGCCGCGCGCCAGAGAGGAGAGAAGAGCATGGAGGAGCTGCGGGAACACAGGCGCCGGATCCGCGGGTGAGCTGGCCGCTGGCCAAGGTAGTAGTAGGAGTAGGAGGGAGTGCGAGGGGAACCAATCCAATAAAACTTCGATCATAGAATTAAGAACGCGTTGGCTTCCATTTATTTTCTCTGGTCGGACCACCGACTGCGGTCATCTCTCCACCCCCTCCCCACCCGTTTTCCTGACTGTTCTCGGTCACTACGCTCCCGCTCTGACTCTGGCAACAGGGTTTTACCCTGCTGGAGTGAGAAGTGGTACGCGTTTCGACAGAGGCGCCCCCCCCATCCTTTTCCTTCACCTCCCCGGACCCGCGGCCCACTTCGACCTTGGCAACAGGGGTTTTACCCTGCTGAAGTCGGGGAGTGCAGCGTCTCGGGTGAGTTTCGCGCCGCCCGGCCCAACGCCGCTTTCCCCCCCCCCTCCCTAATTTCTCCCGAAGGCCCCGTCGTTGACGGCGGCTCGGCGATCCCTGCGCCAACGACCCGCCTCCCCCCCCAGTCTCAACGTCTCAGCAACTTACAAATAAACTGTAGGTGACCCTGGGCAGACTGAGACTGACCCCAGCCTAGGATCACTACTTTACACCGTGCTGCTTGGACCCTCCTTGGCCTGGGTGAGTTCTCCCGACCCGGATGACTTTTACTCAACCCTTTCTCCCTTTCCAGCTCGCCCTCTGCCCTCAATGCGGGCCGCTTGCGCCACCGGCCGGACTCTTTTGACAGGTGTCTCCCTCACACAGTGGCTCGGACCCGAGGATCATCCGACTCCTCGCCCGGTAGTCCACGCATGAGCGGCACCCGTCGTTCCGGCCCGACGCTCGTAGTTGCCCTGTGAGTCCGCGTTGAGGCGTGAGCCTGGCCCCTGGTTTTTTTCCTGGTCATCCGCTGTCTGAGATTACCCTCCCCGACCCCGGATTCGCCTCCCAGCTTTGGGTGACGCGTTTCCTGTTCTGGTTTGCTGAGCTTTTCCTCTTCTCGTTTTATTTTTCTTTATTCCTACTAATTTTCTCTTTTTTTTCAGATTTCTCCAACCACGGTCTTCCTGTTCCCCTTTTTTTTTTTAATCCAAGTGCACAAGTCCATCACCCTGCGTGCTGACGAGTCTCGTGCGTGTCCTGCGCGGCACCCTTCCCCAGTGTCCTGCGTGGCACTCTACCGTTCCTGGTCCTGCGTGACCCTTTAGGGCGACCCATTACAGCCATTCCCCTTCACCCCTGTGTCTCTCGCTCCTCGGGTTGGGGTTTCAGATCTCGAATGTGTGCCGTTCTCTTCTTCCTGTCGCCCTCCTTTCTTAGGTTGCAGATAACTGGGGATACAAAGTCCTATATCTGGTATGGCCCATCCCTCCGGCGAATCCCTCCGCTGCATTGGAAAGGTGGTGCTGTTTGGCCCACACGACCTCTTCCACTTTGGGTCTCCACGGTCTTCTTCTCAGGTTGTAATGCCTGGCCTTATCCTGGGCTGCCCTTTCCAAGTTGCGTCGAACCAACTGAAACAGCTCCTTTAATTTCTTCGCATTTTTATCCGGCGTCTCTGTGCCTTGTCCCGTGCCTACCGTCTCCTCGTCATATAGGGCCTTTGGCAGCCGGGGTTCCCTTCCTTGCACCACGAAGGGCGGTGAATATCCCGTTGTATCCGACACTCCCGAATTCATGGCCAGCATTAGCTCCGGCCATTTTTCGTCCCAACACCTTTGATTACCGTCGGTGAACTGAGCTATCATGGTCTTTACCGTTCTGTTCGTTCGCTCTGTCGGATTCTCTTGCGGCGTGTATGGCGCCGTAAACTGGTGGCGAACTCCTAGCTGCTCCAGGAATCTTTTAAATGCCCTGCTTGCAAACTGCACCCCATTGTCCGTAATGAAGACTTTGGGCGCCCCAAAACGGGCTATTATGCGCTCTCGACAGGCCTTTATTAGTGCCTCGGCTGTGGCCTTCCTCAGCGGCACCACTCGGCACCACTTTGAGAATCGATCCACTAGCACCAACAGCATCGAGTTCCCATGCTTCGACCTCGGCAGAGGACCCATGGTTCTCCTTCCGCCGGCGTGGCCTGCTTCCGGGTTATCGTGGCTTTCCTTTAAAACCCTTTCTTTCACACATAATTTCCACGACGCGACTTCTTCGCTCCCTGCCCGGTGAGGAATGTGCCGGTACAAGTTTCCCCCCCTTCTCCACATAGTCGGGGTACTTCGGGGATTCTTTTCTGATCTTTTCTACCATGCCCTCTAACCACTTGCAGGTCGGCTCGCCTACTGGTTGTGTTCCCTCCTCATTTCTTATCCGCCGGCCTCGCTCCTCCCCCGGTTGTCGGGAGAGTGCGTCGGCTACCACGTTGAGCTGTCCTTTCCTGTACGCGACTTCAAAGTTGTACTGCTGTAGCTCTAATGCCCATCTCGCCACTCTCCCCGACGGACTTTCTATGCTATTTAGCCATTTCAGAGCCATGTGGTCCGTGACCACCTTGAAGCGATATCCTTCCAAGTATGGCCTCAACCGGCGGATGGCCCATACAATGGCCAGACATTCTTTCTCGGTCGCCGAATAGTTCCTTTCGGGTCCATTTAGCGTCCTGCTAGCATATGATATTACCCGTTCGCCCCTTTCCGTCTCCTGCGTGAGAATCGCACCCAGCCCGTAATCATTGGCGTCTGTCTGCAGGATGAACTTCTTCGAGAAGTCGGGGCACGCCAGCATGGGGTGCGCCACTAGTAGTCTTTTCACCTCCTCGAACGCTTCCTGCCGTTCTTGTGTCCAGACCCATTCCGTCTTCTTCTTGAGGAGCCCGGTCAGGGGCTGCACGAGGGTGGCGAAGTCGGGCACGAACCTCCGGTATCATGAGGCCACTCCCAAGTACTGTCTCAGCTCATTGACATTTGTCGGCGGTTTCAGTTCGGCTATGGCTGCGACTTTCTCGGGGTCTGTACATATCCCCTCGCCGGACACCTTGTGGCCCAGATACCGGAACTCTTTCCCAAAGAACTCGCACTTGTCTGCGTCGAAACACCTCTTTCAGGTTTCTTCGGTGTTCTTCATCTGTTCGCCCGATGACCACTATGTCATCCTGGTACGCGAACGCGTGCGGCATCATTTCTGGCCCAATCACTTGGTCTAACGCCCGTTGAAAGGTGGCCGACGCGGAGTGTAACCCAAACGGCATCACCTTCCATAGGAATAACCCCTTTCCGGGCACCGTGAACGCCGTGATCGGCCGGCTGCTCTCGGCCAGGGGGATCTGCCAATATCCATCCTTCAGATCCAGGCTACTTATGAATTTCGCTTCCCGCAGTTGATCGAGTATGTAATCGATCCTGGGCATTGGGTATGCGTCCGTTACTGATATCGCGTTTACTTGACGAAAGTCCACGCACAATCTCCACTTGCCATTTTTATACCCGATACTCAAAATGAGTATTGGGGTATATTAGATTTGTGGTAAAAATGGATGTGTGTAACGTCCAGAAGGAATCGTTTCCGACCCCATAAAGTATATATATTCTTGATCAGCATCAATAGCCGAGTCGATTGAGCCCTGTCTGTCTGTCCGTCTGTCCGTCCGTCCGTCCGTCCCCTTCAGCGCCTAGTGCTCAAAGACTATAAGAGCTAGAGCAACGATGTTTTGGATCCAGACATCTGTGATATGTCACTGCTACAAAAATATTTCAAAACTTTGCCCCGCCCACTTTCGCCCCCACAAAGGACGAAAATCTGTGGCATCTACAGTTTTAAAGATACGATAATCATAGATAATGACCATATCTATCAGATTGCTGAATCTGGATCAGATCGGTTAATTTTTGTAGCCAAAAGAAACAAATCAATTTGCAGTGGCTACGCAGCCCCCGACGTCACGCTCAGACTGATTTTCTGTCTCTCTCGCACGCACTCTTTGTCGTGTCGTTCAATATTAGCGGCGTCTGCCGGAGAGAGCCATACTGACTTAGTATCGGGTATAACTGTAGAGTTGCGGTGTCCGCAGCAACTCACAACGTTCCACCTCGTTCTTCTTTACCATCACTATAGGCGAACTGTAGGGGCTCTTTGACGGCTCTATGCATCCCATTTCTACTAGTTCGTCCACTTTCTGGTTAATCTCGGCCTGCATTTTGGGGTTCTTCGGGTAATATCTTTGCTTAATCGGTTGCGGGTCACTCATGGTGATTGTGTGCACCGCCACATTAGACACCCCCTCGATTTTGGAAAACGCCTCCAACTCTCGGGCTAAGAAGTCTCCACTGGCTCTTCCCTCGCCCCCTCATTCTGCCTCAAGCCCGCTGACACCTCTCTGGCGGCCACTCTTAGGGTCGTGTCCGTTTTGTTGTCGGACTCCGGAGCCGTGTCTCCAGCCTTCGCCACGGACAGTCTTTCCGCCTGGTCTCCTCGTTCCCGATCTTGGGCAGGGATCACCACCCTGTGCCCTGCACAGGTCACCACTGCCCCGACCGCACGGAGAAAATCCCATCCCAACACTAACTCATCAATCACACCCGGCAATACGAGTAGCACCATTGGGATCTCCTTGTTCCCAAAGCATACCTTCGTTTCAATCTGGCACGTGACCTCCTGGCTATGGCCATCCGCCAACCTCACCCCTTTCCTTGCCGCCGCCTCCCGGCCTTTAGTCGGTCCGCCAGCTCGCGGCTCACGAAACTGCTGGTAGCTCCTGTATCCACCGTGGCTTGCAGCTCCATGCCCGCGACCTCCACTACTGCGGATAACTGCTCCTCCTCGCTGGTCAGCCTGCCGACTAGGCTTGAGGGACCGTTTCTTGCGACCCTGGCACGGCCCTCCGCGGTGTGGGTCGCGGGGCGATTCCCGTCTTCCTGCAGCACTGCCATGCCGAGATGCCCACTTTTCCGCATCTCCAGCAGTAGGTGAGAGGTCGGCCGTTGCACTCCCGGCTCCAATGATCCGCGCTCCCACACCTTCGGTACGCCTGGGCCGGATTCTTGACATATCCGTTCTCGATATTGCCTTTGGTTGGTGTCGGCATAAGGACACGCGCTCCTCTTTCCTCCCGTGCTGCTCCGTCCAGCGGGCCGTCTTTGCATCGCCGACATGCCGTTGTCTCGGCTGGCTTGTGGAAGGGATTCGCTGCCCGGGCTTTCACGGTTGGATTCTCCCGTTGGAACTCTAGGCGGTCCCTCTCCAACGCCTCGAACTCGTCTGCCAGTTCCATCATGGTGTCGAGATCCTTGCACCGGTGCGGCCTCATATACGCTCTGAGATCGGGCATGCTATTCTCACGAATCAACTCCGTTTGCTCCTCTTGGGGGCCGCATAAGTGTCTGCATCTCTACCATATACTCTTTGAATGGCTCGCCCCATTTCTGTTTCCGCATCCTCACTTCCTGCAGCAACTTCTCAAAATATCCCCGCGGCAGAAAGTAAGCCTGGAAGCTGGACGAGAACTCTTTCCACGTTCTCCACTGTCGATTGTTCGCCACGAACAACATCAGCGCCCGCCCTTTTAGCAGCTCCGGCATCGCCCTTGGGATCAGATCCGGATCCAGACCGTACGTCTCGGCGGACCACTCGACCTGCTCCAAGAGCTCGAGAGGCTTCGTCGTCCCGTCGAACCGGAACGACCACTCTCTCACCTGTTTCGCCACTCTAGCGTAGTCCAGGTGTGCTGGCCGTATGGTGGCTGGTTCGGTTCTCCCCCTTTCGGTCTCTCGGCTTCGATCCCTTCCTTGGTGGCGGGACCTGCTAGGCGTCCCTGTGTGCGAGCGTTCCGGTATTGGCACTGAGAGACCCGCGATCAATTCTCGTTGTATGTCGACTGGGGACCTCCACAGCGCCGCCGCGGCTGCGCCGGGTGGGGGTGCCAGGTGCTAGTACGCGGCTTGTTTGTCGTCCGCCCGGGGTGTCGGCGAGGACCTGTCCGCCCGACACTCCCATACCTCAATCAGATCGGCCCACTCTGACTCATCCTCGTGTTCCCTCATCCACTCCTTAAATGTTCTTCTCATTTCGTCCACTGTGCCCTCCAGCCGCACGCCGAAGGCGTGGCCGCATTGGACAAGCTCCTCCTTTCTCAACCGGTGGATCCATTGTCCATTCCCCATTCTCTCGTCTATATTTCTCCTCCCTTTGTCCTACTATTTGTCGTTGTAGGCCCCACGTTGGGCGCCAGTTGTAACGAACGCTCAGCGGTCGGCCGATTCGTCGCAACGTATTTTTATTGTTTCCCCCAACGACAAATGATAAGACCTTCCTTTTCTTTAATCGAATTTCGCTTTATTCGTAATTATATTAGGACTTAGGGCTAGATGTTACAATTTCACTTATCTACGGATCTCCACCACGCGTGGGCTCTCGTCGGGTGTGGCAGCGTTGAGGCTAATGATTGGGGCAATTTGACCTCCGCTATTGCTTTTGCCCGCCACTCAAATCCGCCACTCTACGTCTCGCACTCCCCTCCTAGCTTCCGCCGGCAAATGTAGATCACCTCTTAACTTAGACTCACTCTGGGGGCAGGCGGGGCCTGTCTTCCTGTTGCTATTCACTTCACTGCACTTCTTCGAACCGTACCGGGTATCACTCTTACGTTTCGGCGGGGTTTCAACGTGCGCGCGCAATCACTTATCCACGGAAAAAGAGCTCCGCTTCGTCGCCGCAGCCTCCTTTTATAGCCCCTTGACGGGCCCCGGCTCGGCGTCGGTAGTTTTCCGGTGGCGTGATCCCATGCCCTTATTTGGTCATGCGTCGGATCGCCGGATCTGGACTGACCTGCGCCTTATCCGGCCAGCCATCAGCCTTTATCCGACCGTCCCACCGCCTTTATCCGGCTGTGCTTTGGTCGAATTCAGCCTGTGGGCACCGCGGTTCCTCACAATATTAAGCTGATAAGGGGCGAATGTCTGTGTGTGTGAGTGTTTTTTTTTTGTTTTTTTTTTATTCATAGTAAAAATAGGATATATATATATAAAATATAAGAATATAAAAGTTAAAAATAAAAATATATAGCATATACATATATATGGACCAGACTTGAGGGACTGCCGTGAAGCATTGCTTCGCAAGGCTGGCTAGCCTATTACGGCCGCTCGTTTCGTGTGCGTTCAAGCCGCCTCAATTCCGAAGCGATTTCTGATGCAAGACTGCATATCGCCGTCCAATTTGCTTAGTTTTCCAGCATCCTAGGTACCAAACTTTCCACTGTAATGGGCACCCCTAGGGTGCCTTCTGCTCGCCTGCGGGCCTCTGAGAATCTGGCGCATGCGGTCAGGACATGCTCAGCGTTTTCTATTATTCCGCAGCAGCTGCACAGCCCATCTTCCTCGTGGCCAAAGCGGTGGAGGTACTCTTTAAAGCACCCGTGGCCGCTGAGAACTTGTGTCAGCGAGAACGTAAGTTCTCCATGCCGCCGATTCATCCATGCTGCAATGTTGGGGATTAGTCGGTGGGTCCAACGGCCGGTTTCAGCATTATCCCATCTGAGTTGCCAGCTCTCAAGACATTCAGCCCTCGCCCTGGTCTTAACCGTTCTAGCGTCTGCCTGTGTGTTGGCGGCCTTTCTTCCCTTGTGGATTTCGCTGGCTTCCCTCGCTGCGAGCTCTACTGGTGGTATGCCGCTTATTACCATTATTGCCTCTGTGGAGACAGTACGGAACGCCGAGCTCACCCGCAGGGCTCCGAGTCTGAAGTCCGACTCAATGCCCTTAGTGTAGCTCCTGGTCTTCGTGGCCTGGGCCCATATTGGCGCTGCGTATAGTATGGATGATTTGGCCACGTTAAATAACAGTCTCCTACTCGTTGACTTTGGGCCTCTGTGGTTCAGCATCATGCGTGAAACCGCTATGACTAGGCCGCGTGCCTTCTAATGTGTCTGCTGCAGGTGCTCTCTAAACGACAGCCTGGTGTCCAGCATAACTCCCAGGTATCTAATCGCTCGTTTTGAGGTAATTGAGGCTCCTCCTACGGTTATCCTCGCCGTCTCCACCTGTTTCCTGCTGCTGATGAGAACCGCTTCCGTCTTGTGCTCGGCTAGCTTGAGCCCTGCCAGGTCTAGCCAGTCGCTTATGGTTCCGATTGCCTCGTTCATACAGCTCTCGGTCTCCGCCAGGGTTTTCTTCGTGACCGTCACCGCGACATCGTCAGCGAATCCCACGATTTCGACTCCTTGTTGGAAGCTGAGGCGAAGAATTCCATCATACATGGTATTCCACAGTAGAGGTCCCAGTACAGATCCTTGTGGGACCCCTCCCGTGATGGAGTATGACCGAGGGCCATCTTCCGTGTCGTAAATCATCCATCTGTTATCCAGGTAGTCACTGACCATCGCCTGTAGATATCCGGGGATTTCGAGTGTGCGCAGGGAGGACATTATCCTGCTCCAGGATGCCGAGTTAAATGCATTTTTCACGTCCAGTGTTGCCACCAGACAGTATTTTTTGGCCCCGCCGAGCCAACGTGTGCCTTCCAAGGCCTTTCTGGCAGTGCCGCACACCTTGTCTAGCGCATCCAAGGTAGAGCGAGCCTTCCTAAAGCCGTACTGGCTGTCGGAGAGTCCACCAGCGGCCTCGATTGCCTCCGTTAACCTTGCGCTGATTACGCTTTCCAGCATCTTACCTGCGCCGTCCAGGAGGCAGATAGGCCTTTATGCCGATGGGTTCTCCGTGTCTTTCCCAGGTTTTGGTATCAGCACCAGCTTTTGCTTCTTCCATCTTCCAGGAAAGCACCCATCGGTGAGGCATTTGGTATAGGTCTGCGCAAAGATCGTCGGGTGCAGGCTAATAGCCAGCTTGAGGGCCCGATTTGGGATGCCGTCTGGTCCTGGTGCCTTGCAGTTTGGCACTCTCTTTACTAGTTCTGCCAACTCATGCGGGGTCACTGGGGGTACTTGGTGTCCCGTACTCGTGATCCTGTCTACCTGCGTGTCCTGCGCTGGGAATAGGTGCTTGACGATTGCCTCCATTTTTTCCGCTCCCGTTGGTGCCGCGTGCTTGAATGCGCCGGTCTTCTTCATGACCACCTTGTAGGCTTTACCCCAGAGATCGTTTTCGGCTTCGTCACAGAGATCTAGGAAACTTCGTTTTTTACTATTTTTTTGATTTCCTTCTTCAGTGCCTTCCTTCTTCGGGTGTAGATTTCCTTGAGAGCCTGAAAGTCTGCTGATCCGCGGGATCTGTGGTATGCTCTTCTGGCGCCTATGCATGCGTGGCGGGCCTCCTCAATTGCCCGGTTTCACCAGTATACCGGCCTATGGCCTTTAAATGGTTTGCTGCGCTTCATGCTAGCTTTGCACGCCCTTTCGAGTTGTCCCATGACTTGTGCCACTAGATCGTCTTCGCCTTCCACGTCGGCTAGTCCTGCTAGGGCTGCCCTGAAGGCTGGTGTGTTCAGCGTGTCTTCTTTGTAGTGCCCCCTCGTAGCGATACTCTGGGTGGCTCTTTTGGTCTGGATACTGCAGAGGATAGCGTTGTGGTCGCTCGCGGTGTACTGTTCGCTGATCTGCCATAACGTGCTCGCTGCAAGTCGAGTACTTATGTAGGTGAGGTCAATGATGGATGTGGTACCTGCTCTGCTGAATGTTGAGTTGGAACCAGCGTTTTTTAGGACTATGTCCAGGGAGGCAAAAGCCTCCACTAGGACACGGCCCCTAGCATTCGTTGTTGCTGACTCCCATTCCGTTGCCCAGGCGTTGAAGTCCCCAGCTACTAGCGACGGCGAGTGTGCTCTGATGTCATCTGCCAAGTTGTCGATAGTGCCGCTGAACTCTTCGAGTGACCAGCTGGGTGGTAGGTAACAGCTGTATACCCATTGGTCTTTCAGCCTCCCTCGTACGTATCCTTTGGATCTTTTTACTTCGTCTAGATGCTGTGCCGGTTTGCCGCACATCCAGATTGCCGCTTTCCCCGATTGATCCATGACCCACGTGTTGGATCTCACGGTCTTGTAGGGCTCGCTCAGCAGTGCCAGGTCCGTGTTGAGCTCTGTAACGGATTGGGTGAGAAGGTCTTGGGCCACCCTGCAATGGTTAAGGTTCAGTTGGATGATCCTTAACATTTGAGTTTTCTAACTGCCTCGCGGTACGCTGGACACTTAAAACTTCCTGAGGCATTGTACGTGGGGCTACCCGTTTTTTGAGCGCAGAGTATGCAGTGTTGGTCCTTGCTGCAATTTCTGGCCTCATGGTCTCTGCCTCCACATCTAAAGCACGCTCCTCTGTGGTCCTTTTTTTTCGGTGCAGTTTACCGAGATGTGCCCGAACTCCAAACACTTGTAGCATCGTTTTGGCGACACCATTTGTTTGATACGGCAGTTTACCCAGCCGACCCTTATCTTCCCCATTGCAGCGAGTTTGTTGGCGGCGACTGCATGGAGGGATAGGGTGGCTATCTGCATCCCGCTTCTGGTGGCTCTTAAGGACCTTACCGCTTCCTCGGGGATTTCGGTTTCCCCTGTGGCACGCTTCAATGCTTCCAATATCTCTGCCTTCGTTGTTATCTCGTCTAGATCCATTAACTCGAGCCTTGTTTGTTCGGTCAGGGCCCGTACCACTGCCTTGGCCCCCAGTGCATTTCCGACCGCCGATTTGACCTCCTCCGCGCTGTGACTCGGGGCTTTTATGAGGCGCAGCAGCAGATCTCCCTTAGCTGTCTTCCTGATGCTTTCCACATCACCGCTCACATGGCTCAGCGTTGCATCTCCTTTCACCGATTTTAATAATTCCGCGTAAGTGATGTTTCCTACGCTCGCTATCACTACAGCGTCTGGTCGCGTTTTTTTCGTGGTCTGTTTTTTTTTTGTTCCAAGCGGAACCAAGTCCTTCTGTCTGGTGGTGACACTGGACATTAGGAACGCCTTCAACTCGGCCGACTGGACCCGGACCCTGGAGGCACTGAGGTCCTTCAACATCTCGGGCTACCTACTGAATATAGCGCGCAGCTATTTCAGCAATAGGGTGCTGACAATGGACACATGTCAGGGCTCTAGGGCATACGAAGTCTCAGCCGGAGTCCCGCAGGGCTCCGTTTTGGGACCTCTGCTCTGGAACGCCATGTACGACGGGGTCCTACGGCTCCCGATGCCAGCCAACACTAACCTGGTGGGTTTCGCTGACGACGTCGCAATAGTGGCGGTAGCGAAGGAACTTGCCGCAGTGGAGGAGCTTGCCAACGTCGCCCAAAAAACGGAGGCGGTCCTGCTGTCCAGCCGTAAAGTGGTCGAGTCCGCCAGAGTGCAGGTCGGTGGGACCGCGATCGAATCGCAGAGGTCCATCAAGTACCTTGGAGTCCTCATCGACACGCGCCTGTCCTTCAAAGAGCATCTGGAATACGTCCACACGAAGGCCGGTGGGACCGCGGAGCGCTATTCAGGATGCTGCTAAACACCAGAGGGCCAAAGCAGGCAACGAGGAAACTGCTGACGAGCGTCGTGACGTCGCAGATGCTCTACGCCGCACCGGTGTGGGCAGAAGCCGCGAAGGTGAGGAGCTACATGCGAGGAGTGGAGGCAACGTACAGACTGTGCGCCATTAGGATCGCGTGCTCGTTCCGGACTATCTCAGACGAAGCTGCGTTAGTTATTGCCGGGCAAGTTCCGCTCAGGGAGCTGATAAGGGAGAGGAAGGAGATCCATGATGCCATGATGGACAGTGCAGCCGAGGTACGCTCCAAAGCAGAAATTAAGGACGCCGCCAGAAGGACCAGCATAGACAGATGGCAGACTCGATGGAACCACTCACCCAAAGGCCGATGGAGCCACACCCTCATCCCAAGCATAGCATGCTGGGTTGAAAGGAAGCACGGCCAGGTGGATTTCAACCTTACCCAGGCACTGAGCGGACATGGCTGCTTCCGCGGCTACCTCAAGCGCTTCGGCCACGAGACAGAGGACTGGTGCCCCGAGTGTGGCACAGGCATAGAGGAGGACGCTCGCCACGTCCTCTTCGACTGCCACAGGTTTGACCTCGAGCGTCAGACATTGGAGACAGCAGCAGGGTCTAGGGTCAGCACCGAGACTCTGGTGCCGCTGATGCTGGCAGACCCGAAGGTGTGGGAAGCGGCCGCGGAGTTCGCCTCTAGCGTGATGCGAACGCTTAGGTCCTTGGAGAGAAGGCGGAAGGAGCAGACGGAGTAGGTGTCCACGCCACTGCGAAGCAATGCTTTGCGGCAGTACCGCAGTCCGCGGGGCCCCTAGTCCCAACATACTCTTGTCCGTTAAATTAAGTTAAATATAAATTGTACAGTATATATTATAGAACAAATAAATAAGTATATGAATAAAAAAAAAAAAAAAAAACACACCAGACACGTACATATATATACTTAAGTGAGGGGCGTGGCTGGACGACGCCCTTTGATAAATTTACTACACAAATTGAGTCGCTAAATTAGAACATTTATTCTTGGCCCTGGAAGAAAGAGAGGAGGAAAAAGACACCCTACCGAAGGCAGAAAATAGAAAAAATTCCCCCAAGTGCGTTTGCCACTTGATGTGGCATCTAGCGAAACCCGAGGCTGCTCCTCCCTACTCCCCCGTCCACCCTGCTGGTCCCCATTCTGCCTTCATTATTTGCGGACCAGGCGCATCGACATCGACTGGGGCTGCACTTCATGCTTAAGCTCGTCCAAATCTCGAGAGTGTAATTTATTGTTATCATTTGTTTGGCTAAAAGCAAAAGGAAAGCAGCAAAAAAGGACGCAGGAGGCAAGGCCCGGGGTTGAAAGGAGAGCACAGAAATGCCAAAAGGTATGGATGCTCCTTGAATGCTCTTTTCATCCCCCAAAAGAGAAGGTAGTGTTGGACAATCAGGCACTGTGTTGGAAAAGAAGCAGTACTAAGAAAAAAAGAGTACAAATCGAAGGAGAGGGAATATCTCTAGGGTATTATCTTGCGTTGATTAAAGACATGTAATAAAACAGTGTTGGAAAGTGCGGCAGCAAGAAATAAAGTGTTGGAAAGCGCGGCATAGTTTTGAGGGAGAAAAGAAGACTTTCTTTTTATGGCAGGGTATACGAAGAACCCACAAATAAAGAGCGAAAAGCACAACAGAGAACACAGAGACATGAAGAAGGACACGAAACAGAGAAATGTCGAAAGATTGAAAACAGAATAGAGCTAAACAGAACCGAAACCGTACCGCATGGGAATCCGGATCGGAACGGATCGTAGAGAGATTGGGCCCACTTTTCCGGGGGCCTCAAGAGTCAAGAGTTGAAAATTCCGCAGCAAAAGTTCGGCGAAAGGAACGGAAAACTATTGTAGTGTACCAGAGATTAAATATATATATATGTAAACAGATATATAGGCCCTTGATATCAGCAGATGACTATGACTGAACTTAAGGACGGCGTACAAATAGGGTTGGTCGTGTGCACTCTTGCTAAGCTCGGGTCTAGCTCGCCGGATGGTCGGGGTTCTTCCTCACCTAATTGTACTATCGTACTCCACTACATTTAAATAGTGCACTTTACGGGAAACTATAAGTGATTATACAAAAACAAACTAAACTGAAATACTGATAGCGTCGACACGCCAAATAAAAGCCCTACTGAACCATTTCTATTTAGAGAGAACCTAGGTGTTGATTGCCCCTCTCTTCTGTACCCACCCTACCATGACAATGCGTTCGAGTTCTTGCATTGTCCCTTGATGAATCCTTTACTAAGATTTACCACATTTTATAAGATCCTGGCACGGATACTCGACAGACCATTTTTATGATTTTAAAGATTCATTTCAATTCAAAACGATTCATATTTTAATATAATGGGAGACTTCAATTTCAATATTCATTACGTTGCAGTTGTAGAAACACAACAATTGACTCAGGTTCTAATTTGTGGGTAATATTTCCTTAATCCTAATTATCATATAAGTTTAGTTATAAATTCATTATTTAAAGCATGAAAATTATTAGGGTATAGATATATATATATATATAAAAACGAGAGAATAAGAATGGAAATCGTAAACAAAAGCTAGATCAGACTGGGGTGCATTATACACACTGAGCAGACGGGTTTGAATCATTAAACGTTGTTTGCATATCTACACTTTCAAGCCAATGGCTCTTTTGACCAAACTACTTTTCGCTGTACATAATTACTCACTCCGGCGTTATTGTCTTACGCTGATCGTTGGGCCCAATGATGTCGTAGATGTTGACCGCAGCTGTTTAAAATATGGAAAATCATAAATATATAATGCATACAATACAATTACGCTACAAACACCGTCGCCTAGTCATCAGCCAGTTGTTTTGGTTTTCATAATACAGACAGAAATTTAATTGTTATGCTCTATCGCGAAAATTGAACCAAAAAGTAACAAACGAAAGACAATTTAGTGTGCATATGCACAATATGTATGTAGATATGTACGCGCGTAACATCAAAGAGGGGTGTTAATAAAGTTTCAGTTACATTACGTTAAACTGCTGATGTTTATGCGTTGGAACTTGATAATGAATTAAATGTAAATTGGACAAAACTCGATTCCGTGCGGCTGCTTTGTAGACTCTTGTCCGCCTGAAGTTGGTTAGAGGTCAACAGGTGCGATGTATATGGTTCCTGGCCGTACTGACGAATCTTCCGCAAAGCCTATATTTAGTTTTTTTATGACTGAGCAGCACTAAATATTCTTGGCGATTGAGGCTGATCTGGTTCACTTTGATCTTTGGAGATTCCGAACTCGGTGGTAATATAAGATCCAGAAAAGATGAATTATGGTTGGAGTTGGAGAGACCTCGACAACTGTACGCCTAAGCCAGCTCCCAGGGTAGTCTTCTCGAGACTATACCGCGATGGGGCAGCTTAGGTACACTTCCCTGCAACATAGGTTATGTCAGCACGTGCACGGCATTAATATGAAAACATACCTTTTTCCCCAAATATATCTGCACTAAATTCTTCTTATTCACTGACCACTGGACTGTACGGCACTTGTAATTATATGCTTCCAGCATATATATGTGGAAATATATATATTTTCCGGACAGCACTATATATATATGTGTGCACTGTGTATGTTGCTCGCACTCGGGAATTATCACGTCTTTACAGATCGATCAACTTTCTTCTTTTGTTCAAAGCAGTAATAGACGATGGACTGAGTAGCCTGTGCAGCAGAGCTTTTGAGCTTTTTACTAACTGATCTAGAACATTCGAGCAGCATTAGACGATCGTCTAATGCACAGCATAGTTTAACTGTGCAATCGTACGATTGCCGTCTATGCTTCCCACTGTCCGTCGCTTGCATGTGTGCGTGGGCGTTCGGACTTAAGAGCGGCTAAAGCTTTGATCCAACCTTAAGAGCGGCTAAAGCTTGATCATTTGAAAGATCACTAGGGGGTCTCACGAGACGAAAGAAGATAACCAATTCCCTATATTTTTGTGCTGGCTACTACACCACAGATATTTATACAAGACCTGCTCGACGAATAATTATCTGAAGAACCTGATTAGGAGAGATTATTTCCTGATCTGAATGTCTTTCAGATGATACACGCCGAGATATTTCTTGTTCTCATCGACCAATTCGTAATAGTACGGACTTCGCTTTTTAATTACCTGAGCGGGAATGAACATAGGGGCTAGTTTAGAGCTAAACTTTTTTACAGCACTACTTTGTGTGAAATTTCTAGCATATACCAAATCTCCAATCTTTAATTGTGTATCACGGCAGCGTAAATTGTATCTACGCGAATTTTCTTCGTGTGCCTTTTTGACATTCTTCTAGCCTGTTGCCGGATTAGCTGCAAGGAATCTGGGTTCTCTATTCTAGTATCGTCGTTCAAAAGGTCTAGTTTACGCAAGAGCGCGTAATCCTTCCCATTCAACATCATGTTTTGACCAAATGCTAGAAAATATGGAGAATACCCTGTACTCCTATGTAAGGTAGATCTCAATGAACCACTAATGGCATTCAGGTTACAGTCCCAATTGGAATGTTCGTTACCGATATAAGCTCGTATCGCAGCTATCACGGATCTGTTCAGTCGCTCGCTGGCATTCGCTTGCGGTGAATAAATAGCTGTGCATTTTTGGGTTATACCGAAGCTATTTAAAAATGCCTGAAAGTAGCTAGATATAAATTGGGATCCATTGTCTGACAAGATGACTTCTGGCACCCCAAATGTATAAAAGAGAGACCCTTCCAGATATTCACAGATCTTTGGGGCTGTAAATTTCTTCAGGGGACACAGAAAATGGAACTTGGTATTGTGATCGACAACTATGAGCAATCCTATGTTTCCCTTTTTCGTGCGTGGGTATGGTCCCAAGAGATCTATGTATAATTTCTGAAACGGCCTATCCGAAGTGAATGGTTTACCCATAGGAGGTCTAAGAATCATATTCGGACTCTTGGTCGTGCGACAAACGGTGCATTCAGATATGTACTTGCGCGTCTGGCTAACCATGCGAGGCCAGAATAAATATCTTTTAAGCTTCTCTATGGTTTTACTCATCCCACAATGTGCGGAGCTAGGGGCGTCATGAGCTTGATATAATACGTTCGTAATTAACCCTGACGGAACCCAAAGTTTCCATGATGCGTTCTCTTGAGACTCATCTCCCGAAGCGAATACTGTCCTTTTGAAAACTTGACCGTCTATCACTTTCAAGTCTGGGAACTTACTCTGATTCTGTTGAATGCTTTCTATTAAACTCAGATACTCAGCTGATTTGAATTGATCTGAGTCTAGATCAACCATGGCGTTTATTTACGTGAGCTCCTCTATAGCAGGTTCATCCTGACGCGATAGAGTGTCAGCGACAACATTCAGTGTCCCCTTTGTATGTAGGATATTAAATGTGCAACTACGCAATTTCATAGACCATCTGGCTAATCTACCCGATAAATCTTTTTGTTGCATTAACCATTTAAGTGCTGCGTGATCGGTTATGACTACGAAGTCCTGTCCCTCAATATAAGAGCGGAATTTTTGTATCCCCTTTATGACTGCTAAGCACTCTAGTTCGGTAACCGAATAATTACGTTGTGCCTTGGATAATTTTTCTGACATGTAAGCAATTGGCAATTCAGCGCCGTCGCGGTCTTGCGCTAAAACACAGCCGATTCCGTAAGTGCTAGCATCACAGAGCAAAATAAAAGGTTTTGAGTCAGGAGTTATCAAAATGGGTGATGCGGTTAAACAGGACTTTAAGGTCTCAAACGACTGTTGAGCATCCTCACTCCACTGTAAATCTTTTTTCTTCTTAAGCAACTCGGTTAGGGGAAAACTAACGGTAGCATAATTTTCAACGAAACGTCGGTACCAACCGGATAACCCCGAAAAATCGGCGCAGTTGCTTAACGGTAACTGGCACAGGGAACTTCGAGATGGCCTTGATTTTGTCTGGATTTGTCTTTATCTGACCATTACCAATAATAAAACCCAAATACGTGATTTCTTTTATGCAAAAGTTCGATTTCCCTATGTTAATGGTTAGATTTGCTTTGCGTAGACACAACGCTATCTCCTGTAACAACAGTAAATGCGACTCGAAGTCCTCTGATAAAACAAGTAGATCATCTAAATATACAAACACACGTGTACGAAGATGAGCTGGAATAACTCGATCCATTAGTCTACAGAGAGTTTGAGCGGCATTGCAAAGACCAAAAGGCATCATTTTATATTGATATAACGGTCGGTTAGGCACTGTAAATGCAGTGTACTGTCGCGATTGTTCATCCAACGGGATTTGCCAAAATGCGTGTTTCATGTCTAATCCAGTGATGTAACGAGCGGGTGGTAACCGACTTAGAATACCATCAATATGTGGTAACGGATATGCATCCCGTCTTGTAACCTTGTTCACCTCTCTTGAATCGAGACACAGTCTATATTTTTCGCCTTTCTTTACAAAAACGCAATTACTGCTCCAGGGACTAGTCGACTCACCTATAACATCGAGCGCAAGCATATTGTCCACCTCGGCAAACATCAATTTCTCAATGGCTGGTGATACCGGCCAATGTCGTTGCCTTACGGGAATAGCTGCTCCAACATCTATAGAGTGTGTGACTAAACTGGTACGGCCTAATCTTTCAGTAGCGAAAGATGGAAAATAACCTATCACTTTATCTAAGCGAATTCTCTCGTCTGCTGTCAATTTATGTAGGTTCGGTGGTTCTTCGACGTCATCCGTACCTCCAACATCTAATTCAGATACCTCTGCAGTGTGTGTGATTTTATCTAAAAATCCAAATTTTTGCCAGAAGTCTATCCCCAAATAGACGTCTTGCTTGAGTTCAGGAATAAGAAACATTTCTAGGTCTGCCGTGCATCCACGGTAATTAGTTTGTGTTACCAGCTTGCCTATAACCTTACTTTCAGTATCGTTAGCCGTTCGTATTGCTCCTGAACACTTTTTAATCTTGCAATGCGCCAATACAACTGATTGTGGCCCCCGAATCCAACAAAGCTACGTAATCACTGCCTTCAATGGTGACATTGGTATACAGCCTGTTATCCGAACTAAGAAATATAGCTGAAACAAACTTGTTCTTATTCTTGCGAACCATCTTCCAAAATTGTCTTAAACGTTTAGTTGAACGTTTGGGCTTTCTTACAAATTTAAAACTATTTTTCTTATCAAAAATTTTCTTACGCGTTGTTCTATAATTTGCTTCCCTTTCAGGTAAAGGAGTAAATGAATAATGATATGCCGTAGGCAAGGTTTCCTCTACTGTTTGTGAGCTGATCTTAAGCTTCCTTAAACTTTGGTCGTTCGTTAAACTAGTAGGTGATTCTTGCAAACTTTTTTCTAAGGATGTGTCTGCTTGTTGTTGCTTAACACATCCTTCTGCAGGTTTCCCGGAGGGTTACATTCGGGACATACCGCTTGTAAGTATCTTTTGTTCCACACCCGTAGTAAAAGATCTTACGAGGACCTACACAATCGTCAAATTTATGACCTTTGTTGTCACAGTTCCAGCAAGTTGGAACTGTCTGTGAAGTACGACGTTGTATTTGACACACTTCATTATGCTCGACCAAGTCATCGAATAGCTGCTCGCTATCGTCTGGACCTGACAATTCCAATACGTATGAGCGAAGAGGCCTTTGCTTGACCGATTTTATATCGTTATAAAACTGCTCGTGCTTACGTACCTCTCGTCGTAATAGCGATCTGTTGGCAATCTTTAAGTGAAGAAGCTCGTGGTGAAGAGTGGGCTTGGAATTTCTAATAAGTAGATTCACAACATCTTCTTCTGTAACCGAATTTTGAAGCCTAGCCCCGAGATCTTCGATAGCATATTGAAAGTCATCGAAGGATTCGTTTTCGCCCTGACGACGTTTCCTAATCTTTTCCCAGATATTATAGTCGGTCTCAACATCTTCAAATCTTCGTCTAAACTCTATACAAAACGTATCCCAATTAAAGTTTGGGTAGGTTCGATGGAATTTCCAGTACCAATCACTAGCTTTTCCCGCGAATAAAAGATACAAGTGATCACAAAGCAATTGATATTTGTTATAAAGATTTTGTTGCGTTAGAGAACGTACTCGATAAATGAACTCATCCATCCTCATGCATGTTTTTGAACCATCGAATTTAATGCGCCAATTCTGCATTATACTGGAAACTTTTGCTGGTGCTACGTGTGAGCTCGAATTACTTCGATTTGCACTCGCTCTTGAAAAATCTAAAAGAACTTCTGCGTGACTATCTCGTGCTTGACCGATACCCACGTTATTTGTTTGGTTAATGTTATTGTCACCGGAAACATCGGGTGTGATATGTTCTGGTTGTGTCAACTGGAGTGACGCTAATTGATTTTGAATCGAAGATTCAATTGTTTTGCTTAAAAATTAAGTTAGTTGTTCCATTAACTGAGCCTGTTGAATGCTTACAGCAGACTGGACGTAGTTAGCGATTTCCACTTGAGTGGTTATTGGAAGGGTTGTGTTGGTGGTTTCAGTTTCTGTTGGTGAGCGATCTAACCGGGATCGTTGAGTTGATCTCGTATTCATACCCCTTCTAATAAACTTTTGGCCCTTTTTAGGTCGATTAGACGTTCCGTCTATTGTGCTAAAAGATTCGTTAGCACTAGTTGGACGTGTTCCTTCGGCGTTAAGCTCGGCGAACAACGTGTTGTTAGAGAATGTTAGTGCCAGAGAAGAACAATCTAATGAACAGGTGGGACATTTTGGGTTTGTCCTAATCTGTTCCAAAATACAAAGTTTATGGAATTTGTGTCTACACGGGGTGTTGGCTATAATCTCACTAGTTCCCAATACTTCGTTGCAAATTCCACAAAATGGTTCTGCTTCCTGCAAAGCAGTTGTTATATCATCTGTACTTCGCCTTAAAGCCATTGTATATCAGACAATATTTAAGGAATTAAAGAAAAACTAATAAAAAAAAATTATATAAGAAGGTATTAATTGTAATAATAAGGTCTGTCTTTCCCACATGCCAGAATACTTACAAAATATCTATTTGGTTTCAGTAGGCTTTTCTATTTTCGTTAATATGGACTATTTATAGGTTAATGACCTCGTGCACTGAATCATTGGACAACTATCGCGATTTGGCAATATAAAATTGTAAATCAAAAAGTGCACTTTACGGGAAACTATAAGTGATTATACAAAAACAAACTAAACTGAAATACTGATAGCGCCGACACGCCAAATAAAAGCCCTACTGAACCATTTCTATTTAGAGAGAACCTAGGAGTTGATTGCCCCTCTCTTCTGTACCCACCCTACCATGACAATGCGTTCGAGTTCTTGCATTGTCCCTTGATGAATCCTTTACTAAGATTTACCACATTTTATAAGATCCTGGCACGGATACTCGACAGACCATTTTTATGATTTTAAAGATTCATTTCAATTCAAAACGATTCATATTTTAATATAATGGGAGACTTCAATTTCAATATTCATTACGTTGCAGTTGTAGAAACACAACAATTGACTTAGGTTCTAATTTGTGGGTAATATTCCCTTAATCCTAATTATCATATAAGTTTAGTTATAAATTCATTATTTTAAAGCATGAAAATTATTAGGGTATAGATATATATATATATATAAAAAACGAGAGAATAAGAATCGAAATCGTAAACAAAAGCTAGATCAGACTGGGGTGCATTATACACACTGAGCAGACGGGTTTGAATCACTATACGTTGTATGCATATCTTCACTTCAAGCCAATGGCTCTTTTGACCAAACTACTTTTCGCTGTACATAATTACTCACTCCGGCGTTATTGTCTTACGCTGATCGTTGGGCCCAATGATGTCGTAGATGTTGACCGCAGCTGTTAAAAAAATGTAAAATCATAAATATATAATGCATACAATACAATTACGCTACAAACACCGTCGCATAGTCATCAGCCAGTTGTTTTGGTTTTCATAATACAGACAGAAATTTAATTGTTATGCTCTATCGCGAAAATTGAACCAAAAAGTAACAACGAAAGACAATTTAGTGTGCATATGCACATATGTATGTAGATATGTACGCGCGTAACATCAAAGAGGGGTGTTAATAAAGTTTCAGTTACATTACGTTAAACTGCTGATGTTTATGCGTTGGAACTTGATAATGAATTAAATGTAAATTGGACAAAACTCGATCCCGTGCGGCTGCTTTGTAGACTCTTGCCCGCCTGAAGTTGGTTAGAGGTCAACAGGTGCGATGTATATGGTTCCTGGCCGTACTGACGAATCTTCCGCCAAGCCTATATTTAGTTTTTTTATGACTGAGCAGCACTAAATATTCTTGGCGATTGAGGCTGATCTGGTTCACTTGGATCTTTGGAGATTCCGAACTCGGTGGTAATATAAGATCCAGAAAAGATGAATTATGGTTGGAGTTGGAGAGACCTCGACAACTGTACGCCTAAGCCAGCTCCCAGGGTAGTCCTCTCGAGACTATACCGCGGTGGAGCAGTTTAGGTACACTTCCCTGCAACATAGGTTATGTCAGCACGTGCACGGCATTAATATGAAAACATACCTTTTTCCCCAAATATATCTGCACTAAATTCTTCTTATTCACTGACCACTGGACTGTACGGCACTTGTAATTATATGCTTCCAGCATATATATGTGGAAATATATATATTTTCCGGACAGCACTATATATATATGTGTGCACTGTGTATGTTGCTCGCACTCGGGAATTATCACGTCTTTACAGATCGATCAACTTTCTTCTTTTGTTCAAAGCAGTAATAGACGATGGACTGAGTAGCCTGTGCAGCAGAGCTTTTGAGCTTTTTACTAACTGTGCAATCGTATGATCTACGTATGATGCACAGCATAGTTTAACTGTGCAATCGTACGATTGCCGTCTATGCTTCCCACTGTCCGTCGCTTGCATGTGTGCGTGGGCGTTCGGACTTAAGAGCGGCTAAAGCTTTGATCCAACCTTAAGAGCGGCTAAAGCTTGATCATTTGAAAGATCACTAGGGGGTCTCACGAGACGAAAGAAGATAACCAATTCCCTATATTTTTGTGCTGGCTACTACACTATTGAATGTTTGTCTGGAAATAGTTGGGCATACTTTCAGGCGCCGGGGCTTGATTTAATTAGAAAATTGTTTAGTTGAGAACTACTTGGCCGAAAGCGGTGTGCTTCAGGCCAAATTGCTAATTGAGCCAAAGAGGAGCATTAAAAATTCATGCCACCTGCTCCCCTGGCGGTCGGTTGTGGATTTCGAAACTCAATTATAATGGAATTTCCCACAAATAGGCCACTTGGGCCCCCCTCCACATAATAATGATGCCAATAAGCAAAACAGCAGCCAGAACAAGAACAGTTTACATGTGGCCCAAACAAATTATTACAGACCTAATGACCCAATATATAAATTTCAGGCACAGGCACATCCCTTGCTGATAAGGATATTCAGGGGAGGAGGGCGGTACGGATGGGTAGGAGTGCTCGGGCGAACCATGGAACATGTAAAATATCTTCCTCATTGCGTAGCGCATTATCTGGGTCGCAGGGACACAAATACAACAAAAATAAAGAAATTGCCTCTAATTTATGAGAGGTAAATCCCCCACACACGCTCCTACATTCTCTGGCAAATAGATAGCCCAATTTTCAGTAGCTGCTAATATTTTAAAAGAGCCATTTTTTTGGGTTTTTGTGGGGTCCATAAATAGGCACAAAAAAAACATTATTTTATGGCTTAGCGAGAGGCAGGAAGGAGCATACTTTTGGGGGGAAAAAGCAGCGCAGCAGCAGTGCATCATAGATACACAAATACCAAGGCACACATGTGTGTGTGTGTGTGTGTGTGTATGTTCTCAAGTGGCTGCATTCTTAAATTGGATTAAGTGGGCAAAACACTCTTATTCTTTCTCTATTTTCCGCTTGAGAGAGCTTGAATTTAGTTAAGAGAAAATATTAAAGCACTGTATTTATTCGGAAATTCAGAGAAAAAGAACTGAAGATGTGGTCCGAGCAAGCCGGATGCAAGAATGAAGTCTTCTAGGACATTTTACAGTGTGTTATTACAGGACTTATTATGTACCCATCAAAGGATAGAGTTAGATCCGTTCTGGGGTAAATAAAAGCGATAAATTACCATCCTTCAAGCCCCATATTGTCTCCATATTCATGCTCTTCGGCCATTCATCGATCTCGATGGTGGGAGGCTCGATCTCAGGGGGAGTCAGTTCTCTGATGCCAAATGGAACATCCCAGACAATAGACCCGTTTTCTGCCATCTTTTTGATTGGTTTTCACAGTGTTGTTAATATAATTAAATTTCCTGTGCAGGAAATTGCTCTACTCATGCAACAACAAAAAATAAACAATAAAAAGAAAAATACATCATCCGTAGAGGAAAAATATTGATGCCACTTTAGAGATGGAGAGCGGAATGTAAAGAGGATAAGAATAAGTTTCTCATCGAGTGGGAGGGAAACCCTCTTAAGACAACAGAGAGAGAACGAATCATATGTAGAGGCCCTGGATTTCAGCAGGGCATTAAAGGTTTTCCAAAAGGAAAAAAGGGGCAAGGACAAGCGATTACCATTGGCACTCTAATAAGCTATGGAAAAACCCCTCAAATGTATTGAGAATTTCACACAAAAAAAGAGCTGCCATTACCTCTGAACCCAGGTAACCCGGGAGCCTAGTAGGCAGTAGTTGAGGGCCAACTGGGAAGGGGAAAGGGCCAAGGCAAAGGCAGCTCCTATCCATGAATGACGGGGACGGGTCGCCCAGCAGCACAGGCAATAAACATTTCATTGAAGACGCAACAAAAAACGCATGGCACAGGGCAGCAAAACAGAGGGGGAGGGCCGGCTGGCAAGCGTTTATCAGAGCTACAGAACGCGCAGGTCCCCACAACGCAGTAAAAATGAACCCCCAGAAGTCATAAAAATTGAAAGCTCGCCTGGAGTATATCTCCCCCTTCGCAGGGCAGAAAACAACAAAAAAAAACATGGTGGGGAAAACGAAAAGAGAAATATGTATATTAAAGAAAATTGAATATGCCCAGAGGCGTACCGAGACAGCACAACAGAAAGCCAGGTGTATCGACTAAAGGATACCCATTAGTAGGGGAAAACCAGCCATGGAGATTTACTATCTTGGTGGATAATCAAGCTAAGGCTGCAGCTTGTATCTTTTACTCCCCGATATCCCAAAGGGATGCCAGGGGACCAGCGACTAGCGAAAACCAATTTCGTTTTGTCCCTCCCGCCCCCTGCACCCTGTCCACCTGCTGGAGCTTCCTTTCGCTTGAAAAATGTAAATTGTATCTCAACGTTAAATTGCTGGCTATAGATACAGATACAGATACAGATTCTGGAATGGCCTGGCACAGTTTTAGTTCAGTTTTCATCGCATGCGATTTTTATGTGACACAAAATCTGTGGACTTTTACGACCCGATACGAAAAGAAAACCAAAACTAACATTAAGCCAATTGTTTGAGATGCCAAGCTTTTTTGGCACCTATGTGTTTCAAAAATGAAAAGAGATTTCGGGTTAAACTTTATAATTCGTATTTAATCTTGGTGGCTTAGCGGAAGCCGATTGCTTGCTATTGCCAGATAAACCTTATGCGAGATCGATATGCAACCAATGCGCAGAGGGGTTAGCATAGAACTAAACTATAGACGACGGCGTTAGATCAAAGTGATTGCCGAAGTGGCGGCAGCAGATCAAAGTAGTTGCCGAAGTGGCGGCGGGAGAGAGCCCCTTTAGCGGGAGAGCGCAGCAGCTCTGCAGAACGTCAACGTTTTACAACATAGGCGGCTCTCTCTGCTCATACAATAATAATGTTAAAGTTACGGTTATTCTTCAGCGGCGGGCCCGAACATACTCCCCCCGTTGGGAGCTAGTCTCTCAACAGATTCCTTAAGGGGCAGCAAACATAGCCGAGTGACGGCCCTCCTGATGTTTCCTGAGGATGTCTCCAGGTCAGCGACGCGACACCCTCCGTCCTTGCCCACAACGACATCGACCACTCTAGCCAGTGGCCAACGCATTGGAGGAAGATTTTCGTCCTTCACCAGAACGAGGTCGATCTTGCAGATGTTTTGCGCGGGGTACGCCACTTCGCGCGCTCTTGCAAAAGAGTGAGATACTCTTCGCGCCAACGGCTCCAAAATATTTTCTGTAGTTGGGTGACCCGCTGCCAGCCATCCAGACGATTGTAGTTCAGCTTCGTTAGGTCAGGCTCGAGGATTTGCTCATGGGGGCCGCCTAAAAGCAGATGAGCAGGAGTCAAAACGTCTAAATCATCAGGATTTTCTGAAAGCGAGAGCAAAGGGCGAGAGTTAACAATTGCAGTGATCTGACAGATCAGAGTGGACAGTACCAACTGAGCGGTACAGGTGATATTTTGCGGTCTTCACGGCCGCTTCCCACAACCCGCCAAAATGCGGAGAGCGAGGTGGGATGAAACGCCAGTCGATCGAGTCAGCCAAGCAGGATTCGTGGACCTCCTTCATATGCGGTTCGCTCAGACAAAGCTTCTTTAGCTCCAGAAGCTCGTTCTTGGCCCCAACGAAGTTTGTCGCATTGTCCGACCAAATTTGACTTGGCCTTCCTCGAGTGGAAGTAAAACGCTTTAGTGCGCCTAGAAACGATGCGGTGGTCAAATCCTTTACGAGCTCCATGTGTATAGCCTTAGAAGTGAAACAGATGAATACGCTAATGTAGCACTTGATCGGAGGCCTCGTGCGGATTTCTGATCGGTAGATAAAAGGTCCACAGTAATCTACTCCAGTGACTTCAAAAGCTCGAGATCCTTCCAAACGTTCCTTAGGTAGGTCTCCCATGATGTGTTCGACCATGCGCGGCCTAGTCCTGAAGCATCTCACACATCTGCTGACGATCCTTGACACTGCCTTAACACCTCCAATGGGCCAATATTCCAGCCGAATTTTGGAGAGCAAGACGCGAGGTCCGGCATGGATGTTTCTTTCATGATAATATCTTATCAGCGCAAAGGTAATGGAATGTCCCTTTGGCAGAATGAGCGGGTGCTGAGCGTCAAATCCTAGCGATGAGTTGCCAAGACGACCTCCAACTCTAAGTAGTCCAGAATGATCGAAGAACGGGTTGAGCGAACTAATAGAACTGGATTTCATGACTTGACCATTGCGCCGAATCTCCTTTATGTCCATCCACAAATTTGCCAGCTGAATGTGTCGATGCGTTCCTTGCCGAATATCAGAAACGGTGAGTCCTGGATGCCTAAGACGATGTATAAATTTATGCATGTAGGCGAATGTGCGCTGCATGCGAAAGAATGAATTCGCAAATTTGCATCCGAATGTGAGATCGGCATGTGGAGACGTGATTAGCAATCCTCTCTTGCGAAGCTCCAAAGTTGCTATGTTGTTAGATGGAGATACAGGCCACTTATCCTTGGAGCCTAGCAAAAAGGATGGGCCGTGAAACCATAGCTCTGACTGGATAAGATGGTTGGGAAGCGAGCCTCTCGAGAGAATATCAGCAGGATTTAAAGATGGGGGAACATAGCGCCATTCCATGGCTGCCGTCAACTCCTGACTTGATGCTACTCGATTTGCCACGAAAACTTGAAATTTAGCTGGCTCGTCCCTAATCCAAGATAATGCTGTTGACGAATCCGACCAGCAATAGAACCGACCTGTAAAGATTCCCATGTCCTTTACATTCTGCATGATTTTCGCAAGCAAATGGGCTCCACTTAATTCCAGCTTAGGAATCGATATAGTCTTTAGCGGCGCCACTCGCGACTTTGAGCACAAAACGTGGCTCGAAGACTGGGCTTCCCTGGACACGACATACACGCAAGCGCCATATGCTTCTAAGCTGGCATCACAGAATTCGTGAACTTCTGTAGCCACACTAGAACGAAGAACCAAGCGAGGAAATGAGATCCGAGAAATGCTTGCCAAAGTATTTCTCAAGTCCATCCAAGTTGAATGCAACGCTGAGGGTAGGCTTTCATCCCAATCCAAATTTTCTCTCCAAAGCTGCTGAAGAAAGATTTTGCACCGGACAATGACTGGATTTATCAATCCAAGAGGGTCGTAGAACCGCGCAATCGTAGATAAAACCGACCGCTTTGATGGCTTTGAGTTTGTGTCCAGTGCGGACAAGGCAAAAAGCAGCTGATCCGAAGCAGGGTCCCACGCTAAGCCGAGAGTTTTGGCAATGTCGCTTCCATCATTAAACTTTAGGAACTTCTCTATGTCATCTTCAGGGGTTCCCTCAAGTACTACCTGGTGACTGGAGCACCATTTCCTAAGTCTAAAATTACCACGGGACAGTAAAGCTGATGTTTGGTGCATCTTGTCCATGACCTGTGCGACCGAATTACCGCCCGAAATAAGGTCATCCACGTAAAACTCCTGCCGCAGAGCAGCTGAGCCAAGAGGGTAGGACTCACCCTCGTCGATGGCCAGCTGGTGCATTGCGCGGACCGCTAAAAATGATGCAGCCCTCATCCCGTAGGTGACGGTGTCTAATGTGTAGACTTGAACCTCGGACTCGATGGAATCTCGCCATAGGATGCACTGATACAAATTGTCGGGTGGAGACACTCGTACGCAGCGGTACATTTTACAAATGTCCCCAGTGAGAGCGACTGGATATGTTCGAAAGCGAATCAATATGTTAAACAATGCAGGCTGAATAACAGGGCCTGTCATCATCACATCATTTAGAGAATATCCAGTTGATGTAGCTTGAACCGTCGATAAGCCTGAGCATAAGATTCTCCTAAACGATCAGTATTGTTATTTAGCGGCAGACGAACTGCATACTCCCCGGATGGCAACCGTGAAAGGTGGCTTACGAAATGTGCTTCACAATCGTCTTCTTCTTTGGTATTCAACCCAGCCTCCACACAATTCTCGACTTCCCAAAACATACGAAGAGTTTTATCCAACCTTGCTTCCATCTCATACCTTCTGTCCACCGCCAGATACGATCCACCCAAGCCGGGTCTTCTGCAGAAGAGGCAGTCCATCGGTGAGTTTGATTTGCCCTACGCAGAGGAGATCATAAAAAACGCTCGCACCAATGAGAAGATCAACCCGTTGAGGATTGAAAAATGCAGGATCAGCGAGCTGAATGTTAGATGGAATACGCCAATCGGATACATTTACTGTCATACTTGGTTGAGAATCGGTAATCGTGGGGGCGATGAGAGCAGTAAGTGTAGTTGTGTAAGCAGAGGTGCGAGAATGCATACAAATGCTTATGGTGGATCCCTCAGTAGAAACGCTGGTATCGCCTAGCCCAGACACAAGTTCAGACGATTGAGTTCTCCTAAGCTGAAGCTGCTGGGCGAACCTGGATGTGACGAGATGCAGCTGCGATCCTGAATCTAAGATGGCACGACAAGGAACTAAAACGCCAGACCGATTCTTTACGAGAACCACGGCTGTAGCCAGAAGCACGACATCAGAGTGAAGACCTTGGGCAGCAAGAGAGGTAGACGAAGGTAGAGACGAGCTGCTAGCAGAATTTTGAGCAACGGAAAGAGTGTCCGGTTGAACGGCCAGATCGGGAGGAGTAATACCTGGGCAGCCTTGTGTTGTGGGCTGTATACTATCGAAGTGCAACAAACTATGATGCCTACCGCCGCATACTCGACATTTTCCACTATTGCATGCGCGGGTCCGGTGCCCCGGCTTTAGGCAATTGAAGCATAGGGAAAGCTTCTTCACTTCTTTGTGGCGCAGCAACGGTGAGAGATTTCCGAATATCTTGCACGAGTATATTCCATGGCCCGCTGAGTGGCAAAAGACGCATACAGACGGGTCGGCGGAAGAGTTGGAAGCTACAAACGTTTTCTTAACCTGCGTATAGGAATGGTTTTTTCCCACCTGATCGCTACTAGCGTGTGTCGCTGTAGCGTATTCCAACCGCTCCATTTTCTGGCAGCGTTGCTGCAAGAATTCGAAGAATTCCTCTGCGGTAGGTATAGCATCCGACGATGTGTGCTCCTCCCATTTGGTTTGCGTCTTCGAATCAAACTTCTGCAGCAGCATGTTGATGACCATGAATCCTGAAATCTCCTCAGCAGCTCCCAATGTCTGCAACGCTCGCATGTGTAAATTGACTGCATCCGAAAACTCCCGAAGCCTTTTAGCAGAAGGCGAGTCTACCCTCTTTAGCCCAAGAATCTTCTTGATGTGTGCCTGGAAAACAAGTCTTTTGTTATTAAAGCGTTTATTAAGTATATCCAGAGCCGCACGATAATTGGCACTGGAGAGCTCTAACGATCGAACCGAATCCAAAGCCGCATCAGCGAGGCAAGAGCGAAGGTGCTGGAATTTCTCGATGTCACTGAGATCCGCATCCGCTTCAATCACCGATTTGAACATTGCCATAAAATCCGAGAACTCGACGTATCCACCAGAAAATTTAGGCACCTTCAGCTCAGGAAGTCGCTGCTTGTGAGCCATGATGATGGCGCTATGTCCGGAATGGCTTGGCAGAGTCGTAGAATGGGCAGCGGCGTGTGACTGGCTTACTTCAACAGCAGCCAGCAACTCAGCTTTCAACGATATGAAAAGAGTATCGAAGATTTCGCGCAGCTCACTCCCAATCTCGTTTTGATCGAGAGCCTCCAACTCATTATGGGCCTTATTAAATTCCTCTCGAATTTCTGCCAACATATCAAGGCGCACCTCGACTTCCGCGGCGGTCAGCTTATCGATTTTATTCCCCGCGAAGGATTCGCCAAGCCTGTGCAATCGATCATATAATGACTGACTCAGTCTGGAATCAGCCACCACAATATTTCCGCCCGCGCCTGTATTCGGATCGTTGTCCATGTTAACCGTTGTGCAATTCGACACAACAACGGAAAATGAAATACCGCTTAAGCGACGATGTATAGACGCGAGAGCGAGAATGCAAGACACGAAAAGTCAAGAACCGCGGCTGCAGCTGCGCAGAGAATGAGAGATTCGACGCTTAAAGTACCGGAATTTGTCTATAAATATTCCAGCCGCACTCTCACTGAATTTGCACTTTAAACTTTTTTTCAACGTGCACCCAAATGTATTTGTTGGTAGTTAAACTACGCAACAACAAAATATTGTATAAATAATAAGTGTTTTAACGGAACGCGATTAAGCAATGGTTTTATATCACGTCGGGGTCACCAATGTTTGAGATGCCAAGCTTTTTTGGCACCTATGTGTTTCAAAAATAAAAAGAGATTTCGGGTTAAACTTTATAATTCGTATTTAATCTTGGTGGCTTAGCGGAAGCCGATTGCTTGCTATTGCCAGATAAACCTTATGCGAGATCGATATGCAACCAATGCGCAGAGGGGTTAGCATAGAACTAAACTATAGACGACGGCGTTAGATCAAAGTGATTGCCGAAGTGGCGGCAGCAGATCAAAGTAGTTGCCGAAGTGGCGGCGGCAGAGAGCCCCTTTAGCGGGAGAGCGCAGCAGCTCTGCACAACGTCAACGTTTTACAACATAGGCGGCTCTCTCTGCTCATACAATAATAATGTTAAAGTTACGGTTATTCTTCAGCGGCTGGCCCGAACAGTCTTTTTGTTCTTAGTTCAATTTTAAAGTCTCATATCTAGTTTTAAGCTTATATGTAAATAATGCACTACAATTCATTGACGTTTTAACTTCTTAAATTTATTTTAATTCGTACTTAGTACTTGATATCGTTAGGACACAACCAACAGTTTCAATTAAGTATCTCGTTTTCCATTTTTTATGTTTTAGAAGTCGGGGCTGAAAAACAATAATCAATTTTACTTATGTTGTCCATTATAATTTTAAAACCTATAAAATACACACCATTTTTAAGTATTTCACATATTATTATGTAAAAACATAAGGCTTTCAACCTTATTGGGCGTCAAAAGCGTTCGTCTTTTGCGGACTATTTCTCCTGCTGCAGAAAATAGGCGCTCTTATGGCACCGACGTGGCCACCAAACAAAGACGTTTTAACGCATATTCGTATAGTCGTGGATATACATTTTTTCGCTGCGTCCACCAGATCAAAGGGTCCTGCTTTCTATTGCTGTCCTCTTCTGCTAGGTATTTATCTACCTCTCTAATGGCAGCAGCCGTGTTACAGCTTGGCTTTGTTATTAGGTTATACTGCTTGTCATACTCGTCCCAAATGCCACTTTTGGTTGGCGACGTTTTGACGGTTTCGATTTGTGAAGACAGATCATCAGCAACATTATCAACCAATCCCGTTTGAGCGATCTTACATTGTAGAGCTGCAACTGTTTTTTCATAGCATTCATCGGACCTAAAACCCCGTTTTTTAAGTCTTGGGTCTAGTATGGTGCTCTCTGCATACAAAATATTATTTTCCAAAACGTACGGTCAACTGCTCTTTGAGTTTTTCTACGACTGCCCGTAGAAAATCATCTTTTGGAATAGCTTAGGCTATGGATTGATGCAGCAATGTGGCCATTATAATAACAATTTATAAGGTGACATTTTTCTCTGCTGAAATTTCAGTTGTTATTTCAGAAAATGGCTTCAGCACTGGCAATAATTTCCCATTCTGCCTGGGTCAGTAGTAGTTAAGGGCGTAGAAGGGAAATGACCACCATAACTCCATCTTTTAAAATAGACAAGCGCTGAAACATGTTGAGTTCCAACGTGTAGGCACATCTTGTGTCAGCTTAAGGTCGGGAAGATTTAATTGGCTATTAATTTCTTTGAGCTTCTTGAATCCGGATGAGCTGCGATTGAAAAATTCTACAATTGCCTTTGCTTTGACCCTTACAAGGTCAATTGGTCCCAGTGCTTTCTGTACAATGATGTTCAAAGTGTGGGCAAAGCATGGAATATGGCGCCAATTTCCCAATTTTATCGCTGATACGATATTGGCAGCATTGTCTGATGCAATTGCAGTTATTTTATCTAAAATTTTCCAATCAGCTGCAACGCTCTGAAGAAAAGAGCAAAGATTGAGGCTTGTGTGCCTCTCACCGAACGCTTCACAAGCTAGCATATGCGAAGATAGTTCCATATTCGTCTTGTCTATGAAGTGTGCGGTTACAGCTATGTAACTCTCATTGGTGAGCGATGTCCATCCATCAGTTGTGAGACAAACTCCAGATGCAGATGCTATCTTCTCTTTCACATTGGCAATTAACTCACAGTGTATATTTGGAAGTAGCACATTAGACAGCGTTTTACGTGTGGGCAACTTATATCCAGGGCAATTTGAAACGTCCTCTATCAGCTTCTTAAAATCCGGCTCCTCCACGATCCGGAGAGCATGATGGCCTTTGGAAATCATTCGCACTAACTGTTTGTCTAATTGCTCACTTTTACGCGCTGTCGGTGGCTTCTGAACAAATGCAGTTATTTCTTGCTGCGATGTTGTGGCGGCAGAATAACTGGCTTCATTACTTCCTTGTCGTTCAATTTCATCGAGAAGCTGGGTGTTTCAACTTCAAATGCCGTGTTAAATTGCTCTGTGAACCTCCGGCTATACTCAAATCCGACTTGCAGTACATGCACTTTGCCTTTTTGTCATCTATGGCATCGAAGTGATTCCATAAAGCACTAAATTTACGTTTAAGCGACATTTCAAAACAGTTTAAATTTCTTTTCAACTTTTTTGCCAGAGTCCGCCACAACAAAATGTGAAAAGAGCTGCCATACCAACTCAAAAATAGCGAACAAAACGAAATGAGCAAAACAAAAAGAGCTGCCATACCAGCTCAAACATAGCGAACATGAGGAACAAAAACGAACAAAAACGAACGATGAACAAAAAAGAACGACAGATGAACAAAAAATAACGATGAACAAAAAAGAACGAACGGAAAAGAACGATGAACAAAAAAGAACGATGAACGAAAAAGAACGAATAAGATGAACCTATTCAGTTCGTTCACTTCCATGAATAGTTAATTTTTGTTCGTTCGTTCATGAACAACCCAACACTACTGCACAGGGCGTGCATCAAGCGTACAGACTTCATCGCTTAATGATAGTGACAGTCCCTCGCGACAGGTTACGAAAGTTCTCTTATTTTTCAGACAGTTCCAGACAAATTTTGCTTTTTTTCCGAATAAAAAAAATGTAAATCTAAAAAATAGAGAGAATAGATGTGCTTCCAGCAGCTGATTCGAAAGGAATGAGATATCCCAAGGCTCAAACTCTGGCAGGGAAACATTGCCTGCTGAGATGCGAGGAATTTATGAATTTCCGAACAAAACGAAGAATAGGTCTCAAATCGAGGGAAGTATTCCACAGACATACATTCATATTTCGCGTAATCAAAAGAAACAAAAGATTTATCCCTCATCGGAATCGGATTGATTTGTCGGCTTGAGGCTGCCAAAAACCTTGGCCGGTATGGCCTTTTGTTCGAAGCGCAGTTTTTTCATGATGAGGCCCTCGTCAACGGTTTTGGTTGTGGCCTGGCCTGCCTCGGCCTGGTCTCCACTCGGCTGCTGCGGGTCCTACTCCTCATCGTCGTCGTCATCCTCGCTGTCGCCAATATCAATCTCATCCGGATTGACGACTGTATTTTCCTTGCCCTTGGCCCCGCCCTGGGTCTCGTAGCCTTCTCGTAGATCTCCCTGGTGCGTGGTATAATGTTACGGCTACGGGCTGGTTAGATCTTGTTGGCAATGCAGCCTCAGCAGGAAAGGGAATCGGGGTTAGTGCACTATACTGCGCTCTGGGCTCAACTAGCCGGATGGGGTCGGGGTCTTTCCTATCCCTATACTTCCTGGTTCTCGCCATATTATAAAAATTTAAGTGCACTTACACAGAATCTACTTTGATCAAAACAAAAAAAAAACAAATGTAATCAATCCCTGGTCGGCATAGATGGCAAGAATTTAGTGATCCTAGGTGTAGGAGATCACTAGTTCCTCTATACCCTCCCTACCTTCGGCAATGCGTGGAACGATGTTGGCATGGCCCCTAACGTAACTACCGCTGCATTATTACACTCGATGCATCATTGGCATTATGTACTTAGACAGAATGGTTGTTATTTATTCCAAATTCATGTTAATTCAAAATAGTTCTATTAATCAAGATTCAAAAGATTCATATATAACAAAAGGTTCATTAACTTAAGAATATAAAATACAATTCATAGCAAAACTGAGCCTTTTTACTCACGAAGGTCAACATTTCCATTCAATACGAAATTACTGATCATTACCAAATTCAAACACTTTCCTTGACGAGCTCGTTGGGCCCAATGAACTGCTTCGGTAGCTGTGGAACAATATTAATTATATAAAAATAGTAAAGAATTAAAGAATGACATTTTGGCCGACATTGCCAGAGTGAATCAAGGCTTAACATTGAGTGGATTAGGAAAGGAATTAAGACATATGATAAAGAAATTAATTCTATAGGAAAGATATTCCTTAATATAACTGTATATGTTTATATGATTTTACATTTAAAGTCAAATTTAATTGCAGTGCAAACACAAGAATGCAAGCAAAAGAAAAGAACAAGACAAAGCAAAGAGAATGTCGATGATCAAATTAATGCACGTTTATATGTGTGTGCATACGCACGCATATGTCCGAATTCTCTTCGAACGAAAGCTCGCTCTTGGCGTGTGAGCTATCACGCTCTCCCTTTCATTACGCTGCACCGCTGCTATACCCTGCCATTTCGCGGGTATGTTCGTACTCACGAATCGATGATCACATGTTGTCCACGACACAGGTCACCCTAGATTCCGATTCCTGATCTTGTATTCACATCTTCTGCACAATTTTAGCTGACATAAATTTCCACTTTAATTCCTAAGCGTTGTCGATTCCGCATCACGGATGTTGAGTTGCATCTCGCAAGATACGATTAGAGGGCATTCAAAAGTCGATACAGATCGTCCGTACAACGGAAACGCTGGTAATTCGACGCGGCCAAAAATAAGACACTGGTGGTTTCAGGGGAGGGGGGGGGGGGGTTAGGCGTGAGAGCGCCAAAGCACGGCAGACCTCCAGTGACCAAGAGATTCTGTAATAGATTCGGAATTCAGTGAATTTACCAAACCTGCTTTCCTCTATAATCACCTTCTTTTTCTCTACGTAGCACTTTGCACTTTCACCACACAATATAGCTTGATCTTGCTTTTTAGTCGATTCTCCGCCGACTTGCAGTTATGTAATTTGGTATGTATTATGTAATACAGGGACACGTGAACTTCCACTAGAGTTTGGCACTATTGGCACAGGCACAACCGAAGTGTTTTGGGAGAAAAAATGGAATTGATCCGCGTGTTCACCGTCGCTGTCGGCTTAAGCGGCCTGGACGAGGTTTAACGGGACCCTTCCATGGAATTCGGTCTCGAGAGACGAAAAAGAACATTCGAGCAATTAAAGCTCCATATTCGAAGTAGCTGTTTTTAAAGCCTTGGTGTTCGAACTAATCAAGTTGGCGCGTGATTTGAATCTGCTTGAATTGGCTGAATTGTTTAGACGCGTTGCTTTGGGAGAAATTGCGAACGTAAACCTGATCTCCGACGTTGAATTGTATGTTTCTACTCCTCAAATTGTATACCCTCGCGTTGGTTGCATGAGCCCTTGCATTGTTGACCTTTGCTGCATACCTTGCCAGCTGCAGAGCATCGGGGTAATTAACTCTAGAATCATCTGATAGCAAGTTAAGTTTCCTGAGCAATTCGTAATCCTTGCCATTCAAAATCATGTTTTGCCCAAACGTAAGGAAGTAAGGAGAATATCCGGTGGTTGTATGTAGACTAGATCGAATAGCACCGTTAATCTCATTCAGTCGTTGATCCCAGGTAGTGTGATCTTTCCCCACGTACGCCAAAACCGATCGGTTTAAGCGCTCGCTTGCATTCGCTTGAGGCGAATAAAAAGCGGTTCAAATATGTTTAATTGAAAATCGAGTTAGAAAAGCCTCAAAGAATCCTGATCGAAATTGAGAACCATTGTCCGTTAAGACGGATTCCGGCACTCCAAACGTAAAGAAAATGGAATTTTCTAAGTACTCGCAAATCTTTCCGGAAGTGAATCGTTTCAATGGACAGAGGAAATGGAATTTTGTACAATGATCCACGATTATTAATTATCCGATATTCCCTGCCTTTGAACGAGGGTATGGACCTAACAGATCCATGTAGAGTCGTTGAAACGGTCTCTCTGATTGCATTGGCTTTCCCAATGGTGGTCGTAATACTATATTGGGACTTTTGGTCTGTTTACAAATGACACAATTATTCACATACTCTCGGATTTGAACCAACATCTTGGGCCAGAACAGGTATCTCTTAAGTTTTTCAACGGTTTTACCCATCCCGCCATGTGATGCGCTAGGAGAATCATGGGCTTGTTTGATAACACTACTCACTAGGCCAGAGGGTACCCATAATTTCCACGACTGGTGGTCAGATTCAGAATCTCTAATCGAAGCTTCGGTGCGTTTGTATACATAGCCATCTGTTATTTTTAAATCTGGAAGTTTCTCTTGGTTCTGCTGAATGCGTTCAATTAAATCAAGATATTCCAACGAAGTGAAATGCTCGGACTCTAAATCGATGATCGGCCCTAGATCTATAAACTCATCTACTGACGATTCATTTTGCCTTGACAGAGTGTCAGCAATAACATTTTGTGAACCCTTCCGGTGTTCAATGCGAAAATCAAAACCCTGTAACTGTATAGCCCATCGCGCGAGCCTTCCAGACAAATCCTTTTGTCGCATCAACCACTGCAATGCTGCATGGTCGGTTATTACTAAGAATTCCTGGCCTTCTATGTAAGCTCGAAATTTCTTAATTCCCTTAATAACTGCTAGACATTCTAGTTCTGTAACGGAATAATTCCGTTGAGCTTTGGATAACTTAACCGACATGTATCCAATTGGCATTTCGAAGCCTTCTTCATTCTCTTGAGCTAGGACGCACCCGAGACCAAAAGAACTAGCATCACACAACAAGATGAATTTCTTAGAAAAATCAGGAGTTCTGAGGATTGGAGCTGACGTTAATCTTCGTTTCAATTCTTCAAAAGCATTGGTTGCGGTTTCATTCCATATTAAGGAAGTATTCTGTTTCTTAAGCATCTCGGTCAATGGATAGCTCACGGAGGCATAATTCTCGACGAAACGTCGATACCATCCGGATAAACCGAGAAACCGTCGTAACTGCTCTACCGTTGTTGGAATTGGGAAGTCGTTGATTGCCTGAATCTTAAATGAATCAGTCTTGATCTGACCATCCGAAATTATGAAACCGAGATATTTAATCTCTGATATTCGCTTTTCTTAAGCATAGTGCGATTTCTTGCAAAAGAATCAAGTGCGAATCAAAGTCATCCGATAGAACAAGCAAGTCATCGAGATATACAAAAACTCGATTCCGTAAATGTGGGGGTATGACAAGGTCCATTAAGCGGCATAAGGTCTGAGGTGCATTCCTGGCCTTCTATGTAAGCTCGAAATTTCTTAATTCCCTTAATAACTGCTAGACATTCTAGTTCTGTAACGGAATAATTCCGTTGAGCTTTGGATAACTTAACCGACATGTATCCAGTTGGCATTTCGAAGCCTTCTTCATTCTCTTGAGCTAGGACGCACCCGAGACCAAAAGAACTAGCATCACACAATAAGATGAATTTCTTAGAAAAATCAGGAGTTCTGAGGATTGGAGCTGACGTTAATCTTCGTTTCAATTCTTCAAAAGCATTGGTTGCGGTTTCATTCCATATTAAGGAAGTATTCTGTTTCTTAAGCATCTCGGTCAATGGATAGCTCACGGAGGCATAATTCTCGACGAAACGTCGATACCATCCGGATAAACCGAGAAACCGTCGTAACTGCTCTTCCTTTGTTGGAATTGGGAAGTCGTTGATTGCCTGAATCTTAAATGAATCAGTCTTGATCTGACCATCCGAAATTATGAAACCGAGATATTTAATCTCTCTCATGCAGAACTTAGATTTTCGAACGTTGATAGTGATATTCGCTTTTCTTAAGCATAGTGCGATTTCTTGCAAAAGAATCAAGTGAGAATCAAAGACATCCGATAGAACAAGCAAGTCATCGAGATATACAAAAACTCGATTCCGTAAATGTGGGGGTATGACATGGTCCATTAAGCGGCATAAGGTCTGAGGTGCATTTGTCAGACCAAATGGCATGACCTTATATTGGTACAGTGGACGATTCGGAACGGTAAACGCAGTATACGGTCGTGATGGCTCGTCCAATGGTATTTGCCAGAAAGCATGTTTCATATCAAGACCAGTTATATACCGCGCTGGAGGTAAGCGGCTTAAGATCCCGTCAATATGTGGTAAGGGGTAAGCATCCTTCCTCGTGTATTTATTGATCTCGCGAGAGTCTAAACACAACCGAACCTTATCACCTTTTTGAACAAGAACACAATTACTACTCCAAGGACTGCAAGAAGGTTCTATGATATCGAGAGCTAACATGTTATCTACCTCAGCAACCATAAGTTTTTCGCGCGCAGGGGAGATTGGCCAGTGTCTTTGTTTAATCGCCTTAGCATCACCTACGTCGATCGAGTGCGAAATAATGCTGGTTCTGCCCAATCCGTCTCGTTCGTACGAAGGAAAAATTTCGACGACACGTTGCAGTCTCTCCTGCTCTTTACTAGAAAGTTTGTGTAACTTGGGTGAGCTTTCCTCATCCTCCGTGGGACCTATATCTAACTCAGAGACACTTTCGCTCATGAGTCGATCAGCAAGTTTAAATTTCCTAAAAAAGTCAATTCCTAAGTAAACCTCTTGCGTTAAGTTTGGTATGATGAAAAAATCTATACTTTCCGTGAGACTACGATATGTAATAGTCGCTGTGAAAATGCCCTCAACCGAGCATTTGGTTCCGCTGGCTGTTTTAACCCTTCCCGAACACTTACGTGATTTCGGATGGTTAAGGAGAGCACGGGCGGCATTGTTGCCAACGCAACTAACCAACGCTCCCGAATCTAACAAGGCGTTGTAAACCTTGTCTTCAATCGTGATGGGTGTGTACAGACGGTTATCTCCCGTACTGAATATGGAAGCAATTAAGCATTGTCGAGTGCTAACAACTGTTTTCCAAAATTTGCGTAATCGAATGGTAGATCTTTTAGATTTTGTCGTAGTTGATATGGTAAAAAGATCGCCAAATATCCTATTTCTAGCTTTCTTGTAATTTGACAGTCTTACATGTAAGGGTAAATATCTAGTTGGTCGTTTATCCGATAAAAATCCTGAGTCCATAGCGGTTTTAGCTAAACCCTCATCTATAGTCTGACTGATGCTTTCGCTATGTTTTGGTACGGATGTGCCTACAGGGGGTTCGTTGACACATCCCGCAGCCGGTTTTCCGAAGGATGGCACTTAGAGCAACGTGGCTTGTAAACATTCTTGGTTCCACAACCGTAACAAAATATGCTTCTAGGTTCCACACAATCATCCCATCTATGCCCTATCTTATCACAATTCCAGCAGGACATCTTATTACGCATGATCGCTGATATTATTGGTTCAGGCTCCTCAAGGTGTTCCCTCTCCGGAGAGATCTCGGAGATGTTGCGCCGGTTTACAAAAAGCGTTTTGTAAGAAGGGTTTCGAAGTTCCGAATAAAATTGTTCGTGCTTTTTAACCTCTAAAAGTAATTTCTTTATCGAAGTGATATTCAAATGTAGTAACTCGTGATGAAGTGTACTTTTCGAATTGTCAATCAACAGCTTAACAAGGTCGCATTCTGGTAGGCTACGCTCGAGTCTATTCACCAACTCTTCTATACTATTCTGATAGGAATCAAAAGGTTCATTTTCCCCTTGCTTTCGTTTCGCGATTCTACGCCATATGTCGACATCAGTGGCAGCATCGTCATATTTATCCCTAAATGCCAGACAAAAAGTCTCCCACGCGAACTCTTCATGTTTACGATGGAACTGCCAGAACCAATCACCTGCTTTTGCGGATAAAAATAAGTGCAAATGATCGCAAACCAGCTGGAAATTGTTTCCCAGGGTCTGTGCCGTCAAGGAACGTACCCGGTAAATAAATTCTGTGGCCGATAGACCGTCCTTACTACCGTCAAACTTTACCTTCCAGTTTTGAATAACATGTCCTACCTTTTCTGGTGAAATTGAAACTGAAGAGCGATTGCTAGTATTCCTTAAGTCTGCCTCTTGGCTTGCTCTACTCCTAACGTCTGCTGGTACATGCTGATAATTCGAAGCCTGCTCCGCAAGTCCCGATCTCAATTGAAACGAACTCAGCTGATGGCTCAATGCTGTCTCTATATGGGCGGTTAGCTTCTCCAACAACGTCTTTTGTTGGGTGCCCATCATTGACCTTACCAAATTAACAATTTCACTTTTATCCATGGCGTTAGATGAATTCAGCGATTGGATAGTTGGGTCTGTAGGGGTAGGATTTCCCTCCCTTTGCTTAGATCTCGTTACTATATTTGACTTGGGAATAGCGCCTCTGCCTCTACCTCGAAATCTACTTCCACTTGGCCCTGGCGCATCGAGGGGAATTCCTTCAGTGTTCGAATCTCCTACCTCTGCAAGGTCCGCGTTGTTTAATTCCGTCGCCAAATCAACATTTCCCCGAACTAACAATTCTGTAGTGCATAGTCCGCGACAGGTTGGACAACTCGGTGAACTCTTAAGCCAATCGGTCAAACAGGAATGCTGAAATTGATGTTGACACGGTGTCGTGGCAAACAATTGATCTTTCTCAAGTTTATCGTGGCAAATGCGACAATAGCCATGCTGATTTAATGCAGTTTCAAAGCTATTATCTTTACTGGCCATATTTCCTCTTAATTTTTGTTTTTTTCCAATCAGCAAAATATTTTCTATCTTTTCCACAAATTCCAATTCTACATCGATGTGTAACTCCTCTCTTCTGCCTCTATGATTATTGAATTAAATGGATATTAAAGGTTTCTATTAGACTATGTCTGATACTCGTCGGGAACTCAAAGTTTCTCTAAGACCCGCCATTCCATGTACCGAACAAGTCATGTTCCTATAAAGTTGAAAGTGGTCGTGCGTCTGGTTGGGTCGATCAATACAAAATCCTGAATTGCAATCGCAAATTCCACAGCTCAGATACACGGCACTAACATCTTTATTCTACTAAAATATTTTCTTCAGACATCTATACAGTTCACGCCGTCATTTCTTTGTAGACCAATCCCTACTCAGTCGAATTGAAATCCCCATTCCAAAAGCTGACTACACGTCTACACGATATACCGAATTTTCTAATTAACAGGCTAATGGATGTATTAACAGAGCTTAACCGTGAAGCACGAAGGTTACTCCAACCGTTCGGAATTATCCTCATCTGGAAATAATCGTATCTTTTCTACACTTTTCCGATTATAACACGTCGTTTCGTCTTCGGCCCCACGGTGGGCGCCATTTTATAAGGTTACGGCTACGGGCTGGTTAGATCTTGTTGGCAATGCAGCCTCAGCAGGAAAGGGAATCGGGGTTAGTGCACTATACTGCGCTCTGGGCTCAACTAGCCGGATGGGGTCGGGGTCTTTCCTATCCCTATACTTCCTGGTTCTCGCCATATTATAAAAATTTAAGTGCACTTACACAGAATCTACTTTGATCAAAACAAAAAAAAAACAAATGTAATCAATCCCTGGTCGGCATAGATGGCAAGAATTTAGTGATCCTAGGTGTAGGAGATCACTAGTTCATCAATGCCCTCCCTACCTTCGGCAATGCGTGGAACGATGTTGGCATGGCCCCTAACGTAACTACCGCTGCATTATTACACTCGATGCATCATTGGCATTATGTACTTAGACAGAATGGGTGTTATTTATTCCAAATTCATGTTAATTCAAAATAGTTCTATTAATCAAGATTCAAAAGATTCATATATAACAAAAGGTTCATTAACTTAAGAATATAAAATACAATTCATAGCAAAACTGAGCCTTTTTACTCACGAAGGTCAACATTTCCATTCAATACGAAATTAATGATCATTACCAAATTCAAACACTTTCCTTGACGAGCTCGTTGGGCCCAATGAACTGCTTCGGTAGCTGTGGAACAATATTAATTATATAAAAATAGTAAAGAATTAAAGAATGACATTTTGGCCGACATTGCCAGAGTGAATCAAGGCTTAACATTGAGTGGATTAGGAAAGGAATTAAGACATATGATAAAGAAATTAATTCTATAGGAAAGATATTCCTTAATATAACTGTATATGTTTATATGATTTTACATTTAAAGTCAAATTTAATTGCAGTGCAAACACAAGAATGCAAGCAAAAGAAAAGAACAAGACAAAGCAAAGAGAATGTCGATGATCAAATTAATGCACGTTTATATGTGTGTGCATACGCACGCATATGTCCGAATTCTCTTCGAACGAAAGCTCGCTCTTGGCGTGTGAGCTATCACGCTCTCCCTTTCATTCCGCTGCACCGCTGCTATACCCTGCCATTTCGCGGGTATGTTCGTACTCACGAATCGATGATCACATGTTGTCCACGACACAGGTCACCCTAGATTCCGATTCCTGATCTTGTATTCACATCTTCTGCACAATTTTAGCTGACATAAATTTCCACTTTAATTCCTAGGCGTTGTCGATTCCGCATCACGGATGTTGAGTTGCATCTCGCAAGATACGATTAGAGGGCATTCAAAAGTCGATAAAGATCGACCGTACAACGGAAACGCTGGTAATTCGAAGCGGCCAAAAATAAGACACTGGAGGTTTCATGGGGAGGGGGGGGGGGGGGGGGTTAGGCGTGAGAGCGCCAAAGCACGGCAGACCTCCAGTGACCAAGAGATTCTGTAATAGATTCGGAATTCAGTGAATGTACCAAACCTGCTTTCCTCTATAATCACCTTCTTTTTCTCTACGTAGCACTTTGCACTTTCACCACACAATATAGCTTGATCTTGCTTTTTAGTCGATTCTCCGCCGACTTGCAGTTATGTAATTTGGTATGTATTATGTAATACAGGGACACGTGAACTTCCACTAGAGTTTGGCACTATTGGCACAGGCACAACCGAAGTGTTTTGGGAGAAAAAATGGAATTGATCCGCGTGTTCACCGTCGCTGTCGGCTTAAGCGGCATAGACGAGCTTTAACGGGACCCTTCCATGGAATTCGGTCTCGAGAGACGAAAAAGAACATTCGAGCAATTAAAGCTCCATATTCGAAGTAGCTGTTTTTAAAGCCTTGGTGTTCGAACTAATCAAGTTGGCGCGTGATTTGAATCTGCTTTATATCTGGGAAATTATTAGGGAATTTAATCTGGGTTTGCTTCACTGGCCACTACACTCTCCACCACCAGATTATGTCCCGGAGTGATCGACAGGGATCGTAATCGAAAAGAAAAAAAGGACAGTGAATTAGCGGGTTTGAATATCCTTTACGTGGTATACTCCCATTTTCTTTCCTTTCTCGTTCGATAATTCGTAATAAACAGGACTTAGCTTTTCGTTACTGTTGCTGTCACAAACACCTGCGCTAATTTATGGCTGAATTGTTTAGACGCGTTGCTTTGGGAGAAATTGCGAACGTAAACCTGATCTCCGACGTTGAATTGTATGTTTCTACTCCTCAAATTGTATACCCTCGCGTTAGTTGCATGAGCCTTTGCATTGTTGACCTTTGCTGCATACCTTGCCAGCTGCAGAGCATCGGGGTTATTAACTCTAGAATCATCTGATAGCAAGTTAAGTTTCCTGAGCAATTCGTAATCCTTGCCATTCAAAATCATGTTTTGCCCAAACGTAAGGAAGTAAGGAGAATATCCGGTGGTTGTATGTAGACTGGATCGAATAGCACCGTTAATCTCATTCAGTCGTTGATCCCAGGTAGTGTGATCTTTCCCCACGTACGCACGGATCGCCGCCAAAACCGATCGGTTTAAGCGCTCGCTTGCATTCGCTTGAGGCGAATAAAAAGCGGTACAAATATGTTTAAACGAAAATCGAGTTAGAAAAGCCTCAAAGAATCCTGATCGAAATTGAGAACCATTGTCCGTTAAGATGGATTCCGGCACTCCAAACGTAAAGAAAATGGAATTTTCTAAGTACTCGCAAATCTTTCCGGAAGTGAATCGTTTCAATGGACAGAGGAAATGGAATTTTGTACAATGATCCACGATTATTAATTATCCGATATTCCCTGCCTTTGAACGAGGGTATGGACCTAACAGATCCATGTAGAGTTGTTGAAACGGTCTCTCTGATTGCATTGGCTTTCCCAATGGTGGTCGTAATACTATATTGGGACTTTTGGTCTGTTTACAAATGACACAATTATTCACATACTCTCGGATTTGAACCAACATCTTGGGCCAGAACAGGTATCTCTTAAGTTTTTCAACGGTTTTACCCATCCCGCCATGTGATGCGCTAGGAGAATCATGGGCTTGTTTGATAACACTACTGACTAGGCCAGAGGGTACCCATAATTTCCACGACTGGTGGTCAGATTCAGAATCTCTAATCGAAGCTTCGGTGCGTTTGTATACATAGCCATCTGTTATTTTTAAATCTGGAAGTTTCTCTTGGTTCTGCTGAATGCGTTCAATTAAATCAAGATATTCCAACGAAGTGAAATGCTCGGACTCTAAATCGATGATCGGCCCTAGATCTATAAACTCATCTACTGACGATTCATTTTGCCTTGACAGAGTGTCAGCAATAACATTTTGTGAACCCTTCCGGTGTTCAATGCGAAAATCAAAACCCTGTAACTGTATAGCCCATCGCGCGAGCCTTCCAGACAAATCCTTTTGTCGCATCAACCACTGCAATGCTGCATGGTCGGTTATTACTAAGAATTCCTGGCCTTCTATGTAAGCTCGAAATTTCTTAATTCCCTTAATAACTGCTAGACATTCTAGTTCTGTAACGGAATAATTCCGTTGAGCTTTGGATAACTTAACCGACATGTATCCAATTGGCATTTCGAAGCCTTCTTCATTCTCTTGAGCTAGGACGCACCCGAGACCAAAGAAACTAGCATCACACAATAAGATGAATTTCTTAGAAAAATCAGGAGTTCTGAGGATTGGAGCTGATGTTAATCTTCGTTTCAATTCTTCAAAAGCATTGGATGCGGTTTCATTCCATATTAAGGAAGTATTCTGTTTCTTAAGCATCTCGGTCAATGGATAGCTCACGGAGGCATAATTCTCGACGAAACGTCGATACCATCCGGATAAACCGAGAAACCGTCGTAACTGCTTTACCGTTGTTGGAGTTGGGAAGTCGTTGATTGCCTGAATCTTAAATGAATCAGTCTTGATCTGACCATCCGAAATTATGAAACCGAGATATTTAATCTCTCTCATGCAGAACTTAGATTTTCGAACGTTGATAGTGATATTCGCTTTTCTTAAGCATAGTGCGATTTCTTGCAACAGAATCAAGTACGAATCAAAGTCATCCGATAGAACAAGCAAGTCATCGAGATATACAAAAACTCGATTCCGTAAATGTGGGGGTATGACATGGTCCATTAAGCGGCATAAGGTCTGAGGTGCATTTGTCAGACCAAATGGCATGACCTTATATTGGTACAGTGGACGATTCGGAACGGTAAACGCAGTATACGGTCGTGATGGCTCGTCCAATGGTATTTGCCAGAAAGCATGTTTCATATCAAGACCAGTTATATACCGCGCTGGAGGTAAGCGGCTTAAGATCCCGTCAATATGTGGTAAGGGGTAAGCATCTTTCCTCGTGTATTTATTGATCTCGCGAGAGTCTAAACACAACCGAACCTTATCACCTTTTTGAACAAGAACACAATTACTACTCCAAGGACTGCAAGAAGGTTCTATGATATCGAGAGCTAACATGTTATCTACCTCAGCAACCATAAGTTTTTCGCGCGCAGGGGAGATTGGCCAGTGTCTTTGTTTAATCGCCTTAGCATCACCTACGTCGATCGAGTGCGAAATAATGCTGGTTCTGCCCAATCCGTCTCGTTCGTACGAAGGAAAAATTTCGACGACACCTTGCAGTCTCTCCTGCTCTTTACTAGAAAGTTTGTGTAACTTGGGTGAGCTTTCCTCATCCTCCGTGGGACCTATATCTAACTCAGAGACACTTTCGCTCATGAGTCGATCAGCAAGTTTAAATTTCCTAAAAAAGTCAATTCCTAAGTAAACCTCTTGGGTTAAGTTTGGTGTGATGAAAAAAGCTTTACTTTCCGTGAGACTACGATATGTAATAGTCGCTGTGAAAATGCCCTCAACCGAGCATTTGGTTCCGCTGGCTGTTTTAACCCTTCCCGAACACTTACGTGATTTCGGATGGTTAAGGAGAGCACGGTCGGCATTGTTGCCAACGCAACTAACCGACGCTCACGAATCTAACAAGGCGTTGTAAACCTTGTCTTCAATCGTGATGGGTGTGTACAGACGGTTATCTCCCGTACTGAATATGGAAGCAATTAAGCATTGTCGAGTGCTAACAACTGTTTTCCAAAATTTGCGTAATCGAAGGGTAGATCTTTTAGATTTTGTCGTAGTTGATATGGTACAAAGATCGCCAAATATCCTATTTCTAGCTTTCTTGTAATTTGACATTCTTACATGTAAGGGTAAATATCTAGTTGGTCGTTTATCCGATAAAAATCCTGAGTCCATAGCGGTTTTAGCTAAAGTCTGACTGATGCTTTCGCTATGTTTTGGTACGGATGTGCCTACAGGGGGTTCGTTGACACATCCCGCAGCCGGTTTTCCGAAGGATGGCACTTAGAGCAACGTGGCTTGTAAACATTCTTGGTTCCACAACCGTAACAAAATATGCTTCTAGGTTCCACACAATCATCCCATCTATGCCCTATCTTATCACAATTCCAGCAGGACATCTTATTACGCATGATCGCTGATATTATTGGTTCAGGCTCCTCAAGGTGTTCCCTCTCCGGAGAGATCTCGGAGATGTTGCGCCGGTTTACAAAAGGCGTTTTGTAAGAAGGGTTTCGAAGTTCCGAATAAAATTGTTCGTGCTTTTTAACCTCTAAAAGTAATTTCTTTATCGAAGTGATATTCAAATGTAGTAACTCGTGATGAAGTGTACTTTTCGAATTGTCAATCAACAGCTTAACAAGGTCGCATTCTGGTAGGCTACGCTCGAGTCTATTCACCAACTCTTCTATACTATTCTGATAGGAATCAAAAGGTTCATTTTCCCCTTGCTTTCGTTTCGCGATTCTACGCCATATGTCGACATCAGTGGCAGCATCGTCATATTTATCCCTAAATGCCAGACAAAAAGTCTCCCACGCGAACTCTTCATGTTTACGATGGAACTGCCAGAACCAATCACCTGCTTTTGCGGATAAAAATAAGTGCAAATGATCGCAAACCAGCTGGAAATTGTTTTTCAGGGTCTGTGCCGTCAAGGAACGTACCCGGTAAATAAATTCTGTGGCCGATAGACCGTCCTTACTACCGTCAAACTTTACCTTCCAGTTTTGAATAACATGTCCTACCTTTTCTGGTGAAATTGAAACTGAAGAGCGATTGCTAGTATTCCTTAAGTCTGCCTCTTGGCTGGCTCTACTCCTAACGTCTGCTGGTACATGCTGATAATTCGAAGCCTGCTCCGCAAGTCCCGATCTCAATTGAAACGAACTCAGCTGATGGCTCAATGCTGTCTCTATATGGGCGGTTAGCTTCTCCAACAACGTCTTTTGGTGGGTGCCCATCATTGACCTTACCAAATTAACAATTTCACTTTTATCCATGGCGTTAGATGAATTCAGCGATTGGATAGTTGGGTCTGTAGGGGTAGGAGTTCCCTCCCTTTGCTTAGATCTCGGTACTATATTTGACTTGGGAATAGCGCCTCTGCCTCTACCTCGAAATCTACTTCCACTTGGCCCTGGCGCATCGAGGGGAATTCCTTCAGTGTTCGAATCTCCTACCTCTGCAAGGTCCGCGTTGTTTAATTCCGTCGCCAAATCAACATTTCCCCGAACTAACAATTCTGTAGTGCATAGTCCGCGACAGGTTGGACAACTCGGTGAACTCTTAAGCCAATCGGTCAAACAGGAATGGTGAAATTGATGTTGACACGGTGTCGTGGCAAACAATTGATCTTTCTCAAGTTTATCGTGGCAAATGCGACAATAGCCATGCTGATTTAATGCAGTTTCAAAGGGAGGGGGGGGGGGGGGGGGGGGTTTAGGCGTGAGAGCGCCAAAGCACGGCAGACCTCCAGTGACCAAGAGATTCTGTAATAAATTCGGAATTCAGTGAATGTACCAAACCTACTTTCCTCTATAATCACCTTCTTTTTCTCTACGTAGCACTTTTGCCCTTTCACCACACAATATAGCTTGATCTTGCTTTTTAGTCGATTCTCCGCCGACTTGCAGTTATGTAATTTGGTATGTATTATGTAATATAGGGACACGTGAACTTCCACTAGAGTTTGGCCCTATTGGCACAGGCACAACCGAAGTGTTTTGGGAGAAAAAATGGAATTGATCCGCGTGTTCACCGTCGCTGTCGGCTTAAGCGGCATAGACGAGCTTTAACGGGACCCTTCCATGGAATTCGGTCTCGAGAGACGAAAAAGAACATTCGAGCAATTAAAGCTCCATATTCGAAGTAGCTGTTTTTAAAGCCTTGGTGTTCGAACTAATCAAGTTGGCGCGTGATTTGAATCTGCTTTATATCTGGGAAATTATTAGGGAATTTAATCTGGGTTTCCTTCACTGGCCACTACACTCTCCACCACCAGATTATGTCCCGGAGTGATCGACAGGGATCGTAATCGAAAAGAAAAAAAGGACAGTGAATTAGCGGGTTTGAATATCCTTTACGTGGTATACTCCCATTTTCTTTCCTTTCTCGTTCGATAATTCGTAATAAACAGGACTTAGCTTTTCGTTACTGTTGCTGTCACAAACACCTGCGCTAATTTATGGCTGAATTGTTTAGACGCGTTGCTTTGGGAGAAATTGCGAACGTAAACCTGATCTCCGACGTTGAATTGTATGTTTCTACTCCTCAAATTGTATACCCTCGCGTTAGTTGCATGAGCCTTTGCATTGTTGACCTTTGCTGCATACCTTGCCAGCTGCAGAGCATCGGGGTTATTAACTCTAGAATCATCTGATAGCAAGTTAAGTTTCCTGAGCAATTCGTAATCCTTGCCATTCAAAATCATGTTTTGCCCAAACGTAAGGAAGTAAGGAGAATATCCGGTGGTTGTATGTAGACTGGATCGAATAGCACCGTTAATCTCATTCAGTCGTTGATCCCAGGTAGTGTGATCTTTCCCCACGTACGCACGGATCGCCGCCAAAACCGATCGGTTTAAGCGCTCGCTTGCATTCGCTTGAGGCGAATAAAAAGCGGTACAAATATGTTTAAACGAAAATCGAGTTAGAAAAGCCTCAAAGAATCCTGATCGAAATTGAGAACCATTGTCCGTTAAGATGGATTCCGGCACTCCAAACGTAAAGAAAATGGAATTTTCTAAGTACTCGCAAATCTTTCCGGAAGTGAATCGTTTCAATGGACAGAGGAAATGGAATTTTGTACAATGATCCACGATTATTAATTATCCGATATTCCCTGCCTTTTGAACGAGGGTATGGACCTAACAGAACCATGTAGAGTCGTTGAAACGGTCTCTCTGATTGCATTGGCTTTCCCAATGGTGGTCATAATACTATATTGGGACTTTTGGTCTGTTTACAAATGACACAATTATTCACATACTCTCGGATTTGAACCAACATCTTGGGCCAGAACAGGTATCTCTTAAGTTTTTCAACGGTTTTACCCATCCCGCCATGTGATGCGCTAGGAGAATCATGGGCTTGTTTGATAACACTACTGACTAGGCCAGAGGGTACCCATAATTTCCACGACTGGTGGTCAGATTCAGAATCTCTAATCGAAGCTTCGGTGCGTTTGTATACATAGCCATCTGTTACTTTTAAATCTGGAAGTTTCTCTTGGTTCTGCTGAATGCGTTCAATTAAATCAAGATATTCCAACGAAGTGAAATGCTCGGACTCTAAATCGATGATCGGCCCTAGATCTATAAACTCATCTACTGACGATTCATTTTGCCTTGACAGAGTGTCAGCAATAACATTTTGTGAACCCTTCCGGTGTTCAATGCGAAAATCAAAACCCTGTAACTGTATAGCCCATCGCGCGAGCCTTCCAGACAAATCCTTTTGTCGCATCAACCACTGCAATGCTGCATGGTCGGTTATTACTAAGAATTCCTGGCCTTCTATGTAATCTCGAAATTTCTTAATTCCCTTAATAACTGCTAGACATTCTAGTTCTGTAACGGAATAATTCCGTTGAGCTTTGGATAACTTAACCGACATGTATCCAATTGGCATTTCGAAGCCTTCTTCATTCTCTTGAGCTAGGAAGCACCCGAGACCAAAAGAACTAGCATCACACAATAAGATGAATTTCTTAGAAAAATCAGGAGTTCTGAGGATTGGAGCTGATGTTAATCTTCGTTTCAATTCTTCAAAAGCATTGGATGCGGTTTCATTCCATATTAAGGAAGTATTCTGTTTCTTAAGCATCTCGGTCAATGGATAGCTCACGGAGGCATAATTCTCGACGAAACGTCGATACCATCCGGATAAACCGAGAAACCGTCGTAACTGCTTTACCGTTGTTGGAATTGGGAAGTCGTTGATTGCCTGAATCTTAAATGAATCAGTCTTGATCTGACCATCCGAAATTATGAAACCGAGATATTTAATCTCTCTCATGCAGAACTTAGATTTTCGAACGTTGATAGTGATATTCGCTTTTCTTAAGCATAGTGCGATTTCTTGCAAAAGAATCAAGTGCGAATCAAAGTCATCCGATAGAACAAGCAAGTCATCGAGATATACAAAAACTCGATTCCGTAAATGTGGGGGTATGACATGGTCCATTAAGCGGCATAAGGTCTGAGGTGCATTTGTCAGACCAAATAGCATGACCTTATATTGGTACAGTGGACGATTCGGAACGGTAAACGCAGTATACGGTCGTGATGGCTCGGCCAATGGTATTTGCCAGAAAGCATGTTTCATATCAAGACCAGTTATATACCGCTTAAGATCCCGTCAATATGTGGTAAGGGGTAAGCATCCTTCCTCGTGTATTTATTGATCTCGCGAGAGTCTAAACACAACCGAACCTTATCACCTTTTTGAACAAGAACACAATTACTACTCCAAGGACTGCAAGAAGGTTCTATGATATCGAGAGCTAACATGTTATCTACCTCAGCAACCATAAGTTTTTCGCGCGCAGGGCCAGTGTCTTTGTTTAATCGCCTTAGCATCACCTACGTCGATCGAGTGCGAAATAATGCTGGTTCTGCCCAATCCGTCTCGTTCGTACGAAGGAAAAATTTCGACGACACCTTGCAGTCTCTCCTGCTCTTTACTAGAAAGTTTGTGTAACTTGGGTGAGCTTTCCTCATCCTCCGTGGGACCTATATCTAACTCAGAGACACTTTCGCTCATGAGTCGATCAGCAAGTTTAAATTTCCTAAAAAAGTCAATTCCTAAGTAAACCTCTTGGGTTAAGTTTGGTATGATGAAAAAATCTATACTTTCCGTGAGACTACGATATGTAATAGTCGCTGTGAAAATGCCCTCAACCGAGCATTTGGTTCCGCTGGCTGTTTTAACCCTTCCCGAACACTTACGTGATTTCGGATGGTTAAGCAGAGCACGGGCGGCATTGTTGCCACCGCAACTAACCGACGCTCCCGAATCTAACAAGGCGTTGTAAACCTTGTCTTCAATCGTGATGGGTGTGTACAGACGGTTATCTCCCGTACTGAATATGGAAGCAATTAAGCATTGTCGAGTGCTAACAACTGTTTTCCAAAATTTGCGTAATCGAAAGGTAGATCTTTTAGATTTTGTCGTATTTGATATGGTACAAAGATCGCCAAATATCCTATTTCTAGCTTTCTTGTAATTTGACATTCTTACATGTAAGGGTAAATATCTAGTTGGTCGTTTATCCGATAAAAATCCTGAGTCCATAGCGGTTTTAGCTAAACCCTCATCTATAGTCTGACTGATGCTTTCGCTATGTTTTGGTACGGATGTGCCTACAGGGGGTTCGTTGACACATCCCGCAGCCGGTTTTCCGAAGGATGGCACTTAGAGCAACGTGGCTTGTAAACATTCTTGGTTCCACAACCGTAACAAAATATGCTTCTAGGTTCCACACAATCATCCCATCTATGCCCTATCTTATCACAATTCCAGCAGGACATCTTATTACGCATGATCGCTGATATTATTGGTTCAGGCTCTAAAAGTAATTTCTTTATCGAAGTGATATTCAAATGTAGTAACTCGTGATGAAGTGTACTTTTCGAATTGTCAATCAACAGCTTAACAAGGTCGCATTCTGGTAGGCTACGCTCGAGTCTATTCACCAACTCTTCTATACTATTCTGATAGGAATCAAAAGGTTCATTTTCCCCTTGCTTTCGTTTCGCGATTCTACGCCATATGTCGACATCAGTGGCAGCATCGTCATATTTATCCCTAAATGCCAGACAAAAAGTCTCCCACGCGAACTCTTCATGTTTACGATGGAACTGCCAGAACCAATCACCTGCTTTTGCGGATAAAAATAAGTGCAAATGATCGCAAACCAGCTGGAAATTGTTTTTCAGGGTCTGTGCCGTCAAGGAACGTACCCGGTAAATAAATTCTGTGGCCGATAGACCGTCCTTACTACCGTCAAACTTTACCTTCCAGTTTTGAATAACATGTCCTACCTTTTCTGGTGAAATTGAAACTGAAGAGCGATTGCTAGTATTCCTTAAGTCTGCCTCTTGGCTTGCTCTACTCCTAACGTCTGCTGGTACATGCTGATAATTCGAAGCCTGCTCCGCAAGTCCCGATCTCAATTGAAACGAACTCAGCTGATGGCTCAATGCTATCTCTATATGGGCGGTTAGCTTCTCCAACAACGTCTTTTGTTGGGTGCCCATCATTGACCTTACCAAATTAACAATTTCACTTTTATCCATGGCGTTAGATGAATTCAGCGATTGGATAGTTGGGTCTGTAGGGGTAGGATTTCCCTCCCTTTGCTTAGATCTCGTTACTATATTTGACTTGGGAATAGCGCCTCTGCCTCTACCTCGAAATCTACTTCCACTTGGCCCTGGCGCATCGAGGGGAATTCCTTCAGTGTTCGAATCTCCTACCTCTGCAAGGTCCGCGTTGTTTAATTCCGTCGCCAAATCAACATTTCCCCGAACTAACAATTCTGTAGTGCATAGTCCGCGACAGGTTGGACAACTCGGTGAACTCTTAAGCCAATCGGTCAAACAGGAATGGTGAAATTGATGTTGACACGGTGACGTGGCAAACAATTGATCTTTCTCAAGTTTATCGTGGCAAATGCGACAATAGCCACGCTGATTTAATGCAGTTTCAAAGCTATTATCTTTACTGGCCATATTTCCTCTTAATTTTTTTTTTTTCCAATCAGCAAAATATTTTCTGTCTTTTCCACAAATTCCAATTCTACATCGATGTGTAACTCCTCTCTTCTGCCTCTATGATTATTGAATTAAATGGATATTAAAGGTTTCTATTAGACTATGTCTGATACTCGTCGGGAACTCAAAGTTTCTCTAAGACCCGCCATTCCAAGTACCGAACAAGTCATGTTCCTATAAAGTTGAAAGTGGTCGTGCGTCTGGTTGGGTCGATCAATACAAAATCCTGAATTGCAATCGCAAATTCCACAGCTCAGATACACGGCACTAACATCTTTATTCTACTAAAATATTTTCTTCAGACATCTATACAGTTCACGCCGTCATTTCTTGGTAGACCAATCCCTACTCAGTCGAATTGAAATCCCCATTCCAAAAGCTGACTACACGTCTACACGATATACCGAATTTTCTAATTAACAGCCTAATTGATGTATTAACAGAGCTTAACCGTGAAGCACGAAGGTTACTCCAACCGTTCGGAATTATCCTCATCTGGAAATAATCGTATCTTTTCTACACTTTTCCGATTATAACACGTCGTTTCGTGAGCCTTTTTACTCACGAAGGTCAACATTTCCATTCAATACGAAATTAATGATCATTACCAAATTCAAACACTTTCCTTGACGAGCTCGTTGGGCCCAATGAACTGCTTCGGTAGCTGTGGAACAATATTAATTATATACAAATAGTAAAGAATTAAAGAATGACATTTTGGCCGACATTGCCAGAGTGAATCAAGGCTTAACACTGAGTGGATTAGGAAAGGACTTAAGACATATGATAAAGAAATTAATTCTATAGGAAAGATATTCCCTAATATAACTGTATATGTTTATATGATTTTACATTTAAAGTCAAATTTAATTGCAGTGCAAACACAAGAATGCAAGCAAAAGAAAAGAACAAGACAAAGCAAAGAGAATGTCGATGATCAAATTAATGCACGTTTATATGTGTGTGCATACGCACGCATATGTCCGAATTCTCTTCGAACGAAAGCTCGCTCTTGGCGTGTGAGCTATCACGCTCTCCCTTTCATTACGCTACACCGCTGCTATACCCTGCCATTTCGCGGGTATGTTCGTACTCACGAATCGATGATCACATGTTGTCCACGACACAGGTCACCCTAGATTCCGATTCCTGATCTTGTATTCACATCTTCTGCACAATTTTAGCTGACATAAATTTCCACTTTAATTCCTAGGCGTTGTCGATTCCGCATCACGGATGTTGAGTTGCATCTCGCAAGATACGATTAGAGGGCATTCAAAAGTCGATACAGATCGTCCGTACAACGGAAACGCTGGTAATTCGAAGCGGCCAAAAATAAGACACTGGAGGTTTCAGGGGAGGGGGGGGTTAGGCGTGAGAGCGCCAAAGCACGGCAGACCTCCAGTGACCAAGAGATTCTGTAATAGATTCGGAATTCAGTGAATGTACCAAACCTGCTTTCCTCTATAATCACCTTCTTTTTCTCTACGTAGCACTTTGCACTTTCACCACACAGTATAGCTTGATCTTGCTTTTTAGTCGATTCTCCGCCGACTTGCAGTTATGTAATTTGGTATGTATTATGTAATACAGGGACACGTGAACTTCCACTAGAGTTTGGCACTATTGGCACAGGCACAACCGAAGTGTTTTGGGAGAAAAAATGGAATTGATCCGCGTGTTCACCGTCGCTGTCGGCTTAAGCGGCATAGACGAGCTTTAACGGGACCCTTCCATGGAATTCGGTCTCGAGAGACGAAAAAGAACATTCGAGCAATTAAAGCTCCATATTCGAAGTAGCTGTTTTTAAAGCCTTGGTGTTCGAACTAATCAAGTTGGCGCGTGATTTGAATCTGCTTTATATCTGGGAAATTATTAGGGAATTTAATCTGGGTTTGCTTCACTGGCCACTACACTCTCCACCACCAGATTATGTCCCGGAGTGATCGACTGGGATCGTAATCGAAAAGAAAAGAAGGACAGTGAATTAGCGGGTTTGAATATCCTTTACGTGGTATACTCCCATTTTCTTTCCTTTCTCGTTCGATAATTCGTAATAAACAGGACTTAGCTTTTCGTTACTGTTGCTGTCACAAACACCTGCGCTAATTTATGGCTGAATTGTTTAGACGCGTTGCTTTGGGAGAAATTGCGAACGTAAACCTGATCTCCGACGTTGAATTGTATGTTTCTACTCCTCAAATTGTATACCCTCGCGTTAGTTGCATGAGCCTTTGCATTGTTGACCTTTGCTGCATACCTTGCCAGCTGCAGAGCATCGGGGTTATTAACTCTAGAATCATCTGATAGCAAGTTAAGTTTCCTGAGCAATTCGTAATCCTTGCCATTCAAAATCATGTTTTGCCCAAACGTAAGGAAGTAAGGAGAATATCCGGTGGTTGTATGTAGACTGGATCGAATAGCACCGTTAATCTCATTCAGTCGTTGATCCCAGGTAGTGTGATCTTTCCCCACGTACGCACGGATCGCCGCCAAAACCGATCGGTTTAAGCGCTCGCTTGCATTCGCTTGAGGCGAATAAAAAGCGGTACAAATATGTTTAAACGAAAATCGAGTTAGAAAAGCCTCAAAGAATCCTGATCGAAATTGAGAACCATTGTCCGTTAAGATGGATTCCGGCACTCCAAACGTAAAGAAAATGGAATTTTCTAAGTACTCGCAAATCTTTCCGGAAGTGAATCGTTTCAATGGACAGAGGAAATGGAATTTTGTACAATGATCCACGATTATTAATTATCCGATATTCCCTGCCTTTGAACGAGGGTATGGACCTAACAGATCCATGTAGAGTTGTTGAAACGGTCTCTCTGATTGCATTGGCTTTCCCAATGGTGGTCGTAATACTATATTGGGACTTTTGGTCTGTTTACAAATGACACAATTATTCACATACTCTCGGATTTGAACCAACATCTTGGGCCAGAACAGGTATCTCTTAAGTTTTTCAACGGTTTTACCCATCCCGCCATGTGATGCGCTAGGAGAATCATGGGCTTGTTTGATAACACTACTGACTAGGCCAGAGGGTACCCATAATTTCCACGACTGGTGGTCAGATTCAGAATCTCTAATCGAAGCTTCGGTGCGTTTGTATACATAGCCATCTGTTATTTTTAAATCTGGAAGTTTCTCTTGGTTCTGCTGAATGCGTTCAATTAAATCAAGATATTCCAACGAAGTGAAATGCTCGGACTCTAAATCGATGATCGGCCCTAGATCTATAAACTCATCTACTGACGATTAATTTTGCCTTGACAGAGTATCAGCAATAACATTTTGTGAACCCTTCCGGTGTTCAATGCGAAAATCAAAACCCTGTAACTGTATAGCCCATCGCGCGAGCCTTCCAGACAAATCCTTTTGTCGCATCAACCACTGCAATGCTGCATGGTCGGTTATTACTAAGAATTCCTGGCCTTCTATGTAAGCTCGAAATTTCTTAATTCCCTTAATAACTGCTAGACATTCTAGTTCTGTAACGGAATAATTCCGTTGAGCTTTGGATAACTTAACCGACATGTATCCAATTGGCATTTCGAAGCCTTGTTCATTCTCTTGAGCTAGGACGCACCCGAGACCAAAAGAACTAGCATCACACAATAAGATGAATTTCTTAGAAAAATCAGGAGTTCTGAGGATTGGAGCTGATGTTAATCTTCGTTTCAATTCTTCAAAAGCATTGGATGCGGTTTCATTCCATATTAAGGAAGTATTCTGTTTCTTAAGCATCTCGGTCAATGGATAGCTCACGGAGGCATAATTCTCGACGAAACGTCGATACCATCCGGATAAACCGAGAAACCGTCGTAACTGCTTTACCGTTGTTGGAGTTGGGAAGTCGTTGATTGCCTGAATCTAAAATGAATCAGTCTTGATCTGACCATCCGAAATTATGAAACCGAGATATTTAATCTCTCTCATGCAGACCTTAGATTTTCGAACGTTGATAGTGATATTCGCTTTTCTTAAGCATAGTGCGATTTCTTGCAAAAGAATCAAGTGCGAATCAAAGTCATCCGATAGAACAAGCAAGTCATCGAGATATACAAAAACTCGATTCCGTAAATGTGGGGGTATGACATGGTCCATTAAGCGGCATAAGGTCTGAGGTGCATTTGTCAGACCAAATGGCATGACCTTATATTGGTACAGTGGACGATTCGGAACGGTAAACGCAGTATACGGTCGTGATGGCTCGTCCAATGGTATTTGCCAGAAAGCATGTTTCATATCAAGACCAGTTATATACCGCGCTGGAGGTAAGCGGCTTAAGATCCCGTCAATATGTGGTAAGGGGTAAGCATCTTTCCTCGTGTATTTATTGATCTCGCGAGAGTCTAAACACAACCGAACCTTATCACCTTTTTGAACAAGAACACAATTACTACTCCAAGGACTGCAAGAAGGTTCTATGATATCGAGAGCTAACATGTTATCTACCTCAGCAACCATAAGTTTTTCGCGCGCAGGGGAGATTGGCCAGTGTCTTTGTTTAATCGCCTTAGCATCACCTACGTCGATCGAGTGCGAAATAATGCTGGTTCTGCCCAATCCGTCTCGTTCGTACGAAGGAAAAATTTCGACGACACCTTGCAGTCTCTCCTGCTCTTTACTAGAAAGTTTGTGTAACTTGGGTGAGCTTTCCTCATCCTCCGTGGGACCTATATCTAACTCAGAGACACTTTCGCTCATGAGTCGATCAGCAAGTTTAAATTTCCTAAAAAAGTCAATTCCTAAGTAAACCTCTTGGGTTAAGTTTGGTATGATGAAAAAATCTATACTTTCCGTGAGACTACGATATGTAATAGTCGCTGTGAAAATGCCCTCAACCGAGCATTTGGTTCCGCTGGCTGTTTTAACCCTTCCCGAACACTTACGTGATTTCGGAGAGCAGATTAAGGAGAGCACGGTCGGCATTGTTGCCAACGCAACTAACCGACGCTCACGAATCTAACAAGGCGTTGTAAACCTTGTCTTCAATCGTGATGGGTGTGTACAGACGGTTATCTCCCGTACTGAATATGGAAGCAATTAAGCATTGTCGAGTGCTAACAACTGTTTTCCAAAATTTGCGTAATCGAAGGGTAGATCTTTTAGATTTTGTCGTAGTTGATATGGTACAAAGATCGCCAAATATCCTATTTCTAGCTTTCTTGTAATTTGACATTCTTACATGTAAGGGTAAATATCTAGTTGGTCGTTTATCCGATAAAAATCCTGAGTCCATAGCGGTTTTAGCTAAACCCTCATCTATAGTCTGACTGATGCTTTCGCTATGTTTTGGTACGGATGTGCCTACAGGGGGTTCGTTGACACATCCCGCAGCCGGTTTTCCGAAGGATGGCACTTAGAGCAACGTGGCTTGTAAACATTCTTGGTTCCACAACCGTAACAAAATATGCTTCTAGGTTCCACACAATCATCCCATCTATGCCCTATCTTATCACAATTCCAGCAGGACATCTTATTACGCATGATCGCTGATATTATTGGTTCAGGCTCCTCAAGGTGTTCCCTCTCCGGAGAGATCTCGGAGATGTTGCGCCGGTTTACAAAAGGCGTTTTGTAAGAAGGGTTTCGAAGTTCCGAATAAAATTGTTCGTGCTTTTTAACCTCTAAAAGTAATTTCTTTATCGAAGTGATATTCAAATGTAGTAACTCGTGATGAAGTGTACTTTTCGAATTGTCAATCAACAGCTTAACAAGGTCGCATTCTGGTAGGCTACGCTCGAGTCTATTCACCAACTCTTCTATACTATTCTGATAGGAATCAAAAGGTTCATTTTCCCCTTGCTTTCGTTTCGCGATTCTACGCCATATGTCGACATCAGTGGCAGCATCGTCATATTTATCCCTAAATGCCAGACAAAAAGTCTCCCACGCGAACTCTTCATGTTTACGATGGAACTGCCAGAACCAATCACCTGCTTTTGCGGATAAAAATAAGTGCAAATGATCGCAAACCAGCTGGAAATTGTTTTTCAGGGTCTGTGCCGTCAAGGAACGTACCCGGTAAATAAATTCTGTGGCCGATAGACCGTCCTTACTACCGTCAAACTTTACCTTCCAGTTTTGAATAACATGTCCTACCTTTTCTGGTGAAATTGAAACTGAAGAGCGATTGCTAGTATTCCTTAAGTCTGCCTCTTGGCTGGCTCTACTCCTAACGTCTGCTGGTACATGCTGATAATTCGAAGCCTGCTCCGCAAGTCCCGATCTCAATTGAAACGAACTCAGCTGATGGCTCAATGCTGTCTCTATATGGGCGGTTAGCTTCTCCAACAACGTTCTTTGTTGGGTGCCCATCATTGACCTTACCAAATTAACAATTTCACTTTTATCCATGGCGTTAGATGAATTCAGCGATTGGATAGTTGGGTCTGTAGGGGTAGGATTTCCCTCCCTTTGCTTAGATCTCGTTACTATATTTGACTTGGGAATAGCGCCTCTGCCTCTACCTCGAAATCTACTTCCACTTGGCCCTGGCGCATCGAGGGGAATTCCTTCAGTGTTCGAATCTCCTACCTCTGCAAGGTCCGCGTTGTTTAATTCCGTCGCCAAATCAACATTTCCCCGAACTAACAATTCTGTAGTGCATAGTCCGCGACAGGTTGGACAACTCGGTGAACTCTTAAGCCAATCGGTCAAACAGGAATGGTGAAATTGATGTTGACACGGTGTCGTGGCAAACAATTGATATTTCTCAAGTTTATCGTGGCAAATGCGACAATAGCCATGCTGATTTAATGCAGTTTCAAAGGGGTGGGGGGGGGGTTTAGGCGTGAGAGCGCCAAAGCACGGCAGACCTCCAGTGACCAAGAGATTCTGTAATAGATTCGGAATTCAGTGAATGTACCAAACCTACTTTCCTCTATAATCACCTTCTTTTTCTCTACGTAGCACTTTTGCACTTTCACCACACAATATAGCTTGATCTTGCTTTTTAGTCGATTCTCCGCCGACTTGCAGTTATGTAATTTGGTATGTATTATGTAATACAGGGACACGTGAACTTCCACTAGAGTTTGGCCCTATTGGCACAGGCACAACCGAAGTGTTTTGGGAGAAAAAATGGAATTGATCCGCGTGTTCACCGTCGCTGTCGGCTTAAGCGGCATAGACGAGCTTTAACGGGACCCTTCCATGGAATTCGGTCTCGAGAGACGAAAAAGAACATTCGAGCAATTAAAGCTCCATATTCGAAGTAGCTGTTTTTAAAGCCTTGGTGTTCGAACTAATCAAGTTGGCGCGTGATTTGAATCTGCTTTATATCTGGGAAATTATTAGGGAATTTAATCTGGGTTTGCTTCACTGGCCACTACACTCTCCACCACCAGATTATGTCCCGGAGTGATCGACTGGGATCGTAATCGAAAAGAAAAGAAGGACAGTGAATTAGCGGGTTTGAATATCCTTTACGTGGTATACTCCCATTTTCTTTCCTTTCTCGTTCGATAATTCGTAATAAACAGGACTTAGCTTTTCGTTACTGTTGCTGTCACAAACACCTGCGCTAATTTATGGCTGAATTGTTTAGACGCGTTGCTTTGGGAGAAATTGCGAACGTAAACCTGATCTCCGACGTTGAATTGTATCTTTCTACTCCTCAAATTGTATACCCTCGCGTTGGTTGCATGAGCCTTTGCATTGTTGACCTTTGCTGCATACCTTGCCAGCTGCAGAGCATCGGGGTAATTAACTCTAGAATCATCTGATAGCAAGTTAAGTTTCCTGAGCAATTCGTAATCCTTGCCATTCAAAATCATGTTTTGCCCAAACGTAAGGAAGTAAGGAGAATATCCGGTGGTTGTATGTAGACTGGATCGAATAGCACCGTTAATCTCATTCAGTCGTTGATCCCAGGTAGTGTGATCTTTCCCCACGTACGCACGGAACCCCGCCAAAACCGATCGGTTTAAGCGCTCGCTTGCATTCGCTTGAGGCGAATAAAAAGCGGTACAAATATGTTTAATTGAAAATCGAGTTAGAAAAGCCTCAAAGAATCGGACCATTGTCCGTTAAGATGGATTCCGGCACTCCAAACGTAAAGAAAATGGAATTTTCTAAGTACTCGCAAATCTTTCCGGAAGTGAATCGTTTCAATGGACAGAGGAAATGGAATTTTGTACAATGATCCACGATTATTAATTATCCGATATTCCCTGCCTTTGAACGAGGGTATGGACCTAACAGAACCATGTAGAGTCGTTGAAACGGTCTCTCTGATTGCATTGGCTTTCCCAATGGTGGTCGTAATACTATATTGGGACTTTTGGTCTGTTTACAAATGACACAATTATTCACATACTCTCGGATTTGAACCAACATCTTGGGCCAGAACAGGTATCTCTTAAGTTTTTCAACGGTTTTACCCATCCCACCATGTGATGCGCTAGGAGAATCATGGGCTTGTTTGATAACACTACTGACTAGGCCAGAGGGTACCCATAATTTCCACGACTGGTGGTCAGATTCAGAATCTCTAATCGAAGCTTCGGTGCGTTTGTATACATAGCCATCTGTTACTTTTAAATCTGGAAGTTTCTCTTGGTTCTGCTGAATGCGTTCAATTAAATCAAGATATTCCAACGAAGTGAAATGCTCGGACTCTAAATCGATGATCGGCCCTAGATCTATAAACTCATCTACTGACGATTCATTTTGCCTTGACAGAGTGTCAGCAATAACATTTTGTGAACCCTTCCGGTGTTCAATGCGAAAATCAAAACCCTGTAACTGTATAGCCCATCGCGCGAGCCTTCCAGACAAATCCTTTTATCGCATCAACCACTGCAATGCTGCATGGTCGGTTATTACTAAGAATTCCTGGCCTTCTATGTAAGCTCGAAATTTCTTAATTCCCTTAATAACTGCTAGACATTCTAGTTCTGTAACGGAATAATTCCGTTGAGCTTTGGATAACTTAACCAACATGTATCCAATTGGCATTTCGAAGCCTTGTTCATTCTCTTGAGCTAGGACGCACCCGAGACCAAAAGAACTAGCATCACACAATAAGATGAATTTCTTAGAAAAATCAGGAGTTCTGAGGATTGGAGCTGATGTTAATCTTCGTTTCAATTCTTCAAAAGCATTGGATGCGGTTTCATTCCATATTAAGGAAGTATTCTGTTTCTTAAGCATCTCGGTCAATGGATAGCTCACGGAGGCATAATTCTCGACGAAACGTCGATACCATCCGGATAAACCGAGAAACCGTCGTAACTGCTTTACCGTTGTTGGAATTGGGAAGTCGTTGATTGCCTGAATCTTAAATGAATCAGTCTTGATCTGACCATCCGAAATTATGAAACCGAGATATTTAATCTCTCTCATGCAGAACTTAGATTTTCGAACGTTGATAGTGATATTCGCTTTTCTTAAGCATAGTGCGATTTCTTGCAAAAGAATCAAGTGCGAATCAAAGTCATCCGATAGAACAAGCAAGTCATCGAGATATACAAAAACTCGATTCCGTAAATGTGGGGGTATGACATGGTCCATTAAGCGGCATAAGGTCTGAGGTGCATTTGTCAGACCAAATGGCATGACCTTATATTGGTACAGTGGACGATTCGGAACGGTAAACGCAGTATACGGTCGTGATGGCTCGTCCAATGGTATTTGCCAGAAAGCATGTTTCATATCAAGACCAGTTATATACCGCGCTGGAGGTAAGCGGCTTAAGATCCCGTCAATATGTGGTAAGGGGTAAGCATCCTTCCTCGTGTATTTATTGATCTCGCGAGAGTCTAAACACAACCGAACCTTATCACCTTTTTGAACAAGAGCACAATTACTACTCCAAGGACTGCAAGAAGGTTCTATGATATCGAGAGCTAACATGTTATCTACCTCAGCAACCATAAGTTTTTCGCGCGCAGGGCCAGTGTCTTTGTTTAATCGCCTTAGCATCACCTACGTCGATCGAGTGCGAAATAATGCTGGTTCTGCCCAATCCGTCTCGTTCGTACGAAGGAAAAATTTCGACGACACCTTGCAGTCTCTCCTGCTCTTTACTAGAAAGTTTGTGTAACTTGGGTGAGCTTTCCTCATCCTCCGTGGGACCTATATCTAACTCAGAGACACTTTCGCTCATGAGTCGATCAGCAAGTTTAAATTTCCTAAAAAAGTCAATTCCTAAGTAAACCTCTTGGGTTAAGTTTGGTATGATGAAAAAATCTATACTTTCCGTGAGACTACGATATGTAATAGTCGCTGTGAAAATGCCCTCAACCGAGCATTTGGTTCCGCTGGCTGTTTTAACCCTTCCCGAACACTTACGTGATTTCGGAGAGCAGATTAAGGAGAGCACGGTCGGCATTGTTGCCAACGCAACTAACCGACGCTCACGAATCTAACAAGGCGTTGTAAACCTTGTCTTCAATCGTGATGGGTGTGTACAGACGGTTATCTCCCGTACTGAATATGGAAGCAATTAAGCATTGTCGAGTGCTAACAACTGTTTTCCAAAATTTGCGTAATCGAAGGGTAGATCTTTTAGATTTTGTCGTAGTTGATATGGTACAAAGATCGCCAAATATCCTATTTCTAGCTTTCTTGTAATTTGACATTCTTACATGTAAGGGTAAATATCTAGTTGGTCGTTTATCCGATAAAAATCCTGAGTCCATAGCGGTTTTAGCTAAACCCTCATCTATAGTCTGACTGATGCTTTCGCTATGTTTTGGTACGGATGTGCCTACAGGGGGTTCGTTGACACATCCCGCAGCCGGTTTTCCGAAGGATGGCACTTAGAGCAACGTGGCTTGTAAACATTCTTGGTTCCACAACCGTAACAAAATATGCTTCTAGGTTCCACACAATCATCCCATCTATGCCCTATCTTATCACAATTCCAGCAGGACATCTTATTACGCATTATCGCTGATATTATTGGTTCAGGCTCCTCAAGGTGTTCCCTCTCCGGAGAGATCTCGGAGATGTTGCGCCGGTTTACAAAAGGCGTTTTGTAAGAAGGGTTTCGAAGTTCCGAATAAAATTGTTCGTGCTTTTTAACCTCTAAAAGTAATTTCTTTATCGAAGTGATATTCAAATGTAGTAACTCGTGATGAAGTGTACTTTTCGAATTGTCAATCAACAGCTTAACAAGGTCGCATTCTGGTAGGCTACGCTCGAGTCTATTCACCAACTCTTCTATACTATTCTGATAGGAATCAAAAGGTTCATTTTCCCCTTGCTTTCGTTTCGCGATTCTACGCCATATGTCGACATCAGTGGCAGCATCGTCATATTTATCCCTAAATGCCAGACAAAAAGTCTCCCACGCGAACTCTTCATGTTTACGATGGAACTGCCAGAACCAATCACCTGCTTTTGCGGATAAAAATAAGTGCAAATGATCGCAAACCAGCTGGAAATTGTTTTTCAGGGTCTGTGCCGTCAAGGAACGTACCCGGTAAATAAATTCTGTGGCCGATAGACCGTCCTTACTACCGTCAAACTTTACCTTCCAGTTTTGAATAACATGTCCTACCTTTTCTGGTGAAATTGAAACTGAAGAGCGATTGCTAGTATTCCTTAAGTCTGCCTCTTGGCGGGCTCTACTCCTAACGTCTGCTGGTACATGCTGATAATTCGAAGCCTGCTCCGCAAGTCCCGATCTCAATTGAAACGAACTCAGCTGATGGCTCAATGCTGTCTCTATATGGGCGGTTAGCTTCTCCAACAACGTCTTTTGTTGGGTGCCAATCATTGACCTTACCAAATTAACAATTTCACTTTTATCCATGGCGTTAGATGAATTCAGCGATTGGATAGTTGGGTCTGTAGGGGTAGGATTTCCCTCCCTTTGCTTAGATCTCGTTACTATATTTGACTTGGGAATAGCGCCTCTGCCTCTACCTCGAAATCTACTTCCACTTGGCCCTGGCGCATCGAGGGGAATTCCTTCAGTGTTCGAATCTCCTACCTCTGCAAGGTCCGCGTTGTTTAATTCCGTCGCCAAATCAACATTTCCCCGAACTAACAATTCTGTAGTGCATAGTCCGCGACAGGTTGGACAGCTCGGTGAACTCTTAAGCCAATCGGTCAAACAGGAATGGTGAAATTGATGTTGACACGGTGTCGTGGCAAACAATTGATCTTTCTCAAGTTTATCGTGGCAAATGCGACAATAGCCATGCTGATTTAATGCAGTTTCAAAGGGAGCGCCAACGCACGGCAGACCTCCAGTGACCAAGAGATTCTGTAATAGATTCGGAATTCAGTGAATGTACCAAACCTACTTACCTCTATAATCACCTTCTTTTTCTCTACGTAGCACTTTTGCACTTTCACCACACAATATAGCTTGATCTTGCTTTTTAGTCGATTCTCCGCCGACTTGCAGTTATGTAATTTGGTATGTAACATGAAATACAGGAACACTTGAACTTCCACTAGAGTTTGGCCCTATTGGCACAGGCACAACCGAAGTGTTTTGGGAGAAAAAATGGAATTGATCCTCGTGTTCACCGTCGCTGTCGGCTTAAGCGGCAAAGACGAGCTTTAACGGGACCCTTCCATGGAATTCGGTCTCGAGAGACGAAAAAGAACATTCGAGCAATTAAAGCTCCATATTCGAAGTAGCTGTTTTTAAAGCCTTGGTGTTCGAACTAATCAAGTTGGCGCGTGATTTGAATCTGCTTTATATCTGGAAAATTATTAGGGAATTTAATCTGGGTTTGCTTCACTGGCCACTACACTCTCCACCACCAGATTATGTCCCGGAGTGATCGACTGGGATCGTAATCGAAAAGAAAAGAAGGACAGTGAATTAGCGGGTTTGAATATCCTTTACGTGGTATACTCCCATCTTCTTTCCTTTCTCGTTCGATAATTCGTAATAAACAGGACTTAGCTTTTCGTTACTGTTGCTGTCACAAACACCTGCGCTAATTTATGGCTGAATTGTTTAGACGCGTTGCTTTGGGAGAAATTGCGAACGTAAACCTGATCTCCGACGTTGAATTGTATCTTTCTACTCCTCAAATTGTATACCCTCGCGTTGGTTGCATGAGCCTTTGCATTGTTGACCTTTGCTGCATACCTTGCCAGCTGCAGAGCATCGGGGTAATTAACTCTAGAATCATCTGATAGCAAGTTAAGTTTCCTGAGCAATTCGTAATCCTTGCCATTCAAAATCATGTTTTGCCCAAACGTAAGGAAGTAAGGAGAATATCCGGTGGTTGTATGTAGACTGGATCGAATAGCACCGTTAATCTCATTCAGTCGTTGATCCCAGGTAGTGTGATCTTTCCCCACGTACGCACGGATCGCCGCCAAAACCGATCGGTTTAAGCGCTGGCTTGCATTCGCTTGAGGCGAATAAAAAGCGGTACAAATATGTTTAATTGAAAATCGAGTTAGAAAAGCCTCAAAGAATCCTGATCGAAATTGAGAACCATTGTCCGTTAAGATGGATTCCGGCACTCCAAACGTAAAGAAAATGGAATTTTCTAAGTACTCGCAAATCTTTCCGGAAGTGAATCGTTTCAATGGACAGAGGAAATGGAATTTTGTACAATTATCCACGATTATTAATTATCCGATATTCCCTGCCTTTGAACGAGGGTATGGACCTAACAGAACCATGTTGAGTCGTTGAAACGGTCTCTCTGATTGCATTGGCTTTCCCAATGGTGGTCGTAATACTATATTGGGACTTTTGGTCTGTTTACAAATGACACAATTATTCACATACTCTCGGATTTGAACCAACATCTTGGGCCAGAACAGGTATCTCTTAAGTTTTTCAACGGTTTTACCCATCCTGCCATGTGATGCGCTAGGAGAATCATGGGCTTGTTTGATAACACTACTGACTAGGCCAGAGGGTACCCATAATTTCCACGACTGGTGGTCAGATTCAGAATCTCTAATCGAAGCTTCGGTGCGTTTGTATACATAGCCATCTGTTACTTTTAAATCTGGAAGTTTCTCTTGGTTCTGCTGAATGCGTTCAATTAAATCAAGATATTCCAACGAAGTGAAATGCTCGGACTCTAAATCGATGATCGGCCCTAGATCTATAAACTCATCTACTGACGATTCATTTTGCCTTGACAGAGTGTCAGCAATAACATTTTGTGAACCCTTCCGGTGTTCAATGCGAAAATCAAAACCCTGTAACTGTATAGCCCATCGCGCGAGCCTTCCAGACAAATCCTTTTGTCGCATCAACCACTGCAATGCTGCATGGTCGGTTATTACTAAGAATTCCTGGCCTTCTATGTAAGCTCGAAATTTCTTAATTCCCTTAATAACTGCTAGACATTCTAGTTCTGTAACGGAATAATTCCGTTGAGCTTTGGATAACTTAACCGACATGTATCCAATTGGCATTTCGAAGCCTTGTTCATTCTCTTGAGCTAGGACGCACCCGAGACCAAAAGAACTAGCATCACACAATAAGATGAATTTCTTAGAAAAATCAGGAGTTCTGAGGATTGGAGCTGATGTTAATCTTCGTTTCAATTCTTCAAAAGCATTGGATGCGGTTTCATTCCATATTAAGGAAGTATTCTGTTTCTTAAGCATCTCGGTCAATGTATAGCTCACGGAGGCATAATTCTCGACGAAACGTCGATACCATCCGGATAAACCGAGAAACCGTCGTAACTGCTTTACCGTTGTTGGAATTGGGAAGTCTGTAACGGACTCAGCGGTCGGCCGATTCGTCGCAACGTATTTTTATTGTTGCCCCCAACGACAAATGATTAGACCTTCCTTTTCTTTAATCGAATCTCTCTTTATTCGTACTTATATTAGGACTTAGGGCTAGATGCTACAATTCAGCTTATCTATGGATCTCCACCACGCGTGGGCTCTCGTCGGGTGTGGCAGCGTTGAGGCTGTTGATTGGGGCAGTTTGACCTCCGCTATTGCTTTGGCCCGCCACGCAATCCCGCACTCTACGTCTCGCACTCCCCTCTTAGCTTCCGCCGGCAACTGTGGATCACCTCTTAACTTAGACTCACTCTGGGGGCAGGCGGGGCCTGTCTTCCTGTTGTTATTCGCTTCACTGCACTTCTTCGAACCGTACCGGGTATTACTCTCACGTTTCGACGGGGTTTCAACGTGCGCGCGCGATCACTTCTCCACGGAAAAAAGAGCGCCGCTTCGTTGCCGCAGCCTCCTTTTATAGCCCCTTGACGGGCCCCGGCTCGGCGTTGGTAGTTTTCCATCGCCGTCTCCTGGTTTCCACGGCCTTCGTAACGGGGCCTGGCCGGTGGCGTGATCCCATGCCCTTATTTGGTCATGCGTCGGATCGCTGCCGGCCCGATCCCGCCGTCTCCTCTGCCTCTCGCGTTTCTCTTGCTCCGAGAGCGGGACACTTCTCCTCTCGGGGCCCTTGGCCTCTTCGCCGCATCCGGCTATCCGTGGGTATCTGGGCTGACCTTCGCCTTATCCAGCCAGCCATCAGCCTTTATCCGACCGTCCCTCCGCCTTTATCCGGCTATGCCTTGGTCGAATTCGGCCTGTGGGAACCACGGTTCCTCACACCCCCCTCTTTCTTCCCGCAGCGGAATACTCCCGTTTTCCGCGACCTTGCGACGGAGTGTGCTTTCCTCATTCAAACGGCCCCATTTTACGCGCGCTCCTTACGGCATCTGGGATCACGGGCGCCCTGGCGCCCTCTGGCGCCTTTGCTCGGGCGGCGCTGCCAGCCCTTGCAATTTTCTGGCTGGGGCCGAATCCCCACCTATCGATAAGGTGTGGGGGTGCTTAGGCGATCCACTCGATATCTCTCCCCCGTACGTATTCCACTTTTCTCTTTTTCTTCTCTCTTTATTCATTTTCTCTTTTTTTTCTTTCCCCCTTTTTTTCCTTACTTGTGCTCGCGGAACACCTCAGTGCGCGTGGCCGACATCGCAATGCGGTACCGGGTACCCCGCTCGCTCACCAGCTTCTTCACCCTCCTACCCACGAGGCGAATCTGGGCCTGCGCGCGGATCACCGCCGCCGGCCACTCCTCCCGCGGGATCGCCCTCCAGTGGACCGTGGCTGCTGGTGCCGAGCTCTGCCGTTGCAGGGCCGGTCGCTTCGGTCCTGCACAGGGCTCCGGGCAGGAGGCCTGTCGCTTCAGAGCCGGGCGCTCGGCCGCCGTCGACCTCTCCGGTGCGGGCCACACCCACGGTCCGCGCTCCCACGCCTCGAGTTCCACCTCCGTCGGTGCTGTCGCCGCCGTCGCCGTTTACGCGGCCCGCGTCTCTGCTTCTGCCGCTGCCTCGGCCGTCGCCGTCTGGGCCGCCGTCGCCGTTTCCGCGGTCTGCGTCTCTGCTGCCGCCGTCGCCGCCTCTGCCGCTGTCTCGGCCGTCGCTGTCTGGACCGCCGTCGCCGTTTCCGCGGCCCGCGTCTCGGCTTCTGCCGCTGCCTCGGCCGTCGCCGTCTGGGCCGCCGTCGCCTTTTCCGCGGTCTGCGTCTCTGCTGCCGCCGTCGCCGCCTCTGCCGCTGTCTCGGCCGTCGCTGTCTGGACCGCCGTCGCCGGCTGGGCCGCCGTCGCCATTTCCGCGGCCTGCGTCTCTGCTGTCACCTTCGCCGCTTCTGCAGTCCGCATCGCTGCCTCCGCCGTCGGCATTGCTGCCGCTGAGGTCGTGGGGGCGGGTCCGGGGTCCCTCCTCCGCGGGTCCCTGCTGTTGCTGCCGCGTGGACTCTCCTCCCACACCCGGGCGCCGGCCTCTGGCTGGGCTTCGCTCGGGGCGGGCCCCGAGGCCCACGTGATGTGCAGGGTCTGGTGGTGCCACACCATCCCCTGGCGCACGGCGGTCCGCACCTCCTGCGATACATACGGACTCATTACGGCCGCCTCCGGTCCCCTCCACTGTGGTTGCTGCTGCCACTGCTCCTGCCCCTGCTGCTGGTGATGCGGCTGCTGGTGCTGCTGGTGCTGGTGCTGCTGTTGCTGCTGCTGCTGCTGCTGCTGGTGCTGCTGCTGCTGCTGCTGGTGCTGCTGCTGCTGGTGCTGGTGCTGCTGCTGCTGGTGCTGCTCCTCCTCGGCCTGCGGCTGCCGCCTCTCGGGGCCCTCGTCATCCTCGGCCGGTGGCGTAGGCTGCCACAGCTCGCCTTCCTCCTCCTCGGCCTGCTGCAGCCGCCGCTGCCACTCGGCCTCTGGGTTCGTAGCCTGCTTGCCCGTGGCCTGGGGCGGCGTTCCCTCGGTCTCCGCCTCGTCGGTCCGGGGCTGCATCGGCGGCAGCACCACCCGGAATGGTGGGGGTGGCGGCGCCTCGTCGCTCTCTTGGCCGTGCTCCTCCGTACTGGCGGCTCTTTCCGCCTGTCGCCGCCGCGCCTCCATCCGCTCGTCCCTCCGCCGCCTGATCGCCCGCGCCCTCTCCAGCACTTGGTGCATCCGGCGCTTCTCCTCCGGCGTCGCCTCCTGAAACCTCCGCCTCACCGCCTCAATTTTGTCGCGCAGGGTCAACGGCCTTCCATTCCTCGTCTCCGGCTCCGCCCTTTGCTGCCGTCTCCATCTGGCCTTCTCCTGAGCGGTTGGCGCGCGCGGGCCGTCGGTGCATATGACCTCGTCGTCTTCCTCCTCCTCCTCATCCGATGACACCGTCGGCGACACCGAGTCGTGCCCCGATGGCGCCGGTGACACCATCGGCGAGGCCAGCAGTTGAAGGAACTGGGAGCCATCGCACCAATCCTCCTCGTCGCTACGCGAGAGCAGAGACGCCCGTCGCTGACGAGAAGTACCGGCGCGATAGCCCCCTCCTCCCACGATCGCCTGTTGCTCCTCCAGGAAGGCCCTCATATCATCCATCTTTTTCCTGCCATCCTCGTGGTTGAGCCCGCGTTTCATCTCCATTTTTTTTGCTGCCTTTCTTGCGTTCTTTCTGGTGATAACTACCTTCAAGTGTTCGCTGTTCCGTTTTCCACCCGCCTATATACACGCGTTGCATTGCCAATCGTTCCCTCTACCGGTGCCGGTGCTCCGTGTCTCGGTCTCTCCCGCCTGGTTCTAACGGTTGTTGCGTCTGTACTCATGGCCCTCAGCCTCGTATCTCTGCCGGCCGCGCTCTCTAACGGCATCTTTCCCCTGGTTGTGCGAGTGCCGGCGCGCTCTCCGCTCTCTAGCCGATTTCGCCTTATCCCTTCTTTTTTGGATACTGTTGTGTTCTCGCCGCGTTTCTCTGTTGGCTCATGGATAAAACTTTTCCACCTTTGATGGACCCACCCCCTTCCCGTTCATGATTATTTTGCTTTTTATTCCCCCATTTTATTTTTGCTTATTCACAACTTTTATTCAGCCCTTTATTCTTGTTTATTTTAATTGCTATTTAATGGATTGATGGATTGCTAATTATTTACTTTTAATTGTTATAAAAAAATTGCTATTTATTCTTACATGCTACCGCCGACCTGTCTTCTTCATTCCGTGCTGCTCGGACCCTCCTTGGCCTGGGTGAGTTCTCCCGACCCGGATGACTTTTACTCCATCCTTTCTCCCTTTCCAGCTCGCCCTCTGCCCTCAATGCGGGCCGCTTGCCGCGATTCCGCTCGTGAACAATGGGTCATCCGACCCTCCGCCCGGGCTGGAATCTTGGGCTCACATCCCAGGGCAACTCCTTTGCGCCACCGGCCGGACTCTTTTGACGGGTGTCTCCCTCACACAGTGGCTCGGACCCGAGGATCATCCGACTCCTCGCCCGGTAGTCCACGCATGAGCGGCACCCGTCGTTCCGGCCCGACGCTCGTAGTTGCCCCGTGAGTCCGCGTTGAGGCGTGAACCTGGCCCCTGGGTTTTTCCTGGTCATCCGCTGTCTGAGATTACACTCCCCGACCCTGGATTCGCCTCCCAGCTTTGGGTGACGCGTTTCCTGTTCAGGTTTGCTGCGCTTTTCCTCTTCTCGTTTTATTTTCCTTTCTTTTTACTAATCTTCGCTTCTTTCAGATTTCTCCAAACACAGTCTTCCTGTTCGCCTTTTTTTTTTTTAATCTAAGTGCACAAGTCCATCACCCTGCGTGCTGACGAGTCTCGTGCGTGTCCTGCGCGGCACCCTTCCCCAGTGTCCTGCGTGGCACTCTACCGTTCCTGGTCCTGCGTGACCCTTTAGGGCGACCTATTACAGCCATTCTCCTTCACCCCTGTGTCTCTCGCTCCTCGGGTTGGGGTTTCAGATCTCGTATGTGTGCCGTTCTCTTCTTCCTGTCGCCCTCCTTTCTTAGGTTGCAGATAACCGGGGATATAAAGTCCTCTATCTGGTATGGCCCATCGTACCTTGGTGCCAGCTTCGCGGCGAATCCCTCCGCTGCATTGGAAAGGTGGTGCTGTTTGGCCCACACGACCTCTCCCACTTTGGGTCTCCACGGTCTTCTTCTCAGGTTGTAATGCCTGGCCTGATCCTGGGCTGCCCTTTCCAAGTTGCGTCGAACCAACTGAAACAGCTCCTTTAATTTCTTCGCATTTTCATCCGGCGTCTCTGTGCCTTGTCCCGTGCCTACCGTCTCCTCGTCATATAGGGCCTTTGGCAGCCGGGGTTCCCTTCCTTGCACCACGAACGCCGGTGAATATCCCGTTGTATCCGACACTCCCGAATTCATGGCCAGCATCAGCTCCGGCCATTTTTCATCCCAACACCTTTGATCACCCTCGGTAAACTGAGCTATCATGGTCTTTACCGTTCTGTTCGTTCGCTCTGTCGGATTCTCTTGCGGCGTGTATGGCGCCGTAAACTGGTGACGAACTCCTAGCTGCTCCAGGAATCTTGTAAATGCCCTGCTTGCAAACTGCACCCCATTGTCCGTAATGAAGACTTTGGGCGTGCCAAAACGGGCTATTATACGCTCCCGACAGGCCTTTATTAGTGCCTCTGCTGTGGCCTTCCTCAGCGGCACCAACTCGGTCCACTTGGAGAATCGATCCACCAGCACCAACAACATCGAGTTCCCATGTTTCGACCTCGGCAGAGGACCCACAAAGTCCGCGCATACCGTTACCCATGGTTCTTCCGGCACCTGTGTCAACATTTTTCCTGCCGCTTGTAGCTGACTTGGCTTATAGCGAAGACATAGTTCGCACTTCCGCACGTAGGCCCTCACGTCCCTGTACATCCCTGGCCAGTAATATCTTGCCGCCACCCGTGCCGCGGTTCTCCTTCCGCCGGCGTGGCCTGCTTCCGGACTATCGTGGCTTTCCTTTAAGACCCTTTCTCGGGCATATTTCGGCACACATAACTTCCACGAGGCGACTTCTTCGCTCCCTGCCCGGTGAGGAATGTGCCTGTACAAGTTTCCCCCCTTCTCCACATAGTCGGGGTACTTCGGGGATTCTTTTCTGATCTTTTCTACCATGCCCTCTAACCACTTGCAGGGCGGCTCGCCTACTGGCTGTGTTCCCTCCTCACTTCTTATCCGACGGCCTCGCTCCTCCACCGGTTGTCGGAGAGTGCGTCGGCTACCACGTTGAGCTGTCCTTTCCTGTACGCAACTTCAAAGTCGTACTGCTGTAACTCTAATGCCCATCTCGCCACTCTTCCCGACGGACTTTCTATGCTATTTAGCCATTTCAGAGCCATGTGGTCCGTGACCACCTTGAAGCGATATCCTTCCAAGTATGGCCTCAACCGGCGGATGGCCCACACAATGGCCAGACATTCTTTCTCGGTCGCCGAATAGTTCCTTTCGGGTCCATTTAGCGTCCTGCTAGCATATGATATTACCCGTTCGCCCCTTTCCGTCTCCTGCGTGAGAATCGCACCCAGCCCGTAATCACTGGCGTCTGTCTGCAGAATGAACTTCTTCGAGAAGTCGGGGCACGCCAGCACGGGGTCCGCCACTAGTCGTCTTTTCACCTCCTCGAACGCTTCTTGCCGTTCTTGTGTCCAGACCCATTCCGTCTTCTTCTTGAGGAGCCCGGACAGGGGCTGCACGAGGGTGGCGAAGTCGGGCACGAACCTCCGGTACCATGAGGCCACTCCCAAGTACTGTCTCAGCTCCTTGACATTTGTCGGCGGTTTCAATTCGGCTATGGCTGCGACTTTCTCGGGGTCTGTACATATCCCCTCACCGGTCACCTTGTGGCCTAGATACCGCAGCTCTTTCCTAAAGAACTCGCACTTGTCTGCGTTCAGCCGCAGGTTCGCCAAGCGCAGCCGTCGAAACACCTCTTTCAGGTTTCTTCGGTGTTCTTCCTCTGTTCGCCCGATGACCACTATGTCATCCTGGTATGCGAACGCGTGCGGCATCATTTCTGGCCCAATCACTTGGTCTAACGCCCGTTGGAAGGTGGCCGACGCGGAGTGTAACCCAAACGGCATCACCTTCCATTGGTATAGCCCCTTTCCGGGCACCGTGAACGCCGTGATCGGCCGGCTGCTCTCGGCCAGGGGGATCTGCCAATATCCATCCTTCAGATCTAGGCTACTTATGAATTTCGCTTCCCGCAGTTGATCGAGGATGTAATCGATCCTGGGCATTGGGTACGCGTCCTTTACTGATCTCGCGTTAACTTGACGAAAGTCCACGCACAATCTCCATTTGCCATTTTTCTTCTTTACCATCACTATAGGCGAACTGTAGGGGCTCTTTGACGGCTCTATGCATCCCATTTCTACTAGTTCGTCCACTTTCTGGTTAATCTCGGCCTGCATTTTGGGGTTCTTCGGGTAATATCTTTGCTTAATCGGTTGCGGGTCACTCATGGTGATTGTGTGCACCGCCACATTAGACACCCCCTTGATCCTGGAAAATGCCTCTAACTCTCGGGCTAAGAATTCCTCCACTGGCTCTTCCCTCGCCCCCTTATTCTGCCTCATGCCCGCTGACACCCCTCTTGCGGCCATTCTTAGGGTCGTGTCCGTTTCGTTGTCGGACTCCGGAGCCGTGTCTCCAGCTTCGGCCTTCGCCACGGACAGTCTTTCCTCCTGGTCTCCTCGTTCCCGATCTTGGGCAGGGATCACCACCCTGTGCCCTGCACAGGTCACCACTGCCCCGACCGCGCGGAGAAAATCCCATCCCAACACTAACTCATCAATCACACCCGGCAATACGAGTAGCACCATTGGGATCTCCTTGTTCCCAAAGCATACCTTCGTTTCAATCTGGCACGTGACCTCCTGGCTATGGCCATCCGCCAACCTCACCCTTTTCCTTGCCGCCGCCTCCCGGCCTTCACCCTTTAGTCGGTCCGCCAGCTCGCGGCTCACGAAACTGCTGGTAGCTCCTGTATCCACAGTGGCTTGCAGCTCCATGCCCGCGACCTCCACTAATGCGGATAACTTTTCCTCCTCGCTGGTCAGCCTGCCGACTAGGCTTGAGGGACCGTTTCTTGCGACCCTGGCACGGCCCTCCGCGGCGTGGGTCGCGGGGCGTTTCCCGTCTTCCTGCAGCATTGCCATGCCGAGATGCCCACTTTTCCGCATCTCCAGCAGTAGGTGAGAGGTCGGCCATTGCACTCCCGGCTCCAATGATCCGCGCTCCCACACCTTCGGCACGCCTGGGCCGGATTCTTGACATATCCGTTCTCGATATCCCGCGGCAGAAAGTAAGCCTGGAAGCTCGACGAGAACTCTTTCCACGTTCTCCACTGTCGATTGTTCGCCACGAACCACATCAGCGCCCGCCCTTTTAGCAGCTCCGGCATCGCCCTTGGGACCAGATCCGGATCCAGACCGTACGTCTCGGCGGACCACTCGACCTGCTCCAAGAACTCGAGAGGCTTCGTCGTCCCGTCGAACCGGAACGACCACTCTCTCACCTGTTTCGCCACTCTAGCGTAGTCCAGGTGTGCTGGCCGTATTGTGGCTGGTTCGGTTCTCCCTCTTTCGGTCTCTCGGCTTCGATCCCTTCCTTGGTGGCGGGGCCTGCTAGGCGTCCCCGTGTGCGAGCGTTCCGGTATTGGCACTGAGAGACTCGCTATCAATTCTCTCTGTATGTCGACTGGGGACCTCCACAGCGTCGCCGCGGTTGCGCCGGGTGGGGGTGCCGGGTGCTCGTACGCGGCTTGTTTGTCGTCCGCCCGGGGTGTCGGCGAGGACCTGTCCGCCCGACACTCCCATACCTCAATCAGATCGGCCCACTCCGACTCATCTTCGTGTTCCCTCATCCACTCCTTAAATGTTCTTCTCATTTCGTCCACTGTGCCCTCCAGCCGCACGCCGAAGGCATGGCCGCATTGGACAAGCTCCTCCTTTCTCAACCGGTGGATCCATTGTCCCTTCCCCATTCTCTCATCTATATTTCTCCTCCCTTTGTCCTACTATTTGTCGTTGTAGGCCCCACGTTGGGCGCCAGTTGTAACGGACCTGCTTCTTGGTTCGCTTGAGTTTGCTGGGCTCGCTCAGCGGTCGGCCGATTCGTCGCAACGTATTTTTATTGTTGCCCCCAACGACAAATGATTAGACCTTCCTTTTCTTTAATCGAATCTCTCTTTATTCGTACTTATATTAGGACTTAGGGCTAGATGCTACAATTCAGCTTATCTATGGATCTCCACCACGCGTGGGCTCTCGTCGGGTGTGGCAGCGTTGAGGCTGTTGATTGGGGCAGTTTGACCTCCGCTATTGCTTTGGCCCGCCACGCAAATCCGCACTCTACGTCTCGCACTCCCCTCTTAGCTTCCGCCGGCAACTGTGGATCACCTCTTAACTTAGAATCACTCTGGGGGCAGGCGGGGCCTGTCTTCCTGTTGTTATTCGCTTCACTGCACTTCTTCGAACCGTACCGGGTATTACTCTCACGTTTCGACGGGGTTTCAACGTGCGCGCGCGATCACTTCTCCACGGAAAAAAGAGAGCCGCTTCGTTGCCGCAGCCTCCTTTTATAGCCCCTTGACGGGCCCCGGCTCGGCGTTGGTAGTTTTCCATCGCCGTCTCCTGGTTTCCACGGCCTTCGTAACGGGGCCTGGCCGGTGGCGTGATCCCATGCCCTTATTTGGTCATGCGTCGGATCGCTGCCGGCCCGATCCCGCCGTCTCCTCTGCCTCTCGCGTTTCTCTTGCTCCGAGAGCGGGACACTTCTCCTCTCGGGGCCCTTGGCCTCTTCGCCGCATCCGGCTATCCGTGGGTATCTGGGCTGACCTTCGCCTTATCCAGCCAGCCATCAGCCTTTATCCGACCGAACCTCCGCCTTTATCCGGCTATGCCTTGGTCGAATTCGGCCTGTGGGAACCACGGTTCCTCACAAGTCGTTGATTGCCTGAATCTTAAATGAATCAGTCTTGATCTGACCATCCGAAATTATGAAACCGAGATATTTAATCTCTCTCATGCAGAACTTAGATTTTCGAACGTTGATAGTGATATTCGCTTTTCTTAAGCATAGTGCGATTTCTTGCAAAAGAATCAAGTGCGAATCAAAGTCATCCGATAGAACAAGCAAGTCATCGAGATATACAAAAACTCGATTCCGTAAATGACATGGTCCATTAAGCGGCATAAGGTCTGAGGTGCATTTGTCAGACCAAATGGCATGACCTTATATTGGTACAGTGGACGATTCGGAACGGTAAACGCAGTATACGGTCGTGATGGCTCGTCCAATGGTATTTGCCAGAAAGCATGTTTCATATCAAGACCAGTTATATACCGCGCTGGAGGTAAGCGGCTTAAGATCCCGTCAATATGTGGTAAGGGGTAAGCATCCTTCCTCGTGTATTTATTGATCTCGCGAGAGTCTAAACACAACCGAACCTTATCACCTTTTTGAACAAGAACACAATTACTACTCCAAGGACTGCAAGAAGGTTCTATGATATCGAGAGCTAACATGTTATCTACCTCAGCAACCATAAGTTTTTCGCGCGCAGGGGATATTGGCCAGTGTCTTTGTTTAATCGCCTTAGCATCACCTACGTCGATCGAGTGCGAAATAATGCTGGTTCTGCCCAATCCGTCTCGTTCGTACGAAGGAAAAATTTCGACGACACCTTGCAGTCTCTCCTGCTCTTTACTAGAAAGTTTGTGTAACTTGGGTGAGCTTTCCTCATCCTCCGTGGGACCTATATCTAACTCAGAGACACTTTCGCTCATGAGTCGATCAGCAAGTTTAAATTTCCTAAAAAAGTCAATTCCTAAGTAAACCTCTTGGGTTAAGTTTGGTATGATGAAAAAATCTATACTTTCCGTGAGACTACGATATGTAATAGTCGCTGTGCAAATGCCCTCAACCGAGCATTTGGTTCCGCTGGCTGTTTTAACCCTTCCCGAACACTTACGTGATTTCGGATGGTTAAGGAGAGCACGGGCGGCATTGTTGCCAACGCAACTAACCGACGCTCCCGAATCTAACAAGGCGTTGTAAACCTTGTCTTCAATCGTGATGGGTGTGTACAGACGGTTATCTCCCGTACTGAATATGGAAGCAATTAAGCATTGTCGAGTGCTAACAACTGTTTTCCAAAATTTGCGTAATCGAAGGGTAGATCTTTTAGATTTTGTCGTAGTTGATATGGTACAAAGATCGCCAAATATCCTATTTCTAGCTTTCTTGTAATTTGACATTCTTACATGTAAGGGTAAATATCTAGTTGGTCGTTTATCCGATAAAAATCCTGAGTCCATAGCGGTTTTAGCTAAACCCTCATCTATAGTCTGACTGATGCTTTCGCTATGTTTTGGTACGGATGTGCCTACAGGGGGTTCGTTGACACATCCCGCAGCCGGTTTTCCGAAGGATGGCACTTAGAGCAACGTGGCTTGTAAACATTCTTGGTTCCACAACCGTAACAAAATATGCTTCTAGGTTCCACACAATCATCCCATCTATGCCCTATCTTATCACAATTCCAGCAGGACATCTTATTACGCATGATCGCTGATATTATTGGTTCAGGCTCCTCAAGGTGTTCCCTCTCCGGAGAGATCTCGGAGATGTTGCGCCGGTTTACAAAAGGCGTTTTGTAAGAAGGGTTTCGAAGTTCCGAATAAAATTGTTCGTGCTTTTTAACCTCTAAAAGTAATTTCTTTATCGAAGTGATATTCAAATGTAGTAACTCGTGATGAAGTGTACTTTTCGAATTGTCAATCAACAGCTTAACAAGGTCGCATTCTGGTAGGCTACGCTCGAGTCTATTCACCAACTCTTCTATACTATTCTGATAGGAATCAAAAGGTTCATTTTCCCCTTGCTTTCGTTTCGCGATTCTACGCCATATGTCGACATCAGTGGCAGCATCGTCATATTTATCCCTAAATGCCAGACAAAAAGTCTCCCACGCGAACTCTTCATGTTTACGATGGAACTGCCAGAACCAATCACCTGCTTTTGCGGATAAAAATAAGTGCAAATGATCGCAAACCAGCTGGAAATTGTTTTTCAGGGTCTGTGCCGTCAAGGAACGTACCCGGTAAATAAATTCTGTGGCCGATAGACCGTCCTTACTACCGTCAAACTTTACCTTCCAGTTTTGAATAACATGTCCTACCTTTTCTGGTGAAATTGAAACTGAAGAGCGATTGCTAGTATTCCTTAAGTCTGCCTCTTGGCTTGCTCTACTCCTAACGTCTGCTGGTACATGCTGATAATTCGAAGCCTGCTCCGCAAGTCCCGATCTCAATTGAAACGAACTCAGCTGATGGCTCAATGCTATCTCTATATGGGCGGTTAGCTTCTTCAACAACGTCTTTTGTTGGGTGCCCATCATTGACCTTACCAAATTAACAATTTCACTTTTATCCATGGCGTTAGATGAATTCAGCGATTGGATAGTTGGGTCTGTAGGGGTAGGATTTCCCTCCCTTTGCTTAGATCTCGTTACTATATTTGACTTGGGAATAGCGCCTCTGCCTCTACCTCGAAATCTACTTCCACTTGGCCCTGGCGCATCGAGGGGAATTCCTTCAGTGTTCGAATCTCCTACCTCTGCAAGGTCCGCGTTGTTTAATTCCGTCGCCAAATCAACATTTCCCCGAACTAACAATTCTGTAGTGCATAGTCCGCGACAGGTTGGACAACTCGGTGAACTCTTAAGCCAATCGGTCAAACAGGAATGGTGAAATTGATGTTGACACGGTGACGTGGCAAACAATTGATCTTTCTCAAGTTTATCGTGGCAAATGCGACAATAGCCACGCTGATTTAATGCAGTTTCAAAGCTATTATCTTTACTGGCCATATTTCCTCTTAATTTTTTTTTTTTCCAATCATCAAAATATTTTCTGTCTTTTCCACAAATTCCAATTCTACATCGATGTGTAACTCCTCTCTTCTGCCTCTATGATTATTGAATTAAATGGATATTAAAGGTTTCTATTAGACTATGTCTGATACTCGTCGGGAACTCAAAGTTTCTCTAAGACCCGCCATTCCAAGTACCGAACAAGTCATGTTCCTATAAAGTTGAAAGTGGGCGTGCGTCTGGTTGGGTCGATCAATACAAAATCCTGAATTGCAATCGCAAATTCCACAGCTCAGATACACGGCACTAACATCTTTATTCTACTAAAATATTTTCTTCAGACATCTATACAGTTCACGCCGTCATTTCTTGGTAGACCAATCCCTACTCAGTCGAATTGAAATCCCCATTCCAAAAGCTGACTACACGTCTACACGATATACCGAATTTTCTAATTAACAGGCTAACGGATGTATTAACAGAGCTTAACCGTGAAGCACGAAGGTTACTCCAACCGTTCGGAATTATCCTCATCTGGAAATAATCGTATCTTTTCTACACTTTTCCGATTATAACACGTCGTTTCGTCTTCGGCCCCACGTTGGGCGCCATTTTATAAGGTTACGGCTACGGGCTGGTTAGATCTTGTTGGCAATGCAGCCTCAGCAGGAAAGGGAATCGGGGTTAGTGCACTATACTGCGCTCTGGGCTCAGCTCGCCGGATGGGGTCGGGGTCTTTCCTATCCCTATACTTCCTGGTTCTCGCCATATTATAAAAATTTAAGTGCACTTACACAGAATCTACTTTGATCAAAACAAAAAAAAACAAATGTAATCAATCCCTGGTCGGCATAGATGGCAAGAACGAATCCGGTAGTCGCGTATTTAATTTAGTGATCCTAGGTGTAGGAGATCACTAGTTCCTCTATACCCTCCCTACCTTCGGCAATGCGTGGAACGATGTTGGCATGGCCCCTAACGTAACTACCGCTGCATTATTACACTCGATGCATCATTGGCATTATGTACTTAGACAGAATGGTTGTTATTTATTCCAAATTCATGTTAATTCAAAATAGTTCTATTAATCAAGATTCAAAAGATTCATATATAACAAAAGGTTCATTAACTTAAGAATATAAAATACAATTCATAGCAAAACTGAGCCTTTTTACTCACGAAGGTCAACATTTCCATTCAATACGAAATTAATGATCATTACCAAATTCAAACACTTTCCTTGACGAGCTCGTTGGGCCCAATGAACTGCTTCGGTAGCTGTGGAACAATATTAATTATATACAAATAGTAAAGAATTAAAGAATGACATTTTGGCCGACATTGCCAGAGTGAATCAAGGCTTAACACTGAGTGGATTAGGAAAGGACTTAAGACATATGATAAAGAAATTAATTCTATAGGAAAGATATTCCCTAATATAACTGTATATGTTTATATGATTTTACATTTAAAGTCAAATTTAATTGCAGTGCAAACACAAGAATGCAAGCAAAAGAAAAGAACAAGACAAAGCAAAGAGAATGTCGATGATCAAATTAATGCACGTTTATATGTGTGTGCATACGCACGCATATGTCCGAATTCTCTTCGAACGAAAGCTCGCTCTTGGCGTGTGAGCTATCACGCTCTCCCTTTCATTACGCTGCACCGCTGCTATACCCTGCCATTTCGCGGGTATGTTCGTACTCACGAATCGATGATCACATGTTGTCCACGACACAGGTCACCCTAGATTCCGATTCCTGATCTTGTATTCACATCTTCTGCACAATTTTAGCTGACATAAATTTCCACTTTAATTCCTAGGCGTTGTCGATTCCGCATCACGGATGTTGAGTTGCATCTCGCAAGATACGATTAGAGGGCATTCAAAAGTCGATACAGATCGTCCGTACAACGGAAACGCTGGTAATTCGAAGCGGCCAAAAATAAGACACTGGTGGTTTCAGGGGGGGGGGGGGGGGGGGGGTTGGGGGTTAGGCGTGAGAGCGCCAAAGCACGGCAGACCTCCAGTGACCAAGAGATTCTGTAATAGATTCGGAATTCAGTGAATGTACCAAACCTGCTTTCCTCTATAATCACCTTCTTTTTCTCTACGTAGCACTTTGCACTTTCACCACACAATATAGCTTGATCTTGCTTTTTAGTCGATTCTCCGCCGACTTGCAGCTATGTAATTTGGTATGTATTATGTAATACAGGGACACGTGAACTTCCACTAGAGTTTGGCACTATTGGCACAGGCACAACCGAAGTGTTTTGGGAGAAAAATGGAATTGATCCGCGTGTTCACCGTCCCTGTCGGCTTAAGCGGCATAGACGAGCTTTAACGGGACCCTTCCATGGAATTCGGTCTCGAGAGACGAAAAAGAACATTCGAGCAATTAAAGCACCATATTCGAAGTAGCTGTTTTTAAAGCCTTGGTGTTCGAACTAATCAAGTTGGCGCAGGATTTGAATCTGCTTTATATCTGGGAAATTATTAGGGAATTTAATCTGGGTTTGCTTCACTGGCCACTACACTGGCAGGCCGTAGATCTCGGCGGCCTTCTTCACAAATATGTTGTACATGTCGAACATCTCTTCCTTGACGGCGGACGTGGCGCGATCGTACACGGACATGGCATGCCGGTCCAGGCCGTGCTCCTCCTCCAGCTTCGCGTAGAGCAGGTAAAAGTACTTGGCATGCTGAGCGGGACACTGATCCAGGCACTGTTCGAAGAGGTCGCGGGCCCGCTTCAGCTTTGTGCCCCCGTAGCGCGCGAGGATCTTGCTTAGATACGAGTTCCAGATGTCGTACACATTCGGCCACTTAAACAGGGCAATGCCCTTCTCTTAGGCCCGATAGGCCTCCTCTAAGTAGTTGTGCTCTTCGAGGAACATGCCATAGTTGATGATCACCTGCGGCGTGCAGATCTTCAGGTCGATGATGCGCTCGTAGACGGCCTTGCAGGTCTTGAAGGTGCCAAAGGACTCCTCCAGATCGGCGTACATGGACCACACCTTCAGGGATCTGTGGAGGCACGACTGCACTGTCTCCGAGTCGTCGTGATACGCCACCTTCCGCTTGGGCATGGCCGTGGCACGTTGCATCAGCTTGAGGGCTGCCTCGAACTGCTGCTGGCGCAGCTCCATCTCCGCCCACTCGCACCACCCGGCCAGATCCTCCACCTTGACGTACTCCACCTCGGTGGCCCGCTCGAAGACCACTCGGGCGTACTCCACCTCGGTGCCCCGCTCGAAGACCACGCGGGCGTCCTCCACCTGGCCATTGGACTCGTAGAACTTGGCAAACTCCACCCAGAGGGTGTGCAGCTTTCCCACCGCCAGCTTGGGCTTGGAGAGGCAGACGCCTCTCCATGAGGTATTCTAAGCGCGACAGGCGCAGCTCCACATCGATGTCGTCCTCCTCGGTGGCCTCCTCGTTCTTGGCCACCTCCTCCATGCGCTTGTTCAACGACAGCTCCTCGAACTGCGCAAAGCTGGCCTCGCAAAAGGGCTCTGCTGCCCCAACAAAGGCCAAAAGACCGTGGACCAGGGGGGGCAAGGGGACAATAGAAGCCAAAAGATTGACAGAGGCGAGTGAATTCCGTAAATGTATATAAACGATATTGCGGTTCACATTTTGCACTTTCGCTCAATTAACTCAACTAATTGACATTTGAAAATACATGCGGTGAAAGGAAGTACATATGTACACATGTATGTACATGTGGGTCCGTAAAGGACAACAGCAGGAGATAATTTTAAGTGCAGGAATTTTAATTCAACCTTCAACCTCAGCCTTTGCATGGCTCTGGAGCTCGAAAGTGATTTACAAAAGAAGCACTTTAGTCGGAAATATAAACATTCATTCCCCACCTCTTCACAGCACTTGACCAGAAACAACAGCAACAACAAAAATCACAATTATAAAGGGAGTCAGGGCGAGGCATACACTGTCAAAAAACAATATACGAGAATAAATAATTAAACCCATTTTTATATACGTTTCACCCGATATTATTCTCTAAATTGAAAGAAAACAACAGGTATATATTTTCATTAGCTTTGAACTGAAAACCTTTTAAGATAAGCCGAAGTTGACTTTTTCGGTATTTTTCGTTATTTTTATAGTCCTGTTTGCCTTTAGTATTTTCTGCTATAAGAAAGATGATTCTTGGTAAAAGTTTATTCCCTTATTTGCCTGCATACTTAACATAAAGCTAACAAAATGCTATCGATCTATTTTGTTTTATATCTTTTTAGTTCATCGCCTATAATCGTAGAGCAAAGAAAAACATAAACAACATTTTCTTACCTTCTTCCTGGTTCTTCCACTTTTGCTGCATTCTCTCTTTCTGTTCTTTCCTTGCCGTTTCCATTCTGTCGTTATATTCACACACAAACACACACAAAAGCACTATTATAACGAGGGGGAACGTTGTGAGTTGCTGAGGAGACCGCAACTCTACGGTTATACCCGATACTAAGTCAGTATGGCTCTCCTCCGGCAGACGTCGCTAATATCGACACGACAAAAAGTGCGTGCGAAAGAGACAGAAAATCAGTCTGAGCGTGACGTCGGGAGCTGCGTAGCCACTGCAAATTGATTTCTTGCTTTTGGCTACAAAAATGATCCGATCTGATCCAGATTCAGCAATCTGATGGATATGGTCATTATCTATGATTCTGCGATTTTAGTTTTTTCGAATATGCAATATTGTGGATGCAACAGATTTTCGTCCTTTGTGAGGGCGGAAGGGGGTGGGGCGAAATTCTGAGATATACGTTTTATAGTGAGATCTAACAGAAGTGCGGATACCAAATTTGGTTACTCTAGCCTTAATAGTCTCTGAGATTTGTGGATGCCCCAGATTTTCGTCCTTTGCGGGGGCGGAAGGGGGTGTGGCGAAATTTGGACACGAAACGGTCAAGGTCCGATATCACAGGAGTGTGGTACCAAATTTGGTTGCTCTGGCTCTTATAGGTTCTGATATCCTTGAACTCATATTTTGCAATTGACAAAACCGACCATGAAACCTGTGTGTTAGAGAGAGACAGAGCGAGAAAAAATGAAATTGTTTTCTTGATTCTGGCTATAAAAATTATACGATATGGTTTGAGATTTTACACTCTAGAACATATAGTCATCCTCTACGATTCTGCGTTTTTGGTTTTATCGTATATTTAAAAATGTGGATTCCACAGATTTTCGTCCTTTGTGGGGTCGGAAGTGGGCGGGGCGAAGTTTTGAAATATTTTTGTAGCAGTTACATATCACAGAAGTCTGGATCCAAAACATCGTTGCTCTAGCTCTTATAATCTTTGAGCACTAGGCGCTGAAGGGGACGGACAGACGGACGGACGGATGGACGGACAGACGGACAGACGGACAGACAGACAGACAGACAGGGCTCAATCGACTCGGCTATTGATGCTGATCAAGAATATATATACTTTATGGGGTCGGAAACGATTCCTTCTGGACGTTACACACATCCACTTTTACTACAAATCTAATATACCCCAATACTCATTTTGAGTATCGGGTATAAAAAAAACAAACAGAAACACAAATGAATTTTATAATTTATTCATATTTTTCTTTCCGCGATCGGCTCTTTTTGTGCGCGAATAATCCACTAATTTTTCCCGCAAGACGCACTTAGCACCAAAGACGCTCAGCTACAACGGTACAACAAATGAAACGAGAAGGCAGCAATTTTTGGTCGAATAACAACAACAGATCACCAAAAAAAAACGGGACACGACATATATATGTAAATATATGTAATTCTTTCCGGCCATTGATTGTATTTATAATCCTATTAAATTAGTGGTTTAAGTTAGTGGAAGGCGCGGCTAAGAGGCAACGGTACAGCAACTGGAATTTCCAAGCAACTTCACTCAACGAAAAGAAGGCAAGCGAAAGAGAATTAGAAGATCACGCGATGCGTCGCTCCCAATGCGAAAACCGAACGCATCGCAGTATGCGTGTGCATGTGTGTGCAGTTGCGGTTTTTGACTGTTCATGTGAGAGCTCTATGTAAAGCCTCTGTAAGCAATAGCAACGCAATAATGAGCATAAGAATAGATTCTTGAGCGGGGTACTTCAATTAACTACAAATTTGGAACGCGGAACATTAACAAAGGAATTGTGTAACGAACATAATCAGATTACTTGCCGTCGGGGCAAGCCATCTGAAACAGATTCTGAACGATGGTGCGAGTGGGACGGCCAGTCATGCGGTCCTTCAGCAAATATGGGAACGGATTGTAGCGCGTCAGCATGCCCACGTTGCGGATGTCCAGGTGGGCCCAGTCGACGCACGGCACCAGCTCGTGCAGAACGGCGGCAGCGATGCAGCTGGAGGCGGGGCCACGTCCGCGGTTGCTGATGTCAAAGGTCTCGTTCGGCATGATCAGCTCCTTGAAGTAGCGCCACAGGGGCAGACTCCAAACGCGATCCCCCGTAAGGGCACCGGCATTCTCGAACTGCTTGTAGACGAAGTTCGAATTGCTGAAAATCCCGGCTGCTGCTCCGCCCAGCGCTGGGCAGACGGCGTAACCCACTGTAGCAATGTCCACGACCATGCGCGGCTTGTAGATCGTCTGGGCGTAGAGCAAGGGATCGGCCATGGCCATCACACCAGCCTTGCTGACGTCCACGAAGCCGAGAGTTTTGCCATTGAGGAGGGACACCACGTCGCCAGGCTTGGCCGCCATTCCGAAAGGCATGTTCTCGTACAGCGGCAGCAGTGCCGTTATGTTTAGGGGCAGCGATAGGGCGGCGGCGGCTCGGATGACGCCCACGCAGGCGGCTGCACCGGACATGCAGCCGCGGTACATGGACAAGCAGTCCTTGGGACGGAGGCAGAGGCCCCCGCTGTTGAATGTGATGCCCTTGCTCAGCAGGAGGATGGGCTTGTCCTCGGGTGCGGTGCCGCAGTAGGCGATTTCCAAGATGATCGGCGGCTCGCAGCTGCCCTTGGCCACCATCAAGAAGCTGTTCAAGCTCTTGGACTCGATCCATGCTGCGTACCTCCACGGATACCCCGCAGGGGCACAGGGCATCCACCGTTGACTGGGCGAAGATTGTGGGCGTCATCTGATTGGCCGGCGTATCGGCCAGGCGACGGGCCAGGTTCTGCGATTCGGCCTTGAACAGGCCCCGCATCCAGGCATCCGAGTCGGGAGAGTCGTACAGCTCCAGTTTGGGAATGAGTGTGCGGTCCCGACGGCGCTTGTTGGTGTTGTAGCGCCAGACGGCCAAGGCGCTCCCCTCGGCCGCCTGCTCCGCATACTCCATCGACTCCACGAAGACATCTGTGCAGCCATGAAGTTGAAGGGCACGAGCCCCCACGCCGGCAGCGACGCGAGCGTTCTCCATTCTCTCGTCGATAATCTCCAGGTCGTTGAAGCCGGCCCCCTCCTGTCCCACGCCGACCACGGCCACCGCACGGAACTCCGCATCCACGTTCATGAAGACAAGTCCTTTTCCCAGCTGGCCACTCAGGCCCGTCTCGCGTATGAGATCAGTGATCTTACCCTGGACGCGATCGTCAAACTTCTCGCCGGATGGTGTCATCTTGGGCTGGCGGTCGCCCTCCTTGGCGTACACCCCCACCACAACGCCTTTGATCACCGAGTCACATTTCTCGGCGTAGTGCCGTCGCTGTTCCACATCTCGGCGTCTGGCCAGGAATGTGTGCTGGACACGCCTGCACAGGGCGTGCATCAAGCGTACAGACTTACGCGACAGGTTACGAAAGTACTCTTATTTTTCAGACAGTCCAGACAAATTTTGCTTTTTTTCCGAATAAAAAAAATGTAGATCTAAACGAGGGGGAACGTTGTGAGTTGCTGCGGACACCGCAACTCTACAGTTATACCCGATACTAAGTCAGTATGGCTTTCCTCCGGCAGACGCTGCTAATATTAAACGACACGACAAAGAGTGCGTGCGAGAGAGACAGAAAATCAGTCTGAGCGTGACGTAGCCAGTGCAAATTGATTTGTTCCTTTTGGCTATAAAAATTATCTGATCTGGTCCAGATTCAGCAATCTGATAGATATGGTCGTTATCTATGATTCTGCGTTTTTAGTTTTCTCGAATGTGCAATATTGTGGATGCAACAGATTTTCGCCTTTGTGGGGGCGGAAGGGGGTGGGGCGAAATTCTGAGATATACGTTTTATAGTGAGTGTTTGAGATGCCAAGCTTTTTTGGCACCTATGTGTTTCAAAAATGAAAAGAGATTTCGGGTTAAACTTTATAATTCGTATTTAATCTTGGTGGCTTAGCGGAAGCCGATTGCTTGCTATTGCCAGATAAACCTTATGCGAGATCGATATGCAACCAATGCGCAGAGGGGTTAGCATAGAACTAAACTATAGACGACGGCGTTAGATCAAAGTGATTGCCGAAGTGGCGGCAGCAGATCAAAGTAGTTGCCGAAGTGGCGGCGGCAGAGAGCCCCTTTAGCGGGAGAGCGCAGCAGCTCTGCAGAACGTCAACGTTTTACAACATAGGCGGCTCTCTCTGCTCATACAATAATAATGTTAAAGATACGGTTATTCTTCAGCGGCTGGCCCGAACATACTCCCCCCGTTGGGAGCTAGTCTCTCAACAGATTCCTTAAGGGGCAGCAAACATAGCCGAGTGACGGCCCTCCTGATGTTTCCTGAGGATGTCTTCAGGTCAGCGACGCGACACACTCCGTCCTTGCCCAAAACGACATCGACCACTCTAGCCAGTGGCCAACGCATTGGAGGAAGATTTTCGTCCTTCACCAGAACGAGGTCGTTCTTGCAGATGTTTTGCGCGGGGGTACGCCACTTCGCGCGCTCTTGCAAAAGAGTGAGATACTCTTCGCGCCAACGGCTCCAAAATATTTGCTGTAGTTGGGTGACCCGCTGCCAGCCATCCAGACGATTGTAGTTCAGCTTCGTTAGGTCAGGCTCGAGGATTTGCTCATGGGGGCCGCCTAAAAGCAGATGAGCAGGAGTCAAAACGTCTAAATCATCAGGATTTTCTGAAAGCGAGAGCAAAGGGCGAGAGTTAACAATTGCAGTGATCTGACAGATCAGAGTGCGCAGCTCGTCGAAGCTAAGCACAGATGGTCCAACTGAGCGGTACAGGTGATATTTTGCGGTCTTTACGGCCGCTTCCCACAACCCGCCAAAATGCGGAGAGCGAGGTGGGATGAAACGCCAGTCGATCGAGTCAGCCAAGCAGGATTCGTGGACCTCCTTCATATGCGGTTCGCTCAGACAAAGCTTCTTTAGCTCCAGAAGCTCGTTCTTGGCCCCAACGAAGTTTGTCGCATTGTCCGACCAAATTTGACTTGGCCTTCCTCGAGTGGAAGTAAAACGCTTTAGTGCGCCTAGAAACGATGCGGTGGTCAAATCCTTTACGAGCTCCATGTGTATAGCCTTAGAAGTGAAACAGATGAATACGCTTATGTAGCACTTGATCGGAGGCCTCGTGCGGATTTCTGATCGGTAGAAAAAAGGTCCACAGTAATCTACTCCAGTGACTTCAAAAGCTCGAGATCCTTCCAAACGTTCCTTAGGTAGGTCTCCCATGATGTGTTCGACCATGCGCGGCCTAGTCCTGAAGCATCTCACACATCTGCTGACGATCCTTGACACTGCCTTAACACCTCCAATGGGCCAATATTCCAGCCGAATTTTGGATAGCAAGGCGCGAGGTCCGGCATGGAGGTTTCTTTCATGATAATATCTTATCAGCGCAAAGGTAATGGAATGTCCCTTTGGCAGAATGAGCCGGGTGCTGAGCGTCAAATCCTAGCGATGAGTTGCCAAGACGACCTCCAGCTCTAAGTAGTCCAGAATGATCGATGAACGGGTTGAGCGAACTAATAGAACTGGATTTCATGACTTGACCATTGCGCCGAATCTCCTTTATGTCCATCCACAAATTTGCCAGCTGAATGTGTCGAATTAAAAGATGCGTTCCTTGCCGAATATCAGAAACGGTGAGTCCTGCATGCCTAAGACGATGTATAAATTTATGCATGTAGGCGAATGTGCGCTGCATGCGAAAGAATGAATTCGCAAATTTGCATCCGGACGTGAGATCGGCATGTGGAGACGTGATTAGCAATCCTCTCTTGCGAAGCTCCAAAGTTGCTATGTTGTTAGATGGAGATACAGGCCACTTATCCTTGGAGCCTAGCAAAAAGGATGGGCCGTGAAACCATAGCTCTGACTGGATAAGATGGTTGGGAAGTGAGCCTCTCGAGAGAATATCAGCAGGATTTAAAGATGTGGGAACATAGCGCCATTCCATGGCTGCCGTCAACTCCTGAATTGATGCCACTCGATTTGCCACGAAAACTTGAAATTTAGCTGGCTCGTCCCTAATCCAAGATAATGCTGTTGACGAATCCGACCAGCAATAGAACCGACCTGTAAAGATTCCCATGTCCTTTACATTCTGCATGATTTTCGCAAGCAAATGGGCTCCACTTAATTCCAGCTAAGGAATCGATATAGTCTTTAGCGGCGCCACTCGCGACTTTGAGCACAAAACGTGGCTCAAAGACTGGGCTTCCCTGGACACGACATACACGCAAGCGCCATATGCTTCTTAGCTGGCATCACAGAATCCGTGAACTTCTGAAGCCACACTAGAACGAAGAACCAAGCGAGGAAATGAGATCCGAGAAATGCTTGCCAAACTATTTCTCAAGTCCATTCAAGTTGAATGCAACGCTGAGGGGAGGCTTTCATCCCAATCCAAATTTTCTCTCCAAAGCTGCTGAAGGAAGATTTTGCACCTGACAATGACTGGATTTATCAATCCAAGAGGGTCGTAGAACCGCGCAATCGTAGATAAAACCGACCGCTTTGATGGCTTTGAGTTTGTGTCCAGTGCGGACAAGGCAAAAAGCAGCTGATCCGAAGCAGGGTCCCACGCTAACCCGAGAGTTTTGGCAATGTCGCTTCCATCATTAAACTTTAGGAACTTCTCTATGTCATCTTCAGGGGTTCCCTCAAGTACTTCCTGGTGACTGGAGCACCATTTCCTAAGTCTAAAATTACCACGGGACAGTAAAGCTGATGTTTGGTGCATCTTGTCCATGACCTGTGCGAACGAATTACCGCCCGAAATAAGGTCATCCACGTAAAAATCCTGCCGCAGAGCAGCTGAGCCAAGAGGGTAGGACTCACCCTCGTCGATGGCCAGCTGGTGCATTGCGCGGACCGCTAAAAATGATGCAGCCCTCGTCCCGTATGTGACGGTGTCTAATGTGTAGACTTGAAGACTCTGCAGAAGAGGCAGTCCATCGGTGAGTTTGATTTGCCCTACGCAGAGGAGATCATAAAAAACGCTCGCACCAATGAGAAGATCAACCCGTTGAGGATTGAAAAATGCAGGATCAGCGAGCTGAATGTTAGATGGAATACGCCAATCGGATACATTTACTGTCATACTTGGTTGAGAATCGGTAATCGTGGGGGCGATGAGAGCAGTAAGTGTAGTTGTGTAAGCAGAGGTGCGAGAATGCATACAAATGCTTATGGTGGATCCCTCAGTAGAAACGCTGGTATCGCCCAGCCCAGACACAAGTGCAGACGATTGAGTTCTCCTAAGCTGAAGCTGCTGGGCGATCCTGGATGTGACGAGATGCAGCTGCGATCCTGAATCTAAGATGGCACGATAAGGAACTAAAACGCCAGACCGATTCTTTACGAGAACCACGGCTGTAGCCAGAAACACGACATCAGAGTGAAGACCTTGGGCAGCAAGAGAGGTAGACGAAGGTAGAGACGAGCTGCTAGCAGAATTTTGAGCAACGGAAAGAGTGTCCGGTTGAACGGCCAGATCGGGAGGAGTAATACCTGGGCAGCCTTGTGTTGTGGGCTGTATACTATCGAAGTGCAACAAACTATGATGCCTACCGCCGCATACTCGACATTTTCCACTATTGCATGCGCGGGTCCGGTGCCCCGGCTTTAGGCAATTGAAGCATAGGGAAAGCTTCTTCACTTCTTTGTGGCGCAGCAACGGTGAGAGATTTCCGAATATCTTTCACGAGTATATTCCATGGCCCGCTGAGTGGCAAAAGACGCATACAGACGGGTCGGCGGAAGAGTTGGAGGCTACAAACGTTTTCTTAACCTGCGTATAGGAATGGTTTTTTCCCACCTGATCGCTACTAGCGTGTTTCGCTGTAGCATATTCCAACCGCTCCATTTTCTGGCAGCGTTGCTGCAAGAATTCGAAGAATTCCTCTGCGGTAGGTATAGCATCCGACGATGTGTGCTCCTCCCATTTGGGTTGCGTCTTCGAATCCAACTTCTGCAGCAGCATGTTGATGACCATGAATCCTGTCTGAATCCAATGTCTGCAACGCTCGCATGTGTAAATTGACTGCATCCGAAAACTCCCGAAGCCTTTTAGCAGAAGGCGAGTCTACCCTCTTTAGCCCAAGAATCTTCTTGATGTGTGCCTGGAAAACAAGTCTTTTGTTATTAAAGCGTTTATTAAGTATATCCAGAGCCGCACGATAATTGGCACTGGAGAGCTCTAACGATCGAACCGAATCCAAAGCCGCATCAGCGAGGCAAGAGCGAAGGTGCTGGAATTTCTCGATGTCACTGAGATCCGTATCCGCTTCAATCACCGATTTGAACATTGCCATAAAATCCGAGAACTCGACGTATCCACCAGAAAATTTAGGAACCTTCAGCTCAGGAAGTCGCTGCTTGTGAGCCATGATGATGGTACTATGTCCGGAATGGCTTGGCAGAGTCGTAGAATGGGCAGCGGCGTGTGACTGGCTTACTTCAACAGCAGCCAGCAACTCAGCTTTCAACGATATGAAAAGAGTATCGAAGATTTCGCGCAGCTCACTCCCAATCTCGTTTTGATCGAGAGCCTCCAACTCATTATGGGCCTTATTAAATTCCTCTCGAATTTCTGCCAACATATCAAGGCGCACCTCGACTTCCGCGGCGGTCAGCTTATCGATTTTATTCCCCGCGAAGGATTCGCCAAGCCTGTGCAATCGATCATATAATGACTGACTTTTACGCTTATACAGATTCAGTCTGGAATCAGCCACCACAATATTTCCTCCCGCGCCTGTATTCGGATCGTTGTCCATGTTAACCGTTGTGCAATTCGACACAACAACGGAAAATGAAATACCGCTTAAGCGACGATGTATAGACGCGAGAGCGAGAATGCAAGACACGAAAAGTCAAGAACCGCGGCTGCAGCTGCGCAGAGAATGAGAGATTCGACGCGTAAAGTACCGGAATTTGTCTATAAACATTCCAGCCGCACTCTCACTGAATTTGCACTTTAAACTGTTTTTTAACGTGCACCCAAATGTATTTGTTGGTAGTTAAACTACCCAACAACAAAATATTGTATAAATAATAAGTGTTTTAACGGAACGCGATTAAGCAATGGTTTTATATCACGTCGGGGGGTCACCAATGTTTGAGATGCCAAGCTTTTTTGGCACCTATGTGTTTCAAAAATGAAAAGAGATTTCGGGTTAAACTTTATAATTCGTATTTAATCTTGGTGGCTTAGCGGAAGCCGATTGCTTGCTATTGCCAGATAAACCTTATGCGAGATCGATATGCAACCAATGCGCAGAGGGGTTAGCATAGAACTAAACTATAGACGACAGCGTTAGATCAAAGTGATTGCCGAAGTGGCGGCAGCAGACAAAAGTAGTTGCCGAAGTGGCGGCGGCAGAGAGCCCCTTTAGCGGGAGAGCGCAGCAGCTCTGCAGAACGTCAACGTTTTACAACATAGGCGGCTCTCTCTGCTCATACAATAATAATGTTCAAGTTACGGTTATTCTTCAGCGGCTGGCCCGAACATACTCCCCCGTTGGGAGCTAGTCTCTCAACAGATTCCTTAAGGGGCAGCAAACATAGCCGAGTGACGGCCCTCCTGATGTTTCCTGAGGATGTCTTCAGGTCAGCGACGCGACACACTCCGTCCTTGCCCAAAACGACATCGACCACTCTAGCCAGTGGCCAACGCATTGGAGGAAGATTTTCGTCCTTCACCAGAACGAGGTCGTTCTTGCAGATGTTTTGCGCGGGGGTACGCCACTTCGCGCGCTCTTGCAAAAGAGTGAGATACTCTTCGCGCCAACGGCTCCAAAATATTTTCTGTAGTTGGGTGACCCGCTGCCAGCCATCCAGACGATTGTAGTTCAGCTTCGTTAGGTCAGGCTCGAGGATTTGCTCATGGGGGCCGCCTAAAAGCAGATGAGCAGGAGTCAAAACGTCTAAATCATCAGGATTTTCTGAAAGCGAGAGCAAAGGGCGAGAGTTAACAATTGCAGTGATCTGCCAGATCAGAGTGCGCAGCTCGTCGAAGCTAAGCACAGATGGTCCAACTGAGCGGTACAGGTGATATTTTGCGGTCTTCACGGCCGCTTCCCACAACCCGCCAAAATGCGGAGAGCGAGGTGGGATGAAACGCCAGTCGATCGAGTCAGCCAAGCAGGATTCCTGGACCTCCTTCATATGCGGTTCGCTCAGACAAAGCTTCTTTAGCTCCAGAAGCTCGTTCTTGGCCCCAACGAAGTTTGTCGCATTGTCCGACCAAATTTGACTTGGCCTTCCTCGAGTGGAAGTAAAACGCTTTAGTGCGCCTAGAAACGATGCGGTGGTCAAATCCTTTACGAGCTCCATGTGTATAGCCTTAGAAGTGAAACAGATGAATACGCTAATGTAGCACTTGACCGGAGGCCTCGTGCGGATTTCTGATCGGTAGAAAAAAGGTCCACAGTAATCTACTCCAGTGACTTCAAAAGCTCGAGATCCTTCCAAACGTTCCTTAGGTAGGTCTCCCATGATTTGTTCGACCATGCGCGGCCTAGTCCTGAAGCATCTCACACATCTGCTGACGACCCTTGACACTGCCATAACACCTCCAATGGGCCAAGGCGCGAGGTCCGGCATGGAGGTTTCTTTCATGATAATATCTTATCAGCGCAAAGGTAATGGAATGTCCCTTTGGCAGAATGAGCGGGTGCTGAGCGTCAAATCCTAGCGATGAGTTGCCAAGACGACCTCCAACTCTAAGTAGTCCAGAATGATCGATGAACGGGTTGAGCGAACTAATAGAACTGGATTTCATGACTTGACCATTGCGCCGAATCTCCTTTATGTCCATCCACAAATTTGCCAGCTGAATGTGTTTTAGAATGTGAATTAGAAGATGCGTTCCTTGCCGAATATCAGAAACGGTGAGTCCTGGATGCCTAAGACGATGTATAAATTTATGCATGTAGGCGAATGTGCGCTGCATGCGAAAGAATGAATTCGCAAATTTGCATCCGGACGTGAGATCGGCATGTGGAGACGTGATTAGCAATCCTCTCTTGCGAAGCTCCAAAGTTGCTATGTTGTTAGATGGAGATACAGGCCACTTATCCTTGGAGCCTAGCAAAAAGGATGGGCCGTGAAACCATAGCTCTGACTGGATAAGATGGTTGGGAAGCGAGCCTCTCGAGAGAATATCAGCAGGATTTAAAGATGTGGGAACATAGCGCCATTCCATGGCTGCCGTCAACTCCTGAATTGATGCCACTCGATTTGCCACGAAAACTTGAAATTTAGCTGGCTCGTCCCTAATCCAAGATAATGCTGTTGACGAATCCGACCAGCAATAGAACCGACCTGTAAAGATTCCCATGTCCTTTACATTCTGCATGATTTTCGCAAGCAAATGGGCTCCACTTAATTCCAGCTTAGGAATCGATATAGTCTTTAGCGGCGCCACTCGCGACTTTGAGCACAAAACGGTGCTCAAAGACTGGGCTTCCCTGGACACGACATACACGCAAGCGCCATATGCTTCTAAGCTGGCATCTCAGAATCCGTGAACTTCTGTAGCCACACTAGAACGAAGAACCAAGCGAGGAAATGAGATCCGAGAAATGCTTGCCAAACTATTTCTCAAGTCCATCCAAGTTGAATGCAACGCTGAGGGTAGGCTTTCATCCCAATCCAAATTTTCTCTCCAAAGCTGCTGAAGGAAGATTTTGCACCTGACAATGACTGGATTTATCAATCCAAGAGGGTCGTAGAACCGCGCAATCTTAGATAAAACCGACCGCTTTGATGGCTTTGAGTTTGTGTCCAGTGCGGACAAGGCAAAAAGCAGCTGATCCGAAGCAGGGTCCCACGCTAAGCCGAGAGTTTTGGCAATGTCGCTTCCATCATTAAACTTTAGGAACTTCTCTATGTCATCTTCAGGGGTTCCCTCAAGTACTTCCTGGTGACTGGAGCACCATTTCCTAAGTCTAAAACTACCACGGGACAGTAAAGCTGATGTTTGGTGCATCTTGTCCATGACCTGTGCGACCGAATTACCGCCCGAATTAAGGTCATCCACGTAAAACTCCTGCCGCAGAGCAGCTGAGCCAAGAGGGTAGGACTCACCCTCGTCGATGGCCAGCTGGTGCATTGCGCGGACCGCTAAAAATGATGCAGCCCTCGTCCCGTATGTGACGGTGTCTAATGTGTAGACTTGAACCTCGGACTCGATGGAATCTCGCCATAGGATGCACTGATACAAAATGTCGGGTGGAGACACTCGTACGCAGCGGTACATTTTACAAATGTCCCCAGTGAGAGCGACTGGATATGTTCGAAAGCGAATCAATATGTTAAACAATGCAGGCTGAATAACAGGGCCTGTCATCATCACATCATTTAGAGAATATCCAGTTGATGTAGCTGCGGATCCGTCGAAAACGACACGGAGTTTTGTCGTCGTACTGTCCTCCTTTAGGACACAGTGATGAGGCAAGAAATATTTGCAGAGACTACGGGAATCAGGGTTGACTTGGTGCATATGATGCAAATCAATGTACTCCCTCATAAAGGCGGAGTACCGCTCCTTGAGTGTAGGATTACGCTCCAGTTTTCGCTCCAGACTGATGAACCGTCGATAAGCCTGAGCATAAGATTCTCCTAAACGATCAGTATTGTTATTTAGCGGCAGACGAACTGCATACTCCCCGGATGGCAACCGTGAAAGGTGGCTTACGAAATGTGCTTCACAATCGTCTTCTTCTTTGGTATTCAACCCAGCCTCCACACAATTCTCGACTTCCCAAAACATACGAAGAGTTTTATCCAATCTTGCTTCCATCTCAGCTATCGAATCTGGACAATTGTGCGTAGCCAAAAGCGCCGAGCTTGATACCTTCTGTCCACCGCCAGATACGATCCACCCAAGCCGGGTCTTCTGCAGAAGAGGCAGTCCATCGGTGAGTTTGATTTGCCCTACGCAGAGGAGATCATAAAAAACGCTCGCACAAATGAGAAGATCAACCCGTTGAGGATAGAAAAATGCAGGATCAGCGAGCTGAATGTTAGATGGAATACGCCAATCGGATACATTTACTGTCATACTTGGTTGAGAATCGGTAATCGTGGGGGCGATGAGAGCAGTAAGTGTAGTTGTGTAAGCAGAGGTGCGAGAATGCATACAAATGCTTATGGTGGATCCCTCAGTAGAAACGCTGGTATCGCCCAGCCCAGACACAAGTGCAGACGATTGAGTTCTCCTAAGCTGAAGCTGCTGGGCGAACCTGGATGTGACGAGATGCAGCTGCGATCCTGAATCTAAGATGGCACGATAAGGAACTAAAACGCCAGACCGATTCTTTACGAGAACCACGGCTGTAGCCAGAAACACGACATCAGAGTGAAGACCTTGGGCAGCAAGAGAGGTAGACGAAGGTAGAGACGAGCTGCTAGCAGAATTTTGAGCAACGGAAAGAGTGTCCGGTTGAACGGCCAGATCGGGAGGAGTAATACCTGGGCAGCCTTGTGTTGTGGGCTGTATACTATCGAAGTGCAACAAACTATGATGCCTACCGCCGCATACTCGACATTTTCCACTATTGCATGCGCGGGTCCGGTGCCCCGGCTTTAGGCAATTGAAGCATAGGGAAAGCTTCTTCACTTCTTTGTGGCGCAGCAACGGAGAGAGATTTCCGAATATCTTGCACGAGTATATTCCATGGCCCGCTGAGTGGCAAAAGACGCATACAGACGGGTCGGCGGAAGAGTTGGAAGCTACAAACGTTTTCTTAACCTGCGTATAGGAATGGTTTTTTCCCACCTGATCGCTACTAGCGTGTGTCGCTGTAGCATATTCCAACCGCTCCATTTTCTGGCAGCGTTGCTGCAAGAATTCGAAGAATTCCTCTGCGGTAGGTATAGCATCCGACGATGTGTGCTCCTCCCATTTGGGTTGCGTCTTCGAGTCCAACTTCTGCAGCAGCATGTTGATGACCATGAATCCTGAAATCTCCTTAGCAGTTCCCAATGTCTGCAACGCTCGCATGTGTAAATTGACTGCATCCGAAAACTCCCGAAGCCTTTTAGCAGAAGGCGAGTCTACCCTCTTTAGCCCAAGAATCTTCTTGATGTGTGCCTGGAAAACAAGTCTTTTGTTATTAAAGCGTTTATTAAGTATATCCAGAGCCGCACGATAATTGGCACTGGAGAGCTCTAACGATCGAACCGAATCCAAAGCCGCATCAGCGAGGCAAGAGCGAAGGTGCTGGAATTTCTCGATGTCACTGAGATCCGTATCCGCTTCAATCACCGATTTGAACATTGCCATAAAATCCGAGAACTCGACGTATCCACCAGAAAATTTAGGAACCTTCAGCTCAGGAAGTCGCTGCTTGTGAGCCATGATGATGGTACTATGTCCGGAATGGCTTGGCAGAGTCGTAGAATGGGCAGCGGCGTGTGACTGGCTTACTTCAACAGCAGCCAGCAACTCAGCTTTCAACGATATGAAAAGAGTATCGAAGATTTCGCGCAGCTCACTCCCAATCTCGTTTTGATCGAGAGCCTCCAACTCATTATGGGCCTTATTAAATTCCTCTCGAATTTCTGCCAACATATCAAGGCGCACCTCGACTTCCGCGGCGGTCAGCTTATCGATTTTATTCCCCGCGAAGGATTCGCCAAGCCTGTGCAATCGATCATATAATGACTGACTTTTACGCTTATACAGATTCAGTCTGGAATCAGCCACCACAATATTTCCGCCCGCGCCTGTATTCGGATCGTTGTCCATGTTAACCGTTGTGCAATTCGACACAACAACGGAAAATGAAATACCGCTTAAGCAACGATATATAGACGCGAGAGCGAGAATGCAAGACACGAAAAGTCAAGAACCGCGGCTGCAGCTGCGCAGAGAATGAGAGATTCGACGCGTAAAGTACCGGAATTTGTCTATAAACATTCCAGCCGCACTCTCACTGAATTTGCACTTTAAACTGTTTTTTAACGTGCACCCAAATGTATTTGTTGGTAGTTAAACTACCCAACAACAAAATATTGTATAAATAATAAGTGTTTTAACGGAACGCGATTAAGCAATGGTTTTATATCACGTCGGGGGGTCACCAATGTTTGAGATGCCAAGCTTTTTTGGCACCTATGTGTTTCAAAAATGAAAAGAGATTTCGGGTTAAACTTTATAATTCGTATTTAATCTTGGTGGCTTAGCGGAAGCCGATTGCTTGCTATTGCCAGATAAACCTTATGCGAGATCGATATGCAACCAATGCGCAGAGGGGTTAGCATAGAACTAAACTATAGACGACAGCGTTAGATCAAAGTGATTGCTGAAGTGGCGGCAGCAGATCAAAGTAGTTGCCGAAGTGGGGGCGGCAGAGAGCCCCTTTAGCGGGAGAGCGCAGCAGCTCTGCAGAACGTCAACGTTTTACAACATAGGCGGCTCTCTCGCTCATACAATAATAATGTTAAAGTTACGGTTATTCTTCAGCGGCTGGCCCGAACAGTGAGATCTAACAGAAGTGCGGATACCAAATTTGGTTACTCTAGCCTTAATAGTCTCTGAGATTTGTGGATGCCCCAGATTTTCGTCCTTTGCGGGGGCGGAAGGGGGTGTGGCGAAATTTGGACACGAAACGGTCAAGGTCCGATATCACAGGAGTGTGGATACCAAATTTGGTTGCTCTGGCTCTTATAGGTTCTGAGATCCTTGAACTCATATTTTGCAATTGGCAAAACCGACCATGAAACCTGTGTGTTAGAGAGAGACAGAGCGAGAAAGAATGAAATTGTTTTCTTGATTCTGGCTATAATAATTATACGATCTAGTTGAGATCTTACATTCTAAAACATATAGTCATACTCTACGATTCTGCGTTTTTGGTTTTATCGTATCTTTAAAAATGTGGATTCCACAGATTTTCGTCCTTTGTGGGGGCGGAAATGGGCGGGGCAAAGTTTTGAAATTTTCTTGTAGCAGTGACATATCACAGAAGTCTGGATCCAAAACATCGTTGCTCTAGATCTTATAGTTTTTGAGCACTAGGCGCTGAAGGGGACGGACGGACGGACGGACGGACGGACGGACAGACGGACAGACAGACAGGGCTCAATCGACTCGGCTATTGATGCTGATCAAGAATATATATACTTTATGGGGTCGGAAACGATTCCTTCTGGACGTTACACACATCCACTTTTACCACAAATCTAATATACCCCAATACTCATTTTGAGTATCGGGTATAAAAATAGAGAGAATAGATGTGCTTCCCACAGCTGATTCGAAAGGAATGAGATATCCCAAGGCCCAAACTCTGGCAGGGAAACATTGCCAACGCCTGCTGAGATTCGAGGAATTATTGAATTTCCTAACAAAACGAAGAATAGGTCTCCGAAGAATAGGTCTCAAATCGAGGGAAGTATTTCACAGACATACATTTATATTTCGCGTAATCAAAAGAAACAAAAGATTTATCCCTCATCGGAATCGGATTGATTTGTCGGCTTGAGGCTGCCAAAGACCTTGGCCGGTATGGCCTTTTGTTCGAAGCGCAGTTTCTTCATGCCCTCGTCATCGGTTTTAGTTGTGGCCTGGCCTGCCTCGGCCTGGTCTCCACTCGGCTGCTGCGGGTCCTCCTCCTCATCGTCGTCATCGTCCTCGCTGTCGCCAATATCAATCCCATCCGGATTGACGACTGTATTTTCCTTGCCCTTGGCCCCGCCCTGGGTCTCGCCGCGCACAAACATGATATTGGAGGCAGCCTTCTCGGCGGGCTTCTGCTTGGCCTCGGCCGCCGCCTGGCGGGCCTTCTCCTCGAGCAGCCGCATGGCATCCGGTCCGGAGCCAGCACCAGCATCGGCAGCCACACCATTCGTGTTCGTGTTGACAAACTGGGCAGCCATCATGTTGACCTGAGTGTTGTAGGTGGCCTGAATGGAACGCTTGATCCGCAGCATTTCACGCATCGTATCCTCGTTGCCATGACGCACCTCGAACTCCTTCCAGGTCTGCCAGAAGTCCGCCGTGATGCGGGGATCGCACACCTGTTGGGACAAAGCAGAAGAGAGCTTAGAATATTGACGATCCAACGGTTAAATGTCGACTCACCTGTGAGCAAAGGGCGTAGATGGCCCTGGCTCGATCCACCTCGCCCAGCTTCGTCTCCAGCTCGGCGAATTTGACGCACATGTGGCGCATATGCTGCTCAGGCAGAGCCTCGATGGCCTTCTCGTAGATCTCCCTGGTGCGTGCCAGGCCGTAGATCTCGGCGGCATTCTTTACGAATATGTTGTACATGTCGAACATCTCCTCTTCCTTGACGGCGGACGTGGCACGATCGTAGACGGACATGGCATGCCGGGCCAGGCCGTGCTCCTCCTCCAGCTTCGCGTAGAGCAGGTAGAAGTACTTGGCATGCTCAGCGGGACACTGATCCATGCACTGTTCGAAGAGGTCGCGCGCCCGCTCCAGCTTTGTGCCCCCGTAGCGCGCGAGGAACTTGCTTAGATACGAGTTCCAGATGCCGATAGGCCTCCTCGAAGTAGTTGTGATCTTCGAGGAACATGCCATAGTTGATGATCACCTGCGGCGTGCAGATCTTCAGGTCGATGATGCGCTCGTAGACGGCCTTGCAGGTCTTGAAGGTGGCAAAGGACTCCTCCAGAACGGCGTACATGGACCACACCTTTAGGGATCTGTGCAGGCGCGACTGCACTGTCTCCGAGTCGTCGTGATACGCCACCTTCCGCTTGGGCATGGCCGTGGCACGTTGCATCAGCTTGAGGGCTGCCTCGAACTGCTGCTGACGCAGCTCCATCTCCGCCCACTCGCACCACACGGCGGCCAGATCCTCCACCTTGACGTACTCCACCTCGGTGCCCCGCTCGAAGACCACGCGGGCGTCCTCCACCTGGCCATTGGACTCGTAGAACTTGGCAAACTCCACCCAGAGGGTGTGCAGCTTTCCCACCGCCAGCTTGGGCTGGACTGTCTGCACGGCCTCGGTGTAGGTGTTGATGATCTCCGTGGGCTTGTCCTCGTACAGGTTGACCCGCTTGTGCCACTCGTGAACGGTGTGCGGATTCTGGCGCAGCAGGACACAGTTCAGCAGCAGCAGACGCCTCTCCATGAGGTATTCGAAGCGCTACAGGCGCAGCTCCACATCGATGTCGTCCTCCTCGGTGGCCCCCTCGTTCTTGGCCACCTCCTCCATGCGCTTGTTCAACGACAGCTCCTCGAACTGCGCAAAGCTGGCCTCGCAAAAGGGCTATGCTGCCCCAACAAAGGTCAAAAGACCACGGACCAGGGGGGGGGGGGGGGGGGCAAGAAGACAATAGAAGCCAAAAGATTGACAGAGGCGAGTGAATTCCGTAAATTTATATAAACGATATTGCGGTTCACATTTTGCACTTTCGCTCAATTAACTCAACTAATTGACATTTGAAAATACATGCGGTGAAAGGAAGTACATATGTACACATGTATGTACATGTGGGTCCGTAAAGGACAACAGCAGGAGATAATTATAAGTGCAGGAATTTTAATTCAACCTTCAACCTCAGCCTTTGCATGGCTCTGGAGCTCGAAAGTGATTTACAAAAGAAGCACTTTAGTCTGAAACATAAACATTCATTCCCCACCTCTTCACAGCACTTGACCAGAAACAACAGCAACAACAAAAATCACAATTATAAAGGGAGTCAGGGCGAGGCATTAACTGTGAAAAAAACAATATACGAGAATAAATAATTAAACCCATTTTCATATACGTTTCTCCCGATATTATTCTCTAAATTGAAAGAAAACAACAGGCATATATTTTCATTAGCTTTGAACTGAAAACCTTTTAAGATAAGCCGAAGTTGACTTTTTCGGTATTTTTCGTTATTTTTATAGTCCTGTTTGCCTTTAGTATTTTCTCCTATAAGAAAGACGATTCTTGCTAAAAGTTTATGCCCTTATGTAAAGTGCCCTGTAGCTTAGGGGGAATTCACTCGGGGAATAGGATAGCTTCTCGGCAGACCAAAATTCAGGTACATCTGTGCGTCCTAACAGCACTGGGGTGGAAGTAAAAGAAAAATAAACGCGCCACCTATAGGTCAAGGATCGTATCTGAGGAAAGAGTAATGGAAGTTGACAGTTGAAGGGTCGAGCAGAGAAAGTAGGGTCAGAGTGTCGAGGCAGAATAGCATTCGCTTTTTTTCGTCTTGGACACTGAGCCAACTGGTAGCTTCTAGTGAAGCTCAGGAAGTATATTCGGAAAAGTGCGCGAGCTTGCTAGAAAGAGAAAGAAAAGCAGTCAGCAAAGAAATTCCACTGCTAAATTGGGGAAGATCCGCGGTCGGAACTTTTGCTACCCCTTAGGTTTGGCACCCCAGCCTCAGTTAAATCTCAAGGCACACCGCTTCAACATAAATCCACCTGGCAAGGGGAATGAAAAGCAGAGGGGAACCATAAACAAGGGGAAGCTAGAGCGAAGCAGAGACGAGAATAATTCGACCAAGGCTGGCCTAACTAGCTGAAGAAAGAGACAGTTGCCGTTGGGAAGCAGCACGTCGTGTATCGCGAGCAGATCAAAAGAAAACGAAAACTAATTTTCGATCAAACTTTTTTTGTAAACGGAAGAACCCTTCTTCTCAGTGCCGCAGTGTCATAGAACTCCAGTGGTTGAACCGAAACCGAAAAGCCAGAGCGAGTTAGCGGAAAGGTAGCGGGATCGGCTCAAATTTTCGGCCGAACGCAGAAGGAGAGAGAGTGCGAGTGGAGGGGAAAGGAGAAAAGAATAGGAAGAGGAAGTAGAGCAAATGAGTAAAATAATGAATTTATAATAAGCTAAAGATAAAAAAAAAACATACCTATTAATTCCACTGCAAAGGGGTAAGGGGGATTTCGTTGTGCTCTCCTAGGGCGAGTGTGAGTGCAAGTGCCAGTTTACACATACAGGTACAACAAAATAATAAATAAATAAAAAACTATTGATCCCTCACGAAGATTTATCAGCTGGCATCGAGAAAGCGCTTTCGCCGATGGACCGCAACACAACAAAAGAAACAGTGAGTAAATAAAACCATAAAGCAAAGTCATTTTAATAATCGGTTCTGCCGATGATGACAATTGGCTAAATCACACTTGTTCTATTGGGGAGAAACGAAAAAGAAATGCGGTTACTTTGTAAGTCTGTCGAGCCGCCAATCGAGCGTTTAAGTTTGAGAGAGGGGATCAGCTGCTGGCGCAGCAAGGCCAATCTTTGAGTTTCGAAGAATAAAAATAAAACCAAGTTTAAGCGCAGGGGAGTTAAGTTAAGGGAAATTGAAAATATTTGGAGAGGGTAAACTAAGTGCTAGTAATGTATTTAAATTTTAGCTATTAATGAATAAATTTATAATGTATCCTTAAACGTTGATCTTGATTCCGATACCCAGCCCCTGTAGTAGCGAGCCCTAAAGAAAAGGGGTCATAAAGAATAGAGGAAGATGGCAGATTATGACCAAGGAAGGGTGGGCGTGGTCCTTCTAATATAAAAACGAGGGGGAACGTTGTGAGTTGCTGCGGAGACCGCAACTCTACATTTATACCCGATACTTAGTCAGTATGGCTCTCCTCCGGCAGACGCCGCTAATATTAAACGACACGACAAAGAGTGCGTGCGAGAGAGACAGAAAATCAGTCTGAGCGTGACGTCGGGCGCTGCGTAGCCACTTGTAGTGTACCAGAGTTTAAATATATATATATATATGTAAACAGATATATAGGCCCTTGATATCAGCAGATGACTATGACTGAACTTAAGGACGGCGTACAAATAGGGTTGGTCGTGTGCACTCTTGCTAGGCTCGGGTCTAGCTCGCCGGATGGTCGGGGTTCTTCCTCACCTAATTGTACTATCGTACTCCACTACATTTAAATAGTGCACTTTACGGGAAACTATAAGTGATTATACAAAAACAAAGTAAGCTGAAATACTGATAGCGCCGACACGCCAAATAAAAGCCCTACTGAACCATTTCTATTTAGAGAGAACCTAGGTGTTGATTGCCCCTCTCTTCTGTACCCACACTACCATGACAATGCGTTCGAGTTCTTGCATTGTCCCTTGATGAATCCTTTACTAAGATTTACCACATTTTATAAGATCCTGGCACGGATACTCGACAGACCATTTTTATGATTTTAAAGATGCATTTCAATTCAAAACGATTCATATTTTAATATAATGGGAGACTTCAATTTCAATATTCATTACGTTGCAGTTGTAGAAACACAATAATTGGCTTAGGTTCTAATTTGTGGGTAATATTTCCTTAATCCTAATTATCACATAAGTATAGTTATAAATTCATTATTTAAAGCATGAAAATTATTAGGGTATAGATATATATATATATATATATAAACGAGAGAATAAGAATCGAAATCGTAAACAAAAGCTAGATCAGACTGGGGTGCATTATACACACTGAGCAGACGGGTTTGAATCATTATACGTTGTATGCATATGTATCTACACTTTCAAGCCAATGGCTCTTTTGACCAAACTACTTTTCGCTGTACATAATTACTCACTCCGGCGTTATTGTCTTACGCTGATCGTTGGGCCCAATGATGTCGTAGATGTTGACCGCAGCTGTTTAAAATATGGAAATCATAAATATATAATGCATACAATACAATTACGCTACAAACACCGTCGCATAGTCATCAGCCAGTTGTTTTGGTTTTCATAAATTAAATTGTTATGCTCTATCGCGAAAATTGAACCAAAAAGTAACAAACGAAAGACAATTTAGTGTGCATATGCACATATGTATGTAGATATGTACGCGCGTAACATCAAAGAGGGGTTGTTCGGGCCAGCCGCTGAAGAATAACCGTAACTTTAACATTATTATTGTATGAGCAGAGAGAGCCGCCTATGTTGTAAAACGTTGACGTTCTGCAGAGCTGCTGCGCTCTCCCGCTAAAGGGGCTCTCTGCCGCCGCCACTTCGGCAACTACTTTGATCTCCCGCCGCCACTTCGGCAATCACTTTCATCTAACGCCGTCGTCTATAGTTTAGTTCTATGCTAACCCCTCTGCGCATTGGTTGCATATCGATCTCGCATAAGGTTTATCTGGCAATAGCAAGCAATCGGCTTCCGCTAAGCCACCAAGATTAAATACGAATTATAAAGTTTAACCCGAAATCTCTTTTCATTTTTGAAACACATAGGTGCCAAAAAAGCTTGGCATCTCAAACATTGGTGACCCCCCGACGTGATATAAAACCATTGCTTAATCGCGTTCCGTTAAAACATTTATTATTTATACAATATTTTGTTGTTGGGTAGTTTAACTACCAACAAATACATTTGGGTGCACGTTGAAAAACAGTTTAAAGTGCAAATTCAGTGAGAGTGCGGCTGGAATATTTATAGACAAATTCCGGTACTTTAAGCATCGAATCTCTCATTCTCTGAGCAGCTGCAGCCGCGGTTCTTGACTTTTCGTGTCTTGCATTCTCGCTCTCGCGTCTACACATCGTCGCTTAAGCGGTATTTGATTTTCCGTTGTTGTGTCGAATTGCACAACGGTTAACATGGACAACGATCCGAAATATTGTGGTGGCTGATTCCAGACTGAATCTGTATAAGCGTAAAAGTCAGTCATTATATGATCGATTGCACAGGCTTGGCGAATCCTTCGCGGGGAATAAAATCGATAAGCTGACCGCCGCGGAAGTCGAGGTGCGCCTTGATATGTTGGCAGAAATTCGAGAGGAATTTAATAAGGCCCATAATGAGTTGGAGGCTCTCGCTCAAAACGAGATTGGGAGTGAGCTGCGCGAAATCTTCGATTCTCTTTTCATATCGTTGAAAGCTGAGTTGCTGGCTGCTGTTGAAGTAAGCCAGTCACACGCCGCTGCCCATTCTACGACTCTGCCAAGCCATTCCGGACATAGTGCCATCATCATGGCTCACAAGCAGCGACTTCCTGAGCTGAAGGTTCCTAAATTTTCTGGTGGATACGTCGAGTTCTCGGATTTTATGGCAATGTTCAAATCGGTGATTGAAGCGGATGCGGATCTCAGTGACATCGAGAAATTCCAGCACCTTCGCTCTTGCCTCGCTGATGCGGCTTTGGATTCGGTTCGATCGTTAGAGCTCTCCAGTGCCAATTATCGTGCGGCTCTGGATATACTTAATTAACGCTTTAATAACAAAAGACTTGTTTTCCAGGCACACATCAAGAAGATTCTTGGGCTAAAGAGGGTAGACTCTGTAACGGTTGCGGTTGGACAATACCGATTCAAAATAGGTTATCGCTATGGTGCTCGGATATCGCATGCAATAACCTTGGGCCAATTATCGCTGCAGGGCATAGTATAGTTGGGGTGGGTGCAAGCAAGCTCGAGGTAGGGAACAGCTGAGCTGAGCTGCCGTAAGTGCTGTGCAGCGCATCGCAACGGAGCTTTCGAAGCCGAGCTTTAAGATCGGTAAGCTCTTATTTAAGCACGGCAAAAGCATCAGAACTTTCTCTTTCGAAAATTTGAATCTGTGCAGCCGGTGGCTATCTCCGCGTCGGTAGCAAATATATAACTAAATCGACCACGTGTAAGCCCAAAAGAAAAGAAAAGTAACCCAAATAAGTGCCACAAAGACAAACCGAAAAGAAATAAAACGGAACGGGGAAAATCCCACACGGTGGGCGCGCCGCAAAAATCGGGCGAAAATTAATAACCGTGCGCCGAGAAAACTGGCAAGAAACTACCCTGGCGAAAAGTGCATATTTGCCTCGCCTCGCCAGCAAGTGTTGTTCTTGTTGCAAACCCGTGCGTCCCGCAGCTCTGCCAGGAGAACCCAATGCTCGTGTCTCCGTGGAAAAGTCCGAAAAACTGGTATGTTAAAGTGCCCTGTAGGGAAAAGTTAGATTTTTTTCTTAGCCCTCGTGGTTTTGGTTCTGTTTCGCCCATAGGGCCCTGGCCCCGAGCGGTAGCCACCCGGCTCTCCCAAAGTTCTGCCCCACCCACACCAAACTCCCACCCTTGGCGGGAGTACTCTTCGGAGTCGACCTTAGTGTGGGGCCGAGATTTTTTTTCCCTTTTGGAGTCGTTGAAGCATCCACCTGCCCTCCACCGGCCATAACCCTTGCGCCATATCTAACGTACGCGCATAGAGGGCATAGAGATCACCCCCCTATGCGCCGCTAACTCGCTGTCTGCGACGGCCTAGAAGACGCCGCCACGGATCCGGACCCAGATTTCGTAGCATAGTGTAGTTTTAATTGTAATTTTTTTTGTGTTCCTTCTGAGCACTTATATGACTATGTAACTTTCCTTAACTCTGCGTCACAGTCCTACCTCGATAGGCGGGAATGTGAAAGTTCCCAAAACGGAATTTATTTTTTTGCGGGTTGGAGACCGAAAAAACTTAATCATAAAGTAACAGACTACAAAAAAAACGAGGGGGAACGTTGTGAGTTGCTGCGGAGACCGAAACTCTACAGTTATACCCGATACTAAGTCAGTATGGCTCTCCTCCGGCAGACGCCGCTAATATTAAACGACACGACAAGGAGTGCGTGCGAGAGAGACAGAAAATCAGTCTGAGCGTGACGTCGGGGGCTGCGTAGCCAGTGCAAATTGATTTGTTCCTTTTGGCTATAAAAATGATCTGATCTGATCCAGATTCAGCAATCTGATAGATATGGTCATTATCTATGATTCTGCGTTTTTAGTTTTCTCAAATGTGCAATATTGTGGATGCCACAGATTTTCGTCCTTTGTGGGGGCGGAAAACGGTGGGGCGAAATTCTGAGATATACGTTTTATAGTGAGATCAAACAGAAGTGCGGATACCAAATTTGGTTACTCTAGCCTTAATAGTCTCTGAGATTTGTGGATGCCCCAGATTTTCGTCCTTTGCGGGGGCGGAAGGGGGTGTGGCGAAATTTGGACACGAAACGGTCAAGGTCCGATATCACAGGAGTGTGGATACCAAATTTGGTTGCTCTGGCTCTTATAGGTTCTGAGATCCTTGAACTCATATTTTGCAATTGGCAAAGCCGACCATGAAACCTGTGTGTTAGAGAGAGACAGAGCGAGAAAGAATGAAATTGTTTTCTTGATTCTGGCTATAATAATTATACGATCTGGTTGAGATTTTACACTCTAGAACATATAGTCATCTTCTACGATTCTGCGTTTTTGGTTTTATCGTATATTTCAAAATGTGGATGCCACAGATTTTCGTCCTTTGTGGGGGCGGAAGTAGGCGGGGCGAAGTTTTGAAATATTTTTGTAGCAGTGACATATCACAGAAGTCTGGATCCAAAACATCGTTGCTCTAGCTCCTATAGTCTTTGAGCACTAGGCGCTGAAGGGGACGGACGGACGGACGGACGGACGGACGGACGGACGGACGGACGGACGGACGGACGGACAGACGGACAGACGGACAGACGGACAGACAGACAGGGCTCAATCGACTCGGCTATTGATGCTGATCAAGAATATATATACTTTATGGGGTCGGAAACGATTCCTTCTGGACGTTACACACTTCCACTTTTACCACAAATCTAATATACCCCAATACTCATTTTGAGTATCGGGTATAAAAAAAAAAACATAAAAAAAAAACCTTTTTCATACCCCCCCTATTTACCAATCCCCCTCCGACCAGGGCACACATTAACATGGTTTCCACAGCTCCACAACGAAAGGCGCCTTTCAGCGAGGGACCACTGTATTAAAACCGTAAGTGACCCAATTTCAATTTTCTCCTTTGCGCCTGTCTTCGTCAAAATCTAAAACGCATGAGCAGCGGCCAGCCGCTGCTGATAAGAGAGCGCAACGCTTGCGTTCCACACGCTCGAAGCTTTTCGGTCTCTTCGGTGCCAATTCTGCTAAGCTTGCCTTGCTCGCATTCCCTGCATTCTTTTAATGCATGGAAACGTAGCCAAGCCATACACTAACCAACATAGAAAAAAACGAAGGGGAACGTTGTGAGTTGCTGCGGAGACCGCAACTCTACAGTTATACCCGATACTAAGTCAGTATGGCTCTCCTCCGGCAGACGCCGCTAATATTAAGCGACACGACAAGGAGTGCGTGCGAGAGAGACAGAAAATCAGTCTTAGCGTGACGTCGGGGGCTGCGTAGCCAGTGCAAATTGATTTGTTCCTTTTGGCTATAAAAATGATCTGATCTGATCCAGATTCAGCAATCTGATAGATATGGTCATTATCTATGATTCTGCGTTTTTAGTTTTCTCAAATGTGCAATATTGTGGATGCCACAGATTTTCGTCCTTTGTGGGGGCGGAAAACGGTGGGGCGAAATTCTGAGATATACGTTTTATAGTGAGATCAAACAGAAGTGCGGATACCAAATTTGGTTACTCTAGCCTTAATAGTCTCTGAGATTTGTGGATGCCCCAGATTTTCGTCCTTTGCGGGGGCGGAAGGGGGTGTGGCGAAATTTGGACACGAAACGGTCAAGGGCCGATATCACAGGAGTGTGGATCCCAAATTTGGTTGCTCTGGCTCTTATAGGTTCTGAGATCCTTGAACTGATATTTTGCAATTGGCAAAGCCGACCATGAAACCTGTGTGTTAGAGAGAGACAGAGCGAGAAAGAATGAAATTGTTTTCTTGATTCTGGCTATAATAATTATACGATCTGGTTGAGATTTTACACTCTAGAACATATAGTCATCTTCTCCGATTCTGCGTTTTTGGTTTTATCGTATATTTCAAAATGTGGATGCCACAGATTTTCGTCCTTTGTGGGGGCGGAAGTAGGCGGGGCGAAGTTTTGAAATATTTTTGTAGCAGTGACATATCACAGAAGTCTGGATCCAAAACATCGTTGCTCTAGCTCCTATAGTCTTTGAGCACTAGGCGCTGAAGGGGACGGACGGACGGACGGACGGACGGACGGACGGACGGACGGACGGACGGACGGACGGACGGACAGACGGACAGACGGACAGACGGACAGACAGACAGGGCTCAATCGACTCGGCTATTGATGCTGATCAAGAATATATATACTTTATGGGGTCGGAAACGATTCCTTCTGGACGTTACACACTTCCACTTTTACCACAAATCTAATATACCCCAATACTCATTTTGAGTATCGGGTATAAAAAAAAAAACATAAAAAAAAAAACCTTTTTCATACCCCCCCTATTTACCAATCCCCCTCCGACCAGGGCACACATTAACATGGTTTCCACAGCTCCACAACGAAAGGCGCCTTTCAGCGAGGGACCACTGTATTAAAGCCGTAAGTGACCCAATTTCAATTTTCTCCTTTGCGCCTGTCTTCGTCAAAATCTAAAACGCATGAGCAGCGGCCAGCCGCTGCTGATAAGAGAGCGCAACGCTTGCGTTCCACACGCTCGAAGCTTTTCGGTCTCTTCGGTGCCAATTCTGCTAAGCTTGCCTTGCTCGCATTCCCTGCATTCTTTTAATGCATGGAAACGTAGCCAAGCCATACACTAACCAACATAGAAAAAAACGAAGGGGAACGTTGTGAGTTGCTGCGGAGACCGCAACTCTACAGTTATACCCGATACTAAGTCAGTATGGCTCTCCTCCGGCAGACGCCGCTAATATTAAGCGACACGACAAGGAGTGCGTGCGAGGGAGACAGAAAATCAGTCTTAGCGTGACGTCGGGGGCTGCGTAGCCAGTGCAAATTGATTTGTTCCTTTTGCCTATAAAAATGATCTGATCTGATCCAGATTCAGCAATCTGATAGACATGGTCATTATCTATGAGTCTGCGTTTTTAGTTTTCTCGAATGTGAAATATTGTGGATTCAACAGATTTTCGTCCTTTGTGGGGGCGGAAAAGGGTGGGGCGAAATTCTGAGATATACGTTTTATAGTGAGATCAAACAGAAGTGCGGATACCAAATTTGGTTACTCTAGCCTTAATAGTCTCTGAGATTTGTGGATGCCCCAGATTCTCGTCCTTTGCGGGGGCGGAAGGGGGTGTGGCGAAATTTGGACCCGAAACGGTCAAGGTCCGATATCACAGGAGTGTGGTACCAAATTTGGTTGCTCTGGCTCTTATAGGTTCTGATATCCTTGAACTCATATTTTGCAATTGACAAAGCCGACCATGAAACCTGTGTGTTAAAGAGAGACAGAGCGAGAAAGAATGAAATTGTTTTCTTGATTCTGGCTATAATAATTATACAATCTGGTTCAGATTTTACACTCTAGAACTTATAATCATCCTCTACGATTCTGCGTTTTTGGTTTTATCGTATCTTTAAAAATGTGGATGCCACAGATTTTCGTCCTTTGTGGGGGCGGAAGTGGGCGGGGCGAAGTTTTGAAATATTTTTGTAGCAGTGACATATCACAGAAGTCTGGATCCAAAACATCGTTGCTCTAGATTTTATAGTCTTTGAGCACTAGGCGCTGAAGGGGACGGACGGACGGACGGACGGACGGACGGACGGACGGACGGACGGACGGACAGACGGACAGACAGACAGGGCTCAATCGACTCGGCTATTGATGCTGATCAAGAATATATATACTTTATGGGGTCGGAAACGATTCCTTCTGGACGTTACACACATCCACTTTTACCACAAGTCTAATATACCCCAATACTCATTTTGAGTATCGGGTATAAAAATCTCCTCAACCCGGAAAAAAAATAAATAAATTTATAATGTTTAATTAAATTTCGTTTTGGCTCACCATTGCTGATCGCTGGTATGACCCCCGCTGCTTTTGAAAATTTTTTTTTGATTTCTATTTTTTTTCCTTTATACATACCTAATTTACTTATTTCGAATATCCTATATTATATTCCTATCTTTTTTATTTATACTCCACCGTTTATATATACCTATATCTATAAAATTTTTTTTCTCCTTAGGGATTAAGCCTCCTATTTTTTTTTCATTCCACTAAAATTTTTTTTTAGTTGCCTGCTGATTGTAGTTTAATACTTGTGTTATTTTTGGAAGTGAAACTTGGTTTGCTAGTTTTTGATTGAAGCAACATGTCTATGATGAAGTACAACGAAATATATTGAATGTTATTAGCAATGAACATGGAGTAGACTTATAATTTCCAAGGGACAGGGTGACGTAATGGGGTAGGGTAAGAATTATAGGGATTTCCAGAACCTTCGCACCACTGGAAATCATGGAAGGGTGGGTATAGAATCGTGTGGGTCGACTTCCATCGCAAGACCTCACGCCCGCGAGAGTTTGGAACACGCCGACGAAAGCCACTAGTACTTTTCGGGTACGCCCTATGATTGTGCCATGTAATGTCCGTTATGCTCGGAATAGGCATAGTGTTGTTTTCGGAGCTCGCTCCCGGTAGAGTCACGGGATTCTAAAAAATTTTAAGTTTATGTAGTAGGAGTCGAGACGCGGTCAAACGAACCCCCCCCCCCCCCCAAGTTACCGAATGAGCACGGAACCAAGGAATCCCCCCGGCCGTGACCTCGACATCCCCTCCAATCCATCCACTACTCACGGATAGAAATATATCGTGGAATTGTTACATAAATTTACTGTCTATACCCAGTTGGACGCGAGGGTGTAACGTTGTTACATAAATTTTTGGCGCCCAACGTGGGTCCCTAGCCAAAGTTATAGTGACAGTAAAAAGTATTGGTAACTTTAGCAACAAAATCAGCTATTGGCTCGTCCCACCTATTGCTCGTTTGTATTCATATGCTTAATGCTGACTTTAGTTTTCTCCAAACGATCTGGTCATTGCTCCGATACAATTTCAGAATATGGCGGATTCTGCTTGGTTCCTAATACTGGTTGTTCCTCTGAGTTTTATGGGGAAGTCGTCGAGTCTACGACGAAGGGAAGCTTAAGTGATCATCCGGAATTGAGAAAGTAGTTCCCATGTTGACGCATCCTGTCGGGCTAGTCAAACTTGTTGGCTGGAATGTGTATATATGCTGCTTGCGTATTCATACGGAACAAGCGAGATTGGTTTAGGTCGCGTCCTCCAAGCTACAGTTAATTCAGCGGATATTAGTTTCAATAGATTGAATTGTGAGGTTGATTCGGATTTGGTATTGTTACTCTTTGCGCATAGCATACGGTTGCATACAATTGCAGAATATTGCATATTTGGTTTCGGCCGGATATCAGTACTGATTGTCCCTGTACGGGTGATGGAAGCACAGAGATGGCGGTCCCAGATTTGGTCTTCACTCATACCCTTACCATTGGCGGGTATTATTCCAGCGGCAGCGGTGGCTGCATATGGTTGTCTGGAACTAGCGCGTATGCTGCTTGCGTATCCTTGCCGAATCATATGTGGACACTTAAACCAGTGCACTGATACTAAGACAATGCAAATTAGAAACCATAGCCCAAACCAAATCAATTCTTTTGTCGCTGTTCCAAAGATTCGCAACTCCTATCCCTATCTTATTATGTCACGCATTAAATGTCACCCTAGGAAAAATTTGGTAGAATATAGCAAAAAAAAAAAAAAAATAAATAAATAAAATAAAAAAATCTTAATAAAAATGCCGCTGCGACATAGTCCTCAGCAAAACAATCCGCTGAGTTCGGAAAACTTTTGCGGCATTTGTTGCTCCGAAATGTCCAATACTCAGCCGTGTTTTTGTACTCCGTGCAATCATGTTTTCCATAAAGCATGTCTGGAAGAATGGTTCCCTCATCACGATGATTGTCCGAACTGTAGCCGAGTATGTACGTTATCGCAAGCAAAACTAGTTGTTGGCAATTGTTCTCCAAACAAGCCGCAGCCGGAACTAACAGAATTACCCGGTCCTTTGGGAATTACTACTCGAAGTCTTGCCAAAGCTTTGGAGGTCGTACAGACCCCGGCAAATGGACATTGTCAGCCAGAGACGGGAAAGATATCCGAGGGAAATGGCAAGAATACCCAATTGAGCCAAATTCCAACTGTAGGTTCAGTCCCGGTAGAACGAACCACTAGGCCAACTCGTTCCAAACGAACTCGAGCACCAGCTAAAAAGCAGGTCCCGAAGTTCCCGCCAGGTCGATCTTCCGGTCCGGAAGTAGTGTGTTTGTCGGGATTGGATGCTAGCCGTAGCTCCAACCAGACTGAAGCTCCGTCAGCTAATGTCGCCACTCACTCTAGCCCTTGGGAAGCACCCAATGCACGGACAGCCCCTCTAAGCCAGGGGTTGGACTTGGATGTCCTCCAACAGATAATTGAGCGCACTGTGGCCAGAGCCATATCCACTTTGCAGATTCAGCCGCCAGCGAGTCCGCAGGAAGGGTATGCGAGGCCAAATATCCCAACACCAGTTTCATGTATAAACAGCATGACTAGCCTGCGAACGGCCAAGACGGCCAACATTATGCAAAAGTGGAATGTTCCTTTTGATGGTTCTACCGAAGGTTTAGGGGTAGAAGAATTCATTTACCGAGTCAAAACATTAACCGATGAAACCTTGGATAGCGATTTTCTCGGCCTTTGCAAACATTTGCACATCTTGCTGGTTGGCAAAGCGCGCGATTGGTATTGTAGATACCACAAGCAGGTAGATCGCATCGTTTTGACAGAATTTTGTGCAGCTCTTAGACAACAATATAAAGACTATCGTTCTGAGTTTATGAGCAAGGAATTGATTCGAGCTCGAAAGCAACACGTCGGAGAACCCTTCGTCGCTTTTCACGACGCCGTGGCTGGTCTTATAGATAAATTTGGCATTAAAATGGCGGAAGAGGAATTAATAGAAATATTAAAAGCAAATTTGCTTCCCGAAACCCGTCACAAAATGTTATATCAGTCCATTAGCTCAGTTGGTCAATTGAGAAGATTAGTACAGATGCATGAAAATCTAGTGCAGGAGTTACAGAAATCTGACAAGTCTCGGCCACCGGTCGGCCGTCGTTCGATACATAGTCTGGAGGAATCGCGCCCTTAAAGCGATCAAGAAGAGTATGAGGATATCAGCGTAGAGGCCATTCAAAGTTCGACGGCTAAGCGTTCTTGTTGGAATTGTGAGGAGCTTGGACATGTGTGGGAAAATTGTATGGCAGATAGGCGGATATTTTGTTACGGCTGTGGAGCTCCGAATGTCTATAAGCCGCAGTGCCAAACATGCATTCGTAGAGCTTCGGAAAACCGTCAGAAGGGTGCATCCAACAACAGCCGGATGCCCCCAAAAAACCACCATTAATCTTGCCCGTTGACTTAGAGCGAGACAAGAAGAGTTTGGCTTCTTGTTGTGAGAAAAGAAAGGAAACGAATACGATCGTAAAGAGAGGTTGTCGGTTTTTACCCTATCCCGAACGGATTCATAAATATTTAGAGGTTCGAAACAGAATTTTTAATGAAAAACCACATGAAGCCCCAAAACGAATCCAGCGTTTAAGAAAATATTATGATAATGTCAAAAATAACCGTAGACTGTTAGTTTCCGCTATTATTAATAGTCCCAAGGATATGCGCAGTTATGCCGAAGTATCCTTTCTGGGTCGAACAGAACAGGGGCTGTTAGACACCGGCGCAAGTATCAGCTGTATAGGTGCTGAAGTAGCTCAGACTGATTTTTCATCCTTTTCTGAATATAAACTAATAAAAGCCACTGCAAAAACTGCAGATGGCCAAAGTCAACAGATACTGGGGGTATTAAATGTCATCATGCGTTATCGAACTATCGAGAAACCCATGAAGTTATATATAATTCCATCCCTGACACAAAATCTAATCCTAGGTCACGATTTTTGGAGATCCTTTTCGCTGGCCCCAGACATCATTGCAGCTGTCGAGATAAGTTCGAAAGACGATGAGGCAGCCGAACCAGATCCCTTACGGTATCCTTTAACTAGGCAGCAAAACCAACAACTCGAGGTAGTTAAACAGTTATTTCCCAACGCGACGGAGGGACTAGGGCGTACGGCCTTGCTTAAGCATCATATCGATGTAGGTCAGGCCGTCCCCGTAAAACAACGCTTTTACCCGGTTAGCCCAGCGGTGGAAAAGTTGCTTTATGCTGAGGTAGATCGCATGCTCGAACTAGGCGTTATCGAACCGTCATCCAGTGCTTGGAGTTCGCCAATGCGACTGGTTCTCAAGCCCAACAAAGTCCGTCTGTGTCTCGATGCTCGAAGACTGAATGAAGTCACCCGTAAGGATGCCTACCCATTACCAAGTATCGATGGTATTTTTGCCCGGTTGCCCAAGGCAAATATCATAACCAAGCTGGACCTAAAAGATGCATATTGGCAGATCGAACTCTCTGAGGATTCCAAGTCACTAACTGCTTTTACGGTCCCGGGAAGGCCTTTATATCAGTTTAAGGTTATGCCTTTTGGCCTGTGTAACGCTCCATCCACTATGTGTCGTTTGATGGATGAGATCATTCCCCCGGATTTGCGTTACTGCGTCTTTGGATACTTGGACGATCTCTGCATCGTATCAGCAGATTTCTCTTCCCATCTAGCCGTGCTGGTACGACTCGCTGAACAGTTCAGAAAAGCCAACCTGACTCTGAATATTAAGAAGAGTCAGTTCTGTGTCACCAGCGTAAATTATCTTGGATACGTCATCAGTAATGGAGGTATTTGCACTGATCCCTCCAAAGTAGCTTGTATAGTGAACTGGTCACCGCCAAGGAATCTAAAACAGGTTCGCGGCTTTCTTGGGGTCTGTGGCTGGTACCGGAGATTCATCCAGAATTTCTCTGAGCTATCCTGTCCTATCACCGAGCTTCTTTCCAACAAAAAGAAATTTATTTGGACCCCGGAAGCACAAGTCGCAATGGACTCTTTAAAAACCGTGTTGACTTCTGCTCCAGTGCTCGAAAACCCAGACTTCGAACAGAAATTTTTCCTCCACTGTGATGCTAGTGATTTTGGTATAGGAGCCGTGCTCGTGCAATTGGTGGATCTGCAGGAAAAGCCAATAGCGTTTATGTCGAAAAAACTAAGTCGTGCGCAACGTAACTATAGCGTTACGGAGCGCGAGTGCTTGGCCGTAATTCTGGCGATCGAAAAATTCCGTTGCTATCTGGAACTGCAGGAATTCGAAGTGGTTACTGATCATTCCAGTTTGTTGTGGCTAATGCGCCAGAAAAACGTGTCGGGGAGGTTAGCTCGATGGATTTTTAGATTGCAGCAATTTAAATTCTCGATATCGCACCGAAAAGGAAAAGATCACATTGTCCCCGATGCTCTTTCCCGATTACATGAACCTGAAGTATCCGCAGTAGTGATGAGTCCTGTGATAGATCTCGAATCCGATGCCTTTCAGGATGAGAGCTACCAACAGTTAAAAGAACAGTATCAGAAAAATTCCTCTCAACTGCCCGATCTGAAGATTATCGACCAATTTCTGTACATTCGAACCGAACACGCAGATGGAAAGGCGGAGCAAGACAGTCGAACTTGGAAGTTATGGGTTCCCGAGCGATTGAAGACCGACGTTCTTAAACAAGCTCATGACAATCCTACTTCAGCGCATGCCGGCATGCAAAAGACCATAGAAAAAGGTCGAAGAAGTCTGTTTTGGCCCGTTGTCCCGGTAGCTAGGTCAGACAATTTAGCTCTAATTCGAAAAGATATACAGGGCAATATTAAGAAAGCGTATGAGCGCAACGTTGCTCAATACAATTTACGAGCCAAGCCTGTGTCGTTCCGAGAAGGTCAGGAAGTATTTCACCGACATTTTTTCTTGAGCAAATTCACGCAAAATTTTAATGCCAAATTGGCTCCTAAATTTCTGAAATGTCGCGTGCGGAAAAAACTGGGTAATTGTTTCTACCTCCTGGAAAATCTGCAGGGCTGAGAAATAGGAACCTTTCATGCGAAAGACATTCGATCCTGATTCCCGCTAATATTCCGTCTAACGGTGGCATATTATCGGGTGGTGTAACGGTTGCGGTTGGACAATCCCGATTCAAAATAGGTTTTCGCTATGGTGCTCGGATATCGCATGCAATAACCTTGGGCCAATTATCGCTGCAGGGCATAGTATAGTTGGGGATGGTGCAAGCAAGCGCGAGGTAGGGAACCGCTGAGCTGAGCTGCCGTAAGTGCTGTGCAGCGCATCGCAACGGAGCTTCCGAAGCCGAGCTTTAAGATCGGTAAGCTCTTATTTAAGCAGTGCAAAAGCACCAGAACGTTCTCTTTCGAAAATTTGAATCTGTGCAGCCGGTGGCTATCTCCGCGTCGGTAGCAAATATATAACTAAATCGACCACGTGTAAGCCCAAAAGAAAAGAAAAGTAACCCAAATAAGTGACACAAAGACAAACCGAAAAGAAATAAAACGGAACGGGGAAAATCCCACACGGTGGGCGCGCCGCAAAAATCGGGCGAAAATTAATAACCGTGCGCCGAGAAAACTGGCAAGAAACTACCCTGGCGAAAAGTGCATATTTGCCTCGCCTCGCCAGCAAGTGTTGTTCTTGTTGCAAACCCGTGCGTCCCGCAGCTCTGCCAGGAGAACCCAACGCTCGTGTCTCCGTGGAAAAGTCCGAAAAACTGGTATGTTACAGTGCCCTGTAGGGAAAAGTTAGATTTTTTTCTTAGCCCTCGTGGTTTTGGTTCTGTTTCGCCCATAGCGCCCTGGCCTGGTTTTAATTGTAATTTTTTTTGTGTTCCTTCTGAGCACTTATATGACTATGTAACTTTCCTTAACTCTGCGTCACAGTCCTACCTCGATAGGCGGGAATGTGAATGTTCCCAAAACGGAATTTATTTTTTTAAGGGTTGGAGACCGAAAAAACTTAATCATAAAGTAACAGACTACAAAAAAAAAAAAAAAAAAAAAAAAAAACATAAAAAAAAACCTTTTTCATACCCCCCCTATTTACCAATCCCCCTCCGACCGGGCACACATTAACATGGTTTCCACAGCTCCACAACGAAAGGCGCCTTTCAGCGAGGGACCACTGTATTAAAGCCGTAAGTGACCCAATTTCAATTTTCTCCTTTGCGCCTGTCTTCGTCAAAATCTAAAACGCATGAGCAGCGGCCAGCCGCTGCTGATAAGAGAGCGCAACGCTTTTCGGTCTCTTCGGTGCCAATTCTGCTAAGCTTGCCTTGCTCGCATTCCCTGCATTCTTTTAATGCATGGAAACGTAGCCAAGCCATACACTAACCAACATAGAAAAAAAAAATTTCCTCAACCCGGAAAAAAAATAAATAAATTTATAATGTTTAATTAAATTTCGTTTTGGCTCACCATTGCTGATCGCTGGTATGACCCCCGCTGCTTTTGAAAATTTTTTTGATTTTTATTTTTTTCCTTTATACATACCTAATTTACTTAATTCAAATATCCTATCTTATATTCCTATCTTTTCTATTTATACTCCACCGTTTATATATACCTATATCTATAAATTTTTTTTCCTCCTTAGGGATTAAGCCTCATATTTTTTTTTCATTCCACTAAAATTTTTTTTTAGTTGCCTGCTGATTGTAGTTCAATACTTGTGTTATTTTTGGAAGTGAAACTTGGTTTGCTAGTTTTTGATTGAAGCAACATGTCTATGATGAAGTACAACGAAATATATTGAATTTTATTATCAATGAACATGGAGTAGACTTATAATTTCCAAGGGACAGGGTGACGTAATGGGGTAGGGTAAGAATTTTAGGGATTTCCAGAACCTTCGCACCACTGGAAATCATGGAAGGGTGGGTATAGAATCGTGTTCCATCGCAAGACCTCACGCCCGCGAGAGTTTGGAACACGCCGACGAAAGCCCCTAGTACTTTTCGGGTACGCCCTATGATTGTGCCATGTAATGTCCGTTATGCTCGGAATAGGCATAGTGTTGTTTTCGGAGCTCGCTCCCGGTAGAGTCACGGGATTCTAAAAAATTTAAAGTTTATGTAGTAGGAGTCGAGACGCGGTCAAACGAACCCCCCCAAGTTACCGAATGAGCACGGAACCACAGAATCCCCCCCGGCCGTGACCTCGACATCCCCTCCAATCCATCCCCTACTCACGGATAGAAATATATCGTGGAATTGTTACAACTCGCCTTCTGCTAAAAGGCTTCGGGAGTTTTCGGATGCAGTCAATTTACACATGCGAGCGTTGCAGACATTGGGAACTGCTGAGGAGATATCAGGATTCATGGTCATCAACATGCTGCTGCAGAAGTTGGATTCGAAGACGCAAACCAAATGGGAGGAGCACACATCGTCGGATGCTATACCCACCGCAGAGGAATTCTTCGAATTCTTGCAGCAACGCTGCCAGAAAATGGAGCGGTTGGAATATGCTACAGCGACACACGCTAGTAGCGATCAGGTGGGAAAAAACCATTCCTATACGCAGGTTAAGAAAACGTTTGTAGCTTCCAACTCTTCCGCCGACCCGTCTGTATGCGCCTTTTGCCACTCAGCGGGCCATGGAATATACTCGTGCAAGATATTCGGAAATCTCTCACCGTTGCTGCGCCACAAAGAAGTGAAGAAGCTTTCCCTATGCTTCAATTGCCTAAAGCCGGGGCACCGGACCCGCGCATGCAATAGTGGAAAATGTCGAGTATGCGGCGGTAGGCATCATAGTTTGTTGCACTTCGATAGTATACAGCCCAGGTATTACTCCTCCCGATCTGGCCGTTCAACCGGACACTCTTTCCGTTGCTCAAAATTCTGCTAGCAGCTCGTCTCTACCTTCGTCTACCTCTCTTGCTGCCCAAGGTCTTCACTCTGATGTCGTGCTTCTGGCTACAGCCGTGGTTCTCGTAAAGAATCGGTCTGGCGTTTTAGTTCCTTGTCGCGCCATCTTAGATTCAGGATCGCAGCTGCATCTCGTCACATCCAGGTTCGCCCAGCAGCTTCAGCTTAGGAGAACTCAATCGTCTGCACTTGTGTCTGGGCTGGGCGATACCAGCGTTTCTAGTGAGGGATCCACCATAAGCATTTGTATGCGTTCTCGCACCTCTGCTTACACAACTACACTTACTGCTCTCATCGCCCCCACGATTACCGATTCTCAACCAAGTATGACAGTAAATGTATCCGATTGGCGTATTCCATCTAACATTCAGCTCGCTGATCCTGCATTTTTCAATCCTCAACGGGTTGATCTTCTCATTGGTGCGAGCGTTTTTTATGATCTCCTCTGCGTAGGGCAAATCAAACTCACCGATGGACTGCCTCTTCTGCAGAAGACCCGGCTTGGGTGGATCGTATCTGGCGGTGGACAGAAGGTATCAAGCTCGGCGCTTTTGGCTACGCACAATTGTCCAGATTCGATAGCTGAGATGGAAGCAAGGTTGGATAAAACTCTTCGTATGTTTTGGGAAGTCGAGAATTGTGTGGAGGCTAGATTGAATACCAAAGAAGAAGACGATTGTGAAGCACATTTCGTAAGCCACCTTTCACGGTTGCCATCCGGGGAGTATGCAGTTCGTCTGCCGCTAAATAACAATACTGATCGTTTAGGAGAATCTTATGCTCAGGCTTATCGACGGTTCATCAGTCTGGAGCGAAAACTGGAGCGTAATCCTACACTCAAGGAGCGGTATTCCGCCTTTATGAGGGAGTACATTGATTTGCATCATATGCACCAAGTCAACCCTGATTCCCGTAGTCTCTGCAAATATTTCTTGCCTCATCACTGTGTACTAAAGAAGGACAGTACGACAACAAAACTCCGTGTCGTTTTCGACGGATCCGCAGCTACATCAACTGGATATTCTCTAAATGATGTGATGATGACAGGCCCTGTTATTCAGCCTGCATTGTTTAACATATTGATTCGCTTTCGAACTTATCCAGTCGCTCTCACTGGGGACATTTGTAAAATGTACCGCTGCGTACGAGTGTCTCCACCCGACAATTTGTATCAGTGCATCCTATGGCGAGATTCCATCGAGTCCGAGGTTCAAGTCTACACATTAGACACCGTCACATACGGGACGAGGGCTGCATCATTTTTAGCGGTCCGCGCAATGCACCAGCTGGCCATCGACGAGGGTGAGTCCTACCCTCTTGGCTCAGCTGCTCTGCGGCAGGAGTTTTACGTGGGTGACCTTAATTCGGGCGGTAATTCGGTCGCACAGGTCATGGACAAGATGCACCAAACATCAGCTTTACTGTCCCGTGGTAATTTTAGACTTAGGAAATGGTGCTCCAGTCACCAGGAAGTACTTGAGGGAACCCCTGAAGATGACATAGAGAAGTTCCTAAAGTTTAATGATGGAAGCGACATTGCCAAAACTCTCGGCTTAGCGTGGGACCCTGCTTCGGATCAGCTGCTTTTTGCCTTGTCCGCACTGGACACAAACTCAAAGCCATCAAAGCGGTCGGTTTTATCTAAGATTGCGCGGTTCTACGACCCTCTTGGATTGATAAATCCAGTCATTGTCAGGTGCAAAATCTTCCTTCAGCAGCTTTGGAGAGAAAATTTGGATTGGGATGAAAGCCTACCCTCAGCGTTGCATTCAACTTGGATGGACTTGAGAAATAGTTTGGCAAGCATTTCTCGGATCTCATTTCCTCGCTTGGTTCTTCGTTCTAGTGTGGCTACAGAAGTTCACGGATTCTGAGATGCCAGCTTAGAAGCATATGGCGCTTGCGTGTATGTCGTGTCCAGGGAAGCCCAGTCTTTGAGCACCGTTTTGTGCTCAAAGTCGCGAGTGGCGCCGCTAAAGACTATATCGATTCCTAAGCTGGAATTAAGTGGAGCCCATTTGCTTGCGAAAATCATGCAGAATGTAAAGGACATGGGAATCTTTACAGGTCGGTTCTATTGCTGGTCGGATTCGTCAACAGCATTATCTTGGATTAGGGACGAGCCAGCTACATTTCAAGTTTTCGTGGCAAATCGAGTGGCATCAATTCAGGAGTTGACGGCAGCCATGGAATGGCGCTATGTTCCCACATCTTTAAATCCTGCTGATATTCTCTCGAGAGGCTCGCTTCCCAACCATCTTATCCAGTCAGAGCTATGGTTTCACGGCCCATCCTTTTTGCTAGGCTCCAAGGATAAGTGGCCTGTATCTCCATCTAACAACATAGCAACTTTGGAGCTTCGCAAGAGAGGATTGCTAATCACGTCTCCACATGCCGATCTCACGTCCGGATGCAAATTTGCGAATTCATTCTTTCGCATGCAGCGCACATTCGCCTACATGCATAAATTTATACATCGTCTTAGGCATCCAGGACTCACCGTTTCTGATATTCGGCAAGGAACGCATCTTCTAATTCACATTCTAAAACACATTCAGCTGGCAAATTTGTGGATGGACATAAAGGAGATTCGGCGCAATGGTCAAGTCATGAAATCCAGTTCTATTAGTTCGCTCAACCCGTTCATCGATCATTCTGGACTACTTAGAGTTGGAGGTCGTCTTGGCAACTCATCGCTAGGATTTGACGCTCAGCACCCGCTCATTCTGCCAAAGGGACATTCCATTACCTTTGCGCTGATAAGATATTATCATGAAAGAAACCTCCATGCCGGACCTCGCGCCTTGGCCCATTGGAGGTGTTAAGGCAGTGTCAAGGGTCGTCAGCAGATGTGTGAGATGCTTCAGGACTAGGCCGCGCATGGTCGAACACATCATGGGAGACCTACCTAAGGAACGTTTGGAAGGATCTCGAGCTTTTGAAGTCACTGGAGTAGATTACTGTGGACCTTTTTTCTACCGATCAGAAATCCGCACGAGGCCTCCGGTCAAGTGCTACATTAGCGTATTCATCTGTTTCACTTCTAAGGCTATACACATGGAGCTCGTAAAGGATTTGACCACCGCATCGTTTCTAGGCGCACTAAAGCGTTTTACTTCCACTCGAGGAAGGCCAAGTCAAATTTGGTCGGACAATGCGACAAACTTCGTTGGGGCCAAGAACGAGCTTCTGGAGCTAAAGAAGCTTTGTCTGAGCGAACCGCATATGAAGGAGGTCCAGGAATCCTGCTTGGCTGACTCGATCGACTGGCGTTTCATCCCACCTCGCTCTCCGCATTTTGGCGGGTTGTGGGAAGCGGCCGTGAAGACCGCAAAATATCACCTGTACCGCTCAGTTGGACCATCTGTGCTTAGCTTCGACGAGCTGCGCACTCTGATCTGTCAGATCACTGCAATTGTTAACTCTCGCCCTTTGCTCTCGCTTTCAGAAAATCCTGATGATTTAGACGTTTTGACTCCTGCTCATCTGCTTTTAGGCGGCCCCCATGAGCAAATCCTCGAGCCTGACCTAACGAAGCTGAACTACAATCGTCTGGATGGCTGGCAGCGGGTCACCCAACTACAGCAAATATTTTGGAGCCGTTGGCGCGAAGAGTATCTCACTCTTTTGCAAGAGCGCGCGAAGTGGCGTACCCCCGCGCAAAACATCTGCAAGAACGACCTCGTTCTGGTGAAGGACGAAAAACTTCCTCCAATGCGTTGGCCACTGGCTAGAGTGGTCGATGTCGTTTTGGGCAAGGACGTAGTGTGTCGCGTCGCTGACCTGAAGACATCCTCAGGAAACATCAGGAGGGCCGTCACTCGGCTATGTTTGCTGCCCCTTAAGGAATCTGTTGAGAGACTAGCTCCCAACGGGGGGAGTATGTTCGGGCCAGCCGCTGAAGAATAACCGTAACTTTAACATTATTATTGTATGAGCAGAGAGAGCCGCCTATGTTGTAAAACGTTGACGTTCTGCAGAGCTGCTGCGCTCTCCCGCTAAAGGGGCTCTCTGCCGCCGCCACTTCGGCAACTACTTTGATCTGCTGCCACCACTTCGGCAATCACTTTGATCTAACGCCGTCGTCTATAGTTTAGTTCTATGCTAACCCCTCTGCGCATTGGTTGCATATCGATCTCGCATAAGGTTTATCTGGCAATAGCAAGCAATCGGCTCCCGCTAAGCCACCAAGATTAAATACGAATTATAAGGTTTAACCCGAAATCTCTTTTCATTTTTGAAACACATAGGTGCCAAAAAAGCTTGGCATCTCAAACAGGGGTGTTAATAAAGTTTCAGTTACATTACGTTAAACTGCTGGTGTTATGCGTTGGAACTTGATAATGAATTAAATGTAAATTGGACAAAACTCGATTCCGTGCGGCTGCTTTGTAGACTCTTGCCCGCCTGAAGTTGGTTAGAGGTCAACAGGTGCGATGTATATGGTTCCTGGCCGTACTGACGAATCTTCCGCCAAGCCTATATTTAGTTATTTATGACTGAGCAGCACTAAATATTATTGGCGATTGAGGCTGATCTGGTTCACTTGGATCTTTGGAGATTCCGAACTCGGTGGTAATATAAGATCCAGAAAAGATGAATTATGGTTGGAGTTGGAGAGACCTCGACAACTGTACGCCTAAGACAGCTCCCAGGGTAGTCTTCTCGAGACTATACCGCGATGGGGCAGCTTAGGTACACTTCACTGCAACATAGGTTATGTCAGCACGTGCACGGCATTAATATGAAAACATACCTTTTTTCCCCAATTATATCTGCACTAAATTCTTCTTATTCACTGACCACTGGACTGTACGGCACTTGTAATTATATGCTTCCAGCATATATATGTGGAAATATATATATTTTCCGGACAGCACTATATATATATGTGTGCACTGTGTATGTTGCTCGCACTCGGGAATTATCACGTCTTTACAGATCGATCAACTTTCTTCTTTTGTTCAAAGCAGTAATAGACGATGGACTGAGTAGCCTGTGCAGCAGAGCTTTTGAGCTTTTTACTAACTGTGCAATCGTATGATCTAGAACATTCGAGCAGCATTAGACGATCGTCTAATGCACAGCATAGCTTAACTGTGCAATCGTACGATTGCCGTCTATGCTTCCCACTGTCCGTCGCTTGCATGTGTGCGTGGGCGTTCGGACTTAAGAGCGGCTAAAGCTTTGATCCAACCTTAAGAGCTGCTAAAGCTTGATCATTTGAAAGATCACTAGGGGGTCTCACGAGACGAAAGAAGATAACCAATTCCCTATATTTTTGTGCTGGCTACTACACCACAGATATTTATACAAGACCTGCTCGACGAATAATTATCTGAAGAACCTGATTAGGAGAGATTATTTCCTGATCTGAATGTCTTTCAGATGATACACGCCGAGATATTTCTTGTTCTCATCGACCAATTCGTAATAGTACGGACTTCGCTTTTTAATTACCTGAGCGGGAATGAACACAGGGGCTAGTTTAGAACTTAACTTTTTTACTGCACTACTTTGTGTGAAATTTCTAGCACATACCAAATCGCCAATCTTTAATTGTGTATCACGGCAGCGTAAATTGTATCTACGCGAATTTTCTTCGTGTGCCTTTTTGACATTCGCTTTAGCCTGTTGCCGGATTAGCTGCAAGGAATCTGGGTTCTCTATTCTAGTATCGTCGTTCAAAAGGCCTAGTTTACGCAAGAGCGCGTAATCCTTCCCATTCAACATCATGTTTTGACCAAATGCTAGAAAATATGGAGAATACCCTGTACTCCTATGTAAGGTAGATCTCAATGAACCACTAATGGCATTCAGGTTACAGTCCCAATTGGAATGTTCGGTACCGATATAAGCTCGTATCGCAGCTATCACGGATCTGTTCAGTCGCTCGCTGGCATTCGCTTGCGGTGAATAAATTGTAACGGTTGCGGTTGGACAATACCGATTCAAAATAGGTTATCGCTATGGTGCTCGGATATCGCATGCAATAACCTTGGGCCAATTATCGCTGCAGGGCATAGTATAGTTGGGGTGGGTGCAAGCAAGCTCGAGGTAGGGAACAGCTGAGCTGAGCGGCCGTAAGTGCTGTGCAGCGCATCGCAACGGAGCTTTCGAAGCCGAGCTTTAAGATCGGTAAGCTCTTATTTAAGCAGTGCAAAAGCACCAGAACGTTCTCTTTCGAAAATTTGAATCTGTGCAGCCGGCGGCTATCTCCGCGTCGGTTGCAAATATATAACTAAATCGACCACGTGTAAGCCCAAAAGAAAAGAAAAGTAACCCAAATAAGTGCCACAAAGACAAACCGAAAAGAAATAAAACGGAACGGGGAAAATCCCACACGGTGGGCGCGCCGCAAAAATCGGTCGAAAATTAATAATCGTGCGCCGAGAAAACTGGCAAGAAACTACTCTGGCGAAAAGTGCATATTTGCCTCGCCTCGCCAGCAAGTGTTGTTCTTGTTGCAAACCCGTGCGTCCCGCAGCTCTGCCAGGAGAACCCAACGCTCGTGTCTCCGTGGAAAAGTCCGAAAAACTTGTATGTTACAGTGCCCTGTAGGGAAAAGTTAGATTTTTTTCTTAGCCCTCGTGGTTTTGGTTCTGTTTCGCCCATAGGGCCCTGGCCCCGAGCGGTAGCCACCCGGCTCTCCCCAAAGTTCTGCCCCACCCACACCAAACTCCCACCCTTGACGGGAGTACTCTTCGGAGTCGACCTTGGTGTGGGGCGGAGATTTTTTGTCCCTTTTGGAGTCGTTGAAGCATCCACCTGCCCGGCGACATAACCTCCACCGGCCATCACCCTTGCGCCATATCTAACGTACGCGGATAGAGGGCATAGAGGGCATAGAGATCACCCCCCCCCCTATACGCAGCTAACTCGCTGTCTGCGACGGCCTAGAAGACGCCGCCACGGATCCGGACCCAGATTTCGTAGCATAGTGTAGTTTTAATTGTAATTTTTTTTGGTTCCTTCTGAGCACTTATATGACTATGTAACTTTCCTTAACTCTGCGTCACAGTCCTACCTCGATAGGCGGGAATGTGAAAGTTCTCAAAGCGGAATTTATTTTTTCGGGTTGGGGACCGAAAAACTTAATCATAAAGTAACAGACTACAAAAAAAAAAAAAAAAAAAAAAAAAAAACAAAAAAAAAAACCTTTTTCATACCCCCCCTATTTACCAATCCCCTCCGACCGGGCACACATTAACATGGTTTCCACAGCTCCACAACGAAAGGCGCCTTTCAGCGAGGGACCACTGTATTAAAGCCGTAAGTGACCCAATTTCAATTTTCTCCTTTGCGCCTGTCTTCGTCAAAATCTAAAACGCATGAGCAGCGGCCAGCCGCTGCTGATAAGAGAGCGCAACGCTTGCGTTCCACACGCTCGAAGCTTTTCGGTCTCTTCGGTGCCATTCTGCTAAGCTTGCCTTGCTCGCATTCCCTGCATTCTTTTAATGCATGGAAACGTAGCCAAGCTATACACTAACCAACATAGAAAAAAACATCTCCTCAACCCAGAAAAAAAAAAAAAATAAATTTATAATGTTTAATTAAATTTCGTTTTGGCTCACCATTGCTGATCGCTGGTATGACCCCCGCTGCTTTTGAAATTTTTTTTTTGATTTTTATTTTTTTTCCTTTATACATACCTAATTTACTTATTTCGAATATCCTATATTATATTCCTATCTTTTTTATTTATACTCCACCGTTTATATATACCTATATCTATACAATTTTTTTTCTCCTTAGGGATTAAGCCTCCTATTTTTTTTTCATTCCACTAAAATTTTTTTTTGAGTTGCCTGCTGATTGTAGTTTAATACTTGTGTTATTTTTGGAAGTGAAACTTGGTTTGCTAGTTTTTGATTGAAGCAACATGTCTATGATGAAGTACAACGAAATATATTGAATGTTATTAGCAATGAACATGGAGTAGACTTATAATTTCCAAGGGACAGGGTGACGTAATGGGGTAGGGTAAGAATTATAGGGATTTCCAGAACCTTCGCACCACTGGAAATCATGGAAGGGTGGGTATAGAATCGTGTGGGTCGACTTCCATCGCAAGACCTCACGCCCGCGAGAGTTTGGAACACGCCGACGAAAGCCACTAGTACTTTTCGGGTACGCCCTCTGATTGTGCCATTTAATGTCCGTTATGCTCGGAATAGGCATAGTGTTGTTTTCGGAGTTCGCTCCCGGTAGAGTCACGGGATTCTAAAAAATTTAAAGTTTATGTAGTAGGAGTCGAGACGCGGTCAAACGAACCCCCCCCAAGTTACCGAATGAGCACGGAACCAAAGAATCCCCCCCGGCCGTGACCTCGACATCCCCACCAATCTATCCCCTACTCACGGATAGAAATATATCGTGGAAATGTTACATAAATTTTTGGCGCCCAACGTGGGGCAGTTTTTTTTTCAATGCTAGCTACTGTCTATACCCAGTTGGACGCGAGGGTGTAACGTTGTTACATAAATTTTTTGGCGCCCAACGTGGGTCCCTAGCCAAAGTTATAGTGACAGTAAAAAGTATTGGTAACTTTAGCAACAAAATCAGCTATTGGCTCGTCCCACCCATTGCTCGCTTGTATTCATATGCTTAATGCTGACTTTAGTTTTCTCTAAACGATCTGGTCATTGCTCCGATACAATTTCAGAATATTGCGGATTCTGCTTGGATCCTAATACTGGTTGTTCCTCTGAGTTTTATGGGGAAGTTGTCGAGTCTACGACGAAGGGAAGCTTAAGTGATCATCCGGAATGGAGAAAGTAGTTCCCATGTTGACGCATCCTGTCGGGCTAGTCAAACTTGTTGTCTGGAATGTGTATATATGCTGCTTGCGTATTCATACCGAACAAGCGAGATTGGTTTAGGTCGCGTCCTCCAAGCTACAGTTAATTCAGCGGATATTAGTTTCAATAGATTGAATTGTGAGGTTGATTCGGATTTGGTATTGTTACTCTTTGCGCATAGCATACGGTTGCATACAATTGCAGAATATTGCATATTTGGTTTCGGCCGGATATCAGTACTGATTGTCCCTGTACGGGTGATGGAAGCACAGAGATGGCGGTCCCAGATTTGGTCTTCACTCATACCCTTACCATTGGCGGGTATTATTCCAGCGGCAGCGGTGGCTGCATATGGTTGTCTGAAACTAGCGCGTATGCTGCTTGCGTATCCTTGCCGAATCATATGTGGACACTTAAACCAGTGCACTGATACTAAGACAATGCAAATTAGAAACCATAGCCCAAACAAAATCAATTCTTTTGTCGCTGTTCCAAAGATTCGCAACTCCTCTCCCTATCTTATTATGTCACCCATTAAATGTCCCCCTAGGAAAAATTCGGTAGAATATAGCAAAAGAAAAAAAAAAAATAAAGAAAAAATAAAAAAATCTTAATAAAAATGCCGCTGCGACATAGTCCTCAGCAAAACAATCCGCTGAGTTCGGAAAACTTTTGCGGCATTTGTTGCTCCGAAATGTCCAATACTCAGCCGTGTTTTTGTACTCCGTGCAATCACGTTTTCCATAAAGCATGTCTGGAAGAATGGTTCCCTCATCACGATGATTGTCCGAACTGTAGCCGAGTATGTACGTTATCTCTAGCAAAACTAGTTGTTGGCAATTGTTCTCCAAACAAGCCGCAGCCGGAACCAACAGAATTACCCGGTCCCTCGGGAATTACTACTCGAAGTCTTGCCAAAGCTTTGGAGGTCGTACAGACCCCGGCAAATGGACATTTTCAGCCAGAGACGGGAAAGATATCCGAGGGAAATGGCAAGAATACCCAATTGAGCCAAATTCCAACTGTAGGTTCAGTACCGGTAGAACGAACCACTAGGCCAACTCGTTCCAAAAGAACTCGAGCACCAGCCAAAAAGCAGGTCCCGAAGTTCCCGCCAGGTCGATCTTCCGGACCGGAAGTAGTGTGTTTGTCGGGATTGGATGCTAGCCGTAGCTCCAACCAGACTGAAGCTCCGTCAGCTAATGTCGCCACTCACTCTAGCCCTTGGGAAGCACCCAACGCACGGACAGCCCCTCTAAGCCAGGGGTTGGACTTGGATGTCCTCCAACAGATAATTGAGCGCACTGTGGCCAGAGCCATATCCACTTTGCAGATTCAGCCGCCAGCGAGTCCGCAGGAAGGGTATGCGAGGCCAAATATCCCAACACCAGTTTCATGTATAAACAGCATGACTAGCCTGCGAACGGCCAAGACGGCCAACATTATGCAAAAGTGGAATGTTCCTTTTGATGGTTCTACCGAAGGTTTAGGGGTAGAAGAATTCATTTACCGAGTCAAAACATTAACCGATGAAACCTTGGATAGCGATTTTCTCGGCCTTTGCAAACATTTGCACATCTTGCTGGTTGGCAAAGCGCGCGATTGGTATTGGAGATACCACAAGCAGGTAGATCGCATCGTTTGGACAGAATTTTGTGCAGCGCTTAGACAACAATATAAAGACTATCGTTCGGAGTTTATGAGCAAGGAATTGATTCGAGCTCGAAAGCAACACGTCGGAGAACCCTTCGTCGCTTTTCACGACGCCGTGGCTGGTCTTATAGATAAATTTGGCATTAAAATGGCGGAAGAGGAATTAATAGAAATATTAAAAGCAAATTTGCTTCCCGAAACCCGTCACAAAATGTTATATCAGTCCATTAGCTCAGTTGGTCAATTGAGAAGATTAGTACAGATGCATGAAAATCTAGTGCAGGAGTTACAGAAATCTGACAAGTCTCGGCCACCGGTCGGCCGTCGTTCGATACATAGTCTGGAGGAATCGCGCCCTTAAAGCGATCAAGAAGAGTATGAGGATATCAGCGTAGAGGCCATTCAAAGTTCGACGGCTAAGCGTTCTTGTTGGAATTGTGAGGAGCTTGGACATGTGTGGGAAAATTGTATGGCAGATAGGCGGATATTTTGTTACGGCTGTGGAGCTCCGAATGTCTATAAGCCGCAGTGCCAAACATGCATTCGTAGAGCTTCGGAAAACCGTCAGAAGGGTGCATCCAACAACAGCCGGATGCCCCCAAAAAACCACCATTAATCTTGCCCGTTGACTTAGAGCGAGACAAGAAGAGTTTGGCTTCTTGTTGTGAGAAAAGAAAGGAAACGAATACGATCGTAAAGAGAGGTTGTCGGTTTTTACCCTATCCCGAACGGATTCATAAATATTTAGAGGTTCGAAACAGAATTTTTAATGAAAAACCACATGAAGCCCCAAAACGAATCCAGCGTTTAAGAAAATATTATGATAATGTCAAAAATAACCGTAGACTGTTAGTTTCCGCTATTATTAATAGTCCCAAGGATATGCGCAGTTATGCCGAAGTATCCTTTCTGGGTCGAACAGAACAGGGGCTGTTAGACACCGGCGCAAGTATCAGCTGTATAGGTGCTGAAGTAGCTCAGACTGATTTTTCATCCTTTTCTGAATATAAACTAATAAAAGCCACTGCAAAAACTGCAGATGGCCAAAGTCAACAGATACTGGGGGTATTAAATGTCATCATGCGTTATCGAACTATCGAGAAACCCATGAAGTTATATATAATTCCATCCCTGACACAAAATCTAATCCTAGGTCACGATTTTTGGAGATCCTTTTCGCTGGCCCCAGACATCATTGCAGCTGTCGAGATAAGTTCGAAAGACGATGAGGCAGCCGAACCAGATCCCTTACGGTATCCTTTAACTAGGCAGCAAAACCAACAACTCGAGGTAGTTAAACAGTTATTTCCCAACGCGACGGAGGGACTAGGGCGTACGGCCTTGCTTAAGCATCATATCGATGTAGGTCAGGCCGTCCCCGTAAAACAACGCTTTTACCCGGTTAGCCCAGCTGTGGAAAAGTTGCTTTATGCTGAGGTAGATCGCATGCTCGAACTAGGCGTTATCGAACCGTCATCCAGTGCTTGGAGTTCGCCAATGCGACTGGTTCTCAAGCCCAACAAAGTCCGTCTGTGTCTCGATGCTCGAAGACTGAATGAAGTCACCCGTAAGGATGCCTACCCATTACCAAGTATCGATGGTATTTTTGCCCGGTTGCCCAAGGCAAATATCATAACCAAGCTGGACCTAAAAGATGCATATTGGCAGATCGAACTCTCTGAGGATTCCAAGTCACTAACTGCTTTTACGGTCCCGGGAAGGCCTTTATATCAGTTTAAGGTTATGCCTTTTGGCCTGTGTAACGCTCCATCCACTATGTGTCGTTTGATGGATGAGATCATTCCCCCGGATTTGCGTTACTGCGTCTTTGGATACTTGGACGATCTCTGCATCGTATCAGCAGATTTCTCTTCCCATCTAGCCGTGCTGGTACGACTCGCTGAACAGTTCAGAAAAGCCAACCTGACTCTGAATATTAAGAAGAGTCAGTTCAGTGTCACCAGCGTAAATTATCTTGGATACGTCATCAGTAATGGAGGTATTTGCACTGATCCCTCCAAAGTAGCTTGTATAGTGAACTGGTCACCGCCAAGGAATCTAAAACAGGTTCGCGGCTTTCTTGGGGTCTGTGGCTGGTACCGGAGATTCATCCAGAATTTCTCTGAGCTATCCTGTCCTATCACCGAGCTTCTTTCCAACAAAAAGAAATTTATTTGGACCCCGGAAGCACAAGTCGCAATGGACTCTTTAAAAACCGTGTTGACTTCTGCTCCAGTGCTCGAAAACCCAGACTTCGAACAGAAATTTTTCCTCCACTGTGATGCTAGTGATTTTGGTATAGGAGCCGTGCTCGTGCAATTGGTGGATCTGCAGGAAAAGCCAATAGCGTTTATGTCGAAAAAACTAAGTCGTGCGCAACGTAACTATAGCGTTACGGAGCGCGAGTGCTTGGCCGTAATTCTGGCGATCGAAAAATTCCGTTGCTATCTGGAACTGCAGGAATTCGAAGTGGTTACTGATCATTCCAGTTTGTTGTGGCTAATGCGCCAGAAAAACGTGTCGGGGAGGTTAGCTCGATGGATTTTTAGATTGCAGCAATTTAAATTCTCGATATCGCACCGAAAAGGAAAAGATCACATTGTCCCCGATGCTCTTTCCCGATTACATGAACCTGAAGTATCCGCAGTAGTGATGAGTCCTGTGATAGATCTCGAATCCGATGCCTTTCAGGATGAGAGCTACCAACAGTTAAAAGAACAGTATCAGAAAAATTCCTCTCAACTGCCCGATCTGAAGATTATCGACCAATTTCTGTACATTCGAACCGAACACGCAGATGGAAAGGCGGAGCAAGACAGTCGAACTTGGAAGTTATGGGTTCCCGAGCGATTGAAGACCGACGTTCTTAAACAAGCTCATGACAATCCTACTTCAGCGCATGCCGGCATGCAAAAGACCATAGAAAAAGTTCGAAGAAGTCTGTTTTGGCCCGGCTTAGCTAAAGATGTTCGAGAGTATATTCGTAGTTGTGAGGTGTGCAAAGCATGCAAAGCTCCTAATTATACTCTGCGGCCACCCATGGGAAACCACATACCAACTTGTCGACCATTTCAACGATTATACATAGATCTGCTTGGACCTTATCCACGCAGCAAAAATGGACATGTTGGTTTGCTAATTGTCTTAGATCACTTCAGTAAATACCATTGGCTACACCCCCTGAAGAAATTTACTTCCGTAGTAATCCAAGAATTTCTGCTAAAGCATATCTTTCATGCATATGGGGTGCCTGAAACTATTGTTAGCGACAATGGAAAACAATTCAAAGCTACAGAATTCAACGCATTCTTGACACAGCTGGGAATTAAACATATGTACACGGCACTATACTCTCCCCAAAGTAAAGCGGCGGAACGAGTAAATCGTTCATTGTTAGCTGCCGTGCGAGCATATCTTCAGCAGGATCAGACATACTGGGATCAGCATCTCTCAAGTATATCTTGTTCGCTGCGATCGTCACTACATCAGTCCTTAGGTTGTTCACCATATCGAGCCCTGTTTGGCTTAGATATGCTCACTCATGGGACGGATTTAGACTTGCTGGAAGAACCCGTTGTCCCGGTAGCTAGGTCAGACAATTTAGCTCTAATTCGAAAAGATATACAGGGCAATATGAGCGCAACGTTGCTCAATACAATTTACGAGCCAAGCCTGTGTCGTTCCGAGAAGGTCAGGAAGTATTTCACCGAAATTTTTTCTTGAGCAAATTCACGCAAAATTTTAATGCCAAATTGGCTCCTAAATTTCTGAAATGTCGCGTGCGGAAAAAACTGGGTAATTGTTTCTACCTCCTGGAAAATCTGCAGGGCCGAGAAATAGGAACCTTTCATGCGAAAGACATTCGATCCTGATTCCCGCTAATATTCCGTCTAACGGTGGCATATTATCGGGTGGTGTAACGGTTGCGGTTGGACAATACCGATTCAAAATAGGTTATCGCTATGGTGCTCGGATATCGCATGCAATAACCTTGGGCCAATTATCGCTGCAGGGCATAGTATAGTTGGGGATGGTGCAAGCAAGCTCGAGGTAGGGAACAGCTGAGCTGAGCTGCCGTAAGTGCTGTGCAGCGCATCGCAACGGAGCTTCCGAAGCCGAGCTTTAAGATCGGTAAGCTCTTATTTAAGCAGTGCAAAAGCACCAGAACGTTCTCTTTCGAAAATTTGAATCTGTGCAGCCGGTGGCTATCTCCGCGTCGGTAGCAAATATATAACTAAATCGACCACGTGTAAGCCCAAAAGAAAAGAAAAGTAACCCAAATAAGTGACACAAAGACAAACCGAAAAGAAATAAAACGGAACGGGGAAAATCCCACACGGTGGGCGCGCCGCAAAAATCGGGCGAAAATTAATAACCGTGCGCCGAGAAAACTGGCAAGAAACTACCCTGGCGAAAAGTGCATATTTGCCTCGCCTCGCCAGCAAGTGTTGTTCTTGTTGCAAACCCGTGCGTTCCGCAGCTCTGCCAGGAGAACCCAACGCTCGTGTCTCCGTGGAAAAGTCCGAAAAACTGGTATGTTAAAGTGCCCTGTAGGAAAAGTTAGATTTTTTTCTTAGCCCTCGTGGTTTTGGTTCTGTTTCGCCCATAGCGCCCTGGCCTGGTTTTAATTGTAATTTTTTTTGTGTTCCTTCTGAGCACTTATATGACTATGTAACTTTCCTTAACTCTGCGTCACAGTCCTACCTCGATAGGCGGGAATGTGAATGTTCCCAAAACGGAATTTATTTTTTTAAGGGTTGGAGACCGAAAAAACTTAATCATAAACTAACAGACTACAAAAAAAAAAAAAAAAAAAAAACATAAAAAAAAAACCTTTTTCATACCCCCCCTATTTACCAATCCCCCTCCGACCTGGGCACACATTAACATGGTTTCCACAGCTCCACAACGAAAGGCGCCTTTCAGCGAGGGACCACTCTATTAAAGCCGTAAGTGACCCAATTTCAATTTTCTCCTTTGCGCCTGTCTTCGTCAAAATCTAAAACGCATGAGCAGCGGCCAGCCGCTGCTGATAAGAGAGCGCAACGCTTTTCGGTCTCTTCGGTGCCAATTCTGCTAAGCTTGCCTTGCTCGCATTCCCTGCATTCTTTTAATGCATGGAAACGTAGCCAAGCCATACACTAACCAACATAGAAAAAAAAAATCTCCTCAACCCGGAAAAAAAATAAATAAATTTATAATGTTTAATTAAATTTCGTTTTGGCTCACCATTGCTGATCGCTGGTATGACCCCCGCTGCTTTTGAAAATTTTTTTGATTTTTATTTTTTTCCTTTATACATACCTAATTTACTTATTTCAAATATCCTATCTTATATTCCTATCTTTTCTATTTATACTCCACCGTTTATATATACCTATATCTATAAATTTTTTTTCCTCCTTAGGGATTAAGCCTCCTATTTTTTTTTCATTCCACTAAAATTTTTTTTTAGTTGCCTGCTGATTGTAGTTCAATACTTGTGTTATTTTTGGAAGTGAAACTTGGTTTGCTAGTTTTTGATTGAAGCAACATGTCTATGATGAAGTACAACGAAATATATTGAATTTTATTATCAATGAACATGGAGTAGACTTATAATTTCCAAGGGACAGGGTGACGTAATGGGGTAGGGTAAGAATTTTAGGGATTTCCAGAACCTTCGCACCACTGGAAATCATGGAAGGGTGGGTATAGAATCGTGTGGGTCTACTTCCATCGCAAGACCTCACGCCCGCGAGAGTTTGGAACACGCCGACGAAAGCCCCTAGTACTTTTCGGGTACGCCCTATGATTGTGCCATGTAATGTCCGTTATGCTCGGAATAGGCATAGTGTTGTTTTCGGAGCTCGCTCCCGGTAGAGTCACGAAATTCTAAAAAATTTAAAGTTTATGTAGTAGGAGTCGAGACGCGGTCAAACGAACCCCCCCCAAGTTACCGAATGAGCACGGAACCAAAGAATCCCCCCCGGCCGTGACCTCGACATCCCCTCCAATCCATCCCCTACTCACGGATAGAAATATATCGTGGAATTGTTACAACTCGCCTTCTGCTAAAAGGCTTCGGGAGTTTTCGGATGCAGTCAATTTACACATGCGAGCGTTGCAGACATTGGGAACTGCTGAGGAGATTTCAGGATTCATGGTCATCAACATGCTGCTTCAGAAGTTGGATTCGAAGACGCAAACCAAATGGGAGGAGCACACTTCGTCGGATGCTATACCCACCGCAGAGGAATTCTTCGAATTCTTGCAGCAACGCTGCCAGAAAATGGAGCGGTTGGAATATGCTACAGCGACACACGCTAGTAGCGATCAGGTGGGAAAAAACCATTCCTATACGCAGGTTAAGAAAACGTTTTAGCTTCCAACTCTTCCGCCGACCCGTATGTATGCGTCTTTTGCCACTCAGCGGGCCATGGAATATACTCGTGCAAGATATTCGGAAATCTCTCACCGTTGCTGCGCCACAAAGAAGTGAAGAAGCTTTCCCTATGCTTCAATTGCCTAAAGCCGGGGCACCGGACCCGCGCATGCAATAGTGGAAAATGTCGAGTATGCGGCGGTAGGCATCATAGTTTGTTGCACTTCGATAGTATACAGCCCACAACACAAGGCTGCCCAGGTATTACTCCTCCCGATCTGGCCGTTCAACCGGACACTCTTTCCGTTGCTCAAAATTCTGCTAGCAGCTCGTCTCTACCTTCGTCTACCTCTCTTGCTGCCCAAGGTCTTCACTCTGATGTCGTGCTTCTGGCTACAGCCGTGGTTCTCGTAAAGAATCGGTCTGGCGTTTTAGTTCCTTGTCGCGCCATCTTAGATTCAGGATCGCAGCTGCATCTCGTCACATCCAGGTTCGCCCAGCAGCTTCAGCTTAGGAGAACTCAATCGTCTGCACTTGTGTCTGGGCTGGGCGATACCAGCGTTTCTAGTGAGGGATCCACCATAAGCATTTGTATGCGTTCTCGCACCTCTGCTTACACAACTACACTTACTGCTCTCATCGCCCCCACGATTACCGATTCTCAACCAAGTATGACAGTAAATGTATCCGATTGGCGTATTCCATCTAACATTCAGCTCGCTGATCCTGCATTTTTCAATCCTCAACGGGTTGATCTTCTCATTGGTGCGAGCGTTTTTTATGATCTCCTCTGCGTAGGGCAAATCAAACTCACCGATGGACTGCCTCTTCTGCAGAAGACCCGGCTTGGGTGGATCGTATCTGGCGGTGGACAGAAGGTATCAAGCTCGGCGCTTTTGGCTACGCACAATTGTCCAGATTCGATAGCTGAGATGGAAGCAAGGTTGGATAAAACTCTTCGTATGTTTTGGGAAGTCGAGAATTGTGTGGAGGCTAGATTGAATACCAAAGAAGAAGACGATTGTGAAGCACATTTCGTAAGCCACCTTTCACGGTTGCCATCCGGGGAGTATGCAGTTCGTCTGCCGCTAAATAACAATACTGATCGTTTAGGAGAATCTTATGCTCAGGCTTATCGACGGTTCATCAGTCTGGAGCGAAAACTGGAGCGTAATCCTACACTCAAGGAGCGGTATTCCGCCTTTATGAGGGAGTACATTGATTTGCATCATATGCACCAAGTCAACCCTGATTCCCGTAGTCTCTGCAAATATTTCTTGCCTCATCACTGTGTACTAAAGAAGGACAGTACGACGACAAAACTCCGTGTCGTTTTCGACGGATCCGCAGCTACATCAACTAGATATTCTCTAAATGATGTGATGATGACAGGCCCTGTTATTCAGCCTGCATTGTTTAACATATTGATTCGCTTTCGAACATATCCAGTCGCTCTCACTGGGGACATTTGTAAAATGTACCGCTGCGTACGAGTGTCTCCACCCGACATTTTGTATCAGTGCATCCTATGGCGAGATTCCATCGAGTCCGAGGTTCAAGTCTACACATTAGACACCGTCACATACGGGACGAGGGCTGCATCATTTTTAGCGGTCCGCGCAATGCACCAGCTGGCCATCGACGAGGGTGAGTCCTACCCTCTTGGCTCAGCTGCTCTGCGGCAGGAGTTTTACGTGGATGACCTTAATTCGGGCGGTAATTCGGTCGCACAGGTCATGGACAAGATGCACCAAACATCAGCTTTACTGTCCCGTGGTAATTTTAGACTTAGGAAATGGTGCTCCAGTCACCAGGAAGTACTTGAGGAAACCCCTGAAGATGACATAGAGAAGTTCCTAAAGTTTAATGATGGAAGCGACATTGCCAAAACTCTCGGCTTAGCGTGGGACCCTGCTTCGGATCAGCTGCTTTTTGCCTTGTCCGCACTGGACACAAACTCAAAGCCATCAAAGCGGTCGGTTTTATCTAAGATTGCGCGGTTCTACGACCCTCTTGGATTGATAAATCCAGTCATTGTCAGGTGCAAAATCTTCCTTCAGCAGCTTTGGAGAGAAAATTTGGATTGGGACTTGGACTTGGATGGACTTGAGAAATAGTTTGGCAAGCATTTCTCGGATCTCATTTCCTCGCTTGGTTCTTCGTTCTAGTGTGGCTACAGAAGTTCACGGATTCTGAGATGCCAGCTTAGAAGCATATGGCGCTTGCGTGTATGTCGTGTCCAGGGAAGCCCAGTCTTTGAGCCACGTTTTGTGCTCAAAGTCGCGAGTGGCGCCGCTAAAGACTATATCGATTCCTAAGCTGGAATTAAGTGGAGCCCATTTGCTTGCGAAAATCATGCAGAATGTAAAGGACATGGGAATCTTTACAGGTCGGTTCTATTGCTGGTCGGATTCGTCAACAGCATTATCTTGGATTAGGGACGAGCCAGCTAAATTTCAAGTTTTCGTGGCAAATCGAGTGGCATCAATTCAGGAGTTGACGGCAGCCATGGAATGGCGCTATGTTCCCACATCTTTAAATCCTGCTGATATTCTCTCGAGAGGCTCGCTTCCCAACCATCTTATCCAGTCAGAGCTATGGTTTCACGGCCCATCCTTTTTGCTAGGCTCCAAGGATAAGTGGCCTGTATCTCCATCTAACAACATAGCAACTTTGGAGCTTCGCAAGAGAGGATTGCTAATCACGTCTCCACATGCCGATCTCACGTCCGGATGCAAATTTGCGAATTCATTCTTTCGCATGCAGCGCACATTCGCCTACATGCATAAATTTATACATCGTCTTAGGCATCCAGGACTCACCGTTTCTGATATTCGGCAAGGAACGCATCTTCTAATTCACATTCTAAAATACATTCAGCTGGCAAATTTGTGGATGGACATAAAGGAGATTCGGCGCAATGGTCAAGTCATGAAATCCAGTTCTATTAGTTCGCTCAACCCGTTCATCGATCATTCTGGACTACTTAGAGTTGGAGGTCGTCTTGGCAACTCATCGCTAGGATTTGACGCTCAGCACCCGCTCATTCTGCCAAAGGGACATTCCATTACCTTTGCGCTGATAAGATATTATCATGAAAGAAACCTCCATGCCGGACCTCGCGCCTTGGCCCATTGGAGGTGTTAAGGCAGTGTCAAGGGTCGTCAGCAGATGTGTGAGATGCTTCAGGACTAGGCCGCGCATGGTCGAACACATCATGGGAGACCTACCTAAGGAACGTTTGGAAGGATCTCGAGCTTTTGAAGTCACTGGAGTAGATTACTGTGGACCTTTTTTCTACCGATCAGAAATCCGCACGAGGCCTCCGGTCAAGTGCTACATTAGCGTATTCATCTGTTTCACTTCTAAGGCTATACACATGGAGCTCGTAAACGATTTGACCACCGCATCGTTTCTAGGCGCACTAAAGAGTTTTACTTCCACTCGAGGAAGGCCAAGTCAAATTTGGTCGGACAATGCGACAAACTTCGTTGGGGCCAAGAACGAGCTTCTGGAGCTAAAGAAGCTTTGTCTGAGCGAACCGCATATGAAGGAGGTCCAGGAATCCTGCTTGGCTGACTCGATCGACTGGCGTTTCATCCCACCTCGCTCTCCGCATTTTGGCGGGTTGTGGGAAGCGGCCGGGAAGGCCGCAAAATATCACCTGTACCGCTCAGTTGGACCATCTGTGCTTAGCTTCGACGAGCTGCGCACTCTGATCTGTCAGATCACTGCAATTGTTAACTCTCGCCCTTTGCTCTCGCTTTCAGAAAATCCTGATGATTTAGACGTTTTGACTCCTGCTCATCTGCTTTTAGGCGGCCCCCATGAGCAAATCCTCGAGCCTGACCTAACGAAGCTGAACTACAATCGTCTGGATGGCTGGCAGCGGGTCACCCAACTACAGCAAATATTTTGGAGCCGTTGGCGCGAAGAGTATCTCACTCTTTTGCAAGAGCGTGCGAAGTGGCGTACCCCCGCGCAAAACATCTGCAAGAACGACCTCGTTCTGGTGAAGGACGAAAATCTTCCTCCAATGCGTTGGCCACTGGCTAGAGTGGTCGATGTCGTTTTGGGCAAGGACGTAGTGTGTCGCGTCGCTGACCTGAAGACATCCTCAGGAAACATCAGGAGGGCCGTCACTCGGCTATGTTTGCTGCCCCTTAAGGAATCTGTTGAGAGACTAGCTCCCAACGGGGGAGTATGTTCGGGCCAGCCGCTGAAGAATAACCGTAACTTTAACATTATTATTGTATGAGCAGAGAGAGCCGCCTATGTTGTAAAACGTTGACGTTCTGCAGAGCTGCTGCGCTCTCCCGCTAAAAGGGCCCTCTGCCGCCGCCACTTCGGCAACTACTTTGATCTGCTGCCGCCACTTCGGCAATCACTTTGATCTAACGCCGTCGTCTATAGTTTAGTTCTATGCTAACCCCTCTGCGCATTGGTTGCATATCGATCTCGCATAAGGTTTATCTGGCAATAGCAAGCAATCGGCTCCCGCTAAGCCACCAAGATTAAATACGAATTATAAGGTTTAACCCGAAATCTCTTTTCATTTTTGAAACACATAGGTGCCAAAAAAGCTTGGCATCTCAAACAGGGGTGTTAATAAAGTTTCAGTTACATTACGTTAAACTGCTGGTGTTATGCGTTGGAACTTGATAATGAATTAAATGTAAATTGGACAAAACTCGATTCCGTGCGGCTGCTTTGTAGACTCTTGCCCGCCTGAAGTTGGTTAGAGGTCAACAGGTGCGATGTATATGGTTCCTGGCCGTACTGACGAATCTTCCGCCAAGCCTATATTTAGTTATTTATGACTGAGCAGCACTAAATATTATTGGCGATTGAGGCTGATCTGGTTCACTTGGATCTTTGGAGATTCCGAACTCGGTGGTAATATAAGATCCAGAAAAGATGAATTATGGTTGGAGTTGGAGAGACCTCGACAACTGTACGCCTAAGCCAGCTCCCAGGGTAGTCTTCTCGAGACTATACCGCGATGGGGCAGCTTAGGTACACTTCCCTGCAGCATAGGTTATGTCAGCACGTGCACGGCATTAATATGAAAACATACCTTTTTTCCCCAATTATATCTGCACTAAATTCTTCTTATTCACTGACCACTGGACTGTACGGCACTTGTAATTATATGCTTCCAGCATATATATGTGGAAATATATATATTTTCCGGACAGCACTATATATATATGTGTGCACTGTGTATGTTGCTCGCACTCGGGAATTATCACGTCTTTACAGATCGATCAACTTTCTTCTTTTGTTCAAAGCAGTAATAGACGATGGACTGAGTAGCCTGTGCAGCAGAGCTTTTGAGCTTTTTACTAACTGTGCAATCGTATGATCTAGAACATTCGAGCAGCATTAGACGATCGTCTAATGCACAGCATAGCTTAACTGTGCAATCGTACGATTGCCGTCTATGCTTCCCACTGTCCGTCGCTTGCATGTGTGCGTGGGCGTTCGGACTTAAGAGCGGCTAAAGCTTTGATCCAACCTTAAGAGCTGCTAAAGCTTGATCATTTGAAAGATCACTAGGGGGTCTCACGAGACGAAAGAAGATAACCAATTCCCTATATTTTTGTGCTGGCTACTACACCACAGATATTTATACAAGACCTGCTCGACGAATAATTATCTGAAGAACCTGATTAGGAGAGATTATTTCCTGATCTGAATGTCTTTCAGATGATACACGCCGAGATATTTCTTGTTCTCATCGACCAATTCGTAATAGTACGGACTTCGCTTTTTAATTACCTGAGCGGGAATGAACACAGGGGCTAGTTTAGAACTTAACTTTTTTACTGCACTACTTTGTGTGAAATTTCTAGCACATACCAAATCGCCAATCTTTAATTGTGTATCACGGCAGCGTAAATTGTATCTACGCGAATTTTCTTCGTGTGCCTTTTTGACATTCGCTTTAGCCTGTTGCCGGATTAGCTGCAAGGAATCTGGGTTCTCTATTCTAGTATCGTCGTTCAAAAGGTCTAGTTTACGCAAGAGCGCGTAATCCTTCCCATTCAACATCATGTTTTGACCAAATGCTAGAAAATATGGAGAATACCCTGTACTCCTATGTAAGGTAGATCTCAATGAACCACTAATGGCATTCAGGTTACAGTCCCAATGTTCGTTACCGATATAAGCTCGTATCGCAGCTATCACGGATCTGTTCAGTCGCTCGCTGGCATTCGCTTGCGGTGAATAAATAGCTGTGCATTTTTGTGTTATACCGAAGCTATTTAAAAATGCCTGAAAGTAGCTAGATTTAAATTGGGATCCATTGTCTGACAAGATGACTTTTGGCACCCCAAATGTATAAAAGAGAGACCCTTCCAGATATTCACAGATCTTTGGGGCTGTAAATTTCTTCAGGGGACACAGAAAAGTGCGAGCACAAGTGATACATTTTCATATCGTAGACGTCAACGTCTAAGCATAATAGAGACCTACGTGAACGGGCAGCCGAATCGATTCGTTGCAATTCGGGCTTCGCGCTCCGCTTCGTTCGGTTCATTGGAATCAGCGATTCCGCTTTCTCGTTACTTTGAATCGCTCGCCCAAAATGGACTAAACGAAGCAGATCTCGTTACTTTTACTGTGCCAGATCCGAAAGCACTCCCTCTGCGCTTGATTTTCCGATGGAACGGACGAGTCCTTTGTGTGCCTTTGTATGACCGTGTGTGAGCGTCATTCGGTTTTCAGGAATCATATAGATCGAACGCATTATAGCTGTGATGTGGATACTTTTACTTTGAAACAGAAACCCACAAAAAGTATCGAATAAAATCTGAATTGATTTAATTTGTTTAACATTAATTTTGATATCGCATCACATTTGAAAGTAGGAACTACATATGTAGAACGCTCAATGAGACGCATCGTCGTTGCTGGTCTTGTCGCCTTTGGGGCAGGGTTCTTTGTGCCACAACGAGCGGCTGGCTGCACCAGCGGGAACGCTGCCTCCCGCAGCCAGTAGACCACCAGAGCGTCATTGATGCCATATCGCTTCAGGTTGGACAGGCGCTTGCGTGATATGATGGTGGATCCGAAGGCGGAGGCTCGTGGTGTCGGAGGAGAATGCCTCTGTGGGTGGGCCTGCGTCCGGCAGTCATCCTTACCCCGAAGTTTAGCGCTTTAGCGCCACTTGGAGATGGCGGGAGTGATGACGAGGATCTGGGTGCTCGAGTCCTGTGTAATGCTCAGACCATTCGCTTCATTTGCCTGAGTCTCTGCTTGTGCTCAGCCCTCGTCTGGTCACGCTCCGCCCGCCTGCGTTGCTTCTCTTCATTCAGCTTCTCCTCCATGGACCTCTCCAAGTGTTTGAGCTGCAAGAGCTGCTGTTTGGTGGCGATATCCCTGCGCTTTTGCTTCAGATCGGAGATCAGCGATATCCTGTGGAGTGCCTCGGCTGTCTTCTTTCTCAGAGCGGCCTCTGCTTCCTCTTTCCGGATGCGCTCCTCCTCTTCCTTCTTTCGGGCCTCGCTTTCCAAACGCCTTCTCCTCCGCCTCTCGTACTTTTCCTTCGTGGCGGCGCACTGCTTGGAGATTTCCTCGATCTGATGCAGCACAAAGCCATCGCAGTCGCTGTCGATCCCTCGCTCTTCACCTTTCTCCGCCAGCTCCTGTTTCTCCCAGATCTCCAGGCACTTTTTCACCTGCGGCAGCTGCTTCTGCCCATTCTCTGTCCTGCCACTCTGCGTCCTTTTGAATTTGCTCTTCATTTGCAGCAGCATCTTCAGCTCGAGAAGATTCAGGCACTTGGACAGCCGTTCCACCTCTCGAAGCTGCAGCTCCTCGCCGAGGCCTCGCTGTGGCGCCTGCTCCCCTAGGATATCCTTGCACTTTCTCTCCAGCATGAAGATTTGTTGTTCTCTCTGCTTTGCAGTGTCCTTGCACATGTCCTCCTGATGCTTCTGCTGCCTGCGAGCCGCCTTCTTCTCGTAGGTTTTTATTTGCTTTCTGATGGCGCTCTACCGCCTGCTTGGCCTTTACCGTGCACATGTGGTTGTCCTTCAGCTGCGGGCAGCTCTTTTCTGGCCAGCAAACATCCTGCGCCTCCTGAGGGTCGTCTCTCACTTCCCCCAACAGCTCGGGCCGTCGGACGGTGGCTCGGCTTTCGGCGGCGAGGTGATCCCTTCGCTTGGCCTCGCACTTCCTGCTAAGGTCCTGCTCCTGCTGCTGCTGCTGCTTCTGCACGTATCCCTGCTGGAGCTTGGAGGTGCTCTGGCTCTTCTGCCACTGCCGCAGATTGTCGAAATCATCCTCGAACTGCTTGCTGGGCCTTGGCTCCTTCAGCTGGCTCCAGTGGCTCTTGGTAATCTCGAACTTCTCCTCGCGGTTCCTCATCGCCACGTTGCTGGAGGACAGACATGCAGCTGGAGCTGGCGGCTCGTCCTTCTGTTCGGTCAATGGTTTCGGTGTCAGCTCTGTCGTGCTGGTCTCCTCGGAATTGCAGATGAAGTTCGGAAAACTGTACTTGGGCACCGGCTTCGCGCCCCCCTCCTTCGTGCAGACGCCTCCCTTAGAAGCGGGCGGCTCCTGCAACCAGAGGGGGGTCTTGTCCAGGCCCCTCATCTTGAGGTTGAGCAACTCGTTGCGTGGCCACCTTCAGAGTTGGCCTTCTTTCTGAGCACATCTCCCTGAGGACCTGCTTGCGGCTCTTCTCCTTGATTTGGTCGCAGACGCATTGCTGCATGCGGTCCAGCTCCACCTGCTCCTTCTCGCTGAGATTGCAGCGCGAAGAGCACAGATCCTTCCACTCACTGGCCACGCACTGATCCACCTTCTTGGCGAATCGGGAGCGCTCTGCCTGATTTCCTCCCGGAGCCTGTAGCTTATTGTTTTCGGCCATTCCCCGGCACTTCTTCTGGATGGGATCCACCGCATTGGGCTCTCTGTTTGAGCCGGCCCCCTTCGGGAACTTTTCGCCGCATTGCTTCAACATTTGCCGGATCTTATTCGCGCCTGCCTCCGCCTTTGCCCGGCAGAACGCGCTCATGACACTGTCGGCGCAGATCTTCCGGATGCCCGTCTTCAGGCAGCGCATCATTATCCGCAGGATGTCCTGCTGCTGCTTGTCGGCGGAACCCTCGACGCACTCCTTGAACGCCTTGTCCACCCGATTCTTGATCATTGCCGCCTGTCTTTCGGCCTCCGCCGCCGCCTCGGCCTCCTTGCGCCTCTGGGTGGCCTCCTCCAGTTGCCTTTTAAGCTTGCAAATATCCTCCCCGGGATTCTTGCAGTAGTTCTGCTGCTGGCTCTGGGCAATGGTCAAGGGACATGGTCAAGGCGGTAGGCATCATAGTTTGTTGCACTTCGATAGTATACAGCCCACAACACAAGGCTGCCCAGGTATTACTCCTCCCGATCTGGCCGTTCAACCGGACACTCTTTCCGTTGCTCAAAATTCTGCTAGCAGCTCGTCTCTACCTTCGTCTACCTCTCTTGCTGCCCAAGGTCTTCACTCTGATGTCGTGCTTCTGGCTACAGCCGTGGTTCTCGTAAAGAATCGGTCTGGCGTTTTAGTTCCTTTTCGCGCCATCTTAGATTCAGGATCGCAGCTGCATCTCGTCACATCCAGGTTCGCCCAGCAGCTTCAGCTTAGGAGAACTCAATCGTCTGCACTTGTGTCTGGGCTGGGTGATACCAGCGTTTCTAGTGAGGGATCCACCATAAGCATTTGTATGCATTCTCGCACCTCTGCTTACACAACTACACTTACTGCTCTCATCGCCCCCACGATTACCGATTCTCAACCAAGTATGACAGTAAATGTATCCGATTGGCGTATTCCATCTAACATTCAGCTCGCTGATCCTGCATTTTTCAATCCTCAACGGGTTGATCTTCTCATTGGTGCGAGCGTTTTTTATGATCTCCTCTGCGTAGGGCAAATCAAACTCACCGATGGACTGCCTCTTCTGCAGAAGACCCGGCTTGGGTGGATCGTATCTGGCGGTGGACAGAAGGTATCAAGCTCGGCGCTTTTGGCTACGCACAATTGTCCAGATTCGATAGCTGATATGGAAGCAAGGTTGGATAAAACTCTTCGTATGTTTTGGGAAGTCGAGAATTGTGTGGAGGCTGGGATGAATACCAAAGAAGAAGACGATTGTGAAGCACATTTCGTAAGCCACCTTTCACGGTTGCCATCCGGGGAGTATGCAGTTCGTCTGCCGCTAAATAACAATACTGATCGTTTAGGAGAATCTTATGCTCAGGCTTATCGACGGTTCATTAGTCTGGAGCGAAAACTGGAGCGTAATCCTACACTCAAGGAGCGGTATTCCGCCTTTATGAGGGAGTACATTGATTTGCATCATATGCACCAAGTCAACCCTGATTCCCGTAGTCTCTGCAAATATTTCTTGCCTCATCACTGTGTCCTAAAGGAGGACAGTCCGACGACAAAACTCCGTGTCGTTTTCGACGGATCCGCAGCTACATCAACTGGATATTCTCTAAATGATGTGATGATGACAGGCCCTGTTAGCGGTCCGGGCAATGCACCAGCTGGCCATCGACGAGGGTGAGTCCTACCCTCTTGGCTCAGCTGCTCTGCGGCAGGAGTTTAACGTGGATGACCTTATTTCGGGCGGTAATTCGGTCACACAGGTCATGGACAAGATGCACCAAACATCAGCTTTACTGTCCCGTGGTAATTTTAGACTTAGGAAATGGTGCTCCAGTCACCAGGAAGTACTTGAGGGAACCCCTGAAGATGACATAGAGAAGTTCCTTAAGTTTAATGATGGAAGCGACATTGCCAAAACTCTCGGCTTAGCGTGGGACCCTGCTTCGGATCAGCTGCTTTTTGCCTTGTCCGCACTGGACACAAACTCAAAGCCATCAAAGCGGTCGGTTTTATCTACGATTGCGCGGTTCTACGACCCTCTTGGATTGATAAATCCAGTCATTGTCAGGTGCAAAATCTTCCTTCAGCAGCTTTGGAGAGAAAATTTGGATTGGGATGAAAGCCTACCCTCAGCGTTGCATTCAACTTGGATGGACTTGAGAAATAGTTTGGCAAGCATTTCTCGGATCTCATTTCCTCGCTTGGTTCTTCGTTCGAGTGTGGCTACAGAAGTTCACGGATTCTGTGATGCCAGCTTAGAAGCATATGGCGCTTGCGTGTATGTCGTGTCCAGGGAAGCCCAGTCTTTGAGCCACGTTTTGTGCTCAAAGGCGCGAGTGGCGCCGCTAAAGACTATATCGATTCCTAAGCTGGAATTAAGTGGAGCCCATTTGCTTGCGAAAATCATGCAGAATGTAAAGGACATGGGAATCTTTACAGGTCGGTTCTATTGCTGGTCGGATTCGTCAACAGCATTATCTTGGATTAGGGACGAGCCAGCTAAATTTCAAGTTTTCGTGGCAAATCGAGTGGCATCAATTCAGGAGTTGACGGCAGCCATGGAATGGCGCTATGTTCCCACATCGTTAAATCCTGCTGATATTCTCTCGAGAGGCTCGCTTCCCAACCATCTTATCCAGTCAGAGCTATGGTTTCACGGCCCATCCTTTTTGCTAGGCTCCAAGGATAAGTGGCCTGTATCTCCATCTAACAACATAGCAACTTTGGAGCTTCGCAAGAGAGGATTGCTAATCACGTCTCCACATGCCGATCTCACGTCCGGATGCAAATTTGCGAATTCATTCTTTCGCATGCAGCGCACATTCGCCTACATGCATAAATTTTTACATCGTCTTAGGCATCCAGGACTTGACGTTTCTGATATTCGGCAAGGAACGCATCTTCTAATTCGACACATTCAGCTGGAAAATTTGTGGATGGACATAAAGGAGATTCGGCGCAATGGTCAAGTCATGAAATCCAGTTCTATTTGTTCGCTCAACCCGTTCATCGATCATTCTGGACTACTTAGAGCTGGAGGTCGTCTTGGCAACTCATCGCTAGGATTTGACGCTCAGCACCCGCTAATTCTGCCAAAGGGACATTCCATTACCTTTGCGCTGATAAGATATTATCATGAAAGAAACCTCCATGCCGGACCTCGCGCCTTGCTATCCAAAATTCGGCTGGAATATTGGCCCATTGGAGGTGTTAAGGCAGTGTCAAGGATCGTCAGCAGATGTGTGAGATGCTTCAGGACTAGGCCGCGCATGGTCGAACACATCATGGGAGACCTACCTAAGGATCGTTTGGAAGGATCTCGAGCTTTTGAAGTCACTGGAGTAGATTACTGTGGACCTTTTTTCTACCGATCAGAAATCCGCACGAGGCCTCCGGTCAAGTGCTACATTAGCGTATTCATCTGTTTCACTTCTAAGGCTATACACATGGAGCTCGTAAAGGATTTGACCACCGCATCGTTTCTAGGCGCACTAAAGCGTTTTACTTCCACTCGAGGAAGGCCAAGTCAAATTTGGTCGGACAATGCGACAAACTTCGTTGGGGCCAAGAACGAGCTTCTGGAGCTAAAGAAGCTTTGTCTGAGCGAACCGCATATGAAGGAGGTCCAGGAATCCTGCTTGGCTGACTCGATCGACTGGCGTTTCATCCCACCTCGCTCTCCGCATTTTGGCGGGTTGTGGGAAGCGGCCGTGAAGACCGCAAAATATCACCTGTACCGCTCAGTTGGACCATCTGTGCTTAGCTTCGACGAGCTGCGCACTCTGATCTGTCAGAACACTGCAATTGTTAACTCTCGCCCTTTGCTCTCGCTTTCAGAAAATCCTGATGATTTAGACGTTTTGACTCCTGCTCATCTGCTTTTAGGCGGCCCCCATGAGCAAATCCTCGAGCCTGACCTAACGAAGCTGAACTACAATCGTCTGGATGGCTGGCAGCGGGTCACCCAACTACAGCAAATATTTTGGAGCCGTTGGCGCGAAGAGTATCTCACTCTATTGTAAGAGCGCGCGAAGTGGCGTACCCCCGCGCAAAACATCTGCAAGAACGACCTCGTTCTGGTGAAGGACGAAAATCTTCCTCCAATGCGTTGGCCACTGGCTAGAGTGGTCGATGTCGTTTTGGGCAAGGACGGAGCGTGTCGCGTCGCTGACCTGAAGACATCCTCAGGAAACATCAGGAGGGCCGTCACTCGGCTATGTTTGCTGCCCCTTAAGGAATCTGTTGAGAGACTAGCTCCCAACGGGGGGAGTATGTTCGGGCCAGCCGCTGAAGAATAACCGTAACTTTAACATTATTATTGTATGAGCAGAGAGAGCCGCCTATGTTGTAAAACGTTGACGTTCTGCAGAGCTGCTGCGCTCTCCCGCTAAAGGGGCTCTCTGCCGCCGCTACTTCGGCAACTACTTTGATCTGCTGCCGCCACTTCGGCAATCACTTTGATCTAACGCCGTCGTCTATAGTTTAGTTCTATGCTAACCCCTCTGCGCATTGGTTGCATATCGATCTCGCATAAGGTTTATCTGGCAATAGCAAGCAATCGGCTCCCGCTAAGCCACCAAGATTAAATACGAATTATAAGGTTTAACCCGAAATCTCTTTTCATTTTTGAAACGACTAGTCTCGAATCAACTTTCATAGAGATCGGTTGTGTCGCGCTTGTGCAAAGTTGATTTCTTTATTCTGCTTTAGCGGAGCATTCTCTTGTGTGCTAAAAATAGCATACATCGTAAATTCGGGTGCTGCTGTGTGCGGTGTCGGCAATTGGACAAAAACAAAAAACACATTTGTGAACGTTTTTACAACTGTATTCACTGCCCTTCGGGCAAGACATTCCCCTCAGTCAGCGCACAGCCGCACAAGAGGGGCAATAAAAACTTCGCTTATCAGCTACGGTATAATGAATGCGAATAGTTCATCTGACTCTCGGCTTAGAAATAAGCGGACTGATCATGAGAGAATGCTTCTAATATCAGGCAAATTACCTTCTGAGATTCGTTCTGAGTACCGTTCAGAGGCTGAACGCTCTACATGCACAGAAACCACAACAACAGTAACATTCACTAGTGCCACCAACAACCCCACCTACACCCTGGCAACCGCTTCAATAAGCAGTATCTGCCCTGCACTAAGCTTTGATAGCCAAGAAAACTCCATATCCACATGCCCCGACGACACTGAGGCAAAAACACTTCGCACTGCTGCCGAACGACTTCTGGATGCTCAAAAACGGAGAACGGGCAAAAGAAAAAACGAGGGAGCGGCGGCCGGGACCTGGGCTTGCCCCCCACTACAAGCCAACAGGCAGACGCTGGAAATGACCAACTGGATGAACACCTTTATGAAGCAGTTAATACAGACCAGTGTCTTCAAGGAGAATCAACGAGCTCTGGTAATCAGCTTAAAGGCCCTCCAAAACCACCGCAAATAGTTGTCAATATTAGCAACTTAAATGACTTATTTGATGTCATAAAGAACGTTGCAAATTTGAATAACGTTGTCGTCAAAGCTAACCAGGGGGAAACGGTCAGAATCCTCCCCAAAGACAGTGATACCTATAGAGCAATTGTGGATTGTTTCGATGCCATTGGAATAGAATTCCACACATACCAATTGCAGACTGAAAAGCCTCATAGAATTGTTGTAAGAGACCTACATCATAGCACCCTAAACAATGATATTACCGCCGATTTTAAAATGTTGGGCTTCGAGGTCCTTCACATCCATAATCCAAGCTCAAGGACTAACAAGGACGAAAAACTTAATATTTTTTTCATTAATATTAAGCCTTGTGAAAAAATTAACGAAATTTACCAATTCAAGACCCTTTGCCGCCAAAAAATAAGGATTGAAAGGATGCGAAAATCCACAGAGATTGCTCAATGTCGTCGATAGCCACACAGCCAAATACTGCCGCCGACATCACAACTGTGCCAGATGCGGTGAAAATCACCAAACCTCACAATGCACACGCCCCCTAGATGCACAGCCAACCTGCATTCACTGCTCTGGAAGCTATATGGCCAGTTACAAAGGATGCCAATGGTATCAGGAGTTTCTACGCCGATCAATGGGCTCCGCAAAGAAGGCAATTAATACGAACAGGACGGGTCATGTCCCCTTAAATAATCAAGTGGCATATGCTTACTCTACCACACTTCCTGGAGACCAGCAACAGTTTCCTACCTTGCAGTCTAGTCACAAAACGGGGTCTAATAGAAATATTGTTCAGCACCAACCTTTGGTAGGCACCAGAAGTAATACAGGAGCCTCCTATGCTGCCGTAGCAAATGGTAATTCAAATGCAATACCTGCTACACCTGCTCTGCGTCGTTTTCATAGTCTACAAGCGCATCAGCCACAAGGATTGAATAACCAGCAACAGAATTCATATGAAGTTCATGCACTGCTACAACAACAGCAGACAAAATTTCAACAATGGCAACAACAGCTCCAACAGCAGCAGCAGCAGCAGTTTCTTATGTGGCTACAGCAACAGCAGCAAGAACAGCAGCAGCATAATAGTCAAGCCAATCAACGCCTTGAAAAACTTGAAAAAATGGTTTTTGAACTGGCCAACACGATTAAGCAATGGGCTGGATCTAATCTTCAGCTCCAAAACAACGTTTCAGCATCTCAATGAACCCACTAAAGGTTCTCATCTGGAATGCTAACGGCATTTCAGGGAAAGCAAAAGAAGTTGAGCTCTTCGCGCACAAGAATAGCGTTGACATTCTTCTTTTGACGGAGATCAGAATTAAAAGAGGGGCAGCTGTAAAAATACATGGATATGCCTTCTATCCAGCCTTCAAGCCATCGCGGAATAATAATAGCGTTGGTGGAGTTGCGGTTTTAGTTAAGACTTCGCTTCGTCATTTTCCACAAAGGGTCATTGAGACACGCAGCATGCAAATGTCAGCAGTAAAAGTAGCCACAGGACTGGGCGATGTGGAGTTCAGCGCCATTTACTGCCCTCCCAGAGGCAGGATTGAGGAAAGACATTACATCGATGCACTCCGTGCTTGCGGGCAAAGGTATTTGGTTGGTGGTGACTGGAATGCCCGACACTGGCTGTGGGGAGACACTTACAATTCCCCTAGGGGGCGAGAGCTAGCGGAAGCCATCTCTGCTACTGGCGCTAAGATCCTTGCAACTGGATCACCAACCAGGTACCCATATGTACTCAATCACACGCCGTCCTGCATAGACTTCGCAGTACATCATGGTATTCCGGATTCTCGAGCAACAATAAGTCAGAGCTGGGATCTGGACTCCGACCATCTGGCCTTAGTCATCAGCATTAAAACAGATGGCATTATAGAAAATCCAAGCCCTCATCTAGTCACCAAGCACACTGATCTGCTCGCATTTAGGCAACATTTGGAGAGGTCGATTAAACTGAACGTCACGCTAAACTCTGAGGAAGATATCGAGATGGCTGTAGATAACATCACAGAGAGTATACACATGGCTGCTGCTGCCTCAACGCCCTCGCATCCTCCGACAAGCGCCGCCTATGGAATAGTTCTTACAAGAGAGGCCAGAGAGCTTTTGCCACAAAAAAGGAGACTTCGCAGACGCGCAATCCGATCTCAAGACCCATGGGACCGAATTCTTAGGAACCGGGCTGCCAAGCAACTTCGAAACACCCTGAGAGAACTTCGAAGCAACTTCTTTGAACAAAAGTGGAAAGTGAAGTGAAGTTCAAAAGTGAACAGTGGAAGATAGCAACAATCCTGATGATCCATAAGCCTGGAAAACCGGAGGACGACCCTGAGTCGTATCGGCCAATAAGTCTTTTGTCTTCCTTATCTAAGGTATGGGAGAGGCTTCTTGCCAATCGTCTTGGTAGTATAGTCAAGGAATGCCGTATCTTGCCGGATCACCAGTTTGGCTTTCGGGAGGGACACGGCACAGTGGAGCAAGTCCACAGATTGGCAGGACACATCCTACAGGCCTATGATGATCTAGAATACTGCAATGCAGTCTTCATTGATATGCAGCAAGCCTTCGATAGAGTTTGGCATATAGGCCTACTGAGCAAAATTAAAAAACTGTTCCCAGCACCATACTACGGTGTCCTACGATCATACTTGGAAGGACGTCAGTTTATGGTCAGGTTCAGGAACACACATTCAACACCTTGCCAAATGAGAGCTGGAGTTCCACAGGGCAGCGTCCTTGGCCCGCTGCTTTACTCTATCTATACTGCAGATCTACCCTCCCCAAGCGAGCAACAGATGGAGGTCCCCCGTAAGGCTCTGCTTGCTACCTACGCGGACGATATAGCACTGCTCTACAGCTCCAAGTGCCGCCTTGAGGCAGCAGATGGTCTCCAAGAGTACCTCTACTCTTTGGCAGCTTGGTGCAAAAGATGGAATTTAAAAGTCAACCCACTGAAGACCACCAATCCATGCTTCACCCTGAAAGCGCTTATAGACCACACCCCACCCATAAAGTTTAAAGGCGTAACTTTGGACCAACCAGAGCAAGCAAAGTATCTCGGTATCACCCTTGATAAGCGTCTTACTTTTGGTCCACACTTGAAAGCTACGGCTCGTAAATGTGGGCAAAGAATGCAGCAATTGCGGGGGCTGATTAACAGAAGAAGCACCATGTCACTGAGAGCCAAAAGAGCAGTTTATGTACACTGTGTAGCCCCGATCTGGCTCTACGGTGTGCAGATTTGGGGTATAGCTGCCAAATCGAACTATAAACGGATACAGGTCTTGCAGAATCGCGCCATGAGGCAAATAACGAACTGCCCTTGGTACGTGCGCGGCTCCACCCTACATCGGGATTTGAATCTGCATACAGTAGAGGAGCAGATTGGAAGGCACACCAGCAGATACAGTGACAGGCTAATTAGACACCATAGTATGCTCGCCAGACGATTACTACCTGCCAGGCCTTTGAGGCGGTTGAAGAGATTGGGTTTTGCCAAAACTATTGGCCAACTCTAAGTTTCCCTCCCAATATTATAATATTATATTTTTTGTAAGTCCTCTCGCATTTAGCATTAGGTTTGGCTACCCCAATATTATTTACCAGTGATGTTAAGATACGTTATATGCAATTTACGGATTCAACGCTTAATAAAAAAAAAAAAAAAAAAAAAAAAAAAAATTTTTGAAACACATAGGGGCCAAAAAAGCTTGGCATCTCAAACAGGGGTGTTAATAAAGTTTCAGTTACATTACGTTAAACTGCTGGTGTTATGCGTTGGAACTTGATAATGAATTAAATGTAAATTGGACAAAACTCGATCCCGTGCGGCTGCTTTGTAGACTCTTGCCCGCCTGAAGTTGGTTAGAGGTCAACAGGTGCGATGTATATGGTTCCTGGCCGTACTGACGAATCTTCCGCCAAGCCTATATTTAGTTATTTATGACTGAGCAGCACTAAATATTCTTGGCGATTGAGGCTGATCTGGTTCACTTGGATCTTTGGAGATTCCGAACTCGGTGGTAATATAAGATCCAGAAAAGATGAATTATGGTTGGAGTTGGAGAGACCTCGACAACTGTACGCCTAAACCAGCTCCCAGGGTAGTCTTCTCGAGACTATACCGCGATGGGGCAGCTTAGGTAAACTTCCCTGCAACATAGGTTATGTCAGCACGTGCACGGCATTAATATGAAAACATACCTTTTTTCCCCAATTATATCTGCACTAAATTCTTCTTATTCACTGACCACTGGACTGTACGGCACTTGTAATTATATGCTTCCAGCATGTATATGTGGAAATATATATTTTCCGGACAGCACTATATATATATGTGTGCACTGTGTATGTTGCTCGCACTCGGGAATTATCACGTCTTTACAGATCGATCAACTTTCTTCTTTTGTTCAAAGCAGTAATAGACGATGGACTGAGTAGCCTGTGCAGCAGAGCTTTTGAGCTTTTTACTAACTGTGCAATCGTATGATCTAGAACATTCGAGCAGCATTAGACGATCGTCTAATGCACAGCATAGCTTAACTGTGCAATCGTACGATTGCCGTCTATGCTTCCCACTGTCCGTCGCTTGCATGTGTGCGTGGGCGTTCGGACTTAAGAGCGGCTAAAGCTTTGATCCAACCTTAAGAGCGGCTAAAGCTTGATCATTTGAAAGATCACTAGGGGGTCTGACGAGACGAAAGAAGATAACCAATTCCCTATATTTTTGTGCTGGCTACTACACCACAGATATTTATACAAGACCTGCTCGACGAATAATTATCTGAAGAACCTGATTAGGAGAGATTATTTCCTGATCTGAATGTCTTTCAGATGATACACGCCGAGATATTTCTTGTTCTCATCGACCAATTCGTAATAGTACGGACTTCGCTTTTTAATTACCTGAGCGGGAATGAACACAGGGGCTAGTTTAGAACTAAACTTTTTTACTGCACTACTTTGTGTGAAATTTCTAGCATATACCAAATCGCCAATCTTTAATTGTGTATCACGGCAGCGTAAATTGTATCTACGCGAAGTTTCTTCGTGTGCCTTTTTGACATTCGCTTTAGCCTGTTGCCGGATTAGCTGCAAGGAATCTGGGTTCTCTATTCTAGTATCGTCGTTCAAAAGGTCTAGTTTACGCAAGAGCGCGTAATCCTTCCCATTCAACATCATGTTTTGACCAAATGCTAGAAAATATGCAGAACACCCTGTACTCCTATGTAAGGTAGATCTCAATGAACCACTAATGGCATTCAGGTTACAGTCCCAATTGGAATGTTCGTTACCGATATAAGCTCGTATCGCAGCTATCACGGATCTGTTCAGTCGCTCGCTGGCATTCGCTTGCGGTGAATAAATAGCTGTGCATTTTTGTGTTATACCGAAGCTATTTAAAAATGCCTGAAAGTAGCTAGATTTAAATTGGGATCCATTGTCTGACAAGATGACTTCTGGCACCCCAAATGTATAAAAGAGAGACCCTTCCAGATATTCACAGATCTTTGGGGCTGTAAATTTCTTCAGGGGACACAGAAAAGTGCGAGCACAAGTGATACATTTTCATATCGTAGACGTCAACGTCTAAGCATAATAGAGACCTACGTGAACGGGCAGCCGAATCGATTCGTTGCAATTCGGGCTTCGGGCTCCGCTTCGTTCGGTTCATTGGAATCAGCGATTCCGCTTTCTCGTTACTTTGAATCGCTCGCCCAAAATGGACTAAACGAAGCAGATCTCGTTACTTTTACTGTGCCAGATCCGAAAGCACTCCCTCTGCGCTTGATTTTCCGATGGAACGGACGAGTCCTTTGTGTGCCTTTGTATGACCGTGTGTGAGCGTCATTCGGTTTTCAGGAATCATATAGATCGAACGCATTATAGCTGTGATGTGGATACTTTTACTTTGAAACAGAAACCCACAAAAAGTATCGAATAAAATCTGAATTGATTTAATTTGTTTAACATTAATTTTGATATCGCATCACATTTGAAAGTAGGAACTACATATGTAGAACGCTCAATGAGACGCATCGTCGTTGCTGGTCTTGTCGCCTTTGGGGCAGGGGCAGGGGCAGGTGCCAAGGTTCAGGGTTGTGCTCTGGTTCTTTGTGCCACAACGAGCGGCTAGCTGCACCAGCGGGAACGCTGCCTCCCGCAGCCAGTAGACCACCAGAGCGTCATTGATGCCATATCGCTTCAGGTTGGACAGGCGCTTGCGTGATATGATGGTGGATCCGAAGGCGGAGGCTCGTGGTGTCGGAGGAGAATGCCTCTGTGGGTGGGCCTGCGTCCGGCAGTCATCCTTACCCCGAAGTTTAGCGCTTTAGCGCCACTTGGAGATGGCGGGAGTGATGACGAGGATCTGGGTGCTCGAGTCCTGTGTAATGCTCAGACCATTCGCTTCATTTGCCTGAGTCTCTGCTTGTGCTCAGCCCTCGTCTGGTCACGCTCCGCCCGCCTGCGTTGCTTCTCTTCATTCAGCTTCTCCTCCATGGACCTCTCCAAGTGTTTGAGCTGCAAGAGCTGCTGTTTGGTGGCGATATCCCTGCGCTTTTGCTTCAGATCGGAGATCAGCGATATCCTGTGGAGTGCCTCGGCTGTCTTCTTTCTCAGAGCCGCCTCTGCTTCCTCTTTCCGGATGCGCTCCTCCTCTTCCTTCTTTCGGGCCTCGCTTTCCAAACGCCTTCTCCTCCGCCTCTCGTACTTTTCCTTCGTGGCGGCGCACAGCTTGGAGATTTCCTCGATCTGTTGCAGCACAAACCCATCGCAGTCGCTGTCGATCCCTCGCTCTTTACCTTTCTCCGCCAGCTCCTGTTTCTCCCAGATCTCCAGGCACTTTTTCACCTGCGGCAGCTGCTTCTGCCCATTCTCTGTCCTGCCACTCTGCGTCCTTTTGAATTTGCTCTTCATTTGCAGGAGCATCTTCAGCTAGAGAAGATTCAGGCACTTGGACAGCCGTTCCACCTCTCGAAGCTGCAGCTTCTCGCCGAGGCCTCGCTGTGGCGCCTGCTCCCCTAGGATATCCTTGCACTTTCTCTCCAGCATGAAGATTTGTTGTTCTCTCTGCTTTGCAGTGTCCTTGCACATGTCCTCCTGATGCTTCTGCTGCCTGCGAGCCGCCTTCTTCTCCGCTGCGATCGGGCAGGATTCTCGTAGGTTTTTATTTGCTTTCTGATGGCGCTCTACCGCCTGCTTGGCCTTTACCGTGCACATGTGGTTGTCCTTCAGGTGCGGGCAGCTCTTTTCTGGCCAGCAAACAACCTGCGCCTCCTTAGGGTCGTCTCTCACTTCCCCCAACAGCTCGGGCCGTCGGGCGGTGGCTCGGCTTTCGGCGGCGAGGTGATCCCTTCGCTTGGCCTCGCACTTCCTGCTAAGGTCCTGCTCCTGCTGCTGCTGCTGCTTCTGCACGTATCCCTGCTGGAGCTTGGAGGTGCTCTGGCTCTTCTGCCACTGCCGCAGATTGTCGAAATCATCCTCGAACTGCTTGCTGGGCCTTGGCTCCTTCAGCTGGCTCCAGTGGCTCTTGGTAATCTCGAACTTCTCCTCGCGGTTCCTCATCGCCACGTTGCTGGAGGACAGACATGCAGCTGGAGCTGGCGGCTCGTCCTTCTGTTCGGTCAATGGTTTCGGTGTCAGCTCTGTCGTCCTGGTCTCCTCGGAATTGCAGATGAAGTTCGGAAAACTGTACTTGGGCACCGGCTTCGCGCCCCCCTCCTTCGTGCAGACGCCTCCCTTAAAAGCGGGCGGCTCCTGCAACCAGAGGGGGGTCTTGTCCAGGCCCCTCATCTTGAGGTTGAGCAACTCGTTGCGTGGCCACCTTCAGAGTTGGCCTTCTTTCTGAGCACATCTCCCTGAGGACCTGCTTGCGGCTCTTCTTGATTTGGTCGCAGACGCATTGCTGCATGCGGTCCAGCTCCACCTGCTGCTTCTCGCTGAGATTGCAGCGCGAAGAGCACAGATCCTTCCACTCACTGGCCACGCACTGATCCACCTTCTTGGCGAATCGGGGCGCTCTGCCTGATTTCCTCCCGGAGCCTGTAGCTTATTGTTTTCGGCCATTCCCCGGCACTTCTTCTGGATGAGATCCACCGCATTGGGCTCTCTGTTTGAGCCGGCCCCCTTCGGGAACTTTTCGCCGCATTGCTTCAACATTTGCCGGATCTTATTCGCGCCTGCCTCCGCCTTTGCCCGGCAGAACGCGCTCATGACACTGTCGGCGCAGATCTTCCGGATGCCCGTCTTCAGGCAGCGCATCATTATCCGCAGGATGTCCTGCTGCTGCTTGTCGGCGGAACCCTCGACGCACTCCTTGAACGCCTTCCTCTTCTCTATGATGCACTTGTCCACCCGATTCTTGATCATTGCCGCCTGTCTTTCGGCCTCCGCCGCCGCCTCGGCCTCCTTGCGCCTCTGGGTGGCCTCCTCCAGTTGCCTTTTAAGCTTGCAAATATCCTCCCCGGGATTCCTGCAGTAGATCTGCTGCTGGCTCTGGGCCATGGTCAAGGGACATGGCCCTCGCGGCGGCTTGTCCCGCAGGAGGCCGTGCAGGAGGCCCATCCTTCTCATGCTCATGGTCTCAATGCGAGTCCTTGCTGTTCTGGGTCTAATTTTCAGATATCTGTAATTTTTGGTCTAGCAATTTTCGAAAAACTGAATTTTGACAAATGATTTTCAGTGATGGAATGTTTTTGTTTTTCAATTTTTGCTGAAGTCTCACTGCGCAGCCACACACCACCCCACGTGGGGAATGTGGCATGTGGGAACGCTACGTCATTTTGTCGAACATAAAATGGAGCAACAACTTAATTAAATGTTGAAAGAGCGACCGCAGCGCCTCTGTGGCAGGCCAAAGGAGTGAACGGGGTGGCCACTGGAGGATGTAAATTATGGCATGTCTGCTTCCGCCTGCCAGCCGCCCATCGTCATTCCGTTGTTTGTAATTTGTTAATTTCCCGCATTTAGAAATTAATTTTCACTTCATTTGTGCAACTTGTCTTCGCTGTTGTCGCTATTAATTTTTAAGCAAGAGGTCGGGCAGGTGTTTGACACGGTTATGTTTTAATGGGGGCACCTGCCGCCTGCTAAATGCCACCTGCCACCTGCCACATGTGGAAAATGTTGATTTGATTGTCAGTGGAGGGATCCCCCGGGGGCGAAAACGATTCTTTCGGCTAAAACTTAACTCAAAAACTTATCCAAAATTTGTGCAAAATTTACAATGATTTGTGGCCGACCCGTGCCCGTGCGGCTGCTGTTGCCACAGTTGCAGCCATCCCGATGGAAGCATTTGATGCCGGAACCCAGATCGCACTTGCTGCAGAAGGCGGACAAGAACTGTGGCCCTCCCAAGCCGAAAGCCGACAAAAAGCCACCGGGATGCACAAGCTACAAGAAGGACCCCTGCGATGAATCTTCTGTGGCCCCGAAAATGGAGAAGGATTGCCAGGCGAAGCCATCAAATACGAGGCTCGACAGGAGGCGCAAGTATTTGGCGGAGATGGAGAAAAAGAAGGCGAAGAAAGAGCCGCCGAAGGAGCCGAATCATTGTGCCAAGCCGAAGGAGGAGAAGGCTTGGAAGGAGAGTGCCTGCGGCCAGGCGAAGCTTAAGGCTTCGAAGGAGAGTGCCTGCGGCCAGACAGAGTCTAAGGCTTCGAAGAAGGACTCCTGCAGCAAGCCGGAACCGAAAGCTTCTAAGGAGAGTGCCTGCGGCAAGGCAGAACCTAAGGCTTCGAAGAATGACTCCTGCGGCCAGGGGAAGGAGAACAAATCTTCAAAGAAGGACCCCTGTGCCGTATACCAAAACTTCTTGGACGATGGCAAGGGGAAAAAGAGCAAACAAACTCAAGAACCAACCAGCGGGAAATCGGTGGCCAACAAATCTCCAGCGCCAACCTGTGAGACGGCGGCGGACAAAATGGCGACGTTGCAACAACAACAACAACCCGAGAGCCAGATCGCCAAAGGGGCGCCGTCAGCCAACGAAATAAGACAGCCAGTGGACTGGAATGCCATGGAAAGCCTCTTGAGCTGCATGGTAACCGGCGTGAAGGTGGCCTGCGTCACCTACGAGAAGCGGAAAATCTTCGATAAATTGGCGGCGGCACGCGACAGAAGGCTGGACCATGAAGAAGCAGCACAAAACATGAAATGTGCAGCCGGTGCCGCCAAGAACATGCCACCCGATGCCGATCCACGGGCTACGAAGTGTCCAGAAACTGAGGGAAAGGGAGAAGATTCGCGGGACCATTAAGAGTAGCAGCAAGAAAATGATGATCAGCAGAAGAAGCAGAGGAACGTTGATACAAAGGACGAAGCAGTGCAACAATAAGCAGTTCAAATGAGTAGAGGCATATGCATAGCTCGGAGTCAGTGCAAGCAGTGCAAATAAACGACGCAGGGGAGCGTCAAAGCTGGCAAGGCATTGACAGTGGATGAGAAGATAAAGCAGTGCAAATGGCAGCTATTCAAAAGATCGCAAGAAGCAGCAGTGGAAAAGCACAGTTTAGAGTGCATAGAAAGCAGTTCAAAGTTCATGCAAGCACAAAGCAGCGTATATTCAAATAACAGCAGAAGATTGAGCAAATAAGCAGTCCAAAGAGCATTAACAGGCAAAGCAGGGCAAAGCAGTGCACAGCAGCAGAGAAAACAACAAAAAGCCCCGTCGAAATCGAAAGCAGTGTACATTTTATAGGAGATAGGTTAGGTTAGGTTAACCCGGACGGCCCTCAGCGGGGCCACGCATAGGCCAATATGGCCCTTAGTTATCCGGATGGGGGGGTGTATGAACCGTCGCGGTAGTGTTAATGTGGTTTTAAAAGTCCCCGAGAATCGAGGTGTTTTTAGCATAGGCCAGCAGTTCCTGTGGCGTCCTTTTGGAGGCATCTTCCAGTGATGCCAACACTGGGGCGCCCAGGTATCTTCTCCTTGCCCTTGAGAGAGCCGGACAGTTGCAGATGAGATGTTCCAGGGTTTCGATAGCCCCAGGTTCCTCACATTTCCTACAACTGTCTCTGTTGGTGATGCCTAGCTTTGCTGCATGTGCAGCAGCCAGACAGTGACCTGTTAGTATTCCCACTAGCAATCTACAGTCCTTTCGTGGTAGGTGCAGTAGGTAGTGGCTAAGTTTCTCGTTGCGCTCCTTGCACATTTTCTTCGAGGTTCTGCAGGTGGTGGTACTCCTCCACCTGCTATCAGTCTGTGATCTAGCCTGCTTCTCTAGATCGCCTTGCAGCGTTCTGAGGGAGACAGGCACGTTCTCGATTCTCCTATTCTCCAGCCCGACGCCTTCCTTAGCTAGTACGTCCGCCGCTTCGTTTCCTTCGATGCCCTGGTGGCTGGGAGATAATCAATATCTAAATATATGGGCACTATCCGACTCCCATTGGAATGGATAATCGATTGCCCGTCTCCAATAACTCATTGTTTTGGACATTTTAAAGCAAAACTTTAATGCTGGGAAAAGTCAGGGGGCCATCTGGCTCCTTCTACCACTACTATTGTTTGGGGCTAACAAATGCTCCGCTAAGTAGAGCTGGAGCACAAGCGGGGATAATGATGGGGAGTGAGAGAGAGAGAGAGAGAGAGAGGGAGAGAGAGAGAGAGAGAGAGAGAGAGAGAGAGCGACTGGCAACAAACAATTGTCGTCACCGCTTGTCGGGTTTATTGTCATCCATCACGAGGGTGGGACAAGCCAAGGGCTCCGGTGCCCCGACAGTGGGGGTGTGGGGGCATGGTTTGTCTTGAAGCCACCACCCGACCGATTTGTGATCGCCATTGTCAGTGGCACCTAGCAAGCAGTCGGGGAGTCGGGAAAGCCAGCGAGTTTGCTCATTCACTGGATCCCCTATCCAGAATCCGTGGTCCTGCACTCATTTAGACATTCTGCTGCGCACTTGCCATTGCCTCTCCCTTTCTCCGTCTGTCGCTTTTTCCATTTGCTGCTGTGGCACAAGGATTTGTCAAGGGTAAAATACTCGAGGGCAGTCAGTCGACATTGTAGTCGTCGCCGTCATCCCAGTCGTTGCTTCATCATGATTACGTTTATGAGTATGTAGCGACAGTTGTTCCTCGTTTCTTTACTCTCCGCCACCCCCTCCCCCCACCACCCACAATATATTGTCATCATGGCTGCCTTTTCCCCCTCGACCGCCGCGTTGGCTATTGATTTTGCGCTAAGAAATGCCTTCGAATGCGGATCCTAAGTGCAGCAAGGTATGGCCATGGGCCCTCAGCAGCAGTGCGGTAGGGGGGCGGGGACTATGTGCCACATTAAAGAGCGGCCTCAAGGTTGTGTGCTCACAGATTATGAATCGGCTGTAAGGTGGAATTTCTGGCCACGATTTTCTCTGCTTTCGTTTTGGCTAATGGAAAAAATTCTACACAATAAGCGGAACCAGGACACAGACACAGCTGTGGTTGCCAAAAAATTATATGCCGCTGCGGCCGGCGGTTTGTTAAACGAAAATCGTGTGGCTGTGGCTGTGGGAGCCACACCGAGGGAAAACTGGGTCAGTGCACGGAAAACTGTCACAGTGCCAGCAGACGAATTAAAGCCAACTTACCTAACTTACCTACAGTTTACAGCGCTGGGGGGGGAGGCCTCCCTCCACCGTCGGAAACCCCCCAACCAGCAGTTAAAGTTCGGGAAAACAAAAAGCAGAGATCCCTGCCGTGGGATGTTACATCGTCTCGAAGCACTTGAGAAAGTTTTGGCTTCACTTCCGATGGCTGCTGATTTCCCGAGAAGTAGAAAGCCCCACCTTGCCGCCTTACCCGGCCACGGGCTCCCTCATCATGAAAGGTTAATGACGGCTGCTGTCAGCGACGAAGGTCACTCCCACTCCCAGCCCACACGCTGCCAATGGCACTCTCCCATTCCCCATTCCCCTGTCGCTGTCGCTGTCCTTTGTTGGGTCAAGCGTGCAGCAGGTAAAAGTTTCGTGTGCCACAGAAGAGAGAGAGACACCACCGTCCCGGTGCTAAATAGCAGAGCTCGGCATGGACCCAGGGACCAGGGGGATTCCCGGGGCACAGTGGGGAAGCAGAGCGTAAAAGTTCAGTGAAACGAAACACGTTAATCGCCTCTGAGAGTCTGGCTGGCTGGAGAGAGAGAGAGAGAGAGGGAGAGAAACCAGAGTAAGCTCCAAGGAGCGCCGCTGTTAAATCTCGCGTTGAAAGTGAAATTCCCGTCCGGGCCTTGGCAAGTTGGCAGCTCCCGTGTTCTGGCCTCGTTGGTTGTAATCAAATGATATCGTTGGCTTAGTTAAGTAGTAATAAACTGGAAAAACGCCGCCTCCAGGAGTAGTCCTCTCAATCACGGCGTTTCAGGTTGATATTAAGTTATTTAGGCTATTTAGGCGCCAAGGCCACCTTCCCCTTGGTCTGGTCATTAAAGCCAAATTACGGTATATTAAGTTACCTTTTAGTTGGGGCTGAAAATTTCCTTGTCCCTGTCTCCCTCTGTCGCTCGCTGTCTTTTTTTGGGGGGTATACAGTTTCAAAGGTCCCCAACGACCCCGCACAAAAAAGGAAAGTTCATTAAAGTTTCGCATTGATTTAGGTCCGAGTTTGCGGCCTCCAGCCAATAATCGGGATCTCAGAGCGGGCGACGCGGCGACTAATTAGCAGCCCCAACCCCAAAAGGCCATCCCATCCCCAGATTAAACCGAAGAGAGCGTTGCACTCAACGATGAGAATGTTTTCCCCCAAGGAGGACACGCGAAAAGTACACCAAAAAGAATTATGTATCACTTCGTTGCGACTTACTTCCACTTAATTTATTTTCGGTTGCTTTTACAAAAGCCCAAAGAACGACAACAAACCAAGGCCAAGAGCCGACAAAAAGGCCAAAAGAATGAATCGCAAATACTGTTTGTGTGTGTGTGTGTGTGTGCCCCACAGTTGGTCAATAAAGTCGGCGCACAGCAAACAGAGGAATACAAATGAGCATAGGGGTATATTCGATTTGTGGTGACGTCCAGAAGGAAGCGTTTCCGACCCCATAAAGTGTATACATATATATTCTTGATCAGCATCACTAGCCAAGTCGATTGAGCCCTGACTGTCCGTCCGTCCCTATGAGCGCCTAGTGCTCAGAGACTATTAAGGCTAGAGCAACCAAATTTGGTCTTCACGCTCCAGTTAGATCTCACTATTGCCCGTGTACTTCCAAATTTCGAACGACCCTCTTCCGCCCCCACAAAGGACGAAGATCTGTGGCTTCCACAAGGAAAAGGTTTCTACCAGATTGCTGAATCTGGATCAGATCGGATCATTTTTATAGCCGAAACGCAGCGCCCGACGACACGTTCAGAAATGTTCAGACACGTTATCTCTCTCTCTGGTTTCTGTCGTATAACAACAGAAAAAACAACATTCACCTTTCATTTCATCGAACTTGTACCAACTTGTACGAACTACTTCGTCGAATTTGTTGTGTTCGACGAAAATTCGCCTCTGGACGGCCCTGATCGAAACAAATTCTTTGTTTGACAGTTTAGAATGCTCCTGCAAATATGTTCGATAGTTTAAACAAATTTTTAAGACGGAACATTATGACTTTCCGCTAGCATTTTGCTATGTTCGTTGTGATGTTCGATACTGTAGCAAGGAAATACTTATTACGACAGTCGATTAGTATTTAGATAACAAAGATACAGTATATAAGTACTGTATGGCTAGTGGAAATACCAATGGTCATTTATCGTATAAGAATCATCGATACGAGAGAGATGCTGGCCACATTCTAAATGGCGATCACGAGAGACGTTACAGAAGAGTTATCATAAATCAACGGGTTTGTGTTTGCGTATAGATACAGTTCACCCACACAGCGATATTAGTGAGCACAATCCCCGGGTTTGGACGGCCTACAATACCAATGTTCGTGAGCGTTCATTCGTTCTTTTAGATCCTTCGTTTTTGTTCAAATACCGAAAAAACACCGAAAGATGGATACAAATGAACGATTAAGATAAACTTATTCATTTTATTTAGTCCAGTGAATGCAGTTCTTTGATGAACGACCCAACACTAGTAAAGGAATTAATGGGAAAAGGGGGATATCCGCTTGTACGCGATATTTATTGGGAATTCTCTAGCTCTATTGATTATCTCTCGGATTCCGATACTCTCAATAATTTCAACAAAACACCATTAAACAATCAATCAATCAAGTGAAGGGATTCCTCCTCTATATTGCTGTAGCCCGAGAACGTCTTGGGCAGGCAGTCGAAATTATGTAATAAGAGACAGAAAGAGAGAGGGAGGGAGAAAGTGTCGGTTGATGCACTGCCTTCGAGGCATCAAATCGAGTGAAAGATGATAATAATTGCATTGCATTTGAAATGCGAGTGTTTGTGGCATGCATCGTCATCTGATTGTCCATTTAATGGCCTTAACTATGCATTTGTTTGTTTGATGTGGGGCCAAAGGCCAGGCAAATATTGTGAAGCCCTGCATTTGAAAAACCAAACAAAAAAGTGCCATCTCTATGGAGAATCCTTTGTGGCCCAAAGATAACTGCCGCTAGAGCAGTGCACAAACTTCACAAGCCCACTGTTTGCCATGTTGGAGTGTAATTTTTATACCCGATACTCAAAATGAGTATTGGGGTATATTATATTTGTGGTAAATGTGGATGTGTGTAACTATAAGAGCTAGAGCAACGATGTTTTGGATCCAGACTTCTGTGATATGTCACTGCTACAAAAATATTTCAAAACTTCGCCCCGCCCACTTCCGGCCCCACAAAGGACGAAAATCTGTGGCATCCACAATTTTAAAGATATGAGAAAACCAAAAACGTAGAATCGTAGAGAATGACCATATCTTTAAGACTGCGGAATCTAAATTGGATCGTATTATTATTATAGCCAGCATCAAGAAAACAATTTCATTTCTTCTCGCCCTGTCTCTCTCTAACACACACGTAACATAGGCGGCTTTGCTTAGAGTAAAACATTAGCGCCTAGATCTCAGAGACTATAAAAGCTAGAGCAACCAAATTTGGTATCCACACTCCTAATATATCGGACCGAGACGAGTTTGTTTCAAAATTTCGCCACACCCCCTTCCGCCCCCGCAAAGGACGAAAATCTGTCGATATTCAAAAATCTCAGAGACTATTAAGGCTAGAGTAACCAAATTTGGTATCCGCACTTCTGTTAGATCTTACTATAAAACGTGTATCTCAAAATTTCGCCCCACCCCCTTCCGCCCACACAAAGGACGAAAATCTGTTGCATCCACAATATTGCACATTCGAGAAAACTAAAAACGCAGAATCATAGATAATGACCATATCTATCAGATTGCTGAATCAGGCAGCAGTAGAGGCAGCATTCTGCTTCTTTCAATTTGTTGGCCTTCACACCTTTTGCTAGTTTGTTGCTGCCTCCCCTCCCAATTGGCAGCCTCCATCCACTCCATGCACTCTATAGACTCCAAGCACTTTCCCGTTTCCATTTCCACGTGAAATTCAACTTCGGAAAACGCCTTTCGAGTGCCCGCCGCATTAATTCCCAGGTGTGCAACTTAGTGTGCGGCCAGAGGACGCCTGGCACCCCCACCGCCCACCCCCTCGGCTGTGACCACATGGCAGGGGCAGACCACAAAGCTACAAGAGGGTCTAAAAACGGAACGTTGCGAAATTCTAAACGGAAGTTGGAGTTTTATGCCCTTTTTGGCTTTTATTGTTAGCTGCGTTTCCGCCTTTCGTGTTTTTGGGGGCACGCTTTCCGCACTCCGCTCCACCGTATGCCTGGCACATTTCCGGCCAAAGCCGGACCCCACTCTTAAAGCAGTGGCAACATTTTTCAATTTACCAAAACTCGTGCCAACTAAAACTTTGAGCAGAACTTTGGCCAGCAGCAACTTTTCAATGGACTACATTTGCTATTCCATGTTAAACAGCAAAAAGAAACAAAGAATAAGGCCAAGAACAGCAGAGGACGATGGCCAGGAGGACGATGGCCAGGAGGTGGAGGAGGGAGAACTATAGACAGCGAAGTGGCGCCGCGCCGGCTTGCTGTTGAGAACCGCGGCGAGGGTGGCGGCAAGATATTACTGGCCAGGGATGTACAGGGACGTGAGGGCCTACGTGCGGAAGTGCGAACTATGTCTTCGTTTTAAGCCAAGTCAGCTACAAGCGGCAGGAGAAATGTTGACACAGGTGCCGGAAGAACCATGGGCAACGGTATGCGCGGACTTTGTGGGTCCTCTGCCGAGGTCGAAGCATGGGAACTCGATGCTGTTGGTGCTAGTGGATCGATTCTCAAAGTGGACCGAGTGGTGCCGCTGAGGAAGGCCACAGCCGAGGCCCTAATAAAAGCCTGTCGAGAGCGCATCATAGCCCGTTTTGGGGCGCCCAAAGTCTTCATTACGGACAATGGGGTGCAGTTTGCAAGCAGGGCATTTAAAAGATTCCTGGAGCAGCTAGGAGTTCGCCACCAGTTTACGGCGCCATACACGCCGCAAGAGAATCCGACAGAGCGAACGAACAGAACGGTAAAGACCATGATAGCTCAGTTCACCGAGGGTGATCAAAGGTGTTGGGACGAAAAATGGCTGGAGCTAATGCTGGCCATGAATTCGGGAGTGTCGGATACAACGGGATATTCACCGCCGTTCGTGGTGCAAGGAAGGGAACCCCGGCTGCCAAAGGCCCTATATGCCGAGGAGACGGTAGGCACGGGACAAGGCACAGAGACGCCGGATGAAAATGCGAAGAAATTAAAGGAGCTGTTTCAGTTGGTTCGACGCAACTTGGAAAGGGCAGCCCAGGATCAGGCCAGGCATTACAACCTGAGAAGAAGACCGTGGAGACCAAAGTGGAAGAGGTCGTGTGGGCCAAACAGCACCACCTTTCCAATGCAGCGGAGGGATTCGCCGCGAAGCTGGCACCAAGGTACGATGGGCCATACCAGATAGAGGACTTTATATCCCCAGTTATCTGCAACCTAAGAAAGGAGGGCGACAGGAAGAAGAGAACGGCACACATTCGAGATCTGAAACCCCAACCCGAGGAGCGAGAGACACAGGGGTGAAGGGGAATGGCTGTAATGGGTCGCCCTAAAGGGTCACGCAGGACCAGGAACGGTAGAGTGCCACGCAGGACACTGGGGAAGGGTGCCGCGCAGGACACGCACGAGACTCGTCAGCACGCAGGGTGATGGACTTGTGCACTTGGATTAAAAAAAAAGGGGAACAGGAAGACCGTGGTTGGAGAAATCTGAAAAAAAAGAGAAAATTAGTAGGAATAAAGAAAAATAAAACGAGAAGAGGAAAAGCTCAGCAAACCTGAACAGGAAACGCGTCACCCAAAGCTGGGAGGCGAATCCGGGGTCGGGGAGGGTAATCTCAGACAGCGGATGACCAGGAAAAAACCCAGGGACCAGGCTCACGCCTCAACGCGGACTCACAGGGCAACTACGAGCGTCGGGCCGGAACGACGGGTGCCGCTCATGCGTGGACTACCGGGCGAGGAGTCGGATGATCCTCGGGTCCGAGCCACTGTGTGAGGGAGACACCTGTCAAAAGAGTCCGGCCGGTGGCGCATAGGAGTTGCCCTGGGATGTGAGCCAAAGATTCCAGCCCGGGCGGAGGGTCGGAGGACCCATTGTTCACGAGCGGAATCGCGGCAAGCGGCCCGCATTGAGGGCAGAGGGCGAGCTGGAAAGGGAGAAAGGGTTGAGTAAAAGTCATCCGGGTCGGGAGAACTCACCCAGGCCAAGGAGGGTCCAAGCAGCACGGGATGAAGAAGACAGGTCGACGGTAGCATGTAAGAATTAAATAGCAATTAAAATAAACAGAAATAAAGGGCTAAATAAAAATTGTGAATAAGCAAAAATAAAATGGGGGAATAAAAAGCAAAATAATCATAAGCGGGAAGGGGGTGGGTCCATCAAAGATGGAAAAGTGTTATCCATTAGCCAACAGAGAAACGCGACGAGAACACAACAGTATCCATCAAAGTCCATCGAAGATGGAAAACGTACTTGACGTACTCCACCTCGGTGCCCCGCTCGAAGACCACGCGGGCGTCCTCCACCTGGCCATTGGACTCGTAGAACTTGGCAAACTCCACCCGGAGGGTGTGCAGCTTTCCCACCGCCAGCTTGGGCTGGACTGTCTGCACGGCCTCGGTGTAGGTGTTGATGATCTCGTACAGGTTGACCCTCTTGTGCCACTCGTGAACGTTGTGCGGATTCTGGCGCAGCAGGACACTGTTCAGCAGCAGCAGACGCCTCTCCATGAGGTATTCGAAGCGCGACAGGCGCAGCTCCACATCGATGTCGTCCTCCTCGGTGGCCTCCTCGTTCTTGGCCACCTCCTCCATGCGCTTGTTCAACGACAGCTCCTCGAACTGCGCAAAGCTGGCCTCGCAAAAGGGCTCTGCTGCCCCAACAAAGGCCAAATAACTGTGGACCAGGGGGGGCAAGGGGACAATAGAAGCCAAAAGATTGACAGAGGCGAGTGAATTCCGTAAATTTATATAAACGATATTGCGGTTCACATTTTGCACTTTCGCTCAATTAACTCAACTAATTGACATTTGAAAATACATGCGGTGAAAGGAAGTACATATGTACACATGTATGTACATGTGGGTCCGTAAAGGACAACAGCAGGAGATAATTATAAGTGCAGGAATTTTAATTCAACCTTCAACCTCAGCCTTTGCATGGCTCTGGAGCTCGAAAGTGATTTACAAAAGAAGCACTTTAGTCGGAAACATAAACATTCATTCCCCACCTCTTCACAGCACTTGACCAGAAACAACAGCAACAACAACGAGGGGGAACGTTGTGAGTTGCTGCGGACACCGCAACTCTACAGTTATACCCGATACTAAGTCAGTATGGCTCTCCTCCGGCAGACGCCGCTAATATTGAACACGACAAAGAGTGCGTGCGAGAGAGACAGAAAATCAGTCTGAGCGTGACGTCGGGCGCTGCGTAGCCACTGCAAATTGATTTGTTCCTATTGGCTATAAAAATAATCTGATCTGATCCAGATTCAGCAGTCTGATAGATATGGTCATTATCTATTATTCTGCGTTTTTTAGTTTTCTCGAATCTTCAATATTGTGGATGCAACAGATTTTCGTCCTTTGTGTGTGCGGAAGGAGGTGGGGCGAAATTTTGAGATATACGTTTTATAGTGAGATCTAACAGGAGTGCGGATACTAAATTTGGTTTCTCTAGCGTTAATAGTCTCTGAGATTTGTGGATGCCACAGATTTTCGTCCTTTGCGGGGGCGGAAGGGGGTGTGGCGAAATTTTGACACAAAACGGTCAAGGTCCGATATCACAGGAGTGTGGATACCAAATTTGGTTGCTCTGGCTCTTATAGGTTCTGAGATCCTTGAACTCATATTTTGCAATTGGCAAAACCGACCATGAAACCTGTGTTAGAGAGAGACAGAGCGAGAAAGAATGAAATTGTTTTCTTGATTCTGGCTATAATAATTATACGATCTGGTTCAGATTTTGCACTCTAGAAGATATAGTCATCTTCTACGATTCTGCGTTTTTGGTTTTCTCGTATCGTCGAAATTGTGGATGCCACAGATTTTCGCTCTTTGTGGGGGCGGAAGTGGGCGGGGCAAAGTTTTGAAATTTTCTTGTAGCAGTGACATATCACAGAAGTGTGGATCCAAAACATCGTTGCTCTAGCTCTTATTATCTTGAGCACTAGGCGCTGAAGGGGACGGACATACGGACAGACGGACGGACGGACAGACGGACAGACGGACGGACGGACAGACGGACAGACAGACATGACTCAATCGACTCGGCTATTGATGCTTATTTTGTTTTATATCTTTTTAGTTCATCGCCTATAATCGTACAGCAAAGAAAAACATAAACAACATTTTCTTACCTTCTTCCTGGTTCTTCCACTTTTGCTGCATTCTCTCTTTCTGTTCTTTCCTTGCCGTTTCCATTCTGTCGTTATATTCACACACAAACACAAACAAAAGCACTATTAAAAAAAAAAAACAAACAGAAACACAAATGAATTTTATAATTTATTCATATTTTTCTTTCCGCGATCGGCTCTTTTTGTGCGCGAATAATCCACTAATTTTTCCCGCAAGACGCACTTAGCACCAAAGACGCTCAGCTACAACGGTACAACAAATGAAACGAGAAGGCAGCAATTTTTGGTCGAATAACAACAACAGATCACCAAAAAAAACGGGACACGTTGACATATATATGTAAATATATCTAATTCTTTCCGGCCATTGATTGTATTTATAATCCTATTAAATTATTGGTTTAAGTTAGTGGAAGGCGCGGCTAAGAGGCAACGGTACAGCAACTGGAATTTCCAAGCAACTCCACTCAACGAAAAGAAGGCGAGCGAAAGAGAATTACATAGAAGATCACGCGAACGCATCGCTGTATGCGTGTGCATGTGTGTGCAGTTGCGGTTTTTGGCTGTGCATGTGAGAGCTCTATGTAAAGCCTCTGTAAGCAATAGCAACGCAATAATGAGCATAAGTATAGATGCTTGAGCGTTGAAGTGAAATGATGAACAGAAGAGAGGAAAAGTAAAATAAGCGGCTAATTTCTCCACCATTTGTATTGCAAAAATGTTTTTCGAGGTTTTTAACGAGCCCGATTTGTAAAGACCTCACGTAGGCCAGATTTGCCCTATATTGTGCACCTCTTGGCAATTTGCGTGAAAATGTTGGGGGGTGTGGGGGTACTTCAATCAACAACAAATTTGGAACGCGGAACATTAACAAAGGAATTGTGTAACGAACATAATCAGATTACTTGCCGTCGGGGCAAGCCATCTGAAACAGAAACTGAACGATGGTGCGAGTGGGACGGCCAGTCATGCGGTCCTTCAGCAAATATGGCAGCGGATTGTAGCGCGTGAGCATGCCCACGTTGCGGATGTCCAGGTGGGCCCAGTCGACGCACGGCACCAGCTCGTGCAGAACGGCGGCAGCGATGCAGCTGGAGGCGGGGCCACGTCCGCGGTTGCTGATGTCAAAGGTGTCGTTCGGCATGATCAGCTCCTTGAAGTAGCACCACAGGGGCAGACGCCAAACGCGATCCCCCGTAAGGGCACCGGCCTTCTCAAACTGCTTGTAGACGAAGTTCGAATTGCTGAAAATCCCGGCTGCTGCTCCGCCCAGCGCTGGGCAGACGGCGTAGCCCACTGTAGCAATGTCCACGACCATGCGCGGCTTGTAGCTCGTCTGGGCGTAGAGCAAGGGATCGGCCATGGCCATCACACCAGCCTTCCTGACGTCCACGAAGCCGAGAGTTTTGCCATTGAGGAGGGACACCACGTCGCCAGGCTTGGCAGCCATTCCGGAGGGCATGTTCTCGCACAGCGGCAGCAGTGCCGTTATGTTTAGGGGCAGCGATAGCGCGGCGGCGGCTCGGATGACGCCCACGCAGGTGGCTGCGGTACATGGACAAGCAGTCCTTGGGACGGAGGCAGAGGCCTCCGCTGTTGAATGTGATGCCGTTGCCCAGCAGGAGGATGGGCTTGTCCTCGGGTGCGGTGCTCGCAGCTGCCCTTGGCCACCATCAAGAAGCTGTTCAAGCTCTTGGACTCGATCCAGTCCATGCTGCGTACCTCCACGGATACCCCGCAGGGGCACAGGGCATCCACCGTTGACTGGGCGAAGATTGTGGGCGTCATCTGATTGGCCGGCGTATCGGCCAGGCGACGGGCCAGGTTCTGCGATTCGGCCTTGAACAGGCCCCGCATCCAGGCATCCGAGTCGGGAGAGTCATACAGCTCCAGTTTGGGAATGAGTGTGCGGTCCCGACAGCGCTTGTTGGTGTTGTAGCTTCAGACGGCCAAGGCGCTCCCCTCGGCCGCCTGCTCCGCATACTCCATCGACTCCACGAAGACATCTGTGCAGCCCTGCAGTTGAAGGGAACGAGCCCCCACGCCGGCAGCGACGCGAGCGTTCTCCATTCCCTCGTCGATCATCTCCAGGTCGTTGAAGCCGGCCCCCTCCTGTCCCACGCCGACCACGGCCACCGCACGGAACTCCGCATCCACGTTCATGAAGACACGGCCTTTTCCCAGCTGGCCACTCAGGCCCGTCTCGCGTATGTGATCAGTGATCTTACCCTGGACGCGATCGTCAAACTTCTCGCCGGATGGTGTCATCTTGGGCTGGCGGTCGCCCTCCTTGGCGTACACACCCACCTTAACGCCTTTGATCACCGAGCCACATTTCTCGGCGTAGTGCCGTCGCTGTTCCACATCTCTGCGTCTGGCCAGGAATGTGTGCTGGACACGCCTGCACAGGGCGTGCATCAAGCGTACAGACTTCATCGCTTAATGATAGTGACAGTCCCTCGCGACATGTTACGAAAGTTCTCTTATTTTTCAGACAGTTCCAGACAAATTTTGCTTTTTTTTCCGAATAAAAAAACTGTAAATCTAAAAAATAGACAGAATAGATGTGCTTCCAACAGCTGATTCGAAAGGAATGAGATATCCCAAGGCTCAAACTCTGGCAGAGAAACATTGCCAACGCCTGCTGAGATTCGAGGAATTTATGAATTTCCGAACAAAACGAAGAAAAGGTCTCCGAAGAATAGGTCTCAAATCGAGGGAAGTACTCCACAGACATACATTTATATTTCGCGTAATCAAAAGAAACAAAAGATTTATCCCTCATCGGAATCGGATTGATTTGTCGGCTTGAGGCTGCCAAAGACCTTGGCCGGTATGGCCTTTTGTTCGAAGCGCAGTTTCTTCATGATGAGGCCCTCGTCATCGGTTTTGGTTGTGGCCTATTTGTGGCCTCGAGCAGCCGCATGGCATCCGGTCCGGAGCCAGCACCAGCATCGGCAGCCACACCATTCGTGTTCGTGTTGACAAACTGGGCAGCCATCATGTTGACCTGAGTGTTGTAGGTGGCCTGAATGGAACGCTTGATCCGCAGCACTTCACGCATCGTATCCTCGTTGCCATGACGAGTTTTAGTTTTCTCGAATCTTCAATATTGTGGATGCAACAGATTTTCGTCCTTTGTGTGGGCGGAAGGAGGTGGGGCGAAATTTTGAGATATACGTTTTATAGTGAGATCTAACAGGAGTGCGGATACTAAATTTGGTTTCTCTAGCGTCTCTGAGATTTGTGGATGCCACAGATTTTCGTCCTTTGCGGGGGCGGAAGGGGGTGTGGCCAAATTTTGACACAAAACGGTCAAGGTCCGATATCACAGGATTGTGGATACCAAATTTGGTTGCTCTGGCTCTTATAGGTTCTGAGATCCTTGAACTCATATTTTGCAATTGGCAAAACCGACCATGAAACCTGTGTTAGAGAGAGACAGAGCGAGAAAGAATGAAATTGTTTTCTTGATTCTGGCTATAATAATTATACGATCTGGTTCAGATTTTGCACTCTAGAAGATATAGTCATCTTCTACGATTCTGCGTTTTTGGTTTTCTCGTATCGTCGAAATTGTGGATGCCACAGATTTTCGCCCTTTGTGGGGGCGGAAGTGGGCGGGGCAAAGTTTTGAAATTTTCTTGTAGCAGTGACATATCACAGAAGTGTGGATCCAAAACATCGTTGCTCTAGCTCTTATTATCTTGAGCACTAGGCGCTGAAGGGGACGGACATACGGACAGACGGACGGACGGACAGACGGACAGACGGACAGACGGACGGACGGACAGACGGACAGACAGACATGACTCAATCGACTCGGCTATTGATGCTGATCAAGAATATATATACTTTATGGGGTCGGAAACGATTCCTTCTGGACGTTACACACATCAACTTTTACCACAAATCTAATATACCCCAATACTGATTTTGAGTATCGGGTATAAAAATCACAATTATAAAGGCAGTCAGGGCGAGGCATACACTGTCAAAAAAACAATATACGAGAATAAATAATTAAACCCATTTTCATATACGTTTCTCCCGATATTATTCTCTAAATTGAAAGAAAACAACAGGCATATATTTTCATTAGCTTTGAACTGAAAACCTTTTAAGATAAGCCGAAGTTGACTTTTTCGGTATTTTTCGTTATTTTTATAGTCCTGTTTGCCTTTAGTATTTTCAACTATAAGAAAGATGATTCTTGGTAAAAGTTTGTCCCCTTATTTGCCTCCATACTAAACATAAAGCTAACAAAATGCTATCGATCTATTTTGTTTTATATCTTTTTAGTTCATCGCCTATAATCGTACAGCAAAGAAAAACATAAACAACATTTTCTTACCTTCTTCCTGGTTCTTCCACTTTTGCTGCATTCTCTCTTTCTGTTCTTTCCTTGCCGTTTCCATTCTGTCGTTATATTCACACACAAACACAAACAAAAGCACTATTAAAAAAAAAAAAAAACAAACAGAAACACAAATGAATTTTATAATTTATTCATATTTTTCTTTCCGCGATCGGCTCTTTTTGTGCGCGAATAATCCACTAATTTTTCCCGCAAGACGCACTTAGCACCAAAGACGCTCAGCTACAACGGTACAACAAATGAAACGAGAAGGCAGCAATTTTTGGTCGAATAACAACAACAGATCACCAAAAAAAACGGGACACGTTGACATATATATGTAAATATATCTAATTCTTTCCGGCCATTGATTGTATTTATAATCCTATTAAATTATTGGTTTAAGTTAGTGGAAGGCGCGGCTAAGAGGCAACGGTACAGCAACTGGAATTTCCAAGCAACTCCACTCAACGAAAAGAAGGCGAGCGAAAGAGAATTACATAGAAGATCACGCGATGCGTCGCTCCCAATGCGAAAACCGAACGCATCGCTGTATGCGTGTGCATGGGTGTGCAGTTGCGGTTTTTGGCTGAGCATGTGAGAGCTCTATGTAAAGCCTCTGTAAGCAATAGCAACGCAATAATGAGCATAAGTATAGATGCTTGAGCGTTGAAGTGAAATGATGAACAGAAGAGAGGAAAAGTAAAATAAGCGGCTCCACCATTTGTAATGCAAAAATGTTTTTCGAGGTTTTTAACGAGCCCGATTTGTAAAGACCTCACCTAGGCCAGATTTGCCCTATATTGTGCACCTCTTGGCAATTTGCGTGAAAATGTTGGGGGGTGTGGGGGTACTTCAATCAACAACAAATTTGGAACGCGGAACATTAACAAAGGAATTGTGTAACGAACATAATCAGATTACTTGCCGTCGGGGCAAGCCATCTGAAACAGAAACTGAACGATGGTGCGAGTGGGACGGCCAGTCATGCGGTCCTTCAGCAAATATGGCAGCGGATTGTAGCGCGTGAGCATGCCCACGTTGCGGATGTCCAGGTGGGCCCAGTCGACGCACGGCACCAGCTCGTGCAGAACGGCGGCAGCGATGCAGCTGACACCATGTCAAAGGTGTCGTTCGGCATGATCAGCTCCTTGAAGTAGCGCCACAGGGGCAGACGCCAAATGCGATCCCCCGTAAGGGCACCGGCCTTCTCGAACTGCTTGTAGACGAAGTTCGAATTGCTGAAAATTCCGGCTGCTGCTCCGCCCAGCGCTGGGCAGACGGCGTAGCCCACTGTAGCAATGTCCACGACCATGCGCGGCTTGTAGCTCGTCTGGGCGTAGAGCAAGGGATCGGCCATGGCCATCACACCAGCCTTCCTGACGTCCACGAAGCCGAGAGTTTTGCCATTGAGGAGGGACACCACGTCGCCAGGCTTGGCAGCCATTCCGGAGGGCATGTTCTCGCACAGCGGCAGCAGTGCCGTTATGTTTAGGGGCAGCGATAGCGCGGCGGCGGCTCGGATGACGCCCACGCAGGTGGCTGCGGTACATGGACAAGCAGTCCTTGGGACGGAGGCAGAGGCCTCCGCTGTTGAATGTGATGCCGTTGCCCAGCAGGAGGATGGGCTTGTCCTCGGGTGCGGTGCTCGCAGCTGCCCTTGGCCACCATCAAGAAGCTGTTCAAGCTCTTGGACTCGATCCAGTCCATGCTGCGTACCTCCACGGATACCCCGCAGGGGCACAGGGCATCCACCGTTGACTGGGCGAAGATTGTGGGCGTCATCTGATTGGCCGGCGTATCGGCCAGGCGACGGGCCAGGTTCTGCGATTCGGCCTTGAACAGGCCCCGCATCCAGGCATCCGAGTCGGGAGAGTCATACAGCTCCAGTTTGGGAATGAGTGTGCGGTCCCGACAGCGCTTGTTGGTGTTGTAGCTTCAGACGGCCAAGGCGCTCCCCTCGGCCGCCTGCTCCGCATACTCCATCGACTCCACGAAGACATCTGTGCAGCCCTGCAGTTGAAGGGAACGAGCCCCCACGCCGGCAGCGACGCGAGCGTTCTCCATTCCCTCGTCGATCATCTCCAGGTCGTTGAAGCCGGCCCCCTCCTGTCCCACGCCGACCACGGCCACCGCACGGAACTCCGCATCCACGTTCATGAAGACACGGCCTTTTCCCAGCTGGCCACTCAGGCCCGTCTCGCGTATGAGATCAGTGATCTTACCCTGGACGCGATCGTCAAACTTCTCGCCGGATGGTGTCATCTTGGGCTGGCGGTCGCCCTCCTTGGCGTACACCCCCACCTTAACGACTTTGATCACCGAGCCACATTTCTCGGCGTAGTGCCGTCGCTGTTCCACATCTCTGCGTCTGGCCAGGAATGTGTGCTGGACACGCCTGCACAGGGCGTGCATCAAGCGTACAGACTTCATCGCTTAATGATAGTGACAGTCCCTCGCGACATGTTACGAAAGTTCTCTTATTTTTCAGACAGTTCCAGACAAATTTTGCTTTTTTTCCGAATAAAAAAACTGTAAATCTAAAAAATAGACAGAATAGATGTGCTTCCAACAGCTGATTCGAAAGGAATGAGATATCCCAAGGCTCAAACTCTGGCAGAGAAACATTGCCAACGCCTGCTGAGATTCGAGGAGTTTATGAATTTCCGAACAAAACGAAGAAAAGGTCTCCGAAGAATAGGTCTCAAATCGAGGGAAGTACTCCACAGACATACATTTATATTTCGCGTAATCAAAAGAAACAAAAGATTTATCCCTCATCGGAATCGGATTGATTTGTCGGCTTGAGGCTGCCAAAGACCTTGGCCGGTATGGCCTTTTGTTCGAAGCGCAGTTTCTTCATGATGAGGCCCTCGTCATCGGTTTTGGTTGTGGCCTATTTGTGGCCTCGAGCAGCCGCATGGCATCCGGTCCGGAGCCAGCACCAGCATCGGCAGCCACACCATTCGTGTTCGTGTTGACAAACTGGGCAGCCATCATGTTGACCTGAGTGTTGTAGGTGGCCTGAATGGAACGCTTGATCCGCAGCACTTCACGCATCGTATCCTCGTTGCCATGACGAGTTTTAGTTTTCTCGAATCTTCAATATTGTGGATGCAACAGATTTTCGTCCTTTGTGTGGGCGGAAGGAGGTGGGGCGAAATTTTGAGATATACGTTTTATAGTGAGATCTAACAGGAGTGCGGATACTAAATTTGGTTTCTCTAGCGTCTCTGAGATTTGTGGATGCCACAGATTTTCGTCGTTTGCGGGGGCGGAAGGGGGTGTGGCCAAATTTTGACACAAAACGGTCAAGGTCCGATATCACAGGATTGTGGATACCAAATTTGGTTGCTCTGGCTCTTATAGGTTCTGAGATCCTTGAACTCATATTTTGCAATTGGCAAAACCGACCATGAAACCTGTGTTAGAGAGAGACAGAGCGAGAAAGAATGAAATTGTTTTCTTGATTCTGGCTATAATAATTATACGATCTGGTTCAGATTTTGCACTCTAGAAGATATAGTCATCTTCTACGATTCTGCGTTTTTGGTTTTCTCGTATCGTCGAAATTGTGGATGCCACAGATTTTCGCCCTTTGTGGGGGCGGAAGTGGGCGGGGCAAAGTTTTGAAATTTTCTTGTAGCAGTGACATATCACAGAAGTGTGGATCCAAAACATCGTTGCTCTAGCTCTTATTATCTTGAGCACTAGGCGCTGAAGGGGACGGACATACGGACAGACGGACGGACGGACAGACGGACAGACGGACAGACGGACGGACGGACAGACGGACAGACAGACATGACTCAATCGACTCGGCTATTGATGCTGATCAAGAATATATATACTTTATGGGGTCGGAAACGATTCCTTCTGGACGTTACACACATCAACTTTTACCACAAATCTAATATACCCCAATACTGATTTTGAGTATCGGGTATAAAAATCACAATTATAAAGGCAGTCAGGGCGAGGCATACACTGTCAAAAAAACAATATACGAGAATAAATAATTAAACCCATTTTCATATACGTTTCTCCCGATATTATTCTCTAAATTGAAAGAAAACAACAGGCATATATTTTCATTAGCTTTGAACTGAAAACCTTTTAAGATAAGCCGAAGTTGACTTTTTCGGTATTTTTCGTTATTTTTATAGTCCTGTTTGCCTTTAGTATTTTCAACTATAAGAAAGATGATTCTTGGTAAAAGTTTGTCCCCTTATTTGCCTCCATACTAAACATAAAGCTAACAAAATGCTATCGATCTATTTTGTTTTATATCTTTTTAGTTCATCGCCTATAATCGTACAGCAAAGAAAAACATAAACAACATTTTCTTACCTTCTTCCTGGTTCTTCCACTTTTGCTGCATTCTCTCTTTCTGTTCTTTCCTTGCCGTTTCCATTCTGTCGTTATATTCACACACAAACACAAACAAAAGCACTATTAAAAAAAAAAAAAAAACAAACAGAAACACAAATGAATTTTATAATTTATTCATATTTTTCTTTCCGCGATCGGCTCTTTTTGTGCGCGAATAATCCACTAATTTTTCCCGCAAGACGCACTTAGCACCAAAGACGCTCAGCTACAACGGTACAACAAATGAAACGAGAAGGCAGCAATTTTTGGTCGAATAACAACAACAGATCACCAAAAAAAACGGGACACGTTGACATATATATGTAAATATATCTAATTCTTTCCGGCCATTGATTGTATTTATAATCCTATTAAATTATTGGTTTAAGTTAGTGGAAGGCGCGGCTAAGAGGCAACGGTACAGCAACTGGAATTTCCAAGCAACTCCACTCAACGAAAAGAAGGCGAGCGAAAGAGAATTACATAGAAGATCACGCGATGCGTCGCTCCCAATGCGAAAACCGAACGCATCGCTGTATGCGTGTGCATGTGTGTGCAGTTGCGGTTTTTGGCTGTGCATGTGAGAGCTCTATGTAAAGCCTCTGTAAGCAATAGCAACGCAATAATGAGCATAAGTATAGATGCTTGAGCGTTGAAGTGAAATGATGAACAGAAGAGAGGAAAAGTAAAATAAGCGGCTCCACCATTTGTAATGCAAAAATGTTTTTCGAGGTTTTTAACGAGCCCGATTTGTAAAGACCTCACCTAGGCCAGATTTGCCCTATATTGTGCACCTCTTGGCAATTTGCGTGAAAATGTTGGGGGGTGTGGGGGTACTTCAATCAACAACAAATTTGGAACGCGGAACATTAACAAAGGAATTGTGTAACGAACATAATCAGATTACTTGCCGTCGGGGCAAGCCATCTGAAACAGAAACTGAACGATGGTGCGAGTGGGACGGCCAGTCATGCGGTCCTTCAGCAAATATGGCAGCGGATTGTAGCGCGTGAGCATGCCCACGTTGCGGATGTCCAGGTGGGCCCAGTCGACGCACGGCACCAGCTCGTGCAGAACGGCGGCAGCGATGCAGCTGACACCATGTCAAAGGTGTCGTTCGGCATGATCAGCTCCTTGAAGTAGCGCCACAGGGGCAGACGCCAAACGCGATCCCCCGTAAGGGCACCGGCCTTCTCGAACTGCTTGTAGACGAAGTTCGAATTGCTGAAAATTCCGGCTGCTGCTCCGCCCAGCGCTGGGCAGACGGCGTAGCCCACTGTAGCAATGTCCACGACCATGCGCGGCTTGTAGCTCGTCTGGGCGTAGAGCAAGGGATCGGCCATGGCCATCACACCAGCCTTCCTGACGTCCACGAAGCCGAGAGTTTTGCCATTGAGGAGGGACACCACGTCGCCAGGCTTGGCAGCCATTCCGGAGGGCATGTTCTCGCACAGCGGCAGCAGTGCCGTTATGTTTAGGGGCAGCGATAGCGCGGCGGCGGCTCGGATGACGCCCACGCAGGTGGCTGCGGTACATGGACAAGCAGTCCTTGGGACGGAGGCAGAGGCCTCCGCTGTTGAATGTGATGCCGTTGCCCAGCAGGAGGATGGGCTTGTCCTCGGGTGCGGTGCTCGCAGCTGCCCTTGGCCACCATCAAGAAGCTGTTCAAGCTCTTGGACTCGATCCAGTCCATGCTGCGTACCTCCACGGATACCCCGCAGGGGCACAGGGCATCCACCGTTGACTGGGCGAAGATTGTGGGCGTCATCTGATTGGCCGGCGTATCGGCCAGGCGACGGGCCAGGTTCTGCGATTCGGCCTTGAACAGGCCCCGCATCCAGGCATCCGAGTCGGGAGAGTCATACAGCTCCAGTTTGGGAATGAGTGTGCGGTCCCGACAGCGCTTGTTGGTGTTGTAGCTTCAGACGGCCAAGGCGCTCCCCTCGGCCGCCTGCTCCGCATACTCCATCGACTCCACGAAGACATCTGTGCAGCCCTGCAGTTGAAGGGAACGAGCCCCCACGCCGGCAGCGACGCGAGCGTTCTCCATTCCCTCGTCGATCATCTCCAGGTCGTTGAAGCCGGCCCCCTCCTGTCCCACGCCGACCACGGCCACCGCACGGAACTCCGCATCCACTTTCATGAGGACACGGCCTTTTCCCAGCTGGCTACTCAGGCCCGTCTCGCGTATGAGATCAGTGATCTTACCCTGGACGCGATCGTCAAACTTCTCGCCGGATGGTGTCATCTTGGGCTGGCGGTCGCCCTCCTTGGCGTACACACCCACCTTAACGCCTTTGATCACCGAGCCACATTTCTCGGCGTAGTGCCGTCGCTGTTCCACATCTCTGCGTCTGGCCAGGAATGTGTGCTGGACACGCCTGCACAGGGCGTGCATCAAGCGTACAGACTTCATCGCTTAATGTTAGTGACAGTCCCTCGCGACATGTTACGAAAGTTCTCTTATTTTTCAGACAGTTCAAGACAAATTTTGCTTTTTTTTCCGAATAAAAAAACTGTAAATCTAAAAAATAGACAGAATAGATGTGCTTCCAACAGCTGATTCGAAAGGAATGAGATATCCCAAGGCTCAAACTCTGGCAGAGAAACATTGCCAACGCCTGCTGAGATTCGAGGAGTTTATGAATTTCCGAACAAAACGAAGAAAAGGTCTCCGAAGAATAGGTCTCAAATCGAGGGAAGTACTCCACAGACATACATTTATATTTCGCGTAATCAAAAGAAACAAAAGATTTATTCCTCATCGGAATCGGATTGATTTGTCGGCTTGAGGCTGCCAAAGACCTTGGCCGGTATGGCCTTTTGTTCGAAGCGCAGTTTCTTCATGATGAGGCCCTCGTCATCGGTTTTGGTTGTGGCCTATTTGTGGCCTCGAGCAGCCGCATGGCATCCGGTCCGGAGCCAGCACCAGCATCGGCAGCCACACCATTCGTGTTCGTGTTGACAAACTGGGCAGCCATCATGTTGACCTGAGTGTTGTAGGTGGCCTGAATGGAACGCTTGATCCGCAGCACTTCACGCATCGTATCCTCGTTGCCATGACGCACCTCGAACTCCTTCCAGGTCTGCCAGAAGTCCGCCGTGAAGCGGGGATCGCACACCTGTTGGGAGAAAGCAGAAGAGAGCTTAGAATATTGACGATCCAACGGTTAAATGTCGACTCACCTGTGAGCGTAGATGGCCCTGGCTCGATCCACCTAGCCCAGCTTCGTCTCCAGCTCGTCGAATTTGACGCACATGTGGCGCATATGCTGCTCGTGCAGAGCCGATCGTAGACGGACATGGCATGCCGGGCCAGGCCGTGCTCCTCCTCCAGCTTCGCGTAGAGCTGGTAAAAGTACTTGGATTGCTCAGCGGGTCACTGATCCAGGCACTGTTCGAAGAGGTCGCGGGCCCGCTCCAGCTTTTTGCCCCCGTAGCGCGCGAGGAACTTGCTTAGATACGAGTTCCAGATGTACACATTCGGCCACTTAAACAGGGCAATGCCCTTCTCGTAGGCCCGATAGGCCTCCTCGAAGTAGTTGTGCTCTTCGAGGAACATGCCATAGTTGATGATCACCTGCGGCGTGCAGATCTTCAGGTCGATGATGCTCTCGTAGACGGCCTCGCAGGTCTTGAAGGTGCCAAAAGACTCCTCCAGATCGGCGTACATGGACCACACCTTCAGGGATCTGTGGAGGCGCGACTGCACTGTCTCCGAGTCGTCGTGATACGCCACCTTCCGCTTGGGCATGGCCGTGGCACGTTGCATCAGCTTGAGGGCTGCCTCGAACTTCTGCTGGCGCAGCTCCATCTTCGCCCACTCGCACCACACGGCGGCCAGATCCGCCACCTTGACGTACTCTACCTCGGTGCCCCGCTCGAAGACCACGCGGGCGTCCTCCACCTGGCCATTGGACTCGTAGAACTTGGCAAACTCCACCCAGAGGGTGTGCAGCTTTCCCACCGCCAGCTTGGTCTGGACTGTCTGCACGGCCTCGGTGTAGGTGTTGATGACCTCCGTGGGCTTGTCCTCGTACAGGTTGACCCGCTTGTGCCACTCGTGAACGTTGTGCGGATTCTGGCGCAGCAGGACACTGTTCAGCAGCAGCAGACGCCTCTCCATGAAGTATTCGAAGCGCGACAGGCGCAGCTCCACATCGATGTCGTCCTCCTCGGTGGCCTCCTCGTTCTTGGCCACCTCCTCCATGCGCTTGTTCAACGACAGCTCCTCGAACTGCGCAAAGCTGGCCTCGCAAAAGGGCTATGCTGCCTTAACAAAGGCCAAAAGACTGTGGGCCAGGGGGGGCAAGGGGACAATAGAAGCCAAAAGATTGACAGAGGCGAGTGAATTCCGTAAATTTATATAAACGATATTGCGGTTCACATTTTGCACTTTCGCTCAATTAACTCAACTAATTGACATTTGAAAATACATGCGGTGAAAGGAAGTACATATGTACACATGTATGTACATGTGGGTCCGTAAAGGACAACAGCAGGAGATAATTATAAGTTCAGGAATTTTAATTCAACCTTCAACCTCAGCCTTTGCATGGCTCTGGAGCTCGAAAGTGATTTACAAAAGAAGCACTTTAGTCGGAAACATAAACATTCATTCCCCACCTCTTCACAGCACTTGACCAGAAACAACAGCAACAACAACGAGGGGGAACGTTGTGAGTTGCTGCGGACACCGCAACTCTACAGTTATACCCGATACTAAGTCAGTCGATACCGGCAGACGCCGCTAATATTGAACGACACGACAAAGAGTGCGTGCGAGAGAGACAGAAAATCAGTCTGAGCGTGACGTCGGGCGCTGCGTAGCCACTGCAAATTGATTTGTTCCTATTGGCTATAAAAATGATCTGATCCAGATTCAGCAATCTGATAGATATGGTCATAATCTATTATTCTGCGTTTTTACCTCCTTTGTGTGAGCGGAAGGAGGCGGGGCAAAGTTTTGAAATTTTCTTGTAGCAGTGACATATCACAGAAGTCTGGATCCAAAACATCGTTCCTCTCGCTCTTATAGTCTTTGAGCACTAGGCGCTGAAGGGGACGGACAGACGACTCAATCGACTCGGCTATTGATGCTGATCAAGAATATATATACTTTATGGGGTCGGACACGATTCCTTCTGCACGTTACACACATCCACTTTTACCACAAATCTAATATACCCCAATACTCATTTTGAGTATCGGGTATAAAAATCACAATTATAAAGGGAGTCAGGGCGAGGCATACACTGTCAAAAAACAATATACGAGAATAAATAATTAAACCCATTTTTATATACATTTCTCCCGATATTATTCTCTAAATTGAAAGAAAACAACAGGTATAAATTTTCATTAGCTTTGAACTGAAAACCTTTTAAGATAAGCCGAAGTTGACTTTTTCGGTATTTTTCGTTATTTTTATAGTCCTGTTTGCCTTTAGTATTTTCTCCTATAAGACAGATGATTCTTGGTAAAAGTTTGTCCCCTTATTTGCCTCCATACTAAACAAAATGCTATAATGAATTTATTTATATTTTTATAATGATTTATAATGAATCTCAACAATAAACGAGGGGGAACGTTGTGAGTTGCAGCGGACACCGCAACTCTACAGTTATACCCGATACTAAGTCAGTAGGAGAGAGAGCCACTCCGGCAGACGCCGCTAATTTGAACGACACGACAAAGAGTGCGTGCGAGAGAGACAGTAAATCAGTCTGAGCGTGACGTCGGGGGCTGCGTAGCCAATGCAAATTGATTTGTTCCTTTTGGCTATAAAAATGATCTGATCTGATCCAGATTCAGCAATCTGATAGATATGATCATTATCTATTATTGTGCGGTTTTAGTTTGCTCGTATCCTCAATATTGTGGATGCAACAGATTTTCGTCCTTTGTGGGGCGGAAGGGGGGGGGGCGAAATTTTGAGAAGTGAGATCTAACAGGAGTGCGGATACCAAATTTGGTTACTCTAGCCTTAATAGTCTCTGAGATTTGTGAATATCCCCAGATTTGCATCCTTTGCGTGGCGGAAGGGGGTGTGGCGAAATTTTGAAACAAACTCGTCTCGGTCCGATATATTAGGAGTGTGGATACCAAATTTGGTTGCTCTAGCTTTTATAGTCTCTGAGATCTAGGCGCTAATGTTTTACTCTAAGCAAAGCCGGCTATGCTACGTGTGTGTTAGAGAGAGACAGGGCGAGAAAAAATGAAATTGTTTTCTTGATGCTGGCTATAATAATAATACGATCCAATTCATATTCTGCAGTCTAAAAGATATGGTCATTCTCTACGATTCTGCGTTTTTGGTTTTCTCGTATCTTTAAAATTGTGGATGCCACAGATTTTCGTCCTTTGTGGGGGCGGAAGTGGAAAGGGCGAAGTTTTGAAATATTTTTGTAGCAGTGACATATCACAGAAGTCTGGATCCAAAACATCGTTGCTCTAGCTCTTATAGTCGTTGAGCACTAGGCGCTGAAGGGGACGGACAGACGGACAGACGGACGGACGGACAGACGGACAGACAGACATGGCTCAATCGACTCGGCTATTTATGCTGATCAAGAATATATATACTTTTTAGGGGGTCGGAAACGATTCCTTCTGGACGTTACACACATCCACTTTTACCACAAATCTAATATACCCCAATACTCATTTTGAGTATCGGGTATAAATAGCGACCTTTTTGCATATTTTATGTGGTTCTTTTCATCCTTCAATCAGCATGGAATTGTAAACTCTGGATTAAAAATGAACAATAATAAAAATGTGTTCGTGTAACCTCTTGGGGTGTGTACCTTTTGGCAATTTGGTGAAAATGGGTGGGGGGGGGGGGGGGTTGGTGGTGGTCTTGGTACTTCAATTAACAAAAAATTTGGAACGCGGAACATTAACAAAGGAATTGTGTAACGAACATAATCAGATTACTTGCCGTCTGGGCAAGCCATCTGAAACAGAAACTGAACGATGGTGCGAGTGGGACGGCCAGTCATGCGGCCCTTCAGCAAATATGGGAGCGGATTGTAGCGCGTGAGCATGCCCACGTTGCGGATGTCCAGGTGGGCCCAGTGGACGCACGGCACCAGCTCGTGCAGAACGGCGGCAGCGATGCAGCTGGAGGCGGGGCCACGTCCGCGGTTGCTGATGTCAAAGGTGTCGTTCGGCTTGATCAGCTCCTTGAAGTAGCGCCACAGGGGCAGACGCCAAACGCGATCCCCCTTAAGGGCACCGGCATTCTCGAACTGCTTGTAGACGAAGTTCGAATTGCTGAAAATCCCGGCTGCTGCTCCGCCCAGCGCTGGGCAGACGGCGTAGCCCACTGTAGCAATGTGCACGACCATGCGCGGCTTGTAGATCGTCTGGGCGTAGAGCAAGGGATCGGCCATGGCCATCACACCAGCCTTGCTGACGTCCACGAAGCCGAGAGTTTTGCCATTGAGGAGGGACACCACGTCGCCAGGCTTGGCCGCCATTCCGGAGGGCATATTCTCGTACAGCGGCAGCAGTGCCGTTATGTTTAGGGGCAGCGATAGCGCAGCGGCGGCTCGGATGACGCCCACGCAGGCGGCTGCACCGGACATGCAGCCGCGGTACATGGACAAGCAGTCCTTGGGACGGAGGCAGAGGCCTCCGCTGTTGAATGTGATGCCCTTGCCCAGCAGGAGGATGGGCTTGTCCTCGGGTGCGGTGCCGCAGTAGGCGATTTCCAAGGTGATCGGCGGCCCGCAGCTGCCCTTGGCCACCATCAAGAAGCTGTTCAAGCTCTTGGACTCGATCCATGCTGCGTACCTCCACAGATACCCCGCAGGGGCACAGGGCATCCACCGTTGACTGGGCGAAGATTGTGGGCGTCATCTGATTGGCCGGCGTATCGGCCAGGCGACGGGCCAGGTTCTGCGATTCGGCCTTGAACAGGCCCCGCATCCAGGCATCCGAGTCGGGAGAGTCGTACAGCTCCAGTTTGGGAATGAGTGTGCGGTCCCGACGGCGCTTGTTGGTGTTGTAGCGCCAGACGGCCAAGGCGCTCCCCTCGGCCGCCTGCTCCGCATACTCCATCGACTTCACGAAGACATCTGTGCAGCCCTGCAGTTGAAGGGAACGAGCCCCCACGCCGGCAGCGACGCGAGCGTTCTCCATTCCCTCGTCGGTCATCTCCAGGTCGTTGAAGCCGGCCCCCTCCTGTCCCACGCCGACCACGGCCACCGCACGGAACTCCGCATCCACGTTCATGAAGACACGGCCTTTTCCCAGCTGGCCACTCAGGCCCGTCTCGCGTATGAGATCAGTGATCTTACCCTGGACGCGATCGTCAAACTTCTCGCCGGATGGTGTCATCTTGGGCTGGCGGTCGACCTCCTTGGCGTACACGCCCACCACAACGCCTTTGATCACCGAGTCACATTTCTCGGCGTAGTGCCGTCGCTGTTCCACATCTCTGCGTCTGGCCAGTTCCAGACAAATTTTGCTTTTTTTCCGAATAAAAAAACTGTAAATCTAAAAAATAGAGAGAATAGATGTGCTTCCAACAGCTGATTCGAAATGAATGAGATATCCCAAGGCTCAAACTCTGGCAGGGAAGCATTGCCTGCTGAGATTCGAGGAATTTATGAATTTCCGAACAAAACGAAGAATAGGTCTCAAATCGAGGGAAGTATTCCACAGACAAACATTTATATTTCGCGTAATCAAAAGAAACAAAAGATTTATCCCTCATCGGAATCGGATTGATTTGTCGGCTTGAGGCTGCCAAAGACCTTGGCCGGTATGGCCTTTTGTTCGAAGCGCAGTTTCTTCATGATGAGGCCCTCGTCATCGGTTTTGGTTGTGGCCTGGCCTGCCTCGGCCTGGTCTCCACTCGGCTGCTGCGGGTCCTCCTCCTCATCGTCGTCGTCATCCTCCCTGTCGCCAATATCAATCTCATCCGGATTGACGACTGTATTTTCCTTGCCCTTGGCCCCGCCCTAGGTCTCGTAGCCTTCTCGTAGATCTCCCTGGTGCGTGGCAGGCCGTAGATCTCGGCGGCCTTCTTCACGAATATGTTGTACATGTCGAACATCTCCTCTTCCTTAACGGCGGACGTGGCGCGATCGTACACGGACATGGCATGCCGGTCCAGACCGTGCTCCTCCTCCAGCTTCGCGTAGAGCAGGTAAAAGTACTTGGCATGCTGAGCAGGACACTGATCCGGGCACTGTTCGAAGAGGTCGCGGGCCCGCTCCAGCTTTGTGCCCCCGTAGCGCGCGAGGAACTTGCTTAGATACGAGTTCCAGATGTCGTACACATTCGGCCACTTAAACAGGGCAATGCCCTTCTCGTAGGCCCGATAGGCCTCCTCTAAGTAGTTGTGCTCTTCGAGGAACATGCCATAGTTGATGATCACCTGCGGCGTGCACGCCGTGATACGCCACCTTCCGCTTGGGCATGGCCGTGGCACGTTGCATCAGCTTGAGGGCTGCCTCGAACTGCTGCTGGCGCAGCTCCATCTCCGCCCACTTGCACCACCCGGCGGCCAGATCCTCCACCTTGACGTACTCCACCTCGGTGCCCCGCTCGAAGACCACGCGGGCGTACTCCACCTCGGTGCCCCGCTCGAAGACCACGCGGGCGTCCTCCACCTGGCCATTGGACTCGTAGAACTTGGCAAACTCCACCCAGAGGGTGTGCAGCTTTCCCACCGCCAGCTTGGGCTGGACTGTCTGCACGGCCTCGGTGTAGGTGTTGATGATCTCCGTGGGCTTGTCCTCGTACAGGTTGACCCGCTTGTGCCACTCGTGAACGTTGTGCGGATTCTGGCGCAGCAGGACACTGCTCAGCAGCAGCAGACGCCTCTCCATGAGGTATTCTAAGCGCGACAGGCGCAGCTCCACATCGATGTCGTCCTGCTCGGTGGCCTCCTCGTTCTTGGCCACCTCCTCTATGCGCTTGTTCAACGACAGCTCCTCGAACTGCGCAAAGCTGGCCTCGCAAAAGGGCTCTGCTGCCCCAACAAAGGCCAAAAGACCGTGGACCAGGGCGGACAAGGGGACAATAGAAGCCAAAAGATTGACAGAGGTGAGTAAATTCCGTAAATGTATATAAACGATATTGCGGTTCACATTTTGCACTTTCGCTCAATTAGCTCAACTAATTGACATTTGAAAATACATGCGGTGAAAGGAATTACATATGTACACATGTATGTACATGTGGGTCCGTAAAGGACAACAGCAGGAGATAATTATAAGTGCAGGAATTTTAATTCAACCTTCAACCTCAGCCTTTGCATGGCTCTGGAGCTCGAAAGTGATTTACAAAAGAAGCACTTTAGTCGGAAACATAAACATTCATTCCCCACCTCTTCACAGCACTTGACCAGAAACAACAGCAACAACAAAAATCACAATTATAAAGGGAGTCAGGGCGAGGCATACACTGTCAAAAAACAATATACGAGAATAAATAATTAAACCCATTTTTATATACGTTTCTCCCGATATTATTCTCTAAATTGAAAGAAAACAACAGGTATATATTTTCATTAGCTTTGAACTGAAAACCTTTTAAGATAAGCCGAAGTTGACTTTTTCGGTATTTTTCGTTATTTTTATAGTCCTGTTTGCCTTTAGTATTTTCTCCTATAAGAAAGATGATTCTTGGTAAAAGTTTGTCCCCTTATTTGCCTCCATACTAAACATAAAGCTAACAAAATACTATCGATCTATTTTGTTTTATATCTTTTTAGTTCATCGCCTATAATCGTACAGCAAAGAAAAACATAAACAACATTTTCTTACCTTCTTCCTGGTTCTTCCACTTTTGCTGCATTCTCTCTTTCTGTTCTTTCCTTGCCGTTTCCATTCTGTCGTTATATTCACACACAAACACACACAAAAGCACTATTATAACGAGGGGGAACGTTGTGAGTTGCTGAGGAGACCGCAACTCTACGGTTATACCCGATACTAAGTCAGTATGGCTCTCCTCCGGCAGACGTCGCTAATTTGAACGACACGACAAAGAGTGCGTGCGAAAGAGACAGAAAATCAGTCTGAGCGTGACGTCGGGAGCTGCGTAGCCACTGCAAATTGATTTCTTGCTTTTGGCTACAAAAATGATCCGATCTGATCCAGATTCAGCAATCTGATGGATATGGTCATTATCTATGATTCTGCGATTTTAGTTTTCTCGAATATGCAATATTGTGGATGCAACAGATTTTCGTCCTTTGTGGTGGCGGAAGGGGGTGGGGCGAAATTCTGAGATATACGTTTTATAGTGAGATCTAACAGAAGTGCGGATACCAATTTGGTTACTCTAGCCTTAATAGTCTCTGAGATTTGTGGATGCCCCATATTTTCGCCCTTTGCGGGGGCGGAAGGGGGTGTGGCGAAATTTGGACACGAAACGGTCAAGGTCCGATATCACAGGAGTATGGATACCAAATTTGGTTGCTCTGGCTCTTATAGGTAATGAGATCCTTGAACTCATATTTTGCAATTGACAAAACCGACCATGAAACCTGTGTGTTAGAGAGAGACAGAGCGAGAAAGAATGAAATTGTTTTCTAGATTCTGGCTATAATAATTATACGATATGGTTGAGATTTTACACTCTAGAACATATAGTCATCCTCTACGATTCTGCGTTTTTGGTTTTCTCGTATCGTCGAAATTGTGGATGCCACAGATTTTCGCCCTTTGTGGGGGCGGAAGTGGGCGGGGCAAAGTTTTGAAATTTTCTTGTAGCAGTGACATATCACAGAAGTCTGGATCTAAAACATCGTTGCTCTAGCTCTTATTATCTTTGAGCACTAGGCGCTGAAGGGGACGGACAGACGGACGGACGGACAGACGGACAGACGGACAGACGGACGGACGGACAGACGGACAGACAGACATGACTCAATCGACTCGGCTATTGATGCTGATCAAGAATATATATACTTTATGGGGTCGGAAACGATTCCTTCTGGACGTTACACACATCCACTTTTACCACAAATCTAATATACCCCAATTCTGATTTTGAGTATCGGGTATAAAAATCACAATTATAAAGGGAGTCAGGGCGAGGCATACACTGTCAAAAAAAACAATATACGAGAATAAATAATTAAACCCATTTTCATATACGTTTCTCCCGATATTATTCTCTAAATTGAAAGAAAACAACAGGCATATATTTTCATTAGCTTTGAACTGAAAACCTTTTAAGATAAGCCGAAGTTGACTTTTTCGATATTTTTCGTTATTTTTATAGTCCTGTTTGCCTTAAGTATTTTCAACTATAAGAAAGATGATTCTTGGTAAAAGTTTGTCCCCTTATTTGCCTCCATACTAAACATAAAGCTAACAAAATACTATCGATCTATTTTGTTTTATATCTTTTTAGTTCATCGCCTATAATCGTACAGCAAAGAAAAACATAAACAACATTTTCTTACCTTCTTCCTGGTTCTTCCACTTTTGCTGCATTCTCTCTTTCTGTTCTTTCCTTGCCGTTTCCATTCTGTCGTTATATTCACACACAAACACACACAAAAGCACTATTATAACGAGGGGGAACGTTGTGAGTTGCTGAGGAGACCGCAACTCTACGGTTATACCCGATACTAAGTCAGTATGGCTCTCCTCCGGCAGACGTCGCTAATTTGAACGACACGACAAAGAGTGCGTGCGAAAGAGACAGAAAATCAGTCTGAGCGTGACGTCGGGAGCTGCGTAGCCACTGCAAATTGATTTCTTGCTTTTGGCTACAAAAATGATCCGATCTGATCCAGATTCAGCAATCTGATGGATATGGTCATTATCTATGATTCTGCGATTTTAGTTTTCTCGAATATGCAATATTGTGGATGCAACAGATTTTCGTCCTTTGTGGGGGCGGAAGGGGGTGGGGCGAAATTCTGAGATATACGTTTCATAGTGAGATCTAACAGAAGTGCGGATACCAATTTGGTTACTCTAGCCTTAATAGTCTCTGAGATTTGTGGATGCCCCATATTTTCGCCCTTTGCGGGGGCGGAAGGGGGTGTGGCGAAATTTGAACACGAAACGGTCAAGGTCCGATATCACAGTAGTATGGATACCAAATTTGGTTGCTCTGGCTCTTATAGGTAATGAGATCCTTGAACTCATATTTTGCAATTGACAAAACCGACCATGAAACCTGTGTGTTAGAGAGAGACAGAGCGAGAAAGAATGAAATTGTTTTCTAGATTCTGGCTATAATAATTATACGATATGGTTGAGATTTTACACTCTAGAACATATAGTCATCCTCTACGATTCTGCGTTTTTGGTTTTCTCGTATCGTCGAAATTGTGGATGCCACAGATTTTCGCCCTTTGTGGGGGCGGAAGTAGGCGGGGCGAAGTTTTGAAATATTTTTGTAGCAGTGACATATCACAGAAGTCTGGATCCAAAACATCGTTGCTCTAGCTCCTATAGTCTTTGAGCACTAGGCGCTGAAGGGGACGGACGGACGGACGGACGGACGGACGGACGGACGGACGGACAGACATGACTCAATCGACTCGGCTATTGATGCTGATCAAGAATATATATACTTTATGGGGTCGAAAACGATTCCTTCTGGACGTTACTTACATCCACTTTTACCACAAATCTAATATACCCCAATACTGATTTTGAGTATCGGGTATAAAAATCACAATTATAAAGGCAGTCAGGGCGAGGCATACACTGTCAAAAAAACAATATACGAGAATAAATAATTAAACCCATTTTCATATACGTTTCTCCCGATATTATTCTCTAAATTGAAAGAAAACAACAGGCATATATTTTCATTAGCTTTGAACTGAAAACCTTTTAAGATAAGCCGAAGTTGACTTTTTCGGTATTTTTCGTTATTTTTATAGTCCTGTTTGCCTTAAGTATTTTCAACTATAAGAAAGATGATTCTTGGTAAAAGTTTGTCCCCTTATTTGCCTCCATACTAAACATAAAGCTAACAAAATACTATCGATCTATTTTGTTTTATATCTTTTTAGTTCATCGCCTATAATCGTACAGCAAAGAAAAACATAAACAACATTTTCTTACCTTCTTCCTGGTTCTTCCACTTTTGCTGCATTCTCTCTTACTGTTCTTTCCTTGCCGTTTCCATTCTGTCGTTATATTCACACACAAACACACACAAAAGCACTATTAAAAAAAAAAAAAAACAGAAACACAAATGAATTTTATAATTTATTCATATTTTTCTTTCCGCGATCGGCTCTTTTTGTGCTCGAATAATCCACTAATTTTTCCCGCAAGACGCACTTAGCACCAAAGACGCTCAGCTACAACGGTACAACAAATGAAACGAGAAGGCAGCAATTTTTGGTCGAATAACAACAGATCACCAAAAAAAAACGGGACACGTTGACATACGTATATACATATGTAAATATATGTAATTCTTTCCGGCCATTGATTGTATTTATAATCCTATTAAATTATTGGTTTAAGTTAGTGGAAGGCGCGGCTAAGAGGCAACGGTACAGCAACTGGAATTTCCAAGCAACTCCACTCAACGAAAAGAAGGCGAGCGAAAGAGAATTACATAGAAGATCACGCGATGCGTCGCTCCCAATGCGAAAACCGAACGCATCGCTGTATGCGTGTGCATGTGTGTGCAGTTGCGGTTTTTGGCTGTGCATGTGAGAGCTCTATGTAAAGCCTCTGTAAGCAATAGCAACGCAATAATGAGCATAAGTATAGATGCTTGAGCGTTGAAGTGAAATGATGAACAGAAGAGAGGAAAAGTAAAATAAGCGGCTCCACCATTTGTAATGCAAAAATGTTTTTCGAGGTTTTTAACGAGCCCGATTTGTAAAGACCTCACCTAGGCCAGATTTGCCCTATATTGTGCACCTCTTGGCAATTTGCGTGAAAATGTTGGGGGGTGTGGGGGTACTTCAATCAACAACAAATTTGGAACGCGGAACATTAACAAAGGAATTGTGTAACGAACATAATCAGATTACTTGCCGTCGGGGCAAGCCATCTGAAACAGAAACTGAACGATGGTGCGAGTGGGACGGCCAGTCATGCGGTCCTTCAGCAAATATGGCAGCGGATTGTAGCGCGTGAGCATGCCCACGTTGCGGATGTCCAGGTGGGCCCAGTCGACGCACGGCACCAGCTCGTGCAGAACGGCGGCAGCGATGCAGCTGACACCATGTCAAAGGTGTCGTTCGGCATGATCAGCTCCTTGAAGTAGCGCCACAGGGGCAGACGCCAAACGCGATCCCCCGTAAGGGCACCGGCCTTCTCGAACTGCTTGTAGACGAAGTTCGAATTGCTGAAAATTCCGGCTGCTGCTCCGCCCAGCGCTGGGCAGACGGCGTAGCCCACTGTAGCAATGTCCACGACCATGCGCGGCTTGTAGCTCGTCTGGGCGTAGAGCAAGGGATCGGCCATGGCCATCACACCAGCCTTCCTGACGTCCACGAAGCCGAGAGTTTTGCCATTGAGGAGGGACACCACGTCGCCAGGCTTGGCAGCCATTCCGGAGGGCATGTTCTCGCACAGCGGCAGCAGTGCCGTTATGTTAAGGGGCAGCGATAGCGCGGCGGCGGCTCGGATGGCGCCCACGCAGGTGGCTGCGGTACATGGACAAGCAGTCCTTGGGACGGAGGCAGAGGCCTCCGCTGTTGAATGTGATGCCGTTGCCCAGCAGGAGGATGGGCTTGTCCTCGGGTGCGGTGCTCGCAGCTGCCCTTGGCCACCATCAAGAAGCTGTTCAAGCTCTTGGACTCGATCCAGTCCATGCTGCGTACCTCCACGGATACCCCGCAGGGGCACAGGGCATCCACCGTTGACTGGGCGAAGATTGTGGGCGTCATCTGATTGGCCGGCGGATCGGCCAGGCGACGGGCCAGGTTCTGCGATTCGGCCTTGAACAGGCCCCGCATCCAGGCATCCGAGTCGGGAGAGTCATACAGCTCCAGTTTGGGAATGAGTGTGCGGTCCCGACAGCGCTTGTTGGTGTTGTAGCTTCAGACGGCCAAGGCGCTCCCCTCGGCCGCCTGCTCCGCATACTCCATCGACTCCACGAAGACATCTGTGCAGCCCTGCAGTTGAAGGGAACGAGCCCCCACGCCGGCAGCGACGCGAGCGTTCTCCATTCCCTCGTCGATCATCTCCAGGTCGTTGAAGCCGGCCCCCTCCTGTCCCACGCCGACCACGGCCACCGCACGGATCTCCGCATCCACTTTCATGAGGACACGGCCTTTTCCCAGCTGGCTACTCAGGCCCGTCTCGCGTATGAGATCAGTGATCTTACCCTGGACGCGATCGTCAAACTTCTCGCCGGATGGTGTCATCTTGGGCTGGCGGTCGCCCTCCTTGGCGTACACACCCACCTTAACGCCTTTGATCACCGAGCCACATTTCTCGGCGTAGTGCCGTCGCTGTTCCACATCTCTGCGTCTGGCCAGGAATGTGTGCTGGACACGCCTGCACAGGGCGTGCATCAAGCGTACAGACTTCATCGCTTAATGATAGTGACAGTCCCTCGCGACATGTTACGAAAGTTCTCTTATTTTTCAGCCAGTTCAAGACAAATTTTGCTTTTTTTTCCGAATAAAAAAACTGTAAATCTAAAAAATAGACAGAATAGATGTGCTTCCAACAGCTGATTCGAAAGGAATGAGATATCCCAAGGCTCAAACTCTGGCAGAGAAACATTGCCAACGCCTGTTGAGATTCGAGGAATTTATGAATTTCCGAACAAAACGAAGAAAAGGTCTCCGAAGAATAGGTCTCAAATCGAGGGAAGTACTCCACAGACATACATTTATATTTCGCGTAATCAAAAGAAACAAAAGATTTATTCCTCATCGGAATCGGATTGATTTGTCGGCTTGAGGCTGCCAAAGACCTTGGCCGGTATGGCCATTTGTTCGAAGCGCAGTTTCTTCATGATGAGGCCCTCGTCATCGGTTTTGGTTGTGGCCTATTTGTGGCCTCGAGCAGCCGCATGGCATCCGGTCCGGAGCCAGCACCAGCATCGGCAGCCACACCATTCGTGTTCGTGTTGACAAACTGGGCAGCCATCATGTTGACCTGAGTGTTGGAGGTGGCCTGAATGGAACGCTTGATCCGCAGCACTTCACGCATCGTATCCTCGTTGCCATGACGCACCTCGAACTCCTTCCAGGTCTGCCAGAAGTCCGCCGTGATGCGGGGATCGCACACCTGTTGGGACAAAGCAGAAGAGAGCTTAGAATATTGACGATCCAACGGTTAAATGTCGACTCACCTGTGAGCGTAGATGGCCCTGGCTCGATCCACCTAGCCCAGCTTCGTCTCCAGCTCGTCGAATTTGACGCACATGTGGCGCATATGCTGCTCGTGCAGAGCCTCGATGGCCTTCTCGTAGATCTCCCTGGTGCGTGGCAGGCCGTAGATCTCGGCGGCCTTCTTCACGAATATGTTGTACATGTCGAACATCTCCTCTTCCTTGACGGCGGACGTGGCGCGATCGTAGACGGACATGGCATGCCGGGCCAGGCCGTGCTCCTCCTCCAGCTTCGCGTAGAGCTGGTAAAAGTACTTGGATTGCTCAGCGGGTCACTGATCCAGGCACTGTTCGAAGAGGTCGCGGGCCCGCTCCAGCTTTTTGCCCCCGTAGCGCGCGAGGAACTTGCTTAGATACGAGTTCCAGATGTACACATTCGGCCACTTAAACAGGGCAATGCCCTTCTCGTAGGCCCGATAGGCCTCCTCGAAGTAGTTGTGCTCTTCGAGGAACATGCCATAGTTGATGATCACCTGCGGCGTGCAGATCTTCAGGTCGATGATGCTCTCGTAGACGGCCTCGCAGGTCTTGAAGGTGCCAAAAGACTCCTCCAGATCGGCGTACATGGACCACACCTTCAGGGATCTGTGGAGGCGCGACTGCACTGTCTCCGAGTCGTCGTGATACGCCACCTTCCGCTTGGGCATGGCCGTGGCACGTTGCATCAGCTTGAGGGCTGCCTCGAACTTCTGCTGGCGCAGCTCCATCTTCGCCCATTCGCACCACACGGCGGCCAGATCCGCCACCTTGACGTACTCTACCTCGGTGCCCCGCTCGAAGACCACGCGGGCGTCCTCCCCCTGGCCATTGGACTCGTAGAACTTGGCAAACTCCACCCAGAGGGTGTGCAGCTTTCCCACCGCCAGCTTGGTCTGGACTGTCTGCACGGCCTCGGTGTAGGTGTTGATGACCTCCGTGGGCTTGTCCTCGTACAGGTTGACCCGCTTGTGCCACTCGTGAACGTTGTGCGGATTCTGGCGCAGCAGGACACTGTTCAGCAGCAGCAGACGCCTCTCCATGAAGTATTCGAAGCGCGACAGGCGCAGCTCCACATCGATGTCGTCCTCCTCGGTGGCCTCCTCGTTCTTGGCCACCTCCTCCATGCGCTTGTTCAACGACAGCTCCTCGAACTGCGCAAAGCTGGCCTCGCAAAAGGGCTATGCTGCCTTAACAAAGGCCAAAAGACTGTGGGCCAGGGGGGCAAGGGGACAATAGAAGCCAAAAGATTGACAGAGGCGAGTGAATTCCGTAAATTTATATAAACGATATTGCGGTTCACATTTTGCACTTTCGCTCAATTAACTCAACTAATTGACATTTGAAAATACATGCGGTGAAAGGAAGTACATATGTACACATGTATGTACATGTGGGTCCGTAAAGGACAACAGCAGGAGATAATTATAAGTGCAGGAATTTTAATTCAACCTTCAACCTCAGCCTTTGCATGGCTCTGGAGCTCGAAAGTGATTTACAAAAGAAGCACTTTAGTCGGAAACATAAACATTCATTCCCCACCTCTTCACAGCACTTGACCAGAAACAACAGCAACAACAACGAGGGGGAACGTTGTGAGTTGCTGCGGACACCGCAACTCTACAGTTATACCCGATACTAAGTCAGTCGATACCGGCAGACGCCGCTAATATTGAACGACACGACAAAGAGTGCGTGCGAGAGAGACAGAAAATCAGTCTGAGCGTGACGTCGGGCGCTGCGTAGCCACTGCAAATTGATTTGTTCCTATTGGCTATAAAAATGATCTGATCCAGATTCAGCAATCTGATAGATATGGTCATAATCTATTATTCTGCGTTTTTACCTCCTTTGTGTGAGCGGAAGGAGGCGGGGCAAAGTTTTGAAATTTTCTTGTAGCAGTGACATATCACAGAAGTCTGGATCCAAAACATCGTTCCTCTCGCTCTTATAGTCTTTGAGCACTAGGCGCTGAAGGGGACGGACAGACGACTCAATCGACTCGGCTATTGATGCTGATCAAGAATATATATACTTTATGGGGTCGGACACGATTCCTTCTGCACGTTACACACATCCACTTTTACCACAAATCTAATATACCCCAATACTCATTTTGAGTATCGGGTATAAAAATCACAATTATAAAGGGAGTCAGGGCGAGGCATACACTGTCAAAAAACAATATACGAGAATAAATAATTAAACCCATTTTTATATACATTTCTCCCGATATTATTCTCTAAATTGAAAGAAAACAACAGGTATAAATTTTCATTAGCTTTGAACTGAAAACCTTTTAAGATAAGCCGAAGTTGACTTTTTCGGTATTTTTCGTTATTTTTATAGTCCTGTTTGCCTTTAGTATTTTCTCCTATAAGACAGATGATTCTTGGTAAAAGTTTGTCCCCTTATTTGCCTCCATACTAAACAAAATGCTATAATGAATTTATTTATATTTTTATAATGATTTATAATGAATCTCAACAATAAACGAGGGGGAACGTTGTGAGTTGCAGCGGACACCGCAACTCTACAGTTATACCCGATACTAAGTCAGTAGGAGAGAGAGCCACTCCGGCAGACGCCGCTAATTTGAACGACACGACAAAGAGTGCGTGCGAGAGCGACAGTAAATCAGTCTGAGCGTGACGTCGGGGGCTGCGTAGCCAATGCAAATTGATTTGTTCCTTTTGGCTATAAAAATGATCTGATCTGATCCAGATTCAGCAATCTGATAGATATGATCATTATCTATGATTCTGCGTTTTTAGTTTTCTCGTATCCTCAATATTGTGGATGCAACAGATTTTCGTCCTTTGTGGGGCGGAAGGGGGTGGGGCGAAATTTTGAGAAGTGAGATCTAACAGGAGTGCGGATACCAAATTTGGTTACTCTAGCCTTAATAGTCTCTGAGATTTGTGAATATCCCCAGATTTGCATCCTTTGCGTGGCGGAAGGGGGTGTGGCGAAATTTTGAAACAAACTCGTCTCGGTCCGATATATTAGGAGTGTGGATACCAAATTTGGTTGCTCTAGCTTTTATAGTCTCTGAGATCTAGGCGCTAATGTTTTACTCTAAGCAAAGCCGGCTATGCTACGTGTGTGTTAGAGAGAGACAGGGCGAGAAAAAATGAAATTGTTTTCTTGATGCTGGCTATAATAATAATACGATCCAATTCATATTCTGCAGTCTAAAAGATATGGTCATTCTCTACGATTCTGCGTTTTTGGTTTTCTCGTATCTTTAAAATTGTGGATGCCACAGATTTTCGTCCTTTGTGGGGGCGGAAGTGGAAAGGGCGAAGTTTTGAAATATTTTTGTAGCAGTGACATATCACAGAAGTCTGGATCCAAAACATCGTTGCTCTAGCTCTTATAGTCGTTGAGCACTAGGCGCTGAAGGGGACGGACAGACGGACAGACGGACGGACGGACAGACGGACAGACGGACAGACAGACATGGCTCAATCGACTCGGCTATTTATGCTGATCAAGAATATATATACTTTTTAGGGGGTCGGAAACGATTCCTTCTGGACGTTACACACATCCACTTTTACCACAAATCTAATATACCCCAATACTCATTTTGAGTATCGGGTATAAATAGCGACCTTTTTGCATATTTTATGTGGTTCTTTTCATCCTTCAATCAGCATGGAATTGTAAACTCTGGATTAAAAATGAACAATAATAAAAATGTGTTCGTGTAACCTCTTGGGGTGTGTACCTTTTGGCAATTTGGTGAAAATGGGTGGGGGGGGGGGGGGGGGGGGGGGGGGGTTGGTGGTGGTCTTGGTACTTCAATTAACAAAAAATTTGGAACGCGGAACATTAACAAAGGAATTGTGTAACGAACATAATCAGATTACTTGCCGTCTGGGCAAGCCATCTGAAACAGAAACTGAACGATGGTGCGAGTGGGACGGCCAGTCATGCGGCCCTTCAGCAAATATGGGAGCGGATTGTAGCGCGTGAGCATGCCCACGTTGCGGATGTCCAGGTGGGCCCAGTGGACGCACGGCACCAGCTCGTGCAGAACGGCGGCAGCGATGCAGCTGGAGGCGGGGCCACGTCCGCGGTTGCTGATGTCAAAGGTGTCGTTCGGCTTGATCAGCTCCTTGAAGTAGCGCCACAGGGGCAGACGCCAAACGCGATCCCCCTTAAGGGCACCGGCATTCTCGAACTGCTTGTAGACGAAGTTCGAATTGCTGAAAATCCCGGCTGCTGCTCCGCCCAGCGCTGGGCAGACGGCGTAGCCCACTGTAGCAATGTGCACGACCATGCGCGGCTTGTAGATCGTCTGGGCGTAGAGCAAGGGATCGGCCATGGCCATCACACCAGCCTTGCTGACGTCCACGAAGCCGAGAGTTTTGCCATTGAGGAGGGACACCACGTCGCCAGGCTTGGCCGCCATTCCGGAGGGCATGTTCTCGTACAGCGGCAGCAGTGCCGTTATGTTTAGGGGCAGCGATAGCGCAGCGGCGGCTCGGATGACGCCCACGCAGGCGGCTGCACCGGACATGCAGCCGCGGTACATGGACAAGCAGTCCTTGGGACGGAGGCAGAGGCCTCCGCTGTTGAATGTGATGCCCTTGCCCAGCAGGAGGATGGGCTTGTCCTCGGGTGCGGTGCCGCAGTAGGCGATTTCCAAGGTGATCGGCGGCCCGCAGCTGCCCTTGGCCACCATCAAGAAGCTGTTCAAGCTCTTGGACTCGATCCATGCTGCGTACCTCCACGGATACCCCGCAGGGGCACAGGGCATCCACCGTTGACTGGGCGAAGATTGTGGGCGTCATCTGATTGGCCGGCGTATCGGCCAGGCGACGGGCCAGGTTCTGCGATTCGGCCTTGAACAGGCCCCGCATCCAGGCATCCGAGTCGGGAGAGTCGTACAGCTCCAGTTTGGGAATGAGTGTGCGGTCCCGACGGCGCTTGTTGGTGTTGTAGCGCCAGACGGCCAAGGCGCTCCCCTCGGCCGCCTGCTCCGCATACTCCATCGACTTCACGAAGACATCTGTGCAGCCCTGCAGTTGAAGGGAACGAGCCCCCACGCCGGCAGCGACGCGAGCGTTCTCCATTCCCTCGTCGGTCATCTCCAGGTCGTTGAAGCCGGCCCCCTCCTGTCCCACGCCGACCACGGCCACCGCACGGAACTCCGCATCCACGTTCATGAAGACACGGCCTTTTCCCAGCTGGCCACTCAGGCCCGTCTCGCGTATGAGATCAGTGATCTTACCCTGGACGCGATCGTCAAACTTCTCGCCGGATGGTGTCATCTTGGGCTGGCGGTCGACCTCCTTGGCGTACACGCCCACCACAACGCCTTTGATCACCGAGTCACATTTCTCGGCGTAGTGCCGTCGCTGTTCCACATCTCTGCGTCTGGCCAGTTCCAGATAAATTTTGCTTTTTTTCCGAATAAAAAAACTGTAAATCTAAAAAATAGAGAGAATAGATGTGCTTCCAACAGCTGATTCGAAATGAATGAGATATCCCAAGGCTCAAACTCTGGCAGGGAAGCATTGCCTGCTGAGATTCGAGGAATTTATGAATTTCCGAACAAAACGAAGAATAGGTCTCAAATCGAGGGAAGTATTCCACAGACAAACATTTATATTTCGCGTAATCAAAAGAAACAAAAGATTTATCCCTCATCGGAATCGGATTGATTTGTCGGCTTGAGGCTGCCAAAGACCTTGGCCGGTATGGCCTTTTGTTCGAAGCGCAGTTTCTTCATGATGAGGCCCTCGTCATCGGTTTTGGTTGTGGCCTGGCCTGCCTCGGCCTGGTCTCCACTCGGCTGCTGCGGGTCCTCCTCCTCATCGTCGTCGTCATCCTCCCTGTCGCCAATATCAATCTCATCCGGATTGACGACTGTATTTTCCTTGCCCTTGGCCCCGCCCTGGGTCTCGTAGCCTTCTCGTAGATCTCCCTGGTGCGTGGCAGGCCGTAGATCTCGGCGGCCTTCTTCACGAATATGTTGTACATGTCGAACATCTCCTCTTCCTTAACGGCGGACGTGGCGCGATCGTACACGGACATGGCATGCCGGTCCAGACCGTGCTCCTCCTCCAGCTTCGCGTAGAGCAGGTAAAAGTACTTGGCATGCTGAGCAGGACACTGATCCGGGCACTGTTCGAAGAGGTCGCGGGCCCGCTCCAGCTTTGTGCCCCCGTAGCGCGCGAGGAACTTGCTTAGATACGAGTTCCAGATGTCGTACACATTCGGCCACTTAAACAGGGCAATGCCCTTCTCGTAGGCCCGATAGGCCTCCTCTAAGTAGTTGTGCTCTTCGAGGAACATGCCATAGTTGATGATCACCTGCGGCGTGCAGATCTTCAGGTCGATGATGCGCTCGTAGACGGCCTTGCAGGTCTTGAAGGTGCCAAAGGACTCCTTCAGATCGGCGTACATGGACCACACCTTCAGGGATCTGTGGAGGCGCGACTGCACTGTCTCCGAGTCGTCGTGATACGCCACCTTCCGCTTGGGCATGGCCGTGGCACGTTGCATCAGCTTGAGGGCTGCCTCGAACTGCTGCTGGCGCAGCTCCATCTCCGCCCACTTGCACCACCCGGCGGCCAGATCCTCCACCTTGACGTACTCCACCGCGGTGCCCCGCTCGAAGACCACGCGGGCGTACTCCACCTCGGTGCCCCGCTCGAAGACCACTCGGGCGTCCTCCACCTGGCCATTGGACTCGTAGAACTTGGCAAACTCCACCCAGAGGGTGTGCAGCTTTCCCACCGCCAGCTTGGGCTGGACTGTCTGCACGGCCTCGGTGTAGGTGTTGATGATCTCCGTGGGCTTGTCCTCGTACAGGTTGACCCGCTTGTGCCACTCGTGAACGTTGTGCGGATTCTGGCGCAGCAGGACACTGCTCAGCAGCAGCAGACGCCTCTCCATGAGGTATTCTAAGCGCGACAGGCGCAGCTCCACATCGATGTCGTCCTGCTCGGTGGCCTCCTCGTTCTTGGCCACCTCCTCTATGCGCTTGTTCAACGACAGCTCCTCGAACTGCGCAAAGCTGGCCTCGCAAAAGGGCTCTGCTGCCCCAACAAAGGCCAAAAGACCGTGGACCAGGGCGGACAAGGGGACAATAGAAGCCAAAAGATTGACAGAGGTGAGTAAATTCCGTAAATGTATATAAACGATATTGCGGTTCACATTTTGCACTTTCGCTCAATTAACTCAACTAATTGACATTTGAAAATACATGCGGTGAAAGGAAGTACATATGTACACATGTATGTACATGTGGGTCCGTAAAGGACAACAGCAGGAGATAATTATAAGTGCAGGAATTTTAATTCAACCTTCAACCTCAGCCTTTGCATGGCTCTGGAGCTCGAAAGTGATTTACAAAAGAAGCACTTTAGTCGGAAACATAAACATTCATTCCCCACCTCTTCACAGCACTTGACCAGAAACAACAGCAACAACAAAAATCACAATTATAAAGGGAGTCAGGGCGAGGCATACACTGTCAAAAAACAATATACGAGAATAAATAATTAAACCCATTTTTATATACGTTTCTCCCGATATTATTCTCTAAATTGAAAGAAAACAACAGGTATATATTTTCATTAGCTTTGAACTGAAAACCTTTTAAGATAAGCCGAAGTTGACTTTTTCGGTATTTTTCGTTATTTTTATAGTCCTGTTTGCCTTTAGTATTTTCTCCTATAAGAAAGATGATTCTTGGTAAAAGTTTGTCCCCTTATTTGCCTCCATACTAAACATAAAGCTAACAAAATACTATCGATCTATTTTGTTTTATATCTTTTTAGTTCATCGCCTATAATCGTACAGCAAAGAAAAACATAAACAACATTTTCTTACCTTCTTCCTGGTTCTTCCACTTTTGCTGCATTCTCTCTTTCTGTTCTTTCCTTGCCGTTTCCATTCTGTCGTTATATTCACACACAAACACACACAAAAGCACTATTATAACGAGGGGGAACGTTGTGAGTTGCTGAGGAGACCGCAACTCTACGGTTATACCCGATACTAAGTCAGTATGGCTCTCCTCCGGCAGACGTCGCTAATTTGAACGACACGACAAAGAGTGCGTGCGAAAGAGACAGAAAATCAGTCTGAGCGTGACGTCGGGAGCTGCGTAGCCACTGCAAATTGATTTCTTGCTTTTGGCTACAAAAATGATCCGATCTGATCCAGATTCAGCAATCTGATGGATATGGTCATTATCTATGATTCTGCGATTTTAGTTTTCTCGAATATGCAATATTGTGGATGCAACAGATTTTCGTCCTTTGTGGTGGCGGAAGGGGGTGGGGCGAAATTCTGAGATATACGTTTTATAGTGAGATCTAACAGAAGTGCGGATACCAATTTGGTTACTCTAGCCTTAATAGTTTCTGAGATTTGTGGATGCCCCATATTTTCGCCCTTTGCGGGGGCGGAAGGGGGTGTGGCGAAATTTGGACACGAAACGGTCAAGGTCCGATATCACAGGAGTATGGATACCAAATTTGGTTGCTCTGGCTCTTATAGGTAATGAGATCCTTGAACTCATATTTTGCAATTGACAAAACCGACCATGAAACCTGTGTGTTAGAGAGAGACAGAGCGAGAAAGAATGAAATTGTTTTCTAGATTCTGGCTATAATAATTATACGATATGGTTGAGATTTTACACTCTAGAACATATAGTCATCCTCTACGATTCTGCGTTTTTGGTTTTCTCGTATCGTCGAAATTGTGGATGCCACAGATTTTCGCCCTTTGTGGGGGCGGAAGTGGGCGGGGCAAAGTTTTGAAATTTTCTTGTAGCAGTGACATATCACAGAAGTCTGGATCTAAAACATCGTTGCTCTAGCTCTTATTATCTTTGAGCACTAGGCGCTGAAGGGGACGGACAGACGGACGGACGGACAGACGGACAGACGGACAGACGGACAGACGGACGGACGGACAGACAGACATGACTCAATCGACTCGGCTATTGATGCTGATCAAGAATATATATACTTTATGGGGTCGGAAACGATTCCTTCTGGACGTTACACACATCCACTTTTACCACAAATCTAATATACCCCAATTCTGATTTTGAGTATCGGGTATAAAAATCACAATTATAAAGGGAGTCAGGGCGAGGCATACACTGTCAAAAAAAACAATATACGAGAATAAATAATTAAACCCATTTTCATATACGTTTCTCCCGATATTATTCTCTAAATTGAAAGAAAACAACAGGCATATATTTTCATTAGCTTTGAACTGAAAACCTTTTAAGATAAGCCGAAGTTGACTTTTTCGGTATTTTTCGTTATTTTTATAGTCCTGTTTGCCTTAAGTATTTTCAACTATAAGAAAGATGATTCTTGGTAAAAGTTTGTCCCCTTATTTGCCTCCATACTAAACATAAAGCTAACAAAATACTATCGATCTATTTTGTTTTATATCTTTTTAGTTCATCGCCTATAATCGTACAGCAAAGAAAAACATAAACAACATTTTCTTACCTTCTTCCTGGTTCTTCCACTTTTGCTGCATTCTCTCTTACTGTTCTTTCCTTGCCGTTTCCATTCTGTCGTTATATTCACACACAAACACACACAAAAGCACTATTAAAAAAAAAAAAAACAGAAACACAAATGAATTTTATAATTTATTCATATTTTTCTTTCCGCGATCGGCTCTTTTTGTGCGCGAATAATCCACTAATTTTTCCCGCAAGACGCACTTAGCACCAAAGACGCTCAGCTACAACGGTACAACAAATGAAACGAGAAGGCAGCAATTTTTGGTCGAATAACAACAGATCACCAAAAAAAAACGGGACACGTTGACATACGTATATACATATGTAAATATATGTAATTCTTTCCGGCCATTGATTGTATTTATAATCCTATTAAATTATTGGTTTAAGTTAGTGGAAGGCGCGGCTAAGAGGCAACGGTACAGCAACTGGAATTTCCAAGCAACTCCACTCAACGAAAAGAAGGCGAGCGAAAGAGAATTACATAGAAGATCACGCGATGCGTCGCTCCCAATGCGAAAACCGAACGCATCGCTGTATGCGTGTGCATGTGTGTGCAGTTGCGGTTTTTGGCTGTGCATGTGAGAGCTCTATGTAAAGCCTCTGTAAGCAATAGCAACGCAATAATGAGCATAAGTATAGATGCTTGAGCGTAGAAGTGAAATGATGAACAGAAGAGAGGAAAAGTAAAATAAGCGGCTAATTTCTCCACCATTTGTATTGCAAAAATGTTTTTCGAGGTTTTTAACGAGCCCGATTTGTAAAGACCTCACCTAGGCCAGATTTGCCCTATATTGTGCACCTCTTGGCAATTTGCGTGAAAATGTTGGGGGGTGTGGGGGTACTTCAATCAACAACAAATTTGGAACGCGGAACATTAACAAAGGAATTGTGTAACGAACATAATCAGATTACTTGCCGTCGGGGCAAGCCATCTGAAACAGAAACTGAACGATGGTGCGAGTGGGACGGCCAGTCATGCGGTCCTTCAGCAAATATGGCAGCGGATTGTAGCGCGTGAGCATGCCCACGTTGCGGATGTCCAGGTGGGCCCAGTCGACGCACGGCACCAGCTCGTGCAGAACGGCGGCAGCGATGCAGCTGACACCATGTCAAAGGGGTCGTTCGGCATGATCAGCTCCTTGAAGTAGCGCCACAGGGGCAGACGCCAAACGCGATCCCCCGTAAGGGCACCGGCCTTCTCGAACTGCTTGTAGACGAAGTTCGAATTGCTGAAAATTCCGGCTGCTGCTCCGCCCAGCGCTGGGCAGACGGCGTAGCCCACTGTAGCAATGTCCACGACCATGCGCGGCTTGTAGCTCGTCTGGGCGTAGAGCAAGGGATCGGCCATGGCCATCACACCAGCCTTCCTGACGTCCACGAAGCCGAGAGTTTTGCCATTGAGGAGGGACACCACGTCGCCAGGCTTGGCAGCCATTCCGGAGGGCATGTTCTCGTACAGCGGCAGCAGTGCCGTTATGTTTAGGGGCAGCGATAGCGCGGCGGCGGCTCGGATGACGCCCACGCAGGTGGCTGCCCCGGACATGCAGCCGCGGTACATGGACAAGCAGTCCTTGGGACGGAGGCAGAGGCCCCCGCTGTTGAATGTGATGCCGTTGCCCAGCAGGAGGATGGGCTTGTCCTCGGGTGCGGTGCCGCAGTAGGCGATTTCCAAGATGATCGGCGGCTCGCAGCTGCCCTTGGCCACCATCAAGAAGCTGTTCAAGCTCTTGGACTCGATCCAGTCCATGCTGCGTACCTCCACGGATACCCCGCAGGGCACAGGGCATCCACCGTTGACTGGGCGAAGATTGTGGGCGTCATCTGATTGGCCGGCGTATCGGCCAGGCGACGGGCCAGGTTCTGCGATTCGGCCTTGAACAGGCCCCTCATCCAGGCATCCGAGTCGGGAGAGTCATACAGCTCCAGTTTGGGAATGAGTGTGCGGTCCCGACAGCGCTTGTTGGTGTTGTAGCGCCAGACGGCCAAGGCGCTCCCCTCGGCCGCCTGCTCCGCATACTCCATCGACTCCACGAAGACATCTGTGCAGCCCTGCAGTTGAAGGGAACGAGCCCCCACGCCGGCAGCGACGCGAGCGTTCTCCATTCCCTCGTCGATCATCTCCAGGTCGTTGAAGCCGGCCCCCTCCTGTCCCACGCCGACCACGGCCACCGCACGGAACTCCGCATCCACGTTCATGAAGACACGGCCTTTTCCCAGCTGGCCACTCAGGCCCGTCTCGCGTATGAGATCAGTGATCTTACCCTGGACGCGATCGTCAAACTTCTCGCCATCTTGGGCTGGCGGTCGCCCTCCTTAGCGTACACACCCACCACAACGCCTTTGATCACCGAGTCACATTTCTCGGCGTAGTGCCGTCGCTGTTCCACATCTCTGCGTCTGGTCAGGAATGTGTGCTGGACACGCCTGCACAGGGCGTGCATCAAGCGTACAGACTTCTCTTATTTTTCAGACAGTTCCAGACAAATTTTACTTTTTTTTCCGAATAAAAAAACTGTAAATCTAAAAAATAGACAGAATAGATGTGCTTCCAACAGCTAATTCGAAAGGAATGAGATATCCCAAGGCTCAAACTCTGGCAGGGAAACATTGCCAACGCCTGCTGAGATTCGAGGAATTTATGAATTTCCGAACAAAACGAAGAATAGGTCTCCGAAGAATAGGTCTCAAATCGAGGGAAGTACTCCACAGACATACATTTATATTTCGCGTAATCAAAAGAAACAAAAGATTTATCCCTCATCGGAATCGGATTGATTTGTCGGCTTGAGGCTGCCAAAGACCTTGGCCGGTATGGCCTTTTGTTCGAAGCGCAGTTTCTTCATGATGAGGCCCTCGTCATCGGTTTTGGTTGTGGCCTGGCCTGCCTCGGCCTGGTCTCCACTCGGCTGCTGCGGGTCCTCCTCCTCATCGTCGTCGTCGTCCTCGCTGTCGCCAATATAAATCTCATCCGGATTGACGACTGCATTGTCCTTGCCCTTGGCACCCCTGGGTCTCGCCGCGCACAAACATTATATTGGAGGCAGCCTTCTCGGCGGGCTTCTGCTTGGCCTCGGCCGCCGCCTGGCGGGCCTTCTCCTCGAGCAGCCGCATGGCATTCGGTCCGGAGCCAGCACCAGCATCGGCAGCCACACCATTCGTGTTCATGTTGACAAACTGGGCAGCCATCATGTTGACCTGAGTGTTGTAGGTGGCCTGAATGGAACGCTTGATCCGCAGCACTTTACGCATCGTATCCTCGTTGCCATGACGCACCTCGAACTCCTTCCAGGTCTGCCAGAAGTCCGCCGTGATGCGGGGATCGCACACCTGTTGGGACAAAGCAGAAGAGAGCTTAGAATATTGACGATCCAACGGTTAAATGTCGACTCACCTGTGAGCAATGGGCGTAGATGGCCCTGGCTCGATCCACCTCGCCCAGCTTCGTATCCAGCTCGGCGAATTTGACGCACATGTGGCGCATATGCTGCTCAGGCAGAGCCTCGATGGCCTTCTCGTAGATCTCCCTGGTGCGTGCCAGGCCGTAGATCTCGGCGGCATTCATCACGAATATGTTGTACATGTCGAACATCTCCTCTTCCTTGACGGCGGACGTGGCGCGATCGTAGACGGACATGGCATGCCGGGCCAGGCCGTGCTCCTCCTCCAGCTTCGCGTAGAGCAGGTAGAAGTACTTGGCATGCTCAGCGGAACACTGATCCATGCACTTTTCAAAGAGGTCGCGCGCCCGCTCCAGCTTTGTGCCCCCGTAGCGCGCGAGGAACTTGCTTAGATACGAGTTCCAGATGTCGTACACATTCGGCCACTTAAACAGGGCAATGCCCTTCTCGTAGGCGCGATAGGCCTCCTCTAAGTAGTTGTGCTCTTCGAGGAACATGCCATAGTTGATGATCACCTGCGGCGTGCAGATCTTCAGGTCGATGATGCGCTCGTAGACGGCCTTGCAGGTCTTGAAGGTGCCAAGGGACTCCTCCAGAACGGCGTACATGGACCACACCTTCAGGGATCTGTGCAGGCGCGACTGCACTGTCTCCGAGTCGTCGTGATACGCCAGCTTCCGCTTGGGCATGGCCGTGGCACGTTGCATCACCTTGAGGACTGCCTCGAACTGCTGCTGACGCAGCTCCATCTCCGCCCACTCGCACCACACGGCGGCCAGATCCTCCACCTTGACGTACTCCACCTCGGTGCCCCGCTCGAAGACCACGCGGGCGTCCTCCACCTGGCCATTGGACTCGTAGAACTTGGCAAACTCCACCCAGAGGGTGTGCAGCTTTACCACCGCCAGCTTGGGCTGGACTGTCTGCACGGCCTCGGTGTAGGTGTTGATGATCTCCGTGGGCTTGTCCTCGTACAGGTTGACCCGCTTGTGCCACTCGTGAACGTTGTGCGGATTCTGGCGCAGCAGGACACTGTTCAGCAGCAGCAGACACCTCTCCATGAGGTATTCGAAGCGCGACAGGCGCAGCTCCACATCGATGTCGTCCTCCTCGGTGGCCCCCTCGTCCTTGGCCACCTCCTCCATGCGCTTGTTCAACGACAGCTCCTCGAACTGCGCAAAGCTGGCCTCGCAAAATGGCTCTGCTGCCCCAACAAAGGTCAAAAGACCGTGGACCAGGGGGGGCAAGGAGACAATAGAAGCCAAAAGATTGACAGAGGCGAGTGAATTCCGTAAATGTATCTAAACGATATTGCGGTTCACATTTTGCACTTTCGCACAATTAACTCAACTAATTGACATTTGAAAATACATGCGGTGAAAGGAAGTACATATGTAAATTAAATAACTGCGGAGCGGATTGGGGTTTTTAAAAGGTTTTATTTTACTTCTAACTTCACTGATATAGATTTAAGTAGAGGGTCACAAAGGATTCCGGGCAAAGGATTTGCGCGATTTTAATTTTTAGCTCGACTTTGCGGTGTCGCTTCTGGATCAAGACTGACTTGAACTTTCTGATCTTTGCATCGTTGATCCCTTTCGGGAATAGTTTTTCTATAAACATTTCAATTGATTTCGCCATCCCGAGTATTGGATTTCGTCATCCAAAGAGAGAACTGTAAGATGCCTAAAGTGCAGGATCTGCAGAAAGCCGGGAGTGAGATTGTTTATGAGAAGCCGGGTGTGGGCAAACATTGGTTTTCCATTTAGGCGAGTGTCAAAGATTGGGATTGCGGCGGGAGCCCTTGAGATTGTACATCTTAGAAATCAATTAGGCGGAGGCCCAAGATTGAAATTGTTTTCGTTTTGGAAAGCCAAAGATTGTTTACAACTCGTATAAGAGCTCAATAGAATTGGGTATGTTAACTCCCCCCATTCTTAAATGTTTCGTCCCGATACATTTTGAAGTTCTGATAGAGCTCTAATTTCTTCTGACAGTATTTGAATGTTGCTTTCCACTATTTCTTCTGACGGTATTCTTATTGATTTAATAAGTACAAATTTGGTTAATTTATAGCCGAAGTAAAATAACATTATCAATATCAAAATGATTAAGATAATGTTGTTAATGGTAAGGCCGTATTACCTAATGTTATAAGGGGATTTAAAATATTAACATTATCAAAAGAAAATTGCTTATCATTCGATTGTATATAATCAACTAATTCATTATCGCTATATCTATGATGCGATATATATCTTAGAATTTTACCCTTATCATTTATGTGGGTTATATTATTTATTACAATTGTGTTGTTGAATATAAGGAGATACGATCCTAACAAAGTAGTATTGTCTACGATATTTTTGCCTGAAACTAATATGGCACCATCCTGAATGATGTCTTTTTCTTTGTTTTTTTCCCTTTTTTTAGTGCAGTTGGCTTTAAAGCCATTAAGTAAATTGGTGAAACAGGTCTTCTTTAAATTTATTTGTGCGTAATTGTTAAAAGTTTCACTTTTAAAATTATTCATTAAATAGTATTTCTCCTTACATTCACAAACTTTTTCACTTATAACTAACATTCCATCATTTTATGAGATGGCTCTTGCATGGTAAAACTTGCAAATATCTTTAATTTGAGGATATTTTATGTAAATGATTATTAAATCAGCATTTCGAATTATTTTAACCGTTGCAATGTCCAGCAGATCAGACAGTTCAACAGGATGTTTTTCATGCTTATAAATGTCCTCTATTTCGTTTTTATTTAAAATTTTTGTATTGAAAATGTTTACTTTTAAGAGGGTTATGGTATCAACTAAATTTAGTAGGTCAAAAGTTATTAATTTTAAACGATGCTTTCTCAGTATCGTTTCTTCATTGAAGATGACATTTTTTAATGAATTTGATAGCAATTCAATTTCTTGGAAAAATTTGGAAATTATTACAAATTGTTTATTATTATTTTCAGTTAATTCATTTACTTTATTTTGTATTTTCAAAAAGTCGTCATGATCATATTTAATATTTGATGTTATCTTTATGTATAATTCTGTTTCTATTGTTGATTATAATTTTATTCGGTCGATTTTCCTTCACTACCTGCTTTTTGTATCGGGATTGAAGTTTATTTCTTTCCCAGAATTTCTTTTCATAAACTACTTCTCCTATTTTGCAATCTTTTTCTCTTCTATCTTTGTTATGTAGTTTAAGCATTTTGGTCTGAGCTTCCTTAAGTAATATTGGATTATGCTTGTGTTCTATTTTGTTATACAATATGTCATATGGCATTTGATTGGTCGTTGAATGTATCGTCAGGTTATATTTCAGTGCCGCCCTTATTATTATTTCTGAATAATCTGTTAGATTTAGTTCATCCTTGATGCACCGCGCTATTTCTGTTAGTGTGGAATGTACCCTTTCTACCTGACCATTTGAGGTGCTGTGTCTGGGATCAGCATAATAAATAGTTAAGTTACTTCTTTGTATGAATGATCTAAATTGTGCTGAAGTAAAGCTTGGTTCGTTGTCAGTCATTAAAGATGTTGCTAACGGAAAGTGTTGCAAAATTTCCATTACCTTATTTTCAATGTTTAATTTACTTTGAATTTCCTTGACCACCAAGTATTTGGAATAAGAATCTATACAAGTTATGAATGTTAGGTTTTGGGCATAGTGGTCTATCTAGTCTAGTGGTCTAAGTGTAATTGATCTCCTTCTTTTGCTGGAATGGGAGCTTCCCCAATTGGAATTTTTAAAGGGTGTCTGTGATATTTGTTTTTGTTACAGATCTCACAATTTTGTATATATTCTTTTAATTTTTTGTGCAGGTTTGGCCAATAATACAGCTTAGTTATTTGTTTGTAATTTTCGTCTAGTCCTCTATGGGCTCTGCAATGTGTTTCTTCTATAATTATAGCTTTATCTTCTGAATTTACTACATCTTGGAGGAACTTTCTCGTGAAGAGAAATTTATTTATGAAGTTTTCCTTTAGCTTATTTTGGATAAGGTATAAATCTTCTAAAGTGCACTGTATTCCTGTGGTTAAGTGAGGCTGAATAAATTCTTTTAAAATGATTAGCAGATTGTCTACCGTATCAAATTCAATAATATGTCGGGTATTTTCATAAACTCTTACTAACTCATGAACTGTGAATCTCCCTTGCGCTAATAGTAGCTGCTGTTTAAATTGGTTTAGAGGCTTGCTAGTCTCTTGAATGACGTTTTCAAAACTACTCTCTGCTGAATGCTGAGTATTTATGTCTGATTCTGATTCTGTCTGGTCGACATCACTATCTGTCATATGATTTATTTTAATCCGAGATAAAGCGTCCGCTACTACGTTAGTTGAGCCTGGCTTATAAATGATTTTTGGTGTGAAACTTTCTATGAAGTAATACCAACGTTTCATTTCAACATTTGGATTTTTTTTGCGACATTGCAAGGGACAAAGGTTGGTGATCTGTAGGTATTTCAATTCCACTCACTCCGTATAAATAATTTCGCTAATTTTTTAATGCCCATACAATAGCTAATAATTCCTTTTTATTAGTAGCATATAATTGCTTGGTTTTACTTAAAGTTTTAGAAATAAATGTTATGGGATTCCCATCTTGCGACAAAACTGCACCTATTGCTATGTCCGATGCATCTGTGGTTAATGTGAATTTTTTATTGTAATCTGGTTGTACTAATTCAATATGTGCTATTAAACTGTCCTTTAAATTATTAAATGCTCCCATTGCTGGTTCATCCAGCTGTATTAATGTTTTCTTGGATGCCCTTCGTGAAACTTTCCCATTTACTCCACTCAGATATTTTGTTAATGGTTTGGCAATTGTAGCATAATTTCGGACAAATTTTCTGTAATACCCTGTTAGTCCTAAGAAGCTACGTAGCTCTCCGATATTTTTAGGAATTGGATAGTTTTGTATTGTGGAGATTTTGTCTGGATCTGTTTTAATGATATTTTGGGAAACAATGTATCCCAGAAATTTTCCAATTGAAAGAATTTAGACTTTTCTAGGGAAATTTTCATGTTAGCGTTTTGCAATATCTGTATTATATGAATTAGATCTTTATAATGTTGTTTTATAGTTTTTGAAAATATTATTGTATCGTCCATATAGACGTGACAAGTTTTCCCAACTTGTTCTCTAAGTATATCGTCCATTGCCCTTTGGAAAATTCTGGGAGCGTTCGTCAATCCCATAGGCATTCTTAGAAATTCATATTTGCCGTTATTTATGGAAAAAGATGTTTTTTCAATATCTGATTCCCTCATTAAAATCTGATAGAAACCTGACTCTAAATCAATGGCCGAGAAATACTTTGCCTTCCCTAAATTGGCAAGGATTACTGAAGGATCTTGCATAGGGTATCTATCCGGTATGCTGTTTTCATTAAGTTTCTTAAAGTCTATTACTAATCTATATTTAGGAGTTCCGTCCTCATTTACTCCCTTCTTTGGTACTACTATTACCGGTGAATTATATGGGCTTTTACTAGGTCTGATTATACCTTCATCTAACATTTTACTTATTTCGTTATTAACGAAATCGTTAACCGAATAAGCGTATGGATACTGCTTGCCATATACCGGTCTATCATGTTGAGTGTTAATCTCTCCTTTTATATCCGTTCTGAACGGTAACTGTAAGTTTATATTGGCATGGTCTTCTTCGATGATATATACCATTTTCTCTCTGAGATTTTCTAAATTGTCCTCTTTGTAGGTTATTGTGTTATACAATTTCATTTTTTTCAATTCAGAATTTGCATAATTTTGAATGTCGGATATTTATACGACGGCGCGTTCAGGATTTTTGCATCCCAAACTTTTAAATTGTTCATTGTCGGATAATTCAACGACGGCGTGTTCAGGATTCTTTAATCCCAAAATATTCGAACTTTTAGTGTCGGATAATTCTACGACGGCGTGCTCAGGATATTTTAATCCCAAACTATTAAAACTTTGGATGTCGGATAATTCAACGACGGCGGGTTCAGGATATTTGAATCCCAAACTATTGACGGATAATTCTTCGTCGGCGTGCTCAGGATTTTTTGATCCCAAGCTATATAAACTTCCTTCTACCTATACTGAATCACTTTTCATTTCTTTATCTTCTTCAAAATATTTTTTTATTATATATTCCTTCAACGGAAAGGATGGTTTTTCCTTCTATAAAGGTTAATTTGTTTAAAGAAAGGACCTCGTCATATATTAGTTTCTCCTCATTGTCTTTATAACTTAAAGTCCCCTTTCCTGTATCAAAACCAGCTCCGATTTTCTTTAATAGGTTAAATCCTATTAGTAAATCTGCCTCCATTCCATCTATTTCAAAAAAACTCTTGTTTTGTGTTGAAAATAGTTATATTATGGAAATATTTAATTATTGAAAACCCATTCACTGTAGCAACTTTCTTATAAATTGATAATTCTTTTTATTTTCGTAAATTCCCTTTTTTATATTTCAGGAAGTTGCTCCCGTATCTATCAAAACTTTTAATTCTCTGTTTATTTTTTTATCCACTCTTTTTAAGTAGGGCAGACCTACTTCGGGGGCTGATCTAAAAAATGGTCCTCCTCAATGTTATTTATCCGCATTGCTTTATTAGCCGGTTGTTCCGACATTTCGTTTGGCTTTCGTTTCTGCGCCTGATTTTCGTTAGACTGATAATTCGGTACTACGTTTGCCCTAAAATGCTGAGCTTGGTTATAATTGTTATTATTTCTCCTATAATAACCGTTAGTATTCTCCCGATAATTTCTATTATTATTATTTCCCCTGAATTGATTGCTGTTCTGTCGGTTCTTGATTTGTATCGATTCGTCTACATCCATTGGTTCTGGGGCCTGCTTTTGTTGTCTATTACCCAAGAAATAGGGTTGTCCCCATGACATGTTATTCCTCTGAAGATCCCTTTTTTGGTCGAATGGTGAACTATTAGTCCTTGGTTGTCGTTGGTTGAATCTTAATGTATTGTAGTTATTATTCCCTGAATTTCTGGGGCCACTGAATTGGTAGGCAAATTGGGCCCGAATGTTATTTGATTGCAATTCCTGTACCTTTGCCAAGGCATTCGGTAAATCTGGGGGATTCAATGAAAATAGGTTTCCAGCTTATCCGCCGTTTAGGCCAGTGACAAAAATGCGTACGGCATTGTCTCTAATTTTCTTATTTGATTCTTTCGTGATTTCACTGTCCTTTCCGTGAGTCATTATTGTCTTATTTATTAACAAGGTCATTTTCTTGTTAACCTCGTTATAGAAATCTATTATTGAAAGGTTCCCTTGTCGGAGAACGCTTAACTCCTGTTCTATTATGTAAATTGGTATCTTGTCACTGTAAACAAAGTCAAGTCGTGAAAGTATGGCATCAAAATTTAAAACTGTCCCGTGGTTGGTTAGTGCGTCATGTGCTGGTCCTGTTATTTTGTTTCTCAAAATTGTTAAGGCAATATAATATTGCTTACTTCCTTTCTTATATAACTTCACTGCAGTTTCTGCAGCTTCCCTCCATCCTACGTATTGGTTTAATCCACCATTGAAAATTGGTAGGGATTCTATTACCTTTAATGTGGTGTCATCTTTTATTGTCTCGTCTATTGTTTCTGCCTGATAATCTGACACCTGATCGGATTTAGTTTCTATTTGTTGTTTTAAATTTACAATTTGCTCCTGTACTTGTGAAATTTGAAGTGCTATCAATTGTTTGACCAGATCTGCAGTGAGATCGGTCCTTGTTTGTGAGTTAATCATTTTTAGTTTTTCAAAATCTAAAGTTAGTTGATCCACCTTAAATTTTTCTTATATGTTTGTTTTTATAATCTAATATAACCTAATTGAACTTATATATTTATTAATACAGTTTTTGCTCACGAACTATCCGGTAGGGGTCGTCCTTCTTAGTTTGGCTGACAGATCTTCGAACGGGTCTTCCTTCTTGATTTGGCTGACAGGTCTTCGAACGGGTCTTCCTTCTTAAATTTCTTTGTTTAACTGGGTCTTCTGGCGGTCTTCCTTCTTTGGTTTAGCTGATAGCTTCACTTTCTTTGTGTTTTGAATTGGTTGGTTTTGTTTAAAAACTTTGGTTTTTTTTTTGGTTTTTTTGTATTTTTGAATTGTCTTGATTAGCTTTTGTATTTATTTGTATTTTGTATTGTATTTGTATTGTATATTGTATTTATTTTTGCACACCCTAAGCTCCGGTTTGTTTCCTTTTTATCTCACTTTTTCTTATCTTATATCTCACAGTCACTCCGCGTTTTTATATCTGAAGGATTTATTCCATTAATTAATTGTCCTTCGGGTTTCGGCACGACGCAACACTTTTATTATTCGGTGCTTTTTATACAACGTCGCCCCACGTTGGGCGCCAATTAAATAACTGCGGTAGAGGATTGTGTTTTTAAAAAGTTTTTATTTTACTTCTAACTTCACTGATATAGATTTAAGTAGAGGGTCACAAAGGATTCCGGGCAAAGGATTTGCGCGATTTTAATTTTTAGCTCGACTTTGCGGTGTCGCTTCTGGATCAAGACTGACTTGAACTTTCTGATCTTTGCATCGTTGATCCCTTTCGGGAATAGTTTTTCTATAAACATTTCAATTGATTTCGCCATCCCGAGTATTGGATTTCGTCATCCAAAGAGAGAACTGTAAGATGCCTAAAGTGCAGGATCTGCAGAAAGCCGGGAGTGAGATTGTTTATGAGAAGCCGGGTGTGGGCAAACATTGGTTTTCCATTTAGGCGAGTGTCAAAGATTGGGATTGCGGCGGGAGCCCTTGAGATTGTACATCTTAGAAATCAATTAGGCGGAGGCCCAAGATTGAAATTGTTTTCGTTTTGGAAAGCCAAAGATTGTTTACAACTCGTATAAGAGCTCAATAGAATTGGGTACGTTAACTTGTACACATGTATGTACATGTGGGTCCGTAAAGGACAACAGCAGGAGATAATTATAAGTGCAGGAATTTTAATTCAACCTTCAACCTCAGCCTTTGCATGGCTCTGGTGCTCGAAAGTGATTTACAAAAGAAGCACTTTAGTCGGAAACATAAACATTCATTCCCCACCTCTTCACAGCACTTAACCAGAAACAACAGCAACAACAAAAATCACAATTATAAAGGGAGTCAGGGCGAGGCATACACTGTCAAAAAAACAATATACGAGAATAAATAATTAAACCCATTTTCATATACGTTTCTCCCGATATTATTCTCTAAATTGAAAGAAAACAACAGGTATAAATTTTCATTAGCTTTGAACTGAAAACCCTTTAAGATAAGCCGAAGTTGACTTTTTCGGTATTTTTCGTTATTTTTATAGTCCTGTTTGCCTTTAGTATGTTCTCCTATAAGAAAGATGATTCTTGGTAAAAGTTTATCCCCTTATGTAAAGCGCCCTGTAGCTTTGGGGGAATTCACTCGGGGAATAGGATAGCTTCTCGGCAGACCAAAATTCAGGTACATCTGTGCGTCCTACCCGCACTGGGGGTGGAAGAAAAAGAAAAATAAACGCGCCACCTATAGGTCAAGGATCGTATCTGAGGAAAGAGTAATGGAAGTTGACAGTTGAAGGGTCGAGCAGAGAAAGTAGGGTCCGAGTGTCGAGGCAGAATAGCATTCGCTTTTTTTCGTCTTGGACACTGAGCCAACTGGTAGCTTCTAGTGAAGCTCAGGAAGTAGATTCGGAAAAGTGCGCGAGCTTGCTAGAAAGAGAAAGAAAAGCAGTCAGCAAAGAAATTCCACTGCTAAATTGGGGCAGATCCGCGGTCGGAACTTTTGCTACCCCTTAGGTTTGGCACCCCAGCCTCAGTTAAATCTCAAGGCACACCGCTTCAGCATAAATCCACCTGGCAAGGGGAATGAAAAGCAGAGGGGAACCATAAACAAGGGGAACGTAGAGCGCAGCAGAGGCGATAATAATTCGGCTAAGGCTGGCCTACCCGTATCTCAGTTTAATCTCAAGGCAAAAAGAGCACCGCTTCAACATAAATGAACCTGGCAAGGGGAATGCAAAGCAGAGGGGAACCATAAACAAGGGGAAGCTAGAGCGAAGCAGAGACGAGAATAATTCGACCAAAGCTGGCCTAACTAGCTGAAGAAAGAGACAGTTGCCGTTGGGAAGCAGCACGTCGTGTATCGCGAGCAGATCAAAAGAAAACGAAAACTAATTTTCGATCAAACGGAAAGGATGTAAACGGAAGAACCCTTCGTCTCAGTGCCGCAGTGTCATAGAACTCCAGTGGTTGAACCGAAACCGAAAAGCCAGAGCGAGTTAGCGGAAAGGTAGCGGGATCGGCTCAAATTTTCGGTCGAACGCAGAAGGAGAGAGAGTGCGAGTGGAGGGGAAAGGAGAAAAGAATAGGAAGAGGAAGTAGAGCAAATGAGTAAAATAATGAATTTATAATAAGCTAAAGATAAAAAAAAACATACCTATTAATTCCACTACAAAGGGGTAAGGGGGATTTCGTTGTGCTCTCCTAGGGCGAGTGTGAGTGCAAGTGCCAGTTTACACATACAGGTACAACAAAATAATAAATAAATAAAAAAACTCTTGATCCCTCACGAAGATTTATCAGCTGGCATCGAGAAAGCGCTTTCGCCGATGGACCGCAACACAACAAAAGAAACAGTGAGTAAATAAAACCATAAAGCAAAGTCATTTTAATAATCGGTTCTGCCGATGATGACAATTGGCTAAATCACACTTGTTCTATTGGGGAGAAACGAAAAAGAAATGCGGTTACTTTGTAAGTCTGTCGAGCCGCCAATCGAGCGTTTAAGTTTGAGAGAGGGGATCAGCTGCTGGCGCAGCAAGGCCAATCTTTGAGTTTCGAAGAATAAAAATAAAACCAAGTTTAAGCGCAGGGGAGTTAAGTTAAGGGAAATTGAAAATTTTTGGAGAGGGTAAACTAAGTGATAGTAATGTATTTAAATTCTAGCTATTAATGAATAAATTTATAATGTCTCCTTAAACGTTGATCTTGATTCCGATACCCAGCCCCTGTAGTAGCGAGCCCTAAAGAAAAGGGGTCATAAAGAATAGAGGAAGATGGCAGATTATGACCAAGGAAGGGTGGGCGTGGTCCTTCATTACAGCTGAGGACGACTTTTGATCCGTTCGTGTCGCATGCGTGTGCATATGTGTAAGTGAAGTCTAATGGCCAAAAGTTTTGTTTCTCTCCGGTTCTGGAATTGTACTTGTACATGTCGTTAAGTTTCTTGCACGCTCTTTTAATATAAAAACGAGGGGGAACGTTGCGAGTTGCTGCGGAGACCGCAACTCTACATTTATACCCGATACTTAGTCAGTATGGCTCTCCTCCGGCAGACGCCCCTAATATTAAACGACACGACAAAGAGTGCGTGCGAGAGAGACAGAAAATCAGACTGAGCGTGACGTCGGGCGCTGCGTAGCCACTTGTAGTGTACCAGAGTTTAGATATATATATATGTAAACAGATATATAGGCCCTTGATAACAGCAGATGACTATGACTGAACTTAAGGACGGCGTACAAATAGGGTTGGTCGTGTGCACTCTTGCTAGGCTCGGGTCTAGCTCGCCGGATGGTCGGGGTTCTTCCTCACCTAATTGTACTATCGTACTCCACTACATTTAAATAGTGCACTTTACGGGAAACTATAAGTGATTATACAAAAACAAACTAAACTGAAATACTGATAGCGCCGACACGCCAAATAAAAGCCCTACTGAACCATTTCTATTTAGAGAGAACCTAGGTGTTGATTGCCCCTCTCTTCTTTACCCACCTACCATGACAATGCGTTCGAGTTCTTGCATTGTCCCTTGATGAATCCTTTACTAAGATTTACCACATTTTATAAGATCCTGGCACGGATACTCGACAGACCATTTTTATGATTTTAAAGATTCATTTCAATTCAAAACGATTCATATTTTAATATAATGGGAGACTTCAAATTCAATATTCATTACGTTGCAGTTGTAGAAACACAACAATTGACTTAGGTTCTAATTTGTGGGTAATATTTCCTTAATCCTAATTGTCATATAAGTATAGTTATAAATTCATTATTTAAAGCGTGAAAATTATTAGGGTATAGATATATATATATATATAAAAACGAGAGAATAAGAATCTAAATCGTAAACAAAAGCTAGATCAGACTGGGGTGCATTATACACACTGAGCAGACGGGTTTGAATCATTATACGTTGTATGCATATCTACACTTTCAAGCCAATGGCTCTTTTGACCAAACTACTTTTCGCTGTACATAATTACTCACTCCGGCGTTATTGTCTTACGCTGATCGTTGGGCCCAATGATGTTGTAGATGTTGACCGCAGCTGTTTAAAATATGGAAATCATAAATATATAATGCATACAATACAATTACGCTACAAACACCGTCGCATAGTCATCAGCCAGTTGTTTTGGTTTTCATAAATTTAATTGTTATGCTCTATCGCGAAAATTGAACCAAAAAGTAACAAACGAAAGACAATTTAGTGTGCATATGCACATATGTATGTAGATATGTACGCGCGTAACATCAAAGAGGGGTGTTAATAAAGTTTCAGTTACATTACGTTAAACTGCTGGTGTTATGCGTTGGAACTTGATAATGATTTAAATGTAAACTGGACAAAACTCGATCCCGTGCGGCTGCTTTGTAGACTCTTGCCCGCCTGAAGTTGGTTAGAGGTCAACAGGTGCGATGTATATGGTTCCTGGCCGTACTGACGAATCTTCCGCCAAGCCTATATTTAGTTATTTATGACTGAGCAGCACTAAATATTCTTGGCGATTGAGGCTGATCTGGTTCACTTGGATCTTTGGAGATTCCGAACTCGGTGGTAATATAAGATCCAGAAAAGATGAATTATGGTTGGAGTTGGAGAGACCTCGACAACTGTACGCCTAAGCCAGCTCCCAGGGTAGTCTTCTCGACACTATACCGCGATGGGGCAGCTTAGGTACACTTCCCTGCAACATAGGTTATGTCAGCACGTGCACGGCATTAATATGAAAACATACCTTTTTTCCCCAATTATATCTGCACTTAATTCTTCTTATTCACTGACCACTGGACTGTACGGCACTTGTAATTATATGCTTCCAGCATATATATGTGGAAATATATATTTTTTCCGGACAGCACTATATATATATGTGTGCACTGTGTATGTTGCTTGCACTCGGGAATTATCACGTCTTTACAGATCGATCAACTTTCTTCTTTTGTTCGAAGCAGTAATAGACGGTGGACTTAGTAGCCTGTGCAGCAGAGCTTTTGAGCTTTTTACTAACTGTGCAATCGTATGATCTAGAACATTCGAGCAGCATTAGACGATCGTCTAAAGCACAGCATAGCTTAACTGTGCAATCGTACGATTGCCGTCTATGCTTCCCACTGTCCGTCGCTTGCATGTTTGCGTGGGCGTTCGGACTTAAGAGCGGCTAAAGCTTTGATCCAACCTTAAGAGCGGCTAAAGCTTGATCATTTGAAAGATCACCAGGGGGTCTCACGAGACGAAAGAAGATAACCAATTCCCTATATTTTTGTGCTGGCTACTACACCACAGATATTTATACAAGACCTGCTCGACGAATAATTATCTGAAGAACCTGATTGGGAGAGATTATTTCCTGATCTGAATGTCTTTCAGATGATACACGCCGAGATATTTCTTGTTCTCATCGACCAATTCGTAATAGTACGGACTTCGCTTTTTAATTACCTGAGCGGGAATGAACACAGGGGCTAGTTTAGAACTAAACTTTTTTACAGCACTACTTTGTGTGAAATTTCTAGCATATACCAAATCTCCAATCTTTAATTGTGTATCACGGCAGCGTAAATTGTATCTACGGGAATTTTCTTCGTGTGCCTTTTTGACATTCGCTTTAGCCTGTTGCCGGATTAGCTGCAAGGAATCTGGGTTCTCTATTCTAGTATCGTCGTTCAAAAGGTCTAGTTTACGCAAGAGCGCGTAATCCTTCCCATTCAACATCATGTTTTGACCAAATGCTAGAAAATATGGAGAATACCCTGTACTCCTATGTAAGGTAGATCTCAATGAACCACTAATGGCATTCAGGTTACAGTCCCAATTGGAATGTTCGTTACCGATATAAGCTCGTATCGCAGCTGTCCCGGATCTGTTCAGTCGCTCGCTGGCATTCGCTTGCGGTGAATAAATTGTAACGGTTGCGGTTGGACAATACCGATTCAAAATAGGTTATCGCTATGGTGCTCGGATATCGCATGCAATAACCTTGGGCCAATTATCGCTGCAGGGCATAGTATAGTTGGGGTGGGTGCAAGCAAGCTCGAGGTAGGGAACAGCTGAGCTGAGCGGCCGTAAGTGCTGTGCAGCGCATCGCAACGGAGCTTTCGAAGCCGAGCTTTAAGATCGGTAAGCTCTTATTTAAGCAGTGCAAAAGCACCAGAACGTTCTCTTTCGAAAATTTGAATCTGTGCAGCCGGCGGCTATCTCCGCGTCGGTAGCAAATATATAACTAAATCGACCACGTGTAAGCCCAAAAGAAAAGAAAAGTAACCCAAATAAGTGACACAAAGACAAACCGAAAAGAAATAAAACGGAACGGGGAAAATCCCACACGGTGGGCGCGCCGCAAAAATCGGTCGAAAATTAATAATCGTGCGCCGAGAAAACTGGCAAGAAACTACCCTGGCGAAAAGTGCATATTTGCCTCGCCTCGCCAGCAAGTGTTGTTCTTGTTGCAAACCCGTGCGTCCCGCAGCTCTGCCAGGAGAACCCAACGCTCGTGTCTCCGTGGAAAAGTCCGAAAAACTGGTATGTTACAGTGCCCTGTAGGGAAAAGTTAGATTTTTTTCTTAGCCCTCGTGGTTTTGGTTCTGTTTCGCCCATAGGGTCCTGGCCCCGAGCGGTAGCCACCCGGCTCTCCCCAAAGTTCTGCCCCACCCACACCAAACTCCCACCCTTGACGGGAGTACTCTTCGGAGTCGACCTTGGTGTGGGGCGGAGATTTTTTGTCCCTTTTGGAGTCGTTGAAGCATCCACCTGCCCGGCGACATAACCTCCACCGGCCATCACCCTTGCGCCATATCTAACGTACGCGGATAGAGGGCATAGAGGGCATAGAGATCACCCCCCCCTATGCGCCGCTAACTCGCTGTCTGCGACGGCCTAGAAGACGCCGCCACGGATCCGGACCCAGATTTCGTAGCATAGTGTAGTTTTAATTGTAATTTTTTTTGGTTCCTTCTGAGCACTTATATGACTATGTAACTTTCCTTAACTCTGCGTCACAGTCCTACCTCGATAGGCGGGAATGTGAAAGTTCTCAAAGCGGAATTTATTTTTTCGGGTTGGGGACCGAAAAACTTAATCATAAAGTAACAGACTACAAAAAAAAAAAAAAAAAAAAAAAAAAAAAAAAACCTTTTTCATACCCCCCTATTTACCAATCCCCCTCCGCCCTGGGCACACATTAACATGGTTTCCACAGCTCCACAACGAAAGGCGCCTTTCAGCGAGGGACCACTGTATTAAAGCCGTAAGTGACCCAATTTCAATTTTCTCCTTTGCGCCTGTCTTCGTCAAAATCTAAAACGCATGCGCAGCGGCCAGCTGCTGCTGATAAGAGAGCGCAACGCTTGCGTTCCACACGCTCGAAGCTTTTCGGTCTCTTCGGTGCCATTCTGCTAAGCTTGCCTTGCTCGCATTCCCTGCATTCTTTTAATGCATGGAAACGTAGCCAAGCTATACACTAACCAACATAGAAAAAAACATCTCCTCAACCCAGAAAAAAAAAAAAAATAAATTTATAATGTTTAATTAAATTTCGTTTTGGCTCACCATTGCTGATCGCTGGTATGACCCCCGCTGCTTTTGAAATTTTTTTTTTGATTTTTATTTTTTTTCCTTTATACATACCTAATTTACTTATTTCGAATATCCTATATTATATTCCTATCTTTTTTATTTATACTCCACCGTTTATATATACCTATATCTATACAATTTTTTTTCTCCTTAGGGATTAAGCCTCCTATTTTTTTTTCATTCCACTAAAATTTTTTTTTGAGTTGCCTGCTGATTGTAGTTTAATACTTGTGTTATTTTTGGAAGTGAAACTTGGTTTGCTAGTTTTTGATTGAAGCAACATGTCTATGATGAAGTACAACGAAATATATTGAATGTTATTAGCAATGAACATGGAGTAGACTTATAATTTCCAAGGGACAGGGTGACGTAATGGGGTAGGGTAAGAATTATAGGGATTTCCAGAACCTTCGCACCACTGGAAATCATGGAAGGGTGGGTATAGAATCGTGTGGGTCGACTTCCATCGCAAGACCTCACGCCCGCGAGAGTTTGGAACACGCCGACGAAAGCCACTAGTACTTTTCGGGTACGCCCTCTGATTGTGCCATTTAATGTCCGTTATGCTCGGAATAGGCATAGTGTTGTTTTCGGAGTTCGCTCCCGGTAGAGTCACGGGATTCTAAAAAATTTAAAGTTTATGTAGTAGGAGTCGAGACGCGGTCAAACGAACCCCCCCAAGTTACCGAATGAGCACGGAACCAAAGAATCCCCCCCGGCCGTGACCTCGACATCCCCACCAATCTATGCCCTACTCACGGATAGAAATATATCGTGGAAATGTTACATAAATTTTTGGCGCCCAACGTGGGGCAGTTTTTTTTTCAATGCTAGCTACTGTCTATACCCAGTTGGACGCGAGGGTGTAACGTTGTTACATAAATTTTTTGGCGCCCAACGTGGGTCCCTAGCCAAAGTTATAGTGACAGTAAAAAGTATTGGTAACTTTAGCAACAAAATCAGCTATTGGCTCGTCCCACCCATTGCTCGCTTGTATTCATATGCTTAATGCTGACTTTAGTTTTCTCTAAACGATCTGGTCATTGCTCCGATACAATTTCAGAATATTGCGGATTCTGCTTGGATCCTAATACTGGTTGTTCCTCTGAGTTTTATGGGGAAGTTGTCGAGTCTACGACGAAGGGAAGCTTAAGTGATCATCCGGAATGGAGAAAGTAGTTCCCATGTTGACGCATCCTGTCGGGCTAGTCAAACTTGTTGTCTGGAATGTGTATATATGCTGCTTGCGTATTCATACCGAACAAGCGAGATTGGTTTAGGTCGCGTCCTCCAAGCTACAGTTAATTCAGCGGATATTAGTTTCAATAGATTGAATTGTGAGGTTGATTCGGATTTGGTATTGTTACTCTTTGCGCATAGCATACGGTTGCATACAATTGCAGAATATTGCATATTTGGTTTCGGCCGGATATCAGTACTGATTGTCCCTGTACGGGTGATGGAAGCACAGAGATGGCGGTCCCAGATTTGGTCTTCACTCATACCCTTACCATTGGCGGGTATTATTCCAGCGGCAGCGGTGGCTGCATATGGTTGTCTGAAACTAGCGCGTATGCTGCTTGCGTATCCTTGCCGAATCATATGTGGACACTTAAACCAGTGCACTGATACTAAGACAATGCAAATTAGAAACCATAGCCCAAACAAAATCAATTCTTTTGTCGCTGTTCCAAAGATTCGCAACTCCTCTCCCTATCTTATTATGTCACCCATTAAATGTCACCCTAGGAAAAATTCGGTAGAATATAGCAAAAGAAAAAAAAAAAAATAAAGAAAAAATAAAAAAATCTTAATAAAAATGCCGCTGCGACATAGTCCTCAGCAAAACAATCCGCTGAGTTCGGAAAACTTTTGCGGCATTTGTTGCTCCGAAATGTCCAATACTCAGCCGTGTTTTTGTACTCCGTGCAATCACGTTTTCCATAAAGCATGTCTGGAAGAATGGTTCCCTCATCACGATGATTGTCCGAACTGTAGCCGAGTATGTACGTTATCTCTAGCAAAACTAGTTGTTGGCAATTGTTCTCCAAACAAGCCGCAGCCGGAACCAACAGAATTACCCGGTCCCTCGGGAATTACTACTCGAAGTCTTGCCAAAGCTTTGGAGGTCGTACAGACCCCGGCAAATGGACATTTTCAGCCAGAGACGGGAAAGATATCCGAGGGAAATGGCAAGAATACCCAATTGAGCCAAATTCCAACTGTAGGTTCAGTCCCGGTAGAACGAACCACTAGGCCAACTCGTTCCAAAAGAACTCGAGCACCAGCCAAAAAGCAGGTCCCGAAGTTCCCGCCAGGTCGATCTTCCGGACCGGAAGTAGTGTGTTTGTCGGGATTGGATGCTAGCCGTAGCTCCAACCAGACTGAAGCTCCGTCAGCTAATGTCGCCACTCACTCTAGCCCTTGGGAAGCACCCAACGCACGGACAGCCCCTCTAAGCCAGGGGTTGGACTTGGATGTCCTCCAACAGATAATTGAGCGCACTGTGGCCAGAGCCATATCCACTTTGCAGATTCAGCCGCCAGCGAGTCCGCAGGAAGGGTATGCGAGGCCAAATATCCCAACACCAGTTTCATGTATAAACAGCATGACTAGCCTGCGAACGGCCAAGACGGCCAACATTATGCAAAAGTGGAATGTTCCTTTTGATGGTTCTACCGAAGGTTTAGGGGTAGAAGAATTCATTTACCGAGTCAAAACATTAACCGATGAAACCTTGGATAGCGATTTTCTCGGCCTTTGCAAACATTTGCACATCTTGCTGGTTGGCAAAGCGCGCGATTGGTATTGGAGATACCACAAGCAGGTAGATCGCATCGTTTGGACAGAATTTTGTGCAGCGCTTAGACAACAATATAAAGACTATCGTTCGGAGTTTATGAGCAAGGAATTGATTCGAGCTCGAAAGCAACACGTCGGAGAACCCTTCGTCGCTTTTCACGACGCCGTGGCTGGTCTTATAGATAAATTTGGCATTAAAATGGCGGAAGAGGAATTAATAGAAATATTAAAAGCAAATTTGCTTCCCGAAACCCGTCACAAAATGTTATATCAGTCCATTAGCTCAGTTGGTCAATTGAGAAGATTAGTACAGATGCATGAAAATCTAGTGCAGGAGTTACAGAAATCTGACAAGTCTCGGCCACCGGTCGGCCGTCGTTCGATACATAGTCTGGAGGAATCGCGCCCTTAAAGCGATCAAGAAGAGTATGAGGATATCAGCGTAGAGGCCATTCAAAGTTCGACGGCTAAGCGTTCTTGTTGGAATTGTGAGGAGCTTGGACATGTGTGGGAAAATTGTATGGCAGATAGGCGGATATTTTGTTACGGCTGTGGAGCTCCGAATGTCTATAAGCCGCAGTGCCAAACATGCATTCGTAGAGCTTCGGAAAACCGTCAGAAGGGTGCATCCAACAACAGCCGGATGCCCCCAAAAAACCACCATTAATCTTGCCCGTTGACTTAGAGCGAGACAAGAAGAGTTTGGCTTCTTGTTGTGAGAAAAGAAAGGAAACGAATACGATCGTAAAGAGAGGTTGTCGGTTTTTACCCTATCCCGAACGGATTCATAAATATTTAGAGGTTCGAAACAGAATTTTTAATGAAAAACCACATGAAGCCCCAAAACGAATCCAGCGTTTAAGAAAATATTATGATAATGTCAAAAATAACCGTAGACTGTTAGTTTCCGCTATTATTAATAGTCCCAAGGATATGCGCAGTTATGCCGAAGTATCCTTTCTGGGTCGAACAGAACAGGGGCTGTTAGACACCGGCGCAAGTATCAGCTGTATAGGTGCTGAAGTAGCTCAGACTGATTTTTCATCCTTTTCTGAATATAAACTAATAAAAGCCACTGCAAAAACTGCAGATGGCCAAAGTCTACAGATACTGGGGGTATTAAATGTCATCATGCGTTATCGAACTATCGAGAAACCCATGAAGTTATATATAATTCCATCCCTGACACAAAATCTAATCCTAGGTCACGATTTTTGGAGATCCTTTTTGCTGGCCCCAGACATCATTGCAGCTGTCGAGATAAGTTCGAAAGACGATGAGGCAGCCGAACCAGATCCCTTACGGTATCCTTTAACTAGGCAGCAAAACCAACAACTCGAGGTAGTTAAACAGTTATTTCCCAACGCGACGGAGGGACTAGGGCGTACGGCCTTGCTTAAGCATCATATCGATGTAGGTCAGGCCGCCCCCGTAAAACAACGCTTTTACCCGCTTAGCCCAGCGGTGGAAAAGTTGCTTTATGCTGAGGTAGATCGCATGCTCGAACTAGGCGTTATCGAGCCGTCATCCAGTGCTTGGAGTTCGCCAATGCGACTGGTTCTCAAGCCCAACAAAGTCCGTCTGTGTCTCGATGCTCGAAGACTGAATGAAGTCACCCGTAAGGATGCCTACCCATTACCAAGTATCGATGGTATTTTTGCCCGGTTGCCCAAGGCAAATATCATAACCAAGCTGGACCTAAAAGATGCATATTGGCAGATCGAACTCTCTGAGGATTCCAAGTCACTAACTGCTTTTACGGTCCCGGGAAGGCCTTTATATCAGTTTAAGGTTATGCCTTTTGGCCTGTGTAACGCTCCATCCACTATGTGTCGTTTGATGGATGAGATCATTCCCCCGGATTTGCGTTACTCCGTCTTTGGATACTTGGACGATCTCTGCATCGTATCAGCAGATTTCTCTTCCCATCTAGCCATGCTGGTACGACTTGCTGAACAGTTCAGAAAAGCCAACCTGACTCTGAATATTAAGAAGAGTCAGTTCTGTGTCACCAGCGTAAATTATCTTGGATACGTCATCAGTAATGGAGGTATTTGCACTGATCCCTCCAAAGTAGTTTGTATAGTGAACTGGCCACCGCCAAGGAATCTAAAACAGGTTCGCGCTTTTCTTGGGGTCTGTGGCTGGTACCGGAGATTCATCCAGAATTTCTCTGAGCTATCCTGTCCTATCACCGAGCTTCTTTCCAACAAAAAGAAATTTATTTGGACCCCGGAAGCACAAGTCGCAATGGACTCTTTGAAAACCGTGTTGACTTCTGCTCCAGTGCTCGAAAACCCAGACTTCGAACAGAAATTTTTCCTCCACTGTGATGCTAGTGATTTTGGTATAGGAGCCGTGCTCGTGCAATTGGTGGATCTGCAGGAAAAGCCAATAGCGTTTATGTCAAAAAAACTAAGTCGTGCGCAACGTAACTATAGCGTTACGGAGCGCGAGTGCTTGGCCGTAATTCTGGCCATCGAAAAGTTCCGTTGCTATCTGGAACTGCAGGAATTCGAAGTTGTTACTGATCATTCCAGTTTGTTGTGGCTAATGCGCCAGCAAAACGTGTCGGGGAGGTTAGCTCGATGGATTTTTAGATTGCAGCAATTTAAATTCTCGATATCGCACCGAAAAGGAAAAGATCACATTGTCCCCGATGCTCTTTCCCGATTACATGAACCTAAAGTATCCGCAGTAGTGATGAGTCCTGTGATAGATCTCGAATCCGATGCCTTTCAGGATGAGAGCTACCAACAGTTAAAAGAACAGTATCAGAAAAATTCCTCTCAACTGCCCGATCTGAAGATTATCGACCAATTTCTGTACATTCGAACCGAACACGCAGATGGAAAGGCGGAGCAAGACAGTCGAACTTGGAAGTTATGGGTTCCCGAGCGATTGAAGACCGACGTTCTTAAACAAGCTCATGACAATCCTACTTCAGCGCATGCCGGCATGCAAAAGACAATAGAAAAAGTTCGAAGAAGTCTGTTTTGGCCCGGCTTAGCTAAAGATGTTCGAGAGTATATTCGTAGTTGTGAGGTGTGCAAAGCATGCAAAGCTCCTAATTATACTCTGCGGCCACCCATGGGAAACCACATACCAACTTGTCGACCATTTCAACGATTATACATAGATCTGCTTGGACCTTATCCACGCAGCAAAAATGGACATGTTGGTTTGCTAATTGTCTTAGATCACTTCAGTAAATACCATTGGCTACACCCCCTGAAGAAATTTACTTCCGTAGTAATCCAAGAATTTCTGCTAAAGCATATCTTTCATGCATATGGGGTGCCTGAAACTATTGTTAGCTACATTCTTGACACAGCTGGGAATTAAACATATGTACACGGCACTATACTCTCCCCAAAGTAATGCGGCGGAACGAGTAAATCGTTCATTGTTAGCTGCCGTGCGAGCATATCTTCAGCAGGATCAGACATACTGGGATCAGCATCTCTCAAGTGTATCTTGTTCGCTGCGATCGTCACTACATCAGTACTTAGGTTGTTCACCATATCGAGCCCTGTTTGGCTTAGATATGCTCACTCATGGGACGGATTTAGACTTGCTGGAAGAACCCGTTGTCCCGGTAGCTAGGTCAGACAATTTAGCTCTAATTCGAAAAGATATACAGGGCAATATTAAGAAAGCGTATGAGCGCAACGTTGCTCAATACAATTTACGAGCCAAGCCTGTGTCGTTCCGAGAAGGTCAGGAAGTATTTCACCGAAATTTTTCCTTGAGCAAATTCACGCAAAATTTTAATGCCAAATTGGCTCCTAAATTTCTGAAATGTCGCGTGCGGAAAAAACTGGGTAATTGTTTCTACCTCCTGGAAAATCTGCATGGCCGAGAAATAGGAACCTTTCATGCGAAAGACATTCGATCCTGATTCCCGCTAATATTCCGTCTAACGGTGGCATATTATCAGGTGGTGTAACGGTTGCGGTTGGACAATACCGATTCAAAATAGGTTATCGCTATGGTGCTCGGATATCGCATGCAATAACCTTGGGCCAATTATCGCTGCAGGGCATAGTATAGTTGGGGTGGGTGCAAGCAAGCTCGAGGTAGGGAACAGCTGAGCTGAGCGGCCGTAAGTGCTGTGCAGCGCATCGCAACGGAGCTTTCGAAGCCGAGCTTTAAGATCGGTAAGCTCTTATTTAAGCAGTGCAAAAGCACCAGAACGTTCTCTTTCGAAAATTTGAATCTGTGCAGCCGGCGGCTATCTCCGCGTCGGTAGCAAATATATAACTAAATCGACCACGTGTAAGCCCAAAAGAAAAGAAAAGTAACCCAAATAAGTGCCACAAAGACAAACCGAAAAGAAATAAAACGGAACGGGGAAAATCCCACACGGTGGGCGCGCCGCAAAAATCGGTCGAAAATTAATAATCGTGCGCCGAGAAAACTGGCAAGAAACTACCCTGGCGAAAAGTGCATATTTGCCTCGCCTCGCCAGCAAGTGTTGTTCTTGTTGCAAACCCGTGCGTCCCGCAGCTCTGCCAGGAGAACCCAACGCTCGTGTCTCCGTGGAAAAGTCCGAAAAACTGGTATGTTACAGTGCCCTGTAGGGAAAAGTTAGATTTTTTTCTTAGCCCTCGTGGTTTTGGTTCTGTTGCGCCCATAGGGTCCTGGCCCCGAGCGGTAGCCACCCGGCTCTCCCCAAAGTTCTGCCCCACCCACACCAAACTCCCACCCTTGACGGGAGTACTCTTCGGAGTCGACCTTGGTGTGGGGCGGAGATTTTTTGTCCCTTTTGGAGTCGTTGAAGCATCCACCTGCCCGGCGACATAACCTCCACCGGCCATCACCCTTGCGCCATATCTAACGTACGCGGATAGAGGGCATAGAGGGCATAGAGATCACCCCCCCCTATGCGCCGCTAACTCGCTGTCTGCGACGGCCTAGAAGACGCCGCCACGGATCCGGACCCAGATTTCGTAGCATAGTGTAGTTTTAATTGTAATTTTTTTTGGTTCCTTCTGAGCACTTATATGACTATGTAACTTTCCTTAACTCTGCGTCACAGTCCTACCTCGATAGGCGGGAATGTGAAAGTTCTCAAAGCGGAATTTATTTTTTCGGGTTGGGGACCGAAAAACTTAATCATAAAGTAACAGACTACAAAAAAAAAAAAAAAAAAAAAAAAAAAACCTTTTTCATACCCCCCTATTTACCAATCCCCCTCCGCCCTGGGCACACATTCACATGGTTTCCACAGCTCCACCACGAAAGGCGCCTTTCAGCGAGGGACCACTGTATTAAAGCCGTAAGTGACCCAATTTCAATTTTCTCCTTTGCGCCTGTCTTCGTCAAAATCTAAAACGCATGCGCAGCGGCCAGCTGCTGCTGATAAGAGAGCGCAACGCTTGCGTTCCACACGCTCGAAGCTTTTCGGTCTCTTCGGTGCCATTCTGCTAAGCTTGCCTTGCTCGCATTCCCTGCATTCTTTTAATGCATGGAAACGTAGCCAAGCTATACACTAACCAACATAGAAAAAAACATCTCCTCAACCCAGAAAAAAAAAATAAATAAATTTATAATGTTTAATTAAATTTCGTTTTGGCTCACCATTGCTGATCGCTGGTATGACCCCCGCTGCTTTTGAAAATTTTTTTTTGATTTTTATTTTTTTTCCTTTATACATACCTAATTTACTTATTTCGAATATCCTATATTATATTCCTATCTTTTTTATTTATACTCCACCGTTTATATATACCTATATCTATAACATTTTTTTTCCTCTTAGGGATTAAGCCTCCTATTTTTTTTCATTCCATAAAATTTTTTTTTGAGTTGCCTGCTGATTGTAGTTTAATACTTGTGTTATTTTTGGAAGTAAAACTTGGTTTGCTAGTTTTTGATTGAAGCAACATGTCTATGATGAAGTACAACGAAATATATTGAATGTTATTAGCAATGAACATGGAGTAGACTTATAATTTCCAAGGGACAGGGTGACGTAATGGGGTAGGGTAAGAATTATAAGGATTTCCAGAACCTTCGCACCACTGGAAATCATGGAAGGGTGGGTATAGAATCGTGTGGGTCGACTTCCATCGCAAGACCTCACGCCCGCGAGAGTTTGGAACACGCCGACGAAAGCCACTAGTACTTTTCGGGTACGCCCTATGATTGTGCCATTTAATGTCCGTTATGCTCGGAATAGGCATAGTGTTGTTTTCGGAGTTCGCTCCCGGTAGAGTCACGGGATTCTAAAAAATTTAAAGTTTATTGAGGGGGGGGCGAGACGCGGTCAAACAAACCCCCCCCCCCAAGTTACCGAATGAGCACGGAACCAAAGAATCCCCCCCGGCCGTGACCTCGACATCCCCTCCAATCTATCCCCTACTCACGGATAGAAATATATCGTGGAAATGTTACAAAATAGCTGTGCATTTTTGTGTTATACCGAAGCTATTTAAAAATGCCTGAAAGTAGATAGATTTAAATTGTGATCCATTGTCTGACAAGATGACTTCTGGCACCCCAAATGTATAAAAGAGAGACCCTTCCAGATATTCACAGATCTTTGGGGCTGTAAATTTCTTCAGGGGACACAGAAAATGGAACTTGGTATTGTGATCGACAACTATGAGCAATCCTATGTTTCCCTTTTTCGTGCGTGGGTATGGTCCTAAGGGATCTATGTATAATTTCTGAAACGGCCTATCCGAAGTGAATGGTTACCCATAGGAGGTCTAAGAATCATATTCGGACTCTTGGTCGTGCGACAAACGGTGCATTCCGATATGTACTTGCGCGTCTGGCTAACCATGCGAGGCCAGAATAAATATCTTTTAAGCTTCTCTATGGTTTTACTCATCCCACAATGTGCGGAGCTAGGGGCGTCATGAGCTTGATATAATACGTTCGTAATTAACCCTGACGGAATCAAAAGTTTCCATGATGCGTTCTCTTGAGACTCATCTCCCGAAGCGAATACTGTCCTTTTGAAAACTTGACCGTCTATCACTTTCAAGTCTGGGAACTTACTCTGATTCTGTTGAATGCTTTCTATTAAACTCAGATACTCAGCTGATTTGAATTGATCTGAGTCTAGATCAACCACGGGGTTTATTTGCGTGAGCTCCTCTATAGCCGGTTCATCCTGACGCGATAGAGTGTCAGCGACAACATTCAGTGTCCCCTTTGTATGTAGGATATTAAATGTGCAACTACGCAATTTCATAGACCATCTGGCTAATCTACCCGATACATCTTTTTGTTGCATTAACCATTTAAGTGCTGCGTGATCGGTTATGACTACGAAGTCCTGTCCCTCAATATAAGAGCGGAATTTTTGTATCCCCTTTATGACTGCTAAGCACTCTAGTTCGGTAACCGAATAATTACGTTGTGCCTTGGATAATTTTTCTGACATGTAAGCAATTGGCAATTCAACGCCGTCGCGTTCTTGCGCTAAAACACAGCCGATTCCGTAAGAGCTAGCATCACAGAGCAAAATAAAAGGTTTTGAGAAGTCAGGAGTTATCAAAATGGGTGATGCGGTTAAACAGGACTTTAAGGTTTCAAACGACTGTTGAGCATCCTCATTCCACTGTAAATCTTTTTTCTTCTTAAGCAACTCGGTTAGGGGAAAACTAACGGTAGTATAATTTTCAACGAAACGTCGGTACCAACCGGATAACCCCAAAAATCGGCGCAGTTGCTTAACGGTAACTGGCCCAGGGAACTTCGAGATGGCCTTGATTTTGTCTGGATTTGTCTTTATCTGACCATTACCAATAATAAAACCCAAATACGTGATTTCTTTTATGCAAAAGTTCGATTTCCCTATGTTAATGGTTAGATTTGCTTTTCGTAGACACAACGCTATCTCCTGTAACAACAGTAAATGCGACTCGAAGTCCTCTGATAAAACAAGTAGATCATCTAAATATACAAACACACGTGTACGAAGATGAGCTGGAATAACTCGATCCATTAGTCTACAGAGAGTTTGAGCGGCATTGCAAAGACCAAAAGGCATCATTTTATATTGATATAACGGTCGGTTAGGCACTGTAAATGCAGTGTACTGTCGCGATTGTTCATCCAACGGGATTTGCCAAAATGCGTATCTCATGTCTAATCCAGTGATGTAACAAGCGGGTGGTAACCGACTTAGAATACCATCAATATGTGGTAACGGATATGCATCCCGTCTTGTAACCTTGTTCACCTCTCTTGAATCGAGACACAGTCTATATTTTTCGCCTTTCTTTACCAAAACGCAATTACTGCTCCAGGGACTAGTCGACTCCTCTATAACATCGAGCGCAAGCATATTGTCCACCTCGGCAAACATCAATTTCTCAATGGCTGGTGATACCGGCCAATGTCGTTGCTTTACGGGAATAGCTGCTCTAACATCTATAGAGTGTGTGACTAAACTGGTAAGGCCTAATCCTTCAGTAGCGAAAGATGGAAAACAACCTATCACTTTATCTAAGCGAATTCTCTCGTCTGCTGTCAATTTATGTAGGTTCGGTGGTTCCTCGCCGTCATCCGTACCTCCAACATCTAATTCAGATACCTCTGCAGTGTGTGTGATTTTATCTAAAAGTCCAAATTTTTGCCAGAAGTCTATCCCCAAATAGACGTCTTGCTTGAGTTCAGGAATAAGAAACATTTCTAGGTCTGCCGTGCATCCACGGTAATTAGTTTGTGTTACCAGCTTGATTATCCGAACTATGAAATATAGCTGAAAATAACTTGTTCTTATTCTTGCGAACCATCTTCCAAAATTGTCTTAAACGTTTAGTTGAACGTTTGGGCTTTCTTACAAATTTAAAACTATCTATCTTATTAAAAATTTTCTTACGCGTTGTAATATAATTTGCTTCCCTTTCAGGTAAAGGAGTAAATGAATAATGATATGCCGTAGGCAGGGTTTCCTCTACTGTTTGTGAGCTGATCTTAGGCTTCCTTAAACTTTGGTCGTTCGTTAAACTAGTAGGTGATTCTTGCAAACTTTTTTCTAAGGATGTGTCTGATTGTTGTTGTTTAACACATCCTTCTGCAGGTTTCCCGGAGGGTTACATTTGGGACATAACGGCTTGTAAGTATCTTTTGTTCCACACCCGTAGCAAAAGATCTTACGAGGACCTACACAATCGTCAAATTTATGACCTTTGTTGTCACAGTTCCAGCAAGTTGGAACTGTCTGTGAAGTACGACGTTGTATTTGACACACTTCATTATGCTCGACCAAGTCATCGAATAGCTGCTCGCTATCGTCTGGACCTGACAATTCCAATACGTATGAGCGAAGAGTCCTTTGCTTGACCGATTTTATATCGCTATAAAACTGCTCGTGCTTACGTACCTCTCGTCGTAATAGCGATCTGTTGGCAATCTTTAAGTGAAGAAGCTCGTGATGAAGAGTGGGCTTGGAATTTCTAATAAGTAGATTCACAACATCTTCTTCTGTAACCGAATTTTGAAGCCTATCCACGAGATCTTCGATAGCATATTGAAAGTCATCGAAGGATTCGTTTTCGCCCTGACGACGTTTCCTAATCTTTTCCCAGATATCATAGTCGGTCTCAACTTTTTCAAATCTTCGTCTAAACTCTATCCAAAACGTATCCCAATTAAAGTTTGGGTAAGTTCGATGGAATTTCCAGTACCAATCACTAGCTTTTCCCGCGAATAAAAGATACAAGTGATCACAAAGCAATTGATAATTGTTATAAAGATTTTGTTGCGTCAGAGAACGTACTCGATAAATGAACTCATCCATCCTCATGCATGTTTTTGAACCATCGAATTTAATGCGCCAATTCTGCATTATACTGGAAACTTTTGCTGTGTGAGCGTGTGAGCTCGAATTACTTCGATTTGCACTCGCTCTTGAAAAATCTAAAAGAACTTCTGCGTGACTATCTCGTGCTTGACCGATACCCACGTTATTTGTTTGGTTAATGTTATTGTCACCGGAAACATCGGGTGTGATATGTTCTGGTTGCGTCTACTGGAGTGACGCTAATTGATTTTGAATCGAAGATTCAATTGTTTTGCTTAAAACTGAAGTTAGTTGTTCCATTAACTGAGCCTGTTGAATGCTTACAGCAGATGTAGTTAGTGAGTTAGGGCCAGAGCCTATTTAGGCTCTAACTCCGACATTGGCCAATAGATGGTTTTTTCCTGACCTCATGTTAATAGGAAGCTAGGTTCGAAGGCGCGCATTCTTGCTGTGCTCGGGTCCAGCTCGTCGGATTGGTCGGGGTTCTTTCTCCCCTAGCTACACAGTTTTCCTGACACAAATCAATATATTGCACTTCAAAAAAAATAAACAGGATCTCGACGTTAATATCACTAATCAAAAAAAAAAAAAAAACTCATTTCCACTCTGCGCCGATACGCATTTAGAAAACGCTTAGAAAAATTGTAGTTCGTCTACTGTCTGATGGAGGGAACAGCGGTGATGTATGTCCCTAGTCTTTACCCACCCAACCATGACAAACGCGTTTACACTCGGGCGTTGTCCCATTTCAAAGATTCAACATCTTCTAGTGCATTTTGAGGGAGATAAGCATAAGTACTTGACGGACGGAGATAATATTTAGTTTAGGCAGACATATTCATGATTACCAATTCATTTTATTTTTGTATGTTAAATGTCCCTAACCAAAAGAGATTGTATTGATATTTTTTATATAAATTACAGATATAATCCGATACCTTACATTTACAAATAAACAAAAATATACAAACTTCCTTCTTCTTGGATCAGCAAAAAAAAACTTAATTATTTGAGCATTTGAGGGGGGAAATATTCTTTCAAATCAGTATATATATATCTACTTTAACAAACTTACGCCTGCATTGGTGTATAGGCATTGTGGTTTCAGCCACTAGTGGTACTCACAGTAATTGGTTAAACTCATCGGTGTATCGTTGGGCCCAAGATGACTTTGACGGATTCATTTGTATACGCTGTGTAATTTAGAGGTTGGTCAGTATAAATGTATATATATATATAAAGAGAAACACATTATCCCAAACTCATATTGCTCAGTTTTCAAAATCTTCAGTTACTTTACAAATTTACTCATTGGAGGAATCTATTTAGTTACTACATTAATCAACACAATGATAAACGAGATATGAATATGTGGATCTAAACATCTGGTTCTTAGAGCAGCAGCGTATAGATTTTTATGTGATAATGATAAAGGCAAACGGGAACTTGCACTTGAAATTTAGCTTGAGAAACACGGGAATCAAAATAAAACAAAAATCTGCTGACAGCAAGAGTGGTTCTGAGGCAATGTGGTTTAGGCTAGCCTAATTACTCAATCCTTTGTAAATTTTCGTAGGTTGGTGACGATTATGTCCTCCGGCTTTTTAAGATCGGCAGGTTCAAACTGAAGTTCGGACATCCAGCAGTGGTGTATGGTGGTTGGTCTTTCACGAGCCGTAAATGATTTCCGATATTGAGCTAGCCCAATGTCAACGGTTCAGCTTTGTTGTTTTAGTAGTTGATACCGTAGATTGGTTGGCCGGCTTGGCTGTATTAAGATTTTCCCGTACTCCTATCCCTAAATAAAACTGTGTCAGAACCTTATCTTTCCACGGTGGACTAACGTACCTTTGCTTCTTTCAAGAATTTCACTTTATTTGCACTTTTCCCTCGGGTAGTTCAGCTAACGCCACTCTTCGGGTTTATTAATCCAAATAAACAGTGGATGATTGGATAATAGCGAAAAATTGGAAGTTATGTAACTCCACGTGTCTTCACTATTCACTCTGCGATTGCTATCACGAAAATCTATACATACGTGTGCCGTAAGTGAAACTATGCAGGGGAATGATTTCACATGAATAAAGTCTATTCGCCTGTACCTATTGCATTCCCAAGCTGAGCTTTAAGCTTTAACATAACTGTGCAATCGGATGATCTTCTGGATCTCCTGCATTCCACCAATTTCTTCGAGCTATGATAGCGAGGGCGGTATGAAAAGTATCTTTCTAGAAAGTGTACCTAACTTGTTCGACCTTTTCCTTTTTCTTTTGATTTTCGAATAGTTGGACACTACAACCACAGATAATGAAACAAGACCTGCTCAAAGGTACATTATCTGAAAAAAATGCTGTTATTTATTCTTCACCTGAATATCTTTGAGATGAAAAACTCCAATCTTTTTCCCTGCTGGGTTCACCAACTCATAATAATAGGGGCTTCTTTTTTTGAGAACCTTTGCAGAAATGAAAACCGGAGCTAACTTCGAACTAAACTTCTTACTCGCGTTGCTCTGGGTAAAGTTACGAGCAAAAACCTCGTCACCCGTTTTAAGTTGTACGTTCCTACTCCGTAGATTATATTTCTTCGCGTTAAGCTCATGTGATTTCTTTATGTTTTTCTTAGCGTCTTGTCTTGCCAGTTGTAACAGATCGGAGTGTTCTAATCGGACGTCGTTGCTTAGCAGATCCATGTTTCGCAATAGGGTATAATCTTCTCCGTTCAGAATCATGTTCTGACCAAAAACAAGGAAATAAGGTGAATAACCAGTCTTTCGATGCACCGCTGCTCTAAGTGCACCATTGATAGCGTTCAAATTAGCGTCCCAATTGAAATGGTCACTTCCAATATAAGCGCGGATGGCTGCCAGAACCGATCTGTTTAATCGTTCACTAGCATTGGCCTGAGGAGAATATATAGCCGTAAACCGATGTGTAATGCCAAAACTTGTAAGAAAAGCTTCGAAAAAACTAGATTTGAACTGCGAACCATTATCCGTTAGAACAACTTCCGGCACTCCAAAGGTGTAGAATATGGAGCTTTCCAGGTATTCACACATTTTTGGCGCCGTGAACTTCTTTAGAGGGCTAAGAAAATGGAATTTCGTGTTATGGTCTACTACTATAAACAACCCAATGTTTCCATTTTTAGTACGGGGGTACGGACCTAGTAGATCCATATACAAGCATTGAAAGGGGCGGTCTGATGTTAATGGTCGGCCCATCGGAGGTTTTAACATTTTGTTCGGACTCTTAGTAGATCGACAAATATGGCATTCTGAGATGTACTCTCGAATTTGGCTTACCATTCGGGGCCAGAAGAAATACCTTTTGAGTTTTTCTACCGTCTTAGCCATACCACAATGTGCAGGGCTTGGCGCATCATGTGCTTGTTGCAATACTTCGGGTATCATCGCGGAGGGTACCCAAAGTTTCCAGGATTCCTCGTGTCCGTCATTATCTCTATTGAACTCGGTTCTTTTATAAACATATCCATCAATAACTTTTAAGTCAAGCAGTTTTGACTGATTCTCTTGTATTCGTTGAATCACTCTAAGATATTCCGGCGACTTAAATTGACTTGACTGTAAATCAATCATGGGACTACTGGCAACGAAGTCTTCTATAGCAGGTTGGTTACGTCGAGACAGGGCGTCAGCAACAACGTTTTCTGACCCTCGCCTATGTGTAATAGAAAAATTGAATGATTGTAATTTCATCGACCACCTCGCTAGACTTCCAGAAAGATCTTTCTGATTCATCAACCATTTTAAAGACGCATGATCCGTTACTACCACAAAATCTTGACCTTCTATATATGCACGAAATTTTTTTATACCCTTGATAACGGCTAAGCATTCCAGTTCGCTAACGGTGTAGTTCCGTTGGGCTTTCGATAATTTTTCCGACATATACGCGATTGGGAGTTCCACACCCTCACGCTCTTGCGCCAGGACACAACCTATCCCGTAGGTACTTGCATCACACAGTAAGATAAATTGGCTTGTGAAGTCTGGGGTAATCAAAATCGAAGCTGATGTTAAACGCGATTTTAGAAGATTGAAAGCTTTTTCGGCATCATCATTCCAAATTATAGACTTTTTGTTCTTTAACAATTCCGTCAGTGGAAAGCTTATGGTGGCATAATTTTCGACAAATCGCCGATACCAACCAGACAATCCTAGGAACCGACGCAACTGTTTTATAGATGTAGGAACAGGAAATTCATTGACGGCCTTTATTTTCCCTGGATCAGTCAGAATTTGTCCTTCTCGAATGATGAATCCCAAATACTTTATTTCGCGCATACAAAACTTGGACTTCTCAATATTAATGGTCAGATTAGCCTTTTTTAGGCAAACCGAAATTTCCTGAACCGTGACCAAATGCGACTCGAAATCCTCTGACAGCACAAGTAAGTCATCTAAATATACAAAGACGCATTTTCTTAGATGGGCCGGTATAACCTGGTCCATTAGTCGACAGAGAGTTTGCGCAGCATTGCAGAGCACGAACGGCATTGTTTTATATTGATATAGTGGCCTGTTTGGCACTGTGAAGGCCGTACATTGCCGTGACTTTTCGTCGAGTGGTATCTGCCAAAAGGCGTGCTTCATATCTAGGCCTGTTATGAACCTAGCTGGCGGCAATCGACTCAAAATACCGTCTATATGAGGTAACGGATAAGCATCCTTTATAGTGACCTTATTTACCTCACGCGAATCTAAGCAAAGCCTGTTCTTTTCCCCTTTCCGCACCAACACGCAATTACTGCTCCATGGACTTGAAGACTCTTCAATTACGTCTAGGGCTAACATATGATCGACTTCGGCAAACATCAGTTTCTCTATTGCTGGTGACACTGGCCAATGTCTTTGCTTGATGGGTGTTGCGGATCCGACTTCTATTTTATGCGTTATCAAATTTGTTCTGCCTAAACCTTGTTTGGCAAATGATGGAAAAACTTCTACAACGGCCTTTAGGCGACTTTGTTGTTCATTTGACAAAAGATGCCACTTGGGGAGTTCTTGGTCATGAGTCTCTCCACCCACGTCTAGCTCGGAAACCTGCGCGTTGCTGATGCTATCTGTTAATCCAAACTGATGCCAAAAGTCTATCCCGAGATAAATATCTTGTTTGAGACCTGGGATAATAAAAAGATCTAACCATGCTGTTTTCTTTCGATAAGTAATTTGAGTTTGTAATTTGCCAACAACCTTACTTGGCGTTCCATTAGCAGTTCGTATGTTGCCGGAGCACTTTTTGGTTTTTCCTAACTCTAGGAACTCCAGTGCTGCCTTGCCTCCGACACAACTCAGGGTTGCCCCAGAGTCTAGGAGCGCAGTGTACTTATTCCCTTCAATGCATACTTCTGTGTACAGTCTGTTATCAGTTTTACCAAAATTCGCGGCTACCAGTTTTTTTCTGTCAGAGCGAATCGATTTCCAATACTGTCTTAATCGTTTCGTCGACCTTCTTTGGGTCTGATGGATTTTGGAATTTATAGTCTCGCCAAACAATTTATCGCGAAGCTTATTGTAATTAGCTATCCTTACATGTAATGGAATAGTAGAGAAATGGGGTTTGGCTTCTTCTAACTTATTTTCTAAACTAGTTTTTGCCTTTGTTTCATTTGACAATTTTACGAGTATACTAGGAGTCTTCACAGTTTCGGGTGCGTCCAGGTTTTGTCGATCGACACACCCGCCGGTCGGTTTCCCGCTGGATTACATCTGGGACATTTCGGCTTGAACGTTTCCTTAGCGCCACAACCATAACAAAATATAGAGCGCTGCTCTAGACAATCATCAAATCGATGACCAGGTTTTTCACAGTTCGAACAGGTTAGGTTTGATGGCTTCCGTTGAATCGCGAGGACTTCTGGATCTGGCGCATTCGATTCTACCTGAGTTTGTTTCTCGTACGCGTCAGTTAGCTCGTTAATATAGGAACGCAAAGTTCGTGGCTTACAAGCTTTTATGTCATTGTAGAATTGTTCATGTTTTCGCACTTCGACACGTAATTGTGGCCTATTTGATATTCTTAAATGAAGTAGCTCATGGTGCAAACTTGGTTTACCATTCCTAATCAGCAACTCGACTAATTGACTTTCGGACATGCCTTGTTGAAGTCTATCTGCTAAATCCTCTATTGCGCACTGATAATCATCAAAAACTTCATTTTGGCCTTGTCTGCGTTTCCTTATCTTTTCCCATGTATCAAAGTCAGTTTCAGCGTTCTCAAATCGTTTGCGAAATTCAAAACAAAAGGTTTCCCAAGAAAAATTGGTATGGTTACGGTGGAATTTCCAAAACCAATCACTGGCCTTATTAGCGAACAAGAGATACAGGTGATCACAAAGTACCTGATAATCATTACTTAAGTTCTGTTCAGTTAAAGAGCGTATTCGATATATAAAATCTTCCATCCTCATACCATTCTTCGATCCGTCAAACTTAATCCGCCAATTTTGAATTATGTTAGCTGCCTTTGCTAACTGTACATTTGACCTACTTCTACTACTACTGTGACTTGAGATGTTTCCTGCTAACGAAGCACGTACGCCGGACTGCCTATTCCCAGTCTCCACATTTCCCACTGCTTGTGTGGCGATGTTTAGATTGAGTGTAGCCAGTTGTCTCTGAATTGTCTCGCCGAAGTTTTTATTCAAAATATCAACCATGTCATCTATCATATTTTCTTGTTGAACGCTTAAGGCGTTCTGTATGTACCTTACTATGTCGTCTGGCGATTTTCCCGATAAATTTTCTTCCTGCTCTGACCGACTAGGATCTGTATGTCGCGATTTTGATCTAGTGGTCACGCCTCCTTTCGAACTGATGGGTCTACCTCTGCCTCGGTTCTTATAAAGGCCTCCCATTCTTCTCAGAGTATGGGCTCTTGGGTCTGTAGCTGAAATATCTTTGATTCCTGTCTCTGCCTCTTCGGCTGCGTCACCAAGTTCCGCTGCAAGGGTATTGTTACCACAACGTAGTTGCGAAATAAGGCAGCATGCCGCACATATCGGACAAGCCGGTGTGGTCGTGATTGCTTCTATTATACAACATTTATGAAATCTATGATTACACGGAGTACTTGCAACTAATTCAGAGACCAAGATTACTTCATTACAAATAAAGCAAAACGGATCGCTTTGTTCGCGAATGCCATCGAGATTTTCATTACTATGAGTAACAGGCATTTTAGCCATTTATTTTTAATTCACTAACACAAAAAAACTTTCTTGAAACAAATTGCTTATCCCTAATGTCCGTCTTTCCTTAGCTCATCAATATCTCAAAATACAAGAAAACAGACAAAAAAACGAAAACTCTCCTCCAGCGCATTCCTCTATTTTAACTAAGTAACTATAATTGTTATTCATCTACAACCAACTCAAATTGCTGGACAATGTCCGAAATTCTCCAGAGCATCGTAAATCCAAAACACTTTGAGATTGTTTCCTGTCAAGATTGTTTATTTTGCTCAGCATAGATCTATCAGGGTCGATCAATCCGGGATCCGAATTGCAATCGCTAAATCCACCGATCGATTCCAGCCGAATACAAAACAACTGGTTGTGCAGCAAATGTGAAATATAGTAAATGGATGGATTTGTAGAGCTTAAATGGGACTTGAAGAAAACTTTTCGGGCCCCACGTTGGGCGCCATGTTTGTGTAGTGTTCAGTCTTCGCCAGTGAGTTAGGGCCAGAGCCTATTTAGTCTCTAACTCCGACATTGGCCAATAGATGGTTTTTTCCTGACCTCATGTTAATAGGAAGCTAGGTTCGAAGGCGCGCATTCTTGCTGTGCTCGGGTCCAGCTCGTCGGATTGGTCGGGCTTCTTTCTCCCCTAGCTACACAGTTTTCCTGACACAAATCAATATAATGCGCTTCAAAAGAAATAAACAGGATCTCGACGTTAATATCACTAACCAAAAAAAAAAAAAAAAAAACATTTCCACTCTGCGCCGATACGCATTTAGAAAACGCTTAGAAAAAGTGTAGCTCGTCTGCTGTCTGATGGAGGGAACAGCGGTGATGTATGTCCCTAGTCTTTACCCACCCACCCATGACAAACGCGTTTACATTCGGGCGTTGTCCCATTTCAAAGATTCAACATCTTCTAGTGCATTTTGAGGGAGATAAGCATAAGTACTTGACGGACGGAGATAATATTTAGTTTAGGCAGACATATTCATGATTACCAATTCATTTTATTTATTTATGTTAAATGTCCCTAACCATAAGAGATTGTATTGATATTTTTTATATAAATTACAGATATAATCCGATACCTTACATTTACAAATAAACAAAAATATACAAACTTCCTTCTTCTTGGATCAGCAAAAAAAAACTTAATTATTTGAGCATTTGAGGGGGGAAATATTCTTTCAAATCAGTATATATATATCTACTTTAACAAACTTACGCCTGCATTGGTGTATAGGCATTGTGGTTTCAGCCACTAGTGGTACTCACAGTAATTGGTTAAACTCATCGATGTATCGTTGGGCCCAAGATGACTTTGACGGATTCATTTGTATACGCTGTGTAATTTAGAGGTTGGTCAGTATAAATGTATATATATATATATAAAGAGAAACACATTATCCCAAACTCATATTGCTCAGTTTTCAAAATCTTCAGTTACTTTACAAATTTACTCATTGGAGGAAGCTATTTAGTTACTACATTAATCAACACAATGATAAACGAGATATGAATATGTGGATCTAAACATCTGGTTCTTAGAGCAGCAGCGTATAGATTTTTATGTGATAATGATAAAGGCAAACGGGAACTTGCACTTGAAATTTAGCTTGAGAAACACGGGAATCAAAATAAAACAAAAATCTGCTGACAGCAAGAGTGGTTCTGAGGCAATGTGGTTTAGGCTAGCCTAATTACTCAATCCTTTGTAAATTTTCGTAGGTTGGTGACGATTATGTCCTCCGGCTTTTTGAGATCGGCAGGTTCAAACTGAAGTTCGGTCATCCAGCAGTGGTGTATGGTGGTTGGTCTTTCACGAGCCGGAAATGATTTCCGATATTGAGCTAGCCCAACGTCAACGGTTCAGCTTTGTTGTTTTAGTAGTTGATACCGTAGATTGGTTGGCCGGCTTGGCTGTATTAAGATTTTCCAGTACTCCTATCCCTAAATAAAACTGTGTCAGAACCTTATCTTTCCACGGTGGACTAACGTACCTTTGCTTCTTTCAAGAATTTCACTTTATTTGCACTTTTCCCTCGGGTAGTTCAGCTAACGCCACTCTTCGGGTTTATTAATCCAAATAAACAGTGGATGATTGGATAATAGCGAAAAATTGGAAGTTATGTAACTCCACGTGTCTTCACCATTCACTCTGCGATTGCTATCACGAAAATCTATACATACGTGTGCCGTAAGTGAAACTATGCAGGGGAATGATTTCACATGAATAAAGTCTATTCGCCTGTACCTATTGCATTCCCAAGCTGAGCTTTAAGCTTTAACATAACTGTGCAATCGGATGACCTTCTGGATCTCCTGCATTCCACCAATTTCTTCGAGCTATGCTAGCGAGGGCGGTATGAAAAGTATATTTCTAGAAAGTGTACCTAACTTGTTCGACCTTTTCCTTTTTCTTTTGATTTTCGAATAGTTGGACACTACACAGACTGGACGTAGTTAGCGATTTCCAGTTGAGTGGTTATTGGAAGGGTTGTGTTGTTGGTTTCAGTTTCTGTTGGTGAGCGATCTAACCGGGATCGTTGAGTTGATCTCGTATTCATACCCCTTCTAATAAACTTTTGGCCCTTTTTAGGTCGATTAGACGTTCCGTCTATTGTGCTAAAAGATTCGTTAGCACTAGTTGGACGTATTCCTTCGGCGTTAAGCTCGGCTAACAACGTGTTGTTAGAGAATGTTAGTGCCAGAGCAGAACAATCTAATGAACAGGTGGGACATTTTGGGTTTGTCCTAATCTGTTCCAAAATACAAAGTTTATGGAATTTGTGTCTACACGGGGTGTTGGCTATAATCTCACTAGTTCCCAATACTTCGTTGCAAATTCCACAAAATGGTTCTGCTTCCTGCAAAGCAGTTGTTATATCATCTGTACTTCGCCTTACAGCCATTGTATATCAGACAATATTTAAGGAATTAAAGAAAAACTAATAAAAAAAAATTATATGAGAAGGTATTAATTGTAACAATAAGGTCTGTCTTTCCCACATGCCAGAATACTTACAAAATATCTATTTGGTTTCAGTAGGCTTTTCTATTTTCGTTAATATGGACTATTTATAGGTTAATGACCTCGTGCACTGAATCATTGGACAACTATCGCGATTTGGCAATATCCAAGCCTGGCGACGTGGTGTCCCTCCTCAATGGCAAAACTCTCGGCTTCGTGGACGTCAGCAAGGCTGGTGTGATGGCCATGGCCGATCCCTTGCTCTACGCCCAGACGATCTACAAGCCGCGCATGGTCGTGGACATTGCTGCAGTGGGCTACGCCGTCTGCCCAGTGCTGGGCGGAGCAGCAGCCGGGATTTTCAGCAATTCGAACTTCGTCTACAAGCAGTTCGAGAAGGCCGGTGCCCTTACGGGGGATCGCGTTTGGCGTCTGCCCCTGTGGCGCTACTTCAAGGAGCTGATCATGCCGAACGACACCTTTGACATCAGCAACCGCGGACGTGGCCCCGCCTCCAGCTGCATCGCTGCCGCCGTTCTGCACGAGCTGGTGCCGTGCGTCGACTGGGCCCACCTGGACATCCGCAACGTGGGCATGCTGACGCACTACAATCCGCTGCCATATTTGCTGAAGGACCGCATGACCGGCCGTCCCACTCGCACCATCGTTCAGTTTCTGTTTCAGGTGGCTTGCCCCGACGGCAAGTAATCTGATTATGTTCGTTACACAATTCCTTTGTTAATGTTCCGCGTTCCAAATTTGTTGTTAATTGAAGTACCCCCCCCCCCCCCCCCCCCCCCCCCCCCCCCCCCCCTCCCCAACATTTTCACGCAAATTGCCAAGAGGTGCACACCCCAAGAGGTTACACGAACACATTTTTATTATTGTTCAATTTTAATCCAGAGTTTACAATTGAGCTTCCATGCTGATTGAAGGATGAAAAGAACCACATAAAATATGCAAAAAGGTCGCCATTTTATTGCTGAGATTCATTATAAATCGAGAATATACATGACATATAGGGCAAATCTGGCCTAGGTGAGGTCTTTACAAATCGGGCTCGTTAAAAACCTCGAAAAACATTTTTGCAATACAAATGGTGGAGAAATTAGCCGCTTATTTTACTTTTCCTCTCTTCTGTTCATCATTTCACTTCAACGCTCAAGCATCTATACTTATGCTCATTATTGCGTTGCTATTGCTTACAGAGGCTTTACATAGAGCTCTCACATGCAAATTAAATAACTGCGGTAGCGGATTGTGTTTTTACAAAGTTTTTATTTTACTTCTAACTTCACTGATATAGATTTAAGTAGAGGGTCACAAAGGATTCCGGGCAAAGGGTTTGCGCGATCTTAATTTTTAGCTCGACTTTGCGGTGTCGCTTCTGGATCAAGACTGACTTGAACTTTCTGATCTTTGCATCGTTGATCCCTTTCGGGAATAGTTTTTCTATAAACATTTCAATTGATTTCGCCATCCCGAGTATTGGATTTCGTCATCCAAAGAGAGAACTGTAAAATGCCTAAAGTGCAGGATCTGCAGAAAGCTGGGAGTGAGATTGTTTATGAGAAGCCGGGTGTGGGAAAACATTGGTTTTCCATTTAGGCGAGTGTCAAAGATTGGGATTGCGGCGGGAGCCCTTGAGATTGTACATCTTAGAAATCAATTAGGCGGAGGCCCAAGATTGAAATTGTTTTCGTTTTGTTTCTTCCCGATACATTTTGAAGTTCTGATAGAGCTCTAATTTCTTCTGACAGTATTTGAATGTTGCTTTCCACTATTTCTTCTGACGGTATTCTTATTGATTTAATAAGTACAAATTTGGTTAATTTATAGCCGAAGTAAAATAACATTATCAATATCAAAATGATTAAGAATAATGTTGTTAATGGTAAGGCCGTATTACCTAATGTTATAAGGGGATTAAAAATATTAACATTATCAAAAGAAAATTGCTTATCATTCGATTGTATATAATCAACTAATTCATTATCGCTATATCTATGATGCGATATATATCTTAGAATTTTACCCTTATCATTTATGTGGGTTATATTATTTATTACAATTGTGTTGTTGAATATAAGGAGATACGATCCTAACAAAGTAGTATTGTCTACGATATTTTTGCCTGAAACTAATATGGCACCATCCTGAATGATGTCTTTTTCTTTGTTTTTTCCCCTTTTTTTAGTGCAGTTGGCTTTAAAGCCATTAAGTAAATTGGTGAAACAGGTCTTCTTTAAATTTATTTGTGCGTAATTGTTAAAAGTTTCACTTTTAAAATTATTCATTAAATAGTATTTCTCCTTACATTCACAAACTTTTTCACTTATAACTAACATTCCATCATTTTATGAGATGGCTCTTGCATGGTAAAACTTGCAAATATCTTTAATTTGAGGATATTTTATGTAAATGATTATTAAATCAGCATTTCGAATTATTTTAACCGTTGCAATGTCCAGCAGATCAGACAGTTCAACAGGATGTTTTTCATGCTTATAAATGTCCTCTATTTCGTTTTTATTTAAAATTTTTGTATTGAAAATGTTTACTTTTAAGAGGGTTATGGTATCAACTAAATTAAGTAGGTCAAAAGTTATTAATTTTAAACGATGCTTTCTCAGTATCGTTTCTTCATTGAAGATGACATTTTTTAATGAATTTGATTGCAATTAACTTTCTTGGAAAAATTTGGAAATTATTACAAATTGTTTATTATTTTCAGTTAATTCATTTACTTTATTTTGTATTTTCAAAAAGTCGTCATGATCAGGGCTGCCTGCTATCCATTTCCAAATGGTACCTAATTCATTTAACGCAGAATCGTAGAAGATGACTATATCTTCTAGAGTGCAAAATCTGAACCAGATCGTATAATTATTATAGCCAGAATCAAGAAAACAATTTCATTCTTTCTCGCTCTGTCTCTCTCTAACACACAGGTTTCATGGTCGGTTTTGCCAATTGCAAAATATGAGTTCAAGGATCTCAGAACCTATAAGAGCCAGAGCAACCAAATTTGGTATCCACACTCCTGTGATATCGGACCTTGACCGTTTTGTGTCAAAATTTCGCCACACCCCCTTCCGCCCCCGCAAAAGACGAAAATCTGGGGCATCCACAAATCTCAAAGACTATTAACGCTAGAGTAACCAAGTTTAGTATCCGCACTCCTGTTAGATCTCACTATAAAACGTATATCTCAAAATTTCGCCCCACCTCCTTCCGCCCACACAAAGGACGAAAATCTGTTGCATCCACAATATTGCAGATTCGAGAAAACTAAAAACGCAGAATAATAGATAATGACCATATCTATCAGATTGCTGAATCTGCATCAGATCAGATCATTTTTATAGCCAATAGGAACAAATCAATTTGCAGTGGCTACGCAGCGCCCGACGTCACGCTCAGACTGATTTTCTGTCTCTCTCGCACGCACTCTTTGTCGTGTCGTTCAATATTAGCGGCGTCTGCCGGAGGAGAGCCATACTGACTTAGTATCGGGTATAACTGTAGAGTTGCGGTGTCCGCAGCAACTCATAACGTTCCCCCTCGTTGTTGTTGCTGTTGTTTCTGGTCAAGTGCTGTGAAGAGGTGGGGAATGAATGTTTATGTTTCCGACTAAAGTGCTTCTTTTGTAAATCACTTTCGAGCTCCAGAGCCATGCAAAGGCTGAGGTTGAAGGTTGAATTAAAATTCCTGCACTTATAATTATCTCCTGCTGTTGTCCTTTACGGACCCACATGTATTGTGTACCACATACATGTGTACATATGTACTTCCTTTCACCGCATGTATTTTCAAATGTCAATTAGTTGAGTTAATTGAGCGAAAGTGCAAAATGTGAACCGCAATATCGTTTATATAAATTTACGGAATTCACTCGCCTCTGTCAATCTTTTGGCTTCTATTGTCCCCTTGCCGCCCCTGGTCCACAGTCTTTTGGCCTTTGTTGGGGCAGCAGAGCCCTTTTGCGAGGCCAGCTTTGCGCAGTTCGAGGAGCTGTCGTTGAACAAGCGCATGGAAGAGGCCACCGAGGAGGACGACATCGATGTGGAGCTGCGCCTGTCGCGCTTCGAATACCTCATGGAGAGGCGTCTGCTGCTGCTGAACAGTGTCCTGCTGCGCCAGAATCCGCACAACGTTCACGAGTGGCACAAGCGGGTCAACCTGTACGAGGACAAGCCCACGGAGATCATCAACACCTACACCGAGGCCGTGCAGACAGTCCAGCCCAAGCTGGCGGTGGGAAAGCTGCACACCCTCTGGGTGGAGTTTGCCAAGTTCTACGAGTCCAATGGCCAGGTGGAGGACGCCCGCGTGGTCTTCGAGCGGGGCACCGAGGTGGAGTACGTCAAGGTGGCGGATCTGGCCGCCGTGTGGTGCGAGTGGGCGAAGATGGAGCTGCGCCAGCAGAAGTTCGAGGCAGCCCTCAAGCTGATGCAATGTGCCACGGCCATGCCCAAGCGGAAGGTGGCGTATCACGACGACTCGGAGACAGTGCAGTCGCGCCTCCACAGATCCCTGAAGGTGTGGTCCATGTACGCCGATTTGGAGGAAATCTTTGGCACCTTCAAGACCTGCAAGGCCGTCTACGAGAGCATCATCGACCTGAAGATCTGCACTATGGCATGTTCCTCGAAGAGCACAACTACTTCGAGGAGGCCTATCGGGCCTACGAGAAGGGCATTGCCCTGTTTAAGTGGCCGAATGTGTACGACATCTGGAACTCGTATCTAAGCAAGTTCCTCGCGCGCTACGGGGGCACAAAGCTGGAGCGGGCCCGCGACCTCTTCGCACAGTGCCTGGATCAGTGACCCGCTGAGCAATCCAAGTACTTTTACCAGCTCTACGCGAGACTGGAGGAGGAGCACGGCCTGGCCCGGCATGCCATGTCCGTCTACGATCGCGCCACGTCCGCCGTCAAGGAAGAGGAGATGTTCGACATATACAACATATTCGTGAAGAAGGCCGCCGAGATCTACGGCCTGCCACGCACCAGGGAGATCTACGAGAAGGCCATCGAGGCTCTGCACGAGCAGCATATGCGCCACATGTGCGTCAAATTCGCCGAGCTGGAGACGAAGCTGGGCTAGGTGGATCGAGCCAGGGCCATCTACGCTCACAGGTGAGTCGACATTTAACCGTTGGATCGTCAATATTCTAAGCTCTCTTCTGCTTTGTCCCACCACGTGTGCGATCCCCGCATCACGGCGGACTTCTGGCAGACCTGGAAGGAGTTCGAGGTGCGTCATGGCAACGAGGATACGATGCGTGAAATGCTGCGGATCAAGCGTTCCATTTAGGCCACCTACAACACTCAGGTCAACATGATGGCTGCCCAGTTTGTCAACACGAACACGAATGGTGTGGCTGCCGATGCTGGTGCTGGCTCCGGACCGGATGCCATGCGGCTGCTCGAGGAGAAGGCCCGCCAGGCGGCGGCCGAGGCCAAGCAGAAGCCCGCCGAGAAGGCTGCCTCCAATATCATGTTTGTGCGCGGCGAGACCCAGGGCGGGGCCAAGGGCAAGGAAAATACAGTCGTCAATCCGGATGAGATTGATATTGGCGACAGCGAGGACGACGACGACGACGATGAGGAGGAGGACCCGCAGCAGCCGAGTGGAGACCAGGCCGAGGCAGGCCAGGCCACAACCAAAACCGATGACGAGGGCCTCATCATGAAGAAACTGCGCTTCGAACAAAAGGCCATACCGGCCAAGGTCTTTGGCAGCCTCAAGCCGACAAATCAATCCGATTCCGATGAGGGATAAATCTTTTGTTTCTTTTGACTACGCGAAATATTTGAGAGATTTGAGACCTATTCTTCGGAGACCTATTCTTCGTTTTGTTCGGAAATTCATAAATTCCTCGAATCTCAGCAGGCGTTGGCAATGTTTCCCTGCCAGAGTTTGAGCCTTGGGATATCTCATTCCTTTCGAATCAGCTGTTGGAAGCACATCTATTCTCTCTATTTTTTAGATTTACATTTTTTTTTATTCGGAAAAAAAAGCAAAATTTGTCTGGAACTGTCTGAAAAATAAGAGAACTTTCGTAACCTGTCGCGAGGGACTGTCACTATCATTAAGCGATGAAGTCTGTACGCTTGATGCACGCCCTGTGCAGGCGTGTCCAGCACACATTCCTGGCCAGACGCAGAGATGTGGAACAGCGACGGCACTACGCCGAGAAATGTGACTCGGTGATCAAAGGCGTGTACGCCAAGGAGGGCGACCGCCAGCCCAAGATGACACCATCCGGCGAGAAGTTTGACGATCGCGTCCAGGGTAAGATCACTGATCTCATACGCGAGACGGGCCTGAGTGGCCAGCTGGGAAAAGGCCGTGTCTTCATGAACGTGGATGCGGAGTTCCGTCCGGTGGCCGTGGTCGGCGTGGGACAGGAGGGGGCCGGCTTCAACGACCTGGAGATGATCGACGAGGGAATGGAGAACGCTCGCGTCGCTGCCGGCGTGGGGGCTCGTTCGCTTCAACTGCAGGGCTGCACAGATGTCTTCGGGACCGCACACTCATTCCCAAACTGGAGCTGTACGACTCTCCCGACTCAGATGCCTGGATGCGGGGCCTGTTCAAGGCCAAATCGCAGAACCTGGCCCGTCGCCTGGCCGATACGCCGGCCAATCATATGACGCCCACAATCTTCGCCCAGTCAACGGTGGATGCCCTGTGCCCCTGCGGGGTATCCGTGGAGGTACGCAGCATGGACTGGATCGAGTCCAAGAGCTTGAACAGCTTCTTGATGGTGGCCAAGGGCAGCTGCGAGCCGCCGATCATCTTGGAAATCGCCTACTGCGGCACCGCACCCGAGGACAAGCCCATCCTCCTGCTGGGCAAGGGCATCACATTCAACAGCGGGGGCCTCTGCCTCCGTCCCAAGGACTGCTTGTCCGTGTACCGCGGCTGCATGTCCGGTGCAGCCGCCTGCGTGGGCGTCATCCGAGCCGCCGACGCCCTATCGCTGCCCCTAAACATAACGGCACTGCTGCCGCTGTGCGAGAACATGCCCTCCGGAATGGCTGCCAAGCCTGGCGACGTGGTGTCCCTCCTCAATGGAAAAACTCTCGGCTTCGTGGACGTCAGCAAGGCTGGTGTGATCCCTTGCTCTACGCCCAGACGATCTACAAGCCGCGCATGGTCGTGGACATTGCTACAGTGGGCTACGCCGTCTGCCCAGCGCTGGGCGGAGCAGCAGCCGGGATTTTCAGCAATTCGAACTTCGTCTACAAGCAGTTCGAGAAGGCCGGTGCCCTTACGGGGGATCGCGTTTGGCGTCTGCCCCTGTGGCGCTACTTCAAGGAGCTGATCATGCCGAACGACACCTTTGACATCAGCAACCGCGGACGTGGCTCGCATCCAGCTGCATCGCTGCCGCCGTTCTGCACGAGCTGGTGCCGTGCGTCGACTGGGCCCACCTGGACATCCGCAACGTGGGCATGCTGACGCACTACAATCCGCTGCCATATTTGTTTCAGATGGCTTGCCCCGACGGCAAGTAATCTGATTGTTCTATTGGATAACTAGCTGTGACAATTAGTAAACGAATGACAGTACCAAGTTATATTTTTCTTTAAAGATTATTTATGTATTTCTTGATTACTTTTTGCTGCAACACCGGTCCACACACTCAATTCGAGATCACACAAAAAAAGAGGAAGTGGACACTTCAAGTGTGACCAGACTAACTTTACATAATAATACTTAATATATCGATAGTATTATTTAATAGTATTTGATGTTATTATTTGAATGTGGGAATAGGCGTATTCCAAAACGCCCCCCTTAAAAAAACCATTAATCATCAAAATCATAAAAAAAATGTTTTCATCATTAAATCAAAAAGGTAACATTCAATTGTTATTCTAATGTGGTTGGTGTGCATTCTGGGAAGTGTTATGTGATCTAGCACTTGCTCTAAGGATACGGGGAAAACCCAGAAAAACCCGATCAGATCACTTTAAAATTAGATTAACATAAAATTAAATTACTTTAATTACGATACGAGAAAACCAAAAACGCAGAATCGTAGAAGATGACTGTTTGAGATGCCAAGCTTTTTTGGCACCTATGTGTTTCAAAAATGAAAAGAGATTTTGGGTTAAACTTTATAATTCGTATTTAATCTTGGTGGCTTAGCGGAAGCCGATTGCTTGCTATTGCCAGATAAACCTTATGCGAGATCGATATGCAACCAATGCGCAGAGGGGTTAGCATAGAACTAAACTATAGACCACGGCGTTAGATCAAAGTGATTGCCGAAGTGGCGGCAGCAGATCAAAGTAGTTGCCGAAGTGGTGGCGGCAGAGAGCCCCTTTAGCGGGAGAGCGCAGCAGCTCTGCAGAACGTCAACGTTTTACAACATAGGCGGCTCTCTCTGCTCATACAATAATAATGTTAAAGTTACGGTTATTCTTCAGCGGCTGGCCCGAACATACTCCCCCCGTTGGGAGCTAGTCTCTCAACAGATTCCTTAAGGGGCAGCAAACATAGCCGAGTGACGGCCCTCCTGATGTTTCCTGAGGATGTCTTCAGGTCAGCGACGCGACACACTCCGTGCTTGCCCAAAACGACATTGACCCCTCTAGCCAGTGGCCAACGCATTGGAGGAAGATTTTCGTCCTTCACCAGAACGAGGTCGTTCTTGCAGATGTTTTGCGCGGGGGTACGCCACTTCGCGCGCTCTTGCAAAAGAGTGAGATACTCTTCGCGCCAACGGCTCCAAAATATTTGCTGTAGTTGGGTGACCCGCTGCCAGCCATCCAGACGATTGTAGTTCAGCTTCGTTAGGTCAGGCTCGAGGATTTGCTCATGGGGGCCGCCTAAAAGCAGATGAGCAGGAGTCAAAACGTCTAAATCATCAGGATTTTCTGAAAGCGAGAGCAAAGGGCGAGAGTTAACAATTGCAGTGATCTGACAGATCAGAGTGCGCAGCTCGTCGAAGCTAAGCACAGATGGTCCAACTGAGCGGTACAGGTGATATTTTGCGGTCTTCACGGCCGCTTCCCACAACCCGCCAAAATGCGGAGAGCGAGGTGGGATGAAACGCCAGTCGATCGAGTCAGCCAAGCAGGATTCGTGGACCTCCTTCATATGCGGTTCGCTCAGACAAAGCTTCTTTAGCTCCAGAAGCTCGTTCTTGGCCCCAACGAAGTTTGTCGCATTGTCCGACCAAATTTGACTTGGCCTTCCTCGAGTGGAGTAAAACGCTTTAGTGCGCCTAGAAACGATGCGGTGGTCAAATCCTTTACGAGCTCCATGTGTATAGCCTTAGAAGTGAAACAGATGAATACGCTAATGTAGCACTTGATCGGAGGCCTCGTGCGGATTTCTGATCGGTAGAAAAAAGGTCCACAGTAATCTACTCCAGTGACTTCAAAAGCTCGAGATCCTTCCAAACGTTCCTTAGGTAGGTCTCCCATGATGTGTTCGACCATGCGCGGCCTGAAGCATCTCACACATCTGCTGACGACCCTTGACACTGCCTTAACACCTCCAATGGGCCAATATTCCAGCCGAATTTTGGATAGCAAGGCGCGAGGTCCGGCATGGAGGTTTCTTTCATGATAATATCTTATCAGCGCAAAGGTAATGAATGTCCCTTTGGCAGAATGAGCGGGTGCTGAGCGTCAAATCCTAGCGATGAGTTGCCAAGACGACCTCCAACTCTAAGTAGTCCAGAATGATAGAACTAATAGAACTGGATTTCATGACTTGACCATTGTGCCGAATCTCCTTTATGTCCATCCACAAATTTGCCAGCTGAATGTGTCGAATTAGAAGATGCGTTCCTTGCCGAATATCAGAAACGGTGAGTCCTGGATGCCTAAGACGATGTATAAATTTATGCATGTAGGCGAATGTGCGCTGCATGCGAAAGAATGAATTCGCAAATTTGCATCCGGACGTGAGATCGGCATGTGGAGACGTGATTAGCAATCCTCTCTTGCGAAGCTCCAAAGTTGCTATGTTGTTAGATGGAGATACAGGCCACTTACCGTTGGAGCCTAGCAAAAAGGATGGGCCGTGAAACCATAGCTCTGACTGGATAAGATGGTTGGGAAGCGAGCCTCTCGAGAGAATATCAGCAGGATTTAAAGAGGTGGGAACATAGCGCCATTCCATGGCTGCCGTCAACTCCTGAATTGATGCCACTCGATTTGCCACGAAAACTTGAAATTTAGCTGGCTCTTCCCTAATCCAAGATAATGCTGTTGACGAATCCGACCAGAAATAGAACCGACCTGTAAAGATTCCCATGTCCTTTACATTCTGCATGATTTTCGCAAGCAAATGGGCTCCACTTAATTCCAGCTTAGGAATCGATATAGTCTTTAGCGGCGCCACTCGCGACTTTGAGCACAAAACGTGGCTCAAAGACTGGGCTTCCCTGGACACGACATACACGCAAGCGCCATATGCTTCTAAGCTGGCATCTCAGAATCCGTGAACTTCTGTAGCCACACTAGAACGAAGAACCAAGCGAGGAAATGAGATCCGAGAAATGCTTGCCAAACTATTTCTCAAGTCCATCCAAGTTGAATGCAACGCTGAGGGTAGGCTTTCATCCCAATCCAAATTTTCTCTCCAAAGCTGCTGAAGGAAGATTTTGCACCTGACAATGACTGGATTTATCAATCCAAGAGGGTCGTAGAACCGCGCAATCGTAGATAAAACCGACCGTCAAAAAGCAGCTGATCCGAAGCAGGGTCCCACGCTAAGCCGAGAGTTTTGGCAATGTCGCTTCCATCATTAAACTTTAGGAACTTCTCTATGTCATCTTCAGGGGTTCCCTCAAGTACTTCCTAGTGACTGGAGCACCATTTCCTAAGTCTAAAATTACCACGGGACAGTAAAGCTGATGTTTGGTGCATCTTGTCCATGACCTGTGCGACCGAATTACCGCCCGAAATAAGGTCATCCACGTAAAACTCCTGCCGCAGAGCAGCTGAGCGACGAGGGTAGGACTCACCCTCGTCGATGGCCAGCTGGTGCATTACGCGGACCGCTAAAAATGATGCAGCCCTCGTCCCGTATGTGACGGTGTCTAATGTGTAGACTTGAACCTCGGACTCGATGGAATCTCGCCATAGGATGCACTGATACAAATTGTCGGGTGGAGACACTCGTACGCAGCGGTACATTTTACAAATGTCCCCAGTGAGAGCGACTGGATATGTTCGAAAGCGAATCAATATGTTAAACAATGCATGCTGAATAACAGGGCCTGTCATCATCACATCATTTAGAGAATATCTAGTTGATGTAGCTGCGGATCCGTCGAAAACGACACGGAGTTTTGTCGTCGTACTGTTCTCCTTTAGGACACAGTGATGAGGCAAGAAATATTTGCAGAGACTACGGGAATCAGGGTTGACTTGGTGCATATGATGCAAATCAATGTACTCCCTCATAAAGGCGGAATACCGCTCCTTGAGTGTAGGATTACGCTCCAGTTTTCGCTCCAGACTGATGAACCGTCGATAAGCCTGAGCATAAGATTCTCCTAAACGATCAGTATTGTTATTTAGCGGCAGACGAACTGCATACTCCCCGGATGGCAACCGTGAAAGGTGGCTTACGAAATGTGCTTCACAATCGTCTTCTTCTTTGGTATTCAACCCAGCCTCCACACAATTCTCGACTTCCCAAAACATACGAAGAGTTTTATCCAATATTGCTTCCATCTCAGCTATCGAATCTGGACAATTGTGCGTAGCCAAAAGCGCCGAGCTTGATACCTTCTGTCCACCGCCAGATACGATCCACCCAAGCCGGGTCTTCTGCAGAAGAGGCAGTCCAGCGGGAGTTTGATTTGCCCTACGCAGAGGAGATCATAAAAAACGCTCGCACCAATGAGAACATCAACCCGTTGAGGATTGAAAAATGCAGGATCAGCGAGCTGAATGTTAGATGGAATACGCCAATCGGATACATTTCCTGTCATACTTGGTTGAGAATCGGTAATCGTGGGCGGGCGATGAGAGCAGTAAGTGTAGTTGTGTAAGCAGAGGTGCGAGAATGCATACAAATGCCTATGGTGGATCCCTCAGTAGAAACGCTGGTATCGCCCAGCCCAGACACAAGTGCAGACGATTGAGTTCTCCTAAGCTGAAGCTGCTGGGCGAACCTGGATGTGACGAGATGCAGCTGCGATCCTGAATTCCCAATGTCTGCAACGCTCGCATGTGTAAATTGACTGCATCCGAAAACTCCCGAAGCCTTTTAGCAGAAGGCGAGTCTACCCTCTTTAGCCCAAGAATCTTCTTGATGTGTGCCTGGAAAACAAGTCTTTTGTTATTAAAGCGTTTATTAAGTATATCCAGAGCCGCACGATAATTGGCACTGGAGAGCTCTAACGATCGAACCGAATCCAAAGCCGCATCAGCGAGGCAAGAGCGAAGGTGCTGGAATTTCTCGATGTCACTGAGATCCGCATCCGCTTCAATCACCGATTTGAACATTGCCATAAAATCCGAGAACTCGACGTATCCACCAGAAAATTTAGGCACCTTCAGCTCAGGAAGTCGCTGCTTGTGAGCCATGATGATGGTACTATGTCCGGAATGGCTTGGCAGAGTCGTGGAATGGGCAGCGGCGTGTGACTGGCTTACTTCAACAGCAGCCAGCAACTCAGCTTTCAACGAAATGAAAAGAGTATCGAAGATTTCGCGCAGCTCACTCCCAATCTCGTTTTGATCGAGAGCCTCCAACTCATTATGGTCCTTATTAAATTCCTCTCGAATTTCTGCCAACATATCAAGGCGCACCTCGACTTCCGCGGCGGTCAGCTTATCGATTTTATTCCCCGCGAATGATTCGCCAAGCCTGTGCAATCGATCATATAATGACTGACTTTTACGCGTATAGACGCGAGAGCGAGAATGCAAGACACGAAAAGTCAAGAACCGCGGCTGCAGCTGCGCAGAGAATGAGAGATTCGACGCTTATGCGAGATCGATATGCAACCAATGCGCAGAGGGGTTAGCATAGAACTAAACTATAGACGACGGCGTTAGATCAAAGTGATTGCCGAAGTGGCGGCAGCAGATCAAAGTAGTTGCCGAAGTGGCGGCGGCAGAGAGCCCCTTTAGCGGGAGAGCGCAGCAGCTCTGCAGAACGTCAACGTTTTACAACATAGGCGGCTCTCTCTGCTCATACAATAATAATGTTAAAGTTACGGTTATTCTTCAGCGGCTGGCCCGAACAATGACTATATCTTCTAGAGTGCAAAATCTGAACCAGATCGTATAATTATTATAGCCAGAATCAAGAAAACAATTTCATTCTTTCTCGCTCTGTCTCTCTCTAACACACAGGCTTCATGGTCGGTTTTGCCAATTGCAAAATATGAGTTCAAGGATCTCAGAACCTATAAGAGCCAGAGCAAAGGACGAAAATCTGGGGCATCCACAAATCTCAGAGACTATTAACGCTAGAGTAACCAAATTAAGTATCCGCACTCCTGTTAGATCTCACTATAAAACGTATATCTCAAAATTTCGCCCCACCTCCTTCCGCCCACACAAAGGACGAAAATCTGTTGCATCTACAATATTGCAGATTCGAGAAAACTAAAAACGCAGAATAATAGACAATGACCATATTTATCAGATTGCTGAATCTGGATCAGATCAGATCATTTTTATAGCCAATAGGAACAAATCAATTTGCAGTGGCTACGCAGCGCCCGACGTCACGCTCAGACTGATTTTCTGTCTCTCTCGCACGCACTCTTTGTCGTGTCGTTCAATATTAGCGGCGTCTGCCGGAGGAGAGCCATACTGACTTAGTATCGGGTATAACTGTAGAGTTGCGGTGTCCGCAGCAACTCACAACGTTCCCCCTCGTTGTTGTTGCTGTTGTTTCTGGTCAAGTGCTGTGAAGAGGTGGGGAATGAATGTTTATGTTTCCGACTAAAGTGCTTCTTTTGTAAATCACTTTCGAGCTCCAGAGCCATGCAAAGGCTGAGGTTGAAGGTTGAATTAAAATTCCTGCACTTATAATTATCTCCTGCTGTTGTCCTTTACGGACCCACATGTATTGTGTACCACATACATGTGTACATATGTACTTCCTTTCACCGCATGTATTTTCAAATGTCAATTAGTTGAGTTAATTGAGCGAAAGTGCAAAATGTGAACCGCAATATCGTTTATATAAATTTACGGAATTCACTCGCCTCTGTCAATCTTTTGGCTTCTATTGTCCCCTTGCCGCCCCTGGTCCACAGTCTTTTGGCCTTTGTTGGGGCAGCAGAGCCCTTTTGCGAGGCCAGCTTTGCGCAGTTCGAGGAGCTGTCGTTGAACAAGCGCATGGAAGAGGCCACCGAGGAGGACGACATCGATGTGGAGCTGCGCCTGTCGCGCTTCGAATACCTCATGGAGAGGCGTCTGCTGCTGCTGAACAGTGTCCTGCTGCGCCAGAATCCGCACAACGTTCACGAGTGGCACAAGCGGGTCAACCTGTACGAGGACAAGCCCACGGAGATCATCAACACCTACACCGAGGCCGTGCAGACAGTCCAGCCCAAGCTGGCGGTGGGAAAGCTGCACACCCTCTGGGGGGAGTTTGCCAAGTTCTACGAGTCCAATGGCCAGGTGGAGGACGCCCGCGTGGTCTTCGAGCGGGGCACCGAGGTGGAGTACGTCAAGGTGGCGGATCTGGCCGCCGTGTGGTGCGAGTGGGCGAAGATGGAGCTGCGCCAGCAGCAGTTCGAGGCAGCCCTCAAGCTGATGCAATGTGCCACGGCCATGCCCAAGCGGAAGGTGGCGTATCACGACGACTCGGAGACAGTGCAGTCGCGCCTCCACAGATCCCTGAAGGTGTGGTCCATGTACGCCGATCTGGAGGAAATCTTTGGCACCTTCAAGACCTGCAAGGCCGTCTACGAGAGCATCATCGACCTGAAGATCTGCACGCCGCAGGTGATCATCAACTATGGCATGTTCCTCGAAGAGCACAACTACTTCGAGGAGGCCTATCGGGCCTACGAGAAGGACATTGCCCTGTTTAAGTGGCCGAATGTGTACGACATCTGGAACTCGTATCTAAGCAAGTTCTTCGCGCGCTACGGGGGCACAAAGCTGGAGCGAACAGCTCTTCGAACAGTGCCTGGATCAGTGACCCGCTGAGCAATCCAAGTACTTTTAGCAGCTCTTCGCGAAGCTGGAGGAGGAGCACGGCCTGGCCCGGCATGCCATGTCCGTCAACGATCGCGCCACGTCCGCCGTCAAGGAAAAGGAGATGTTCGACATGTACAACATATTCGTGAAGAAGGCCGCCGAGATCTACGGCCTGCCACGCACCAGGGAGATCTACGAGAAGGCCATCGAGGCTCTGCACGAGCAGCATATGCGCCACATGTGCGTCAAATTCGCCGAGCTGGAGACGAAGCTGGGCTAGGTGGATCGAGCCAAGGCCATCTACGCTCACAGGTGAGTCGACATTTAACCGTTGGATCGTCAATATTCTAAGCTCTCTTCTGCTTTGTCCCAACAGGTGTGCGATCCCCGCATCACCGCGGACTTCTGGCAGACCTGGAAGGAGTTCGAGGTGCGTCATGGCAACGAGGATACGATGCGTGAAATGCTGCGGATCAAGCGTTCCATTCAGGCCACCTACAACACTTAGGTCAACATGATGGCTGCCCAGTTTGTCAACAGGAACACGAATGGTGTGGCTGCCGATGCTGGTGCTGGCTCCGGACCGGATGCCATGCGGCTGCTCGAGGAGAAGGCCCGCCAGGCGGCGGCCGAGGCCAAGCAGAAGCCCGCCGAGAAGGCTGCCTCCAATATCATGTTTGTGCGCGGCGAGACCCAGGGCGGGGCCAAGGGCAAGGAAAATACAGTCGTCAATCCGGATGAGATTGATATTGGCGACAGCGAGGACGACGACGACGACGAGTGGAGACCAGGCCGAGGCAGGCCAGGCCACAACCAAAACCGATGACGAGGGCCTCATCATGAAGAAACTGCGCTTCGAACAAAAGGCCATACCGGCCAAGGTCTTTGGCAGCCTCAAGCCGACAAATCAATCCGATTCCGATGAGGGATAAATCTTTTGTTTCTTTTGATTACGCGAAATATAAATGTATGTCTGTGGAATACTTCTCTCGATGTGAGACCTATTCTTTGGAGACCTATTCTTCGTTTTGTTCGGAAATTCATAAATTCCTCGAATCTCAGCAGGCGTTGGCAATGTTTCCCTGCCAGAGTTTGAGCCTTGGGATATCTCATTCCTTTCGAATCAGCTGTTGGAAGCACATCTATTCTCTCTATTTTTTAGATTTACATTTTTTTTTATTCGGAAAAAAAAGCAAAATTTGTCTGGAACTGTCTGAAAAATAAGAGAACTTTCGTAACCTGTCGCGAGAGACTGTCACTATCATTAAGCGATGAAGTCTGTACGCTTGATGAACGCCCTGTGCAGGCGTGTCCAGCACACATTCCTGGCCAGACGCAGAGATGTGGAACAGCGACGGCACTACGCCGAGAAATGTGACTCGGTGATCAAAGGCGTTGTGGTGGGCGTGTACGCCAAGGAGGGCGACCGCCAGCCCAAGATGACACCATCCGGCGAGAAGTTTGACGATCGCGTCCAGGGTAAGATCACTGATCTCATACGCGAGACGGGCCTGAGTGGCCAGCTGGGAAAAGGCCGTGTCTTCATGAACGTGGATGCGGAGTTCCGTGCGGTGGCCGTGGTCGGCGTGGGACAGGAGGGGGCCGGCTTCAACGACCTGGAGATGATCGACGAGGGAATGGAGAACGCTCGCGTCGCTGACGGCGTGGGGGCTCGTTCCCTTCAACTGCAGGGCTGCTCAGATGTCTTCGTGGAGTCGATGGAGTATGCGGAGCAGGCGGCCGAGGGGAGCGCCTTGGCCGTCTGGCGCTACAACACCAACAAGCGCCGTCGGGACCGCACACTCATTCCCAAACTGGAGCTGTACGACTCTCTCGACTCGGATGCCTGGATGCGGGGCATGTTTAGGGCCGAATCGCAGAACCTGGCACGTCGCCTGGCCTATACGCCGGCCAATCAGATGACGCCCACAATCTTCGCCCAGTCAACGGTGGATGCCCTGTGCCCCTGCGGGGTATCCGTGGAGGTACGCAGCATGGACTGGATCGAGTCCAAGAGCTTGAACAGCTTCTTGATGGTGGCCAAGGGCAGCTGCGAGCCGCCGATCATCTTGGAAATCGCCTACTGCGGCACCGCACCCGAGGACAAGCCCATCCTCCTGCTGGGCAAGGGCATCACATTCAACAGCGGGGGCCTCTGCCTCCGTCCCAAGGACTGCTTGTCCGTGTACCGCGGCTGCATGTCCGGTGCAGCCGCCTGCGTGGGCGTCATCCGAGCCGCCGACGCCCTATCGCTGCCCCTAAACATAACGGCACTGCTGCCGCTGTGCGAGAACATGCCCTCCGGAATGGCTGCCAAGCCTGGCGACGTGGTGTCCCTCCTCAATGGAAAAACTCTCGGCTTCGTGGACGTCAGCAAGGCTGGTGTGATCCCTTGCTCTACGCCCAGACGATCTACAAGCCGCGCATGGTCGTGGACATTGCTACAGTGGGCTACGCCGTCTGCCCAGCGCTGGGCGGAGCAGCAGCCGGGATTTTCAGCAATTCGAACTTCGTCTACAAGCAGTTCGAGAAGGCCGGTGCCCTTACGGGGGATCGCGTTTGGCGTCTGCCCCTGTGGCGCTACTTCAAGGAGCTGATCATGCCGAACGACACCTTTGACATCAGCAACCGCGGACGTGGCTCGCATCCAGCTGCATCGCTGCCGCCGTTCTGCACGAGCTGGTGCCGTGCGTCGACGGCCCACCTGGACATCCGCAACGTGGGCATGCTGACGCGCTACAATCCGCTGCCATATTTGCTGAAGGACCGCATGACTGGCCTTCCCACTCGCACCATCGTTCAGTTTCTGTTTCAGATGGCTTGCCCCGACGGCAAGTAATGTGATTGTTCTATTGGATAACTAGCTGTGACAATTAGTAAACGAATGACAGTACCAAGTTATATTTTTCTTTAAAGATTATTTATGTATTTCTTGATTACTTTTTGCTGCAACACCGGTCCACACACTCAATTCGAGATCACACAAAAAAAGAGGAAGTGGACACTTCAAGTGTGACCAGACTAACTTTACATAATAATACTTAATATATCGATAGTATTATTTAATAGTATTTAATGTTATTATTTGAATGTGGGAATAGGCGTATTCCAACACGCCCCCCTCAAAAATAACATTAATCATCAAAAAAATAAAACTAAAAAAAAATGTTTTCATCATTAAATCAAAAAGGTAACATTCAATTGTTATTCTAATGTGGTTGGTGTGCATTCTGGGAAGTGTTATGTGATCTAGCATTTGCTCTAAGGATACGGGAAAACCCAGAAAACCCCGATCAGATCACTTTAAAATTAGATTAACATAAAATTAAATTACTTCAACAATTCATTGGTTCTTTTGGTTCAAATCAAAAAAAAAAAAAAAAAAAATGAATTAATGTAATAAAATCGTTAATAAAGCATCATGTTCATGTTTTCTTTAAATTAGAATCATTCTTCTTGTAGTAGTCCTAAATTGTTCCGCAGTTCTGCAAATCTTCCAGCAGGTAGTGGCTTCGTGAAGATGTCAGCAAGTTGGTTGTCTGTATTAATATACTCAAGAGAAATCTCATTAGTTTCTATCTTTTCTCTTGAAAAATTATATTTTATATCAATATGCTTTGCTCTTTTATGACATGAGGGATTATTTTCAATGCTAATACAGCCTTGGTTGTCTTCATACATTTTAATGGGTTTGTCGAGTTTATGATTAATACTATTTAGAAGAGACTTTAGCCATAAAGCTTCTCTTACAGCTTCAAATAGGGCCATATATTCAGCTTCAGTTGATGAAGCTGCCACTGAATTCTGTCTTTTTGTATTCCAACAAATTAAATTGGAATCGAACATTTTAAACAAATAACCCGTTGTACTTTTTCTATCAGTCTCATTACTACTCCAATCGGAGTCTACATAGCCAACTAATGTATTTTCAAATGATGTATTCTTTTTAAATATAAGCTTCATGTTGATAGTTCCCTTTAAATATCTAATAACCCTTTTTAAACATTGCCATAACTCAGCATTGTTCTTGCTACTATATCTACTCAAGATATTTACAGCAGCAGCTAAATCTGGTCCTGTACACAGCATTATGTACATTAAACAGCCAATAAGGTTACGACATGGAGCATTGCAGTCTTCATCTGAGTTAAGTAACTCATAATTTAGTTTATTTAGTAATGGAGTACTGACTAAATTGCAACTATCCATGTTAAATTTATTTAAAATTCTTTTTACATATGCAGCTTGACTCAAATATATTTTGTCTTCAAATATTTCTACTCTGATACCGATAAAATGTTTTATCTCATTTAAGTCAGTCATTCTAAATCTTTCGCTTAAATACTTTTTGAAATTATTCATTCTATCCATATCCCTTGTCGCTATTACTACATCATCAACATATAATAATACATATATGTTTTTCTTTATGTCACCTCTATCAAGAATATATATGCAACGATCCACGGGAGAGCTTACAAAATCGATTTCTTTCAATGCTTGCTCAAATACTTGAAACCAGCATCTAGCTGCTTGTTTGAGCCCATAAATGGCTTTGTTCAGTTTGCATACATGCCCAGCACCGCATGATACGCCCTGAGGAGGCCGCATATATATCTCCTCACTTAATGTACCATTGAGGAAAGCTGTTTTAACATCCATCTGATGGACTTTCAAATTAAACTGGAATGCCAATGATAGTACGAACCTAAAACTGGCAATTCTATCAACGGGAGCAAATTTTTCTTCATAGTCTACTTGGTACTTTTGAGTAAATCCTCTTGCAACCAGTCCAGCTTTGTCTTTTATTGGGACTCCTAGTTCATTATATTTAATGGAAAATACCCATCTACTGTCTAAAATATTTTTGTTTTCTGGCTTCTTTATAATTGTCCAGGTGTTATTAATTTCATGGGCATTTAACTCTGTATTTATTGCCTCCTCCCAATCAGATTTATCATTCCTTAAATTTATTTCATCAAAAGAATTTGGAACTTCATCAAACATTATATGGGCATTTAATATAAATTTGTTAAAGCTTTTATCATGTTCTTTATAAGACACCTTCGGCTTAGACTTTAACCTCTCACTTTTTCTACTAATTATATTAGTATCCTTATTTTCTTCACGACAATTATCTGGCTGATCAGCTTTTTCACAATCCTTACTCTCATTCGGGATATATAATTCCTTACTATCATTCAGGAAATCAGTTTTTCTTTTCCTACTTTCATTCGGAAAATTCAGCTTTTCGCATTCCTTACTTTCATTCAGGATTTCACATTCCGTACTTTCATTCGGGAAATTAAACTGATCACATTCCTTACTCTCATTCAGGATTCCACATTCCGTACTATCATTCGGGAAATAAAACTGATCACATTCCTTACTCTCATTCAGGATTCCACATTCCGTACTATCATTCGGGAAATTAAGCTGATCAGATTCCTTACTCTCATTCAGGAATTCTTGTTGACTTCTTTCCTTACTCTCTTTCGGGAAATCTGTTTCAAATTTTACTTCTCTAGAATAAAGCATATTAGTCTCGTCTACGACAACATCTCTTGCAACAATAACTTTTCCTTTAATGACATCCCACAATTTGAGTCCATTTTGTTCATACCCTATCAAGATAGCTTTGAATGATTTTTCATCAAATTTACCTTTTTTAATTTTGTTGTACACATACACGGTTGAACCGAACACTCTTAAAAACTTTAAATTGGGCTTTCTATTGTGCCACAGCTCATATGGGGTCATTTTACAATCACCAAGTGCTTTGCTTGGAATTCTGTTGATTAGATATGTTGCAGTTAGCACAGCTTCACCCCAAAAACTTTTGTCTAATTTTGCACCATTTACCATAGCACGAGCTTTCTCTGTAATGGTTCTTATCATTCGCTCCGAAACACCATTCAACTGAGGTGTATGTGGCACTGTCAAATGATAACTTATTCCTTTATTAACGCAGAACTCACGCATTTCATTCGACAGGTATTCTCTACCGTTGTCAATGTACAAATTGACAATCTTGAAATTAAAATGAGCCTCGCTCTTTGCTACAAAATCTTTAAATACATTGAATACATCTGATTTATATTTTAACAAATAGGTTACACAATAATGTGTAAATTGATCTACGAAGATCACAAAATAATTTTTATCGTCTAGTGTAACTGGTTTAATGGGGCCACATACATCTGAATGTATTACAAACAAGGGTCGTTTTATATAACTTTTATCTTTAGATTGCTTAAATGGCAACCTAGCCTGTTTCCCATTTAAACATGACTCACAAACTTCATCTGATATTTTTAAAGTAACAAGAAGATTACTGTCATTAAATAAATTATTATTCTTTATTTCAAGCAATTTTGCATTGCTTATATGCCCCAACCTCTCATGCCATAATCGATAATTATTTTTGTTCCTAGCATCTACACTGTATGCTTGGAATTTGACTACAGGTATATCCAACATACCTGTATATTTAACAACAATTACTCCATTTTTTGATATGGAGACACCACCACAGTCAAACTTAATTGACATCCCTGCCTGTTGCAGACTCTTGACAGACATGAGGTTTCCTGCTGCCTCCTTGCAGTAGAGCACATCCTCCAGTGTGATATTGTGTCCATTGTGCAGCCGCACAATTCCACGCTTAGTGGCATATAAAAACTCGGCTTCTTTTGCCACAGCGATTTTAATTGGCTGCTCCAATTCGATGCAATCGGCGTACAGCGAGTCATCATTGATCAAAAGATCCGTTGCACCAGAATCGAGTATAAAACCGAGTTCATTATTTATTTGATCACTCTTTGTCATTTTCCGCATCATAAATGCGAACCCGTGTCCCGATGCTGCAAGCTGAGCTTGTTTATTATGTTTATAATTTTCTTTATTTTGATTTAACCTTATAAACTGGTAACAGTCTTTTTTCATGTGCCCTTCTTTGCCACAGTGATGGCATTTAATGTTATTTCTAGCTTTTCCCTTAAATAATGTCTTTTGCCGTGTGTTTCTAGATCCAAACGTTTTACGATTATTAAAATTGTTATTATTTCTTACAACTGCCTTCATGACTTTACTACTTGTATCAGTACTTTCATTTCTTAATTTGGTCTCGTAGTCGAACAATTTATTTATTACAAACGCTAATAATAGAATTTCATCCGACAAAGTTTCGATTGCCGTGATGACAATCGGTTGAAGGTAGAGTCTGCAGCAAATGTGCCACTTTGTCCATCTCATCCATTTTAGCGCCCGCCCCTAACAACTCACTCACTGTTTCATCAAAAATAACAAAATGACTTGAAAGTGTCATTTCACTTGAGAGTTTGAGTGTTATTAAACGTTAACGTGCAGCTAATTGCGACGCAAGGCTTCTACGCTCATATATGGCGTCTAAATTCTTCAGAATATCACGTGCCGAAATGTCGCCTGCCGCGAAGTTTAGAAATGCGTCGCCTAAATATTGAATTAAAATGCTCTTCGCACATCGCTCTGCCTTTTTCCAATTATCATCTACTTCGTTAGGCATTATGTTATCGACTACTTGGAGAACCTCTAACTCAGCAAACAAAGCTCTGATTCTAAATTTCTTTCCATTTTCTATGTATGTATATATTATACACACACACACTACAAAAAAAAAAAAACTACACAAGAACGCACGCGTAACTAATTTTACAACTATTTGTTATAAATTTACTTTATTTAATTGGCGTGGACTGGGCCCATAACCTATTGGATAACTAGCTATGACAATTAGTAAACGAATGACAGTACCAAGTTATATTTTTCTTTAAAGATTATTGATGTATTTCTTGATTACTTTTTGCTGCAACACCGGTCCACACACTCAATTCGAGATCACACAAAAGAAAGAGGAAGTGGACACTTCAAGTGTGACCAGACTAACTTTACATAATAATACTTAATATATCGATAGTATTATTTAATAGTATTTAATGTTATTATTTGAATGTGGGAATAGGCGTATTCCAACATGTTCGTTACACAATTCCTTTGTTAATGTTTCGCGTTCCAAATTTGTTGTTAATTGAAGTACCCCCACCCCCCCCCCCCCCCCTCCCAACATTTTCACGCAAATTGCCAAGAGGTGCACACCCCAAGAGGTTACACGAACACATTTTTATTATTGTTCAATTTTAATCCAGAGTTTACAATTGAGCTTCCATGCTGATTGAAGGATGAAAAGAACCACATAAAATATGCAAAAAGTCGCCATTTTATTGTTGAGATTCATTATAAATCGAGAATATACATGACATATAGGGCAAATCTGGCCTAGGTGAGGTCTTTACAAATCGGGCTCGTTAAAAACCTCGAAAAACATTTTTGCAATACAAATGGTGGAGAAATTAGCCGCTTATTTTACTTTTCCTCTCTTCTGTTCATCATTTCACTTCAACGCTCAAGCATCTATACTTATGCTCATTATTGCGTTGCTATTGCTTACAGAGGCTTTACATAGAGCTCTGGGAGCGACGCATCGCGTGATCTTCTAATTCTCTTTCGCTCGCCTTCTTTTCGTTGAGTGGAGTTGCTTGGAAATTCCAGTTGCTGTACCGTTGCCTCTTAGCCGCGCCTTCCACTAACTTAAACCACTAATTTAATAGGATTATAAATACAATCAATGGCCGGAAAGAATTACATATACATATATATTTACATATATATGTATGTAAAGGACAGTGTATCAAGCAGTTAGCACTATCCCATCTAAATTAACATTTGAACTTAAGATACCATCGATAAGACCTAACCGATATAACCAGACTTAACCGATGTTTAAAAGACCTAACCGATAAGGGGTTATCGATACGGGAGTGGGTTGTTGGAAGTAGAAGCAGAAAGTTGAACAAAAAGTCGGAAGAACAGACTCATTAATTGCACATCTTAAATCATACACTTTGTACTCTTTTTCGAAAAACACTATTAATAAACGATACATTATTATTAATCTTACATGTATGTCAACGTGTCCCGTTGTTTTTGGTGATCTGTTGTTGTTATTCGACCAAAAATTGCTGCCTTCTCGTTTCATTTGTTGTACCGTTGTAGCTGAGCGTCTTTGGTGCTAAGTGCGTCTTGCGGGAAAAATTAGTGGATTATTCGCGCACAAAAAGAGCCGATCGCGGAAAGAAAAATATGAATAAATTATAAAATTCATTTGTGTTTCTGTTTTTTTTTTTTTTTAATAGTGCTTTTGTGTGTGTTTGTGTGTGAATATAACGACAGAATGGAAACGGCAAGGAAAGAACAGAAAGAGAGAATGCAGCAAAAGTGGAAGAACCAGGAAGAAGGTAAGAAAATGTTGTTTATGTTTTTCTTTGCTGTACGATTATAGGCGATGAACTAAAAAGATACAAAACAAAATAGATCGATAGCATTTTGTTAGCTTTATGTTTAGTATGGAGGCAAATAAGGGGACAAACTTTGTAATGTCTCCTCTTCCAGGCTGAGGTAAGCTCAGTCCTGTCCAGGGGTCTTCCTACAAGAAATTTGTAGTTCGCAGGAACTCCGAAAGGGGGGTCGGCTCGTCTTACTGGGCGGACGTGAGGGTCGAGAAGAAAGGCGCGGAGCGAGGCACACCCGCGTGGGTCGAGAGAGAGGCGGACGCAGGGCGAGGCACACCTGCGTGGGTCGGGAAAGAGGGGTCACAGGGCGAGTCACACCTGTGGGGGTCGAGAGAGGGGCGCAGGGCGTGTCACACCTGCGTGAGGGGGGGGGGGGGGATTTTCGCCAGGAATTCCTAGCCTTTTTCCTGCCTCCCCGGTACTTCGAGCAATTGGAAGACCAGATCAGGGACCGCAAACAAGCGGTGGGCGAACCATTCAAGGACTTCGTCATCGAGCTCCGGTTGCTCATGCACCACGCCGGGTACGACGAAGCCAAGGAACTTAGCCGGATCTATGACAACACCCTCCCGGCGTACCAGCTGTACGCGCCAAGGCACGAACTGAGAAGTCTGACGCAATTAACAAGGTTGGCCACAGATTTCGAGAGTATCCAGGAACGAAACGTACCAGCGACCCTCATCCCCCCTTGACAACCACCCAGGTACACGCGGCCAACGACACAACAAAACGAAAGCGGGACGAATCGGGCCCAATTCCGAAAGCCTCACTGGAACACCTCGGAACCCGCAAGAAAGCCGCACCAGTTCGGCGCTCCAGCACAGGAAACAGCACATAGAATGTGCTGCGGCAGGCGCGGAACGCGCACCGTGGGCTGTTGCCGCCGGGACCCGTCGGGAAACGAATCACGTCCCCAGCTGACACGGGAACAGCCGGGCCAGGCCCCGGGCACGACGCTTCCTCAGACAACCAACTAAGAAACCCGCTACAAGTACACGACGGCCGGATAATGGCGAGAGTGACCATCGGAGGACGGCGCGCGGAAGCCACGGTCGACACCGGGGCGTCCCGAAGCTTCATCAACGCCGACCTCGCCCGCAAACTCGGCCGCGACAACGACCTGCGAGCCGCATGCGTCCCGATACGCCTAGCAGACGGCTCGGCTCGCGAGATAGCTCAGATCTTGCTAGCGCGCGTCAAACTAGACGAACAAGAGATACAAATGCCACTCTTGGTACTACAATATGGTAGAGCAAGCCATCATAGGTATGGATTTCCTGTGTGCCATTGAAACCACAATACAATGTGGCGCCACACGCCTCCAGCTCCAAGGCTCCCAACGCCCCATCCCAAACACGCCGATTATCAACGCCAGCAAAGTACACGCCCCCGGACCCACGAACTCGAGACCTCCGACGCCAATGATTTCCCCGCCACGACACGAGACAAGAGCACAAGGAACAAGGAACACAGAACCCGCGGCCACGACGAAGCACACTAGCCCCAGGCCCACTCCGAGAAAACCAAAACTAAGCAAAGCCACGAAGAAAGCAAGCCGGTCTCCCGAGGGCACCGACGCTGTTCCACCAACGAAGGGAAAAGAACCCAGGACGCCCCTCCAGAAGACATCCCGGCCCCAGCAACGGCAGCCGCCACGCAGCAGCCAGGCGCCCGAGGTACCACCTCCGACCGCCACCCTGGCCCACGAACGCGTCGACACCGCCCTCGACGCGAAAACGAGGGCGACACCGACCGACCCGCTACGCCCGCGTCCTCTCAGGCAGGAATCGGGAAAGGCGATCACTGCCACGCGAGGCACCCATCGGAACCCCGACGCACCTGGAGCCGACGCACCATCGATCGTCCCCGACATCATGGAACGCCTCCCGGGCAACACCTCGTACTGCGCCGATATGCGGCCCAGCACCACGCCTGGAGCCATGTCGGTGAACCTCACCGACCAAACTAGCCGTCGGTCAAACGCTACGATCGCCATCAGGACCCGCACGTTCGTACAGCACGCTGAGTACCACGTCGCGCAAGCACCCCCCAGGACACACACGAGCCCCTACTCATGATCGAGGCACCCGCCATCGTCGCCAGCATAAGCGAATACACTCGCGAAGACGAACCACCAAGCGCATTCGACACAACAATCCTCCCCGAGAACCCCGACCACACTTGCGACCCAGGAATCGACGACCCACCCGAGGACGATTCAGAACGAATCTCCGACCCATGGCCTCCCGACATCGCGCCGAAAATACGGAAATTTCTAGACGAGGAACTGCCAACACTCGCGGGCCTCCGAGGGACGACGGGTCTGACGGAACACACCATCGTCATGAGGGACAACCGACCCATAAAACAACGGTACTACCCGAAATCCAGCCATGCGGCGGACCGTCGATGAGCAGGTCGACCAACTGATAGGGGAGGACCTAATCGAACCGCGCCAATCGTCCTGGTCCGCAAAAAGGACGGGAGATGGCGCATGTGTGTAGATTATCGGCAGCTAAACGAGCGTTCCATCCCGGACGCGTACCCGCTACCCAGGATCAACTACATACTAGAGCGACTCCGAAATGTCCACTTTATCACGACCCTAGACCTGAAAAACGGGTATTGGCAGATACCAATGGCCCGCGACAGCCGGGAAGCCACGGCATTCACGATACCCGGCCGAGGATTATACCAATGGAAAGTAATGCCAGTAATGCTCGCCAGACGATTACTACCTGCCAGGCCTTTGAGGCGGTTGAAGAGACTGGGTTTTGCCAAAACTATTGGCCAACTCTAAGTTTCCCTCCCAATATTATAATATTATATTTTTTGTAAGTCCTCTCGCATTTAGCATTAGGTTTGGCTACCCCAATATTATTTACCAGTGATGTTAAGATACGTTATATGCAATTTACGGATTCAACGCTTAATAAAAAAAAAAAAAAAAAAAAAAAAACAAAACTCATGAGCAACACAACACTAAAGTAGAAGCAGAAAGTTGAACAAAAAGTCGGAAGAACAGACTCATTAATTGCACATCTTAAATCATACACTTTGTACTCTTTTTCGAATAACACTATTAATAAACGATACATTATTATTAATCTTACATTTGGGGGCTCGTCCGCGTCGAATACAGAGCTCGGAGTGTGTGAAAAAGAAAAACAGAAGAAAGCAGAAGCTGATGCAAGAAGAGGATTGTTGAAAAGTTGTTAAAGTTGTTGTTTGTAGCTACATAAAGTTGTAAAGCTGTTGTTGGTGGCTATAAACATTAAGTTGAACAATCCAAATTCTGTGAGCCTAACAGTAGACACGGAGTTTAATAAAAGATCGGTCGTTTAATTCGGTTGGAAAATTGTGAAATTCATTGTCGCGCCGCAGCGTCGCCTTGTCCGTGCGCAGTACGTACACAAGCAGAAAAAACACGCACAGACACGTTGTGTGTGATACACACTTATAAACAGAAAAGACAAGCACTCGTCGGGTACACAGACACAAGTCGAAAAGAGCCGCAAAATGATGCAAACACCGCCGCCGTTGCACTGGAAAGAGAGAGAGAAGGAAGAAGCTGTACCAGGAACGTCGCGCCCGAGTGCAAACGAGATGGAAGATTTAGAAAATGCAGCAAACAATAGTGATGACAAGATTGATCAAATGATAAAGTTGCTAAGTTTGAAACTGCTTTGCAAGGACAACGAGAAATGAAGATCGCTCCAGATAATTTTACAAAAGTTGTGAGCGATTGTGATGGAAAATCGGTTCCCATAGAAAAATGGTTTGAGATATTCGAAAAAAATGCCGACGCATATGAGCTTACTGAAAAGCAAAAGTATGTGCAGGCCAGAGGAAAAATGACCGGTGCAGCTAAGCTTTTCCTTGAAGCTGAATGCGTGTGCACCTATGAGGAACTCAAGAACGTATTATTGGATGAATTCACATGTAGCTATAACAGTGCAGACATTCATAAGCTGCTGCAAGAAAGAAAGAGGAAGAGTAGTGAGTCGATGCACGAGTACTTGCTGCAGATGAGAAAAATAGCAGCAGTCGGACATGTTGAACACGCGGCTGTTATAAGCCATATTGTAAACGGTCTGGACATAAGAAACGAGTATAAGTATGCCATGTATCGCTGTAAGACCTTCAGGGCCTTGAAAGAAGAGTTCGATATCTATGATCGTTTGAACATGTCGGAGAAGAAGGGCAATAACGAACAGCATAAAACGAGTTTCAAGCAGCAAAGTGGGCAAAGCGGTAAAAAAGAATATTGCTATAACTGTGGATCAGGAGAACACAAACGCAAAGACTGCAAAGCCGAAACGAAGTGTTTTAAGTGCAATCAGAATGGTCACATTTCGCGTAACTGTCCTTATGAAGCTGATAAAGTTGATAAAGTTCGCGTCATTTTGGATCGCAGTCGCATGAAAAAAATTCAAATAAACGGCATTGTTGTTGACTGTCTTGTGGATACAGGGTCAGATGTAACCCTAATCAAAGAGAGTATGTTGAAGACCATGAAAAACGTTAAACTTTTGAAGTGCACAACTATGTTGCGCGGTCTGGGTCAGATATCAACAAAGCCTGTTGGATACTTTAATGCAGAAGTTACCGTGGATAAGTTGCAGACCACACAGAAGTTTTTAGTAGTCCCCAGTAGCCAGATTGATTTCGACGCACTTTTGGGGCATGATTTCATTAAAAAAATCCGTTTCGTCGCTGATATGCAAGGATACACGTTTTTTGAAGCATGACGCAGATCTTGTGCCAACAGATGAGCATGCTCTTATATATAATAAACTGAAGAGTCATCCTTTGTAGCTCCGCCGCAATATCGAAAAGACGTTGAACAGATGATAAGAAACAGTTGGTCCTGGAGACAGCTGCGCAGTTTGGCCTAAAGATCAAGTGGAAGAAATGTAGCTTCATGCAGCCACGCATTAGCTTTCTGGGCCATATCATTGATGACGGGAGAATCTGGCCCGGCAAAGAGAAGACAGCAGCTGTCAGTCGGTTTGCTACGCCCAAAGACATTAAAGCAGTTCAAGCATTTCTGGGACTCACAGGCTTTTTCAGAAAGTTCATCCCTGGCTATGCACAAGTTGCCCGGCCGCTCACGAATCTACTCAGGAAGGAAGCAGTTTTCAACATTGGCGAAGCAGAGCAACAATCGCTACAAACCTTAAAGAATCTGCTTTTAATCGCACCTGTATTACATTTATACTCACGAGAAGCGCCAACGGAACTCCACACGGATGCATCCAAAGAAGGTTTCGGAGCAGTTTTGTTGCAGCAGTTTGATGGCAATTTCCACCCGATTTACTATTGGAGTAAAAAGACTACACAAGCCGAGTCCAAACGTCACAGTTACTATTTGGAGGTCAAAGCTGCATACCTCGCACTCAAGAAGTTTCGTCACTACCTGTTGGGGATCAAATTTGATCTTGCCACTGACTGTGCGGCGTTTAAGCAGACAACAACGAAAGTAGATATACCCAGAGAAGTTTCCCAGTGGATTCTGTATATGGAGGACTTTACATTCAAAGCAGTACACCGCCCAGGGGACAGAATGAGACACGTGGACTGTCTCAGTCGTTTTCCGCAGACATGCATGTTCGTGACGACGGAGCTAACAGCTCGGATAAAGAAAGCACAGCAGGATGACGATTTCATCAAAGCCACAGTTGAGATCCTGAAGCAGCACCCATATCAAGACTACAAGCTTAAAGGAGGTCTTCTCTTCAAATCTGTAAATGGCAATGACGTATTGGTGGTTCCAAGGCTGATGGAAAGGGAAATCATTCAAGGATCGCATGAAGTTGGTCATTTCTCCACAGCGAAGACAATGCACTCAATTCAGCAGCAATACTGGATTCCGCACCTTGAACGGAAAGTAAATAAGTTGATTACTAATTGTATCAGTTGTATAATTTTCAGCAAAAAGTTGGGCAAACAAGAAGGCTATCTTCATTGCATTGACAAGGGTGACACACCACTATACACGCTGCACGTTGATCATTTGGGACCAATGGATGCAACAGCCAAGCAATACAAGTACATTTTTGCTGTGGTAGATGCATTCTCCAAGTTTGTGTGGCTGTTCCCAACTAAGTCAACAGGTCACGAAGAAGTTGTGAAGAGGCTGAGAGATTGGTCATTTGTGTTTGGTTTTCCCAAGCGCATAGTCAGCGACAGAGGAGCAGCGTTTACATCCAACGCATTCAGCGAGTTTCTTAACGAGAACAAAGTCGAACATGTGTGTATAACGACAGGTGTGGCGAGAGGCAACGGTCAGATTGAGCGGGTGAACCGTTCAATTTTGGGTATCATCGCAAAGCTCTCAGCTCAGGAGTCAACGAAGTGGTACAAGCATGTGCCACAGGTCCAGATGGCGATTAATTCGCATGTGCATTCTACGTTGAAGTCGTCGCCATTCGAGGTCATGTTTGGGACAAAGATGCACAGACAAGCTGAAAGTCGACTATTGGAGGTGCTCAACGAGGAGTTGGTTACGCAGTTTAACAACGAGCGCCAAGAACTGCGTGACCAAGCGAAACAAAACATTCAGAAGGCGCAAGAGGTGTACAAGCGCTATTATGATAAAAAACGACGACCTGAGCACGGCTACAGACTAGGAGACATGGTCGCGATCAAGAGGACGCAGTTCGTCGCAGGACGCAAGTTGGCCAGCGAGTATCTAGGCCCATATGAAGTCACCAAGGTAAAGCGGAACGGTCGCTACGACGTCAGAAAGGTTGCTCAAGTCGAGGGGCCAAATATCACAGCAACGAGCAGTGACAATATGAAGCTATGGCGTTTTGTCTCAGAGAACGATAATATATTATCATCTGGGACAGATGAAGATGAGCAGGAGGGCCGAATGTAAAGGACAGTGTATCAAGCAGTTAGCACTATCCCATCTAAATTAACATTTGAACTTAAGATACCATCGATAAGACCTAACCAATATAACCAGACTTAACCGATGTTTAAAAGACCTAACCGATAAGGGGTTATCGATACGGGAGTGGGTTGTTGGAAGTAGAAGCAGAAAGTTGAACAAAAAGTCGGAAGAACAGACTCATTAATTGCACATCTTAAATCATACACTTTGTACTCTTTTTCGAAAAACACTATTAATAAACGATACATTATTATTAATCTTACATGTATGTCAACGTGTACCGTTGTTTTTGGTGATCTGTTGTTGTTATTCGACCAAAAATTGCTGCCTTCTCGTTTCATTTGTTGTACCGTTGTAGCTGAGCGTCTTTGGTGCTAAGTGCGTCTTGCGGGAAAAATTAGTGGATTATTCGCGCACAAAAAGAGCCGATCGCGGAAAGAAAAATTATAAATTATAAATTATAAAATTCATATGTGTTTCTGTTTGTTTTTTTTTTTAATAGTGCTTTTGTGTGTGTTTGTGTGTGAATATAACGACAGAATGGAAACGGCAAGGAAAGAACAGAAAGAGAGAATGCAGCAAAAGTGGAAGAACCAGGAAGAAGGTAAGAAAATGTTGTTTATGTTTTTCTTTGCTGTACGATTATAGGCGATGAACTAAAAAGATATAAAACAAAATAGATCGATAGCATTTTGTTAGCTTTATGTTTAGTATGGAGGCAAATAAGGGGACAAACTTTGTAATGTCTCCTCTTCCAGGCTGAGGTAAGCTCAGTCCTGTCCAGGGGTCTTCCTACAAGAAATTTGTAGTTCGCAGGAACTCCGAAAGGGGGGTCGGCTCGTCTTACTGGGCGGACGTGAGGGTCGAGAAGAAAGGCGCGGAGCGAGGCACACCCGCGTGGGTCGAGAGAGAGGCGGACGCAGGGCGAGGCACACCTGCGTGGGTCGGGAAAGAGGGGTCACAGGGCGAGTCACACCTGTGGGGGTCGAGAGAGGGGCGCAGGGCGTGTCACACCTGCGTGAGGGGGGGGGGGGGGGATTTTCGCCAGGAATTCCTAGCCTTTTTCCTGCCTCCCCGGTACTTCGAGCAATTGGAAGACCAGATCAGGGACCGCAAACAAGCGGTGGGCGAACCATTCAAGGACTTCGTCATCGAGCTCCGGTTGCTCATGCACCACGCCGGGTACGACGAAGCCAAGGAACTTAGCCGGATCTATGACAACACCCTCCCGGCGTACCAGCTGTACGCGCCAAGGCACGAACTGAGAAGTCTGACGCAATTAACAAGGTTGGCCACAGATTTCGAGAGTATCCAGGAACGAAACGTACCAGCGACCCTCATCCCCCTTGACAACCACCCAGGTACACGCGGCCAACGACACAACAAAACGAAAGCGGGACGAATCGGGCCCAATTCCGAAAGCCTCACTGGAACACCTCGGAACCCGCAAGAAAGCCGCACCAGTTCGGCGCTCCAGCACAGGAAACAGCACATAGAATGTGCTGCGGCAGGCGCGGAACGCGCACCGTGGGCTGTTGCCGCCGGGACCCGTCGGGAAACGAATCACGTCCCCAGCTGACACGGGAACAGCCGGGCCAGGCCCCGGGCACGACGCTTCCTCAGACAACCAACTAAGAAACCCGCTACAAGTACACGACGGCCGGATAATGGCGAGAGTGACCATCGGAGGACGGCGCGCGGAAGCCACGGTCGACACCGGGGCGTCCCGAAGCTTCATCAACGCCGACCTCGCCCGCAAACTCGGCCGCGACAACGACCTGCGAGCCGCATGCGTCCCGATACGCCTAGCAGACGGCTCGGCTCGCGAGATAGCTCAGATCTTGCTAGCGCGCGTCAAACTAGACGAACAAGAGATACAAATGCCACTCTTGGTACTACCCAATATGGTAGAGCAAGCCATCATAGGTATGGATTTCCTGTGCGCCATTGAAACCACAATACAATGTGGCGCCACACGCCTCCAGCTCCAAGGCTCCCAACGCCCCATCCCAAACACGCCGATTATCACCGCCAGCAAAGTACACGCCCCCGGACCCACGAACTCGAGACCTCCGCCGCCAATGATTTCCCCGCCACGACACGAGACAAGAGCACAAGGAACAAGGAACACAGAACCCGCGGCCACGACGAAGCACACTAGCCCCAGGCCCACTCCGAGAAAACCAAAACTAAGCAAAGCCACGAAGAAAGCAAGCCGGTCTCCCGAGGGCACCGACGCTGTTCCACCAACGAAGGGAAAAGAACCCAGGACGCCCCTCCAGAAGACATCCCGGCCCCAGCAACGGCAGCCGCCACGCAGCAGCCAGGCGCCCCAGGTACCACCTCCGACCGCCACCCTGGCCCACGAACGCGTCGACACAGCTCTCGACGCGAAAACGAGGGCGACACCGACCGACCCGCTACGCCCGCGTCCTCTCAGGCAGGAACCGGGAAAGGCGATCACTGCCACGCGAGGCACCCATCGGAACCCCGACGCACCTGGAGCCGACGCACCATCGATCGTCCCCGACATCATGGAACGCCTCCCGGGCAACACCTCGTACTGCGCCGACATGCGGCCCAGCACCACGCCTGGAGCCATGTCGGTGAACCTCACCGACCAAACTAGCCGTCGGTCAAACGCTACGATCGCCATCAGGACCCGCACGTTCGTACAGAACGCTGAGTACCACGTCGCGCAAGCACCCCCCAGGACACACACGAGCCCCTACTCATGATCGAGGCACCCGCCATCGTCGCCAGCATAAGCGAATACACTCGCGAAGACGAACCACCAAGCGCATTCGACACAACAATCCTCCCCGAGAACCCCGACCACACTTGCGACCCAGGAATCGACGACCCACCCGAGGACGATTCAGAACGAATCTCCGACCCATGGCCTCCCGACATCGCGCCGAAAATACGGAAATTTCTAGACGAGGAACTGCCAACACTCGCGGGCCTCCGAGGGACGACGGGTCTGACGGAACACACCATCGTCATGAGGGACAACCGACCCATAAAACAACGGTACTACCCGAAAAATCCAGCCATGCGGCTGACCGTCGATGAACAGGTCGACCAACTGATAGGGGAGGACCTAATCGAACCGCGCCAATCGTCCTGGTCCGCAAAAAGGACGGGAGATGGCGCATGTGTGTAGATTATCGGCAGCTAAACGAGCGTTCCATCCCGGACGCGTACCCGCTACCCAGGATCAACTACATACTAGAGCGACTCCGAAATGCCCACTTTATCACGACCCTAGACCTGAAAAACGGGTATTGGCAGATACCAATGGCCCGCGACAGCCGGGAAGCCACGGCATTCACGATACCCGGCCGAGGATTATACCAATGGAAAGTAATGCCTTTCGGTTTACACTCCGCGGGAGCCACGTTTCAACGGACCCTCGACGCCGTTATCGGCGCAGACATGGAACCATTCGCGTTCGCATATCTCAACGACATCGTCATCGACGGGAAAAGCTTCCAGGAACACCTGAACAACGTCAAAGAAGTTTTCGCACGACTGCGGAAGGCAAACCTGCGGGTCAACACGGACAAGTGCGCCTTCTTCCAGCGCCGGATAAAATACCTGGGCCACGTGATCAGCGAAGAAGGTATCCACACGGTATCCCCGACAAAATCGCAGCCGTAAAGGATCTGAGGCCGCCGACCAACCTGAAGGAGCTACGACAATGCGTAGGCATGGCCGGGTGGTACCGCAGATTTGTCCCAAACTTTGCCACCGTAGTCCAACCAATGTCTCTGCTGCTGAAGAAAGGGAAAGCATGGACATGGGGTCAAGAACAGCAAGACGCCTTCGACGAGCTGAAAAAACTGCTCACCACCGCACCGGTACTCGCCTGCCCAGACTTTAACGTCAAATTTTCCCTGCAGACGGACGCAAGAAACCTATCTCGAAGGCTACCGATTTGACGTCATAACCGATCATCTCGCACTAAAGTGGCTGAATACCCTCGAGAGCCCTTACGGTAGAGTAGCAAGATGGGCGCTCGAACTACAGCAATACCAATACGACGTGCACTATCGGGCCGGCAACCAGAACGTAGTCGCAGACGCACTGTCAAGACAACCATTGGAGACCCTCTCCCGCATTGAGGAAGACGACACACCATGCACCTGGCTTAATAAAAGGATCCAACAAGTCCAAGACGAACCCCAGAAGTACCCAGACTACACGTACGAAAATGGGCAGCTATACCGCTATCTAGGACACGGAGCCGACGACGACGACCACATACCGTGGAAACTATGCGTGCCCAAAAACGGCCGGACGAGAGTACTCCGCGAATGCCATGACGAACCAACGGCAGGACACCTTGGCGTCCGGAAAACCATCCTGAGGACAACACAACGATACTACTGGCCAGGACTACACAGAGACGTGCGACGGTACGTGCAGGGCTGCGTAAGCTGTCAGAAGTTCAAAGCCACGCAGCGCAAGGCCGTGGGCAGGATGCTCACACGTAAAGCCGAAGAACCCTTCGCCACCCTGTGTGCCGACTTCGTCGGACCATTACCACGGTCCAAGCACGGGAACACCGTCTTACTGGTATTCTTCGACACTTTCTCCAAGTGGGTCGAACGGGTAGCCCTCAAGAAAGCGACAATAGCGAACCTCGAACGAGCCTTCAGAGAACGAATACTGAGCAGCTTCGGCGTACCGAAACTATTCGTCTGCGACAACGGAACCCAGCTCACCAGCCGATCGTTTAGAACATTCATGCGAAGCGCAGGCGTGGAGCTGCAACACACAGCCCCATATTGCCCCCAGGAAAACCCGACGGAGAGAGCCAATCGGACTGTGAAAACGATGATCGCCCAGTTCGTCGACGACCACCAGAATACATGGGACGAGCTCCTACCCGAAATGACATTGGCGATCAACTCCAGCGTCTCCGAGACGACCGGATTCAGCCCCGCCTTCCTCCTGCAAGGAAGAGAGCCCCGACTCCCCAGCGCCCTCTACGACGAAGTCACGCCCGGGACAGGAAGTACGCCAGAGACGGCCACCAGCAAAGCGACGAGGCTGAAAGAAGTATTCGCCATCGTCCGGAACAACATCCAGAGAGCCAGTCAAGAACAAGGGAGACATTACAACCTCCGCCGGCGACTATGGCGCCCCGCCGTCGGATCACTGGTACTACTACGCCAACACCACCTCTCAAACGCCGCCGAGGGCTTTGCGGCAAAGCTAGCCCCGAAGTTCGACGGCCCCTACCGGGTCAAGAGTTTTCCATCACCAAACATCGCCAAATTACAACACTGCGAAAGCCGGAAACACAAAACCGCAAATATCAACGACCCAAGAGAGTTCCACGATCACGAGTCCGAAGAACCCACTGACCTACTCGAGAATGCTGACATCCACGAAGAAAGCAACGAGACCTCAATCCGGCGCCCCAACCACGGCGCCACTGAGTCAGCGAAACCCGGGACACCCAGCCAAAAGACAACACCGGCAAAAACGAGCCCGATGGCATAATACCGCCGAGAATGCAAGCGCAACGAACCGCGCGACCACCAATTAATCGAACAGCGCTGACGCCAGCGAGAGAAGTAACGTAACGCTCACGACCGCGCGCCCCACAAACCCACTGACGAAGCGAAGAGAACGCGGAAACCCCAACGCAGACCACAGAAGAAACCACAAGAGTCCTCGTAACTCTCGCCGGGGAAGAAAGGGGAGGGTGTAACGAACCTAAAAGGTTTCGATACGATCCGTCCCCCGACCTATAATGAGCGCATCGCACCGCAACCCACAACCACCGCCCCCTCCGCAAGCAACCACCGATCAACACGCGCCAACTCCAGAACGATGACCAAAGACATCAGGTCACGCGAGCTTTCCCCCACTCCAAGCCAAGCCATCGGCCGAGTGCGGCCTTCCGGGTTCATCGACGGAGGAAAGTCGGCGCCGCCAAAATCTGCAACGATCACCAGGAACGGCAAAGTGCACCCCGACGCGGAAGTGCATTTTTCAAACCCGCCGACCCAGCAATACGGGCCTATAAAAAGACGGCGACGAGAACCAAAGAGGGACTTACGCAGAAACCCGGCTCACAGTACGGTCGTGATACCACGACTTACGCAGAAACCCGGCTCACAGTACGGTCGTGATACCAAGACTTACGCAGAAACCCGGCTCACAGTACGGACGTGGTACCTGAGCAACTGACGCAGAGACTCGACCCGGAGTACAGACACGGTACCCGGAACTCACCAGAAGACATCGGCGCACAATTATAAAATAAGTTCATTTAAACCGCTAAGAAATACAATAAAGTGTCAAATTATTAAAGTAAAAACACCCGATTGCGTAAGTTCACGCCCGTTCTAGCCCCGATCCACCTCTCTACGACAGGCCGCCCCCCTGACGACGCCCTTAAGGTTCCATCATATTTCTACAAATTTCTTGTGGATTGAACCCTGGACGGGACTGAGCTTACCTCAGCCTGAAATAGGTTCATCACAACCTTGCATTGAGCAGCTCTATGTCCTAGCTGGTTGCATCTGAAACACCTGTTATCTCTTTTTGGACAATCCCGCTTAATATGCGACTCATCTCCGCAGTTAAAACACTTTTTAAACGGGACTGAGCTTACCTCAGCCTGAAATAGGTTCATCACAACCTTGCATTGAGCAGCTCTATGTCCTAGCTGGTTGCATCTGAAACACCTGTTATCTCTTTTTGGACAATCCCGCTTAATATGCGACTCATCTCCGCAGTTAAAACACTTTTTAAACTTTTCCGCTGATTTCACTAACTCTTTTTCTCCTTTATTGAAGTGTGAGTCAAACTTCCCTTGTGATCTCACCGACCCTGTCATTTTCTGGTATGCCTCAATTTGCACCTTCAATTGCCTCATATTCCTAGCTTGATACAGTAAAGCCTTGTTTGTACTAGAATCTGGAATCCCGCTGACAAAATATTCAATTAAACTTTCATCATCCATCTCGATTGGCTTTGCCAACTCCATCAGAGCGTACAGATACTCGTGCAACGTTTCGTTCTTCCTCTTCTGCCGCTTCCCTAGCCTACGATGTATCTCAGCTGATGACACCTTCACCCCAAATTCGTCGATCAATGCACCCTTTAAAACATTCCAATCACGAATATCGCGTTGACTTCGAATAAAAAGCTTCGCTGCCCCACTGAGCAATTGTTTGGCATAAATGAACACCTGTAATTGGTTCCATTCCACCGTGAGTGCACACTCCTCGAGTTCTTCGATCCATTGATTAATGTCTGGTGAACTTGTACCCGAAAACTGTGACACACTGCCATCTACATCTTTCAACGTAAACCATGACCTTCCTGAATTAGAACTGTCTGCTTGCCGCCTCTGACCAGATCCAATTGGATTTTCATCTCGCCTTTCATTTCCCCTTGCTTGTTCATTATTTGAGGCCACTGTTCTAAATGATAACTCTTCATTAATCTCATCTGCAGTCTCTCCCTCATCCCTAACTTCTTCATCGTTTTGATCGGTTTGAAAACCATAGTGAGCCAGCAGTCTGTTTTGCAATTCAACTTTTCTTCCGGTTCTATTTAAACCTATCTCGGCCAATTTATCGCGCAAATCTGCCACCAACAGTGCCAAAATCTCATCTCTATTCATTTTTACAAACTTGTATGAAATATAATAGAATAAGAAATGGATCTATGCCGCTCGCTCGACAAAGTACAGTTTTAGAATCCAGTTCCTCTCAGACCTTACAATAATTAACAGTATTCCGCTCTTTAAACTTGATGTTATGTTATTGAAAATGTAAACTTAACACTATGTTAATTACCACTGCTACCGCCGTTATTGTCTGTCTGCTTCTTTGCAATATTTCGCTTGCACTCACCAACAACAACCAATTCCAAAATGTTTTCGTTGTCGTCGCACCAACACAGCTCCACAATTTTCTGTCGTCGTCACACCAACACAGCTCCAGAATTTTCGTCGTGACCAGCCGCCTTTTTCACCGTACAGTACTTGCAAACCACTAGCTACCTTCTCTGCTCCACGCCTTTCTCCTTGTCCAGATGATGTCCACCGCCAACGATCCTGCCTATTGCACGTTGCTGACCATCTACCAAGTCTTACGTTGCCTTCAGATTGGGTACGGGGTCTCTTTATCGCCGTCTCTGCTGTTTACGCCGTTCCTCTCTATTCCTCTGCTTTTACAGTTACTGACTGCTGCGTCTCGTTTCCACGCACTCACTGCCTTGTCAATTTTCTCGTCGTCTTCTTGCTGCAGACTTTTTGCGTTGACCAGCTGCCTTTTTCGCCGTACAGTACTTGCGAACCACTAGCTTCTCTGCTCCAAGCCTTTCTCCTTGTCTAGATGCTGCTCATCGCCAACGATCCTGCCTATTGCACGTTGCTGACCATCCACCAAGTCTTGCGTTGCCTTCAGATTGGGTACTAAGTCTCTTTATCGCCGTCTCTGCTGCTTACGCCGTTCCTCTTGATTCGGTTTGCTTCGGTTTTTCTTCTCCTTTTTACCGTAGCTGCATGCTGCCGTTTTGCTCACTGTCGCGTTGCTTTGCCAATTGCCTTTTGTTTGAATTTTCGCGCAGCAGAGTTTTTGCAGATTTCTTCCAGAATGTTCCAAACAACGCCACCACAATTCACCGAGTTCTCGCAATATTTGTAAAACACAACTTTAGTTTGATTACTTTCCGTTTGTAATCGTTCAAATCCCGGTTGAGCCCCCAAAAATTGTGGCCCCGGATTTTCCGTAGTTGTACTTTAGTCCAGGACGCCAGGTTTTATTATAATTAGTCTTTATTTATGAATATTATTTAAGATTAGTTATGATTACAACGGTCGCTGTGCTTTAAGTATATTTTGATTAATACAGATATTTGCGCTCGTAATTTGCGTGTGGCTGAGTGAGACTTTGGCACCGAATTAAATGGCGTCGATCGTTGAGGCTGTGTTCTCTCGTCTCTTTGTTCGCCGTCCGCTTCTAGTCTCTCTCTCTGTTACTTCCTCTGTTATCTCTACAGACTCTGTTGCTCTGTTCGCCCAGAACTCCTTCATAAATTCGGCCACCGTAGATGTTTTAAAAGGGCCTTCTCCTTCACCCACTCTTTCTACATCATACCGGCCGTGCTTGTGAATCTTGACCACCTTATAGGGCCCTAGAAACTTTCCCCTCAACTTCAATCCAACACCATATTGGGTCCGCCTGATTGCAACTAAGTCATTGATCTTGTACGGCTTTTCATCCTTTCTCTTTTTATCAAAGGCTCGCTTATTTTCTTCCTGCAACGACTGAATATTGTCCCTAGCCTCTTTCCTTAACTGCTCACGATCTTTTTCTAGCTCACCTATGAGAGACTGCTGTACCAATTCTCTCAATTCAGCTATGTCAGTTATACGCATGTCTACTCCTGTTACAAGTTTAAATGGGGCGACTTTGGTACTCCTAGGTTCGACATTGTTAATTATCTGTTGCACTCTACCCACGTGCCTATACCAATTTCCTGGATTTTCTAAGCTCATCTTTGACAGCATCGGTACTACTATTTTGTGCATTCTCTCGACCTGTCCATTGCCTCTAGGTACGCCTGTAGCTATTAACAAATGTTGTATCTTCTGCTTGTCACAGTACTCTTTGAATAAGTGCGATGTGAAAGCTGCGCCACGATCAGTGACAATTCTGAATGGGTTACCAAATGATACTGCTTGCCTTTCTAAACAGTTCAGCACCTCCTCTACTCCGGTACTACGTGTGGGGTAGAACCAAACGAATTTTGAAAATGACAATTTTGAAAATCAACAACTACCAAAATGTGATTATATCTTTTCTTTGTAATCTCCATCGGCCCGACGTGGTCTAAGTGATAGGTGGTAACTAATGGTTTATCACCCTTGTCAATGGGAGTTAGGTACCCTTCTTGCCTGCCCGCTTTTGTATTAACTAAGATACACTGCACGCAACCGCCTACCACTCTTTCTACTTTATTTCTTAGTTTAGGGATAAAGTAAGATTTCTCTACCAGATCCTGTGTTTTCTTCACCGAAAAATGTCCCTGCCTGTGGGCGATCTGTATTATTTCGGTTTCCATTTGAGATGGAACAACTATTAACTCTCGGTTTAGATATTTGAATAAGATTTGGTTTGCCATATAATAATCCTCGTATCCCTGCTTTTCCACCAGATTCCTGACCACCCTTGTCCATTCATCTGCACACTGCGCATCCTTAAGCCTGTGCATAACACTCTCTGTTAATACGTACCAAGCAACTCGACTGAGAGCGTCTACGTGTCGCATCTTCGATCCTGAACGATGTTCTATTTCGTAATCGTAGTCCTGCAGATACACTGCCCACCTAGCTACTCTTAATGGAACGTCTTTCTTTTTCATCGTCATGGCAAACGCGTTACAGTCCGTAATGATTTTAAATTTCAGTCCGAGAACATACACACGCCATTTAGTCAATGCTCCTATTACTGCTAGCACTTGAAGTTCGTATGAATGATAGTTTTCCTCACATGGCTTTGTTTTCTTACTCATATACATCACTGGGTGCAGCTGACCATCTTCTGGATCCTTTTGTAACAAGACAGCCCCAAAACCTAACTTAGAAGCATCCGTGTGTATCTCCGTAGATAATTTAGGATTGTACAATTGCTCAATTGCTCGAATGCTAATCGCTGCAACTCCTTGAACTCGAACTTAGAATCCTTTCTCAATAAATCCGACAATGGCCTGGCTATGACTGCGTATCCTTCAATGAATTTCCTGAAATAAGAAGTCAGCCCAATGAATCGTTGTATAGCTTTTTTATCCTTTGGGATCGGAAAGTTTGCTACGCACTGTGTTTTCTCCTTACCGGGTGTTATGGTACCATTTTCTATAACATACCCCAAGAAATCTACCTTACTTTGCAAAATTTGACCTTTACTCCAGTTTATCTTCAAACCATTCTTTCTTGTCACTTCTAGCACTCTTTTCAACTTCTGTAAGCCTTCCTTAACATCCTTACTTGGTATAATGATATCATCCATATATACTACAGCGTCACCCTTCTGAACCAATTCTCTCATTACCGCAACTATGAAACGTGTGAAGATTGCAGGCGAATTCGAAATCCCAAACGGTACAAATAGGAACTCATATTGTCCTTTCTGCGTTACAAATGATGTATTCTTTTGTGACTGAACTACAACTGGTACGTGGAAATAACCGTTAGTCAAATCTAATGTCGTAAAAATCAAAGCTCCTTGCAATTTCTCAATAACATCCTGCATCTGTACCATCGGAAAGTTATCTCGCACTATTTTCTCATTTAACTTGCGATAATCGCAGCATAGACGTTTCTGTCCATTCTTCTTTGGTACTAATACAATCGGAGAGGCATATTCTGATGTATTGTGCTTTATTATTTTTTGTGCTAACGACTCGTTGACCTGCTCGTCTACTATGTTCTGCTCACTATAAGCCATACGCCTAGGATGCTGATACACAGGTAAATCATTTGTTAGTACAATTTTCATCTCTATAGGGCAATGCACATTTCGACTCGGCTTGTATTCCTCAATTATCTTTCTTATTTGATCTCTCTCTGAATAGGGCAAATGTGAAAAATCAATATTTATAGCTTCACTCTGCTCTAAGTTCACCATACACAAACTCTGAAACTCATTCAGCAACTCCGTACATGAATTAACATTTTCCCTCTCATCTCTATGTTCTGGAACATTGCGCCTAGTACTTACTTGACTTCCTGATCTGAGGACTAGTGCTGTTCCATCTCTTGTTACCTTCATGTCCACACTCTCTAAAAGAGTTCTACCCAATATAGCATCAAATCCCATGTCATCGTCCGCAATTACGTGAAATTCTACAATTAAGTCAATGTCATCAATCTGCACAGGTATTGTGATACTACCGAAAGTCATAATTTAGCTTTCACCAATTCCCGTTAAACATTTACTACGTCCTGCCAGTTTTCCTCTACCAAGCTTCAAAAACACATTTCTGCTTAGAAGACACAAATCTGCACCTGTATCGACCAATCCTTTAAACACAACTTTTCCGTAGTTTACCGATTTCAACTCTAATCCTGACGAAGTGAACGTGCTTGATGGCTTTGTCCTACCATTCTCCAGAACTAGATTGGTTGCTTTCTCCTGTTTAATTGCCATGTCGACCTTGCATTGAGCAGCTCTATGTCCTAGCTGGTTGCATCTGAAACACCTGTTATCTCTTTTTGGACAATCCCGCTTAATATGCGACTCATCTCCGCAGTTAAAACAATTTTTAAACTTTTCCGCTGATTTCACTAACTTTTTTTCTCCTTTATTGAAGTGTGAGTCAAACTTCCCTTGTGATCTCACCGACCCTGTCATTTTCTGGTATGCCTCAATTTGCACCTTCAATTGCCTCATATTCCTAGCTTGATACAGTAAAGCCTTGTTTGTACTAGAATCTGGAATCCCGCTGACAAAATATTCAATTAAACTTTCGTCATCCATCTCGATTGTCTTTGCCAACTCCATCAGAGCGTACAGATACTCGTGCAACGTTTCGTTCTTCCTCTTCTGCCGCTTCCCTAGCCTACGATGTATCTTAGCTGATGACACCTTCACCCCAAATTCGTCGATCAATGCACCCTTTAAAACATTCCAATCACGAATATCGCGTTGACTTCGAATAAAAAGCTTCGCTGCCCCACTGAGCAATTGTTTGGCATAAATGAACACCTGTAATTGGTTCCATTCCACCGTGAGTGCACACTCCTCGAGTTCTTCGATCCACTGATTAATGTCTGGTGAACTTGTACCCGAAAACTGTGACACACTGCCATCTGCATCTTTCAAAGTAAACCATGACCTTCCTGAATTAGAACTGTCTGCTTGCCGCCTCTGACCAGATCCAATTGGATTTTCATCTCGCCTTTCATTTCCCCTTGCTTGTTCATTATTTGAGGCCACTGTTCTAAATGATAACTCTTCATTAATCTCATCTGCAGTCTCTCCCTCATCCCTAACTTCTTCATCGTTTTGATCGGTTTGAAAACCATAGTGAGCCAGCAGTCTGTTTTGCAATTCAACTTTTCTTCCGGTTCTATTTAAACCTATCTCGGCCAATTTATCGCGCAAATCTGCCACCAACAGTGCCAAAATCTCATCTCTATTCATTTTTACAAACTTGTATGAAATATAATAGAATAAGAAATGGATCTATGCCGCTCGCTCGACAAAGTACAGTTTTAGAATCCAGTTCTTCTCAGACCTTACAATAATTAACAGTATTCCGCTCTTTAAACTTGATGTTATGTTATTGAAAATGTAAACTTAACACTATGTTAATTACCACTGCTACCGCCGTTATTGTCTGTCTGCTTCTTTGCAATATTTCGCTTGCACTCACCAACAACAACCAATTCCAAAATGTTTTCGTTGTCGTCGCACCAACACAGCTCCAGAATTTTCTGTCGTCGTCACACCAACACAGCTCCAAAATTTTCTGTCGTCGTCACACCAACACAGCTCCAGAATTTTCTGTCGTCGTCACACCAACACAGTTCCAGAATTTTCGTCGTGACCAGCCGCCTTTTTCACCGTACAGTACTTGCAAACCACTAGCTACCTTCTCTGCTCCACGCCTTTCTCCTTGTCCAGATGATGTCCACCGCCAACGATCCTGCCTATTGCACGTTGCTGACCATCTACCAAGTCTTACGTTGCCTTCAGATTGGGTACTGGGTCTCTTTATCGCCGTCTCTGCTGTTTACGCCGTTCCTCTCTATTCCTCTGCTTTTACAGTTACTGACTGCTGCGTCTCGTTTCCACGCACTCACTGCCTTGTCAATTTTCTCGTCGTCTTCTTGCTGCAGACTTTTTGCGTTGACCAGCTGCCTTTTTCGCCGTACAGTACTTGCGAACCACTAGCTTCTCTGCTCCACGCCTTTCTCCTTGTCTAGATGCTGCTCACCGCCAACGATCCTGCCTATTGCACGTTGCTGACCATCCACCAAGTCTTGCGTTGCCTTCAGATTGGGTACTGGGTCTCTTTATCGCCGTCTCTGCTGCTTACGCCGTTCCTCTTGATTCGGTTTGCTTCGGTTTTTCTTCTTCTTTTTACCGTAGCTGCATGCTGCCGTCTTGCTCACTCTCGCGTTGCTTTGCCAATTGCCTTTTGTTTGAATTTTCGCGCAGCAGAGTTTTTGCAGATTTCTTCCAGAATGTTCCAAACAACGCCACCACAATTCACCGAGTTCTCGCAATATTTGTAAAACACAACTTTAGTTTGATTACTTTCCGTTTGTAATCGTTCAAATCCCGGTTGAGCCCCAAAAATTGTGGCCCCGGATTTTCCGTAGTTGTACTTTAGTCCAGGACGCCAGGTTTTATTATGAATATTTATTTATGAATATTATTTAAGATTAGTTATGATTACAACGGTCGCTGTGCTTTAAGTATATTTTGATTAATACAGATATTTGCGCTCGTAATTTGCGTGTGGCTGAGTGAGACTTTGGCACCGAATTAAATGGCGTCGATCGTTGAGGCTGTGTTTTCTCGTCTCTTTGTTCGCCGTCCGCTTCTAGTCTCTCTCTCTCTGTTACTTCCTCTGTTATCTCTACAGACTCTGTTGCTCTCCCACCAAATCTCACATTCGGCCCTCCTGACATAGAGTTCGCCCCGAACTCCTTCATAAATTCGGCCACCGTAGATGTTTTAAAAGGGCCTTTTCCTTCACCCACTCTTTCTACATCATACCGGCCGTGCTTGTGAATCTTGACCACCTTATAGGGCCCTAGAAACTTTCCCCTCAACTTCAATCCAACACCATATTGGGTCCGCCTGATTGCAACTAAGTCATTGATCTTGTACGGCTTTTCATCCTTTCTTTTTCTATCAAAGACTGAATATTGTCCCTAGCCTCTTTCCTTAACTGCTCACGATCTTCGTCTAGCTCACCTATGAGAGACTGCTGTACCAATTCTCTCAATTCAGCTATGTCAGTTATAAGCATGTCTACTCCTGTTACAAGTTTAAATGGGGCGACTTTGGTACTCCTAGGTTCGACATTGTTAATTATCTGTTGCACTCTACCCACGCGCCTATACCAATTTCCTGGATTTTCTAAGCTCATCTTTGACAGCATCGGTACTACTATTTTGTGCATTCTCTCGACCTGTCCATTGCCTCTAGGTACGCCTGTAGCTATTAACAAATGTTGTATCTTCTGCTTGTCACAGTACTCTTTGAATAAGTGCGATGTGAAAGCTGCGCCACGATCAGTGACAATTCTGAATGGGTTACCAAATGATACTGCTTGCCTTTCTAAACAGTTCAGCACCTCCTCTACTCCGGTACTACGTGTGGGGTAGAACCAAACGAATTTTGAAAATGACAGTTTTGAAAATCAACAACTACCAAAATGTGATTATATCTTTTCTTTGTAATCTCCATCGGCCCCAGATCCTGTGTTTTCTTCACCGAAAAATGTCCCTGCCTGTGGGCGATCTGTATTATTTCGGTTTCCATTTGAGATGGAACAACTATTAACTCTCGGCTTAGATATTTGAATAAGATTTGGTTTGCCATATAATAATCCTCGTATCCCTGCTTTTCCACCAGATTCCTGACCACCCTTATCCATTCATCTGCACACTGCGCATCCTTAAGCCTGTGCATAACACTCTCTGTTAATACGTACCAAGCAACTCGACTGAGAGCGTCTACGTGTCGCATCTTCGATCCTGAACGATGTTCTATTTCGTAATCGTAGTCCTGCAGATACACTGCCCACCTAGCTACTCTTAATGGAACGTCTTTCTTTTTCATCGTCATGGCAAACGCGTTACAGTCCGTAATGATTTTAAATTTCAGTCCGAGAACATACACACGCCATTTAGTCAATGCTCCTATTACTGCTAGCACTTCAAGTTCGTATGAATGATAGTTTTCCTCACATGGCTTTGTTTTCTTACTCATATACATCACTGGGTGCAGCTGACCATCTTCTGGATCCTTTTGTAACAAGACAGCCCCAAAACCTAACTTAGAAGCATCCGTGTGTATCTCCGTAGATAATTTAGGATTGTACAATCATAAAACTGGTTTCCTAGTGAGAGCGGCTTTCAATTGCTCGAATGCTAATCGCTGCAACTCCTTGAACTCGAACTTAGAATCCTTTCTCAACAAATCCGACAATGGCCTGGCTATGACTGCGTATCCTTCAATGAATTTCCTGAAATAAGAAGTCAGCCCAATGAATCGTTGTATAGCTTTTTTATCCTTTGGGATCGGAAAGTTTGCTACGCACTGTGTTTTCTCCTTACCGGGTGTTATGGTACCATTTTCTATAACATACCCCAAGAAATCTACCTTACTTTGCAAAATTTGACCTTTACTCCAGTTTATCTTCAAACCATTCTTTCTTGTCACTTCTAGCACTCTTTTCAACTTCTGTAAGCCTTCCTTAACATCCTTACTTGGTATAATGATATCATCCATATATACTACAGCGTCACCCTTCTGAACCAATTCTCTCATTACCGCAACTATGAAACGTGTGAAGATTGCAGGCGAATTCGAAATCCCAAACGGTACAAATAGGAACTCATATTGTCCTTTCTGCGTTACAAATGATGTATACTTTTGTGACTGAACTACAACTGGTACGTGGAAATAACCGTTAGTCAAATCTAATGTCGTAAAAATCAAAGCTCCTTGCAATTTCTCAATAACATCCTGCATCTGTACCATCGGAAAGTTATCTCGCACTATTTTCTCATTTAACTTGCGATAATCGCAGCATAGACGTTTCTGTCCATTCTTCTTTGGTACTAATACAATCGGAGAGGCATATTCTGATGTACTGTGCTTTATTATTTTTTGTGCTAACCACTCGTTGACCTGCTCGTCTACTATGTTCTGCTCACTATAAGCCATACGCCTAGGATGCTGATACACAGGTAAATCATTTGTTAGTACAATTTTCATCTCTATAGGGCAATGCACATTTCGACTCGGCTTGTATTCCTCAATTATCTTTCTTATTTGATCTCTCTCTGAATAGGGCAAATGTGACAAATCAATATTTATAGCTTCACTCTGCTCTAAGTTCACCATACACAAACTCTGAAACTCATTCAGCAACTCCGTACATGAATTAACATTTTCCCTCTCATCTCTATGTTCTGGAACATTGCGCCTAGTACTTACTTGACTTCCTGATCTGAGGACTAGTGCTGTTCCATCTCTTGTTACCTTCATGTCCACACTCTCTAAAAGAGTTCTACCCAATATAGCATCAAATCCCATGTCCTCGTCCGCAATTACGTGAAATTCTACAATTATGTCAATGTCATCAATCTGCACAGGTATTGTGATACTACCGAAAGTCATAATTTGGCTTTCACCAATTCCCGTTAAACATTTACTACGTCCTGCCAGTTTTCCTCTACCAAGCTTCAAAAACACATTTCTGCTTAGAAGACACAAATCTGCACCTGTATCGACCAATCCTTTAAACACAACTTTTCCGTAGTTTACCGATTTCAACTCTAATCCTGAAGAAGTGAACGTGCTTGATGGCTTTGTCCTACCATTCTCCAGAACTAGATTGGTTGCTTTCTCCTGTTTAATTGCCATGTCGACCTTGCATTGAGCAGCTCTATGTCCTAGCTGGTTGCATCTGAAACACCTGTTATCTCTTTTTGAACAATCCCGCTTAATATGCGACTCATCTCCGCAGTTAAAACAATTTTTAAACTTTTCCGCTGATTTCATTAACTCTTTTTCTCCTTTATTGAAGTGTGAGTCAAACTTCCCTTGTGATCTCACCGACCCTGTCATTTTCTGGTATGCCTCAATTTGCACCTTCAATTGCCTCATATTCCTAGCTTGATACAGTAAAGCCTTGTTTGTACTAGAATCTGGAATCCCGCTGACAAAATATTCAATTAAACTTTCATCATCCATCTCGATTGGCTTTGCCAACTCCATCAGAGCGTACAGATACTCGTGCAACGTTTCGTTCTTCCTCTTCTGCCGCTTCCCTAGCCTACGATGTATCTTAGCTGATGACACCTTCACCCCAAATTCGTCGATCAATGCACCCTTTAAAACATTCCAATCACGAATATCGCGTTGACTTCGAATAAAAAGCTTCGCTGCCCCACTGAGCAATTGTTTGGCATAAATGAACACCTGTAATTGGTTCCATTCCACCGTGAGTGCACACTCCTCGAGTTCTTCGATCCACTGATTAATGTCTGGTGAACTTGTACCCGAAAACTGTGACACACTGCCATCTGCATCTTTCAACGTAAACCATGACCTTCCTGAATTAGAACTGTCTGCTTGCCGCCTCTGACCAGATCCAATTGGATTTTCATCTCGCCTTTCATTTCCCCTTGCTTGTTCATTATTTGAGGCCACTGTTCTAAATGATAACTCTTCATTAATCTCATCTGCAGTCTCTCCCTCATCCCTAACTTCTTCATCGTTTTGATCGGTTTGAAAACCATAGTGAGCCAGCAGTCTGTTTTGCAATTCAACTTTTCTTCCGGTTCTATTTAAACCTATCTCGGCCAATTTATCGCGCAAATCTGCCACCAACAGTGCCAAAATCTCATCTCTATTCATTTTTACAAACTTGTATGAAATATAATAGAATAAGAAATGGATCTATGCCGCTCGCTCGACAAAATACAGTTTTAGAATCCAGTTCCTCTCAGACCTTACAATAATTAACAGTATTCCGCTCTTTAAACTTGATGATATGTTATTGAAAATGTAAACTTAACACTATGTTAATTACCACTGCTACCGCCGTTCTTGTCTGTCTGCTTCTTTGCAATATTTCGCTTGCACTCACCAACAACAAGCAATTCCAAAATGTTTTCGTTGTCGTCGCACCAACACAGCTCCAGAATTTTCTGTCGTCGTCACACCAACACAGCTCCAAAATTTTCTGTCGTCGTCACACCAACACAGCTCCAGAATTTTCTGTCGTCGTCACACCAACACAGTTCCAGAATTTTCGTCGTGACCAGCCGCCTTTTTCACCGTACAGTACTTGCAAACCACTAGCTACCTTCTCTGCTCCACGCCTTTCTCCTTGTCCAGATGATGTCCACCGCCAACGATCCTGCCTATTGCACGTTGCTGACCATCTACCAAGTCTTACGTTGCCTTCAGATTGGGTACTGGGTCTCTTTATCGCCGTCTCTGCTGTTTACGCCGTTCCTCTCTATTCCTCTGCTTTTACAGTTACTGACTGCTGCGTCTCGTTTCCACGCACTCACTGCCTTGTCAATTTTCTCGTCGTCTTCTTGCTGCAGACTTTTTGCGTTGACCAGCTGCCTTTTTCGCCGTACAGTACTTGCGAACCACTAGCTTCTCTGCTCCACGCCTTTCTCCTTGTCTAAATGCTGCTCACCGCCAACGATCCTGCCTATTGCACGTTGCTGACCATCCACCAAGTCTTGCGTTGCCTTCAGATTGGGTACTGGGTCTCTTTATCGCCGTCTCTGCTGCTTACGCCGTTCCTCTTGATTCGGTTTGCTTCGGTTTTTCTTCTCCTTTTTACCGTAGCTGCATGCTGCCGTCTTGCTCACTCTCGCGTTGCTTTGCCAATTGCCTTTTGTTTGAATTTTCGCGCAGCAGAGTTTTTGCAGATTTCTTCCAGAATGTTCCAAACAACGCCACCACAATTCACCGAGTTCTCGCAATATTTGTAAAACACAACTTTAGTTTAATTACTTTCCGTTTGTAATCGTTCAAATCCCGGTTGAGCCCCAAAAATTGTGGCCCCGGATTTTCCGTAGTTGTACTTTAGTCCAGGACGCCAGGTTTTATTATGAATATTTATTTATGAATATTATTTAAGATTAGTTATGATTACAACGGTCGCTGTGCTTGAAGTATATTTTGATTAATACAGATATTTGCGCTCGTAATTTGCGTGTGGCTGAGTGAGACTTTGGCACCGAATTAAATGGCGTCGATCGTTGAGGCTCGTAGTCCTGCAGATACATTGCCCACCTAGCTACTCTTAATGGAACGTCTTTCTTTTTCATCGTCATGGCAAACGCGTTACAGTCTGTAATGATTTTAAATTTCAGTCCGAGAACATACACACGCCATTTAGTCAACGCTCCTATTACTGCTAGCACTTCAAGTTCGTATGAATGATAGTTTTCCTCACATGGCTTTGTTTTCTTACTCATATACATCACTGGGTGCAGCTGACCATCTTCTGGATCCTTTTTTTTTTTTTATAAAGTAAGGGAGCCTTTGGCCAAAAATTCCGAACACCAGCCACAGTGAGTGGCCTGGCAGACGGGAATAAATGTAATTGGTGTCAGCAGCAATGCCCTCACTAGACGTTCATTGGACATTTCTGCTCCCCAAGACAAGGAAGTAACAAGACAGCCCCAAAACCTAACTTAGAAGCATCCATGTGTATCTCCGTAGATAATTTAGGATTGTACAATCATAAAACTGGGTTCCTAGTGAGAGCGGCTTTCAATTGCTCGAATGCTAATCGCTGCAACTTCTTAATCTCGAACTTAGAATCCTTTCTCAACAAATCCGACAATGGCCTGGCTATGACTGCGTATCCTTCAATGAATTTCCTGAAATAAGAAGTCAGCCCAATGAATCGTTGTATAGATTTTTTATCCTTTGGGATCGGAAAGTTTGCTACGCACTGTGTTTTCTCCTTACCGGGTGTTATGGTACCATTTTCTATAACATACCCCAAGAAATCTACCTTACTTTGCAAAATTTGACCTTTACTCTAGTTTATCTTCAAACCATTCTTTCTTGTCACTTCTAGCACTCTTTTCAACTTCTGTAAGCCTTCCTTAACATCCTTACTTGGTATAATGATATCATCCATATATACTACAGCGTCACCCTTCTGAACCAATTCTCTCATTACCGCAACAATGAAACGTGTGAAGATTGCAGGCGAATTCGAAATCCCAAACGGTACAAATAGGAACTCATATTGTCCTTTCTGCGTTACAAATGATGTATACTTTTGTGACTGAACTACAACTGGTACGTGGAAATAACCGTTAGTCAAATCTAATGTCGTAAAAATCAAAGCTCCTTACAATTTCTCAATAACATCCTGCATCTGTACCATCGGAAAGTTATCTCGCACTATTTTCTCATTTAACTTTCGATAATCGCAGCATAGACGTTTCTGTCCATTCTTCTTTGGTACTGCGTATCCTTCAATGAATTTCCTGAAATAAGAAGTCAGCCCAATGAATCGTTGTATAGCTTTTTTATCCTTTGGGATCGGAAAGTTTGCTACGCTTTCTCGTTTTCTACGTTTTCTCCTTACCGGGTGTTATGGTACCATTTTCTATAACATACCCCAAGAAATCTACCTTACTTTGCAAAATTTGACCTTTACTCTAGTTTATCTTCAAACCATTCTTTCTTGTCACTTCTAGCACTCTTTTCAACTTCTGTAAGCCTTCCTTAACATCCTTACTTGGTATAATGATATCATCCATATATACTACAGCGTCACCCTTCTGAACCAATTCTCTCATTACCGCAACAATGAAACGTGTGAAGATTGCAGGCGAATTCGAAATCCCAAACGGTACAAATAGGAACTCATATTGTCCTTTCTGCGTTACAAATGATGTATACTTTTGTGACTGAACTACAACTGGTACGTGGAAATAACCGTTAGTCAAATCTAATGTCGTAAAAATCAAAGCTCCTTACAATTTCTCAATAACATCCTGCATCTGTACCATCGGAAAGTTATCTCGCACTATTTTCTCATTTAACTTTCGATAATCGCAGCATAGACGTTTCTGTCCATTCTTCTTTGGTACTAATACAATCGGAGAGGCATATTCTGATGTACTGTGCTTTATTATTTTTTGTGCTAACCACTCGTTGACCTGCTCGTCTACTATGTTCTGCTCACTATAAGCCATACGCCTAGGATGCTGATACACAGGTAAATCATTTGTTAGTACAATTTTCATCTCTATAGGGCAATGCACATTTCGACTCGGCTTGTATTCCTCAATTATCTTTCTTATTTGATCTCTCTCTGAATAGGGCAAATGTGACAAATCAATATTTATAGCTTCACTCTGCTCTAAGTTCACCATACACAAACTCTGAAACTCATTCAGCAACTCCGTACATGAATTAACATTTTCCCTCTCATCTCTATGTTCTGGAACATTGCGCCTAGTACTTACTTGACTTCCTGATCTGAGGACTAGTGCTGTTCCATCTCTTGTTACCTTCATGTCCACACTCTCTAAAAGAGTTCTACCCAATATAGCATCAAATCCCATGTCCTCGTCCGCAATTACGTGAAATTCTACAATTAAGTCAATGTCATCAATCTGCACAGGTATTGTGATACTACCGAAAGTCATAATTTAGCTTTCACCAATTCCCGTTAAACATTTACTACGTCCTGCCAGTTTTCCTCTACCAAGCTTCAAAAACACATTTCTGCTTAGAAGACACAAATCTGCACCTGTATCGACCAATCCTTTAAACACAACTTTTCCGTAGTTTACCGATTTCAACTCTAATCCTGACGAAGTGAACGTGCTTGATGGCTTTGTCCTACCATTCTCCAGAACTAGATTGGTTGCTTTCTCCTGTTTAATTGCCATGTCGACCTTGCACTGAGCAGCTCTATGTCCTAGCTGGTTGCATCTGAAACACCTGTTATCTCTTTTTGGACCATCCCGCTTAATATGCGACTCATCTCCGCAGTTAAAACAATTTTTAAACTTTTCCGCTGATTTCACTAACTATTTTTCTCCTTTATTGAAGTGTGAGTCAAAACTTCCCTTGTGATCACACCGACCCTGTCATTTTCTGGTATGCCTCAATTTGCACCTTCAATTGCCTCATATTCCTAGCTTGATACAGTAAAGCCTTGTTTGTACTAGAATCTGGAATCCCGCTGACAAAATATTCAATTAAACTTTCGTCATCCATCTCGATTGGCTTTGCCCACTCCATCAGAGCGTACAGATACTCGTGCAACGTTTCGTTCTTCCTCTTCTGCCGCTTCCCTAGCCTACGATGTATCTTAGCTGATGACACCTTCACCCCCATTCGTCGATCAATGCACCCTTAAAACATTCCAATCACGAATATTGCGTTGACTTCGAATAAAAAGCTTCGCTGCCCCACTGAGCAATTGTTTGGCATAAATGAACACCTGTAATTGGTTCCATTCCACCGTGAGTGCACACTCCTCGAGTTATTCGATCCACTGATTAATGTCTGGTGAACTTGTACCCGAAAACTGTGACACACTGCCATCTACATCTTTCAACGTAAACCATGACCTTCCTGAATTAGAACTGTCTGCTTGCCGCCTCTGACCAGATCCAATTGGATTTTCATCTCGCCTTTCATTTCCCCTTGCTTGTTCATTATTTGAGGCCACTGTTCTAAATGATAACTCTTCATTAATCTCATCTGCAGTCTCTCCCTCATCCCTAACTTCTTCATCGTTTTGATCGGTTTGAAAACCATAGTGAGCCAGCAGTCTGTTTTGCAATTCAACTTTTCTTCCGGTTCTATTTAAACCTATCTCGGCCAATTTATCGCGCAAATCTGCCACCAACAGTGCCAAAATCTCATCTCTATTCATTTTTACAAACTTGTATGAAATATAATAGAATAAGAAATGGATCTATGCCGCTCGCTCGACAAAATACAGTTTTAGAATCCAGTTCCTCTCAGACCTTACAATAATTAACAGTATTCCGCTCTTTAAACTTGATGATATGTTATTGAAAATGTAAACTTAACACTATGTTAATTACCACTGCTACCGCCGTTATTGTCTGTCTGCTTCTTTGCAATATTTCGCTTGCACTCACCAACAACAACCAATTCCAAAATGTTTTCGTTGTCGTCGCACCAACACAGCTCCAGAATTTTCTGTCGTCGTCACACCAACACAGCTCCAAAATTTTCTGTCGTCGTCACACCAACACAGCTCCAGAATTTTCTGTCGTCGTCACACCAACACAGTTCCAGAATTTTCGTCGTGACCAGCCGCCTTTTTCACCGTACAGTACTTGCAAACCACTAGCTACCTTCTCTGCTCCACGCCTTTCTCCTTGTCCAGATGATGTCCACCGCCAACGATCCTGCCTATTGCACGTTGCTGACCATCTACCAAGTCTTACGTTGCCTTCAGATTGGGTACTGGGTCTCTTTATCGCCGTCTCTGCTGTTTACGCCGTTCCTCTCTATTCCTCTGCTTTTACAGTTACTGACTGCTGCGTCTCGTTTCCACGCACTCACTGCCTTGTCAATTTTCTCGTCGTCTTCTTGCTGCAGACTTTTTGCGTTGACCAGCTGCCTTTTTCGCCGTACAGTACTTGCGAACCACTAGCTTCTCTGCTCCACGCCTTTCTCCTTGTCTAAATGCTGCTCACCGCCAACGATCCTGCCTATTGCACGTTGCTGACCATCCACCAAGTCTTGCGTTGCCTTCAGATTGGGTACTGGGTCTCTTTATCGCCGTCTCTGCTGCTTACGCCGTTCCTCTTGATTCGGTTTGCTTCGGTTTTTCTTCTCCTTTTTACCGTAGCTGCATGCTGCCGTCTTGCTCACTCTCGCGTTGCTTTGCCAATTGCCTTTTGTTTGAATTTTCGCGCAGCAGAGTTTTTGCAGATTTCTTCCAGAATGTTCCAAACAACGCCACCACAATTCACCGAGTTCTCGCAATATTTGTAAAACACAACTTTAGTTTAATTACTTTCCGTTTGTAATCGTTCAAATCCCGGTTGAGCCCCCAAAAATTGTGGCCCCGGATTTTCCGTAGTTGTACTTTAGTCCAGGACGCCAGGTTTTATTATGAATATTTATTTATGAATATTATTTAAGATTAGTTATGATTACAACGGTCGCTGTGCTTGAAGTATATTTTGATTAATACAGATATTTGCGCTCGTAATTTGCGTGTGGCTGAGTGAGACTTTGGCACCGAATTAAATGGCGTCGATCGTTGAGGCTCGTAGTCCTGCAGATACATTGCCCACCTAGCTACTCTTAATGGAACGTCTTTCTTTTTCATCGTCATGGCAAACGCGTTACAGTCTGTAATGATTTTAAATTTCAGTCCGAGAACATACACACGCCATTTAGTCAACGCTCCTATTACTGCTAGCACTTCAAGTTCGTATGAATGATAGTTTTCCTCACATGGCTTTGTTTTCTTACTCATATACATCACTGGGTGCAGCTGACCATCTTCTGGATCCTTTTTTTTTTTTTATAAAGTAAGGGAGCCTTTGGCCAAAAATTCCGAACACCAGCCACAGTGAGTGGCCTGGCAGACGGGAATAAATGTAATTGGTGTCAGCAGCAATGCCCTCACTAGACGTTCATTGGACATTTCTGCTCCCCAAGACAAGGAAGTAACAAGACAGCCCCAAAACCTAACTTAGAAGCATCCATGTGTATCTCCGTAGATAATTTAGGATTGTACAATCATAAAACTGGTTTCCAAGTGAGAGCGGCTTTCAATTGCTCGAATGCTAATCGCTGCAACTCCTTGAACTCGAACTTAGAATCCTTTCTCAACAAATCCGACAATGGCCTGGCTATGACTGCGTATCCTTCAATGAATTTCCTGAAATAAGAAGTCAGCCCAATGAATCGTTGTATAGCTTTTTTATCCTTTGGGATCGGAAAGTTTGCTACGCACTGTGTTTTCTCCTTACCGGGTGTTATGGTACCATTTTCTATAACATACCCCAAGAAATCTACCTTACTTTGCAAAATTTGACCTTTACTCTAGTTTATCTTCAAACCATTCTTTCTTGTCACTTCTAGCACTCTTTTCAACTTCTGTAAGCCTTCCTTAACATCCTTACTTGGTATAATGATATCATCCATATATACTACAGCGTCACCCTTCTGAACCAATTCTCTCATTACCGCAACAATGAAACGTGTGAAGATTGCAGGCGAATTCGAAATCCCAAACGGTACAAATAGGAACTCATATTGTCCTTTCTGCGTTACAAATGATGTATACTTTTGTGACTGAACTACAACTGGTACGTGGAAATAACCGTTAGTCAAATCTAATGTCGTAAAAATCAAAGCTCCTTACAATTTCTCAATAACATCCTGCATCTGTACCATCGGAAAGTTATCTCGCACTATTTTCTCATTTAACTTTCGATAATCGCAGCATAGACGTTTCTGTCCATTCTTCTTTGGTACTGCGTATCCTTCAATGAATTTCCTGAAATAAGAAGTCAGCCCAATGAATCGTTGTATAGCTTTTTTATCCTTTGGGATCGGAAAGTTTGCTACGCACTGTGTTTTCTCCTTACCGGGTGTTATGGTACCATTTTCTATAACATACCCCAAGAAATCTACCTTACTTTGCAAAATTTGACCTTTACTCTAGTTTATCTTCAAACCATTCTTTCTTGTCACTTCTAGCACTCTTTTCAACTTCTGTAAGCCTTCCTTAACATCCTTACTTGGTATAATGATATCATCCATATATACTACAGCGTCACCCTTCTGAACCAATTCTCTCATTACCGCAACAATGAAACGTGTGAAGATTGCAGGCGAATTCGAAATCCCAAACGGTACAAATAGGAACTCATATTGTCCTTTCTGCGTTACAAATGATGTATACTTTTGTGACTGAACTACAACTGGTACGTGGAAATAACCGTTAGTCAAATCTAATGTCGTAAAAATCAAAGCTCCTTACAATTTCTCAATAACATCCTGCATCTGTACCATCGGAAAGTTATCTCGCACTATTTTCTCATTTAACTTTCGATAATCGCAGCATAGACGTTTCTGTCCATTCTTCTTTGGTACTAATACAATCGGAGAGGCATATTCTGATGTACTGTGCTTTATTATTTTTTGTGCTAACCACTCGTTGACCTGCTCGTCTACTATGTTCTGCTCACTATAAGCCATACGCCTAGGATGCTGATACACAGGTAAATCATTTGTTAGTACAATTTTCATCTCTATAGGGCAATGCACATTTCGACTCGGCTTGTATTCCTCAATTATCTTTCTTATTTGATCTCTCTCTGAATAGGGCAAATGTGACAAATCAATATTTATAGCTTCACTCTGCTCTAAGTTCACCATACACAAACTCTGAAACTCATTCAGCAACTCCGTACATGAATTAACATTTTCCCTCTCATCTCTATGTTCTGGAACATTGCGCCTAGTACTTACTTGACTTCCTGATCTGAGGACTAGTGCTGTTCCATCTCTTGTTACCTTCATGTCCACACTCTCTAAAAGAGTTCTACCCAATATAGCATCAAATCCCATGTCCTCGTCCGCAATTACGTGAAATTCTACAATTAAGTCAATGTCATCAATCTGCACAGGTATTGTGATACTACCGAAAGTCATAATTTAGCTTTCACCAATTCCCGTTAAACATTTACTACGTCCTGCCAGTTTTCCTCTACCAAGCTTCAAAAACACATTTCTGCTTAGAAGACACAAATCTGCACCTGTATCGACCAATCCTTTAAACACAACTTTTCCGTAGTTTACCGATTTCAACTCTAATCCTGACGAAGTGAACGTGCTTGATGGCTTTGTCCTACCATTCTCCAGAACTAGATTGGTTGCTTTCTCCTGTTTAATTGCCATGTCGACCTTGCACTGAGCAGCTCTATGTCCTAGCTGGTTGCATCTGAAACACCTGTTATCTCTTTTTGGACCATCCCGCTTAATATGCGACTCATCTCCGCAGTTAAAACAATTTTTAAACTTTTCCGCTGATTTCACTAACTATTTTTCTCCTTTATTGAAGTGTGAGTCAAAACTTCCCTTGTGATCACACCGACCCTGTCATTTTCTGGTATGCCTCAATTTGCACCTTCAATTGCCTCATATTCCTAGCTTGATACAGTAAAGCCTTGTTTGTACTAGAATCTGGAATCCCGCTGACAAAATATTCAATTAAACTTTCGTCATCCATCTCGATTGGCTTTGCCCACTCCATCAGAGCGTACAGATACTCGTGCAACGTTTCGTTCTTCCTCTTCTGCCGCTTCCCTAGCCTACGATGTATCTTAGCTGATGACACCTTCACCCCAAATTCGTCGATCAATGCACCCTTAAAACATTCCAATCACGAATATTGCGTTGACTTCGAATAAAAAGCTTCGCTGCCCCACTGAGCAATTGTTTGGCATAAATGAACACCTGTAATTGGTTCCATTCCACCGTGAGTGCACACTCCTCGAGTTATTCGATCCACTGATTAATGTCTGGTGAACTTGTACCCGAAAACTGTGACACACTGCCATCTACATCTTTCAACGTAAACCATGACCTTCCTGAATTAGAACTGTCTGCTTGCCGCCTCTGACCAGATCCAATTGGATTTTCATCTCGCCTTTCATTTCCCCTTGCTTGTTCATTATTTGAGGCCACTGTTCTAAATGATAACTCTTCATTAATCTCATCTGCAGTCTCTCCCTCATCCCTAACTTCTTCATCGTTTTGATCGGTTTGAAAACCATAGTGAGCCAGCAGTCTGTTTTGCAATTCAACTTTTCTTCCGGTTCTATTTAAACCTATCTCGGCCAATTTATCGCGCAAATCTGCCACCAACAGTGCCAAAATCTCATCTCTATTCATTTTTACAAACTTGTATGAAATATAATAGAATAAGAAATGGATCTATGCCGCTCGCTCGACAAAATACAGTTTTAGAATCCAGTTCCTCTCAGACCTTACAATAATTAACAGTATTCCGCTTTTTAAACTTGATGTTATGTTATTGAAAATGTAAACTTAACACTATGTTAATTACCACTGCTACCGCCGTTATTGTCTGTCTGCTTCTTTGCAATATTTCGCTTGCACTCACCAACAACAACCAATTCCAAAATGTTTTCGTTGTCGTCGCACCAACACAGCTCCACAATTTTCTGTCGTCGTCACACCAACACAGCTCCAGAATTTTCGTCGTGACCAGCCGCCTTTTTCACCGTACAGTACTTGCAAACCACTAGCTACCTTCTCTGCTCCACGCCTTTCTCCTTGTCCAGATGATGTCCACCGCCAACGATCCTGCCTATTGCACGTTGCTGACCATCTACCAAGTCTTACGTTGCCTTCAGATTGGGTACGGGGTCTCTTTATCGCCGTCTCTGCTGTTTACGCCGTTCCTCTCTATTCCTCTGCTTTCACAGTTACTGACTGCTGCGTCTCGTTTCCACGCACTCACTGCCTTGTCAATTTTCTCGTCGTCTTCTTGCTGCAGACTTTTTGCGTTGACCAGCTGCCTTTTTCGCCGTACAGTACTTGCGAACCACTAGCTTCTCTGCTCCACGCCTTTCTCCTTGTCTAGATGCTGCTCATCGCCAACGATCCTGCCTATTGCACGTTGCTGACCATCCACCAAGTCTTGCGTTGCCTTCAGATTGGGTACTGGGTCTCTTTATCGCCGTCTCTGCTGCTTACGCCGTTCCTCTTGATTCGGTTTGCTTCGGTTTTTCTTCTCCTTTTTACCGTAGCTGCATGCTGCCGTCTTGCTCACTCTCGCGTTGCTTTGCCAATTGCCTTTTGTTTGAATTTTCGCGCAGCAGAGTTTTTGCAGATTTCTTCCAGAATGTTCCAAACAACGCCACCACAATTCACCGAGTTCTCGCAATATTTGTAAAACACAACTTTAGTTTGATTACTTTCCGTTTGTAATCGTTCAAATCCCGGTTGAGCCCCCAAAAATTGTGGCCCCGGATTTTCCGTAGTTGTACTTTAGTCCAGGACGCCAGGTTTTATTATGAATATTTATTTATGAATATTATTTAAGATTAGTTATGATTACAACGGTCGCTGTGCTTTAAGTATATTTTGATTAATACAGATATTTGCGCTCGTAATTTGCGTGTGTCTGAGTGAGACTTTGGCACCGAATTAAATGGCGTCGATCGTTGAGGCTGTGTTTTCTCGTCTCTTTGTTCGCCGTCCGCTTCTAGTCTCTCTCTCTGTTACTTCCTCTGTTATCTCTACAGACTCTGTTGCTCTCCCACCAAATCTCACATTCGGCCCTCCTGACATAGAGTTCGCCCCGAACTCCTTCATAAATTCGGCCACCGTAGATGTTTTAAAAGGGCCTTTTCCTTCACCCACTCTTTCTACATCATACCGGCCGTGCTTGTGAATCTTGACCACCTTATAGGGCCCTAGAAACTTTCCCCTCAACTTCAATCCAACACCATATTGGGTCCGCCTGATTGCAACTAAGTCATTGATCTTGTACGGCTTTTCATCCTTTCTCTTTCTATCAAAGACTGAATATTGTCTCTAGCCTCTTTCCTTAACTGCTCACGATCTTCGTCTAGCTCACCTATGAGAGACTGCTGTACCAATTCGCTCAATTCAGCTATGTCAGTTATAAGCATGTCTACTCCTGTTACAAGTTTAAATGGGGCGACTTTGGTACTCCTAGGTTCGACATTGTTAATTATCTGTTGCACTCTACCCACGCGCCTATACCAATTTCCTGGATTTTCTAAGCTCATCTTTGACAGCATCGGTACTACTATTTTGTGCATTCTCTCGACCTGTCCATTGCCTCTAGGTACGCCTGTAGCTATTAACAAATGTTGTATCTTCTGCTTGTCACAGTACTCTTTGAATAAGTGCGATGTGAAAGCTGCGCCACGATCAGTGACAATTCTGAATGGGTTACCAAATGATACTGCTTGCCTTTCTAAACAGTTCAGCACCTCCTCTACTCCGGTACTACGTGTGGGGTAGAACCAAACGAATTTTGAAAATGACAATTTTGAAAATCAACAACTACCAAAATGTGATTATATCTTTTCTTTGTAATCTCCATCGGCCCGACGTGGTCTAAGTGATAGGTGGTAACTAATGGTTTATCACCCTTGTCAATGGGAGTTAGGTACCCTTCTTGCCTGCCCGCTTTTGTATTAACTAAGATACACTGCACGCAACCGCCTACCACTCTTTCTACTTTATTTCTTAGTTTAGGGATAAAGTAAGATTTCTCTACCAGATCCTGTGTTTTCTTCACCGAAAAATGTCCCTGCCTGTGGGCGATCTGTATTATTTCGGTTTCCATTTGAGATGGAACAACTATTAACTCTCGGTTTAGATATTTGAATAAGATTTGGTTTGCCATATAATAATCCTCGTATCCCTGCTTTTCCACCAGATTCCTGACCACCCTTGTCCATTCATCTGCACACTGCGCATCCTTAAGCCTGTGCATAACACTCTCTGTTAATACGTACCAAGCAACTCGACTGAGAGCGTCTACGTGTCGCATCTTCGATCCTGAACGATGTTCTATTTCGTAATCGTAGTCCTGCAGATACACTGCCCACCTAGCTACTCTTAATGGAACGTCTTTCTTTTTCATCGTCATGGCAAACGCGTTACAGTCCGTAATGATTTTAAATTTCAGTCCGAGAACATACACACGCCATTTAGTCAATGCTCCTATTACTGCTAGCACTTCAAGTTCGTATGAATGATAGTTTTCCTCACATGGCTTTGTTTTCTTACTCATATACATCACTGGGTGCAGCTGACCATCTTCTGGATCCTTTTGTAACAAGACAGCCCGAAAACCTAACTTAGAAGCATCCGTGTGTATCTCCGTAGATAATTTAGGATTGTACAATCATAAAACTGGTTTCCTAGTGAGAGCGGCTTTCAATTGCTCGAATGCTAATCGCTGCAACTCCTTGAACTCGAACTTAGAATCCTTTCTCAATAAATCCGACAATGGCCTGGCTATGACTGCGTATCCTTCAATGAATTTCCTGAAATAAGAAGTCAGCCCAATGAATCGTGGAAATAACCGTTAGTCAAATCTAATGTCGTAAAAATCAAAGCTCCTTACAATTTCTCAATAACATCCTGCATCTGTACCATCGGAAAGTTATCTCGCACTATTTTCTCATTTAACTTTCGATAATCGCAGCATAGACGTTTCTGTCCATTCTTCTTTGGTACTAATACAATCGGAGAGGCATATTCTGATGTACTGTGCTTTATTATTTTTTGTGCTAACCACTCGTTGACCTGCTCGTCTACTATGTTCTGCTCACTATAAGCCATACGCCTAGGATGCTGATACACAGGTAAATCATTTGTTAGTACAATTTTCATCTCTATAGGGCAATGCACATTTCGACTCGGCTTGTATTCCTCAATTATCTTTCTTATTTGATCTCTCTCTGAATAGGGCAAATGTGACAAATCAATATTTATAGCTTCACTCTGCTCTAAGTTCACCATACACAAACTCTGAAACTCATTCAGCAACTCCGTACATGAATTAACATTTTCCCTCTCATCTCTATGTTCTGGAACATTGCGCCTAGTACTTACTTGACTTCCTGATCTGAGGACTAGTGCTGTTCCATCTCTTGTTACCTTCATGTCCACACTCTCTAAAAGAGTTCTACCCAATATAGCATCAAATCCCATGTCCTCGTCCGCAATTACGTGAAATTCTACAATTAAGTCAATGTCATCAATCTGCACAGGTATTGTGATACTACCGAAAGTCATAATTTAGCTTTCACCAATTCCCGTTAAACATTTACTACGTCCTGCCAGTTTTCCTCTACCAAGCTTCAAAAACACATTTCTGCTTAGAAGACACAAATCTGCACCTGTATCGACCAATCCTTTAAACACAACTTTTCCGTAGTTTACCGATTTCAACTCTAATCCTGACGAAGTGAACGTGCTTGATGGCTTTGTCCTACCATTCTCCAGAACTAGATTGGTTGCTTTCTCCTGTTTAATTGCCATGTCGACCTTGCACTGAGCAGCTCTATGTCCTAGCTGGTTGCATCTGAAACACCTGTTATCTCTTTTTGGACCATCCCGCTTAATATGCGACTCATCTCCGCAGTTAAAACAATTTTTAAACTTTTCCGCTGATTTCACTAACTATTTTTCTCCTTTATTGAAGTGTGAGTCAAAACTTCCCTTGTGATCACACCGACCCTGTCATTTTCTGGTATGCCTCAATTTGCACCTTCAATTGCCTCATATTCCTAGCTTGATACAGTAAAGCCTTGTTTGTACTAGAATCTGGAATCCCGCTGACAAAATATTCAATTAAACTTTCGTCATCCATCTCGATTGGCTTTGCCAACTCCATCAGAGCGTACAGATACTCGTGCAACGTTTCGTTCTTCCTCTTCTGCCGCTTCCCTAGCCTACGATGTATCTTAGCTGATGACACCTTCACCCCAAATTCGTCGATCAATGCACCCTTTAAAACATTCCAATCACGAATATCGCGTTGACTTCGAATAAAAAGCTTCGCTGCCCCACTGAGCAATTGTTTGGCATAAATGAACACCTGTAATTGGTTCCATTCCACCGTGAGTGCACACTCCTCGAGTTCTTCGATCCACTGATTAATGTCTGGTGAACTTGTACCCGAAAACTGTGACACACTGCCATCTGCATCTTTCAACGTATACCATGACCTTCCTGAATTAGAACTGTCTGCTTGCCGCCTCTGACCAGATCCAATTGGATTTTCATCTCGCCTTTCATTTCCCCTTGCTTGTTCATTATTTGAGGCCACTGTTCTAAATGATAACTCTTCATTAATCTCATCTGCAGTCTCTCCCTCATCCCTAACTTCTTCATCGTTTTGATCGGTTTGAAAACCATAGTGAGCCAGCAGTCTGTTTTGCAATTCAACTTTTCTTCCGGTTCTATTTAAACCTATCTCGGCCAATTTATCGCGCAAATCTGCCACCAACAGTGCCAAAATCTCATCTCTATTCATTTTTACAAACTTGTATGAAATATAATAGAATAAGAAATGGATCTATGCCGCTCGCTCGACAAAATACAGTTTTAGAATCCAGTTCCTCTCAGACCTTACAATAATTAACAGTATTCCGCTCTTTAAACTTGATGATATGTTATTGAAAATGTAAACTTAACACTATGTTAATTACCACTGCTACCGCCGTTATTGTCTGTCTGCTTCTTTGCAATATTTCGCTTGCACTCACCAACAACAACCAATTCCAAAATGTTTTCGTTGTCGTCGCACCAACACAGCTCCAGAATTTTTTGTCGTCGTCACACCAACACAGCTCCAAAATTTTCTGTCGTCGTCACACCAACACAGCTCCAGAATTTTCTGTCGTCGTCACACCAACACAGCTCCAGAATTTTCGTCGTGACCAGCCGCCTTTTTCACCGTACAGTACTTGCAAACCAATAGCTACCTTCTCTGCTCCACGCCTTTCTCCTTGTCCAGATGATGTCCACCGCCAACGATCCTGCCTATTGCACGTTGCTGACCATCTACCAAGTCTTACGTTGCCTTCAGATTGGGTACTGGGTCTCTTTATCGCCGTCTCTGCTGTTTACGCCGTTCCTCTCTATTCCTCTGCTTTTACAGTTACTGACTGCTGCGTCTCGTTTCCACGCACTCACTGCCTTGTCAATTTTCTCGTCGTCTTCTTGCTGCAGACTTTTTGCGTTGACCAGCTGCCTTTTTCGCCGTACAGTACTTGCGAACCACTAGCTTCTCTGCTCCACGCCTTTCTCCTTGTCTAGATGCTGCTCACCGCCAACGATCCTGCCTATTGCACGTTGCTGACCATCCACCAAGTCTTGCGTTGCCTTCAGATTGGGTACTGGGTCTCTTTATCGCCGTCTCTGCTGCTTACGCCGTTCCTCTTGATTCGGTTTGCTTCGGTTTTTCTTCTTCTTTTTACCGTAGCTGCATGCTGCCGTCTTGCTCACTCTCGCGTTGCTTTGCCAATTGCCTTTTGTTTGAATTTTCGCGCAGCAGAGTTTTTGCAGATTTCTTCCAGAATGTTCCAAACAACGCCACCACAATTCACCGAGTTCTCGCAATATTTGTAAAACACAACTTTAGTTTGATTACTTTCCGTTTGTAATCGTTCAAATCCCGGTTGAGCCCCCAAAAATTGTGGCCCCGGATTTTCCGTAGTTGTACTTTAGTCCAGGACGCCAGGTTTTATTATGAATATTTATTTATGAATATTATTTAAGATTAGTTATGATTACAACGGTCGCTGTGCTTTAAGTATATTTTGATTAATACAGATATTTGCGCTCGTAATTTGCGTGTGTCTGAGTGAGACTTTGGCACCGAATTAAATGGCGTCGATCGTTGAGGCTGTGTTTTCTCGTCTCTTTGTTCGCCGTCCGCTTCTAGTCTCTCTCTCTGTTACTTCCTCTGTTATCTCTACAGACTCTGTTGCTCTCCCACCAAATCCCATATATAATCTTGATCAGCATCAATAGCCGAGTCGATTGAGCCATGTCTGTCTGTCCGTCTGTCCGTCCGTCTGTCCGTCTGTCCGTCTGTCCGTCCGTCTGTCCGTCCCTTTGCCCCGCCCACTTCCGCCCCCACAAAGGGCGAAAATCTGTGGCATCCACAATTTCGACGATACGAGAAAACCAAAAACGCAGAATCGTAGAAGATGACTATATCTTCTAGAGTGCAAAATCTGAACCAGATCGTATAATTGTTATAGCCAGAATCAAGAAAACAATTTCATTCTTTCTCGCTCTGTCTCTCTCTAACGCACAGGTTTCATGGTCGGTTTTGCCAATTGCAAAATATGAGTTCAAGGATCTCAGAACCTATAAGAGCCAGAGCAACCAAATTTGGTATCCACACTCCTGTGATATCGGACCTTGACCGTTTTGTGTCAAAATTTAGCCACACCCCCTTCCGCCCCCGCAAATTACGAAAATCTGGGGCATCCACAAATCTCAGAGACTATTAACGCTAGAGTAACCAAGTTTAGTATCCGCACTCCTGTTAGATCTCACTATAAAACGTATATCTCAAAATTTCGCCCCACCTCCTTCCGCCCACACAAAGGACGAAAATCTGTTGCATCCACATTATTGCAGATTCGAGAAAACTAAAAACGCAGAATCATAGATAATGACCATATCCATCAGATTGCTGAATCTGGATCAGATCAGATCATTTTTATAGCCAATAGGAACAAATCAATTTGCGCTGGCTACGCAGCGCCCGACGTCACGCTCAGACTGATTTTCTGTCTCTCTCGCACGCACTCTTTGTCGTGTCGTTCAATATTAGCGGCGTCTGCCGGAGGAGAGCCATACTGACTTAGTATCGGGTATAACTGTAGAGTTGCGGTGTCCGCAGCAACTCACAACGTTCCCCTCGTTGTTGTTGCTGTTGTTTCTGGTCAAGTGCTGTGAAGAGGTGGGGAATGAATGTTTATGTTTCCGACTAAAGTGCTTCTTTTGTAAATCACTTTCGAGCTCCAGAGCCATGCAAAGGCTGAGGTTGAAGGTTGAATTAAAATTCCTGCACTTATAATTATCTCCTGCTGTTGTCCTTTACGGACCCACATGTACATACATGTGTACATATGTACTTCCTTTCACCGCATGTATTTTCAAATGTCAATTAGTTGAGTTAATTGAGCGAAAGTGCAAAATGTGAACCGCAATATCGTTTATATAAATTTTCGGAATTCACTCGCCTCTGTCAATCTTTTGGCTTCTATTGTCCCCTTGCCCCCCTGGTCCACAGTCTTGTGGCCTTTGTTGGGGCAGCAGAGCCCTTTTGCGAGGCCAGCTTTGCGCAGTTCGAGGAGCTGTCGTTGAACAAGCGCATGGAGGAGGTGGCCAAGAACGAGGGAGCCACCGAGGAGGACGACATCGATGTGGAGCTGCGCCTGTCGCGCTTCGAATACCTCATGGAGAGGCGTCTGCTGCTGCTGAACAGTGTCCTGCTGCGCCAGAATCCGCCAGAACGTTGCACGAGTGGCACAAGCGGGTCAACCTGTACGAGGACAAGCTGCACACCCTCTGGGTGGAGTTTGCCAAGTTCTGGTCTTCGAGCGGGGCACCGAGGTGGAGTACGTCAAGGTGGCGGATCTGGCCGCCGTGTGGTGCGAGTGGGCGAAGATGGAGCCGCGCCAGCAGCAGTTCGAGGCAGCCCTCAAGCTGATGCAACGTGCCACGGCCACGCCCAAGCGGAAGGTGGCGTATCACGACGACTCGGAGACAGTGCAGTCGCGCCTCCACAGATCCCTGAAGGCGTGGTCCATGTACGCCGATCTGGAGGAGTCCTTTGGCACCTTCAAGACCTGCAAGGCCGTCTACGAGAGCATCATCGACCTGAAGATCTGCACGCCGCAGGTGATCATCAACTATGGCATGTTCCTCGAAGAGCACAACTACTTCGAGGAGGCCTATCGGGCCTACGAGAAGGGCATTGCCCTGTGTGGAGATAATGTTTTTTATCCCCAATCGGCCGACTAATTATTTCGAATTAAATAAAACTCGGCGCAGAAATAAAATTACGATATGTTCTTTAATGCGTGACATCCAAATTGCAAGTGTGGCTTGCCTGCCCTTTACATTGCCACTCCGATCGCTAAGCGCAGCTTCGCTCGGCCGACGTCGGTAGGCAGACGCAAAGCGGAGATAGCGAAGAGCGAGCTGGCAGAGAGCGTTTAGCAGGGCAAGCAAGCGCAAAGCTTTAACAAACAAATGAGTGACATAGACATAAGTAACAAACAAAATAAGCGGCTGAGGGCCAAGAATTAGGTGCTATTTGGCAAGCAGCTAATCGGCTGGGTTCTGCTCCGAACATTCACCCCCGTTGGAAGGCAAAGGCTTTCAACAGATCCATCCTGAAGGGGCAGAACCGCTATTTTTCCAACGGCCCTCTTGAAGATGCTTGCTTGGGCGCAGCTGGCGGCTACGCTGGGATGATCGTCGAACGCAGCAATCGGCGCTTCTTTACGAAGGCGGCTTGTCGTGATTACGTCTTGATCATCGGGAACCTCTGTAATTGTATAGAATGGCAGGAAATTTGGCAATGTAGAAATTGTTGAAAGTTGAATTTCATTTAGCGTGGATATGTAGGTTTTTAATATATGGAAAAGTTCGCGCTGCAGTTCCTGATTCTCCGATCGCAGTTTTTCCACTTGCACCTGGCACTCGAGCAGCTGCTTCCTGCATTGCTGCTCTAAGTTTTGGTACTCCAGCGTTGTGGGTCGAAAATCGTCAATAGAGATGCACGAGGAATTTTCAAAAGCGGCTAAAGCTGCACGCTTATTCTCCGAGCTATCAATGCTTCCTGATACTATCCAACCAAGTTTTGTCTCCTGCAATGTTGGCAATTGGGCTGATAGTCGAATCTGTCCGACGCACATTAAATCGAAGAACAAACCAGAACCTATCAACAGATCGATACGTTGGGGCTTGGAGAAATTAGGATCAGCTAGTTTGAGATTATTCGGCATTGGCCAATCCTTTGCGTCTACGCCGAAGTTAGGCTGCATTTCCGTAATTGAGTTGGTGACAATTGCAGCGAAGGAAGCTCGATAGCTTGCGTCCTGGAATTGTACAACTATATGTACAGACTTGCTCGAAGGTAGAATGGAATCTCCGATTCCAGAGATGTGAACAGAAGACGAGCGATGATCCAATTGCAACTGATCAGCAAGTCTAGATGTTACAAAGTTTGCCTGTGATGCAGAATCCAAAATGGCACGACATGGGATAAGTGCTCCATAACGATCTGTTACATGGACGAGGGCAGTAGGTAGCAACACGTTCTGGCTAGGCTGAGATTTCTGGATCGAGGGGGGAGGGCTGGAACACCCGCTTGCTAGAAGCACAGTCGCGGCCTCTTGCTGGATCGATTCCTCGGCCGGTGAAGAGGAAGATGAAGCACCAGTTCCCGATGGAATGTGGAGTAGCGTGTGATGTTTGGCCTGGCAATGCCTGCAAAGTCCTGACCTGCACCTCTGCAATTCATGGCCTTTGTTGAGGCAGTTCAAACACAAGCGGCTCTTCTTTGCTTCTTTGTATCGTTCAAACGCAGAGAGATTCAGGAATGCCTGACATCTAGATATGTAATGCTCGGAGGAATTGCAATGGTTACATATGGGGTTAGGATGGTCGTTACTGGAGGTGATAAGGGTGACAGGTTTGTCTTCTCCCACCTGTTGACTAGGACTTGTTGCCATGGCTGATCCCAAATTCTCCAGCATCCGACATCTCGCTTCCAGAAATGAGGCCATGCTTGACCACCGAGGCAATCCTGACGTCGGCAAGTTCTCTTCCCATTTCTCCTTTGTTTTGTGGTCCAGTTTCGTGCCTATGATGAAGATCAGCAACCCATCGGATATCTCCTGCGGGGTCCCCAAGGTCTGAACTGCACGCAAGTGCGAATTGATTTTGTCGCTGAGCGCGCGCAAGCCGATAGCCGAGCCCTTCTCCACCCCTTGCAGCCCGAAAATAGCCTTGACGTGTGCCTGAAAATGTAACAGTTTATTATCGAATCGCAACATTAGTAAATTCAACGCCTTGTCGTAATTCTCCTCAGAAAGTTCCAAGGAACGAATCGTATCCAGCGCAGCACCATCTAGACATCCACGAAGATATTGGAATTTTTCGATGATTGGTATACGATGGTCTTTGTGCACCATTGTCGAAAACATCGCGTAGAATTCTGGCCAATCCATGTAGCTCCCACCGAATCGCGGAAGCTGCAACTCGGGCATTCGAGATCGGCCTATACTATTATAGGCGAACAACGACGAATTCCCCTCGAGAGTATGCCGAGCCGTTGAATTGGCAACATTTACCGTGCGAGCAGCCATCAACTCCCGCGACAGCCTGGACCTAACCTTGACATAAACATTCGAAAAGTCCAGCCGGGCATCATTGGCTAACTGCAGGAAATCCAGCCTTTCAAGGCTCGTTTGAGCGGCATCGAAATCCGCATTCATTCGCTCGATTTGCTCTAAGCGAGCTTGAAGTTCTGCCTCATCTAACTCGGCAAGCTCTTCCTTGGTAAGAAAGCGATCCATGGCCTTTAGTTGGCGCGCGATGGACTCGGCCTTGTGCTTGTAGAAATCTAAATCACTCGGCATTGCTGCGTTCGCGACATTGGTAGGCTCAGGTGCTGCCATGTTGAGGTTTTAAAAGAGTCTCTCAGCACGACCGAAAAAGACACCCTGGATACGTATAAACGTGGGAACCGAAAGCAAAGGGATTACAGCTAATGCCTTTAGCTGTGCGGCTGTGCGAGCTGTCCGATTCCGCTTTGTACTCCGCTTGTGTGTATTAGTGAGTTCGCTGCACTGCCTACCGCACTGCACTGACCGAATTGTCGCGACAGAGAAATTAATAGCCAGCAATGCGTGTATGTAGGTGTATGTAAGTGTGTTTTAGAACCGAATTGTGCTTAACCGTAGAAAATTCGCTAGGGCTAACGAATGTCGATCGCGAATGATTATTAATTGACACTGCAACTCAGAGATCACGTCGGGGTCACCAAATTTTATGTGGAGATAATGTTTTTTATCCCCAATCGGCCGACTAATTATTTCGAATTAAATAAAACTCGGCGCAGAAATAAAATTACGATATGTTCTTTAATGCGTGACATCCAAATTGCAAGTGTGGCTTGCCTGCCCTTTACATTGCCGCTCCGATCGCTAAGCGCAGCTTCGCTCGGCCGACGTCGGTAGGCAGACGCAAAGCGGAGATAGCGAAGAGCGAGCTGGCAGAGAGCGTTTAGCAGGGCAAGCAAGCGCAAAGCTTTAACAAACAAATGAGTGACATAGACATAAGTAACAAACAAAATAAGCGGCTGAGGGCCAAGAATTAGGTGCTATTTGGCAAGCAGCTAATCGGCTGGGTTCTGCTCCGAACACCCTGTTTAAGTGGCCGAATGTGTACGACATCTGGAACTCGTATCTAAGCAAGTTCCTCGCGCGCTACGGGGGCACAAAGCTGGAGCGGGCCCGCGACCTCTTCGAACAGTGCCTGGATCAGTGACCCGCTGAGCAATCCAAGTACTTTTACCAGCTCTACGCGAAGCTGGAGGAGGAGCACGGCCTGGCCCGGCATGCCATGTCCGTCTACGATCGCGCCACGTCCGCCGTCAAGGAAGAGGAGCTGTTCGACATGTACAACATATTCGTGAAGAAGGCCGCCGAGATCTACGGCCTGCCACGCACCAGGGAGATCTACGAGAAGGCCATCGAGGCTCTGCACGAGCAGCATATGCGCCACATGTGCGTCAAATTCGCCGAGCTGGAGACGAAGCTGGGCTAGGTGGATCGAGCCAGGGCCATCTACGCTCACAGGTGAGTCGACATTTAACCGTTGGATCGTCAATATTCTAAGCTCTCTTCTGCTTTGTCCCAACAGGTGTGCGATCCCCGCATCACGGCGGACTTCTGGCAGACCTGGAAGGAGTTCGAGGTGTGTCATGGCAACGAGGATACGATGCGTGAAATGCTGCGGATCAAGCGTTCCATTCAGGCCACCTACAACACTCAGGTCAACATGATGGCTGCCCAGTTTGTCAACACGAACACGAATGGTGTGGCTGCCGATGCTGGTGCTGGCTCCGGACCGGATGCCATGCGGCTGCTCGAGGAGAAGGCCCGCCAGGCGGCGGCCGAGGCCAAGCAGAAGCCCGCCGAGAAGGCTGCCTCCAATATCATGTTTGTGCGCGGCGAGACCCAGGGCGGGGCCAAGGGCAAGGAAAATACAGTCGTCAATCCGGATGAGATTGATATTGGCGACAGCGAGGACGACGACGACGATGAGGAGGAGGACCCGCAGCAGCCGAGTGGAGACCAGGCCGAGGCAGGCCAGGCCACAACCAAAACCGATGACGAGGGCCTCATCATGATGAAACTGCGCTTCGAACAAAAGGCCATACCGGCCAAGGTCTTTGGCAGCCTCAAGCCGACAAATCAATCCGATTCCGATGAGGGATAAATCTTTTGTTTCTTTTGATTACGCGAAATATAAATATATGTCTGTGGAATACTTCCCTCGATTTGAGACCTATTCTTCGGAGACCTATTCTTCGTTTTGTTCGGAAATTCATAAATTCCTCGAATCTCAGCAGGCGTTGGCAATGTTTCCCTGCCAGAGTTTGAGCCTTGGGATATCTCATTCCTTTCGAATCAGCTGTTGGAAGCACATCTATTCTCTCTATTTTTTAGATTTACATTTTTTTTTATTCGGAAAAAAAAGCAAAATTTGTCTGGAACTGTCTGAAAAATAAGAGAACTTTCGTAACCTGTCGCGAGGGACTGTCACTATCATTAAGCGATGAAGTCTGTACGCTTGATGCACGCCCTGTGCAGGCGTGTCCAGCACACATTCCTGGCCAGACGCAGAGATGTGGAACAGCGACGGCACTACGCCGAGAAATGTGACTCGGTGATCAAAGGCGGTGTGGTGGGCGTGTACGCCAAGGAGGGCGACCGCCAGCCCAAGATGACACCATCCGGCGAGAAGTTTGACGATCGCGTCCAGGGTAAGATCACTGATCTCATACGCGAGACGGGCCTGAGTGGCCAGCTGTGAAAAGGCCGTCTCTTCATGAAAGTGGATGCGGAGTTCCGTGCGGTGGCCGTGGTCGGCGTGGGACAGGAGGGGGCCGGCTTCAACGACCTGGAGATGATCGACGAGGGAATGGAGAACGCTCGCGTCGCTGCCGGCGTGGGGGCTCGTTCCCTTCAACTGCAGGGCTGCACAGATGTCTTCGTGGAGTCGATGGAGTATGCGGAGCAGGCGGCGGAGGGTAGCGCCTTGGCCGTCTGGCGCTACAACACCAACAAGCGCCGTCGGGACCGCACCCTCATTCCCAAACTGGAGCTGTACGACTCTCCCGACTCGGATGCCTGGATGCGGGGTCTGTTCAAGGCCGAATCGCAGAACCTGGCCCGTCGCCTGGCCGATACGCCGGCCAATCAGATGACGCCCACAATCTTCGCCCAGTCAACGGTGGATGCCCTGTGCCCCTGCGGGGTATCCGTGGAGGTACGCAGCATGGACTGGATCGAGTCCAAGAGCTTGAACAGCTTCTTGATGGTGGCCAAGGGCAGCTGCGAGCCGCCGATCATCTTGGAAATCGCCTACTGGCAAAACTCGGCTTCGTGGACGTCAGCAAGGCTGGTGTGATGGCCATGGCCGATCCCTTGCTCTACGCCCAGACGATCTACAAGCCGCGCATGGTCGTGGACATTGCTACAGTGGGCTACGCCGTCTGCCCTGCGCTGGGCGGAGCAGCAGCCGGGATTTTCAGGCCGGTGCCCCTGTGGCGCTACTTCAAGGAGCTGATCATGCCGAACAACACCTTTGACATCAGCATCCGCGGACGTGGCCCCGCCTCCAGCTGCATCGCTGCCGCCGTTCTGCACGAGCTGGTGCCGTGCGTCGACTGGGCCCACCTGGACATCCGCAACGTGGGCATGCTGACGCGCTACAATCCGCTGCCATAATTGCTGAAGAACCGCATGACTGGCCGTCCCACTCGCACAATCGTTCAGTTTCTGTTTCAGATGGCTTGCCCCGACGGCAAGTAATCTGATTATGTTCGTTACACAATTCCTTTGTTAATGTTCCGCGTTCCAAATTTGTTGTTAATTGAAGTACCCCCCGCCAACATTTTCAAGCAAATTGCCAAGAGGTGCACACCCCAAGAGGTTACACGAACACATTTTTATTATTGTTCAATTTTAATCCAGAGTTTACAATTGAGCTTCCATGCTGATTGAAGGATGAAAAGAACCACATAAAATATGCAAAAAGGTCGCCATTTTATTGTTGAGATTCATTATAAATCGCCTAGGTGAGGTCTTTACAAATCCGGCTCGTTAAAAACCTCGAAAAACATTTTTGCAATACAAACGGTGGAGAAATTAGCCGCTTATTTTACTTTTCCTCTCTTCTGTTCATCATTTCACTTCAACGCTCAAGCATCTATACTTATGCTCATTATTGCGTTGCTATTGCTTACAGAGGCTTTACATAGAGCTCTCACATGAACAGCCAAAAACCGCAACTGCACACACATGCACACGCATGCAGCGATGCGTTCGGTTTTCGCATTGGGAGCATCACGCATCGCGTGATCTTCTAATTCTCTTTCGCTCGCCTTCTTTTCGTTGAGTGGAGTTGCTTGGAAATTCCAGTTGCTGTACCGTTGCCTCTTAGCCGCGCCTTCCACTAACTTAAACCACTAATTTAATAGGATTATAAATACAATCAATGGCTGGAAAGAATTACATATATTTACATACATATATAAGTCAACGTGTCCCTTTTTTTTTGGTGATCTGTTGTTCTTATTCGACCAAAAATTGCTGCCTTCTCGTTTTATTTGTTGTACCGTTGTAGCTGAGCGTCTTTGGTGCTAAGTGCGTCTTGCGGGAAAAATTAGTGGATTATTCGCGCACAAAAAGAGCCGATCGCGGAAAGAAAAATATGAATAAATTATAAAATTCATTTGTGTTTCTGTTTGTTTTTTTTTAATAGTGCTTTTGTGTGTGAATATAACGACAGAATGGAAACGGCAAGGAAAGAACAGAAAGAGAGAATGCAGCAAAAGTGGAAGAACCAGGAAGAAGGTAAGAAAATGTTGTTTATGTTTTTCTTTGCTGTACAATTATAGGCGATGAACTAAAAAGATAAAAAAAAAAAAAATAGATCGATAGCATTTTGTTAGCTTTATGTTTAGTATGGAGGCAAATAAGGGGACAAACTTTTACCAAGAATCATCTTTCTTATAGGAGAAAATAAAAAAAGGCAAACAGGACTATAAAAATAACGAAAAATACCGAAAAAGTCAACTTCGGCTTATCTTAAAAGGTTTTCAGTTCAAAGCTAATGAAAATATATGCCTGTTGTTTTCTTTCAATTTAGAGAATAATATCGGGAGAAACGTATATAAAAATGCGTTTAATTATTTATTCTCGTATATTGTTTTTTGACAGTGTATGCCTCGCCCTGACTCCCTTTATAATTGTGATTTTTGTTGTTGCTGTTGTTTCTGGTCAAGTGCTGTGAAGAGGTGGGGAATGAATGTTTATGTTTCCGACTAAAGTGCTTCTTTTGTAAATCATTTTCGAGCTCCAGAGCCATGCAAAGGCTGAGGTTGAAGGTTGAATTAAAATTCCTGCACTTATAATTATCTCCTGCTGTTGTCCTTTACGGACCCACATGTACATACATGTGTACATATGTACTTCCTTTCACCGCATGTATTTTCAAATGTCAATTAGTTGAGTTAATTGAGCGAAAGTGCAAAATGTGAACCGCAATATCGTTTATATAAATTTACGGAATTCACTCGCCTCTGTCAATCTTTTGGCTTCTATTGTCCCCTTGCCCCCTGGTCCACAGCAGAGCCCTTTTGCGAGGCCAGCTTTGCGCAGTTCGAGGAGCTGTCGTTGAACAAGCGCATGGAGGAGGTGGCCAAGAACGAGGAGGCCACCGAGGAGGACGACATCGATGTGGAGCTGCGCCTGTCGCGCTTCGAATACCTCATGGAGAGGCGTCTGCTGCTGCTGAACAGTGTCCTGCTGCGCCAGAATCCGCACAACGTTCACGAGTGGCACAAGCGGGTCAACCTGTACGAGGACAAGCTGCACACCCTCTGGGTGGAGTTTGCCAAGTTCTGGTCTTCGAGCGGGGCACCGAGGTGGAGTACGTCAAGGTGGCTGATCTGGCCGCCGTGTGGTGCGAGTGGGCGAAGATGGAGCTGCGCCAGCAGCAGTTCGAGGCAGCCCTCAAGCTGATGCAACGTGCCACGGCCATGCCCAAGCGGAAGGTGGCGTATCACGACGACTCGGAGACAGTGCAGTCGCGCCTCCACAGATCCCTGAAGGCGTGATCCATGTACGCCGATCTGGAGGAGTCCTTTGGCACCTTCAAGACCTGCAAGGCCGTCTACGAGAGCATCATCGACCTGAAGATCTGCACGCCGCAGGTGATCATCAACTATGGCATGTTCCTCGAAGAGCACAACTACTTCGAGGAGGCCTATCGGGCCTACGAGAAGGGCATTGCCCTGTTTAAGTGGCCGAATGTGTACGACATCTGGAACTCGTATCTAAGCAAGTTCCTCGCGCGCTACGGGGGCACAAAGCTGGAGCGGGCCCGCGACCTCTTCGAACAGTGACTGGATCAGTGACCCGCTGAGCAATCAAAGTACTTTTACCAGCTCTACGCGAAGCTGGAGGAGGAGCACGGCCTGGCCCGGCATGCCATGTCCGTCTACGATCGCGCCACGTCCGCCGTCAAGGAAGAGGAGATGTTCGACATGTACAACATATTCGTGAAGAAGGCCGCCGAGATCTACGGCCTGCCACGCACCAGGGAGATCTACGAGAAGGCCATCGAGGCTCTGCACGAGCAGCATATGCGCCACATGTGCGTCAAATTCGCCGAGCTGGAGACGAAGCTGGGCTAGGTGGATCGAGCCAGGGCCATCTACGCTCAGGTGAGTCGACATTTAACCGTTGGATCGTCAATATTCTAAGCTCTCTTCTGCTTTGTCCCAACAGGTGTGCGATCCCCGCATCACGGCGGACTTCTGGCAGACCTGGAAGGAGTTCGAGGTGTGTCATGGCAACGAGGATACGATGCGTGAAATGCTGCGGATCAAGCGTTCCATTCAGGCCACCTACAACACTCAGGTCAACATGATGGCTGCCCAGTTTGTCAACACGAACACGAAAGTTGTGGCTGCCGATGCTGGTGCTGGCTCCGGACCGGATGCCATGCGGCTGCTCGAGGAGAAGGCCCGCCAGGCGGCGGGCAGAAGCCCGCCGAGAAGGCTGCCTCCAATATCATGTTTGTGCGCGGCGAGACCCAGGGCGCGGCCAAGGGCAAGGAAAATACAGTCGTCAATCCGGATGAGATTGATATTGGCGACAGCGAGGACGACGACGACGATGAGGAGGAGGACCCGCAGCAGCCGAGTGGAGACCAGGCCGAGGCAGGCCAGCCCACAACCAAAACCGATGACGAGGGCCTCATCATGAAGAAACTGCGCTTCGAACAAAAGGCCATACCGGCCAAGGTCTTTGGCAGCCTCAAGCCGACAAATCAATCCGATTCCGATGAGGGATAAATCTTTTGTTTCTTTTGATTACGCGAAATATAAATGTATGTCTGTGGAATACTTCCCTCGATTTGAGACCTATTCTTCGGAGACCTATTCTTCGTTTTGTTCGGAAATTCATAAATTCCTCGAATCTCAGCAGGCGTTGGCAATGTTTCCCTGCCAGAGTTTGAGCCTTGGGATATCTCATTCCTTTCGAATCAGCTGTTGGAAGCACATCTATTCTCTCTATTTTTTAGATTTACAGTTTTTTTATTCGGAAAAAAAAGCAAAATTTGTCTGGAACTGTCTGAAAAATAAGAGAACTTTCGTAACCTGTCGCGAGGGACTGTCACTATCATTAAGCGATGAAGTCTGTACGCTTGATGCACGCCCTGTGCAGGCGTGTCCAGCACACATTCCTGGCCAGACGCAGAGATGTGGAACAGCGACGGCACTACGCCGAGAAATGTGACTCGGTGATCAAAGGCGTTGTGGCGGGCGTGTACGCCAAGGAGGGCGACCGCCAGCCCAAGATGACACCATCCGGCGAGAAGTTTGACGATCGCGTCCAGGGTAAGATCACTGATCTCATACGCGAGACGGGCCTGAGTGGCCAGCTGTGAAAAGGCCGTCTCTTCATGAAAGTGGATGCGGAGTTCCGTGCGGTGGCCGTGGTCGGCGTGGGACAGGAGGGGGCCGGCTTCAACGACCTGGAGATGATCGACGAGGGAATGGAGAACGCTCGCGTCGCTGCCGGCGTGGGGGCTCGTTCCCTTCAACTGCAGGGCTGCACAGATGTCTTCGTGGAGTCGATGGCGTATGCGGAGCAGGCGGCGGAGGGTAGCGCCTTGGCCGTCTGGCGCTACAACACCAACAAGCGCCGTCGGGACCGCACCCTCATTCCCAAACTGGAGCTGTACGACTCTCCCGACTCGGATGCCTGGATGCGGTGTCTGTTCAAGGCCGAATCGCAGAACCTGGCCCGTCGCCTGGCCGATACGCCGGCCAATCAGATGACGCCCACAATCTTCGCCCAGTCAACGGTGGATGCCCTGTGCCCCTGCGGGGTATCCGTGGAGGTACGCAGCATGGACTGGATCGAGTCCAAGAGCTTGAACAGCTTCTTGATGGTGGCCAAGGGCAGCTGCGAGCCGCCGATCATCTTGGAAATCGCCTACTGGCAAAACTCGGCTTCGTGGACGTCAGCAAGGCTGGTGTGATGGCCATGTCCGATCCCTTGCTCTACGCCCAGACGATCTACAAGCCGCGCATGGTCGTGGACATTGCTACAGTGGGCTACGCCGTCTGCCCTGCGCTGGGCGGAGCAGCAGCCGGGATTTTCAGGCCGGTGCCCCTGTGGCGCTACTTCAAGGAGCTGATCATGCCGAACGACACCTTTGACATCAGCATCCGCGGACGTGGCCCCGCCTCCAGCTGCATCACTGCCGCCGTTCTGCACGAGCTGGTGCCGTGCGTCGACTGGGCCCACCTGGACATCCGCAACGTGGGCATGCTGACGCGCTACAATCCGCTGCCATAATTGCTGAAGAACCGCATGACTGGCCGTCCCACTCGCACAATCGTTCAGTTTCTGTTTCAGATGGCTTGCCCCGACGGCAAGTAATCTGATTATGTTCGTTACACAATTCCTTTGTTAATGTTCCGCGTTCCAAATTTGTTGTTGATTGAAGTACCCCCCGCCAACATTTTCACGCAAATTGCCAAGAGGTGCACACCCCAAGAGGTTACACGAACACATTTTTATTATTGTTCAATTTTAATCCAGAGTTTACAATTGAGCTTCCATGCTGATTGAAGGATGAAAAGAACCACATAAAATATGCAAAAAGGTCGCCATTTTATTGTTGAGATTCATTATAAATCGCCTAGGTGAGGTCTTTACAAATCCGGCTCGTTAAAAACCTCGAAAAACATTTTTGCAATACAAATGGTGGCGAAGTTAGCCGCTTATTTTACTTTTCCTCTCTTCTGTTCATCATTTCACTTCAACGCTCAAGCATCTATACTTATGCTCATTATTGCGTTGCTATTGCTTACAGAGGCTTTACATAGAGCTCTCACATGAACAGCCAAAAACCGCAACTGCACACACATGCACACGCATGCAGCGATGCGTTCGGTTTTCGCATTGGGAGCGACGCATCGCGTGATCTTCTAATTCTCTTTCGCTCGCCTTCTTTTCGTTGAGTGGAGTTGCTTGGAAATTCCAGTTGCTGTACCGTTGCCTCTTAGCCGCGCCTTCCACTAACTTAAACCACTAATTTAATAGGATTATAAATACAATCAATGGCTGGAAAGAATTACATATATTTACATACATATATAAGTCAACGTGTCCCGTTTTTTTTGGTGATCTGTTGTTATTCGACCAAAAATTGCTGCCTTCTCGTTTTATTTGTTGTACCGTTGTAGCTGAGCGTCTTTGCTGCTAAGTGCGTCTTGCGGGAAAAATTAGTGGATTATTCGCGCACAAAAAGAGCCGATCGCGGAAAGAAAAATATGAATAAATTATAAAATTCATTTGTGTTTCTGTTTGTTTTTTTTTAATAGTGCTTTTGTGTGTGAATATAACGACAGAATGGAAACGGCAAGGAAAGAACAGAAAGAGAGAATGCAGCAAAAGTGGAAGAACCAGGAAGAAGGTAAGAAAATGTTGTTTATGTTTTTCTTTGCTGTACAATTATAGGCGATGAACTAAAAAGATATAAAAAAAAAATAGATCGATAGCATTTTGTTAGCTTTATGTTTAGTATGGAGGCAATTAAGGGGACAAACTTTTACCAAGAATCATCTTTCTTATAGGAGAAAATAAAAAAAGGCAAACAGGACTATAAAAATAACGAAAAATACCGAAAAAGTCAACTTCGGCTTATCTTAAAAGGTTTTCAGTTCAAAGCTAATGAAAATATATGCCTGTTGTTTTCTTTCAATTAAGAGAATAATATCGGGAGAAACGTATATAAAAATGCGTTTAATTATTTATTCTCGTATATTGTTTTTTGACAGTGTATGCCTCGCCCTGACTCCCTTTATAATTGTGATTTTTGTTGTTGCTGTTGTTTCTGGTCAAGTGCTGTGAAGAGGTGGGGAATGAATGTTTATGTTTCCGGCTAAAGTGCTTCTTTTGTAAATCATTTTCGAGCTCCAGAGCCATGCAAAGGCTGAGGTTGAAGGTTGAATTAAAATTCCTGCACTTGTAATTATCTCCTGCTGTTGTCCTTTACATGTGTACATATGTACTTCCTTTCACCGCATGTATTTTCAAATGTCAATTAGTTGAGTTAATTGAGCGAAAGTGCAAAATGTGAACCGCAATATCGTTTATATAAATTTACGGAATTCACTCGCCTCTGTCAATCTTTTGGCTTCTATTGTCCCCTTGCCCCCCTGGTCCACAGCAGAGCCCTTTTGCGAGGCCAGCTTTGCGCAGTTCGAGGAGCTGTCGTTGAGCAAGCGCATGGAGGAGGTGGCCAAGAACGAGGAGGCCACCGAGGAGGACGACATCGATGTGGAGCTGCGCCTGTCGCGCTTCGAATACCTCATGGAGAGGCGTCTGCTGCTGCTGAACAGTGTCCTGCTGCGCCAGAATCCGCACAACGTTTACGAGTGGCACAAGCGGGTCAACCTGTACGAGGACAAGCTGCACACCCTCTGGGTGGAGTTTGCCAAGTTCTGGTCTTCGAGCGGGGCACCGAGGTGGAGTACGTCAAGGTGGCGGATCTGGCCGCCGTGTGGTGCGAGTGTGCGAAGATGGAGCTGCGCCAGCAGCAGTTCGAGGCAGCCCTCAAGCTGATGCAACGTGCCACGGCCATGCCCAAGCGGAAGGTGGCGTATCACGACGACTCGGAGACAGTGCAGTCGCGCCTCCACAGATCCCTGAAGGCGTGGTCCATGTACGCCGATCTGGAGGAGTCCTTTGGCACCTTCAAGACCTGCAAGGCCGTCTACGAGAGCATCATCGACCTGAAGATCTGCACGCCGCAGGTGATCATCAACTATGGCATGTTCCTCGAAGAGCACAACTACTTCGAGGAGGCCTATCGGGCCTACGAGAAGGGCATTGCCCTGTTTAAGTGGCCGAATGTGTACGACATCTGGAACTCGTATCTAAGCAAGTTCCTCGCGCGCTACGGGGGCACAAAGCTGGAGCGGGCCCGCGACCTCTTCGAACAGTGCCTGGATCAGTGACCCGCTGAGCAATCCAAGTACTTTTACCAGCTCTACGCGAAGCTGGAGGAGGAGCACGGCCTGGCCCGGCATGCCATGTCCGTCTACGATCGCGCCACGTCCGCCGTCAAGGAAGAGGAGATGTTCGACATGTACAACATATTCGTGAAGAAGGCCGCCGAGATCTACGGCCTGCCACGCACCAGGGAGATCTACGAGAAGGCCATCGAGGCTCTGCACGAGCAGCATATGCGCCACATGTGCGTCAAATTCGCCGAGCTGGAGACGAAGCTGGGCTAGGTGGATCGAGCCAGGGCCATCTACGCTCACAGGTGAGTCGACATTTAACCGTTGGATCGTCAATATTCTAAGCTCTCTTCTGCTTTGTCCCAACAGGTGTGCGATCCCCGCATCACGGCGGACTTCTGGCAGACCTGGAAGGAGTTCGAGGTGTGTCATGGCAACGAGGATACGATGCGTGAAATGCTGCGGATCAAGCGTTCCATTCAGGCCACCTACAACACTCAGGTCAACATGATGGCTGCCCAGTTTGTCAACACGAACACGAATGGTGTGGCTGCCGATGCTGGTGCTGGCTCCGGACCGGATGCCATGCGGCTGCTCGAGGAGAAGGCCCGCCAGGCGGCGGGCAGAAGCCCGCCGAGAAGGCTGCCTCCAATATCATGTTTGTGCGCGGCGAGACCCAGGGCGGGGCCAAGGGCAAGGAAAATACAGTCGTCAATCCGGATGAGATTGATATTGGCGACAGCGAGGACGACGACGACGATGAGGAGGAGGACCCGCAGCAGCCGAGTGGAGACCAGGCCGAGGCAGGCCAGGCCACAACCAAAACCGATGACGAGGGCCTCATCATGAAGAAACTGCGCTTCGAACAAAAGGCCATACCGGCCAAGGTCTTTGGCAGCCTCAAGCCGACAAATCATTCCGATTCCGATGAGGGATAAATCTTTTGTTTCTTTTGATTACGCGAAATATAAATGTATGTCTGTGGAATACTTCCCTCGATTTGAGACCTATTCTTCGGAGACCTATTCTTCGGAGTCCTATTCTTCGTTTTGTTCGGAAATTCAATAATTCCTCGAATCTCAGCAGGCGTTGGCAATGTTTCCCTGCCAGAGTTTGAGCCTTGGGATATCTCATTCCTTTCGAATCAGCTGTTGGAAGCACATCTATTCTCTCTATTTTTTAGATTTACATTTTTTTTATTCGGAAAAAAAATGAAAATTTGTCTGGAACTGTCTGAAAAATAAGAGAACTTTCGTAACCTGTCGCGAGGGACTGTCACTATCATTAAGCGATGAAGTCTGTACGCTTGATGCACGCCCTGTGCAGGCGTGTCCAGCACACATTCCTGGCCAGACGCAGAGATGTGGAACAGCGACGGCACTACGCCGAGAAATGTGACTCGGTGATCAAAGGCGTTGTGGCGGGCGTGTACGCCAAGGAGGGCGACCGCCAGCCCAAGATGACACCATCCGGCGAGAAGTTTGACGATCGCGTCCAGGGTAAGATCACTGATCTCATACGCGAGACGGGCCTGAGTGGCCAGCTGGGAAAAGGCCGTCTCTTCATGAATGTGGATGCGGAGTGCCGTGCGGTGGCCGTGGTCGGCGTGGGACAGGAGGGGGCCGGCTTCAACGACCTGGAGATGATCGACGAGGGAATGGAGAACGCTCGCGTCGCTGCCGGCGTGGGGGCTCGTTCCCTTCAACTGCAGGGCTGCACAGATGTCTTCGTGGAGTCGATGGAGTATGCGGAGCAGGCGGCCGAGGGGAGCGCCGTCTGGCGCTACAACACCAACAAGCGCCGTCGGGACCGCACACTCATTCCCAAACTGGAGCTGTACGACTCTCCTGACTCGGATGCCTGGATGCGGGGCCTGTTCAAGGCCGAATCGCAGAACCTGGCCCGTCGCCTGGCCGATACGCCGGCCAATCAGATGACGCCCACAATCTTCGCCCAGTCAACGGTGGATGCCCTGTGCCCCTGCGGGGTATCCGTGGAGGTACGCAGCATGGACTGGATCGAGTCCAAGAGCTTGAACAGCTTCTTGATGGTGGCCAAGGGCAGCTGCGAGCCGCCGATCATCTTGGGAATCGCCTACTGCGGCACCGCACCCGAGGACAAGCCTCCTGCTGGGCAAGGGCATCACATTCAACAGCGGGGGCCTCTGCCTCCGTCCCAAGGACTGCTTGTCCATGTACCGCGGCTGCATGTCCGGTGCAGCCGCCTGCGTGGCCGTCATCCGAGCCGCCGCCGCCCTATCGCTGCCCCTAAACATAACGGCACTGCTGCCGCTGTGCGAGAACATGCCCTCCGGAATGGCTGCCAAGCCTGGCGACGTGGTAGCCCTCCTCAATGGCAAAACTCTCGGCTTCGTGGACGTCAGCAAGGCTGGTGTGATGACCATGGCCGATCCCTTGCTCTACGCCCAGACGATCTACAAGCCGCGCATGGTCGTGGACATTGCTAAAGTGGGCTACGCCGTCTGCTCAGCGCTGGGCGGAGCAGCAGCCGGGATTTTCAGCAATTCGAACTTCGTCTACAAGCAGTTCGAGAAGGCCGGTGCCCTTACGGGGGATCGCGTTTGGCGTCTGCCCTTGTGGCGCTCCTTCAAGGAGCTGATCATGCCGAACGACATCTTTGACATCAGCAACCGCGGACGTTGCCCCGCCTCCAGCTGCATCGCTACCGCCGTTCTGCACTTGCTGGTGCCGTGCGTCGACTGGGCCCACCTGGACATCCGCAACGTGGGCATGCTGACGCGCTACAATCCGCTGCCATAATTGCTGAAGAACCGCATGACTGGCCGTCCCACTCGCACCATCGTTCAGTTTCTGTTTCAGATGGCTTGCCCCGACGGCAAGTAATCTGATTATGTTCGTTACACAATTCCTTTGTTAATGTTCCGCGTTCCAAATTTGTTGTTAATTGAAGTTTTTTTGAACATTTTTGCAATACAAATGGTGGAGAAATTAGCCGCTTATTTTACTTCAACGCTCAAGCATCTACATATACTTATGCTCATTATTGCGTTGCTATTGCCTACAGAGGCTTTACATAGAGCTCTCACATGCACAGCCAAAAACCGCAACTGCACCCACATGCACACGCATACAGCGATGCGTTCGGTTTTCGCATTGGGAGCGACGCATCGCGTGATCTTCTAATTCTCTTTCGCTCGCCTTCTTTTCGTTGAGTGGAGTTGCTTGGAAATTCCAGTTGCTGTACCGTTGCCTCTTACCGTTTTTTTTGGTGATCTGTTGTTGTTATTCGACCAAAAATTGCTGCCTTCTCGTTTTATTTGTTGTACCGTTGTAGCTGAGCGTCTTTGCTGCTAAGTGCGTCTTGCGGGAAAAATTAGTGGATTATTCGCGCACAAAAAGAGCCGATCGCGGAAAGAAAAATATGAATAAATTATAAAATTCATTTGTGTTTCTGTTTGTTTTTTTTTTTAATAGTGCTTTTGTGTGTGTTTGTGTGTGAATATAACGACAGAATGGAAACGGCAAGGAAAGGACAGAAAGAGAGAATGCAGCAAAAGTGGAAGAACCAGGAAGAAGGTAAGAAAATGTTTATGTTTTTCTTTGCTGTACGATTATAGGCGATGAACTAAAAAGATATAAAACAAAATAGATCGATAGCATTTTGTTAGCTTTATGTTTAGTATGGAGGCAAATAAGGGGACAAACTTTTACCAAGAATCATCTTTCTTATAGGAGAAAATACTAAAGGCAAACAGGACTATAAAAATAACGAAAAATACCGAAAAAGTCAACTTCGGCTTATCTTAAAAGGTTTTCAGTTCAAAGCTAATGAAAATATATGCCTGTTGTTTTCTTTCAATTTAGAGAATAATATCGGGAGAAACGTATTTAAAAATGCGTTTAATTATTTATTCTCGTATATTGTTTTTTGACAGCGTATGCCTCGCCCTGACTCCCTTTATAATTGTGATTTTTGTTGTTGCTGTTGTTTCTGGTCAAGTGCTGTGAAGAGGTGGGGAATGAATGTTTATGTTTCCGACTAAAGTGCTTCTTTTGTAAATCACTTTCGAGCTCCAGAGCCATGTAAAGGCTGAGGTTGAAGGTTGAATTAAAATTCCTGCACTTGTAATTATCTCCTGCTGTTGTCCTTTACATGTGTACATATGTACTTCCTTTCACCGCATGTATTTTCAAATGTCAATTAGTTGAGTTAATTGAGTGAAAGTGCAAAATGTGAACAGCAATATCGTTTATAATATCGGAATTCACTCGCCTCTGTCAATCTTTTGGCTTCTATTGTCCCCTTGCCCCCCCTGGTCCTCGGTCTTTTGGCCCTCTTCCCCTCTCTCTCGCTCTATCCGGCAGATGCAATTTACCAATACCTGGCCCCACTCCTGGAATTCTGTGAAATTCTGTGCAGCTCCGAACCCTTGGATGCTACCAATTCGATGCCGATGCCGATGCTGCTGTCATTTGCATCCCAATTGAGCTGCATTGCGTGCTCTGGCCACAATGCAAGGCATTAAAATTAGTTTATTTGAGCCCCGGCATTGCTCATACGCAGTGTGTCCCATCAGCAACTGTGTGTGTCTGCGTGTTCTCTGGTGTTTCGTTTATCGCCTGCTTTTGTTTACTCTCCCCTGCTGCCCCCCTCTCCATTCACCCACTCCCAATTGGCCACTGGATATTGGTCTATGATTATGGTATGCTTTCGGTTCGTGTCCGTGGCAGTATTTTGTTTGGATTTTGATTTACCACAGAATTTTATTATATTTTATTTATTTAAAATAATTACAGGATATTGCAGAAATGTGCTATGGAAAAAAGGTAATCGGATTTATGGTAAATTATGCCTTAGACATGGATTTCATGCACAAATAAATGCGAGTTAAGCAACTGACGAAAAGTATTCCAAGGAACCCCCTCCCCGCACCCCCTGCAATGCTATTTTCCAGTGCTTTGGACTGCCTCGGGACTGGAAATAATTTTCAATATTTTGTAAACAAAAAGTACATTAGTAGTAGGAATTCAGATAAAGAGAAAAAATGTGTTGAGGATACAGTAGAGAGGGACAAGTTAGAGTTTCAGGAGGAAAGATTACTACAGATTACAGAAGATGTTGATTTGATATTGCAAACAGAACAGATGCGAGACAAGGAAGTAGTTAGGATTCTAAAAATGCTAGAGGATGCAATTGAAGTAGATTTTGAAATGATAGATGGTATTGTTTACAAGAGGAGTTGTGAAAACAAACTATGTTTCTATGTACCAATGTGTATGGAAGAGCAGTTGATAAGGCGGTCACACGAAAAACTAGGACATCTGGCCGCAGAGAAGTGCGTGAGTGACCTTTTGAGGACCTACTGGTTTCCGTCAATGAGAAGTAAAGTGGCAAGGTTCATCAGAAACTGTCTACCGTGTATACTACACTCGATGCCTAAAACAATCCATAACAGAACGCTCCATAGTATCCCAAAGTCGTGTGTTCCTTTTCATACCCTACATGTTGATCATTTGGGTCCGTTGCCGAGTATTAGATCTAAGCGAAAACACCTCCTTGTGGTAATAGATGCATTCACTAAGTTTGTCAAATTGTTCCCGGTTAATAGTACCAGCACGCGGGAAGCGAAGGATGCCTTAAGTAAATATTTTGATTTCTATAGTCGCCTTACTAGGATAATATCAGATCGTGGGACCTGTTTCACCTCGTTAGAGTTCTCTAGTTTTCTGCAGGAGAGAGGGATAGAGCACATTAAGGTAGCTACAGGTGCACCGCAGGCGAATGGCCAAGTGGAGCGGATGAATCGTGTTCTTACTCCTATGTTAGGAAAACTGTCAGAGCCCCTTGAGCAAGCCGATTGGTATAGGTTGATGAGCAAGGTAGAGCACGCCATTAATAACTCCGTTAACAGCAGTACGAAAAAGACACCTAGCACATTGTTATTTGGAATACCCCAGAAAGGACCCGTTGTAGATGAATTAACCGAATACCTAGAGGAGAAGTTAGCGTCAGAACTTAGAGAGTTGGAAACTATAGGAGAAATAGCAAGTGAGAACATACGGTTGTCGCAGAAAAGAAATGAGAAGATGTATGCCCATAAACATAGAGCCCCATTAAATTATGAACCTGGTGACTATGTAGCAGTCCGGCATGTGGACACAACACCGGGGATCAATAAGAAGTTCGCACCAAAGTATCGAGGACCGTACAGGATCAATAGAGTATTGGATAATGATCGTTATGAGGTTGTCGACATTGAGGACTGTCAGTTGACGCAAATGCCATTCCGAAGTATACTAGAACCAGCAAGGCTTAAACCCTGGGTAGAGTGTAAGGGTAAAACCATGGTCTCATGTTGTTAATCGATGAAATAGTATGTTAAGTAAGACAATACCGAATAAGAAATGTTTAACCAACTGTATGCCTTAGTGTGTAGATCGTGGGCGATCTGTAGTCAGGTTGCCCGAATGTAAGATATGAATATTAGTTTATAAGATTTGAATATTAGTTTAAGATTTACTCATCGATAGTATTATAAGAAATTCCAATGTACTCGATATATCGATACTTGTCCTCGACAAGTATCGATATGCCAACACACATTCATTCGAATACGCCGATCAAGAAAGAAGAACATACAATAAAACCGTGCTATTAAAAGTTTACAATTTTATACAATTTATTCCACTTTGATTTATACAGTTATACCCGATACTTAGTATGGCTCTCCTCCGGCAGACGCAGCTAATATTAAACGACACGACAAAGAGTGCGTGCGAGAGAGACAGAAAATCAGTCTGAGCGTGACGTCGGGCGCTGCGTAGCCAGTGCAAATTGATTTGTTCCTTTTGGCTATAAAAATTATCTGATCTGCTACACATTCAGCAATCTGATAGATATGGTCGTTATCTATGATTCTGCGTTTTTAGTTTTCTCGAATCTGCAATATTGTGGATGCAACAGATTTTCGTCCTTTGTGTGGTCGGAAGGGGTGGGGCGAAATTTTGAGATATACGTTTTATAGTGAGATCTAACAGGAGTGCGGATACCAAATTTGGTTACTCTAGCGTTAATAGTCTCTGAGATTTGTGAATATCCCCAGATTTTCGTCCTTTGCGGGGGCGGAAGGGGCTGTGGCGAAATTTTGAAACAAACTTAATGGGCGGGCAAATAAATGATGGCACTTCATTGGGCCACAGCGGTTGGCCTCAAAAAATGGCCATTAAAAACGGCCCATAATGAATGCCCATAAATTTCATGAAACTTGTCAAAATCAAAAAGCCCGGAAATGTCACATTACACACGCTGGGTGAGGGGGGGGGGGGGGGGGGGAGCAGAGGAGAGCGTGTCAAACTATTCGATATTTATTCAGCAATTGATAAACATTGAGCAAACAGAGGGCCAGGCCCATTACATGCATCGTTTGAGTGCTGGAAGAGCAGCCATTACAGGGTATCAGACCGACTCGGGAGGTGCACACACAGGCCTCGACCTGCATGCCAGTGGGATGGGTCTGTCGATAGCAGCCATTGCTGCTGTTCACCCTGGCGCACATGTACGTGATGTTCTGGACTGCAAAGAGGGAGCGGAGGAGGGGGAGTAATGGAGTAATGGAGTCTATCCTTGAACTTGGAGGAGGCATACTCACTTCCGCCTTTGAATATGTAGGAGTACTTGACACACGAGAAGCCCGGCGAAATTTGGCAAAGGATGTTCTCGCGATCCTCGGTCATATTGTGCCACAGGGCCTTCACGTCCGGCACCGTGTCGTTGGCTGGGGAGATTCCCGCGACTCAGAGATATTGATTTCCCGCCACGGCCAGTGGTTCAGTACTAACCTGTCACGACCAGCGGCATTACGCAGGGTATATCGTTGAAGTCGCCGACCCTCGCCTCGCAGGTCTCTGTGTGGATATTCGAGTGATTCTCGTAGGCGCCCACCCACGTGAAGTGGAAGCACTGGGGCGCTGAAATTCGAACGGGGAGTCAGGGTTAATGCAGCCACTCAAGGAACTCTCTATTCACATTCGGCAGCCAGGTGACGGAGGAACAGAAGCAACGGTAGCCACAATCTCCACGTTTCCAGTGGCATTTCCGATAAGGTGGTCTCTTTTTCGGTTGAGATACACTGTTGCTGTTGTTGCCACTGCCGGAGAATGACTGATGTGGAAGATAGATGGCAATCGATCGAGGGGCACAGATTGCAGGTGTCTTATCATTAAGTCTACTGGCACTTGTCCCACTCCCACTCTGGGTAGTGCATGCTCTGGCATTCAAAGTAATGTCTATCTAGGGCCAAAGCTTAGTATTTGATAGGTAGGACACAAATGGATGGCAGAAACAGATGTATATCTTTTGGCGGCTTGAACACCTGGCTTCCTGCTGCCTTCTCCCCATCGATGGAGTGTTCTTCATTGGTTCTTCGCTATTCGTGTAGTATTTTCGAGTGTCTGCCGCTTTGATTGCAATCAGCTTTGTCGATAAGCATTCTTATCTCTTGTAGTATGTGCATATATTGAGTGTACACTGTACACTGGAAGACCCAACGGTTAACAATAAATATATCAGCAACACATTGTTGCAGTACACAAACAAAACCATTTCAAGTGAGCGTGCAATATGATCGCCGCGTATGCGCTAAGCTAAGTCAGCATTCCCACGCTGAGCACTTAAAGCATATATATATATATATACACATATGTACATACGGCTCTTGCCCTCTCGATTATGCTGATAAGACAAATATGTATGAAGCCGCTCCGCTGTTGGCGTAACCGGCAGCGCAGCTATTCGGTCTGAGTTATAAGAATAAATTCAATAAAGACATTCTAAAAACCGAACTCAAACGGCACAGACGTGCCCGTGTTATAATTGAACAAGTGACATATTACATGGCGACCGTGACAGGTGTCACGAACATGTAGATGACAAAGAACAGCAGCAGTCCGACCAACAGGAGAATTACCAACAGCAGCTGCAGCAGCAGCAGTAACATCAAAAAACGAACAACGAAATGGAGCGAAACTGAACGCAGTAAGTAGAGTGGTATGTGTGGCAAAAGAGGCGGCGTAGTAAAACGCCTGAGAGCCAGAAGGGCAACACTGCTCAAACTGCTAAATAGCAACGATAATTTGCCGTGGAGCACATCTGTGAAATTACACACAGAGCTCGATCACATCAAATTGTTGCTAGCAGAAAAGAAAAAGAAAGAGCCAATGCACACAACCACCTACACTGCAATACAAAATATCAGTAAAATATTAATCGTAACTCCACCACCCCAAACGGCAGAAATAGCAAAGCCAAGGAAGACCTGCCCGAACGACTGCGAGGGACCTCTACACTCGCCGCATTGCGAGTACACCTGTGCAGCCTGCACCGGTGCCCCAACAGAGAAGCAGTAGCAGCCTGTGCAGCCAGCACCGGCCTCGTCTAGCGCAACAAGCTAGACCCGGAGCAGTGAACCGACAGCGCTTCCTAGAGCGCCCACCGCCAAACAAAATTTTTTCTAAATGCCTGCGATGCATAAAACTTAACTGTAAAATCTAAAATTGTAAAATTGAGCTGAATAACATCTGCCCAATTAGAGTGAGGCCTGTAAAGCCACACAAAAAAAAAAAAAAAAAAAAAAAGTAATGTAAAACCTGAAGAAAAAAAAAATATATATAAATTATAAATTAATTTCAAAAATTAACAAAGAATTTATGCAGTAGTATAAAAGAAAAATAAGAAATTTGTTTTTGCATTAAATTATATACATATGTCACAAACAAACAAAATAAGTAAATTTGAAGAAAATTTCGAAAATTTTTACACAATGGGTTTAGTAGATGTAAAATCGGTAGATTCGACAGCGAATGTAATAAACAAAGTCGAAGTCAATAACACCGACCTAAAGTTAATAACAATACTTATTGCTATTATTTTCATTATAATCATAGGACATCTATTATATAAATTGTATAAACTACATAATAGATGCATAAAGAAACGCTATCAAAGCCGGGCAGATGACCTGGACAAAATTTAAAACAAATTTATAATGGTAACAAAAATTGGCTAAAAATAAAAGAAAAAGTCCAAAACGAATCATGAATAAAAATATATCATTATTTGATTGAAAACCTATAGATGTTTTTGCACATTTTTAATAATTTATTTTAAAATGAAATGGAATGGCAAAATATTAATGCCGCATTAGTTAAAATAAAAGAAAATTTTGATAAATCATACAAGTGTCTAGCACAAAATAGGAATATTTCAAACGAAACTATAAGTAGACACGCGACAATATTAGTTGCATGTTTTAACCAAGCTCGTTCCCTGATACACGACAATAAAGAAAAGTTAAATACTCAGCATTGGTCGTATGTATCAAGATTTTTGAATAGATTAAAAACAAATTTAAATAGCATTAAATCAAAACATTCACTAGACATAACTATACCTTCGATTTTGAATACTCCAGTATTAGTCGAGGAAGACACAAACACAGATTTAGAGAGCGAATCTGAAACCGCAAGCGGTCCAGATACACATATAAAAGAAGAAGACCTAGGCGACCTTATGATACCAGCGGTAATCACACTAACCAATCTATTTGACTCTGAATCAGAGTCTATTACTGAAGTAAAAACTCTAAAAATGGCCATGTCACAACTAGAATTTCTTAAGCTAGCCGCTTCACTCATACCTGAGTTTAGTGGAAAGCCTGAGAATCTACAAAGTTTCATTGATGCTCTTAGCTTAGTGGATTCACTTAAGGGAACACATGAAACTACAGCAGTCAACCTAATAAAAACTAAACTCAAAGGCCATATTCGAAACTTAATCAGCACTGAACAAACAATAGTGTCCATAATAGACAAACTAAAAAGCGGTATAAAAGGCGAATCAGCCAAAGCAATATCAGCTAAATTGTTCAATCTGCAGCAAAAGCAAAAGACGGCAAGTCAATATATTCAAGAAGTTGAACAGTTGACAAGGGCTTTGCAATCGGCACATATGATTAACGGTGTATCGCAAGAATACGCCGAAGAATTGAGCCTACAAGTTGCTGTAAAATCAATCATAGTAAACAGCACAATTGACGAAGTTAGGTCTGTAATAAAATCACGAAATTTCAATACAATGAGTGAGATTACAACTGTGTTCGTCGATAGTTGCACAGACGCAGTAGGACACCCAAATACAGTCCTATATGCTGCACAACAAAGATATAACACTACCCGAGCGTATAACCGCGGAAACTACCGTGGAAATTACCAAAATAATAATTTTGGCAACAATAGAGGTAGAGGCCAATATAGAGGAAACTATAGAGGCCGCGGTAACTCATACAGAGGCCATAACAATAATAATGGCAATAACAACAATGTAAGAATTGCACAGAATGCATCGGGAAACTCACAACAGCTCTTAGGTACAATAGACAGTAAAAAGGTTCATTCGATTAATCTTAGTGTAAATATATTCGTAACATTCACAAACGTAGCTACAGGCAAGAAATTAATATTTTTGATAGATACTGGTGCAAACATATCTCTGTTAAAAGACAATTCAGACACTTTTAATGACATAAACATGGACAACAAAATAAATATTCACGGAATCAATCAAGGATTAATTCAATCTAAAGGAATGACATCCTTAGAAATACAAACAACTAAATATATAATTCCACACAACTTCCATATTGTCGAATCAACTTTTTCTATACCGTGTGATGGAATTTTAAGAATAGATTTTATTAAAAAATATAATTGTCAACTAGATTTCACACCTTCAAAAGATCTTCTCGTTTTGTGTTAACCCGCATTTCGTACAATTTTTGGCTAGTAGTATTTAAAGTCCGTTCAATTACCGCTGAACATTTGGCACTTTGGTAGGGAATCAGAACTCGGAGGGAGGTGGAACTCTGACCTATACATAGTCCTGATACTGGTAGCTATCCTTTACCCAGCCATTGGTTCACTATTTCCTGGAAACACATGATTCCCCTGCTTCGAATACTGGTGGCCCTAGCGATCCACAAAAGTGCAATCGATTTTACTTATGCACAATATATGCTGTTATCAAAATTCATTGAACATACATACATACGTATCTTTAAAATTGCACATTTGCATTGACATTGACCCTTTACTAAGGCGGCTAACACTGATTTGATTAGCAAATCTGGGCCGCTCTCGATTTGCTTTTAGTGGCCACGTTTTTATGTTTTCATTGGGGGAGAAAAGGATTTTTGCCATTTATTTTTGTTCGCCATCCTTCCGGCACATTAGGCAGCCATCATTTGGCTAATTTTGCCTGTTTCGGCAATATAATTTACACCAAATAACACACGACTGCACACACACACCAGCGCACCAAACACATGGGCATCGCAGGGGCAGCTGTACTGGATGCTTGAATTCTGTTAAAATATTCGCGCCGCACTCATACGCCCTGAAATCCCATTTTCGACCAGGGGGCGCGCACGTTCCAGAAGCCCGTTGAGATGATGCCTAATCAATGATTTGGAAATACCTTGCACAACATTAATTTTACGCTACACTACTTTCTCCAGCGTTTTCATACTCTTTACAAGGTATCCCTATGCCTGGTGGCAAGGTGGCAAAAGAATACAAAATTCCTTTATCGGGTAGAACATGTTTCCCGATTACTAACCAACGCAAATAAGGAAACGTTTTATTTGAATTAAAATAATAATAAAACCAGACAATCTAAACTACCCTATTTATGTTCCCATAAATTACAGCTCTGGTAACAATACAATAGTGTTACCAGCACGATCCGAAAATGTCCGTAAAATTGAGTTAACTTCAAATGAAGATAGCATTTTTATTCCGAACCAGGAAATTCAACCTGGTATATATGCAGCAAACACAGTCGTAACAACTGCAAATGCATTCGTCCGTTTACTTAATACAACTAGTACCGACCAAATGATTAATATAAATAAGTTGAATTATGAACCATTAGCAAATTATGATATATCCGAAATAAATAATGAAACTAGAACGAACGATGTTATATCAAAGTTATCTAAAAACGTTCCAAAACTATTTAATAAACAATTAAAAGAACTTTGTTGTAACTACGCAGACATATTCGGACTTGATACCGAATCAATAACAACCAATAATTTTAACAAGCAGAAACTAAGATTAAAAGATAATGAACCTGTATATATAAAACGAGGGGGAACGTTGTGAGTTGCTGCGGAGACCGCAACTCTACAGTTATACCCGATACTAAGTCAGTATGGCTCTCCTCCGGCAGACGCCGCTAATATTAAACGACACGACAAGGAGTGCGTGCGAGAGAGACAGAAAATCAGTCTGAGCGTGACGTCGGGGGCTGCGTAGCCAGTGCAAATTGATTTGTTCCTTTTGCCTATAAAAATGATCTGATCTGATTCAGATTCAGCAATCTGATAGATATGGTCATTATCTATGATTCTGCGTTTTTAGTTTTCTCGAATGTGCAATATTGTGGATGCAAAAGATTTTCGTCCTTTGTGGGGGCGGAAAAGGGTGGGGCGAAATTCTGAGATATACGTTTTATAGTAAGATCTAACAGAAGTGCGGATACCAAATTTGGTTACTCTAGCCTAAATAGTCTCTGAGATTTGTGGATGCCCCAGATTTTCGTCCTTTGCGGGGGCAGAAGGGGGTGTGGCGAAATTTGGACACGAAACGGTCAAGGTCCGATATCACAGGAGTGTGGATACCAAATTTGGTTGCTCTGGCTCTTATAGGCTCTGAGATCCTTGAACTCATATTTTGCAATTGGCTAAGCCGACCATGAAACCTGTGAGTTAGAGAGAGACAGAGCGAGAAAGAATGAATTTGTTTTCTTGATTCTGGCTATAATAATTATACGATCTGGTTGAGATTTTACACTCTAGAACATATAGTCATCCTCTACGATTCTGCGTTTTTGGTTTTATCGTATATTTAACGAGGAGGAACGTTGTGAGTTGCTGCGGACACCGCAACTCTACAGTTATACCCGATACTTAGTCAGTATGGCTCTCCTCCGGCAGACGCCGCTAATATTGAACGACACGACAAAGAGTGCGTGCGAGAGAGACAGAAAATCAGTCTGAGCGTGACGTCGGGCGCTGCGTAGCCAGTGCCAATTGATTTGTTCCTTTTGGCTATAAAAATGATTTGATCTGATCCAGATTCAGCAATCTGATAGATATGATCATTATCTATGATTCTGCGTTTTTAGTTTTCTCGTATCCTCAATATTGTGGATGCAACAGATTTTCGTCCTTTGTGGGGTCGGAAGGGGGTGGGGCGAAATTTTGAGATATAAGTTTTAAAGTGAGATCTAACAGGAGTGCGGATACCATTTGGTTTTTGGTTACTCTAGCCTTAATAGTCTCTGAGATTTGTGAATATCCCCAGATTTTCATCCTTTGCGGGGGCGGAAGGGGGTGTGGCGAAATTTTGAAACAAACTCGTCTCGGTCCGCTATATTAGGAGTGTGGATACCAAATTTGGTTGCTCTAGCTTTTATAGTCTCTGAGATCTAGGCGCTAATGTTTTACTGTAAGCAAAGCCGGCTATGCTACGTGTGTGTTAGAGAGAGACAGGGCGAGAAAAAATGAAATTGTTTTCTTGATGCTGGCTATAATAATAATACGATCTAATTCAGATTCCGCAGTCTTAAAGATATGATCATTCTCTACAATTCTACGTTTTTGGTTTTCTCATATCTTTAAAATTGTGGATGCCACAGACTTTCGTCCTTTGTGGGGGCGGAAGTGGGCGGGGCGAAGTTTTGAAATATTTTTGTAGCAGTGACATATCACAGAAGTCTGGATCCAAAACATCGTTGCTCTAGCTCTTATAGTCTTTGAGCACTAGGCGCTGAAGGGGACGGACAGACGGACGGACGGACAGACGGACAGACGGACAGACGGACAGACAGACAGACAGACAGGGCCCAATCGACTCGGCTATTGATGCTGATCAAGAATATATATACTTTATGGGGTCGGAAACGATTCCTTCTGGACGTTACACACATCCACTTTTACCACAAATCTAATATACCCCAATACTCATTTTGAGTATCGGGTATAAAAATGTGGATGCCACAGATTTTCGTCCTTTGTTGGGGCGGAAGTGGGCGGGGCGAAGTTTTAAAATATTTTTGTAGCAGTGACATATCACAGAAGTCTGGATCCAAAACATCGTTGCTCTAGCTCTTATAGTCTTTGAGCACTAGGTGCTGAAGGGGACCGACAGACGGACGGACGGACAGACGGACAGACGGACAGACAGAGATGGCTCAATCGACTCGGCTATTGATGCTGATCAAGAATATATATACTTTATGGAGTCGGAAACGATTCCTTCTGGACGTTACACACATCCACTTTTACCACAAATCTAATATACCCCAATACTCATTTTGAATATCGGGTATAAAAATGGCGATAAGTAGTTGACTATCGCCAAATTAATAAAAAATTACTATCCGATAAATTTCCACTTCCTAGGATCGATGATATCTCGGATCAACTAGGAAGAGCAAAATATTTCTCTTGCCTTGACTTAATGTCAGGATTCCATCAGATTGAGCTAGACGAAAACTCTAAAAAATATAACATCCTTTTCAACGAGCAATGGCTCTTATCGCTTCACGCGATTACCATTTAGTTTGAAAATAGCTCCCAATTCATTCCAAAGAATGATGACTATCGCATTCTCCGGACTTGAACCATCACAAGCATTCCTCTATATGGATGACTTAATAGTAATCGGTTGTTCCGAAAAACACATGCTTAACAATTTAATTAGTGTTTTTGACATGTGTAGGAAACACAACTTGAAGCTACAAGCTACAAAAATGTTCATTTTTCATGCATGAAGTCACATTTTTGGGTCACAAATGCACAGATAAGGGAATCTTACCAGATGACAAAAAGTTTGACGTCATATTAAATTATCCAGTTCCACATGACTCTGATAGCGCTAGACGTTTTATAGCATTTTGTAATTACTACAGACGATTCATCAAAAATTTCGCCGATTACTCTAGGCATATAACAAGATTAAATAAAAAGAATGTTCCATTTGAATGGACTAATGAATGTCAAAATGCATTTGAATATCTTAAAGCTCAATTAATAAAGCCTACTCTGTTACAATATCCGGATTTTACGAAAGAATTTTGTATAATCACAGATGCTAGTAAGCAAGCCTGTGGTGCAGTGCTAACACAAGCCCACAACGGAACTCAACTCCCAATAGCTTACGCATCGAGAGCATTTACCAAAGGAGAAAGTAACAAAAGTACGACGGAACATGAGTTAACAGCTATTTATTGGGCAATCACCAAATTTAGACCCTATGTCTACGGAACTCATTTCATAGTAAAAACCGACCATAGACCACTAACATTTTTGTTTTCAATGACAAACCCCAGTTCTAAATTAACGCGTATGAGACTTGAATTAGAGGAGTATAATTTTACTGTAGAGTACCTAAGAGGCAAAGATAATTTTGTAGCCGATGCATTGTCACGGATAATCTACCGAAACAGCTTCTCAGCCCAACGTATACAAAGTCATTAATAATGATGAAGTACGTAAAGTAGTGACCTTGCATATAAAAGATATGCTATGTTTCTGTAAACATGGTAAGAAAATTATAGCAAGAATTGATATTGGAGATTTATATACTAATAATGGAAATATTGACTTAGGACAACTATTTCCAAGGCTAGAAAAAGAAGCCGGTATATTAAAAATCAGCCTATCTTTGAAAAGGTTTCAATAGATAATTTCAAAATTATGGGCAATAAAATATTGAAAACATTGAAAGTAGCGCTACTCAACCCGGTGACCACATTAACAAATGTTAAAGAGAAAGAAGCTATATTGTCTACACTACATGATGATCCAGTACAAGGAGGTCACACAGGCATTGCAAAAACCTTGGCCAAGGTCAAAAGACCATATTACTGGAAAGGTATGACTCGCGATATAACAGAGCACATCCGGAAATGTCAGAAATGTCAAAAAGCAAAAACAACAACAAATATAAAGACCCCTTTAACAATTACAGAAACCCCGATGAAGGCTTTTGACAGAGTGATAGCGGATACAATTGGTCCACTACCCAAGTCAGAAAAAGGCAATGAATATGCAGTCACGCTCATATGTGACTTGACTAAATATCTAGTTGCTATACCTGTCGCAAATAAAAGCGCAGCAACTGTTGCAACGGCAATATTTGAATCATTTATTCTCAAGTACGGTCCAATGAAGACGTTCATTTCGGACATGGGAACGGAATATAAAAATTAAATTATAAACGATTTCTGCAAATATTTAAAAATAGAAAATATAACATCAACTGCACACCATCATCAAACTGTTGGAACAATAGAAAGAAGCCACAGAACATTTAACGAATACATACGATCCTATATATCAGTAAAAAAACTGATTGGGACGTATGGCTTCCATATTTTGTTTATTGTTTCAATTCAACCCCCTCTATGGCACATAATTATTGTCCATATGAGTTAGTATTTGGTAAGACTAATAATCTACCAAAGTATTTTGATAGCATAAGTAATATAGAACCTATATATAACATAGAAGACTACGCTAAAGAAAGTAGATATAGATTAGAAGTAGCATACAAAAGAGAAAGAAATATGCTCGTGTTAAATAAACAGAAAAATAAGGAATTATATGATTTAAAAACTAGGAACATAACGATATCAATAGGAGATAAAGTTCTACTAAAAAACGAAGTAGGCCATAAGCTAGATCTTAAATACACAGGGCCCTATATAGTTGAAAAAATCGAGGATAATGATAATATAGTTATTTCCGGAAATAAGAATACAAAACAAACAGTTCATAAAGATAGGTTTAAAAATTTTAATTCATAACAGACACAAAATAAAAAAAAAAGAGAAAAAAAATATTAATTATACAAGATGTGCAAAAAGATATGTATACACAAAAAAAAAAAAAAAAAAAAAAAACATTAAATACATTATAAAGACATTACAAATACAAAAAAAAAACCCTCAAATCAAAATTTATGTTTATATATATAAAATATATGTAAGTAAAATAACTCCATTTAATTACGTTATTTTTCAAAAGGAGGGAGATGTAGTATGTGCATATATTGAGTGTACACTGTACCCAACGGCTAACAATAAATATATCAGCAACACATTGTTGCAGTACACAAACAAAACCATTTCAAGTGAGCGTGCAATATGATCGCCGCTTATGCGCTAAGCTAAGTCAGCATTCCCACGCTGACCACTTGAAGCATATATATATATACACATATGTACATATGGCTCTTGCCCTCTCGATTATGCTGATAAGACAAATATGTATGAAGCCGCTCCGCTGTTGGCGTAACCGGCATCGCAGCTATGCGGTCTGAGTTATAAGAATAAATTCAATAAAGACATTCTAAAAACCGAACTCAAACGGCACAGACGTGCCCGTGTTATAATTGAACAAGTGACAAATTACACTCTCTCTCTCTTTCCTTTTGTAGTGTTGATAAACACAGAAAGTGTCATAAATGGTTTTTATACCCGATACTCAAAATGAGTATTAGGGTATATTTGATTTGTGGTGAAAGTGGATGTGTGTAACGTCCAGAAGGAATCGTTTCCGACCCCATAAAGTATATATATTCTTGATCAGCATCAATAGTCCGTCCCCTTCAGCGCCTAGTGCTCAAAGACTATAAGAGCTAGAGCAACGATGTTTTGGATCCAGACTTCTGTGACATGTCACTGCTACAAAAATATTTCAAAACTTCGCCCCACCCACTTCCGCCCCCACAAAGGACGAAAATCTGTGGCATCCACATTTTTAAAGATACGATAAAACCAAAAACGCAGAATCGTAGAGAATAACCCTATCTTTTAGACTGCAGAATCTGAATTGGATCGTATTCTTATTATAGCCAGCATCAAGAAAACAATTTCATTTTTTCTCGCCCTGTCTCTCTCTAACACACACGTAGCATAGCCGGCTTTGCTTAGAGTAAAACATTAGCGCCTAGATCTCAGAGACTATTAAAGCTAGAGCAACCAAATTTGGTATCCACACTCCTAATACATATATATATATATATTTGTAAACGGAAGAACCTTTCGTCTCAGTGCCGCAGTGTCATAGAACTCCAGTGGTTGAACCGAAACCGAAAAGCCAGAGCGAGTTAGCGGAAAGGTAGCGGGATCGGCTCAAATTTTCGGTCGAACGCAGAAGGAGAGAGAGTGCGGGTGGACGGGAAAGAAGAAAAGAATAGGAAGAGGAAGTAGAGCAAATGAGTAAAATAATGAATTTATAATAAGCTAAAGATAAAAAAACATACCTATTATTTCCACTGCAAAGGGGTAAGGGGGATTTCGTTGTGCTCTCCTAGGGCGAGTGTGAGTGCAAGTGCCAGTTTACACATACAGGTACAACAAAAAATAAATAAATAAAAAACTCTTGATCCCTCACGAAGATTTATCAGCTGGCATCGAGAAAGCGCGTTCGCCGATGGACCTGAGACCCTTGAACTCATATTTTGCAATTGGCAAAACCGACCATGAAACCTGTGTGTTAGAGAGAGACAGAGCGAGAAAGAATGAAATTGTTTTCTTGATTCTGGCTATAATAATTATACGATCTGGTTGAGATCTGACATTCTAAAACATATAGTCATCCTCTACGATTCTGCGTTTTTGGTTTTATCGTATCTTTAAAAATGTGGATGCCACAGATTTTCGTCCTTTGTGGGGGCGGAAGTGGGCGGGGCGAAGTTTTGAAATATTTTTGTAGCAGTGACATATCACAGAAGTCTGGATCCAAAACATCGTTGCTCTAGCTCTTATAGTCTTTGAGCACTAGGCGCTGAAGGGGACGGACAGACGGACGGACGGACAGACGGACAGACGGACAGACGGACAGACAGACAGACAGACAGGGCCCAATCGACTCGGCTATTGATGCTGATCAAGAATATATATACTTTATGGGGTCGGAAACGATTCCTTCTGGACGTTACACACATCCACTTTTACCACAAATCTAATATAACCCAATACTCATTTTGAATATCGGGTATAAAAATGGCGATAAGTAGTTGACTATCGCCAAATTAATAAAAAATTACTATCCGATAAATTTCCACTTCCTAGGATCGATGATATCTCGGATCAACTAGGAAGAGCAAAATATTTCTCTTGCCTTGACTTAATGTCAGGATTCCATCAGATTGAGCTAGACGAAAACTCTAAAAAATATAACATCCTTTTCAACGAGCAATGGCTCTTATCGCTTCACGCGATTACCATTTAGTTTGAAAATAGCTCCCAATTCATTCCAAAGAATGATGACTATCGCATTCTCCGGACTTGAACCATCACAAGCATTCCTCTATATGGATGACTTAATAGTAATCGGTTGTTCCGAAAAACACATGCTTAACAATTTAATTAGTGTTTTTGACATGTGTAGGAAACACAACTTGAAGCTACAAGCTACAAAAATGTTCATTTTTCATGCATGAAGTCACATTTTTGGGTCACAAATGCACAGATAAGGGAATCTTACCAGATGACAAAAAGTTTGACGTCATATTAAATTATCCAGTTCCACATGACTCTGATAGCGCTAGACGTTTTATAGCATTTTGTAATTACTACAGACGATTCATCAAAAATTTCGCCGATTACTCTAGGCATATAACAAGATTAAATAAAAAGAATGTTCCATTTGAATGGACTAATGAATGTCAAAATGCATTTGAATATCTTAAAGCTCAATTAATAAAGCCTACTCTGTTACAATATCCGGATTTTACGAAAGAATTTTGTATAATCACAGATGCTAGTAAGCAAGCCTGTGGTGCAGTGCTAACACAAGCCCACAACGGAACTCAACTCCCAATAGCTTACGCATCGAGAGCATTTACCAAAGGAGAAAGTAACAAAAGTACGACGGAACATGAGTTAACAGCTATTTATTGGGCAATCACCAAATTTAGACCCTATGTCTACGGAACTCATTTCATAGTAAAAACCGACCATAGACCACTAACATTTTTGTTTTCAATGACAAACCCCAGTTCTAAATTAACGCGTATGAGACTTGAATTAGAGGAGTATAATTTTACTGTAGAGTACCTAAGAGGCAAAGATAATTTTGTAGCCGATGCATTGTCACGGATAATCTACCGAAACAGCTTCTCAGCCCAACGTATACAAAGTCATTAATAATGATGAAGTACGTAAAGTAGTGACCTTGCATATAAAAGATATGCTATGTTTCTGTAAACATGGTAAGAAAATTATAGCAAGAATTGATATTGGAGATTTATATACTAATAATGGAAATATTGACTTAGGACAACTATTTCCAAGGCTAGAAAAAGAAGCCGGTATATTAAAAATCAGCCTATCTTTGAAAAGGTTTCAATAGATAATTTCAAAATTATGGGCAATAAAATATTGAAAACATTGAAAGTAGCGCTACTCAACCCGGTGACCACATTAACAAATGTTAAAGAGAAAGAAGCTATATTGTCTACACTACATGATGATCCAGTACAAGGAGGTCACACAGGCATTGCAAAAACCTTGGCCAAGGTCAAAAGACCATATTACTGGAAAGGTATGACTCGCGATATAACAGAGCACATCCGGAAATGTCAGAAATGTCAAAAAGCAAAAACAACAACAAATATAAAGACCCCTTTAACAATTACAGAAACCCCGATGAAGGCTTTTGACAGAGTGATAGCGGATACAATTGGTCCACTACCCAAGTCAGAAAAAGGCAATGAATATGCAGTCACGCTCATATGTGACTTGACTAAATATCTAGTTGCTATACCTGTCGCAAATAAAAGCGCAGCAACTGTTGCAACGGCAATATTTGAATCATTTATTCTCAAGTACGGTCCAATGAAGACGTTCATTTCGGACATGGGAACGGAATATAAAAATTAAATTATAAACGATTTCTGCAAATATTTAAAAATAGAAAATATAACATCAACTGCACACCATCATCAAACTGTTGGAACAATAGAAAGAAGCCACAGAACATTTAACGAATACATACGATCCTATATATCAGTAAAAAAACTGATTGGGACGTATGGCTTCCATATTTTGTTTATTGTTTCAATTCAACCCCCTCTATGGCACATAATTATTGTCCATATGAGTTAGTATTTGGTAAGACTAATAATCTACCAAAGTATTTTGATAGCATAAGTAATATAGAACCTATATATAACATAGAAGACTACGCTAAAGAAAGTAGATATAGATTAGAAGTAGCATACAAAAGAGAAAGAAATATGCTCGTGTTAAATAAACAGAAAAATAAGGAATTATATGATTTAAAAACTAGGAACATAACGATATCAATAGGAGATAAAGTTCTACTAAAAAACGAAGTAGGCCATAAGCTAGATCTTAAATACACAGGGCCCTATATAGTTGAAAAAATCGAGGATAATGATAATATAGTTATTTCCGGAAATAAGAATACAAAACAAACAGTTCATAAAGATAGGTTTAAAAATTTTAATTCATAACAGACACAAAATAAAAAAAAAAGAGAAAAAAAATATTAATTATACAAGATGTGCAAAAAGATATGTATACACAAAAAAAAAAAAAAAAAAAAAAAACATTAAATACATTATAAAGACATTACAAATACAAAAAAAAAACCCTCAAATCAAAATTTATGTTTATATATATAAAATATATGTAAGTAAAATAACTCCATTTAATTACGTTATTTTTCAAAAGGAGGGAGATGTAGTATGTGCATATATTGAGTGTACACTGTACCCAACGGCTAACAATAAATATATCAGCAACACATTGTTGCAGTACACAAACAAAACCATTTCAAGTGAGCGTGCAATATGATCGCCGCTTATGCGCTAAGCTAAGTCAGCATTCCCACGCTGACCACTTGAAGCATATATATATATACACATATGTACATATGGCTCTTGCCCTCTCGATTATGCTGATAAGACAAATATGTATGAAGCCGCTCCGCTGTTGGCGTAACCGGCATCGCAGCTATGCGGTCTGAGTTATAAGAATAAATTCAATAAAGACATTCTAAAAACCGAACTCAAACGGCACAGACGTGCCCGTGTTATAATTGAACAAGTGACAAATTACACTCTCTCTCTCTTTCCTTTTGTAGTGTTGATAAACACAGAAAGTGTCATAAATGGTTTTTATACCCGATACTCAAAATGAGTATTAGGGTATATTTGATTTGTGGTGAAAGTGGATGTGTGTAACGTCCAGAAGGAATCGTTTCCGACCCCATAAAGTATATATATTCTTGATCAGCATCAATAGTCCGTCCCCTTCAGCGCCTAGTGCTCAAAGACTATAAGAGCTAGAGCAACGATGTTTTGGATCCAGACTTCTGTGACATGTCACTGCTACAAAAATATTTCAAAACTTCGCCCCACCCACTTCCGCCCCCACAAAGGACGAAAATCTGTGGCATCCACATTTTTAAAGATACGATAAAACCAAAAACGCAGAATCGTAGAGAATAACCCTATCTTTTAGACTGCAGAATCTGAATTGGATCGTATTCTTATTATAGCCAGCATCAAGAAAACAATTTCATTTTTTCTCGCCCTGTCTCTCTCTAACACACACGTAGCATAGCCGGCTTTGCTTAGAGTAAAACATTAGCGCCTAGATCTCAGAGACTATTAAAGCTAGAGCAACCAAATTTGGTATCCACACTCCTAATACATATATATATATATATTTGTAAACGGAAGAACCTTTCGTCTCAGTGCCGCAGTGTCATAGAACTCCAGTGGTTGAACCGAAACCGAAAAGCCAGAGCGAGTTAGCGGAAAGGTAGCGGGATCGGCTCAAATTTTCGGTCGAACGCAGAAGGAGAGAGAGTGCGGGTGGACGGGAAAGAAGAAAAGAATAGGAAGAGGAAGTAGAGCAAATGAGTAAAATAATGAATTTATAATAAGCTAAAGATAAAAAAACATACCTATTATTTCCACTGCAAAGGGGTAAGGGGGATTTCGTTGTGCTCTCCTAGGGCGAGTGTGAGTGCAAGTGCCAGTTTACACATACAGGTACAACAAAAAATAAATAAATAAAAAACTCTTGATCCCTCACGAAGATTTATCAGCTGGCATCGAGAAAGCGCGTTCGCCGATGGACCTGAGACCCTTGAACTCATATTTTGCAATTGGCAAAACCGACCATGAAACCTGTGTGTTAGAGAGAGACAGAGCGAGAAAGAATGAAATTGTTTTCTTGATTCTGGCTATAATAATTATACGATCTGGTTGAGATCTGACATTCTAAAACATATAGTCATCCTCTACGATTCTGCGTTTTTGGTTTTATCGTATCTTTAAAAATGTGGATGCCACAGATTTTCGTCCTTTGTGGGGGCGGAAGTGGGCGGGGCGAAGTTTTGAAATATTTTTGTAGCAGTGACATATCACAGAAGTCTGGATCCAAAACATCGTTGCTCTAGCTCTTATAGTCTTTGAGCACTAGGCGCTGAAGGGGACGCACAGACGGACGGACGGACAGACGGACAGACAGACATGGCTCAATCGACTCGGCTATTGATGCTGATCAAGAATATATATACCTTATGGGGTCGGAAACGATTCCTTCTGGACGTTACACACATCCACTTTTACCACAAATCTAATATACCCCAATATTCCCACCTCTATAAGTACCACGATGAACTAGGGCACGTCGGTATAGACAAAATGACCGACGCTATATCGAAAAGCTACTGGATCTCAAACGTAAGGTATAAAGCCAAGCGACACATTGAAAACTGTCTAAAATGCATAGCGTACTCAGCAAAACACGGAAAAGAGGAAGGGTTTTTACACAACATACCAAAAGGGTCAGGACCATTCGAGGTAGTACATATCGACCATTTCGGGCCAGTCGACAAAGGCAGGGCCAACAAACATGTTTTAGTAGTAATAGACGCGTTCACCAAATTCGTAAGACTTTATACGACCAAAACCACTAGCACAAAGGAAGCAGTAATTGCAATGAAAGATTATTTCCGAGCTTACAGTAGACCCAGATGCATTGTGTCAGACAGAGGAAGCTGTTTCACGTCAAAAGAGTTTGAAGAATTCTTAGAACAGAGCAATGTTAAACACGTAAAGATAGCAACAGGGTCGCCACAGGCCAACGGGCAGGTAGAAAGGGTGAACAGAAGTTTGGGACCCATGATTGCAAAGCTTGTTGACCCGGAAAAAGGATTACATTGGGATATGGTAGTGGAAACAGTAGAACACGCGATGAACAACACAATTCAAAGAACAATTAATGAACACCCGAGCAGAATGTTGTTTGGGGTCGTACAAAAAGGAAAGGTTTCAGATTTACTAAAAGATCATCTAGACGAACTAACCGAACAGCGGGCAACAAGGGATATAGAAAAGATTAGAGCAGTAGCAGGCACTCATCAGGAAAAAATACAGTCTTATAACAAACAAGCAACAAATTCAAAGCGAAGGGAGCCACACGTGTACGTAGATAATGATCTAGTTATGGTGAGAAATTTCGACACTCATACAGGGGTGTCTAAAAAGCTTATCCCGAAGTTCAAAGGACCTTATAAGATATCAAAGGTGTTAAAAAATGATAGGTATTTGCTAGAAGATGTAGAGGGGTTTCAACAATCAAGGATCCCGTATAAAGGAGTTTGGGCGGTGGCAAATATGAAGCCGTGGATTGAAAATGGTAATAATGCAAATGTCACAGGGAATCAAAATGAAGAAAATGATTGTAACACGTAAACTTAGAATATTAAGAGTAAACCACACCCAACTGTAATAAATCAACCTATCTAGAAACTAAATTAAATGTAAGGAGTTCAGGAGCACTCCGGTCAGGATGGCCGAATTGTAGCAAGGTAATAATTAGTGAGGCATTCAACTAGTATTTAAAATAGCATACAGCGCGCATTGGTATTTACCGCACCATCGATACACTCGGTGGGAAATACCAATAGTGAGATATCGGATAAGAAACATCGAGAAGAGAGTGAGGGCACTTTGTAAATGGCGATTGTGAGAGACGGACGCGCAGCTAATAAAAAAGAGTTACATTAAATCACCGGGTTTGTGTTTTTATACCTATACCGTTCACTCACGCACCGATATTGGTCACTACAATTCCCGGGTTAGACGGCCTACAATATGTTCGTTACCGATATAAGCTCGTATCGCAGCTATCACGGATCTGTTCAGTCGCTCGCTGGCATTCGCTTGCGGTGAATAAATAGCTGTGCATTTTTGTGTTATACCGAAGCTATTTAAAAATGCCTGAAAGTAGCTAGATTTAAATTGGGATCCATTGTCTTGATCCATGACTTCTGGCACCCCAAATGTATAAAAGAGAGACCCTTCCAGATATTCACAGATCTTAGGGGCTGTAAATTTCTTCAAGGGACACAGAAAATGGAACTTAGTATTGTGATCAACAACTATGAGCAATCCTATGTTTCCCTTTTTTGTGCGGGGGTATGGTCCTAAGAGATCTATGTATAATTTCTGAAACGGCCTATCCGAAGTGAATGGTTTACCCATAGGAGGTCTAAGAATCATATTCGGACTCTTGGTCGTGCGACAAACGGTGCATTCAGATATGTACTTGCGCGTCTGGCTAACCATGCGAGGCCAGAATAAATATCTTTTAAGCTTCTCTATGGTTTTACTCATCCCACAATGTGCGGAGCTAGGGGCGTCATGAGCTTGATATAATACGTTCGTAATTAACCCTGACGGAACCCAAAGTTTCCATGATGCGTTCTCTTGAGACTCATCTCCCGAAGCGAATACTGTCCTTTTGAAAACTTGACCGTCTATCACTTTCAAGTCTGGGAACTTACTCTGATTCTGTTGAATACTTTCTATTAAACTCAGATACTCAGCTGATTTGAATTGATCTGGGAATAGATCTACCATGGGGTTTATTTGCGTGAGCTCCTCTATAGCCGGTTCATCCTGACGCGATAGAGTGTCAGCGACAACATTCAGTGTCCCCTTTCTAGGTAGGATATTAAATGTGAAACTACGCAATTTCATAGACCATCTGGCTAATCTACCCGATAAATCCTTTTGTTGCATTAACCATTTAAGTGCTGCGTGATCGGTTATGACTACGATCCAGCTCGTGGGAAAAAGAATGGAAGAATTTAAAAACAAAAAAAATGAGTCTGGCACTCCCCAAATGCCAACAGGGAGCAATCCCAAACAGGGGAAGGCAGCGGCCCAAAGGCCTGGCCCGACCCGCAAATCAGCAGGGAAAATCTGCGCGGCGGAAGATGCTAGGGAGAGCCCAAAGGGGTCCCATCCCGGTGTCGGGGTGGGTGGTGAATTGGCTCCCAAAATCGATACCTTGGCAGAGTGGCTATGCAATCCTGCGGCTGCTCTGCCTGCTGGTAAAGTGGCGGGTGATGAGTCACCATCTACTAGTGTCCAAGCCAAATCTTTTACATATGCCGATAGAAGGAGTGCTGGCAATATACTCCGTCGGCAGAACGCAAGCCAGATGTCCAGCCCGACGGACAAATGGATAAAGAAGGTTGAGTGGGCCTCGAAGGTGCTGCCGAACTTTGGCAAGGAAGCACCGAAGAAGGAAGCCCCTCAGCCAAAAAGGCAGCGCTCACAAGAGACTCCGGGGCCGACACCGAAGCGCTCCAGAGTGCTGCCTAACACATCATTCGCGCAGATTGCCAGAGAAAGGACGCTGATTGGCGTCCTGGACAAAGGCAGCGCGGACTCCCGGATACCTAGAAACCAGTGGAAGTGGGTGGAAGCGGCACTGGCCGACCGCTGCTTCGAGCTGCTGGAAAAGCAGCCTGGACCCCCCCCCGTCTGCAAAGACATGGGCTGGTACCAGGGCTGCATAAAAATCGTAGCCTGTGAAGACGAGCGCTCCGTACAGCTGTACAAAGCAGCGGTAGCGCAAGTCGGGGAAGTCTACCCAGGGGCGAAGCTCGTCGCTGTAGACTGGAGCGAAGTGCCCAGTAGACCAAGGGCGAGAGTCTGGGTGCCCGCCTCCATGAAGGAGCCGGAGCGCATCCTAAAAATGTTGCAAAGATGCAACCCCCACCTCCCAACAGCAGATTGGAAGGTGGTCAAAGTTGAGACGACACAGGGCCCCACAAACCAGGCGGTGGTCGATTGAGGCTGCCAAAGGCGAGCTCAATTTTGGGTTCAGCTCTGTGACCGTAAAGGTCTACAAGTCGGATGCGGCGGCCGAGGCACGTCCTGTCGACAAGCCAGTTGAGCAGGACGCTGCCTCGGAGATCGAAGCACCCGACGATCACACAGAGATAGACCCAGAGGGCTACTCCACCGATGGCACGCTGAGATGCGACTTCGAGGCGATGTGTTGCCACGAGGAAGTCGAGGATGATCCGGATGCCGACATTACAGTGGTGGAGAACACTAAGGATGTCCTTGAGGCTCCTTCAGATCAATCTCCACCACTGTAAGGCAGCATCCGCTGCTCTTATACTCCGCCTCGAAGAGAGCGGAGCAGACGTAGCCCTGATCCAGGAACCTTGGATAGTGGGAGACAAGGTTTGTGGACTAGGGTCGAAGGAGTACAAGATAATTGTAGCTCAACATGAAGGTAAAACCCGCACCTGCATTCTCGCCAGAAAGCACCTTAATATCTTTCTGCTCCATAACTATAGCGATAGCGACAACACGGCGGCAAGCCTAGAGCTGAAAGGGACACATCTAAGGCTGATGTCGTCCTACATGGCCCATGAGGGAAACGATCCTCCCAACGACCTGGTTCGCAAACTAGCCAGCGACAGCGAGAGGTCGGACATAGACCTATTAATAGGTTGCGATGCCAACGCTCACCACACTCAATGGGGGAGCTCGAACACAAATGTAAGGGGTGAGTCACTTTTCAGCTTCATCCTCAACTCAAATCTATTTATTTGTAATCGGGGCAACGACCCCACTTTTATAATTAAAAATCGACAGGAGGTTATTGACATCACCCTAGTGTCTTCCAACCTGTTAGACATAGTCAAGAGTTGGCAAGTCCTTGATGACCACTCTTTCTCTGACCACAGATACATCGAGACCACACTATCCCTCGAGTGTCCGAAACCTAAGGACTATATTAATCCCAGGAAAGCCAACTGGGAAAAATATAGCTCAGCCCTGGAGGACTTACTCCCCTCCAAAGCACCATCATGCCCTGACACAAAAGACGACCTAGATCGCCTAGTGAACAGGTTCACAGAGGCATGCAACAAAGCCTTCGCGGCAGCGTGCCCCTCTAGCAAACCTAGGGGGAAAAAGAAACCCCCCTGGTGGTCAAAACAAATAGACATCCTACGTAAAAGCTGCAGGACCCTCTTCAACAGGGCCAAAAGCGCGAACGAGGAGAGCCACTGGGCAGACTACAAAATCAGTCTGTCACTATATAAAAAGGAAACAAGGAAAGCAAAAAGGGCCTCTTGGCAAAAATTTTGCTCGGAAATTGAGGAAACGTCAGAGGCCGCAAGGCTTCGCAAGATTCTCTCAAAAACTAACCCCTCGGTAGGGTATCTTAAAAGGAATGACGGCACGTGGACTAACTCCAGTGAGGAGTCCCTGCAGATTCTACTAGACACACATTTTCCAGGGTGCACAACCATCGAGACGGCACATCTTCCAGGAGAGGGACCGGTAACCTCGATGGATCACATCCTCACAAAAGGTAACATAAGCTGGGAAATAAACAGCTTCAACCCGTTCAAATCGCCAGGCCCAGACCAGGTAATCCCGGCCCAACTTCAGAAGGCCGGGGATACGGCCATCAACTGGCTACAAGGTATCTTCCGGAAGATACTGGCTGTGGGTACAATCCCGCGAACATGGCTTAAGGCAAAGATAGTCTTCATTCCCAAAGCTGGGAAAGCCTCGCACTCAGCTGCAAAAGACTTTAGACCAATCAGCCTATCGTCCTTCCTTCTCAAAACCTTTGAGAGACTCGTCGGGCTGCAACTGAGGACAACTATACACCCTCAGTTGCTGTCAGGCGCACAGCATGCCTACCGGAAAGGAAAATCCACGGAAACGGCTCTTCATGAAGTGATCTCAGCGGTAGAGAAATCTCTGCATCACAAAGAGTACTCACTCATAGCCTTTCTCGATATTGAGGGAGCTTTCAACAACGTTGTACCGGGCGCCATTACAGAAGCCCTGACTGACCTGGGGGTGGACCGTCACTTGGTGATGCTCATTGATCAATTGCTCACATGCAGGACGGTGACATCATCGATGGGATCGTCCGCCCAGTCAAGGTATGTCAACAGAGGCACCCCGCAAGGTGGTGTCCTGTCTCCTCTTCTGTGGAACATAGCAGTCAACAAGATTCTATGTGACCTGGAAGGGGGGGGCTGCAATGTCGTGGCCTATGCGGACGACGTTGCGATTATCTTCTCGGGAAAATACCCCCAAACACTGTGCGACTTAATGTCCACAAAGCTAGCGCAACTGTCGGATTGGACAGAATCGCGCGGTCTGGGAGTAAATCCCTCAAAAACGGAACTCGTACTATTCACAAATAAATACAAGGTCCCGCCCCTCAACCCTCCAATACTACAAGGATGCAGGCTCTCCTTTAGCGACAGTGCCAGTTACTTAGGGTTGGTAATTGACAAGAAGCTTAGCTGGAACCTGAATGTCAAAGACAGAGTGCAGAAGGCAATGACTGCACTCTACACATGCAAAAAAGCTATTGGGCTAAGATGGGGAATGATCCCAAGCATAGTCCAATGGATATATCAAGCTATAGTTAGACCAATACTACTCTACGGAGTTACGGTGTGGTGGCCGGCCCTATCAAAAAGGGCGATCACCAAGCAACTGGGCAAAGTCCAGCGGACTGCCGCCCTATGCATCAGCGGAGCTCTTCGCACCACCCCAAGTGATGCGCTAAATGTCATCCTATGCCTACAGAGCCTTTACCTCGCAGGAAAGGAACGGGCAGAAGCAGCAGCAATACGTCTAAGAGACTCAGATCAATGGGTGACACAGTGCATAGGTCACTCAGCCATATTAAATAATAGCAGTACCGTCCCCTCAAAAACAGACTACCAAGTTCCAAGAGAGTACACAGACACTCCCTTCGACACAATCATCCCTCACAGAGACGAATGGCTCGAGGGACTCCCAGGCCCAGATGGGGCCATAAACATCTTCACAGATGGATCAAAGCTGGACGACAGAGTCGGAGGGGGAATCTACTCTGAACAGCTAAGCATAAGGCATTCCTTCAGACTCCCAGATCATTGCAGTGTCTTTCAAGCGGAAGTCATAGCAATCAGGGAGGCTCTAGACTGCCTACAAGCGGCTGCCGTCACGGCAACCAAGCTAAACATTTATAGCGACAGCCAGGCTGCGATCAAATCGCTGAGCGCGATTTCCTCGAACTCGGCCACCGTGGCAGACTGCCGCAAATCTCTGCACGAGATGGCTCAGCAATTTGCTATTAGCCTGATTTGGGTCCCGGGCCACCGGGACATCGAGGGCAACTGTATAGCGGACGAGCTGGCCAGATCTGGCACTACAATCCCCCTTCTCCAAGACAAGGAGGATATCTGTATGCCAATGGCCACCTGTAAGCTCATTATAAGGGAGCAATACAAGCGACTAAACAACGATATGTGGCAAACAGTGCCACGATGTCGCACAACTCGGCAAACATGGCCGACCATGGACATGAAGCGCACCTCCGAGCTCCTCAAGTTAAGCAGGAAAAGGTGCAGCGTGGTCACACGTTCCCTCACGGGACACTGGCTAATAGGCACCCACGCTAACAGGCTGGGGGCCCCACATAACGATTTTTGTCGCAGCTGTAGAGACGAGGAAGAGGAGGAGACAGTGGAACATCTGTTCTGCTCCTGCCCAGCTCTCAGCAGAAGAAGGCTACAGCACCTGGGCTCAGCCTTTCTACACGACATCTCAGAGATGTCCAAACTATGTCCCAGGAGGATAGCGAACTTTGTGAGAGCATCTGGCTGGGATAATTGCTGACAGGAAGTCTCACAACGCAGGAAGGAAATGATCCTATGCGGTATCACAACGGGTCGAAACCGGCCTAAGTGTGACGGGTTCCGAGCGAGCCCGGCAGCCGCCTCAACCTAACCTAACCTACTTTGTAAGTCTGTCGAGCCGTCAATCGAGCGTTTAAGTTTGAGAGAGGGGATCAGCTGCTGACGCAGCAAGGCCAATCTTTGAGTTTCGAAGAATAAAAATAAAACCAAGTTTAAGCGCAGGGGAGTTAAGTTAAGGGAAATTGAAAATATTTGGAGAGGGTAAACTAAGTGCTAGTAATGTATTTAAATTTTAGCTATTAATGAATAAACTTATAATGTCTCCTTAAGCGTTGATCTTGATTTCCGATACCCAGCCCCTGTAGTAGCGAGCCCTAAAGAAAAGGGGTCATAAAGAATAGAGGAAGATGGCAGACTATGACCAAGGAAGGGTGGGCGTGGTCCTTCATTCCAGCTGAGGACGACTTTTGATCCGTTCGTGTCGCGTGCGTGTGCATATGTGTAAGTGAAGTCTAATGGCCAAAAGTTTTGTTTCTGTCCGGTTCTGGAATTGTACTTGTACATGTCGTTAAGTTTCCTGCACGTTCTTTTAATATAAAAACAAATATCGTAGGTCTTAGAATAGACAAATAAAAAGAACACCACCCTTTTGCCGACGAGACAGTAGCTGGCATGATAGCGTGCTGGTCGACCTCTGAGGAAAACATCAGTCCTACTAACCGTTGTCCACTACAACAATGATAATAATAAACATTTTTATATTTGGCGCCCAACGTGGGGCCACAAAGTAGATGTACTAACGTACATTATACGAGTGTGGCTCACTTTTCATTACTGATGGCCAACTAATTTCCTTTCATATTTCACGATCAACCTTTCAGATCAAAGAAATCAGTGACGGTTTTGTGCACTGCTTAGTGTCACCAAAGCAGAGTGGCTGAACTTATTCCTTAATTTCCTTCTTATTTCATTCCCTAATCAAGCATTGGACTCCAGGGGGAGGCCTCTTAGTGACTTCTACCTGACCATGACGGATGTGGGTTTGAATGATCTAACTATTTTCAATGAGTTTTGGCAGCTATGTGAAGTGATACGGAAAACAGCGGAATTGGCTCTAAGGAGTTAACCGGTGGCCACATCTATCGTAGTTAAGCTCGAACTCATTTTTCTAACTAATTGTGTAGCATTCGCCCACGGAAGTCCGATATCAAACGCATAGGAAATGCAGGCTAGTCGATGAAATTTGTTACGCCTGACCACGGGTGATGGACAAGTGAGTGAGTCTTCTAAAAGCTAGTACTGATGTGCTTGGGAGATCAAAATGAGGATGGCATGGATAACAGGCGGAGTGACTTTAGAAGTTGCCACTGTCCACTGTTCTTATGAGACAGAATGCCCAAGTATTTCAGTTTGTGTGTGTTTTTTTTCTCTTTGCTTACACGTGCATGAGGGTGACAGAATGGATCAAAAATTAGGCCGCCGCAGGGACCTAATATATCGGAAATCAGCCAATTTTATGAGCTATCTTATGGAAAAAAAAAATTTTTTTGTTATCAATTATCAAATTTAAAACTATATCCTTACATCTTACATCTTTATTATAAAATTACTACTATCTACTTCATTAGCCCAACATTGAGAATCGCGACGTCGGTTGTTTATCAACATGGGGTTAGATAGATCAGACGATGAAACGGAGGCTGCGCCTCCAAAGTGCACTTTATGTTTGAAGGAACTAGCTGAAGCGGATAAATATGTGACAAAGTGCAACCATGAGTTTCACAAGTCCTGTATAAAGACCCATTTTATGGCAATAAACACTTGCCCAACTTGTCAACCCGTTCAGTAACCTTCAAGAAGGGAACCTCAGAAGATGGGAATGCAAGGGCACAACTCGAAGATGAACCTTCACCAAGCTCGAGCAGCATGACCGCACAGATAAACGCTGCGGTTATGAAAATGCAAAACGAACTATTGTCACAGTTGACAGAGAAGATGGTTAACCTAATAACCACAAGCCTCGAATCTCACGTGGGTGCACCACAGCAACCACCGACCCCCATCTGACTGACAACGCATATCTGGATCACCTCTTAGGGCTCTCCGGAGCAAATGAGGATATGGGATCCCCGCAACCACGGCGATCAATAGCTAGGTCCATTGGCACAGACTTGGCTCAAAGGCCAGATAAAGTTGGTCACATTATGAATAATTGGAAACTTCGGTTCAATGGAGCTTCTGATGGTCTAAATGTGGACAGCTTTATTTATCGAGTGGAGGCCCTGACCCATCAAACCCTTGACGGGAATTTCGCCCTGTTATGCGGAAACGCAAACACCTTGTTTGAAGGCAAAGCTTCCGACTTTTACTGGCGGTACCACAAGACCGTTGGTGTGGTGCGATGGAAGGACCTTTGCATGGCTTTGAGAAAGCATTTCAGGGACCCTCGGACAGACGTTGATATTAGACAAATGATAAGAGACAGGAAACAAAAAGAAAAGGAGTCGTTTAAGGTATTTCTTGAATCTATCCAGAAGCTTACTGACCGACTAGATCAGCCGCTATCGGACAAGACCTTAATAGAAATTGTTCGACGAAATCCAGCACGAAATTTTGAATATTCCGATAAATTCGATCGAAACGTTGAGGGACATCTGCAGAAAAAGACAATGTTTCTTGGATGAGGTGCAATGTACGCACGGATATCAAAAGCTAGGACCTTTCAAGAAGCAAGTCGCGGAGCTCGTAGAGGAAGCGATCAGTGACGAGGCAACTGAATTTTCAGAGGGGGAAGCTAATGAGGAAATAGGGGCAATGGCGTTAGTATGCTGGAACTGAAGGAAAGAGGGACATAGATACCAGGAAGCGGAAGATATTTTGCTACGGTTGTGGTATCCCAATTACTTATAAACTGTCCTGCCAAAGGTGTAAAAAAAACGGGAAGGGAAACCCATCAGACACTCGTCAGCTGACAGGTGTTCCACACCGAAAACCGACGAAGCAGGATTAAAAGCAGAGAATCGTACTGATGGACAGGGAAAGATTCCCGAATTGGCTCAGGTAGCGGAACCTTTGTACTGGCACAGAAGAATAGATAGTTTAAGAAACTTAGTTTTACCTATTAGGTCGCAGAAAATAAGAAGTGTCTCGAGAAGCACGAAGCGTCTTAAGGCATTTTGGGAAGCTTCAAAAGTCATAAACTCCATTAGGAAGAAAAATGGGGACTAGAATAGACTCTAGAGGAATCTAGAGTGGGTTTGTTAGCAACTAGCCAAGGATTTGATATGTAGCGGAAGACCTTTCAAGAAGATAATGTCAAGCGCAAGTTCAGCAGATGGAAAAAGGCAACAGATAGTAGGCAAATTAAGGACTAACATGGAATTTAAGGGAGAATCCAAGGAGATAGAACTATTTATCATTCCCTCTCTAAGTCAAGACTTATACTGTAAGGAAGTTCTCAGGCCGAGGTACAGCTTCTCAGTCTGTCCAGGGCCCGGTCCTTCCCCACAGCAAAATTTGTTGTGTGAGGACCTAAGGGGAGAGCCGTTCGCAGCGAAAGCGCACCCGTGGGGTGGATCGAGGCGCGGGTGAACCCGTGCTTGGGGAGCTGCCGAGACGTGTTGGGGGTCATGCGAGGCGGGAGGAGGGGGTTTGGGTCAGGGGTCGGAAGGGTAGTGGAGAGGGGAGCCCAGCTTAGCAGATGCCGCATGATCCACGACTCACATCTGCGTCGCCGGGTCCCCAGGGCGAGGGTGTAGGAGAGGGAACCCAGCTTTGCGGATGCCGCGTGAATCCACGACTCACATCCAGCATCGCCGGGTCCCCCAGGGCGAGGGTGTAGGAGAGGGAACCCAGCTTTGCGGATGCCGCGTGAATCCACGACTCACATCCAGCATCGCCGGGTCCCCAGGGGAGACAGGTATGGGGAAGGGAAGCCCAGCTTGGGGGATGCCGCATGATCCACGACTCACATCCCCTTCGCCGGGCCCCCAGGGAATAGGGAAGAGAGGGGGTGGGGCTGAGGGACTCCTACGGGCGAAAGTTCTGAAACCGGTGGGTTGAGGTGGGTGTCTTTATTGTGGGGGGAATAAATGACAAAAATTTACAACATTTTCGGGAAAACTTCTGGTTCTGTGCGTACACCCTGCCAACTGCACCGATATATCGCCCCCAGAGCTCACATACGTGAGGTGGCTCACCCTTGCTTTCCCTTCCTTGGGTCCGGCGGCCGGTCCTCGTCACGTCGGTGGCTTCCTTTGCACACCGCGGTCACAGCTGGTTTTTATTCACCGCGTCCGTCGTGGCCCGCTCGGCCTCCAGTTGGCGGTTTAGCTCCCGGACGGAGTGCTTGACCCATGGGCGGCCACCCGCTTTTCCGAAGCGTCGGTCGTGCAAGAGCTCTTCATCGGTGCTTGCCTGGCAGGTCGGCTCCCAGTGCTTGTCGCCCTCCATCGTGGGGCTGGTGAACCCTTCGTCGGAGCTGCTGTCGTAGCTCGGCCGTGGGGTCAGCGGTTCTCCCATGCGGTACAGGTAATAGGGCGGTGGTGGTGGGGACCGCAGCCGCAGTTTGGGCGCGACTGGGGAGCTGCTCTGCCCCTCGGAGTTGGGGTCCAGGTTGACGTGTCCTGGCTCGACGCGTCTTCGAGTCGCGCGTGGGGTGACGGCGGTGCCTGTTCCTTGGCCTGGATGCTTGCGGCGGCGTAGGCGTCTTGGTGGCTCCTGCTAGGCCCGGCCTGCTCGGACCTCCTCGTCTGAGTCCGATGGCCGCATCGCCTCCACTGTGATGATCCCAGCCAGGTTGTTTCGTGACGTGTTCGGATGGACGACGTCGTTGAGCCATGCCCAGGTCATTGTTGTCGCCCGGCGGGGCGACGGTGGGCCTTCGGGGCGGAACCGACGTCGGGATGGCCTAGGTGGCCTGGGTGGTCGTGGTACGGCTCCTGTTGATGGTCCAGGCTGCGTGGTGTTGCCCGGTTCTGCTTGCGGGGTCGGAGAGTGGTGGCTTGCTGGTGGTTGGCTGGTCGTGGACCGTGGTTGCCTTGAGCTGGGCGGCGACGCACCCCTAGGATGCCCCTCCGTGCCATCCTTTGCCTCTAGAGGCTGTGCGTCGCTCGTCCTTGGGTTGTCCATGTCGGATTGAGTGTGGACGCGGTTTCCCCTTGCGGGGCGAGGACATTACGGCAGCGCACTACCATAAGTGGCCCTCATGAACTCGCGGTTTTCCTGGTGCTGGGGTCGTCGTCATCGTTGTCTTCGTTGTCTTCGCTGGTGAGTGTGTGCTCGTTGTCGTGGTAGGCCTTGAGGTCGGCTAGTCCGGCCGTTCGTCGTTGTCTTCCCGGATGCTTCTGGAGTCGTGCTATGGTGGGAGAAATAAATTTAATTACTTTGTAAGGCCCCTCATATTTGGGAGCCAGTTTGGCAGCGAAGTTGTCCGCCGCTTTGGACAGGTGATGTTGGCGTAGCATCACCAGCGTCCCGATCGTGGGTCTCCATTCGCGTCGACGTAGGTTGTAGGTCCTGCTCTGCGTCTGTGATGCCTGCTGGGTATTTTCTTGTACGATGGCGAAGATTTCCTTGAGTCGCTTGGTCTTGTTGGTTGGGGTCTCTGTCACTTCGCCTAGTCCTGGGGTCGTCTCTTCGTACAAGGCTCCAGGCAACCGAGGTTCCCGGCCGAGTACGATGAATGCTGGGCTGAAGCCTGTGGTGTCCGATGTGCTGCTGATGATGGCTAGGCTGAGTTCGGGCAGCAGCTCGTCCCATGTCCGCTGGTCTCCATCGATGTACTGGGCGATCATGGTTTTGATCGTCCTGTTGGCTCGTTCCGTGGGGTTTTGTTGTGGCGTATAGGGCGCCGTATACTCCAATTCCATGCCTGCTAGTTTGCAGAACTTTCGGAACGAGCGACTTGTGAATTGGGTCCCGTTGTCGCATACGAACTTCCGTGGGGTTCCGAATCGGCTCAGGATCCGTTCCCGGAAAGCGGTCTCCAGTAGTGCGGTGGTGGCCTTGCGTAGTGGGACCAACTCCACCCACTTGCTGAAGGCGTCGAAGAACACCAGCAACATAGTATTGCCGTGTTTGGATCGGGGCAATGGTCCAATGAAGTCGGCGCAGACGATGTCCATTGGTTCTTGGGCTTGGCGGGGGTGCGTCTTTCCTCCCGGGTTGGTTTGACTCACCTTGTACTGCTGGCACTTGGTGCACTGCTGGATATATCGGGCGATATCTCGGTGCAGTCCGGGCCAGTAGTACCTCTGGGCTATTCGTGTCGCCGTCTTCCTGATTCCGAGGTGTCCTGCTGTCGGATGATCGTGGCACTCTTCTAGCACGCGTCGGCGGTGGGCCTTGTTGACACATAGTTTCCATTTGAAAGGGTCTTCTTCGCTGGTTCTGCTGCTGGCTCGTTTGTATATTTGGTCGCTCTCGATGATGAACTCCGGGTGTCCTTCCGGCTGTTCCTGGATCCGCTTGCGGAGCCTCTGCAGCCAGGGGCAGGGGCAAGGGTCCCGGTCTTCGTCCGCTCGCTGCAGGGTTTCTATTGGTTGTCGTGAGAGGGCGTCAGCCACAACGTTCTGGCTTCCTCCGCGGTAGTGGATGTCAAACTGATTTTGCTGGAGCTCCAAGGCCCAGCGGGCGATGCGTCCCGTTGGATTATCGATGGAGTTTAACCACTTCAAGGCGAGGTGATCCGTGACTACATCGAAGTGGTATCCTTCCAGAAAGCATCGGAGCTTCCGGATTGCCCAGACTATGGCAAGGCCCTCTTTCTCGGTGGCTGAGTAGTTTTCCTCTGCCTTGAGTAGTCGACGGCTTGCGTAGGCGATGACTCTTTCTGCTCCGTCGATCTGTTGTGTCAATACTGCTCCGAGGCCATACGAACTGGCGTCCGTTTGGAGTACGAATCGCTCGGCGAAGTCGGGGCATGCCAGGACTGGAGTCTATCCTTGAGAGTCTCGAACGCCTGATGTTGTTCCTCTGTCCACTCCCACTTTTGGTCCTTTTTGAGCAGGTTGGTCATGGGCTGGACCACCGTGGCGAAGTTGGGGACGAAACGTCGGTACCAGGATGCCATCCCGATGCAGCGTCGCAGTTCTTTCAGTGTGGTGAGCGCTGCTAGGTTCTGGACTGCGCTGACCTTGTCTGGGGCCGTGTGGATGCCTTGTTCGCTGATAACATGGCCGAGGTAGACTAAACTCTTCCTGAAGAAGCTACACTTGTTTCTGTTCAGTCGGAGGTTCACCGCTCGCAGCCTCCTGAAAACCTCGCGAAGTTGGTCGATGTGTTCTTCTAGCGTGGCTCCGATGACGATGATATCGTCGAGATATGCGAACGCGTACGGCTCCATGGTGGGTCCGATGACGCTGTCCAACGCTCGCTGGAACGTCGCTGGGGCTGAGTGCAGGCCGAAAGGCATGACCTTCCACTGGAAGAGTCCTCTGCCGGGGACGGTAAATGCTGTTGCCTCTCTGCTGCCCTCGGCCACAGGGATCTGCCAGTATCCGTTTTCGAGGTCCAGCGTGGAGATGTAGCGAGCGTGGCGAAGTCTCTCGAGAATGTGGTTAATCCGTGGCAGCGGATATGCGTCCGGCACCGAGCGGGCATTTAGTTGGCGATAATCCACGCACATTCGCATTTCTCCGGTCTTCTTTCCTACCAAGACGATTGGGGCGCTGTGGGGACTGTGGGATGGCTCGATCCTTTCGTCCCGTAGCAGCTCGTCCACCTGCGCGTTGATGATCTTCTGCATGGCCGGGTTCTTCGGGAAATAGCGTTGCTTCACGGGCCTGTCGTCTCGCATTGTTATCGTGTGTTCGGCGATGTGGGAGACTCCAGCTAGTCCGTCGAATTTCTCCAGTTCTTCTTCCAGAAACTTGCCTGCCCACGGCGTGGGGGGTGGTTCGGGGTCTGGGTCTTGCTGCCACGGTGATAGGTCCTCCAGTTCCCGGGCGGTAATGGCGGCCAAGATCGCGTTCTCGTCATCCGAGTCGGCTGGGCGAAACGGGTTTCGTTCCCGGGCTATTTCGGCGTCGCCTAATGGCTCCAGTTGGTAGTCCGTCGTCGAGGTCTCTCTGATCTCGTCCTGTGGTGTCGGGGTTCGTGGCTGGCGTGATGTCTGTCGTGCTGGGTTACTTCGTGGTGACTCCCGGTTCGATGAGCTGGCCCTGGAGTGGTCCCGCGGGGCCGCAGCTATTTTTGCTGGAGTATTCTGGTGATTCCTGGGTCCTGTTGCTGACTCCCGGTTCGATGAGCTGGCCCTGGGTTGGTCCAGCGGCGCCGAAGCTATCTCTGCCGAAGTTTTCTGCTTTCTGCTGTGTCCTGTTGGTGACTCCTGGTTCGACGAGCTGGCCCTGGGTTGGTCCAGTGGAGCCGTAGCTGTCTCTGCCCAAGTCCTTTGTTTCCTGCTGTGTCCTGTTGGTGACTCCTGGTTCGACGAGCTGGCCCTGGATTGATCCAGTGGGGCCGTAGCTGTCTCTGCCCAAGTCCTTTGCTTCCTGCTGTGTCCTGTCGGTGACTCCTGGTTCGACGAGCTGGCCCTGGATTGATCCAGTGGAGCCGTAGCTGTCTCTGCCCAAGTCCTTTGCTTCCTGCTGTGTCCTGTCGGTGACTCCTGGTTCGACGAGCTGGCCCTGGATTGATCCAGTGGAGCCGTAGCTGTCTCTGCCCAAGTCCTTTGCTTCCTGCTGTGTCCTGTCGGTGACTCCTGGTTCGACGAGCTGGCCCTGGACTGATCCAGTGGAGCCGTAGCTGTCTCTGCCCAAGTCCTTTGTTTCCTGCTGTCTCCTGTTGGTGACTCCTGGTTCGACGAGCTGGCCCTGGATTGATCCAGTGGAGCCGTAGCTGTCTCTGCCCAAGTCCTTTGTTTCCTGCTGTGTCCTGTTGGTGACTCCTGGTTCGACGAGCTGGCCCTGGATTGATCCAGTGGGGCCGTAGCTGTCTCTGCCAAAGTCCTTTGCTTCCTGCTGTGTCCTGTTAGTGACTCCTGGTTCGACGAGCTGGCCCTGGATTGATCCAGTGGAGCCGTAGCTGTCTCTGCCACGTCTTCGTTTTGTTGCGTTGTCCTGTTGGTGTCGGGGTTCGTGCTGGGGAACTGGCCATGGTTGGTTCCATCGGTGTCGCAGTTCTTTCCGTCGTAGCTTTCTTCGTGTCCTGTTGAGGTGGCGTAGTCCTGGGGTTGTTGCTTGATCTTGTCTGGTAGGGCTTTGTTGTCATTGTGGTTGGATGGTTCGTGGTTGACTGTGGGGTGTTGGTCTGCGGCTGGTCTCGGATGGCAGTGGAGTCCGCAAACGTGACAGACCGTGGGCGTGGCTGGGCGGTGCATGATGGTTTCGTCCCGGCGGGTTTCTGCTGCAACTTCAGCTGTAGATATGCCCGTCCGCAGTGGATCCTTGCGCGGATGCCACAGAGGAAGTCGAGCCCCAAGATGAAGTCGTCGAATACCGTGGGGAGTATAAGAAGAGATACCTGTGTTTCTTGCTGATCCAGGCGCACTGTGACTGCTATCGCTTGGTAGATCTCCTTCCTGGTTCCATCTGCCAGGCGGATCCTGGTCCTCACCTCTCGCCTGTTTTCGGTCGTCCCTATCTCCTTCGCCAGCCGCTCACTGATGAAGGATCGTGTGGCTCCAGTGTCGAGGGTGGCCGCAAATTCTCTCCCATTGATGTCCACCAGGGCAGCGATCCTTCCTCCGGTCATGCTTAATGGGTGGGTTTCTCCTGTTCCGGGGTGCGCGCCTCCGTCCATGTCCCAGTTGGGCGGAGACCCGATCCGTTTCCCGACGCTGGCTTCCGGCAGCAGTTGATGGTCCGGACCCCTCGGTGGCCACATTCCCAACAGAACAGCTTCTGTCGGTTTGTGCACGCACCACTGAAATGGCCGTTTTCCCCGCAGTTCCGGCCGGCTCGTTGTACATCGATCGCCTGCTCTTGCTCCTGGCCGATTCCTCGGTTGGTGATCTCGGTTTTCCCGGGTGTCTCGTGTGCGTTGCCTCGTTGTGGGTTGGTTCCATTGCCGGGATAGGCGGCACGGGGTCGATGGTTCTGCGTGGTCCCGATGCTGCGGAGTGCGTCTCGGTCCCGCGCGGTTTCGTAGGCCGAGACGAGCTGGGTCAACTCCGTGAGTGATCGGAAATCTTGTCTGCGCGTGTACATTTGATACTCCGGACGGAGATTTTCGTAGATCCGCTCGAGTTCCTGTTCCCGAGTATACTGGGCTCGCTGCATCATCAGACGCAACTCGATAAGGTAATCCCGGAAGGATTCCTTGGGCTTCTGTTCCCGACTTCGTATGGTGTCTTCCAGCCGCTGAAAGTATCTGGGGGGCAGGAAGAATTCTAGGAATTCTTTCCGAAAGTCTGTCCAATTCTGTCCCTGCATCTGAAAAGTTCGGAACCATCCTTCGGCATTACCTGTAAGGAGACCGGAGATGGCTCGCGGCAGCTGCTCTGGGCTCCCGCCGTATGATTCCACTCGCTCCTCGAGCCTTTCGATGAACGCTAGTGGGTCCGCGTGACCGTCGAAAGTAAATCCCCATTTCCGGAGTTTGTCCGCCAGTAACGAGTACGAGATCTCACCCCCTCCGGGGCGTGAGACCCGATGTCCCTGAGGAAGACGTGGATGTTCTCCTTCCGTGGTTGTCTGGTGGCTAGGCGTGGTTCTTGCTGGACGCCTCTGGTCTGGTTCCTTGGAGTGGTCCTTGGGCAGCTCGTTGTGGTTGCTCGTCCTGGGCGGCCGGTGTCTCGGTTGCTGACTCGCGGTATCCGTGGGTGGATCCTTGGCTCGTGCTGGGCAGCTCGGGTACAATTAATCGCAGTTTTGGTCCCTCCTTGCTGTCTTCCATCTTCGTCCGGCTCTCTGACCCGGGTGACGTGGCTGGACTCCGGTGGTCCCTGGGGCTCGGTATGTTCCCAAAGTGCGTAGCCAATTCGTCCAGCCTTGCCTGCACGGCTTCGGGGTGCCCAGGACGTGCGATGATTGCGGTGATTCGGCTCCGTAGGTCCTCTACAGTCCCAGTTTCTCCTAGTCCAAACTCCTTAGCTAGGCTCTGCAGCTCGTCCTTCCTGCGGGACGCAATCCAGCGGATGTTCATCCTGATCCTAATCGGGGCACCGGTACGAGTCCTTATCAGCACGGTACTGGGTCTGGTGCTTCTGTACTAGGATACGCGGCACTGGGTGGAGAGTCCTGTTCGAAGGACACGCGGCACGGTACTGGATCGGTGATCCTATACTAGGATACACGGCACTGGGGTGGGGGATCCTGTTCGAAGGGCACGCGGCACGGTACTAGATCGGTGATCCTGTACTAGGATACACAGCACTGGGTTGGATGATCCTGTCGAAGGATACGTGGCGCGGTACAGGGAAAGGTTCTGTCTGACTGCTTGGTGGTAACTGTGTGACTGCTCGGTAACAACTACCTGACTGCCCGGTAATGACTGTCTGACTGCTCGGTAACAACTGCCTGACTGCCCGGTAATGACTGTCTGACTGCTCGGTAACAACTGTCCGACTGCTCGGTAATGACTGTCTGACTGCTCGGTAACAACTGTCCTGACCGGTGTTCCTGCTCCGCCTTATATTGGCCGTGGCCATGGCTTTGTGGCCGAGGGCTCCTCTGCCATGTAGCTGCTCCTCTGCGATCGCCGGCTGTCCCTCGCTGCTCCGTTGTTCTACCGCTGCTTCGCTGCTTGGCTGCTCTGTCACTGCTTGGCTGCTCTGTCACTGTCTCGCTGCTCTGTCACTGTCTCGCTGCTCTGTCACTGCTTGGCTGCTCTGTCACTGTCTCGCTGCTCTGTCACTGCCTCGCTGCGCCTTCTCCGCTCTACCGCTGCCACGTTGCTCTGTCGCTGCTGCTTCTCCGCTCTGCCGCTGCCTCGTTGCTCTCCCGGCACGCGGTGCTGTGTCTTCGGCGTCTCTCCCCGTCTCTTTCTGTCGCGTAGGTGGCTGGCCGCGTGGGTTTTTTTTTTCCGCGTGGTTTTCGCCGGCGCGTCTGGGACACGTGCCGGCGGCTGTTGCTTGGGGGGTATTAGAGAAACCAGCCTCAGCTGTACATAAGTCGAGGTATCAAAGATTGGTGCTGGCTATTCGCCGGGACTCTGATTTTTGGCTGCTAATCACTGATTTTAAGTTTTCCTTCCTTTTCTCCTGCTGCTTTTCCTGATCCGTGGCTCCTAAACATCGTTTGCCGTTTTGCTTTTGTGGGTCTTGCCTTTTAATTGTTGACTGCTGCTTGGTTCCCTTTTCACTTCTAACTGCTTTTCACTTATTCCCTATGCTCACCGACTCTCCTCTCGTGTCCCTGCTCGGGCGCCATCTGTAAGGAAGTTCTCAGGCCGAGGTACAGCTTCTCAGTCTGTCCAGGGCCCGGTCCTTCCCCACAGCAAAATTTGTTGTGTGAGGACCTAAGGGGAGAGCCGTTCGCAGCGAAAGCGCACCCGTGGGGTGGATCGAGGCGCGGGTGAACCCGTGCTTGGGGAGCTGCCGAGACGTGTGTTGGTGGTCATGCGAGGCGGGAGGAGGGGGTTTGGGTCAGGGGTCGGAAGGGTAGGGGAGAGGGGAGCCCAGCTTAGCAGATGCCGCATGAGGGCCCCCAGGGCGAGGGTGTAGGAGAGGGAACCCAGCTTTGCGGATGCCGCGTGAATCCACGACTCACATCCAGCATCGCCGGGTCCCCCAGGGCGAGGGTGTAGGAGAGGGAACCCAGCTTTGCGGATGCCGCGTGAATACACGACTCACATCCAGCATCGCCGGGTCCCCAGGGGAGACAGGTATAGGGAAGGGAAGCCCAGCTTGGGGGATGCCGCATGATCCACGACTCACATCCCCTTCGCCGGGCCCCCGGGGAATAGGGAAGAGAGGGGGTGGGGCTGAGGGACTCCTACGGGCGAAAGTTCTGAAACCGGTGGGTTGAGGTGGGTGTCTTTATTGTGGGTGGAATAAATGACAAAAATTTACAACATTTTCGGGAAAACTTCTGGTTCTGTGCGTACACCCTGCCTACTGCACCGATCTATCCCCCCCAGAGCTCACATACGTGAGGTGGCTCACCCTTGCTTTCCCTTCCTTGGGTCCGGCGGCCGGTCCTCGTCACGTCGGTGGCTTCCTTTGCACACCGCGGTCACAGCTGGTTTTTATTCACCGCGTCCGGCTTATTGCGTACACGGCGCGGTCACGGCTAGTTTTTAAATCTATTTTGGCTTCCGCCGCACAACCGGTCTGGCTCAGCCCTCCGAGATCACTCCCGAGCTTGGCCCGCGCTGGACCGTGCCAGGCCTCTGCTTTAACTTTTGCAGCTTCTCCGCCGCTTCGTGGCTGTGCAGCTTTTGGCTGTCGGCCTCGGCTGCGTGGGCGATCGGCGGCTTCTCTGCCGCTTCGCTCTCTTGCATGCTGTTCCTTTGCCTTCGGCCGTTCTCTCTCTTGCTTTGGCTGCGTGGGCGTAAGAGCGACCGGCGAGTCTCTTCGTTTCCTTCTCTTCCATGTCGGCTCTCTTTGCTGCGTGGCCGTAGTAGGCGTCTCTCTTTCGTGTTGTCTCTTCGCTGCTAATAAGTAAAACGCCTCACTATTTTAGGGGTTTTCTTAGCCTATTTCTTATTTTAATTGGGGAAACTAAGGATTCATTGTTCGTTGTCTAAGTAATACTAATTATAATAGAAGTAATAAGAATCGGATAAAAAATGATAATGAAATAATGAAATTAGATAACCAGCCGTCGGGGCGGTCCCTCCAGGGGATGGTGTCGTGGTAAGTGCTGTGGAGGCTTATGCCTTCACAATACTTGGGGATAGATTTTTGGAAAATCTTCAACCTATTACCATTGCCGTTACAGATAGAAGGAATAGAGGCATCTCAGAATAAACACATCTTGTCACCTGCCCAAGAATTCGCTTTAAAAACAATAGTGGATCAGTTTCCTTCCTTTGCTGTTTCTGGTCTCGGTAAGACATCAATTCTGAGCCACGTGATAGATACGGGAAACGCTAAGCCCATCAACCAACGGCATTTTTCGGTTTCACCTGCCATAGAGAAGCTGATCTACGCGGAAGTAGACAGGATGATCAAGCTTGGGGTAATTGAGGAGTCGGAAAGCTCATGGGCCTCACCTGTTGTCTTAGTCCAAAAACCAGGGAAAGTGAGACTTTGCTTGGACAGTAGAAAGGTGAATGCAGTAACTGAGAAAGATGCCTATCCGCTTCCCCACATTGATGGCATTCTAAGCAGACTGCCAAGAGCAAATTTTATATCAAGCCTGGACTTAAAAGACGCTTTCTGGCTAATTCCGCTAGATGTAGGCGCAAGGCCCAAGACGGCTATCACTATACCAGGTAGACCCTTGTATCAATATAAGGTTATGCCATTCGGGCTGTGTAATGTGTCTCAAACGATGTCGAGACTGATGGATAAAGTCATTCCGTTTGCACTTCGCAACGAAGTATTCGTGTACTTGGATGATTTGCTCATAGTCTCTGATAGCTTTGCCTCACACATGAAAGTGCTGGAGACGGTTTCTTCGAAAATTCGAAAGGCTGGACTGACAATAAACATCGAAAAAAGTCATTTTTGCATGCAATCGGTTAAGTATCTCGGGCATGTAATAGGTGAAGGGGGCATAAGGACCGATCCCGATAAGATTTCGGCCATTACCAACTTCCCTTTGCCAAAAACATTGAGAGCACTGAGAAGCTTTTTAGGCATGGCTGGCTGGTATAGGAAGTTTATTCTCAGTTTTGCTTCAGTTTCAGCTCCATTGACTGATCTGCTGAAACCAAAGCAGAAATTTGTCATGTCCAGTGAGGGAGAAAAAGCATTTGAGCGGCTGAAAGAGTTGCTCTGCAGTGCTCCTGTTTTGCGTAGCCCAGACTTCACTAAGCCATTTTACATCCTTTGCGATGCAAGCAAATCAGGAGTTGGAGGGGTGCTAGTTCAGATGACGGACGAGGGAGAGGAATTACCCATCGCTTTTGTGTCAAAAAAATTAAATAGGGCACAGAGAAATTATACCGTTACGGAGCAGGAGTGCTTAGCTGCACTGGTCAGCATAAAGCGATTTAGGGCGTATGTCGAGGGCCACGAGCTTACGGTTATCACGGACCACGCCTCATTAAAGTGGCTAATGTCACAAAGCGACCTGCACTCAAGATTAGCTAGATGGGCACTCAAACTCCAAGGCTTTCGACTTAAGATTGACCACAGAAAAGGGAAGTTAAATGTAGTACCTGACGTTTTATCGAGAGTCCATGAAGATGATATAGCGGTTATGGATATGAACCAGGGGCTATTGGTAGATACAGATTCCCCACACTTTAAATCGGCAGATTATTTAGATCTAGTAGAGCGTGTAAACTGCCAGATGTAAAAGCTGTTGATGGTTTGATCTATCGTCGAGCAGAACACTCAACAGGGGATCTAGTGCATGATTCTTTTGCATGGAAGCTCTGGGTACCGAAAGAGATGATAAAGGAAGTGTTGGAAAGAGCACATGACCATCCCTTGGCCTCCCATGGAGGGATACATAAGACTTTGGAGCGTATCAGGCGCTATTATTATTGGCCGGGTCTGGTGAATGACGTGAAGATACACATAAATGCCTGCAGTCAATGCAAATCAACAAAACCACCCAACACCACATTAAGACCTCCTATTGGAATACCGGCGGAATCACAGAGGTTTTTCCAAAGGCTCTACATCGACTTTCTGGGGCCATATCCAAGATCGCGAAGTGGACATGTTGGGATATTTATTGTACTAGATCACTATTCGAAGTTTGTTTTTCTAAAGCCCGTCAAGAAATTAACAGCAGAGGTGGTAATAAGGTATCTCAAGGAGGAACTGTTCCACACGTTTGGCGTACCGGAAACCATTTTCTCAGACAATGGCTCCCAGTTTAGAGCAGACGCGTTCCAACATCTATTGAGAACTCACAGAGTAAAGCATACGTTGACGGCCGTGCATGCGCCGCAAGCAAATGCATCGGAGCGAGTAAATCGCTCGGTTATCGCTGCCATTAGAGCATATGTTCGACCGGATCAGAAGGATTGGGATGAGCATCTGAGCAGCATTTGCTGCGCCTTAAGATCGGCAATCCATTCGGGGATAGGGGCTACTCCTTACTATATGGTGTTTGGGCAGCAGATGATCACATCCGGGGAAACTTATTCGCTTCTGAGGTCGTTAAAATTGCTGGAAGACAGGGCAGCAAGTTTTACGAAAGAAGATTCGCTGGAGGTAATCCGGAAAAAGGCCAGCGAGGTCATGCAAAAGCAAAATGAGCGAAATCAACGGCAGTATGATAAAAGATCTCGGGAAGTGTCGTATAAAGTTGGACAAGAGGTATTTAGGAGAAATTTTAAGCAAAGCAGTTTCCCAGCTGGTTATAATGCAAAACTTGGCAAGGTATTTGTGAAGGCGAGAGTTCGGAAAAAGATAGGGAATTCTATCTATGAACTAGAAGATTTACAGGGTAAAAGTATTGGCAGGTATCATGCGAAGGACATGCGGCAGTAGTGGCGCCTAAGCTACGGGTTGGATCAGCCTTGTGCTTTCGGCCGTGTGACAGCTCTGTCTCGCTACCCTAAGTCTGATTTTGGCAGGGGGGAATTTGTAAAGTGCCCTGTAGCTTTGGGGGAATTCACTCGGAGAATAGGATAGCTTCTCGGCAGACCAAAATTCAGGTACATCTGTGCGTCCTAACAGCACTGGGGGTGGAAGAAAAAGAAAAATAAACGCGCCACCTATAGGTCAAGGATCGTATCTGAGAAAAGAGTAATGGAAGTTGACAGTTGAAGGGTCGAGCAGAGAAAGTAGGGTCCGAGTGTCGAGGCAGAATAGCATTCGCTTTTTTCGTCTTGGACACTGAGCCAACTGGTAGCTTCTAGTGAAGCTCAGGAAGTAGATTCGGAAAAGTGCGCGAGCTTGCTAGAAAGAGAAAGAAAAGCAGTCAGCAAAGAAATTCCACTGCTAAATTGGGGCAGATCCGCGGTCGCAACTTTTGCTACCCCTTAGGTTTGGCACCCCAGCCTCAGTTAAATCTCAAGGCAAAGAGCACCGCTTCAACATTAATCCACCTGGCAAGGGGAAGGCACAGCAGAGGGGAACCATAAACAAGGGGAACCTAGAGCGCAGCAGAGGCGATAATAATTCGGCTAAGGCTGGCCTACCCGAATCTCAGTTTAATCTCAAGGCAAAAAGAGCACCGCTTCAACATAAATGCACCTGGCAAGGGGAATGCAAAGCAGAGGGGTACCATAAACAAGGGGAAGCTAGAGCGAAGCAGAGACGAGAATAATTCGACCAAGGCTGGCATAACTAGCTGTAGCGTGCAGGCGTGGGATAGCTGTCGTTTACCCATACTAGTATGAAGAGATTTCGTGTGCACCTTTAGCTATGCTCTGACTTAGCTCGCCGGATTGTCGGGGTTCGTTCTACTCTCTCCTATCACATACTGACACACACTCGCATAATGTTTTAAATGCACATTTAAAAATTAAAAAAAAAGAAGAACCAAACATAAAACTAACAACAGAATCCAGGTTTAACCGGAGCAAGGAATTGGTTATGGGACTAACAAGTTGGTTGTGGAAAGTGTGGACATACTTATCAATTACTCTACTCAAATGATGAGAAACTCCGGTGTTAGTGAGAATCTCTATCTTCTCTACCCTCCCAACCTATGCGATACAGGTAACCTGACCGTATAGACCCTTGAATAACGTTAAACAGTTATCATCCCACCATCTGGTCTGATGAGCTCGTGAGGTGGCTCAAAGGGGGCCTAGCTGAGGCCACCGGACGGGTCGCAGGTTGCGGATAGCGAACGACCTACCTATATACAGGTCATATAGGTAGGTCAGCTGCGAATAATCGGACATCCCTAGGGAGAGTACCGAAAATAAGCAGCCCCGGACAGCCAGCGGGTGTTCGCGAAGTAGCAACACTGACGATGCGCTTGTGGTGCCGCCTCGTATAAGTAGCTCACACACTCCCCTATCCCTACACACTACCTACCCACATCCCAACCCCCCACATTCAGCTCACACCGGGCCGGACTAAGAGTGTTATTCGACCCGTGCCGAGAGTCAGCCTGGCTGGGGGCCCGGTATATAAAACTAGCCCAGTCGTTAACGGAGAGCTCAGGGACTTGGCAGCCCCCTGTTCTAACTGTTCTAAGTATGCCTTATCCGGGCAACGTGGATCTCTTCCCGGACGGACCGTACCCCTTCTCTGCAGCTCGTGGGAAAAGAATGGCACCACCCCAAATGATGCGCTAAATGCCATCCTATACCTACAGAGCCTTGACCTCGCAGGAAAGGAACGGGCAGAAGCAGCAGCAATACGTCTAAGATACTCAGATCAATGGGTGACACAGTGCATAGGTCACTCAGCCATATTAAATAATAGCAGTACCGTCCCCTCAAAAACAGACTACCAAGTTCCAAGAGAGGACACAGACACTCCCTTCGACACAATCATCCCTCACAGAGACGAATGGCTCGAGGGACTCCCAGGCCCAGATGGGGCCATAAACATCTTCACAGATGGATCAAATCTGGACGACAGAGTCGGAGGGGGAATCTACTCTGAACAGCTAAGCATAAGGCATTCCTTCAGACTCCCAGATCATTGCAGTGTCTTTCAAGCGGAAGTCATAGCAATCAGGGAGGCTCTAGACTGCCTACAAGCGGCTGCCGTCACGGCAACCAAGCTAAACATTTATAGCGACAGCCAGGCTGCGATCAAATCGCTAAGCGCGATTTCCTCGAACTCGGCCACCGTGGCAGACTGCCGCAAATCTCTGCACGAGATGGCTCAGCAATTTGCTATTAGCCTGATTTGGGTCCCGGGCCACCGGGACATCGAGGGCAACTGTATAGCGGACGAGCTGGCCAGATCTGGCACTACAATCCCCCTTCTCCAAGACAAGGAGGATATCTGTATGCCAATGGCCACCTGTAAGCTCATTATAAGGGAGCAATACAAGCGACTAAACAACGATATGTGGCAAACAGTGTGTAACGAGTAACGAAGAGAATCTTCGCACGATGAAGCTGGTGGTCGGCTAACTGAGAAGGAGTACGCGCTCGCTTCCACGGCTGATCTCTGGTCGGAAATGGGGATGGGTTCTTTGGGGTAACCCTCCAGTTAGGTTGCTACGCTCCTGCTGGTATTATTTTATTAAAATTCGCGTACTCTTTTTGGTAATGGGAGGGGGACAGACAAGGAAAGGATCGTTAGGGGTACGGAAAGTATAGTGGGGCAAAGAAAGTGCAGAGAAGGAGTAGGGATCTACCACCGCGGCGGACATCTTTTTTTTGGTGGCAGGGAGTCGTGCCACGCCCACCCTACCATGATCCTGAAAGAGCCAATAATAATATCAGGATCCCTGGATACCTGTCCGGTATTGGTCATCCTATTTCGCTCACGAGCGGCATGGTTCCCCCAAATGCGGTAACGTCTAGCACATATTCATCTTAACAATCATTTTATTAGAAACTATATTCAGATACTATATTCATGTTACAAGAAAAAAGAAACACTAACCGAGAACTCCAAGACAAGGCTAAATGGACAAAAGGAGGAACGAAAAGCGTCACAAGAGATATAGCTATTATTACTAGGGAATATTTAGATAAATAAATACTATAAGTGTAAATAGTTATAAGTGCATATACGATATTTTATAGTGCGATATAAACTAATGATTTTTCCTTAGATAGAAAGATAATACTATAGCGCAATATAGGTACACATGTCCCAGCACATCGGCTTCAGGGAGTAGTTGGACATACTATTCGTTCTACCAAGCGTATTGTAAAGGCAGAAGGCCAATCAGCTGTGACTACTTTAAAAGGGTGAGGTCAACGACCGACAAACAGCTCTAGCAAAAAAGAACAAAGCTTTTGCCACGCTCGCGGAATTTTGGGAGGCAATAAAATTTAATGTTGTTGGTATATTATAAAGCTCACTCAGTTTTTGTTTGTGTTCCCGCGGCGAAAGATCTTTCGTAGCTGGGCGTGTGGCTGTGTGTGGGTGCATTAAACTTTTACCTGCAAACCAAAAACAAAATCGTACAGCGCGTGCTGCATGGCATAAGCTCGCGGAGGGGACCCGGACGAGCGGACGCTTTTAAGCTCAAACTTTTAAGCTTTTATCAAATGCATTTTCAAACTTTCCATGTGTTGGTGGGTTTTTTTTTTTCTGGGTTTTTTTTTTCTGTTACAATTAACACTAAGTATATCCAACTACACAAAAACTGACATATCAACGGACTGCGAGGTTCAAGGGAATGCGAGTCACGGTGGGATCTTACTGGCCTCAGTGGCTTTCAGTGGGCGGTGTATCCATATGTATGTGAGCACATCTCTTACAGTTTTCATTCAGCCTACATAATGACACTAACGTGCACATAAGACAAAAACTGGCCTCCACTGCACTTGAAATAAACGTTTGGAACAGTAAGGCCGAATCACGAGAAGAACAAGAGAGGCGATACCACTAGGGGTCGCCGGGAGGTTATGTACACACGTGGTGCACTATTTTTTTCCCCCCCGGTAGGAACATTTAAGCGGCTTCGGTCCTACGCTGACTGCAAGCACCGGTTTCCGTTTCTTGGCCCGGTTTTGAATGCGAAACGGTTACGCCACTTCGCCGCACTAAGCCCGTTCAGACGGCTGTCCTCGTCTCGCGCAGCCAAAGTTCACTGCCCGCGACTTGGTGGATCAGCTGGTTCGTAGTGTGGGGGCTTAAAGCTCGGGCTGCAGCTTTTGGATAATTCCCAAACTAAGTGCCGATTCTAATGTGGAATTTGAAAATACTGATCAGGCTACTTTTTCTAACAGTTACTCCATGCACATATTTACCCGGTTGGAACTGGCACTGCGAAAATAGGGGGATGGGGTTGAGGTGCTAATTCCTTCTTTCTCCAGGTGTTTTTTTTTTTTTTTGTGTTGGGGCTGCTCACCTCCAAGCGGAAACTACAGAGAAAGTCGGAAAATCTAACTTCGAGGCTCCTAGCACTGTCGAAGGCCGGTACTCACGTTTTCGATTATAGCCCAATCTGCTTTCTTGGGTTCTTTTTTCCCGATCGAGTGCACTTTGGTTTCACACCACGGTTATTTACGGCGGTTTAATTTTATTTTTATTATTTTTTTTTTCTCACCGCGCAACTGAATGCTTGTACGGCCACGAGGAGAAAGAAAGATTTGGGCGGATCTACTGACCAACAAAAATTTTGTTCTCCGGATCTGCCTTTGCACGATCCTTCGCCATTCACCTTGAATGGTTATGGACATGGTGGGGAGATTTTTGTTCGTTTTTAAGCATATTCTTAATGTCAACCCTAGATGGCGCTAGCCCTCACACGACCAGGAACATTTAACATGTAACACCACAACAAGAAATTAAGCCAACCTAACTATACACTAACTATGGGGACTAAACTTAATAATTAATAAGTATCTCGGTGAGGTGTGATATATACTTGTATAAACAATATAATATATATAAATATATTTATATATATATTATGTACACAAATATATAAATTGTACAAATACCATCGGGCATACTTTCAGGCGAAGAACACAAATATGCTTTCCTATCCGCCCGACAAGCGACCACTACAAATCCCCCCGGCCAAGATCACACTTTGGTGTTAATCACATCAAAGGGCGATGGACGCTTGGAGGAAAACCGTTAACCTGTATTAGGATGGTCACTGCTTTATGTCTTTAGCGTGGTATTTTCCGATAAGTCTACCTTGGGGATCTTCCAACTCGTAATAACTGTGACCAAGCCTACGTTTTATTCTAGCTTTTACAAAAGTAGGAGCTAGTTTTGCGCTGAAACCTTTAACGAAATTGCTCTGCTGAAAGTTGCGTCTGTAGACCTCCTGGCCAACTTTGAACGCCACTTCACGACTTCGAAGGTTGTACTGCTGTTCGTTTCGTTGGTGTTGTTTTTGTATTGTTCGTTGGGCTGTTTTTCGAATCACATCAAACGAATCTTCCCGGCCAAAACTCACGGTACGATCTTCTAAAACCTGCAAATTTCGTAAGAGCTGATAGGTGTCTCCATTGGTGATCATGTGCTGTCCAAATGCAACCCGATAGGGGCTGTCGTTTAGGGCCGAATGCAGACTAGATCGTAAGGCACAACTAATAGAACTAAGCTGCTCATCCCAATTAGTTTGATCTGGCTTGATGTAAGCTTTAATGGCGGCAATAACGGATCTGTTAACGCGTTCCGATGCGTTGGCTTGAGGTGCGTACACAGCCGTATAAAAATGCTGCACATTGTACTTTTTCAACAGCGAATTGAAGTGATGGGTGATGAAATTGTACTCCATTGTCGGACACAACCACTTCGGGTACCCCGAAGCAATGGAATAGGTCCTCTTCAATGAATCGAGTTATCGCCTCCGCTGTAAATTTCTTTACGGGTTTTAAAAACGGATATTTTGAAAGATGGTCCAAAACAACGAAGATACCGATATTTCCGGATTTGCTTCGTGGATACGGACCCAGGAAATCCACAAACAACTTCTGAAACACTCGTTGAGTTTCCTTCACTGGAGCTAATGGGGGTCGTAACGAACGATTCGGGTACTTGGTGCACTTGCAGACCGAACAGCTGTTTATGAACGCTCTCACATCGGTTACTAAACTTGGCCAATAATAATAACGTCGAACTCTCTCCAACGTTTTATTAATGCCGCTATGAGCTGCTAGCGACTGTTCGTGACTCTGTTTTAGTACATCGGACACCAGCTCCGTTGGAACCCACAGCTTCCAACACAGGTCGTCAGCGATCTGATCAGCAGCCGCGTGTTCTGCTCGCCGATATATGAGATTATCGATCACCTTAATGTCTGGCATCTGTGTCTGGTTGCCTTTAATTTTTCGAATTAGTTCCAAATATTCTGCCGACTTGAAGCAATCAGACTGCAGGTCTACCAATCCATCGCAGCTGAATGCCGATAGATCTTCGGTGTGCACCCGCGACAGAGCATCTGGGACAACATTTTGGCTACCTTTGCGGTGGAAAATTTTGAAGTTGAACCCCTGCAATTTGAGAGCCCATCTTGCCAATCTAGAACTTAGGTCCGATTGTGACATTAGCCACTTCAATGATGCATGGTCGGTATGGATGGAGAACTCGTGTCCTTCCACATAAGCTCGAAACTTCTTCACACACATTATGGCTGCCAAACACTCTTTCTCCGTGACTGAATAGTTTCGCTGACACTGATTAAGCTTGCGAGACATGAATGCGATTGGGATGTCATTACCATCGCTATCCGTTTGCATTAACACGCCGCCAACTCCGGTGTGGCTGGCATCGCAATGAATGGCAAATGGAATGGTAAAGTCGGGGCTATGTAGGACTGGTGCCTCGCACATTTGGTCTTTTAAACTTTCAAACGCCCTTTGCGCTTCGTTGGTCCATACAAACGATCGACGTTGCTTTAGTGTATCTGATATTGGGGCAGCAATTCCGGCATAGTTTTTAATAAATTTATGGTACCATCCAGTGGTTCCCAAAAATCGTCGCACTTGCTTCACCGATCGTGGCACTGGAAACTCCCGAATAGCAGCAACTTTTTCGGGATCCGTTTGTATTATCCCATACCCTATCACGTGGCCCAGGTATTTCACTTCCTTCAGACAAAATTTGCTCTTCTCTACGTTTATCGTCAGTCCAGCTTGAGACAGTCGGTCGGCCAGCGCTTTCAACACGGACATGTGCTTCTCGAAGGACTCCGAAATCACCAATAAGTCGTCGAGATAAATGAAAATCTCATTTCGCAAAGATGGTGGGATAACTTTATCCATCAGTTTGGACATGGTCTGTGGGGCATTGCATAAACCAAACGGCATCACCGTGAATTGATATAGCGGCCTCCCAGGCACAGCAAAAGCCGTCTTCTCCCGAGCCCTTGGAGTAAGCGGAATCTGCCAGTAAGCATCTTTAAGATCGATGCTTGAAATGAACTGCGCTTTTGGAAGTCTACTTAAAATGCCATCAATGAGGGGCATAGGGTAAGCATTTTTGACTGTTACTCCGTTAACTTTCCGGCTATCAAGGCAAAGGCGAACCTTACCTGGCTTACGCACAATTACTACCGGGGAAGACCACGGGCTATCTGATTCTTCAATCACCCCAAGGCCTAACATTCGGTCCAACTCTTCGTATATACATTTTTCGACTGCAGGCGACACTGCGTAGTGGCGTTGTTTTATGGGCCGAGTCTCGGAAATTTCTATGTCATGTGTAAGCCAGTTTGTCTTTCCTAATCCTTTTTCGGCAAACGAAGGGAACATCTGTACTATCGCTACTAGTTCCTTCTGCTGTAATTCCGACAAAGGTATTTGCATCGGGGTGTCAAAGTTTATAGCCGCCAAACTGTTGTTATTCGGTTTGCTCATTAAGAAGAACGGCAGTAGATTAAAGCTTCTCCAAAAGTCTATTCCTAGATATAACTCCTGCGATAACGATGGTACAAGATAAAGGCATATTCGTTTGGAATTTCCACGAAAGCAAATGAGTGTGGAGATCCTACCTAGAATAACTTGCTTTTTCCCATCTGCGGTTCGCACGGCTGACTTCATCGGCTTGACCTCAGGGTTTGTTCGAGATAACTCTTCTGCAAATTTACCCCCAAGGCAGCTGATTGAGGCGCCTGTGTCCATTAATCCACTTATCGTCTTGCCAAACAGAGTGACATTGGCGTAGGGTTGTAGGTCAGTGATATTACTAATAACAGAGGCTAATAATGCTCTGCGCGCATTTTTACTCTGCGTGCGGAACAGCTTCCTACGCTTACGGTCTCGAGTTTTGCTAGGCGCAGGGGTCGTTTCCTGATCGTCGTCCTGTACTGGTATCATAGTGGTCGTTATCATGTCAGCAGGTAGGGGGAGTGAGCTTGACGTAGCCCCGGTTACTCCGTATTCGTTGCCTTCGACACTAACTTGCGTGCACTCGATATCGGTGCACGAGCCAACTCGTTTTTTGACGAGCTACATTTTTGGCACGATGGTTTATATGTGTCCCGCTTACCACATCCATAACAGAATACTTTCCGCTCTGCTTCGCACTCTTGATATCGGTGGCCTTGTTTATAGCAATTCCAGCAAGAAAGCGTCATCGCGTCGATATCAAAAGCGTCAGCTTCTTCCGAATCGGCTTCTGCCAGACCTTCTGTCTGGATGGAAATTTCGTTCACCTGATTGCGAGGAACAAATCGTCGAGTAGCCGGGATTGGCTTAGCAGTATTTTCGATGAACCTTTCACGCTTGCGGACCACTTGTCGCAACTGCACAATGTTCGGTATGGGCACATATAAAATCTCATGTTGTATCTCATTGAGCAGATTTGCTCGCAACACCTCTAACAAGGACTGCTCGGTCATCGGCTGCACGAGCTTGTCTGCAAGCGCCACTATGGCCTCATAAAAACTGTCAAACGGTTCGTTGACTTTCTGCTTCCTCTGGGTGATCGCGGTTCTGATTTCTAAATCTGTTCTGCCGTCCGAAAACTGCGATCTCAGAGCAATACAGAGATCAATCCAGCGCACTCTTGGTACGCTTTTATGATACCTCCAGTACCATTCACCCGCGGTTCCTTCGAACAGGTTGCTCGCGTAGCGAGATAACAATTCAAAATTGCTATCTAATGTCTGGCTGGTCAGAGCTTCGACGCGATACAAAAAATCATCTATTGACATAGAGGAGCGCCCTGAGAATCTCAACTTCCAGTTCGCGATTATCTGGCTAATCCGATCCGATCCGATGGGGCTGACAAGTTAGTCGGTCGCTCGGACGCTGAGTTTGGCAATGCTGCGTTTTCCCTGGCGGATAACCTAAAGAGTTGCTCAAAGGATTGATTTGACCTAACGGGAGAGGACTGCCTATGGGCTGGGTGTACCCTTTCCGTTGGAACTGGAGCTGCATTCTGGAGCGACAATCTTTGAAACCCCGCTTCAATCGCGTTAGCTAGCATTTGAGTGTGCTGTGCTAGTGCGGCTGTCACTGCGTCCGCAATGGTCTGTTGCAAGCTACCATCCGTGGCTGGCAGACCCGTTCGAGCTGCTGAAGCTGACACCACTGCTGCCGCAGAGTTTGGCGGTTGGCCTCTAGGACGATCTGGAGCGGCTAACACTTCGGACCCCACTCTGCATATTGGCAGCGGATAATTGGTTTTGCTGTGATTTAAGTGTTTTCGAACGGGATCTGGTCACTGCAACTGCCCCTGGTTGGCTGCCTGAGGCTTGAGCTGCTTCTAGTTCTTCTGCCAAATTAAGGGTCGATTTGCTCAGCGCAGTTCTGCACACTGGACAGACTTTCTTATTTCCTGAACGTGCACTAAAGCAGGTGTGATGGAAATAATGGTTACAGCTGGTAGCTAATAGTTGGCCTGGGTATTCGACTTCTTGCGTGCATACACAGCAAAAGGTTTCGCTCTCTTTTGGCTGAATCCTATAATCCGGGCTTCGGTCTACCGGCATTGTAAAGTTATCCTATATATTAACTAGCTTTAAGCACGTTCCTATAAATCTAGTTCAGACAAATATTAACAAAAAAAAGAAACAATAATAACGGGGAATGCAAAAAAAACGATCTTTGATAGAGAGATTTTGGGGGAAACCATGCAACCCTTTCCCTCCGAAAGGTTGCCAATAACTATGCGTGGTAGAGCGAAAAAGGGGGAAATAAAGAAAAGGTATCTTCGGCAATCGTGACCCAAGTAGTAGCTCTAGGCCCCTTCCTGTCTGCGGCGAACGCCTAAACATAGGGACGGACGACGTTCTTGCCCGCGTGCCCATACCAGGATCACGACGGTGTTCGTCAGCCGCCCATCGAGGAAACATTACCGAAGCGGTTACGGGGAGTTTGTAATAGTCTCTGCGTGCTACGACCTATACCTTTTTCGCAGCCATTATCGGTCCGGGCCGGAAACGTAGCACGAAGAAACGCACCAGCACCAGGGGTACCACGTTCGGCCGGCGATAACCTGCTGTATAAATCGGCGCACGAATAGACCAATCACTAGAAAGTAGAGAGAGAAACAAAAGACGGAGGCACCCTAATAACCCCGATTCGAGTTGAGCGGCAAAAAAAAATAATTTTGATTCTTCTAGCTGACTCCGGTGACAACTGAACCAAAGCTACCCAAGGTACCTGTCAATTTCCAAGGGATACGGGCGAATGTATTCACTAATATGCTTCTGTATAGCGGCAGGTCGTAGATTTACTCCACTAATAACCCGTTGTCCAGCCAACTTCCACATACCAGTGAATCCATCTAGATTTCACTGCTATGGCATATACTGCTCGGCAATAAAGCTATGGTGAAGCTATTATCGATTCCAGAGCAGCTTACCATCGAGCAAGGGTTATGGATCATACTCCGATGCGGGCTAATAAGCATCCACCATCACAGGATCCAATTCCAAAAGGAAGGCTTTAAGGAAGGGGGGTGGGAAACAGGGAACAAAAGTCTTAAGCCAGTGCATGACTATGCACTCTCAACAATTTTTCTGCTTCGGGGTCAAGTTTGGCTGGGGTCACACACAACCATATAAGTTAATGTAACTCCGCTTTGTAACGTTTACAATTACGTCAAACCTGACCTTCAGGCCTTTCGGCCCCACGTTGGGCGCCAAATAAAATAATTATTACTGTAACGAGTAACGAAGAGAATCTTCGCACGATGAAGCTGGTGGTCGGCTAACTGAGAAGGAGTACGCGCTCGCTTCCACGGCTGATCTCTGGTCGGAAATGGGGATGGGTTCTTTGGGGTAACCCTCCAGTTAGGTTGCTTCGCTCCTGCTGGTATTATTTTATTAAAATTCGCGTACTCTTTTTGGTAATGGGAGGGGGACAGACAAGGAAAGGATCGTTAGGGGTACGGAAAGTATAGTGGGGCAAAGATAGTGTAGAGAAGGAGTAGGGATCTACCACCGCGGCGGACATCTCTGTTTTACTGGCACGGAGTCGTGCCACGCCCACCCTACCATGATCCTGAAAGAGCCAATAATAATATCAGGATCCCTGGATACCTGTCCGGTATTGGTCATCCTATTTCGCTCACGAGCGGCATGGTTCCCCCAAATGCGGTAACGTCTAGCACATATTCATCTTAACAATCATTTTATTAGAAACTATATTCAGATACTATATTCATGTTACAAGAAAAAAGAAACACTAACCGAGAACTCCAAGACAAGGCTAAATGGACAAAAGGAGGAACGAAAAGCGTCACAAGAGATATAGCTATTATTACTAGGGAATATTTAGATAAATAAATACTATAAGTGTAAATAGTTATAAGTGCATATACGATATTTTATAGTGCGATATAAACTAATGATTTTTCCTTAGATAGAAAGATAATACTATAGCGCAATATAGGTACACATGTCCCAGCACATCGGCTTCAGGGAGTAGTTGGACATACTATTCGTTCTACCAAGTGTATTGTAAAGGCAGAAGGCCAATCAGCTGTGACTACTTTAAAAGGGTGAGGTCAACGACCGACAAACAGCTCTAGCAAAAAAGAACAAAGCTTTTGCCACGCTCGCGGAATTTTGGGAGGCAATAAAATTTAATGTTGTTGGTATATTATAAAGCTCACTCAGTTTTTGTTTGTGTTCCCGCGGCGAAAGATCTTTCGTAGCTGGGCGTGTGGCTGTGTGTGGGTGCATTAAACTTTTACCTGCAAACCAAAAACAAAATCGTACAGCGCGTGCTGCATGGCATAAGCTCGCGGAGGGGACCCGGACGAGCGGACGCTTTTAAGCTCAAACTTTTAAGCTTTTATCAAATGCATTTTCAAACTTTCCATGTCTTGGTGGGTTTTTTTTTTTTCTGGGTTTTTTTTTTCTGTTACAATTAACACTAAGTATATCCAACTACACAAAACCAGACATATCAACGGACTGCGAGGTTCAAGGGAAGGCGAGTCACGGTGGGATCTTACTGGCCTCAGTGGCTTTCAGTGGGCGGTGTATACATATGTATGTGAGCACATCTCTTACAGTTTTCATTCAGCCTACATAATGACACTAACGTGCACATAAGACAAAAACTGGCCTCCACTGCACTTGAAATAAACGTTTGGAACAGTAAGGCCGAATCACGAGAAGAACAAGAGAGGCGATACCACTAGGGGTCGCCGGGAGGTTATGTACACACGTGGTGCACTATTTTTTTCCCCCCCGGTAGGAACATTTAAGCGGCTTCGGTCCTACGCTGACTGCAAGCACCGGTTTCCGTTTCTTGGCCCGGTTTTGAATGCGAAACGGTTACGCCACTTCGCCGCACTAAGCCCGTTCAGACGGCTGTCCTCGTCTCGCGCAGCCAAAGTTCACTGCCCGCGACTTGGTGGATAAGCTGGTTCGTAGTGTGGGGGCTTAAAGCTCGGGCTGCAGCTTTTGGATAATTCCCAAACTAAGTGCCGATTCTAATGTGGAATTTGAAAATACTGATCAGGCTACTTTTTCTAACAGTTACTCCATGCACATATTTACCCGGTTGGAACTGGCACTGCGAAAATAGGGGGATGGGGTTGAGGTGCTAATTCCTTCTTTCTCCAGGTGTTTTTTTTTTTTTTTTGTGTTGGGGCTGCTCACCTCCAAGCGGAAACTACAGAGAAAGTCGGAAAATCTAACTTCGAGGCTCCTAGCACTGTCGAAGGCCGGTACTCACGTTTTCGATTATAGCCCAATCTGCTTTCTTGGGTTCTTTTTTCCCGATCGAGTGCACTTTGGTTTCACACCACGGTTATTTACGGCGGTTTAATTTTTTTTTTTTTGTTTTTTTTTTCTCACCGCGCAACTGAATGCTTGTACGGCCACGAGGAGAAAGAAAGATTTGGGCGGATCTACTGACCAACAAAAATTTTGTTCTCCGGATCTGCCTTTGCACGATCCTTCGCCATTCACCTTGAATGGTTATGGACATGGTGGGGAGATTTTTGTTCGTTTTTAATCATATTCTTAATGTCAACCCTAGATGGCGCTAGCCCTCACACGACCAGGAACATTTAACATGTAACACCACAACAAGAAATTAAGCCAACCTAACTATACACTAACTATGGGGACTAAACTTAATAATTAATAAGTATCTCGGTGAGGTGTGATATATACTTGTATAAACAATATAATATATATAAATATATTTATATATATATTATGTACACAAATATATAAATTGTACAAATACCATCGGGCATACTTTCAGGCGAAGAACACAAATATGCTTTCCTATCCGCCCGACAAGCGACCACTACAAGTGCCACGATGTCGCACAACTCGGCAAACATGGCCGACCATGGACATGAAGCGCACCTCCGAGCTCCTCAAGTTAAGCAGGAAAAGGTGCAGCGTGGTCACAAGTTCCCTCACGGGACACTGGCTAATAGGCACCCACGCTAACAGGCTGGGGGCCCCACATAACGATTTTTGTCGCAGCTGTAGAGACGAGGAAGAGGAGGAGACGGTGGAACATCTGTTCTGCTCCTGCCCAGCTCTCAGCAGAAGAAGGCTACAGCACCTGGGCTCAGCCTTTCTACACGACATCTCAGAGATGTCCAAACTATGTCCCAGGAGGATAGCGAACTTTGTGAGAGCATCTGGATGGGATAATTGCTGACAGGAAGTCTCACAACGCAGGAAGGAAATGATCCTATGCGGTATCACAACGGGCCGTAACCGGCCTAAGTGTGACGGGTTCCGAGCGAGCCCGGCAGCCGCCTCAACCTAACCTAACCTATCATCCCACCACCTTGATCATGCCTTTCTGAGGACGGACTCCTGAATTTAGAACATATTATGATTGTACTTCAAAATCAATATCATTATATATATATTTCAATAAATCTCTAATCATATAATTAAATTCTTGGAGGGGGGTTTTCTTAACTTATAATTAAATTCATTTTTTTGCTGTGTCTCGATAGCTTAATATATATGTAAAGAATTGAGAAGAAATATTAGGAAAAATAAAGATTTAAAAATGACCATCATATATGGGTAACAGATTCTAAAGGGGTGAGAGGTACCAATACATTATGGTTACGGATATATAAAGGTGATATCAATAGAAAAATATATGTAACACGCAGGTTACTTCCCAGCTCAGTGCATATATGTACTTGTTCTTATTTACAAACTCACAGCGCTTTTGGTAGGCGAGTACCGTTTATTCCATCCGTGATCGTTGAGCTCAATGATGACGTTAGTGTATACTTCTAAGGAAAAGAAAAGATATTTAATACGAGTATATATGCACGTGAGCGTACTAGAGTGTACTGCTTTCTAATCTCAAGAAAAATTAATGTTGCTCTCATACCCATTAGTTTCCAAAAACCATTATGTTGGCTGGGTTACATAACTAACTATAAAACTGTATACATCGTGTGACGAAAGAGAATGGTTTTAGCCTGGCACATGAAATCTAGAGGAAAAGGGGGCGTGTGTTACATCAACGAGTAACTACGATCCTCTATTGACGTGGTCGAGAGACATGTCAGCCAGGCTGAGTAGGACTGCGCCTCCGGAAGAATCCAACAATAATGCAATCAATTCGGGTTCATTATTGGGTGTCGCTGGCGCAGCTAAATCAGTTGACGATGGGGTACATTAGCTCTTTAGCTTGACTTCAGGTTGCCGATCCGATTCGACGTCGGTCTGCGGGCTACACTTTCATTGGAGGCTCGATAACGGGTGGCATCAATGACGCCAAAAATAAAGTTCCGGAGGCGCCTCTTGGTTTTCGGCGTGCATCCACACGGTTGTTGAGGCTTTCGACAGACAACGCCAAGCTGCAGGTCTCGCTGTTCGGTGTTTTCCCGCGGGTTCACTACTTGTCTTTTCGATCCGCCCCACCACTCTCGTAGACCACACCGTATATGCCCTCTTATGCAACTGATGATCGCACGAGCAGTACCGTGGCTACGGGCCGCCGTCCTATAACACAAATTCTTATATATATATTACCACGAACACTTTCCAAACTAATCACGGACATACCAGCTAGGTTTTTCTTTACACTGCTTTCCTGGGTAAATCTCCTGATTCTCGGTCTTAATTGAAACTCAACTCAAGAGGTATGGCGTAGATGCCAGAACTGTTCGTTGGCTAAATATATATATATATATATATATATATATTGACTGGAGTTATTGACTGAGAATCGATTGATTAAAGCGGACGTGTTTATATATATATATATATATATATTTATTCCCGAGTAAACACGTCCGCTTTAATCAATCGATTCTCAGTCAATAACTCCAGCCCAACTTCTGCCAGTTCAGCTTAGCGGTACCGAACCAAAATCTCGAAGATCGGATGATATTTGGAAACTTTAACTGCATAATCGGATGATCTTAGGAACTTTAACTGCATAATCGGATGATCTTTCGCCCAATTGAGCGAAATTTTGGTCAAGCTTTTAATCTATGCTCTCCCTACGCTACGCTACTCTCTTGGGTCAAGGTAAACGTGACGTCTTTCGCTTAGATGCGTGCGCTGCGCGCCGACTCTCTTTAGAAAGCTTTTCGGAAAGCTTGCAGCTTACGATCCACTTTCGAAGTTACTAAGTATCTGCACTTTTAAGCATTACCAAAAGAAAACTGTGCTTACCCGTGATGTTCCATACTCTTTCCCTAAATTCGGTCCCTACACCACAGTTGAAGACGTAATTGTTCTTACAATGAGACTTAAACTGAAGAAGGCCATTTACTAAGGTTTAAGCTGAATATCTTTTAAGTGATATACTCCCAAGTTTTTCTTATCTTCGCTAGCTAATTGGTAATACATTGTCCCCACTCGGCGAATAACCTTGGCTGATATAAGCGCAGGCGCTAGCTTAGCGCTGAACTTTTTTAAAGCGTTGCTCTGACAAAAATTCCGAGCATACACGACGTCACCAACCTTAAGTTGATGGACCCGGCTACGTAAGTTGTATGTCCTCGCATTCTGCTCGTGTGATTCAGCTACCTTTTGCTGAGCGGCTTGTCGACATACTTGTACTACATCTGGATATTCGACTCTGGTGTCATCCGATAGGAGATTTAGTCGTCTGAGTAGTTCATAATCCTTTCCGTTAAGAATCATATTCTGCCCAAATGCTAGAAAATACGGCGAATATCCTGTGCTTCTATGGATATTGGCTCGTAACGCCGCACTAATTTCAGGTAACTTGTTGTCCCAATTAGTATGATCTTTGTCGACGTACGCTCTTATAGCCGCTAACACGGATCGGTCTAACCGTTCACTGGCATTGGCTTGCGGTGAGTATATTGCAGTGCAACGGTGAGTTACCCCGAATCTTGTAAGAAATGACTTGAAATTCCCAGAGACAAACTGCGAACCATTATCGGTGGGTATAGTCTCAGGGACCTCGAAAGTACTAAATAACATATTTTCTAGGAAGTCACACACCTTACTTGAGGTAAACTTCTTGAGCGGACATAAGAAATGAAATTTGGTGTTGTGATCTACGATTGTTAAGACACCAATATTCCCTTGCTTGGAACGCGGATACGGGCCCAACAAATCCAGATAAAGCTTTTGAAAAGGTCTTTCTGAATTCATTGGCTTACCCATAGGTGGTCTTAAGACGACATTAGCACTTTTGGTCTGGCGACAAACGTCGCATTGTGATACATAGGCCGTATTTGTGTAACCTGTAACGGACCTGCTTCTTGGTTCGCTTGAGTTTGCTGGGCTCGCTCAGCGGTCGGCCGATTCGTCGCAACGTATTTTTATTGTTGCCCCCAACGACAAATGATTAGACCTTCCTTTTCTTTAATCGAATCTCTCTTTATTCGTACTTATATTAGGACTTAGGGCTAGATGCTACAATTCAGCTTATCTATGGATCTCCACCACGCGTGGGCTCTCGTCGGGTGTGGCAGCGTTGAGGCTGTTGACTGGGGCAGTTTGACCTCCGCTATTGCTTTGGCCCGCCACGCAAATCCGCACTCTACGTCTCGCACTCCCCTCTTAGCTTCCGCCGGCAACTGTGGATCACCTCTTAACTTAGACTCACTCTGGGGGCAGGCGGGGCCTGTCTTCCTGTTGCTATTCACTTCACTGCACTTCTTCGAACCGTACCGGGTATTACTCTCACGTTTCGGCGGGGTTTCAACGTGCGCGCGCGATCACTTCTCCACGGAAAAAGAGAGCCGCTTCGTTGCCGCAGCCTCCTTTTATAGCCCCTTGACGGGCCCCGGCTCGGCGTTGGTAGTTTTCCATCGCCGTCTCCTGGTTTCCACGGCCTTCGTAACGGGGCCTGGCCGGTGGCGTGATCCCATGCCCCTATTTGGTCATGCGTCGGATCGCTGCCGGCCCGATCCCGCCGTCTCCTCTGCCTCTCGCGTTTCTCTTGCTCCGAGAGCGGGACACTTCTCCTCTCGGGGCCCTTGGCCTCTTCGCCGCATCCGGCTATCCGTGGGTATCTGGGCTGACCTTCGCCTTATCCAGCCAGCCATCAGCCTTTATCCGACCGTCCCACCGCTATGCTTTGGTCGAATTCGGCCTGTGGGAACCACGGTTCCTCACAAACAATTTTTGGCCAAAACAAGTACCCTTTCACTTTTTCAACGGTTTTCCCAATACCACTGTGGGAAGCGTCTGGGGGGTCATGAGCCCTGGAAATTATATCGCTGGTAAGACCTGATGGAATCCAAAGCTTCCAAGTTTGTTTATCTGCTATCGCGTCCCCTGAGGATGGTTCGGTTCTTTTATACACCAAATTATCGTCAACCTTCAAATCGGGTAACTTAAGTTGATTAAGCCTTATGTGTTCTATTAGATCCATGTATTCTTTCGATTTAAACTCTGTAGAAGTAAGGTCGACTATGGGTCCGTTGCCGTTCAACTCTCGTACCTCGGGATTATCTTGGCGTGACAACGCGTCGGCCACTACGTTTTCGGACCCTTTACGATGTGATATTTGAAAATTAAATCCCTGTAATTTTATAGCCCAGCGGGCCAAGCGACCTGACAAATCTTTTTGCCTCATAAGCCATTGTAGGGACGCATGGTCCGTTATAATTTGGAAATCCTGTCCTTCTACGTAAGCTCTAAACTTCTTTATTCCTTTAGTCACTGCCAAGCACTCGAGTTCGGTGACCGAATAGTTTCATTGCGCCTTGGAAAGTTTCTCGGACATAAAAGCTATAGGTAACTCTGTCCCTTCCTCGTTTAATTGAGCTAGTACGCAGCCCAAACCAAAAGTGCTTGCGTCACATATTAACAAAAAGGGTTTCTTAAAATCGGGGGTGGCTAGGATTGGAGCAGATGTTAAGCAGGATTTGAGTTTATTGAAAGCTTCTTCGGCTGATGCGTTCCACTTAAGTGGTTGATGCTTTTTTAGTAGTTCCGTTAAGGGGTAGCTGACGGTGGCATAGTTATCGACAAAGCGTCTGTACCATCCAGAAAGTCCTAGAAATCTCCTTATCTGTTTTACGGTTTTTGGGATCGGAAACTCCATTATGGATTTTATTTTCCCCGGATCTGTCTTTAACTGACCATAACCTATTATGAACCCCAGATATTGAATCTTCCGTATACAAAAGTTTGACTTGGCTATATTAATCGTGAGATTTGCCTTACGCGAATGCATCGCTTTTCAAATGTTCGCATACGCACGTATTATGAAATCGGTGGTGACATGGCGTGGTAGCTATCAACTGGTCTTGCCGCAAATTTCCCTGGCAAATAATGCAAAACGAGTCTTGGTTGATCAATGCCGAAGCTATTTCCGCCATTTCCGTCGGTAAATATTTAATATGTTCGCCCTCTCCAGGCATGATCTAGGTGGTCTACTACTAACGGTACGTTTCCATTTGAATAGTTGAGTAATTAAGTTGGGTATGTTGGCCAGTTCTATTACCAGTTTCGAAGGTATAAGTCCGGATAATGGACAGTCTCTACTTATCATAAATAGACGATCGTGATTCCTAAAATCTGTGACTTTTTCCTAACACAAACTAGAATTTGATAAAGGAATCTCTACAGCCAAGCTCAAGATAATTTAATGAATATAACTTTGAGTCGGGGTATCCGTCTTTTGAATAACTCCTGCAGTTCCCTAAGTCAACATCTTTAGTTATCTCGTTGGTGGAGTCCTATATCGTGTTATTAGCATATTGTAACTACCTATATAAGCTAGTCCATCCGGCGTAAGAGACAACAGATTATACATAGGTCGACTTTTCCAACCATGAAAAATAGTCGTAGATTCCGTAGGCAACAGCTGTCGTACTCCCACCCGGAGAGATCTATCAGTATGGCATTACCAGAGAATTATTGTTTTGGATGGAATATAGAGCTATGGTGGAGCCTAGCCCCAGAATGACATGCCTCTGGTACTAAAGTTAAGTACCAACTTTACGAGAGATCATGTCCCTTCGGGCCCCACGTTGGGCGCCAATTATGTAGCGTGCAGGTGTGGGATAGATGTCGTTTACCCATACTAGTATGAAGAGACTTCGTGTGCACCTCTAGCTATGCTCTGTCTAAGCTCGCCGGATTGTCGGGGTTCGTTCTACTCTCTCCTATCACATACTGACACACACTCGCATAATGTTTTAGGTGCACATTTAAAAATTAAAAAAAAAAAAAAAAAAAAAAAAAAAAACCAAACATAAAACTAACAGCAGAATCCAGGTTTAACCGGAGCAAGGAATTGGTTATGGGACTAACAAGTTGGTTGTGGAAAGTGTGGACATACTTATCAATTACTCTACTCAAATGATGAGAAACTCCGGTGTTAGTGAGAATCTCTATCTTCTCTACCCTCCCAACCTATGCGATACAGGTAACCTGACCGTATAGACCCTTGAATAACGTTAAACAGTTATCATCCCACCACCTTGATCATGCGTTTCTGAGGACTCCTGAATTTAGAACATATTATGATTGTACTTCAAAATCAATATCATTATATATATATTTCAATAAATCCCTAATCATATAATTAAATTCTTGGAGGGGGGTTTTCTTAACTTTTAATTAAATTCATTTTTTTGCTGTGTCTCGATAGCTTAATATATATGTAAAGAATTGAGAAGAAATATTGGGAAAAATAAAGATTTAAAAATGACCATCAAATATGGGTAACAGATTCTAAAGGGGTGAGAGGTACCAATACATTATGGTTACGGATATATAAAGGTGATATCAATAGAAAAATATATGTAACACGCAGGTTACTTCCCAGCTCAGTGCATATATGTACTTGTTCTTATTTACAAACTCACAACGCTTTTGGTAGGCTAGTACCGTTTATTCCATCCGTGATCGTTGAGCTCAATGACGACGTTGGTGTATACTTCTAAGGAAAAGAAAAGATATTTAATACGAGTATATATGCACGTGAGCGTACTAGAGTGTACTGCTTTGAAATCTCAAGAAAAATTAATGTTGCTCTCATACCCATTAGTTTCCAAAAACCATTATGTTGGCTGGGTTACATAACTAACTATAAAACTGTATACATCGTGTGACGAAAGAGAATGGTTTTAGCCTGGCACATGAAATCTAGAGGAAAAAGGGGCGTGTGGTACATCAACGAGTAACTACGATCCTCTATTGACGTGGTCGAGAGACATGTCAGCCAGGCTGAGTAAGACTGCGCCTCCGGAAGAATCCAACAATAATGCAATCAATTCGGGTTCATTATTGGGTGTCGCTGGCGCAGCTAAATCAGTTGACGATGGGGTACATAAGCTCTTTAGCTTGACTTCAGGTTGCCGATCCGATTCGACGTCGGTCTGCGGGCTACACTTTCATTGGAGGCTCGATAACGGGTGGCATCAATGACGCCAAAAATAAAGTTCCGGAGGCGCCTCTTGGGTTTCGCCGTGCATCCACACGGTTGTTGAGGCTTCCGACAGACAACGCCAAGCTGCAGGTCTCGCTGTTCGGTGTTTTCCCGCGGGTTCACTACTTGTCTTTTCGATCCGCCCCACCACTCTTGTAGACCACACCGTATATGCCCTCTTATGCAACTGATGATCGCACGAGCAGTACCGTGGCTACGGGCCGCCATCCTATAACACAAATTCTTATATATTTATTACCACGAACACTTTCCAAACTAATCACGGACATACCAGCTAGGTTTTTCTTTACACTGCTTTCCTGGGTAAATCTCCTGATTCTCGGTCTTAATTGAAACTCAACTCAAGAGGTATGGCGTAGATGCCAGAACTGTTCGAATAAACACGTCCGCTTTAATCAATCGATTCTCAGTCAATAACTCCAGCCCAACTTCTGCCAGTTCAGCTAAGCGGTACCGAACCAAAAGCTCGAAGATCGGATGATATTTGGAAACTTTAACTGCATAATCGGATGATCTTAGGTACTTTAACTGCATAATCGGATGATCTTTCGCCCAATTGAGCGAAATTTTGGTCAAGCTTTTAATCTATGCTCTCCCTACGCTACGCTACTCTCTTGGGTCAAGGTAAACGTGACGTCTTTCGCTTAGATGCGTGCGCTGCGCGCCGACTCTCTTTAGAAAGCTTTTCGGAAAGCTTGCAGCTTACGATCCACTTTCGAAGTTACTAAGTATCTGCACTTTTAAGCATTACCAAAAGAAAACTGTGCTTACCCGTGATGTTCCATACTCTTTCCCTAAATTCGGCCCCTACATAGCTGAAGAAAAAGACAGTTGCCGTTGGGAAGCAGCACGTCGTGTATCGCGAGCAGATCAAAAGAAAACAAAAACCAATTTTCGATCAAACTTTTTTTTTTGTAAACGGAAGAACCTTTCGTCTCAGTGCCGCAGTGTCATAGAACTCCAGTGGTTGAACCGAAACCGAAAAGCCAGAGCGAGTTAGCGGAAAGGTAGCGGGATCGGCTCAAATTTTCGGTCGAACGCAGAAGGAGAGAGAGTGCGAGTGGACGGGAAAGGAGAAAAGAATAGGAAGAGGAAGTAGAGCAAATGAGTAAAATAATGAATTTATAATAAGCTAAAGATAAAAAAAAACATACCTATTATTTCCACTGCAAAGGGGTAAGGGGGATTTCGTTGTGCTCTCCTAGGGCGAGTGTGAGTGCAAGTCCCAGTTTACACATACAGGTACAAAAAAAAAATAAATAAATAAAAAACTCTTGATCCCTCACGAAGATTTATCAGCTGGCATCGAGAAAGCGCTTTCGCCGATGGACCGCAACACAACAAAAGAAACAGTGAGTAAATAAAACCATAAAGCGAAGTCATTTTAATAATCGGTTCTGCCGATGATGATAATTGGCAAAATCACACTTGTTATATTGGGGAGAAACGAAAAAGAAATGCGGTTACTTTGTAAGTTCTGGTCTGATGAGCTCGTGAGGTGGCTCAAAGGGGGCCTAGCTGAGGCCACCGGACGGGTCGCAGGTTGCGGATAGCGAACGACCTACCTATATACAGGTCATATAGGTAGGTCAGCTGCGAATAATCGGACATCCCTAGGGAGATTACCGAAAATAAGCAGCCCCGGACAGCCAGCGGGTGTTCGCGAAGTAGCAACACTGACGATGCGCTTGTGGTGCCGCCTCGTATAAGTAGCTCACACACTCCCCTATCCCTACACACTACCTACCCACATCCCAACCCCCCACATTCAGCTCACACCGGGCCGGACTAAGAGTGTTATTCGACCCGTGCCGAGAGTCAGCCTGGCTGGGGGCCCGGTATATAAAACTAGCCCAGTCGTTAACGGAGAGCTCAGGGACTCGGCAGCCCCCTGTTCTAAGTATGCCTTATCCGGGCAACGTGGATCTCTGCCCGGACGGACCGTACCCCTTCTCTGCAGCTCGTGGGAAAAAGAATGGAAGAATTTAAAAACAAAAAAAATGAGTCTGGCACTCCCCAAACGCCAACAGGGAGCAATCCCAAACAGGGGAAGGCAGCGGCCCAAAGGCCTGGCCCGACCCGCAAATCAGCAGGGAAAATCTGCGCGGCGGAAGATGCTAGGGAGAGCCCAAAGGGGTCCCATCCCGGTGTCGGGGTGGGTGGTGAATTGGCTCCCAAAATCGATACCTTGGCAGAGTGGCTATGCAATCCTGCGGCTGCTCTGCCTGCTGGTAAAGTGGCGGGTGATGAGTCACCATCTACTAGTGTCCAAGCCAAATCTTTTACATATGCCGATAGAAGGAGTGCTGGCAATATACTCCGTCGGCAGAACGCAAGCCAGATGTCCAGCCCGACGGACAAATGGATAAAGAAGGTTGAGTGGGCCTCGAAGGTGCTGCCGAACTTTGGCAAGGAAGCACCGAAGAAGGAAGCCCCTCAGCCAAAAAGGCAGCGCTCACAAGAGACTCCGGGGCCGACACCGAAGCGCTCCAGAGTGCTGCCTAACACATCATTCGCGCAGATTGCCAGAGAAAGGACGCTGATTGGCGTCCTGGACAAAGGCAGCGCGGACTCCCGGATACCTAGAAACCAGTGGAAGTGGGTGGAAGCGGCACTGGCCGACCGCTGCTTCGAGCTGCTGGAAAAGCAGCCTGGACCCCCCCCGTCTGCAAAGACATGGGCTGGTACCAGGGCTGCATAAAAATCGTAGCCTGTGAAGACGAGCGCTCCGTACAGCTGTACAAAGCAGCGGTAGCGCAAGTCGGGGAAGTCTACCCAGGGGCGAAGCTCGTCGCTGTAGACTGGAGCGAAGTGCCCAGTAGACCAAGGGCGAGAGTCTGGGTGCCCGCCTCCATGAAGGAGCCGGAGCGCATCCTAAAAATGTTGCAAAGATGCAACCCCCACCTCCCAACAGCAGATTGGAAGGTGGTCAAAGTTGAGACGACACAGGGCCCCACAAACCAGGCGGTGGTCGATTGAGGCTGCCAAAGGCGAGCTCAATTTTGGGTTCAGCTCTGTGACCGTAAAGGTCTACAAGTCGGATGCGGCGGCCGAGGCACGTCCTGTCGACAAGCCAGTTGAGCAGGACGCTGCCTCGGAGATCGAAGCACCCGACGATCACACAGAGATAGACCCAGAGGGCTACTCCACCGATGGCACGCTGAGATGCGACTTCGAGGCGATGTGTTGCCACGAGGAAGTCGAGGATGATCCGGATGCCGACATTACAGTGGTGGAGAACACTAAGGATGTCCTTGAGGCTCCTTCAGATCAATCTCCACCACTGTAAGGCAGCATCCGCTGCTCTTATACTCCGCCTCGAAGAGAGCGGAGCAGACGTAGCCCTGATCCAGGAACCTTGGATAGTGGGAGACAAGGTTTGTGGACTAGGGTCGAAGGAGTACAAGATAATTGTAGCTCAACATGAAGGTAAAACCCGCACCTGCATTCTCGCCAGAAAGCACCTTAATATCTTTCTGCTCCATAACTATAGCGATAGCGACAACACGGCGGCAAGCCTAGAGCTGAAAGGGACACATCTAAGGCTGATGTCGTCCTACATGGCCCATGAGGGAAACGATCCTCCCAACGACCTGGTTCGCAAACTAGCCAGCGACAGCGAGAGGTCGGACATAGACCTATTAATAGGTTGCGATGCCAACGCTCACCACACTCAATGGGGGAGCTCGAACACAAATGTAAGGGGTGAGTCACTTTTCAGCTTCATCCTCAACTCAAATCTATTTATTTGTAATCGGGGCAACGACCCCACTTTTATAATTAAAAATCGACAGGAGGTTATTGACATCACCCTAGTGTCTTCCAACCTGTTAGACATAGTCAAGAGTTGGCAAGTCCTTGATGACCACTCTTTCTCTGACCACAGATACATCGAGACCACACTATCCCTCGAGTGTCCGAAACCTAAGGACTATATTAATCCCAGGAAAGCCAACTGGGAAAAATATAGCTCAGCCCTGGAGGACTTACTCCCCTCCAAAGCACCATCATGCCCTGACACAAAAGACGACCTAGATCGCCTAGTGAACAGGTTCACAGAGGCATGCAACAAAGCCTTCGCGGCAGCGTGCCCCTCTAGCAAACCTAGGGGGAAAAAGAAACCCCCCTGGTGGTCAAAACAAATAGACATCCTACGTAAAAGCTGCAGGACCCTCTTCAACAGGGCCAAAAGCGCGAACGAGGAGAGCCACTGGGCAGACTACAAAATCAGTCTGTCACTATATAAAAAGGAAACAAGGAAAGCAAAAAGGGCCTCTTGGCAAAAATTTTGCTCGGAAATTGAGGAAACGTCAGAGGCCGCAAGGCTTCGCAAGATTCTCTCAAAAACTAACCCCTCGGTAGGGTATCTTAAAAGGAATGACGGCACGTGGACTAACTCCAGTGAGGAGTCCCTGCAGATTCTACTAGACACACATTTTCCAGGGTGCACAACCATCGAGACGGCACATCTTCCAGGAGAGGGACCGGTAACCTCGATGGATCACATCCTCACAAAAGGTAACATAAGCTGGGAAATAAACAGCTTCAACCCGTTCAAATCGCCAGGCCCAGACCAGGTAATCCCGGCCCAACTTCAGAAGGCCGGGATACGGCCATCAACTGGCTACAAGGTATCTTCCGGAAGATACTGGCTGTGGGTACAATCCCGCGAACATGGCTTAAGGCAAAGATAGTCTTCATTCCCAAAGCTGGGAAAGCCTCGCACTCAGCTGCAAAAGACTTTAGACCAATCAGCCTATCGTCCTTCCTTCTCAAAACCTTTGAGAGACTCGTCGGGCTGCAACTGAGGACAACTATACACCCTCAGTTGCTGTCAGGCGCACAGCATGCCTACCGGAAAGGAAAATCCACGGAAACGGCTCTTCATGAAGTGATCTCAGCGGTAGAGAAATCTCTGCATCACAAAGAGTACTCACTCATAGCCTTTCTCGATATTGAGGGAGCTTTCAACAACGTTGTACCGGGCGCCATTACAGAAGCCCTGACTGACCTGGGGGTGGACCGTCACTTGGTGATGCTCATTGATCAATTGCTCACATGCAGGACGGTGACATCATCGATGGGATCGTCCGCCCAGTCAAGGTATGTCAACAGAGGCACCCCGCAAGGTGGTGTCCTGTCTCCTCTTCTGTGGAACATAGCAGTCAACAAGATTCTATGTGACCTGGAAGGGGGGGGCTGCAATGTCGTGGCCTATGCGGACGACGTTGCGATTATCTTCTCGGGAAAATACCCCCAAACACTGTGCGACTTAATGTCCACAAAGCTAGCGCAACTGTCGGATTGGACAGAATCGCGCGGTCTGGGAGTAAATCCCTCAAAAACGGAACTCGTACTATTAACAAATAAATACAAGGTCCCGCCCCTCAACCCTCCAATACTACAAGGATGCAGGCTCTCCTTTAGCGACAGTGCCAGTTACTTAGGGTTGGTAATTGACAAGAAGCTTAGCTGGAACCTGAATGTCAAAGACAGAGTGCAGAAGGCAATGACTGCACTCTACACATGCAAAAAAGCTATTGGGCTAAGATGGGGAATGATCCCAAGCATAGTCCAATGGATATATCAAGCTATAGTTAGACCAATACTACTCTACGGAGTTACGGTGTGGTGGCCGGCCCTATCAAAAAGGGCGATCACCAAGCAACTGGGCAAAGTCCAGCGGACTGCCGCCCTATGCATCAGCGGAGCTCTTCGCACCACCCCAAGTGATGCGCTAAATGTCATCCTATGCCTACAGAGCCTTTACCTCGCAGGAAAGGAACGGGCAGAAGCAGCAGCAATACGTCTAAGAGACTCAGATCAATGGGTGACACAGTGCATAGGTCACTCAGCCATATTAAATAATAGCAGTACCGTCCCCTCAAAAACAGACTACCAAGTTCCAAGAGAGTACACAGACACTCCCTTCGACACAATCATCCCTCACAGAGACGAATGGCTCGAGGGACTCCCAGGCCCAGATGGGGCCATAAACATCTTCACAGATGGATCAAAGCTGGACGACAGAGTCGGAGGGGAATCTACTCTGAACAGCTAAGCATAAGGCATTCCTTCAGACTCCCAGATCATTGCAGTGTCTTTCAAGCGGAAGTCATAGCAATCAGGGAGGCTCTAGACTGCCTACAAGCGGCTGCCGTCACGGCAACCAAGCTAAACATTTATAGCGACAGCCAGGCTGCGATCAAATCGCTGAGCGCGATTTCCTCGAACTCGGCCACCGTGGCAGACTGCCGCAAATCTCTGCACGAGATGGCTCAGCAATTTGCTATTAGCCTGATTTGGGTCCCGGGCCACCGGGACATCGAGGGCAACTGTATAGCGGACGAGCTGGCCAGATCTGGCACTACAATCCCCCTTCTCCAAGACAAGGAGGATATCTGTATGCCAATGGCCACCTGTAAGCTCATTATAAGGGAGCAATACAAGCGACTAAACAACGATATGTGGCAAACAGTGCCACGATGTCGCACAACTCGGCAAACATGGCCGACCATGGACATGAAGCGCACCTCCGAGCTCCTCAAGTTAAGCAGGAAAAGGTGCAGCGTGGTCACACGTTCCCTCACGGGACACTGGCTAATAGGCACCCACGCTAACAGGCTGGGGGCCCCACATAACGATTTTTGTCGCAGCTGTAGAGACGAGGAAGAGGAGGAGACAGTGGAACATCTGTTCTGCTCCTGCCCAGCTCTCAGCAGAAGAAGGCTACAGCACCTGGGCTCAGCCTTTCTACACGACATCTCAGAGATGTCCAAACTATGTCCCAGGAGGATAGCGAACTTTGTGAGAGCATCTGGCTGGGATAATTGCTGACAGGAAGTCTCACAACGCAGGAAGGAAATGATCCTATGCGGTATCACAACGGGTCGAAACCGGCCTAAGTGTGACGGGTTCCGAGCGAGCCCGGCAGCCGCCTCAACCTAACCTAACCTACTTTGTAAGTCTGTCGAGCCGTCAATCGAGCGTTTAAGTTTGAGAGAGGGGATCAGCTGCTGACGCAGCAAGGCCAATCTTTGAGTTTCGAAGAATAAAAATAAAACCAAGTTTAAGCGCAGGGGAGTTAAGTTAAGGGAAATTGAAAATATTTGGAGAGGGTAAACTAAGTGCTAGTAATGTATTTAAATTTTAGCTATTAATGAATAAACTTATAATGTCTCCTTAAGCGTTGATCTTGATTTCCGATACCCAGCCCCTGTAGTAGCGAGCCCTAAAGAAAAGGGGTCATAAAGAATAGAGGAAGATGGCAGACTATGACCAAGGAAGGGTGGGCGTGGTCCTTCATTCCAGCTGAGGACGACTTTTGATCCGTTCGTGTCGCGTGCGTGTGCATATGTGTAAGTGAAGTCTAATGGCCAAAAGTTTTGTTTCTGTCCGGTTCTGGAATTGTACTTGTACATGTCGTTAAGTTTCCTGCACGTTCTTTTAATATAAAAACAAATATCGTAGGTCTTAGAATAGACAAATAAAAAGAACACCACCCTTTTGCCGACGAGACAGTAGCTGGCATGATAGCGTGCTGGTCGACCTCTGAGGAAAACATCAGTCCTACTAACCGTTGTCCACTACAACAATGATAATAATAAACATTTTTATATTTGGCGCCCAACGTGGGGCCACAAAGTAGATGTACTAACGTACATTATACGAGTGTGGCTCACTTTTCATTACTGATGGCCAACTAATTTCCTTTCATATTTCACGATCAACCTTTCAGATCAAAGAAATCAGTGACGGTTTTGTGCACTGCTTAGTGTCACCAAAGCAGAGTGGCTGAACTTATTCCTTAATTTCCTTCTTATTTCATTCCCTAATCAAGCATTGGACTCCAGGGGGAGGCCTCTTAGTGACTTCTACCTGACCATGACGGATGTGGGTTTGAATGATCTAACTATTTTCAATGAGTTTTGGCAGCTATGTGAAGTGATACGGAAAACAGCGGAATTGGCTCTAAGGAGTTAACCGGTGGCCACATCTATCGTAGTTAAGCTCGAACTCATTTTTCTAACTAATTGTGTAGCATTCGCCCACGGAAGTCCGATATCAAACGCATAGGAAATGCAGGCTAGTCGATGAAATTTGTTACGCCTGACCACGGGTGATGGACAAGTGAGTGAGTCTTCTAAAAGCTAGTACTGATGTGCTTGGGAGATCAAAATGAGGATGGCATGGATAACAGGCGGAGTGACTTTAGAAGTTGCCACTGTCCACTGTTCTTATGAGACAGAATGCCCAAGTATTTCAGTTTGTGTGTGTTTTTTTTCTCTTTGCTTACACGTGCATGAGGGTGACAGAATGGATCAAAAATTAGGCCGCCGCAGGGACCTAATATATCGGAAATCAGTAAATTTTATGAGCTATCTTATGGAAAAAAAAAATTTTTTTGTTATCAATTATCAAATTTAAAACTATATCCTTACATCTTACATCTTTATTATAAAATTACTACTATCTACTTCATTAGCCCAACATTGAGAATCGCGACGTCGGTTGTTTATCAACATGGGGTTAGATAGATCAGACGATGAAACGGAGGCTGCGCCTCCAAAGTGCACTTTATATTTGAAGGAACTAGCTGAAGCGGATAAATATGTGACAAAGTGCAACCATGAGTTTCACAAGTCCTGTATAAAGACCCATTTTATGGCAATAAACACTTGCCCAACTTGTTAAACTCAGTGCATCGCCACAAAGTCTTTTCAACCCGTTCAGTTACCTTCAAGAACTCGTTCGGGGCAGGGAACCTCAGAAGATGGGAATGCAAGGGCACAACTCAAAGATCAACCGTCAACAAGCTCGAGCAGCATGACCGCACAGATAAACGCAGCGGTTATGAAAATGCAAAACGAACTATTGTCACAGTTGACAGAGAAGATGGTAAACCTAATAACCACAAGCCTCGAATCTCACGTGGGTGCACCACAGCAACCACCGACCCCCCATCTGACTGACAACGCATCTCTGGATCACCTCTTAAGGCTCTCCGGAGCAAATGAGGATATGGGATCCCCGCAACCACGGCGATCAATAGCTAGGTCCATTGGCACAGACTTGGCTCAATGGCCAAGGTACCACGGCGGTACCACAAGACCGTTGGTGTGGTGCGATGGAAGGACCTTTGCATGGCTTTGAGAAAGCATTTCAGGGACCCCCGGACAGACGTTGATATTAGACAAATGATAAGAGACAGGAAAAAAAAAGAAAAGGAGTCGTTTGAGGTATTTCTTGAATCTATCCAGAAGCTTACTGACCGACTAGATCAGCCGCTATCGGACAAGACCTTAATATAAATTGTTCGACGAAATCTACGGCCGGAGATCCAGCACGAAATTTTGAATATTCCGATAAATTCGATCGAAACGTTGAGGGACATCTGCAGAAAAAGAGAATGTTTCTTGGAAGAGGTGCAATGTACGCACGGATATCAAAAGCTAGGACCTTTCAAGAAGCAAGTCGCGGAGCTCGTAGAGGAAGCGATCAGTGACGAGGCAACTGAATTTTCAGAGGGGGAAGCTAATGAGGAAATAGGGGCAATGGCGTTAGTATGCTGGAACTGAAGGAAAGAGGGACATAGATACCAGGAAGCGGAAGATATTTTGCTACGGTTGTGGTATCCCAAATACTTATAAACTGTCCTGCCAAAGGTGTAAAAAAAACGGGAAGGGAAACCCATCAGACACTCGTCAGCTGACAGGTGTTCCACACCGAAAACCGACGAAGCAGGATTAGAAGCAGAGAATCGTACTGATGGACAGGGAAAGATGGCCGAATTGGCTCAGGTAGCGGAACCCCTGTACTGGCACAGAAGAATAGATAGTTTTAGAAACTTAGTTTTACCTATTAGTTCGCAGAAAATAAGAAGTGTCTCGAGAAGCACGAAGCGTCTTAAGGCATTCCCTCTCTAAGTCAAGATTTATACTTGGGGATAGATTTTTTAAAATCTTCAACCTATTACCATTGCCGTTACAGATAGCAGGAATAGAGGCATCTCAGAATAAGCACATCTTGTCACCTGCCCAAGAATTCGCTTTAAAAACAATAGTGGATCAGTTTCCTTCCTTTGCTGTTTCTGGTCTCGGTAAGACATCAATTCTGAGCCACGTGATAGATACGGGAAACGCTAAGCCCATCAAACAACGGCATTTTTCGGTTTCACCTGCCATAGAGAAGCTGATCTACGCGGAAGTAGACAGGATGATCAAGCTTGGGGTAATTGAGGAGTCGGAAAGCTCATGGGCCTCGCCTGTTGTCTTAGTCCAAAAACCAGGGAAAGTGAGGCTTTGCTTGGACAGTAGAAAGGTGAATGCAGTAACTGAGAAAGATGCCTATCCGCTTCCCCACATTGATGGCATTCTAAGCAGACTGCCAAGAGCAAATTTTATATCAAGCCTGGACTTAAAATACGCTTTCTGGCAAATTCCGCTAGATGTAGGCTCAAGACCCAAGACGGCGTTCACTATACCAGGTAGACCCTTGTATCAATATAAGGTTATGCCATTCGGGCTGTGTAATGCGTCTCTTATGCCATAGAATGCAGGTGTCGTGTGTGGAAGCACACACACCAGACAAAAGTCAACGCGAACTGGAAGCTGAAAGGGAAGAGGGTCCTGGTCGTGTTCCTGGTCCTGGTCCTGGTCCTCCAGAGAGCGACAACTGGGGAGAATGTCTGTAGCGGAAGGAGCCATGCTCTGTCCCTCTGAGAAATCTTCATTAGCACAGAAAGAGAGAGAGAGGCGGAGAGAGGGAAAGAGAAAGAGTGTGTGTTTTCCTTCAAGCTGCAGATAAGCAGGGCATTCGCTTGGCGGCGTGTAAGGGATCTACTTCCCTTTTCTTTTGGCTTTTGTCTGTGCCCCAGCCCCAACCCCAGGCACAGCCCCTGCCCCTTTGTTGCTGCCACATTGTTGTAATTGCCACGACTCTCTCTCACTGTCTTTCTCGTGGCTGCTGCTCTCACACATGGCTGGCCTTTGTTTTAACACAAATTTTAAATGCTCAGCGCGATGGCGGCTGCCGCTGCTGCTGCAATGGCGTTGATTTTATTTGCCATCGCAGAGTCCGAACAGCAGAGATGAGCCTCGTGCCCCGTGCCTCGTGCCCCCTGCTCGACAATGTTAGTAACTCAATAAACTTGTCAAAGGTACAAAGTAGTAGGCAACTTGCCGCCTTTTCCTCTCTCTTCAACCCGAGTCGCCGAGTGATTAATTTGCGGGCTTGATGTGATTTACTTGCAGCTGCAGCTGCAGTTGAATCAGTTGTTAGTTGCTATCCTGGCGTTGTTATCCTGGCGTGCCACCATGTCCTTGGGGAGCAATCAACGCACTCTGAGAGCGCGTTGGCAGCCCGGCCGTGGCGTCATAATTGCACGAAGCCCGAAGGTGGACTACACTTTGTTTGCCTCTTTCAATTGCAACTCAATAACTTGTGCTCCATGGTGGCTCGGCCGCCTCCAGCCTCAGAGGGGGGCCTCATTACGAGGCAGGGCACCACCCCCACCCTCACCGGCCATGACCAACGACTCGGAAACTGAAAGACAAACTCCGGAGCACAAACGCGCGAGCTTTTGACATCAGAAACTACGAAATAATAGCGATTATCCCATTTGCATAATGCGGCAGTTAGCGCGACAAATAAGCGATGGGATGGCCAGCAGACACTGAGGGCTGGAAAGCCAGAGGAAAGCCGGGAAAAACTGCCACTCGAGACGTCTCGGGCAGAAGGAACCTACGGCCCTGAAGGACATCAGCAGACAGACATTCCCCGGATGGAAAAAGAACAAAGAGGACAAACAGAGGAAGCAGAGGAATGCAGATGCAGGGGGGACAAGTGCTCAAGTGAAAGGCTAAGAATGCAATTAAAGTCAAAAGGCTGGACAAGTTGGCAGTCCCGACAGCTCCACTTGAGAGGGAGAGAGAGAGAGAGAGAGAGAGAGAGATATAGTTGTGGTGGTACACTCACCTGGCCATTCTTGTACCACATGCTGGAGGCAATGTCCAGATCCACCTCGCACATCAGCCGGATCTCCGAGTGCTGCTCGGCATAGACCACGGACATCTCCTCGTCCTCGTAGGGATTCGGCGGCACTGGCCGCAGCGCCAGCACCCGCGGCTCGAGCGGCTCCTCGTCCTCGCTGTCGTCCGCATCCTCGCGCGGACTCTTGCGCCCGAACACGTCCCGCACCACAGTGCCGCTTTCGAACTCCTCGACATCGTCTATGATGACGACCGGCTCCTTCTGCTTGGGCTTGAGGTCCTCGGGCGCCAGGTGGAGTGTGGAGCGCACCCGCTTCGCCTTTGGCGTGGTCAGACCCGTGGCCGACTCGTTGCCATAGGAAGCGGAGACGGAGGCGGAGGAAGTCCTCGAGGAGGTCGTCCAGGTGGCTGCCGCCGTTGCCGCCGGTGGCCGCCGACGTGGACACGGACGTGGCGGCTGAGGTGGGCCTAGATGGCGGCTCGAGCTCCTCCTCCTCGGTTTCGCGGCGCTGCCGTCGCCTGGCCGCCCGATGGGCCTGGTGGACCTTCAGCTGGTCCTTCCACCGGGCCCACTTCGACTTGGCCTTGCTGCAGTTCTTGGCGGTGGCACATCTGCTGCTCGGCTTATGGTCAACTGGCACGTCCTCGTCCTCGTCCTGCCGCTGCTCGTGCAGCTGGAAGCTGTGCGGCTCCTGCCTGGATATGCTCAGCCACTTGCTGACTGCTCGATGCTCGGCGGGCTTTGGCTTCTGCATCGGCATCGGCATCTGCATCTGCATGGACTTGCCATTGATATTCTGTGGTTGCGTATAGGTGGTGCCTGCAAAGGGATACAAAGGATATTCCATTCGATTAGTCATGAGTAAGAGCCAGTTTTGTGGATTCCAAAGGTGCAAAGGGGAAAAAAGCTAGGGATCCATGGGGATGAGCGTATCAATTTTATGGCATTCCCTCCTGCAGACTGCAGCCGAGGGAGGCGGCCCGTACTCATGCATTTATTTATGCACACTATGGGTGGTAGGAGTGGCAGGAGGGGTAATCCTGCCCTGGTAATCCCATCGGCACACACACACACCCACACACATCCCAAGCTATTTTCATGCATAACTTTGTGCGACTTGTTAGCCCTCCACTTCTGCTGATTGTCTGTCCCCCCCTTGTCCCTTATCAGATCTGAATCCTATTGCCGTGTGGTGTGGTTCTTGTCCTGCACTCCACTCCACTCCCATTGCTCTGGTTGTTGCTGTTGTTGATAAATTTACACAAGTGTATGATGACAAGCTTTCAAATGGTAATTAATATTCATCTGAGACGAGACAGAAGAGTCGAGGAGCGGGGGTTGGGGAACCCATCAAAGGACAACTACAGCACGGGCTCTAGCTCCAACTCCAACTCCAGCTTTGGCCTTGGCTTCGGCTTCAGCTTCAGCTCATCCAGTGGCTGTGCCTGTGTCTGGAGGAGTCAACTGTAGCCAGAGCCACTATCTGTGTGTGGTTGGGGGCCGGAGTAGTGCTCGGAGTAGACTCCACGATGTCATTGTCTGCCTGACGCTTTTGTCTTCCAGCCCTTTTCTTGTTTTGGGGGCGGGAGCTTGGGGGCCAGCTGGATGACCGACTGTTCTTCATCTCTCTAAATTAAAGTTGTCATTTTTCAAGGGAACGCACAAAAGTATGCAATGGGCCTAATAAATTTCTGCCCGGCATATCCTGCGCCGTTGCTGGGGAAACCCTAGCCTTGAGTTAGTTAGAGGCTAGTCCAGGGCTGCACACACAAACACATGCCCAGGCACATGCATAGGCGCTGAAATGTTTTCTTAAAACAAAAAAGCTTAAAAGTATGCAGCACTTTTTGCACAGCCCGTGCGTGTGCGTGTGCATGTGTATGCGCTCTGTTTGCATGTGTAGCTGTGTTTGTGCTGTAACTTAAGTTGTAAATGGAAGATTGCGACGGAAATTACACAAAACTGACGTCGGCTATGGCCTCCCAGCCACCCGCCCACCCCTCGCCACTGCACACGACTTGTGTGTTTGTGCCTGTGTGTGCGTGTAAATTTAATGAACACACACACACACATACACAAAAAAGAACTCAAAGACTGGCAGGCATTGTTTGTCAATTAGTTTCTAGAGAGCATCATATTCGTGGCCTCCATTCAGGTCATTAGGAATTTGTAAATAGATTACATTCCATTTTTGATAATTATTAAAAGCCACATCCTGCAGTCAATAGACATTCAATATTCCAGAATATTCGATATTCTGATAATGCCCAGAATAATCTCGGATAAACCTGATTAGATCCTTGGCATCCATATTCCCCTGTTTCTGTTTTAAACCTGTTCGTCCTCCAACGCAGTCTAATCTGCAGTGGTTGGGAGTGGTTCTGTCCCGTGACTGCACTCTGAGATACATAACTTACGCCTTACCGTGTACTCGTGGCATTGCAGTGCAAACATTACGCCATAACTCACAGGGACAGTCAATACTCGGCTCCACCCATCTCCGAAGTCAACTGTCAACATACGCCCCCTCTCCGCGTGCCTCGCACTGAGCGTTGATTAGGCTAATGTCCTTAGGGCATACGAACAGCTGGCAAGTCTCTTAGCTCTGCGCCAACATCCACCCAGAGAGCCCCAGAGAGCAATTCCTTCTGCAACTTGCACCTGAACGATGGTGGGGAGGGGGGGGGGGGGGGGTCCGTACATACATACTTGTTACGAGGGCATGCAATCTCTTGGTCGTGTGCATTGTTCGAGTTCCAGAACGCCGACAACTTTGCCAACCGCCACTTAATGCAAGAGTCGAGTGGGAAGAGCCGCGAGGCGTGGCAGAGGCAGAGGCAGGGGCTGCACTTTGCCTGCCATGCGGTGGTGGTGGCGGTGAAGGGAGCGGCTTTTGTGGCAATTCTGCGTGGCAAGCCGCAAGAGCAGGAGCAGCCTGTGTGGCATCCTCATTACTGCCATTAGAAACTAAAAGCCTTTTAATCGACTCTGAATAGTCTACATTCCACCGCATGGAGCCACTCGGTTGAGTGGCATGAATAGACTTAGCTGATTACCAATTAATTCATTGACTAAATGCAGTGTAGAAGATGTTTTTCCTGGCCAGCCCTAGGGCTTGTCTTGCCCCATATGACTCGTTTTTTTTGCCTTCTGCAGGGCATACCTCCTTCTGGCTTCCATCTTTTACCCTACCACATGCCGCACGATGCTTCATTACACACACGCACACACAGACACAGAGAGGAAGAATGTCAGCGACATTTACACAATGTCAACTATAAATGCATTGCCAAACGCACGACGGGGAAGAGGCAGGCAAGAGTCAGCTGCAATTGGGGACACCTTTGGTCAGGTGCGGCGCTCCACCGACTCTCGACTCTTGACTGCTGTCTCTGTGTGTCTCTGTTGTGCCTCTTTTGCTCTCTCCCTCTCCCTCTCTCTCTCTCTCTCTCTCTCTCTCTCTCTCTCTCTCTCTCTCTCTCTCTCTCTCTCTCTCTCTCTCTCTCTCTCTGTGTCTGTGTGTGTTGTCTGTCGTCTGTTTGATAAATTGCATTTAATGGTTGCCGCCAATTAAGAGCAATTTTTGCTCTGCCGCTGCTGATGCCGCTGCCGTTTTGTTTTCCACTCTCCTCTGCCCTTTCCCCTTCTATGTGGAAGTTTTTTTTCGGCGGCTGCACTTTAAAAGAGCGAACGGGCCTAATAGAAATTGATAGCCGCCTTAGGTCCGTCTCCCAGCCCTGAGAGGGGGCCACAGTTCCTTGTCCTTCATGTTGACCACGTTCCTTGGCCATATTTCTCACTTCAGCACTCACTGCATTACAAAAATTAGATAAAACATTACGGGTGTGGGGTACTCGTACATTTAATGCAAGAAACTCGTTTCGTTGGTCATTTACCATCTATAAAAAAAAGGAAGAGCCTCTGCCCCGACTGGTGGATGGTGCCTGCCTCCGGGACTTCTTTCGTATTATTTATGTCGCTTGGCGGCTTTGCCAAAAAGGTCGGCACTTTGTTCCATCATCATTCGAGAGAGAGGCACCGACCCCCTTTGGAGTGGGGCCAGGGGTATGACCGAATTGGCGGCGCCCTGGGATGGAGTTCTCTTGGCTCCCGACAAAAGGGGAAGCGAAAGGGTATCCCCTGCTCCTGACTTGTATTTTACTCTATGCACCATTCGTTTCTCCTGGTCATTAGGCGTAGCGCACTTTGCGACGTCGTCGTAGTCGTCGTCGACGTGCTGTGTGACCAGTGCCAACCGCAAATTAAGTATACGTCGCGTGGCCCCTTCTCCTCCTCCTGCGGCGACTCCTGAAACATGGCTGCAGTTTTGCGCCACAGTTAACAAACAAATACTGAGGCAACAAGCAGCGAAAGGGTCCAGGGCAAAAAGCCAGCCAGCGAACAAATTTCATTCTGTTTGTTTGCCTATCTCTCTAGCTCCCTCCCCCTCCCTCTACCTCTCTCCCTCTCACTCTATGTCTATCTCTTTATCTTGCCCACTGTTTGTTTGCTTGCCTCTCTCTCTCTCTCTCTCTCTCTCTCTCTGACTGCCTCAGCCAGCGCTCATACAACATGAATTAAGCGTCAAAAAATGTGCGCGGCACGTAAATAACTCCACACAGAGGAGGGGCGGGAGAGGGGGAGAGAGGGAGTGTTGCGTGACCTTCCATCCATGGCCACAATTATTAGTTATTGATCTGAATTATGAAGTCTAGTGTAAGTTAGGCTAGGGCAAAGCGGGAGCGCAATAAAAGCTCGCTCTCTCGCTCTTGGCCAATTCGCCCCGCTTTGAAACCGTAGGTTAGCTAGAGTAAGAGATTTGAATTGTGAAGAAAATATAGTTGTTCGCCAACCTTGAATTAGATCGAGCGTATCAAGATTTTCGCCCCGCCAAATAAATAATTTAAATTACAGCCACCCAAAGTTTTCGGTAATTGATTAGAAAAACTCTTCTAATTTTTCATGGCGCCCCCGGGTGGACTGTAAAGTGAATTATAGGCAACAACAATAAGTGGCAGTGACACAAGAAATTGCAGTATACATATGAAAACATATTCGTTGCCCGCGTCGTGTGTGTGTGCAATCGGCAATCAATTTGTAAAATATCATCGCGTCGGTCGCGCCAACAATAATTTTTGTGCAAATTCTGCTACCGCCGAGGGATGCCCTGCGATAAAGACAGGAAAGTAGCAGTTGGATTCAAAGATCCAAAAGAGGAATCAGAGGTATTTGTGCAGAAAATTGAAGGCTGAGCAAAAGACATTCAGATCTCTCTTTGAGGTGTCTTGTGCTGAAAACATTGCACATCGCCTTCAGTTCTAGGCACAGACGTATGATATACATATAGTAGAGATTGATTGCATGCATTTTATTAGTAATTGCATAAATATAACTAAAAACACATAAATACGTACATATCGACACATACAGACATATGTGAACCGCTATTTGGACGCAACAGTTATATGTACATACATACATCTTTCGTTTACTGCAATCACTGCCGGAATTACAATGCAGATTAGATTGTTTGAATGCTTCAATTGAAAAGGCTAACCATTTGCAGGAGCAAATCGAGGACATAACAGGTGATGATGCATATGCAGCCGAGTTGGAAGAGCTGATAATTGTCACCAAAGGAAAGATAATGTCGCTTATCGCCGCCTTTGATGCAGCAAGCGAGACGAAGCCAGTGTCTTCTTCAGCCCCAACTCATGCTAGACTTCCGAAATTGGCATTACCCAAATTTAGTGGTAAACACTCGGAATTCAAAAATTTCATTAGCCTTTTTGAGAGACTAGACCAAAGCGACAACAGCATACCGGTGATCGAAAAATTTAATCATTTGATTTCGTGACTCTCTGATGAAACATTAGGAACAATAAAGGCGTTTCAAGTCACCGAGGCAAATTATGAAAAGGCCATGGCTGGCCTAAAACGAGTATATGACAACGATTATTTGATTTTCACGAATAATATTTCCAGATTGTTCAATCTGCCGAGAATGTCGCATCAATCTGCATCATCTCTAAGAACTCTAATCGATACTGTTTCGTCGATTTACGGATCGTTACTGTCGATCGGAGATGATACAAAAATTTCGAATGCAATGCTCATTCATCTCGTTTTAAACAGAGTCGACCCAGTGACGAAACAAAAGTGGGATGAACAGCTTACTTATGAGAAGTTGCCGCTTTGGTCCGACTTTGAGAAAGTCTTGAATCGTCGATAGCAGCATCTGTCTGCTGAAGAATCGACCAAGCCAAGGCAAGACAAAGTCATGCCAAGCAAGCAACATAATCGCAGTTCATTTGCTTGTTCTTCCACTTCCACCAACTGTAGAACTCAGCAAACTTGTAGCTACTGCAATTCAGGAGACCATGTAGTGTCAAATTGCCCTTCATTTTCGCGTCTCTCGGTGATGCAAAGGTTTGAGTTTGCTAAGTCGGCATCCCTATGCATTAATTGTCTGCGAAAAGGCCACGCTGTTGTAAAATGCAAAGCCAATAAATGTCGAGTGTGCAGCCGCTCACATCATACATTATTGCATCGATACACAGTGTCGGCTAATAGTCTCGCGTTGCCACCACCCCAAGAGAGTCCTTCTCCTCCATCAAATCAGAATCAACCTTCCACGTCACATGTTTTGCATGCGACAGCGTTGGACAGGGTAATTCTGGCTAAGTCGAACGTAAGCGTCCGAACTAAGAGCGGTGAACACATTCTGGCCAGAGCTCTGCTCGATTCTGGATCACAAACAAATTTTATTACCGAGGACCTCGCTAATCGCTTACAGATCCGTAGAGAGGAGTCCTGTATTAACTTGCTTGGAATTGGTGAATCTAATTCTCAAGTAAAGGATAAAATACACACAGTGGTGAAGTCGCGAATGAATGGTAGTGAGTTCTCCTTTGATTTTTGATATCACCCTGACCAATCAGTGAATGTGACTGACTGGCGAATCCCAGAGAACCTACCACTGGCAGACCCTTATTTCTACAAGCCACAAAGAATAGATATGTTAATTGGAGCAGAATCGTTCTTTGAATTATTAGCTGTTGGTCAAATTAAACAAGGTCCTGACTTTCCAACTCTTCAGAAAACCCTTCTTGGTTGGGTTGTGTCGGGAAAATATGTTTCCAGGAGTTCTGCTCCTGAAATTACAAACAGTTTGAGTTGCAGTGAAGAGTTGCTAGTATCCATCGATAGGACCTTGAAAAAGTTTTGGTCACTGGAAGAAATGCCATCTACCAAGAAAATTGCTACACCTGAGCACAAGCTATGTGAAGAACACTATCGTAAGACGACTCAGGTACTATCATCAGGTCGGTTCGAAGTAAGGCTCCCGTTTAAATCAGATCCAAATTGTTTAGGCAACTCCTTTGAGGTTGCGAAACGGCGGTTTTTGTCGCTTGATAGACGATTGCATCGTGACCCTGAGTTGAAGAAAATGTACTTGGAATTCATGGAAGAGTACCTCTCCTTAGGTTATATGTCTCCTACTGACAATACGATTCCTTCTACTCCACACTACGTAATCCCTCATCAGTGTGTTCTGAGGCCCCAAAGTACGTCTACCAAGCTCCGAGTCGTGTTCGATGCTTCGTCCAAGACGTCCTCACAGGTGGACTTAAATGACATTCTGATGGTGGGACCTACCATTCAAGAGGAATTATACTCGACACTGCTCCGTTTCCGTCTGCACAGGTTTGCCCTGACTGCTGATGTTAAAAAGATGTATCGCCAAGTGATGGTGAACGAAGCGGATCGGCAGTTTCAGCTCATAGTGCGGAGAAGAGACCCTTCTGAATCCTTGAGATTATACAAGCTCAACACTGTAACCTATGGGACTGGACCAGCCCCATTCTTAGCTATCCGGTGTTTGAAAAGGTTGAGTGAGTCTGCGAAGCTCTCATTCCCTAGAGCTGCTAACGTTATTGGGTCCGACTTTTACGTCGATGACTTGTTGACTGGTGCTGCATGCGTAGAGGAGCTAAGGGCAATTAAGTCCGAAGTGTCTCAGGTTCTTCAGACCGCAGGGTTTGAGTTGACTAAGTGGTTTTCAAACTCACCCGAGATCACCGCATCTGAGAGCACAGCCAAACCCATAACAATCTCGGATTCAGAGTCGACAAAGGCGTTAGGAATCTCATGGATAGGTAACCATGCCTGACGATGCCTTTAAGTTCAACATTGACAATTCAGTTATGGGTCTCCGAGCGACAAAACGGAACATACTATCGGTGACATCAAAGTTGTTTGACCCCCTTGGTTTATTAAGTCCTATCGTTATAAAAGGCAAGATCCTATTGCAGGAGCTTTGGCTTAACAAACTAGATTGGGATGAGTCGATCCCGCTGCATTTGGAAACAGCGTGGAATAAGTTGAAAAATACACAATCTCAATTGGAAGACATATCCATATCTCGGTTTGTGTATTCCGATCCGATGTCACCGGTTCAAATACATGCCAAAGGCGCCTCCATGAGAGCGTATGGAGCGTGCGTCTATATACGTAGCAGAACTGCAGAAGGTTTAAAAATATCATTGTTGACTTCGAAATCCAAAGTAGCGCCGCTCAAGACCAAAACGCTCCCAAGGCTTGAGTTATGTGCCGCTCACCTTCTCGCAGATCTCTGTCAAAGAATCAAGCCCCTATTAAACGTGCCCATTGAACGAGTCGTTTATTGGTCGGATTCAGAGGTAACTCTCCATTGGATCCGGTCTCATCCATCGTCGTTGTCGACTTTCGTTTCAAATAGAGTGGCTGAGATTCAAGAGTGGTCAGATGATGCTACGTGGCGGCATGTACCCACGAAACAGAACCGAGCAGATATTGTCTCAAGAGGTTGTGACGTCGACGAAATCGTTCAGTCAATTTGGTTCGAAGGACCATCATTTCTGAAAGAGGAAGAAGAAAACTGGACCAAGAACGCTCATTTCGAACACTCCGATGATCTTCAGCTGGAAAAGAGGAAGACTGCGGTCGGGTTGACCGCGGCTGTGCGAAGTTCGGAGCTGTTAGATGTCATCGAGGGATTCTCGTCACACCTCAAACTGCTAAGAGTGTTCGTGTATGTGTTCCGCTTTATAAGAAAATGTAAAGACCCAAGCCTAAATTTCGAAAAAACTATCTCACCGACCGAATACAATGAAGCTTTTTATAAAATTGTCGAAATCATCCAGCATCACGAGTATCAAGGAGAAATTGAAAAGGTTAGGAAAGGATCTACAATTGGTCCTAGTCTTCAGCGGTTGAACCCATTCATCCATGAAGACACAGGGACTTGGTGCAACTTTTCGTTGTTGCGAGTGGGGGGGCGACTAGCCAAAGCTCCTATATTATACGATGCCAAGTTTCCTCTGCTTTTGACTAAGCGCTCGCAATTCGTGCGAAGCTATATTCATCATCTGCACCATTCGAACTTTCATGTCGGCCCACGAGCACTTGTGAGCATCCTTCGACAGAGCGTGTGGATAGTGAACGCTCAGGAGGTCTGCCGTCAGACAGTTCGATCGTGTATGCGCTGTTTTAAATGCAAGATTCAGCAGAGCAGGTACCACATCCATCATAGACCTCAACTACATAAGTACTCGACTTGCAGCGAGCACGTTATGGCAGATCAGCGAACAGTACACCGCGAGCGACCACAACGCTATCCTCTGCAGTATCCTCTGGTCTGGATACTGCCACCCAGAGTATCGCTACGAGGGGGCACTACAAAGAAAACACGCTGAACACACCAGCCTTCAGGGCAGCCCTAGCAGGACTAGCCGAGGTGGATGGCGAAGACGATCTAGTGGCACAAGTCATGGGACAACTCGAAAGGGCGTGCAAAGCTAGCATGGAGCGCAGCAAACCTTTTAAAGGCCATAGGCCGGTATACTGGTGGAACCAGGCAATTGAGGAGGCCCGCCACGCATGCATAGGCGCCAGAAGAGCATACCACAGATCGCGCGGAACAGCAGACTTTCAGGCTATCAAGGAAATCTACACCCGAAGAAGGATGGCACTGAAGAAGGAAATCAAAAATAGTAAAAAACGAAGTTTCCTAGATCTCTGTGACGAAGCCGAAAACGATCTCTGGGGTAAGGCCTACAAGGTGGTCATGAAGAAGACCGGCGCATTCAAGCACGCGGCACCAACGGGAGCGGAAAAAATGGAGGCAATCGTCAAGCACCTATTCCCAGCGCAGGACACGCAGGTAGACAGGATCACGAGTACGGGACACCAAGTACCCCCAGTGACCCCGCATGAGTTGGCAGAACTAGTAAAGAGAGTGCCAAACTGCAAGGCACCAGGACCAGACGGCATCCCAAATCGGGCCCTCAAGCTGGCTATTAGCCTGCCCCCGACGATCTTTGCGCAGACCTATACCAAATGCCTCACCGATGGGTGCTTTCCTGGAAGATGGAAGAAGCAAAAGCTTGTGCTGATACCAAAACCTGGGAAAGACACGGAGAACCCATCGGCATACAGGCCTATCTGCCTCCTGGACGGCGCAGGTAAGATGCTGGAAAGCGTAATCAGCGCAAGGTTAACGGAGGCAATCGAGGCCGCTGGTGGACTCTCCGACAGCCAGTACGGCTTTAGGAAGGCTCGCTCTACCTTGGATGCGCTAGACAAGGTGTGCGGCACTGCCAGAAAGGCCTTGGAAGGCACACGATGGCTCGGCGGGGCCAAAAAATACTGTCTGGTGGCAACACTGGACGTGAAAAACGCATTTAACTCGGCATCCTGGAGCAGGATAATGTCCTCCCTGCGCACACTCGAAATCCCCGGATATCTACAGGCGATGGTCAGTGACTACCTGGATACTTCAACGCGTGGGCTGAGGAGTGGGGAAGCCTGGCGACGAATGCGAGAGGCTGCTGGAGATCATTGCGCCCCTGGACATCGCGCTCCTCAACGAGGGAAACCAGCATACCTTCTCCAGAGCAGGAATAGGATCGGTCATCGACCTTACATTTGTCAGCAGCTCACATTTTAATTCATCGGTCTCGAGCATCAGCAACATCTACACAGGGAGCGACCACAGGGCAATTATATGGGACACAGGCCAACAGACGTCTAGCGTAGAGATAGTTTAGGGACTGCAGAAGGGCCCTCAAGGCCGCCATTAGGGATAGCAAGCGCCAGTGCTTTCTCAAGCTATGCGACTCTGCGGAGCAGGACCCATGGGGAAGGGCGTACAAGTTGGTGACGAACAAACTTTGCGCCAAGAGGCAGGCACCCCCATCGGACCCCGACACGACAAGATCCATCGTGGAGGAACTCTTTCCGCAAGGGCTGACCACATCGGGGATGTCCGTTGCCTCACACTGCAACCGCACAGTCAGGCACACATCGAGGAGGTGTCACTCGAGGAAGTCGAACGCGCAGCCAGGAGCATCAGCCCGAACAAGGCTCCTGGGCCGGACTCTATCCCGAACAGAGCCCTCTTGCTCGCCCTCTCCACGCGTCCCCATCGGACCCCGACACGACAAGATCCATCGTGGAGGAACTCTTTCCGCAAGGGCTGACCACATCGGGGATGTCCGTTGCCTCACACTGCAACCGCACAGTCAGGCACACATCGAGGAGGTGTCACTCGAGGAAGTCGAACGCGCAGCCAGGAGCATCAGCCCGAACAAGGCTCCTGGGCCGGACTCTATCCCGAACAGAGCCCTCTTGCTCGCCCTCTCCACGCGTCCGGACATCTTTGCGAAGCTGCTAAATCAGTGCCTTCGGGAAGGAGTGTTCCCTGTGAGGTGGAAAATACAGAAGCTAGTGCTTATTCCCAAGCCAGGCAAGCCGCCGGGGACAGCGTCGTCGTATAGGCCTATCTGCCTGATCGACACCGCGGGTAAACTGCTGGAGAAGGTGGCTTGCGCGCGACTGGAACGCTCCATCGCGGAGGCTGGCGACCTCTCACCGCACCAATACGGCTTTCGCAAGGCCCGATTCACGATAGACGCCGTTCGTAAGGTGGTGGACATTGCCTCCGGTGCAATTGCCGGCACTCGGTGGAATGGCGGCGGGAAAGAGTATTGCCTAGTAGTCACTCTAGGCATTAAGAACGCGTTCAACACGGCGAGGTGGAGCTGCATCCTAAGGGCGCTGGAGAGTTTCGACACACCCAGGTACCTGCAGCGGATGGTACAAAGCTACTTTGAGAGAAGGCTGCTTTTGTACGACACGCAGGCTGGCGCACGGAGGAATACGAGGTATCGGCAGGCGTCCCGCAGGGTTCAGTGCTTGGCCCCACTCTGTGGAACGCAATGTATGACGGCATCTTGCGACTCAGCCTCCCCCACGGAGTAAACACATGGTGGGTTTTGCAGACGATGTGGCTGTCCTAGTGGTGGCAAAAGACCTGTCCGTCTTGGAAACGACCTGCAACCAAACGATAGCGCGCATTAAACAGTGGCTGGACCTGGTCGGGCTCGAACTCGCACCCCACAAAACAGAGGCAGTGCTGGCATCCAGCCGGAAGAAAGTCGAGACGGCCAACATCTCAGTGGCAGGTACCCTGGTTTCGTCTAAGCGCGCTATCAAATACCTTGGTGTCCTGGTGGACACACGTCTCTGCTTTCGGGAGCACTTGGCCTACATGAGCTCGAAGGCGGCGACCACCAACGGTGCGCTCTCGAGGCTAACGCTGAACACCCGAGGACCAAAGCAATGGCGGCGACAACTGCTAACGAGTGTGACGAGATCGGTGATGCTATATGCGGCGCCAATCTGGGCAAAGGCCCTTCAAACAGCGAGCTACGCACGGGTCTGGCAGCCACGCACCGCCTCTCTTCGATTCGGATCACCAGTGCCTTCCGAACGGTCTCGGACGAGGCAGCACACGTGATCGCGGGCATAGCACCCCTGGAATTCCTGGCGGAGGAACGGTCCACATACTACCAGGAATCACATGGCAGAGGAATGGAATCGGCGGCGAAAAAGCAGGTACGCATGGCTTGCAAACAGGAGAGTCTCAGAAGGTGGCAACAGTGCTGGGACATGACCACTAAGGGGCGTTGGACCCACCAGCTTATCCCGTCCATCGACGCGTGGGTAAGCAGGAACTCAGTGACTCAGCTCCTCAGTGGTCACGGCTGCTTCCGAAGCTACCTTCATCGCTTCGGGCACGCGGACTCCGCAGAATGCTCTTGGTGCGGGCACTACGTGGAGGAGGATGCCGAGCATGCGATATTTTCGTGTGGCAGGTTCGCAGCGCAGCGCCAGCGGCTAGAAGAAGCGCTGGGTGGAGCCGTAGTCAAGCAGAGCTTGGTGCCGTGCATGCTCCTGTCCCCGGAAAACTGGGAGGCGACGAGCTGCTTCGCGGCGACCATTATGAGGGAACTGCGCGCTGTTGAGCACCAGACACGAGTCCATTTAGTCTAAACGAAGCCTGCACATGTGTGAAGCATTGCTTCACGGCCGTACCACACATGTTGGGCTTGCATAGCCTAACCTTTAATATAGTTTGCTTTAAGTATAAAATAAGTTGTAAATACGAGCAATTAAATGGAATTAAAAAAAAAAAAAAAACACTCATGTGATTGTTGTGTGCCTGTGTGTAGGTGTTTATGTACTCTGTATGTGTGTGTGTGTGTGGTTTTGTGTCTCAATGGCGCTTTATTGTGATGTGGGGCTGGCGCCTTCAGGCGGCAGACTTTTCGTACGAATACGAATATGTGTGTGTTTTGCCTGCCGTTTAATTTTTACTGCTTATAAGCTGACAAAATTGTTTTCTCTCTCTCTCTCCCTCTCTCTCTGGTTTTCTCCGTGGCTCTGTGTCTTCTCCGCGGAGACTCGTGTAGCGTAAATGGGCCAACGCTGCGGCTACGTAATAAAACGAAAGAGCCGCAAAACATTAATTGGCTCAGCCAAACAAAGGGAGAAAGAGGGGCCCCTGTTATGGCCCTGTCCCTGTCTCTGACTGCGAATTAGTTTCTTTGAAATTCGGGCGGTTTTTTTTGGCAAGGTTTTCCCTACTAACCCGCCAGAGACTTTTTCGAATTCTCTGCACTCGACTGTGGCCTATGGGCCCGCTGGTCGGGAAAAGCCGTCATTTTCATTTCCTTCTCGCTGCTGGCGGCAATGGCAATGGCAACGCGTGTTTTTACATTCTTCTCTGATGAAATCTGAAGTTATGCATTCGTTTTGGGCATTCGCTTCGCTGCATTTCCACACACACACACGCACAAACACGTACACAAAAGGACACAAGTGTGTGAACGGAAAGTGAACAGACGTGTTTCTAGTGTACCTCCAGTGATCATCAGGAAAAAACAAGCCTTAGACCCTCCTGAAAAAGGTAAACAAGTAAGCGCGTGGATTCCATTAGGAAGGGGTACGTACCGAGCCTGGCCCAAGCGTGAAGGGCAATCCCACAGCGCAGAAACCAGGTGAAATCGGGTGCTCCAGCCAGGGCTGAGGGGCGGAGGGGAAATCCAGTCCCGCTATCTCTCGCTCTCTCCCCACTGGGACCACAAAAACAAAGTTTTTTCGCGCGAACTTCACTCCACATCGTTCTTCCATTCTCGGCGACTCGAGCAGCTGATCGATATAGTAGCAGTGTTAGATAGTGCGCAAACTATCAGCTGTACTATCGGCTACACAAATCTTGTAGCAACCAGCCGCCGACAAGCATAAAACCAAAAACAAAGAAGAAGAGGGAAAAAACAAAACAAACAAAAAAGACAGAAAGGTAAATACTTCCAGGCGGAAATTATTTGTTCTGGTAAGGAGTAAGCGATACCTGCCTACATCTAGGCCAAAATTAGCTAGCACAAGTCTAGATAGGGGAAAGGGCTGAAGGTCGCGGATCCGACTATTTTCCAACCCCCCCCGCCTAGGCGGCGCCCCGGAAAAAGGGGCTCTGGGGACCGAAAAAGAGGCGGTATATCCCCCATCGACCAGAAGCCAAGGGAAACCTGTGGCCAGCACGGGATCCCCTATCGCCTGACCTGTTAAAGCAAGCGGCATGGAGGTAGGAAACCCCTTTGCAAAAGCGCAGCATTGGCAAGATCGCCCCCTCAGCCAAAAGCCACGCCATTGGCAACAAAGTCCCTGGCGGACGCGGTACGCCAAATAGGGCTGATCTTGAAGGACCTCTCGACTCTGTTCACCGGCCAGAGGCACATCAACCAGCGGATGAGAGACAGCCTAACACAGCTGGTACACCTGCAGGAGATGGCAGCCGACCTCACCAGCCAAGATAATGGTAAGGTCCCCGAGCGCAAAGAGGCAGACACGCAGACGTCGCCAATAGCGGCAAGAAGGAACGGCAGAGGGCTCGGCACCCTGGAGAGGAGTCAAGCGACACCAAAACGTGCAAGGGAACCAACAGCAGGACAGAGGCAGACACCGCCGAAGAAGTTCAGGCCACGGGAGCGAACGGACCGCGAACTTGAAACCCAACGGTCCCCAATTGGCAGCAGTTCGGTAGGAACCAGAAAAAAACAGACCACGAAAAAAGCGCGACCAGACGCTGTAGTGATAGCGAGCGTAGGAAACATCACTTACGCGGAATTATTAAAATCGGTGAAAGGAGATGCAACGCTGAGCCATGTGAGCGGTGATGTGGAAAGCATCAGGAAGACAGCTAAGGGAGATCTGCTGCTGCGCCTCAAAAAAGCCCCGAGTCACAGCGCGGAGGAGGTCAAATCGGCGGTCGGAAATGCACTGGTGGCCAAGGCAGTGGTACGGGCCCTGACCGAACAAACAAGGCTCGAGATAATGGATCTAGACGAGATAACAACGAAGGCAGAGATATTGGAAGCGAGAGGCTGCTGGAGATCATTGCGCCCCTGGACATCGCGCTCCTCAACGAGGGAAACCAGCATACCTTCTCCAGAGCAGGAATAGGATCGGTCATCGACCTTACATTTGTCAGCAGCTCACTTTTTAATTCATCGGTCTCGAGCATCAGCAACATCTACACAGGGAGCGACCACAGGGCAATTATATGGGACACAGGCCAACAGACGTCTAGCGTAGAGATAGTTTAGGGACTGCAGAAGGGCCCTCAAGGCGGCCATTAGGGATAGCAAGCGCCAGTGCTTTCTCAAGCTATGCGACTCTGCGGAGCAGGACCCATGGGGAAGGGCGTACAAGTTGGTGACGAACAAACTTTGCGCCAAGAGGCAGGCACCCCCATCGGACCCCGACACGACAAGATCCATCGTGGAGGAACTCTTTCCGCAAGGGCTGACCACATCGGGGATGTCCGTTGCCTCACACTGCAACCGCACAGTCAGGCACACATCGAGGAGGTGTCACTCGAGAAAGTCGAACGCGCAGCCAGGAGCATCAGCCCGAACAAGGCTCCTGGGCCGGACTCTATCCCGAACAGAGCCCTCTTGCTCGCCCTCTCCAAGCGTCCGGACATCTTTGCGAAGCTGCTAAATCAGTGCCTTCGGGAAGGAGTGTTCCCTGTGAGGTGGAAAATACAGAAGCTAGTGCTTATTCCCAAGCCAGGCAAGCCGCCGGGGACAGCGTCGTCGTATAGGCCTATCTGCCTGATCGACACCGCGGGTAAACTGCTTGAGAAGGTGGCTTGCGCGCGACTGGAACGCTCCATCGCGGAGGCTGGCGACCTCTCACCGCACCAATACGGCTTTCGCAAGGCCCGATTCACGATAGACGCCGTTCGTAAGGTGGTGGACATTGCCTCCGGTGCAATTGCCGGCACTCGGTGGAATGGCGGCGGGAAAGAGTATTGCCTAGTAGTCACTCTAGGCATTAAGAACGCGTTCAACACGGCGAGGTGGAGCTGCATCCTAAGGGCGCTGGAGAGTTTCGACACACCCAGGTACCTGCAGCGGATGGTACAAAGCTACTTTGAGAGAAGGCTGCTTTTGTACGACACGCAGGCTGGCGCACGGAGGAATACGAGGTATCGGCAGGCGTCCCGCAGGGTTCAGTGCTTGGCCCCACTCTGTGGAACGCAATGTATGACGGCATCTTGCGACTCAGCCTCCCCCACGGAGTAAACACATGGTGGGTTTTGCAGACGATGTGGCTGTCCTAGTGGTGGCAAAAGACCTGTCCGTCGTGGAAACGACCTGCAACCAAACGATAGCGCGCATTAAACAGTGGCTGGACCTGGTCGGGCTCGAACTCGCACCCCACAAAACAGAGGCAGTGCTGGCATCCAGCCGGAAGAAAGTCGAGACGGCCAACATCTCAGTGGCAGGTACCCTGGTTTCGTCTAAGCGCGCTATCAAATACCTTGGTGTCCTGGTGGACACACGTCTCTGCTTTCGGGAGCACTTGGCCTACATGAGCTCGAAGGCGGCGACCACCAACGGTGCGCTCTCGAGGCTAACGCTGAACACCCGAGGACCAAAGCAATGGCGGCGACAACTGCTAACGAGTGTGACGAGATCGGTGATGCTATATGCGGCGCCAATCTGGGCAAAGGCCCTTCAAACAGCGAGCTACGCACGGGGTCTGGCAGCCACGCACCGCCTCTCTTCGATTCGGATCACCAGTGCCTTCCGAACGGTCTCGGACGAGGCAGCACACGTGATCGCGGGCATAGCACCCCTGGAATTCCTGGCGGAGCTACGGTCCACATACTACCAGGAATCACATGGCAGAGGAATGGAATCGGCGGCGAAAAAGCAGGTACGCATGGCTTGCAAACAGGAGAGTCTCAGAAGGTGGCAACAGTGCTGGGACATGACCACTAAGGGGCGTTGGACCCACCAGCTTATCCCGTCCATCGACGCGTGGGTAAGCAGGAACCCAGTTCCTCAGCTCCTCAGTGGTCACGGCTGCTTCCGAAGCTACCTTCATCGCTTCGGGCACGCGGACTCCGCAGAATGCTCTTGGTGCGGGCACTACGTGGAGGAGGATGCCGAGCATGCGATATTTTCGTGTGGCAGGTTCGCAGCGCAGCGCCAGCGGCTAGAAGAAGCGCTGGGTGGAGCCGTAGTCAAGCAGAGCTTGGTGCCGTGCATGCTCCTGTCCCCGGAAAACTGGGAGGCGACGAGCTGCTTCGCGGCGACCATTATGAGGGAACTGCGCGCTGTTGAGCACCAGACACGAGTCCATTTAGTCTAAACGAAGCCTGCACATGTGTGAAGCATTGCTTCACGGCCGTACCACACATGTTGGGCTTGCATAGCCTAACCTTTAATATAGTTTGCTTTAAGTATAAAATAAGTTGTAAATACGAGCAATTAAATGGAATTAAAAAAAAAAAAAAACACTCATGTGATTGTTGTGTGCCTGTGTGTAGGTGTTTATGTACTCTGTATGTGTGTGTGTATGTGGTTTTGTGTCTCAATGGCGCTTTATTGTGATGTGGGGCTGGCGCCTTCAGGCGGCAGACTTTTCGTACGAATACGAATATGTGTGTGTTTTGCCTGCCGTTTAATTTTTACTGCTTATAAGCTGACAAAATTGTTTTCTCTCTCTCTCTCCCTCTCTCTCTGGTTTTCTCCGTGGCTCTGTGTCTTCTCCGCGGAGACTCGTGTAGCGTAAATGGGCCAACGCTGCGGCTACGTAATAAAACGAAAGAGCCGCAAAACATTAATTGGCTCAGCCAAACAAAGGGAGAAAGAGGGGCCCCTGTTATGGCCCTGTCCCTGTCTCTGACTGCGAATTAGTTTCTTTGAAATTCGGGCGGTTTTTTTTGGCAAGGTTTTCCCTACTAACCCGCCAGAGACTTTTTCGAATTCTCTGCACTCGACTGTGGCCTATGGGCCCGCTGGTCGGGAAAAGCCGTCATTTTCATTTCCTTCTCGCTGCTGGCGGCAATGGCAATGGCAACGCGTGTTTTTACATTCTTCTCTGATGAAATCTGAAGTTATGCATTCGTTTTGGGCATTCGCTTCGCTGCATTTCCACACACACACACGCACAAACACGTACACAAAAGGACACAAGTGTGTGAACGGAAAGTGAACAGACGTGTTTCTAGTGTACCTCCAGTGATCATCAGGAAAAAACAAGCCTTAGACCCTCCTGAAAAAGGTAAACAAGTAAGCGCGTGGATTCCATTAGGAAGGGGTACGTACCGAGCCTGGCCCAAGCGTGAAGGGCAATCCCACAGCGCAGAAACCAGGTGAAATCGGGTGCTCCAGCCAGGGCTGAGGGGCGGAGGGGAAATCCAGTCCCGCTATCTCTCGCTCTCTCCCCACTGGGACCACAAAAACAAAGTTTTTTCGCGCGAACTTCACTCCACATCGTTCTTCCATTCTCGGCGACTCGAGCAGCTGATCGATATAGTAGCAGTGTTAGATAGTGCGCAAACTATCAGCTGTACTATCGGCTACACAAATCTTGTAGCACCCAGCCGCCGACAAGCATAAAACCAAAAACAAAGAAGAAGAGGGAAAAAACAAAACAAACAAAAAAGACAGAAAGGTAAATACTTCCAGGCGGAAATTATTTGTTCTGGTAAGGAGTAAGCGATACCTGCCTACATCTAGGCCAAAATTAGCTAGCACAAGTCTAGATAGGGGAAAGGGCTGAAGGTCGCGGATCCGACTATTTTCCAACCCCCCCGCCTAGGCGGCGCCCCGGAAAAAGGGGCTCTGGGGACCGAAAAAGAGGCGGTATATCCCCCATCGACCAGAAGCCAAGGGAAACCCGTGGCCAGCGCGGGATCCCCTATCGCCTGACCTGTTAAAGCAAGCGGCATGGAGGTAGGAAACCCCTTTGCAAAAGCGCAGCGATGGCAAGATCGCCCCCTCAGCCAAAAGCCACGCCATTGGCACAGCAGCTGGCCGAATCGCTTAGCAGCCCTACCACGGCAACAAAGTCCCTGGCGGACGCGGTACGCCAAATAGGGCTGATCTTGAAGGACCTCTCGACTCTGTTCACCGGCCAGAGGCACATCAACCAGCGGATGAGAGACAGCCTAACACAGCTGGTACACCTGCAGGAGATGGCAGCCGACCTCACCAGCCAAGATAATGGTAAGGTCCCCGAGCGCAAAGAGGCAGACACGCAGACGTCGCCAATAGCGGCAAGAAGGAACGGCAGAGGGCTCGGCACCCTGGAGAGGAGTCAAGCGACACCAAAACGTGCAAGGGAACCAACAGCAGGACAGAGGCAGACACCGCCGAAGAAGTTCAGGCCACGGGAGCGAACGGACCGCGATTGGCAAGCAGTTCGGTAGGAACCAGAAAAAAACAGACCACGAAAAAAGCGCGACCAGACGCTGTAGTGATAGCGAGCGTAGGAAACATCACTTACGCGGAATTATTAAAATCGGTGAAAGGAGATGCAACGCTGAGCCATGTGAGCGGTGATGTGGAAAGCATCAGGAAGACAGATCAGGAAGGGAGATCTGCTGCTGCGCCTCAAAAAAGCCCCGAGTCACAGCGCGGAGGAGGTCAAATCGGCGGTCGGAAATGCACTGGTGGCCAAGGCAGTGGTACGGGCCCTGACCGAACAAACAAGGCTCGAGATAATGGATCTAGACGAGATAAAGACGAAGGCAGAGATATTGGAAGCATTGAAGCGTGCCACAGGGGAAACCGAAATCCCCGAGGAAGCGGTAAGGTCCTTAAGAGCCACCAGAAGCGGGATGAAGATAGACACCCTATCCCTCCATGCAGTCGCCGCCAACAAACTCGCTGCAATGGGGAATATAAGGGTCGGCTGGGTAAACTGCCGTATCAAACAAATGGTGTCGCCAAAACGATGCTACAAGTGTTTGGAGTTCGGGCACATCTCGGTAAACTGCACCGGAGAAAAGGACCACAGAGGAGCGTGCTTTAGATGTGGAGGCAGAGACCATGAGGCCAGAAATTACAGCAAGGACCCACACTGCATACTCTGCGCTCAAAAAACGGGTAGCCCCACTGACCATGCCTCAGGAAGTTTTAAGTGTCCAGCGTACCACGAGGCAGTTAGAAAACTCAAATGTTAAGGATCATCCAACTGAACCTTAACCATTGTAGGGTGGCCCAAGACCTTCTCACCCAATCCGTTACAGAGCTCAACACGGACCTGGCACTGCTTAGCGAGCCCTACAAGACCGTGAGATCCAACACGTGGGTCATGGATCAATCGGGGAAAGCGGCAATCTGGATGTGCGGCAAACCGGCACAGCATCTAGACGAAGTTAAAAGATTCAAAGGATACGTACGAGGGAGGCTGAAAGACCTATGGGTATACAGCTGTTCCCTACCACCCAGCTGTTCACTCGAAGAGTTCAGCGACACAATCGACAACTTGGCAGATGACATCAGAGCACACTCGCCGTCGCTAGTAGCTGGGGACTTCAACGCCTGGGCAACGGAATGGGAGTCAGCAACAACCAATGCTAGGGGCCGTGTCCTAGTGGAGGCTTTTGCCTCCCTGGACATAGTCCTAAAAAACGCTGGTTCCAGCCCAACATTCAGCAGAGCAGGTACCACATCCATCATAGACCTCAACTACATAAGTGCTCGACTTGCAGCGAGCACGTTATGGCAGATCAGCGAACAGTACACCGCGAGCGACCACAACGCTATCCTCTGCAGTATCCAGACCAGAAGAGCCACCCAGAGTATCGCTACGAGGGGGCACTACAAAGAAAACACGCTGAACACACCAGCCTTCAGGGCAGCCCTAGCACGACTAGCCGAGGTGGATGGCGAAGACGATCTAGTGGCACAAGTCATGGGACAACTCGAAAGGGCGTGCAAAGCTAGCATGGAGCGCAGCAAACCTTTTAAAGGCCATAGGCCGGTATACTGGTGGAACCAGGCAATTGAGGAGGCCCGCCACGCATGCATAGGCGCCAGAAGAGCATACCACAGATCCCGCGGCACAGCAGACTTTCAGGCTCTCAAGGAAATCTACACCCGAAGAAGGAAGGCACTGAAGAAGGAAATAAAAAATAGTAAAAAACGAAGTTTCCTAGATCTCTGTGACGAAGCCGAAAACGATCTCTGGGGTAAGGCCTACAAGGTGGTCATGAAGAAGACCGGCGCATTCAAGCACGCGGCACCAACGTGAGCGGAAAAAATGGAGGCAATCGTCAAGCACCTATTCCAGCGCAGGACACGCAGGTAGACAGGATCACGAGTACGGGACACCAAGTACCCCCAGTGACCCCGCATGAGTTGGCAGAACTAGTAAAGAGAGTGCCAAACTGCAAGGCACCAGGACCAGACGGCATCCCAAATCGGGCCCTCAAGCTGGCTATTAGCCTGCACCCGACGATCTTTGCGCAGACCTATACCAAATGCCTCACCGATGGGTGCTTTCCTGGAAGATGGAAGAAGCAAAAGCTTGTGCTGATACCAAAACCTGGGAAAGACACGGAGAACCCATCGGCATACAGGCCTATCTGCCTCCTGGACGGCGCAGGTAAGATGCTGGAAAGCGTAATCAGCGCAAGGTTAACGGAGGCAATCGAGGCCGCTGGTGGACTCTCCGACAGCCAGTACGGCTTTAGGAAGGCTCGCTCTACCTTGGATGCGCTAGACAAGGTGTGCGCCACTGCCAGAAAGGCCTTGGAAGGCACACGATGGCTCGGCGGGGCCAAAAAATACTGTCTGGTGGCAACACTGGACGTGAAACACGCATTTAACTCGGCATCCTGGAGCAGGATAATGTCCTCCCTGCGCACACTCGAAATCCCCGGATATCTACAGGCGATGGTCAGTGACTACCTGGATAACAGATGGCTGATTTACGACACGGAAGATGGCCCTCGGTCATACTCCATCACGGGAGGGGTCCCACAAGGATCTGTACTGGGACCTCTACTGTGGAATACCATGTATGATGGAATTCTTCGCCTCAACTTCCAACAAGGAGTCGAAATCGTGGGATTCGCTGACGATGTCGCGGTGACAGTCACGAAGAAAACCCTGGCAGAGACCGAGAGCTGTATGAACGAGGCAATCGGAACCATAAGCGACTGGCTAGACCTGGCAGGGCTCAAGCTAGCCGAGCACAAGACGGAAGCGGTTCTCATCAGCAGCAGGAAACAGGTGGAGACGGCGAGGATAACCGTAGGAGGAGCCTCAATTACCTCAAAACGAGCGATTAGATACCTGGGAGTTATGCTGGACACCAGGCTGTCGTTTAGAGAGCACCTGCAGCAGACACACCAGAAGGCACGCGGCGTAGTCATGGCGGTTTCACGCATGATGCTGAACCACAGAGGCCCAAAGTCAACGAGTAGGAGACTGTTATTTAACGTGGCCAAGTCATCCATACTATACGCAGCGCAGGACCAGGAGCTACACTAAGGGCATTGAGTCGGACTTCAGACTCGGAGCCCTGCGGGTGAGCTCGGCGTTCCGTACTGTCTCCACAGAGGCAATAATGGTAATAAGCGGCATACCACCAGTAGAGCTCGCAGCGAGGGAAGCCAGCGAAATCCACAAGGGAAGAAAGGCCGCCAACACACAGGCAGACGCTAGAACGGTTAAGACCAGGGCGAGGGCTGAATGTCTTGAGAGCTGGCAACTCAGATGGGATAATGCTGAAACCGGCCGTTGGACCCACCGACTAATCCCCAACATTGCAGCATGGATGAATCGGCGGCATGGAGAACTTACGTTCTCGCTGACACAAGTTCTCAGCGGCCACGGGTGCTTTAAAGAGTACCTCCACCGCTTTGGCCACGAGGAAGATGGGCTGTGCAGCTGCTGCGGAATAATAGAAAACGCTGAGCATGTCCTGACCGCATGCGCCAGATTCTCAGAGGCCCGCAGGCGAGCAGAAGGCACCCTAGGGGTGCCCATTACAATGGAAAAATTGGTACCTAGGATGCTGGAAAACCAAGCAAATTGGCAAGAAACGAGCGGCCGTAATAGGCTAGCCAGCCTTGCGAAGCAATGCGTCGCAAAAAAAAAAAAAAAAAAACGAGGGGGAGACAGGAAAGAGAGACAGAGAGGCGCTGCGTAGCCAGTGCAAATTGATTTGTTCCTTTTGGGTATAAAATCCGATCTGATCCAGATTCAGCAGTCTGATAGATATGGTCATTATCTATGATTCTGCGTTTTTAGTTTTCTCGAATGTGCAATATTGTGGATGCAACAGATTTTCGTCCTTTGTGGGGGCGGAAGGGGGTGGGGCGAAATTCTGAGATATACGTTTTATAGTAAGATCTAACAGAAGTGCGGATACCAAATTTGGTTACTCTAGCCTTAGTAGTCTCTGAGATTTTTGAATATCCCCAGATTTTCGTCCTTTGCGGGGCGGAAGGGGGTGTGGCAAAACTTTGAAACAAACTCGTCTCGGTCCGATATATTACGAGTGTGGATACCAAATTTGGTTGCTCTAGCTTTTATAGTCTCTGAGATCTAGGCGCTAATGTTTTACTCTAAGCAACGCCGCCTATGCTACGTGTGTGTTAGAGAGAGACAGGGCGAGAAAAATGAAATTGTTTTCTTGATGCTGGCTATAATAATAATACGATCCAATTCAGATTCCGCAGTCTTAAAGATATGGTCATCTTCTACGATTCTGCGTTTTTGGTTTTCTCGTATCGTCAAAATTGTGAATGCCACAGGTTTTCGCCCTTTGTGGGGGCGGAAGTGGACGGGGCAAAGTTTTGAAATTTTCTTGTAGCAGTGACATATCACAGAAGTCTGGATCCAAAACATCGTTGCTCTAGATCTTATAGTCTTTGAGCACTAGGCGCTGAAGGGGACGGACAGACGGACGGACGGACAGACGGACAGACGGACAGACAGACAGGGCTCAATCGACTCGGCTATTGATGCTGATCAAGAATATATATACTTTATGGGGTCGGAAACGATTCCTTCTGGACGTTACACACATCCACTTTTACACCAAATCTAATATACCCCAATACTCATTTTGAGTATCGGGTATAAAAAAAAAACGAGGGGGAACGTTGTGAGTTGTTGCGGACACCGCAACTCTACGGTTATACCCGATACTAAGTCAGTATGGCTCTCCTCCGGCAGACGCCGCTAATATTAAACGACACGACAAAGAGTGCGTGCGAGAGAGACAGAAAATCAGTCTGAGCGTGACGTCGGGCGCTGCGTAGCCACTGCAAATTGATTTGTTCCTATTGGCTATAAAAATGATCTGATCTGATCCAAATTCAGCAATCTGATAGATATGGTCATTATCTATGATTCTGCGTTTTTAGTTTTCTCGAATGTGCAATATTGTGGATGCAACAGATTTTCGTCCTTTGTGGGGGCGGAAGGGGGTGGGGCGAAATTTTGAGATACACGTTTTATAGTGTAATCTAACAGGAGTGCGGATACCAAATTTGGTTACTCTAGCCTTAATAGTCTCTGAGATTTTTGAATATCCCCAGATTTTCGTCCTTTGCGGGGGCGGAAGGGGGTGTGGCGAAATTTTGAAACAAACTCGTCTCGGCACGATATATTAGGAGTCTGGATACCAAATTTGGTTGCTCTAGCTTTTGTAGTCTCTGAGATCTAGGCGCTCATGTTTTACTCTAAGCAACGCCGCCTATGCTACGTGTGTGTTAGAGAGAGACAGGGCGAGAAAAAATGAAATTGTTTTCTTGATGCTGGCTAAAATAATGATACGATCCAATTCAGATATGTCTTTAAGATATGGTTATTCTCTACAATTCTACGTTTCTGGTTTTCTCATATCTTTAAAATTGTGGATGCGACAGATTTTCGTCCTTTGTGGGGGCGGAAGTGGGCGGGGCGAAGTTTTGATATATTTTTGTAGCAGTGACATATCACAGAAGTCTGGATCCAAAACATCGTTGCTCTCGCTCTTATAGTCTTTGAGCGATAGGCGCTGAAGGGGACGGACAGACGGACAGACGGACAGACGGACGGACGGACGGACGGACGGACGGACGGACAGACGGACAGACAGACATGGCTCAATCGACTCGGCTATTGATGCTGATCAAGAATATATATACTTTATGGGGTCGGAAACGATTCCTTCTGGACGTTACACACATCCACTTTTACCACAAATCTAATATACCCCAATACTCATTTTGATAATCGGGTATAAAAAACGAGGGGGAACGTTGTGAGTTGCTACGGACACCGCAACTCTACAGTTATACCCGATACTAAGTCAGTATGGCTCTCCTCCGGCAGACGCCGCTAATATTAAACGACACGACAAAGAGTGCGTGCGAGAGAGACAGAAAATCAGTCTGAGCGTGACGTCACGCGCTGCGTAGCCACTGCAAATTGATTTGTTTCCTTTGGCTATTAAAATGATCTGATCTGATCCAGATTCAGCAATCAGATCGATATGGTCGTTATCTATGATTCTGCGTTTTTAGTTTTCTCGAATCTGCAATATTGTGCATGCAACAGATTTTCGTCCTTTGTGTAGGCGGAAGGGGGTGGGGCGAAATTTTGAGAAATACGTTTTATAGTGAGATCTAACAGGAGTGCGGATACTAAATTTAGTTACTCTAGCGTTAATAGTCTTTGAGATTTGTGAATATCCCCAGATTTTCGTCCTTTGCGGGGGCGGAAGGGGGTGTGGCGAAATTTTGAAACAAACTCGTCTCGGTACGATATATTAGGAGTCTGGATACCAAATTTGGTTGCTCTAGCTTTTGTAGTCTCTGAGATGTAGGCGCTAATGTTTTACTCTAAGCAACGCCGCCTATGCTCCGTGTGTGTTAGAGAGAGACAGGGCGAGAAAAATGAAATTGTTTTCTTGATGCTCGCTATAATAATAATACGATCCAATTCAGATTCTGCAGTCTAAAAGATATGGTCATTTTCTACGATTCTGCGTTTTTGGTTTTTTCATATCTTTAAAATTGTGGATGCCACAGATTTTCGTCCTTTGTGGGGGCGGAAGTGGGCGGGGCGAAGTTTTGAAATATTTTTGTAGCAGTGACATATCATAGAAGTCTGGATACAAAACATCGTTGCTCTAGCTCTAATAGTCTTTGAGCACTAGGCGCTGAAGGGGACGGACAGACGTAAAGACGGTCGGACGGACAGACGGACATACAGACATGGCTCAATCGACTCGGCTATTGATGCTGATCAAGAATATATATACTTTATGGGGTCGGAAACGATTCCTTCTGGCCGACACACATCCATTTTCACCACAAATCTAATATACCCCAATACTCATTTTGAGTATCGGGTATAAAAAAAACGAGGGGGAACGTTGTGAGTTGCTGCGGACACCGCAACTCTACAGTTATACCCGATACTTAGTTAGTATGGCTCTCCTCCGGCAGACGCCGCTAGTATTGAACGACACGACAAAGAGTGCGTGCGAGAGAGACAGAAAATCAGTCTGAGCGTGACGTCGGGCGCTGCGTAGCCACTGCAAATTGATTTGTTCCTATTGGCTATAAAAATGATCTGATCTGATCCAGATTCAGCAATCTGATAGATATGGTCATTATATATGTTTTTAGTTTTCTCGAATGTGCAATATTGTGGATGCAACAGATTTTCGTCCTTTGTGTGGGCGGAAGGGGGTGGGGCGAAATTTTGAGATACACGTTTTATAGTAAGATTTAACAGAAGTGCGGATACCAAATTTGGTTTTTCTAGCCTTAATAGTCTCTGAGATTTTTGAATATCCCCAGATTTTCGTCCTTTGCGGGGGCGAAAGGGGGTGTGGCGAAATTTTGAAACAAACTCGTCTCGGTCCGATATATTAGGAGTGTGGATACCAAATTTGGTTGCTCTAGCTTTTATAGTCTCTGAGATCTAGGCGCTAATGTTTTACTCTAAGCAAAGCCGCCTATGCTACGTGTGTGTTAGAGAGAGACAGGGCGAGAAAAAATGAAATTGTTTTCTTGATGCTCGCTATAATAATAATACGATCCAATTCAGATTCCGCAGTCTTAAAGATATGGTCATTCTCTACAATTCTACGTTTTTGGTTTTCTCATATCTGTAAAATTGTGGATGCCACAGATTTTCGTCCTTTGTGGGGGCGGAAGTGGGCGGGGCGAAGTTTTGAAATATTTTTGTAGCAGTGACATATCACAGAAGTCTGGATCCAAAACATCGTTGCTCTAGCTCTTATAGTCTTTGAGCACTAGGCGCTGAAGGGGACGGACAGACGGACAGACGGACGGACGGACGGACGGACGGACAGACGGACAGACAGACATGGCTCAATCGACTCGGCTATTGATGCTGATCAAGAATATATATACTTTATGGGGTCGGAAACGATTCCTTCTGGACGTTACACACATCCACTTTTACCACAAATCTAATATACCCCAATACTCATTTTGAGTATCGGGTATAAAAAACGAGGGGGAACGTTGTGAGTTGCTACGGACACCGCAACTCTACAGTTATACCCGATACTAAGTCAGTATGGCTCTCCTCCGGCAGACGCCGCTAATATTGAACGACACGACAAAGAGTGCGTGCGAGAGAGACAGAAAATCAGTCTGAGCTGCGCTGCGTAGCCACTGCAAATTGATTTGTTTCCTTTGGCCATAAAAATGATCTGATCTGATCCAGATTCAGCAATCAGATAGATATGGTCGTTATCTATGATTCTGCGTTTTTAGTTTTCTCGAATCTGCAATATTGTGCATGCAACAGATTTTCGTCCTTTGTGTAGGCGGAAGGGGGTGGGGAGAAATTCTGAGATACACGTTTTATAGTAAGATTTAACAGAAGTGCGGATACCAAATTTGGTTTTTCTAGCCTTAATAGTCTCTGAGATTTTTGAATATCCCCAGATTTTCGTCCTTTGCGGGGGCGGAAGGGGGTGTGGCGAAATTTTGAAACAAACTCGTCTCGGTCCGATATATTAGGAGTGTGGATACCAAATTTGGTTGCTCTAGCTTTTATAGTCTCTGAGATCTAGGCGCTAATGTTTTACTCTAAGCAAAGCCGCCTATGCTACGTGTGTGTTAGAGAGAGACAGGGCGAGAAAAAATGAAATTGTTTTCTTGATGCTGGCTATAATAATAATACGATCCAATTCAGATTCCGCAGTCTTAAAGATATGGTCATTCTCTACAATTCTACGTTTTTGGTTTTCTCATATCTGTAAAATTGTGGATGCCACAGATTTTCGTCCTTTGTGGGGGCGGAAGTGGGCGGGGCGAAGTTTTGAAATATTTTTGTAGCAGTGACATATCACAGAAGTCTGGATCCAAAACATCGTTGCTCTAGCTCTTATAGTCTTTGAGCACTAGGCGCTGAAGGGGACGGACAGACGGACGGACGGACAGACGGACAGACGGACAGACAGACAGACAGACAGGGCCCAATCGACTCGGCTATTGATGCTGATCAAGAATATATATACTTTATGGGGTCGGAAATGATTCCTTCTGGACGTTACACACATCCACTTTTACCACTAATCTAATATACCCCAATACGACCGTTGTGCGTGTGAGGCTCGTTACTCGTCACTTGCGGGGCTCTGCACGGGAACCAAGAGTGATTTTGTTAAGGAGAAAGTTCTCCAAAATCACTTTTGTATCAATTACTACGAGTACTATTCGCTCTCTGTCTCTATCCTTTGCTCTGTCTTTCTGTCTGTCTTATTCCCTTGACTCTTTGGAGATATAAAAAACGCATAAATATTCAAACTTTTCCGATGCCATCGTTTATTTTTACTCAAAGACATTATTTATTTTTATTGCCATGCTTTGGTCAGCTTCGCTGTGCCCCTCCTGCCCCCTGCCGCCCCCTGCCCACAGCCGCTTTTTGATTATTTTTATTTTTCCGCCTCGAGTTGTTTTTATTTGTAAGCTATTTTCATTTGACAAAAAGTTTCCGCCCGCCCCACACTCCCCCCACAGCAACCAAAGGAATGCCCTGCCCAACCGCCCCCACCCTGTCGCTTTATGTTATTGACTTTAATAACATTTTAGCTGCAAGGCATGGAAATATTTTTATAGAGCGTGTTTTTCTTTTTGCATATTTTGAAACAAACTCGTCTCGGTCCGATATATTAGGAGTGTGGATACCAAATTTGGTTGCTCTAGCTTTTATAGTCTCTGAGATCTAGGCGCTAATGTTTTACTCTAAGCAAAGCCGCCTATGCTACCTACGTGTGTGTTAGAGAGAGACAGGGCGAGAAAAAATGAAATTGTTTTCTTGATGCTGGCTATAATAATAATACGATCTAATTCAGATTCCGCAGTCTTAAAGATATGGTCATTCTCTACAATTCTACGTTTTTGGTTTTCTCATATCTGTAAAATTGTGGATGCCACAGATTTTCGTCCTTTGTGGGGGCGGAAGTGGGCGGGGCGAAGTTTTGAAATATTTTTGTAGCAGTGACATATCACAGAAGTCTGGATCCAAAACATCGTTGCTCTCGCTCTTATAGTCTTTGAGCGATAGGCGCTGAAGGGGACGGACAGACGGACAGACGGACAGACGGACGGACGGACGGACGGACGGACGGACGGACAGACAGACATGGCTCAATCGACTCGGCTATTGATGCTGATCAAGAATATATATACTTTATGGGGTCGGAAACGATTCCTTCTGGACGTTACACACATCCACTTTTACCACAAATCTAATATACCCCAATACTCATTTTGAGTATCGGGTATAAAAAACGAGGGGAACGTTGTGAGTTGCTACGGACACCGCAACTCTACAGTTATACCCGATACTAAGTCAGTATGGCTCTCCTCCGGCAGACGCCGCTAATATTAAACGCCACGACAAAGAGTGCGTGCGAGAGAGACAGAAAATCAGTCTGAGCTGCGCTGCGTAGCCACTGCAAATTGATTTGTTTCCTTTGGCTATAAAAATTATCTGATCTGATCCAGATTCAGCAATCAGATAGATATGGTCGTTATCTATGATTCTGCGTTTTTAGTTTTCTCGAATCTGCAATATTGTGCATGCAACAGATTTTCGTCCTTTGTGTAGGCGGAAGGGGGTGGGGCGAAATTTTGAGAAATACGTTTTATAGTGAGATCTAACAGGAGTGCGGATACTAAATTTAGTTACTCTAGCGTTAATAGTCTTTGAGATTTGTGAATATCCCCAGATTTTCGTCCTTTGCGGGGGCGGAAGGGGGTGTGGCGAAATTTTGAAACAAACTCGTCTCGGTACGATATATTAGGAGTCTGGATACCAAATTTGGTTGCTCTAGCTTTTGTAGTCTCTGAGATCTAGGCGCTAATGTTTTACTCTAAGCAACGCCGCCTATGCTACGTGTGTGTTAGAGAGAGACAGGGCGAGAAAAAATGAAATTGTTTTCTTGATGCTGGCTATAATAATAATACGATCCAATTCAGATTCTGCAGTCTAAAAGATATGGTCATTTTCTACGATTCTGCGCTTTTGGTTTTTTCATATCTTTAAAATTGTGGATGCCACAGATTTTCGTCCTTTGTGGGGGCGGAAGTGGGCGGGGCGAAGTTTTGAAATATTTTTGTAGCAGTGACATATCATAGAAGTCTGGATACAAAACATCGTTGCTCTAGCTCTAATAGTCTTTGAGCACTAGGCGCTGAAGGGGACGGACAGACGGACAGACGGACGGACGGACAGACGGACATACAGACATGGCTCAATCGACTCGGCTATTGATGCTGATCAAGAATATATATACTTTATGGGGTCGGAAACGATTCCTTCTGGCCGACACACATCCATTTTCACCACAAATCTAATATACCCCAATACTCATTTTGAGTATCGGGTATAAAAAAAACGAGGGGGAACGTTGTGAGTTGCTGCGGACACCGCAACTCTACAGTTATACCCGATACTTAGTCAGTATGGCTCTCCTCCGGCAGACGCCGCTAATATTGAACGACACGACAAAGAGTGCGTGCGAGAGAGACAGAAAATCAGTCTGAGCGTGACGTCGGGCGCTGCGTAGCCACTGCAAATTGATTTGTTCCTATTGGCTATAAAAATGATCTGATCTGATCCAGATTAAGCAATCTGATAGATATGGTCATTATATATGTTTTTAGTTTTCTCGAATGTGCAATATTGTGGATGCAACAGATTTTCGTCCTTTGTGTGGGCGGAAGGGGGTGGGGCAAAATTTTGAGATACACGTTTTATAGTCAGATTTAACAGAAGTGCGGATACCAAATTTGGTTTTTCTAGCCTTAATAGTCTCTGAGATTTTTGAATATCCCCAGATTTTCGACCTTTGCGGGGGCAGAAGGGGGTGTGGCGAAATTTTGAAACAAACTCGTCTCGGTCCGATATATTAGGAGTGTGGATACCATATTTGGTTGCTCTAGCTTTTATAGTCTCTGAGATCTTGGCGCTAATGTTTTACTCTAAGCAAAGCCGCCTATGCTACGTGTGTGTTAGAGAGAGACAGGGCGAGAAAAAATGAAATTGTTTTCTTGATGCTGGCTATAATAATAATACGATCCAATTCAGATTCCGCAGTCTTAAAGATATGGTCATTCTCTACAATTCTACGTTTTTGGTTTTCTCATATCTGTAAAATTGTGGATGCCACAGATTTTCGTCCTTTGTGGGGGCGGAAGTGGGCGGGGCGAAGTTTTGAAATATTTTTGTAGCAGTGACATATCACAGAAGTCTGGATCCAAAACATCGTTGCTCTAGCTCTTATAGTCTTTGAGCACTAGGCGCTGAAGGGGACGGACAGACGGACGGACGGACAGACGGACAGACGGACAGACGGACAGACAGACAGACAGACAGACAGACAGGGCCCAATCGACTCGGCTATTGATGCTGATCAAGAATATATATACTTTATGGGGTCGGAAATGATTCCTTCTGGACGTTACACACATCCACTTTTACCACTAATCTAATATACCCCAATACTCATTTTGAGTATCGGGAATAAAAAAAAACGAGGGGGAACGTTGTGAGTTGCTGCGGACACTGCAACTCTACAGTTATACCCGATACTTAGTCAGTATGGCTCTCCTCCGGCAGACGCCGCTAATATTGAACGACACGACAAAGAGTGCGTGCGAGAGAGACAGAAAATCAGTCTGAGCTGCGCTGCGTAGCCACTGCAAATTGATTTGTTCCTATTGGCTATAAAAATGATCTGATCTGATCCAGATTAAGCAATCTGATAGATATGGTCATTATATATGTTTTTAGTTTTCTCGAATGTGCAATATTGTGGATGCAACAGATTTTCGTCCTTTGTGTGGGCGGAAGGGGGTGGGGCAAAATTTTGAGATACACGTTTTATAGTCAGATTTAACAGAAGTGCGGATACCAAATTTGGTTTTTCTAGCCTTAATAGTCTCTGAGATTTTTGAATATCCCCAGATTTTCGTCCTTTGCGGGGGCGGAAGGGGGTGTGGCGAAATTTTGAAACAAACTCGTCTCGGTCCGATATATTAGGAGTGTGGATACCAAATTTGGTTGCTCTAGCTTTTATAGTCTCTGAGATCTAGGCGCTAATGTTTTACTCTAAGCAAAGCCGCCTATGCTACGTGTGTGTTAGAGAGAGACAGGGCGAGAAAAAATGAAATTGTTTTCTTGATGCTGGCTATAATAATAATACGATCCAATTCAGATTCCGCAGTCTTAAAGATATGGTCATTCTCTACAATTCTACGTTTTTGGTTTTCTCATATCTGTAAAATTGTGGATGCCACAGATTTTCGTCCTTTGTGGGGGCGGAAGTGGGCGGGGCGAAGTTTTGAAATATTTTTGTAGCAGTGACATATCACAGAAGTCTGGATCCAAAACATCGTTGCTCTAGCTCTTATAGTCTTTGAGCACTAGGCGCTGAAGGGGACGGACAGACGGACGGACGGACAGACGGACAGACGGACAGACGGACAGACAGACAGACAGACAGACAGACAGGGCCCAATCGACTCGGCTATTGATGCTGATCAAGAATATATATACTTTATGGGGTCGGAAATGATTCCTTCTGGACGTTACACACATCCACTTTTACCACTAATCTAATATACCCCAATACTCATTTTGAGTATCGGGAATAAAAAAAAACGAGGGGGAACGTTGTGAGTTGCTGCGGACACCGCAACTCTACAGTTATACCCGATACTTAGTCAGTATGGCTCTCCTCCGGCAGACGCCGCTAATATTGAACGACACGACAAAGAGTGCGTGCGAGAGAGACAGAAAATCAGTCTGAGCTGCGCTGCGTAGCCACTGCAAATTGATTTGTTCCTATTGGCTATAAAAATGATCTGATCTGATCCAGATTCAGCAATCTGATAGATATGGTCATTATCTATGATTCTGCGTTTTTAGTTTTCTCGAATGTGCAATATTGTGGATGCAACAGATTTTCGTCCTTTGTGTGGGCGGAAGGGGGTGGGGCGAAATTTTGAGATACACGTTTTATAGTAAGATCTAACAGAAGTGCGGATACCAAATTTGGTTTTTCTAGCCTTAATAGTCTCTGAGATTTTTGAATATCCCCAGATTTTCGTCCTTTGCGGGGGCGGAAGGGGGTGTGGCGAAATTTTGAAACAAACTCGTCTCGGTCCGATATATTAGGAGTGTGGATACCAAATTTGGTTGCTCTAGCTTTTATAGTCTCTGAGATCTAGGCGCTAATGTTTTACTCTAAGCAAAGCCGCCTATGCTACGTGTGTGTTAGAGAGAGACAGGGCGAGAAAAAATGAAATTGTTTTCTTGATGCTGGCTATAATAATAATACGATCCAATTCAGATTCCGCAGTCTTAAAGATATGGTCATTCTCTACAATTCTACGTTTTTGGTTTTCTCATATCTGTAAAATTGTGGATGCCACAGATTTTCGTCCTTTGTGGGGGCGGAAGTGGGCGGGGCGAAGTTTTGAAATATTTTTGTAGCAGTGACATATCACAGAAGTCTGGATCCAAAACATCGTTGCTCTAGCTCTTATAGTCTTTGAGCACTAGGCGCTGAAGGGGACGGACAGACGGACGGACGGACAGACGGACAGACGGACAGACGGACAGACGGACAGACAGACAGACAGACAGGGCCCAATCGACTCGGCTATTGATGCTGATCAAGAATATATATACTTTATGCGGTCGGAAATGATTCCTTCTGGACGTTACACACATCCACTTTTACCACTAATCTAATATACCCCAATACGACCGTTGTGCGTGTGAGGCTCGTTACTCGTCACTTGCGGGGCTCTGCACGGGAACCAAGAGTGATTTTGTTAAGGAGAAAGTTCTCCAAAATCACTTTTGTATCAATTACTACGAGTACTATTCGCTCTCTGTCTCTATCCTTTGCTCTGTCTTTCTGTCTGTCTTATTCCCTTGACTCTTTGGAGATATAAAAAACGCATAAATATTCAAACTTTTCCGATGCCATCGTTTATTTTTACTCAAAGACATTATTTATTTTTATTGCCATGCTTTGGTCAGCTTCGCTGTGCCCCTCCTGCCCCCTGCCGCCCCCTGCCCACAGCCGCTTTTTGATTATTTTTATTTTTCCGCCTCGAGTTGTTTTTATTTGTAAGCTATTTTCATTTGACAAAAAGTTTCCGCCCGCCCCACACTCCCCCACAGCAACCAAAGGAATGCCCTGCCCAACCGCCCCCCACCCTGTCGCTTTATGTTATTGACTTTAATAACATTTTAGCTGCAAGGCATGGAAATATTTTTATAGAGCGTGTTTTTCTTTTTGCATATTTTGAAACAAACTCGTCTCGGTCCGATATATTAGGAGTGTGGATACCAAATTTAGTTGCTCTAGCTTTTATAGTCTCTGAGATCTAGGCGCTAATGTTTTACTCTAAGCAAAGCCGCCTATGCTACCTACGTGTGTGTTAGAGAGAGACAGGGCGAGAAAAAATGAAATTGTTTTCTTGATGCTGGCTATAATACTGATACGGTCCAATTCAGATTCCGCAGTCTTAAAGATATGGTCATTCTCTACAATTCTACGTTTTTGGTTTTCTCATATCTTTAAAATTGTGGATGCCACAGATTTTCGCCCTTTGTGGGGGCGGAAGTGGGCGGGGCGAAGTTTTGAAATATTTTTGTAGCAGTGACATCACAGAAGTCTGGATCCAAAACATCGTTGCTCTCGCTCTTATAGTCTTTGAGCGATAGGCGCTGAAGGGGACGGACAGACGGACAGACGGACGGACGGACGGACGGACGGACGGTCGGACAGACGGACAGACAGACATGGCTCAATCGACTCGGCTATTGATGCTGATCAAGAATATATATACTTTATGGGGTCGGAAACGATTCCTTCTGGACGTTACACACATCCACTTTTACCACAAATCTAATATACCCCAATACTCATTTTGAGTATCGGGTATAAAAAACGAGGGGGAACGTTGTGAGTTGCTACGGACACCGCAACTCTACAGTTATACCCGATACTAAGTCAGTATGGCTCTCCTCCGGCAGACGCCGCTAATATTGAACGACACGACAAAGAGTGCGTGCGAGAGAGACAGAAAATCAGTCTGAGCTGCGCTGCGTAGCCACTGCAAATTGATTTGTTTCCTTTGGCTATAAAAATGATCTGATCTGATCCAGATTCAGCAATCAGATAGATATGGTCGTTATCTATGATTCTGCGTTTTTAGTTTTCTCGAATCTGCAATATTGTGCATGCAACAGATTTTCGTCCTTTGTGTAGGCGGAAGGGGGTGGGGCGAAATTTTGAGAAATACGTTTTCTAACGTGAGATCTAACAGGAGTGCGGATACTAAATTTAGTTACTCTAGCGTTAATAGTCTTTGAGATTTGTGAATATCCCCAGATTTTCGTCCTTTGCGGGGCGGAAGGGGTGTGGCGAAATTTTGAAACAAACTCGTCCCGGTACGATATATTAGGAGTCTGGATACCAAATTTGGTTGCTCTAGCTTTTGTAGTCTCTGAGATCTAGGCGCTAATGTTTTACTCTAAGCAACGCCGCCTATGCTACGTGTGTGTTAGAGAGAGACAGGGCGAGAAAAAATGAAATTGTTTTCTTGATGCTGGCTATAATAATAATACGATCCAATTCAGATTCTGCAGTCTAAAAGATATGGTCATTTTCTACGATTCTGCGCTTTTGGTTTTTTCATATCTTTAAAATTGTGGATGCCACAGATTTTCGTTCTTTGTGGGGGCGGAAGTGGGCGGGGCGAAGTTTTGAAATATTTTTGTAGCAGTGACATATCATAGAAGTCTGGATACAAAACATCGTTGCTCTAGCTCTAATAGTCTTTGAGCACTAGGCGCTGAAGGGGACGGACAGACGGACGGACGGACAGACGGACATACAGACATGGCTCAATCGACTCGGCTATTGATGCTGATCAAGAATATATATACTTTATGGGGTCGGAAACGATTCCTTCTGGCCGACACACATCCATTTTCACCACAAATCTAATATACCCCAATACTCATTTTGAGTATCGGGTATAAAAAAAACGAGGGGAACGTTGTGAGTTGCTGCGGACACCGCAACTCTACAGTTATACCCGATACTTAGTCAGTATGGCTCTCCTCCGGCAGACGCCGCTAATATTGAACGACACGACAAAGAGTGCGTGCGAGAGAGACAGAAAATCAGTCTGAGCGTGACGTCGGGCGCTGCGTAGCCACTGCAAATTGATTTGTTCCTATTGGCTATAAAAATGATCTGATCTGATCCAGATTCAGCAATCTGATAGATATGGTCATTATATATGTTTTTAGTTTTCTCGAATGTGCAATATTGTGGATGCAACAGATTTTCGTCCTTTGTGTGGGCGGAAGGGGGTGGGGAGAAATTTTGAGATACACGTTTTATAGTAAGATTTAACAGAAGTGCGGATACCAAATTTGGTTTTTCTAGCCTTAATAGTCTCTGAGATTTTTGAATATCCCAGACTTTCGTCCTTTGCGGGGGCGAAAGGGGGTGTGGCGAAATTTTAAAACAAACTCGTCTCGGTCCGATATATTAGGAGTGTGGATACCAAATTTGGTTGTTCTAGCTTTTATAGTCTCTGAGATCTAGGCGCTAATGTTTTACTCTAAGCAAAGCCGCCTATGCTACGTGTGTGTTAGAGAGAGACAGGGCGAGAAAAAATGAAATTGTTTTCTTGATGCTGGCTATAATAATAATACGATCCAATTCAGATTCCGCAGTCTTAAAGATATGGTCATTCTCTACAATTCTACGTTTTTGGTTTTCTCATATCTGTAAAATTGTGGATGCCACAGATTTTCGTCCTTTGTGGGGGCGGAAGTGGGCGGGGCGAAATTTTGAAATATTTTTGTAGCAGTGACATATCACAGAAGTCTGGATCCAAAACATCGTTGCTCTAGCTCTTATAGTCTTTGAGCACTAGGCGCTGAAGGGGACGGACAGACGGACGGACGGACAGACGGACAGACGGACAGACAGACAGACAGACAGGGCCCAATCGACTCGGCTATTGATGCTGATCAAGAATATATATACTTTATGGGTCGGAAATGATTCCTTCTGGACGTTACACACATCCACTTTTACCACTAATCTAATATACCCCAATACGACCGTTGTGCGTGTGAGGCTCGTTACTCGTCACTTGCGGGGCTCTGCACGGGAACCAAGAGTGATTTTGTTAAGGAGAAAGTTCTCCAAAATCACTTTTGTATCAATTACTACGAGTACTATTCGCTCTCTGTCTCTATCCTTTGCTCTGTCTTTCTGTCTGTCTTATTCCCTTGACTCTTTGGAGATATAAAAAACGCATAAATATTCAAACTTTTCCGATGCCATCGTTTATTTTTACTCAAAGACATTATTTATTTTTATTGCCATGCTTTGGTCAGCTTCGCTGTGCCCCTCCTGCCCCCTGCCGCCCCTGCCCACAGCCGCTTTTTGATTATTTTTATTTTTCCGCCTCGAGTTGTTTTTATTTGTAAGCTATTTTCATTTGACAAAAAGTTTCCGCCCGCCCCACACTCCCCCCACAGCAACCAAAGGAATGCCCTGCCCAACCGCCCCCCACCCTGTCGCTTTATGTTATTGACTTTAATAACATTTTAGCTGCAAGGCATGGAAATATTTTTATAGAGCGTGTTTTTCTTTTTGCATATTTTGAAACAAACTCGTCTCGGTCCGATATATTAGGAGTGTGGATACCAAATTTGGTTGCTCTAGCTTTTATAGTCTCTGAGATCTAGGCGCTAATGTTTTACTCTAAGCAAAGCCGCCTATGCTACGTGTGTGTTAGAGAGAGACAGGGCGAGAAAAAATAAAATTGTTTTCTTGATGCTGGCTATAATAATAATACGATCCAATTCAGATTCCTCAGTCTTAAAGATATGGTCATTCTCTACGATTCTGCGTTTTTCGTTTTCTCATATCTTTAAAATTGTGGATGCCACAGATTTTCGTCCTTTGTGGGGGCGGAAGTGGGCGGGGCGAAGTTTTGAAATATTTTTGTAGCTGTGACATATCACAGAAGTCTGGATACAAAACATCGTTGCTCTAGCTCTAATAGTCTTTGAGCACTAGGCGCTGTAGGGGACGGACAGACGGACGGACGGACGGACGGACAGACGGACAGACGGACAGACAGACATGGCTCAATCGACTCGGCTATTGATGCTGATCAAGAATATATATACTTTATGGGGTCGGAAACGATTCCTTCTGGACGACACACATCCATTTTCACCACAAATCTAATATACCCCAATACTCATTTTGAGTATCGGGAATAAAAAAAAACGAGGGGGAACGTTGTGAGTTGCTGCGGACACCGCAACTCTACAGTTATACCCGATACTTAGTCAGTATGGCTCTCCTCCGGCAGACGCCGCTAATATTGAACGACACGACAAAGAGTGCGTGCGAGAGAGACAGAAAATCAGTCTGAGCTGCGCTGCGTAGCCACTGCAAATTGATTTGTTCCTATTGGCTATAAAAATGATCTGATCTGATCCAGATTCAGCAATCTGATAGATATGGTCATTATCTATGATTCTGCGTTTTTAGTTTTCTCGAATGTGCAATATTGTGGATGCAACAGATTTTCGTCCTTTGTGTGGGCGGAAGGGGGTGGGGCGAAATTTTGAGATACACGTTTTATAGTAAGATCTAACAGAAGTGCGGATACCAAATTTGGTTTTTCTAGCCTTAATAGTCTCTGAGATTTTTGAATATCCCCAGATTTTCGTCCTTTTCGGGGGCGGAAGGGGTGTGGCGAAATTTTGAAACAAACTCGTCTCGGTCCGATATATTAGGAGTGTGGATACCAAGTTTGGTTGCTCTAGCTTTTATAGTCTCTGAGATCTAGGCGCTAATGTTTTACTCTAAGCAAAGCCGCCTATGCTACCTACGTGTGTGTTAGAGAGAGACAGGGCGAGAAAAAATGAAATAGTTTTCTTTTTGCTGGCTATAATAATGATACGATCCAATTCAGATTCCGCAGTCTTAAAGATATGGTCATTCTCTACAATTCTACGTTTTTGGTTTTCTCATATCTGTAAAATTGTGGATGCCACAGATTTTCGTCCCTTGTGGGGGCGGAAGTGGGCGGGGCGAAGTTTTGAAATATTTTTGTAGCAGTGACATATCACAGAAGTCTGGATACAAAACATCGTTCCTCTAGCTCTAATAGTCTTTGAGCACTAGGCGCTGAAGGGGACGGACAGACGGACGGACGGACAGACGGACAGACGGACAGACAGACATGGCTCAATCGACTCGGCTATTGATGTTGATCAAGAATATATATACTTTATGGGGTCGGAAACGATTCCTTCTGGACGACACACATCCATTTTCACCACAAATCTAATATACCCCAATACTCATTTTGAGTATCGGGTATAACGAGGGGGAACGTTGTGAGTTGCTGCGGACACCGCAAATCTACAGTTATACCCGATACTTAGTCAGTATGGCTCTCCTCCGGCAGACGACGCTAATATTGAACGACACGACAAAGAGTGCGTGCGAGAGAGACAGAAAATCAGTCTGAGCTGCGCTGCGTAGCCACTGCAAATTGATTTGTTCCTATTGGCTATAAAAATGATCTGATCTGATCCAGATTCAGCAATCTGATAGACATGATCATTATCTATGATTCTGCGTTTTTAGTTTTCTCGAATGTGCAATATTGTGAATGCAACAGATTTTCGTCCTTTGTGTGGGCGGAAGGGGGTGGGGCGAAATTTTGAAACAAACTCGTCTCGGTCCGATATATTAGGAGTGTGGATACCAAATTTGGTTGCTCTAGCTTTTATAGTCTCTGAGATCTAGGCGCTAATGTTTTACTCTAAGCAAAGCCGCCTATGCTACGTGTGTGTTAGAGAGAGACAGGGCGAGAAAAAATGAAATTGTTTTCTTGATGCTGGCTATAATAATAATACGATCCAATTCAGATTCCGCAGTCTTAAAGATATGGTCATTCTCTACAATTCTACGTTTTTGGTTTTCTCATATCTTTAAAATTGTGGATGCCACAGATTTTCGTTCTTTGTGGGGGCGGAAGTGGGCGGGGCGAAATTTTGAAATATTTTTGTAGCAGTGACATATCACAGAAGTCTGGATCCAAAACATCGTTGCTCTGGCTCTTATAGTCTTTGAGCACTAGGCGCTGAAGGGGACGGACAGACGGACAGACGGACGGACGGACAGACGGACAGACGGACAGACAGACAGACAGACAGGGCCCAATCGACTCGGCTATTGATGCTGATCAAGAATATATATACTTTATGGGGTCGGAAATGATTCCTTCTGGACGTTACACACATCCACTTTTACCAAAAATCAAATATACCCCAATACTCATTTTGAGTATCGGGTATAAAAAACACGAACACAAAAGAATGGCAAATGAAAATGCGAATGGGTTTCATGGGAATGCACTGCCATATCTCTGTCAGCTATGCTTTTCTTATCAATTCATATTCCCACATTCTGTTTTTAGAGCATTTCAGGGATTACCCCCCGCCACGCCCCGAGCAGACGATGCTTCGCCACTCAATTCGATATGGCAAACCTTAGGCCGCAGAACCTGGTGAGTAATCAGCCCTTCGCTCCTGCCATTCGATCCGTTTTCGGGCATCTTCATTACAAGACCACAAGACCTGCCTCTTCCGCCAGACGAAAGGTGGCGAGGTCTCGGTTCATTCGCATTCTTTATGCGCCTATTGTTCTCGTGGAAAAAAGTGGCGTAAGGGGCGCGGGAATGGGAAAACTCTGCCAGTTGGCGGTACAATTTTCCTTGACAAATTCGGCCATAAACAAAAATGGCGACAACGATGGCACAGAGCGCTGTCACGGCCGCCAGTTTGCCAGTTGCCATTTCGCCATTTTCTAGTGCAGCGCCAACAAAATGGCTGCCGCACAAGTCTGGGATGAAAATTTGCGACATGGACTCGACCTCTTTTGGAATTTATCACGTCTGCCCAGCCGTCTCTGGCGCCCCTCCTCGACTGCATTTTGTCTCGTTATACCCGATACTCAAAATGAGTATTGGGGTATATTAGATTTGTGGTAAAAGTGGATGTGTGTAACGTCAAGAAGGAATCGTTTCCGACCCCATAAAGTATATATATTCTTGATCAGCATCAATAGCCGAGTCGATTGAGCCCTGTCTGTCTGTCCGTCCGTCCGTCCGTCCGTCCGTCTGTCCGTCCCCTTCAGCGCCTAGTGCTCAAAGACTATAAGAGCTAGAGCAACGATGTTTTGGATCCAGACTTCTGTGATATGTCCTGCTACAAAATTATTTCAAAACTTCGCCCCGCCCACAAAGGACGAAAATCTGTGGCATCCACAATTTGAAAGATATGAGAAAACCAAAAACGTAGAATTGTAGACAATGACCATATCTTTAAGACTGCAGTATCTGAATTGGATCGTATTATTATTATAGCCAGCATCAAGAAAACAATTTCATTTTTTCTCGCCCTGTCTCTCTCTAACACACACGTAGCATAGGCGGCTTTGCTTAGAGTAAAACATTGGCGCCTAGATCTCAGAGACTACAAAAGCTAGAGCAACCAAATTTGGTATCCACATTCCTAATATATCGGACCGAGAAGAGTTTGTTTCAAAATTTCGCCACACCCCCTTCCGCCCCCGCAAAGGACGAAAATCTGGGGATATTCAAAAATCTGAGAGACTATTAAGGCTAGAGTAACCAAATTTGGTATCCGCACTCCTGTTAGAATACACTATAAAACGTGTATCTCAAAATTTCGCCGCACCCCTTTCCGCCCACACAAAGGACGAAAATCTGTTGCATCCACAATATTGCACATTCGAGAAAACTAAAAACGCTACATCATAGATAATGACCATGTCTATCAGATTGCTGAATCTGGTTTAGATCAGATAACTTTTATAGCCAATAGGAACAAATCAATTTGCAGTGGCTACGCAGCGCCGACGTCACGCTCAGACTGATTTTCTGTCTCTCTCGCACGCACTCTTTGTCGTGTCGTTTAATATTAGCGGCGTCTGCCGGAGGAGAGCCATACTGACTTAGTATCGGGTATAACCGTAGAGTTGCGGTGTCCGCAGCAACTCACAACGTTCCACCTCGTTTTTTTTTATACCCGATACTCAAAATGAGTATTGGGGTATATTAGATTTGTGGTGAAAATGGATGTGTGTCGTCCAGAAGGAATCGTTTCCGACCCCATAAAGTATATATATTCTTGATCAACATCAATAGCCGAGTCGATTGAGCCATGTCTGTCTGTCCGTCTGTCCGTCCGTCCATCCGTCCGTCTGTCCGTCCCCTTCAGCGCCTAGTGCTCAAAGACTATTAGAGCTAGAGCAACGATGTTTTGTATCCAGACTTCTGTGATATGTCACTGCTACAAAAATATTTCAAAACTTCGCCCCGCCCACTTCCGCCCCCACAAAGGATGAAAATCTGTGGCATCCACAATTTTAAAGATATGAAAAAACCAAAACTGTAGAATTGTAGAGAATGACCATATCTTTAAGACTGCAGAATCTGAATTGGATCGTATTATTATTATAGCCAGCATCAAGAAAACAATTTCATTTTTTCTCACCCTGTCTCTCTCTAACACACACGTAGCATAGGCGGCTTTGCTTAGAGTAAAACATTAGCGCCTAGATCTCAGAGACTACAAAAGCTAGAGCAACCAAATTTGGTATCCACACTCCTAATATATCGGACCGAGACGAGTTTGTTTCAAAATTTCGCCACACCCCCTTCCGCCCCGCAAAGGACGAAAATCTGGGGCATCCACAAATCTCAGAGACTATTAAGGCTAGAGTAACCAAATTTGGTATCCGCACTCCTGTTAGATTACACTATAAAACGTGTATCTCAAAATTTCGCCGCACCCCCTTCCGCCCACACAAAGAACGAAAATCTGTTGCATCCACAATATTGCACATTCGAGAAAACTAAAAACGCAGAATCATAGATAATGACCATATCTATCAGATTGCTGAATCTGGTTTAGATCAGATAATTTTTATAGCCAATAGGAACAAATCAATTTGCAGTGGCTACGCAGCGCCCGACGTCACGCTCTGACTGATTTTCTGTCTCTCTCGCACGCACTCTTTGTCGTGTCGTTCAATATTAGCGGCGTCTGCCGGAAAAGAGTCATACTGACTTAGTATCGGGTATAACCGTAGAGTTGCGGTGTCCACAGCAACTCACAACGTTCCCCCTCGTTTTCTCTCGTTTTTATACCCGATACTCAAAATGAGTATTGGGGTATATTAGATTTGTGGTAAAAGTGGATGTGTGTAACGTCCAGAAGGAATCGTTTCCGACCCCATAAAGTATATATATTCTTGATCAGCATCAGTAGCCGAGTCGATTGAGCCCTGTCTGTCTGTCCGTCTGTCCGTCCGTCCGTCCGTCCGTCCGTCCGTCCGTCCCCTTCAGCGCCTAGTGCTCAAAGACTATAAGAGCTAGAGCAACGATGTTTTGGATCCAGACTTCTGTGATATGTCACTGCTACAAAAATATTTCAAAACTTCGCCCCGCCCACTTCCGCCCCCACAAAGGACGAAAATCTGTGGCATCCACATTTTTAAAGATACGATAAAACCAAAAACGCAGAATCGGTGAGGATGACCATATCTTCTACAGTGCAAAATCTGAATCAGATCGTATAATGATTATAGCCAGAATCAAGAAAACAATTTCATTCTTTCTCGCTCTGTCTCTCTCTAAAACACAGGTTTCATGGTCGGTTTTGTCAATTGCAAAATATGAGTTCAAGGATCTCAGAACCTATAAGAGCCAGAGCAACCAAATTTGGTATCCACACTCCTGTGATATCGGACCTTGACCGTTTCGTGTCCAAATTTCGCCACACCCCCTTCCGCCCCCGCAAAGAACGAAAATCTGGGGCATCCACAAATCTCAGAGACTATTAAGGCTAGAGTAACCAAATTTGGTATCCGCACTTCTGTTAGATGTCACTATAAAACGTATATCTCAGAATTTCGCCCCACCCCCTTCCGCCCCCACAAAAGACGAAAATCTGTTGCATCCACAATATTGCACATTCGAGAAAACTAAAAACGCAGAATCATAGATAATGACCATATCTATCAGATTGCTGAATCTGGATCAGATCGGATCATTTTTATAGCCAATAGGAACAAGTCAATTTGCAGTTGTTACGCAGCGCCCGACGTCACGCTCAGACTGATTTTCTGTCTCTCTCGCACGCACTCTTTGTCGTGTGGTTCAATATTAGCGGCGTCTGCCGCAGGAGAGCCATACTGACTTAGTATCGGGTATAACTGTAGAGTTGCGGTGTCCGCAGCAACTCACAACGTTCCACCTCGTTTGGTAATGAAATTTCGCTTGAGTAATTACGACTGTCCTGGGATACTGGGATGCCCACAGAGCCCCGCCAGCTAATAGCTTTGGAGTCTGGCGGGCTGCATAAATTATGGGGAGCAAAGGGAAATCAATTTCAGGCCTCAGCCTGTGTATCGACAGGCCGGCGAAAAAGAAACCCAAGTGAAACTGAATCAGTATAAACTCCCGATTGTGCTCCTTAAGGGCGGAAAATATGCAAAAAGAAAAAACACGCTCTATAAAAATATTTCCATGCCTTGCAGCTAAAATGTTATTAAAGTCAATAACATAAAGCGACAGGGTGGGGGGCGGTTGGGCAGGGCATTCCTTTGGCTGCTGTGGGGGGAGTGTGGGGCGGGCGGAAACTTTTTGTCAAATGAAAATAGCTTACAAATAAAAACAACTCGAGGCGGAAAAATACAAATAATCAAAAAGCGGCTGAGGGCAGGGGCCGGCAGGGGGCAGGGGGGCACAGCGAAGCTGACCAAAGCATGGCAATAAAAATAAATAATGTCTTTGAGTAAAAATAAACGATGGCATCGGAAAAGTTTGAATATTTATGCGTTTTTTATATCTCCAAAGAGTCAAGGGAATAAGACAGACAGACAGACAGACAGAAAGACAGAGCAAAGGATAGAGACAGAGAGCGAATAGTACTCGTAGTAATTGATACAAAAGTGATTTTGGAGAACTTTCTCCTTAACAAAATCACTCTTGGTTCCCGTGCAGAGCCCCGCAAGTGACGAGTAACGAGCCTCACACGCACAACGGTAGGTTCAAGGAGAAGGCTTACTGTACACCGAAAAAGAGGATAAATGCGAGTGTGTTTGTGTGTGTGTGGGAGGATATTACTTCGATATTAAAATGTGAAACGGGGGGCGCATCAGAGAAATATATGACGTTTCGATAAAATTCATATAAAAATGCTGCAAAAACTGCAAACTTGGCACAACAAAAATGGAGGGTAACTGAAGAGCAGTCATTAAAGGGAGGGCCAGCAGGGGGCGTCAGGGTGGGACGAAATCTAAATGACATACAAAGGAGCCGTTGCTGCCAGTGTACACACACTTATGTAAGTCCCACACACACACGCACGCACAACGTAAACCGTAAAACTGTCAACGATGCTCCCAATGATGTGGCGGAGGCAAGGCCGTGGCTTAGGCTGGAATTGTGGTGGGTGGTGGGCGGAAGGAAGGAGGAACCCAATAAAAATCACTGGGGGAAAATGGCAATTTTCATACATGTGTATATGTGTGTATTTAAATGAAAATGCGTGCCAAGGCACGGTGTGAGTCTGTGTGCTTAAGGTGGGATATGAAACAATTGACAGGCGATGAAGGCTTGCACCAAATGATGGCCCCACAGTGAAGCAAAGTGACAGAAAAGTGTGGGAAAAAACTGCTTTTAGTATTGCTCTATTTGATTAGGACACTGGGACACTGCTCCACTGTCAAATATCTCCCCTTTAGGGCCATTTCATCCCATTGTCTGTCAGGCTACTTACTTGCTTCAGCCACTTACTGGCTCCAGCATCCAGTCAGTCAGTCAGTCAGTTAGTCAGCCTCCCTTCGGCTCTCCCGCCTGCCCGACTGGCCAACAGATAACAGATAATGCGCCAGCTTACAGACAAAGGCTGGTCCCGCGACCCCCGCCCCCGGCAGAGTGGTGGAGACATGTGTGGGAAAATCGAGTTGCGTTGCCAGTATTCAATTTTATAAATTGAACCAGAGTAAAAGTAAAGGCGTAATTGAATTCGGGCGGAGAGTGGAAAGAGAAAGGGGGGAGAGGGGAAAAGTAAGAGCTGCAGATGGATGAGATTTTGTCGCGACAATTAAGGAGCTCTCTCGCTCTCTGCTTCAGACAAGCCATTTGCCAGCACTCTCTTTCATGTCTGGCAACTGCAAATGCAGCGGCCATAAATCGAGGAAAAGTCGTTTCAATAAATTCACCACCATTTTGCATTTTCCGGCCAAAACAAGAGGTCGCTGCCAAACGGTTTGATTTAAGTCCCAGCGAAAAGCTTTGCATTAATTGTCAATGCCAGGGAAAGTACTTGGGTGGCGTGGATTGCCTCCATTATTGAGATTTTCTTTGAAAATACTCGGTCATGTGGTGGCATTACAGGCGTCTACCAAAGCAGAGGGCAGGACAAAGTTTGTTTGGTGCAGCATAAATCCCTAGAACTCCGAGATGCAGCAGAGTTGTGGCAAAGTTTTGTAGTACACGCACACATCAGAGTTAAAAGTCAACTTGAACATTAAATGCAAGTGCCACATGGGAGAGTGTGGCATCAATATGGCGGCGGCGGCAGCGGCAGCAGGGAAGCCAAGTGGAAAAACCAATGAGAACACAGAGGACGAAGGACAGCAGCAAAAGCACTGCACTGACAGGGACAACCAGGACAATTGCTAAGAACTTTTCCCATGTCCGCCATTTTGTTTGGATTTGTTTTGTTCTTCCTTCTTTCGCCTGCCAATTGCCTGCCAGCATTGAATGCATTTCTTGTGTCCGCTGAATGCACTTTCCACAACATCCAGCAACACAAAAAATGGCACACACGTATATTTCGCACACAGGAGAACTGTGGCATCCACAACCATTCGCACTGGCACTCACGACTGGCATTCACAGAAGGAAGAGGGGAGGAAGAGAGGAGGTGGAGGAGGAGGAGGGTGGAGGATGGAGTGTGGAGCTGGCGCGGTCAGTGCTCGTCAAACTTTTCAACTTGTGCCAATCAAACAAGTTCAATAACGGTAATTAACAGTCCAACGGTAAATGCAGTTCGAGCAGAGTGGAGGCGGTGGCAAGGGCTGGGGCTATGGCGGGGCACAGTGCCTGCAATTTGCGAAAAGTTCAAAGCTATTAACATGTCGATGCTTCGACCTGAATCAATGTGGATGTTCATGTGGCTGTGGATTGCCGTTTCCCGTTTTCCGGAGACGGAAATTCCACCTCCCTCTGCCCTAACGCATCCGCCGGCCTGCCCCGTTCCGCGCAGCCTAATGATGAAACTGTTGGACAGTTAGGAGCTATTAGCGGTGCTCAGAACCGGGCCCATGCACGTGCCCGAGCCCTGCCCTTCCATTCCATTTTTGTTGCGTGACGTCGAGGCCGAACTTCTCGGTGGCCCGTAGGCCACTTGGCATGTCAGTTTTGATTGAGCTGGATGGGATGCCACGCCTCCGATCCAGTCCACTCCGCACCGCCCTGTAATGCCATTTAATTGTGAATAATGCGAAAGAGCAGGCACCACGGTGGAATCGAGTGTGCGGTGGATGGATCGAACAGGTCTAATGGTTATTAATGCCGGCTAATGAAAGGAAATGAAATGGCTGGGGGCTCTGCTAATGAATGGAGGAGAGTGTGGTTAATCTCTGTGGATATTCCCAGCTATGAATATCCTTGAATTGTCGATGCATGATGATTCGCTTTAAGCTGGCAGGACCAGGACGTACAGTCCCTGTGCGAGTATTTTCCCCGCATAATAGCCAGATAGTTTGGTGTTGCTGTTGCTGTGGCCCAATGTGTTAGCGGATCTATCAATTTGTAGCATTTTCAAGCTTATATAAGCCACACATACACTCCAGAGGACTCAGAATATATAGATAGAGAGAGAGAGAGAGAGAGAGGGCGTGCTGCAACCTGATGGCCACATGAAAACATGGCCAAGATGCTGAGCTTTTTGAAGGGTTAGAGGAAAGTAGGATCATGGTCTGGGGGTCTGAGGCATCGCCTTGCATCTGTTTCACTTTACTCTTTTTTTCCCTTCGTTTTTTGGAGAGCGAGAGAGAGAGAGAGAGAGAGAGAGACGGCAGAGGCAGCCACTATGGCAACAGAACTTGAACATGAGTGCAATCAAATGTATTACATTTTGTGCAACTTAAGCGCCGGCTGAAGTGGCGAAGACAGCTGGCAAAGAGAGAGTGTGGCAGTGTATGGAGTGTGTGGCAGTGTGGCAGGAGGCAAGCATGCATACACACACATATATCCGCTCTTGGGTGCAATGATTTCCGGCAGAACTTGATTCAAGGCTGATGCCAGAGAGGATGAACGAAAGGAAAAAAAAACTAAGCAGAAGAAGTGGCAAATGTGGAGTGGAGGAGTACGGTTGAAGGAGTATGCCGTAGAGTATGCAACATGCAGCGTACAAAAAATGAGGCCAAACAAGGAAATTGCCAGAGAAATGCATTTTGTGGCTTATGAAAGAGGAGGGCGAACGGGGGGAAAAGCCCCACCCTGGGGCAGGGAAATCAATTGACTTTGTTCGGCACACATCCGCTTAAATGGAAATTGACAGGGAAACGAGATTGTTGCAGACATCGAGAAGCATCGATATCCAACAGAGAAACGGAGAACTGAGAAACGGAGAAACTGAGAAACGGAGAACTGTGCAACATTCGAAGGCAATTAAAAGTCATGGCAGCAGAATTAACTTTGAACAAAACGATCTTTAACCATGACAAATTCACGCAGTTTTTGCTCAATTGGCCATAATGCCATTATTTATGGCCATGGAGGCTAAATGGTGGGGAAATGGCGAAAGAGATGCGACATACAAAGACAAAGAGCACTGCGATGACATGCCATGATATGTAGTGTACCAGAGTTTAAATATATATATATGTAAACAGATATATAGGCCCTTGATATCAGCAAATGACTACGACTGAACCTTAGGAAGGCGTACAAATAGGGTTGGTCGTGTGCACTCTTGCTAGGCTCGGGTCTAGCTCGCCGGATGGTCGGGGTTCTTCCTCACCTAATAGTACTATCGTACTCCACTACATTTAAATAGTGCACTTTACGGGAAACTATAAGTGATTATATAAAAGCCCTACTGAACCATTTCTATTTAGAGAGAACCTAGGTGTTGATTGCCCCTCTCTTCTGTACCCACCCTACCATGACAATGCGTTCTAGTTCTTGCATTGTCCCTTGATGAATCCTTTACTAAGATTTACCACATTTTATAAGATCATGGCACGGATACTCGACAGACCATTTTTATGATTTTAAAGATTCATTTCAATTCAAAACGATTCATATTTTAATATAATGGGAGACTTCAATTTCAATATTCATTACGTTGCAGTTGTAGAAACACAACAATTGACTTAGGTTCTAATTTGTGGGTAATATTCCCTTAATCCTAATTATCATATAAGTTTAGTTATAAATTCATTATTTTAAAGCATGAAAATTATTAGGGTATAGATATATATGTATATAAAAAAAACGAGAGAATAAGAATCGAAATCGTAAACAAAAGCTAGATCAGACTGGGGTGCATTATACACACTGAGCAGACGGGTTTGAATCACTTTACGTTGTATGCATATCTTCACTTCAAGCCAATGGCTCTTTTGACCAAACTACTTTTCGCTGTACATAATTACTCACTCCGGCGTTATTGTCTTACGCTGATCTTGGGCCCAATGATGTAGTAGATGTTGACCGCAGCTGTTTAAAATATGGAAAATCATAAATATATAATGCATACAATACAATTACGCTACAAACACCGTCGCATAGTCATCAGCCAGTTGTTTTGGTTTTCATAATACAGACAGAAATTTAATTGTTATGCTCTATCGCGAAAATTGAACCAAAAAGTAACAACGAAAGACAATTTAGTGTGCATATGCACATATGTATGTAGATATGTACGCGCGTAACATCAAAGAGGGGTGTTAATAAAGTTTCACTTACATTATGTTAAACTGCTGATGTTTATGCGTTGGAACTTGATAATGAATTAAATGTAAATTGGACAAAACTCGATCCCGTGCGGCTGCTTTGTAGACTCTTGCCCGCCTGAAGTTGGTTAGAGGTCAACAGGTGCGATGTATATGGTTCCTGGCCGTACTGACGAATCTTCCGCCAAGCCTATATTTAGTTATTTATGACTGAGCAGCACTAAATATTCTTGGCGATTGAGGCTGATCTGGTTCACTTGGATCTTTGGAGATTCCGAACTCGGTGGTAATATAAGATCCAGAAAAGATGAATTATGGTTGGAGTTGGAGAGACCTCGACAACTGTACGCCTAAGCCAGCTCCCAGGGTAGTCTTCTCGAGACTATACCGCGATGGGGCAGCTTAGGTACACTTCCCTGCAACATAGGTTATGTCAGCACGTGCACGGCATTAATATGAAAACATACCTTTTTTCCCCAATTATATCTGCACTAAATTCTTCTTATTCACTGACCACTGGACTGTACGGCACTTGTAATTATATGCTTCCAGCATATATATGTGGAAATATATATATTTTCCGGACAGCACTATATATATATGTATGCACTGTGTATGTTGCTCGCACTCGGGAATTATCACGTCTTTACAGATCGATCAACTTTCTTCTTTTGTTCAAAGCAGTAATAGACGATGGACTGAGTAGCCTGTGCAGCAGAGCTTTTGAGCTTTTTACTAACTGTGCAATCGTATGATCTAGAACATTCGAGCAGCATTAGACGATCGTCTAATGCACAGCATAGCTTAACTGTGCAATCGTACGATTGCCGTCTATGCTTCCCACTGTCCGTCGCTTGCATGTGTGCGTGGGCGTTCGGACTTAAGAGCGGCTAAAGCTTTGTCCCACCTTAAGAGCGGCTAAAGCTTGATCATTTGAAAGATCACTAGGGGGTCTCACGAGACGAAAGAAGATAAACAATACACCACAGATATTTATACAAGACCTGCTCGACGAATAATTATCTGAAGAACCTGATTAGGAGAGATTATTTCCTGATCTGAATGTCTTTCAGATGATACACGCCGAGATATTTCTTGTTCTCATCGACCAATTCGTAATAGTACGGACTTCGCTTTTTAATTACCTGAGCGGGAATGAACGTAGGGGCTAGTTTAGAGCTAAACTTTTTTACAGCACTACTTTGTGTGAAATTTCTAGCATATACCAAATCTCCAATCTTTAATTGTGTATCACGGCAGCGTAAATTGTATCTACGCGAATTTTCTTCGTGTGCCTTTATGACTTTCGCTTTAGCCTGTTGCCGGATTAGCTGCAAGGAATCTGGGTTCTCTATTCTAGTATCGTCGTTCAAAAGGTCTAGTTTACGCAAGAGCGCGTAATCCTTCCCATTCAACATCATGTTTTGACCAAATGCTAGAAAATATGGAGAATACCCTGTACTCCTATGTAAGGTAGATCTCAATGAACCACTAATGGCATTCAGGTTACAGTCCCAATTGGAATGTTCGTTACCGATATAAGCTCGTATCGCAGCTATCACGGATCTGTTCAGTCGCTCGCTGGCATTCGCTTGCGGTGAGTAAATAGCTGTGCATTTTTGTGTTATACCGAAGCTATTTAAAAATGCCTGAAAGTAGCTAGATTTAAATTGGGATCCATTGTCTGACAAGATGACTTCTGGCACCCCAAATGTATAAAAGAGAGACCCTTCCAGATATTCACAGATCTTTGGGGCTGTAAATTTCTTCAGGAGACACAGAAAATGGATCTTGGTATTGTGATCGACAACTATGAGCAATCCTATGTTTCCCTTTTTCGTGCGTGGGTATGGTCCTAAGATATCTATGTATAATTTCTGAAACGGCCTATCCTTCAGTAGCGAAAGATGGAAAACAACCTATCACTTTATCTAAGCGAATTCTCTCGTCTGCTGTCAATTTATGTAGGTTCTGTGGTTCTTCGACGTCATCCGTACCTCCAACATCTAATTCAGATACCTCTGCAGTGTGTGTGATTTTATCTAAAAGTCCAAATTTTTGCCAGAAGTCTATCCCCAAATAGACGTCTTGCTTGAGTTCAGGAATAAGAAACATTTCCAGGTCTGCCGTGCATCCACGGTAATTAATTTGTGTTACCAGCTTGCCTATAACCTTACTTTCAGTATCGTTATCCGTTCGTATTGCTCCTGAACACTTTTTAATCTTGCAATGCGCCAACATTTCTTTCGCGGCTGAGCCTCTAATACAACTGATTGTGGCCCCCGAATCCAACAAAGCTACGTAATCACTGCCTTTAATGGTGACATTGGTATACAGCCTGTTATCCGAACTAAGAAATATAGCTGAAACAAACTTGTTCTTATTCTTGCGAACCATCTTCCAAAATTGTCTTAAACGTTTAGTTGAACGTTTGGGCTTTCTTACAAATTTAAAACTATCTATCTTATCAAAAAATTTCTTACGCGTTGTATTATAATTTGCTTCCCTTTCAGGTAAAGGAGTAAATGAATAATGATATGCTGTAGGCAGGGTTTCCTCTACTGTTTGTGAGCTGATCTTAGGTTTCCTTAAACTTTGGTCGTTCGTTAAACTAGTAGGTGATTCTTGCAAACTTTTTTCTAAGGATGTGTCTGCTTTTTGTTGTTTAACACATTCTTCTGCAGGTTTCCCGGAGGGTTACATTTGGGACATACCGGCTTGTAAGTATCTTTTGTTCCACACCCGTAGCAAAAGATCTTACGAGGACCTACACAATCGTCAAATTTATGACCTTTGTTGTCACAGTTCCAGCAAGTTGGAACTCTGTGTGAAGTACGACGTTGTATTTGACACACTTCATTATGCTCGACCAAGTCATCGAATAGCTGCTCGCTATCGTCTGGACCTGACAATTCCAATACGTATGAGCGAAGAGTCCTTTGCTTGACCGATTTTATATCGTTATAAAACTGCTCGTGCTTACGTACCTCACGTCGTAATAGCGATCTGTTGGCAATCTTTAAGTGAAGAAGCTCGTGGTGAAGAGTGGGCTTGGAATTTCTAATAAGTAGATTCACAACATCTTCTTCTGTAACCGAATTTTGAAGCCTATCCACGAGATCTTCGATAGCATATTGAAAGTCATCGAAGGATTCGTTTTCGCCCTGACGACGTTTCCTAATCTTTTCCCAGATATCATAGTCGGTCTCAACATCTTCAAATCTTCGTCTAAACTCTATCCAAAACGTATTCCAATTAAAGTTTGGGTAAGTTCGATGGAATTTCCAGTACCAATCACTAGCTTTTCCCGCGAATAAAAGATACAAGTGATCACAAAGCAATTGATAATTGTTATAAAGATTTTGTTGCGTTAGAGAACGTACTCGATAAATGAACTCATCCATCCTCATGCATGTTTTTGAACCATCGAATTTAATGCGCCAATTCTGCATTATACTGGAAACTTTTGCTGGTGCTACGTGTGAGCTCGAATTACTTCGATTTGCACTCGCTCTTGAAAAATCTAAAAGAACTTCTGCGTGACTATCTCGTGCTTGACCGATACCCACGTTATTTGTTTGGTTAATGTTATTGTCACCGGAAACATCGGGTGTGATATGTTCTGGTTGTGTCAACTGGAGTGACGCTAATTGATTTTGAATCGAAGATTCAATTGTTTTGCTTAAAAATGAAGTTAGTTGTTCCATTAACTGAGCCTGTTGAATGCTTACAGCAGACTGGACGTAGTTAGCGATTTCCACTTGAGTGGTTATTGGAAGGGTTGTGTTGTTGGTTTCAGTTTCTGTTGGTGAGCGATCTAACCGGGATCGTTGAGTTGATCTCGTATTCATACCCCTTCTAATAAACTTTTGGCCCTTTTTAGGTCGATTAGACGTTCCGTCTGTTGTGCTAAAAGATTCGTTAGCACTAGTTGGACGTGTTCCTTCGGCGTTAAGCTCGGCTAACAACGTGTTGTTAGAGAATGTTAGTGCCAGAGCAGAACAATCTAATGAACAGGTGGGACATTTTGGGTTTGTCCTAATCTGTTCCAAAATACAAAGTTTATGGAATTTGTGTCTACACGGGGTGTGGGCTATAATCTCACTAGTTCCCAATACTTCGTTGCAAATTCCACAAAATGGTTCTGATTCCTGCAAAGCAGTTGTTATATCATCTGTACTTCGCCTTACAGCCATTGCATATCAGACAATATTTAAGGAATTAAAGAAAAACTAATAAAAAAAAAATTATATAAGAAGGTATTAATTGTAATAATAAGGTGGGAAAGAACATGCCAGAATACTTACAAAATATCTATTTGGTTTCAGTAGGCTTTTCTATTTTCGTTAATATGGACTATTTATAGGTTAATGACCTCGTGCACTGAATCATTGGACAACTATCGCGATTTGGCAATATAAAATTGTAAATCCGAATAACTCAAGATGCCTAAAGTGAAAAAGCAGGTTTGCTTTGGTCGGTCAATCCAAAATGAAATGAACTAAAACCGCAAAATCCTAAAACAATTCCTGTTTATTCTGATCACTGTATGGTATTGCATAACTGTCTCTGATACTCACAATTCGATACCATAGGTCTGTTTTGGTCAACCAATCCGGATCAAGTGAATTGCAGTTGCTAAATCCGAAAACCGAGTGTATTACCGGTTGAGCTTGTAGAACCAAGGCAAGATTTGCTTGTCTTATTAAAATAAACGGCCTATATAGTAAGACACTATAAATCCAAATTTTAATATCGGCTCTGAATTGGTTTTAGATTCTAAGGCAAGTTGCCTGGCCCCACGTTGGGCGCCATAAATGTGTAGTGTACCAGAGTTTAAATATATATATATGTAAACAGATATATAGGCCCTTGATATCAGCAGATGACTATGACTGAACTTAAGGACGGCGTACAAATAGGGTTGGTCGTGTGCACTCTTGCTAGGCTCGGGTCTAGCTCGCCGGATGGTCGGGGTTCTTCCTCACCTAATTGTACTATCGTACTCCACTACATTTAAATAGTGCACTTTACGGGAAACTATAAGTGATTATACAAAAACAAAGTAAACTGAAATACTGATAGCGCCGACACGCCAAATAAAAGCCCTACTGAACCATTTCTATTTAGAGAGATCCTAGGTGTTGATTGCCCCTCTCTTCTGTACCCACCCTACCATGACAATGCGTTCGAGTTCTTGAATTGTCCCTTGATGAATCCTTTACTAAGATTTACCACATTTTATAAGATCCTGGCACGGATACTCGACAGACCATTTTTATGATTTTAAAGATTCATTTCAATTCAAAACGATTCATATTTTAATATAATGGGAGACTTCAATTTCAATATTCATTACGTTGAAGTTGTAGAAACACAACAATTGACTTATGTTCTAATTTGTGGGTAATATTCCCTTAATCCTAATTATCATATAAGTTTAGTTATAAATTCATTATTTTAAAGCATGAAAATTATTAGGGTATAGATATATATATATATATAAAAAACGAGAGAATAAGAATCGAAATCGTAAACAAAAGCTAGATCAGACTGGGGTGCATTATACACACTGAGCAGACGGGTTTGAATCATTATACGTCGTATGCATATCTACACTTCAAGCCAATGGCTCTTTTGACCAAACTACTTTTCGCTGTACATAATTACTCACTCCGGCGTTATTGTCTTACGCTGATCGTTGGGCCCAATGATGTCGTAGATGTTGACCGCAGCTGTTTAAAATATGGAAAATCATAAATATATAATGCATACAATACAATTACGCTACAAACACCGTCGCATAGTCATCAGCCAGTTGTTTTGGTTTTCATAATACAGACAGAAATTTAATTGTTATGCTCTATCGCGAAAATTGAACCAAAAAGTAACAACGAAAGACAATTTAGTGTGCATATGCACATATGTATGTAGATATGTACGCGCGTAACATCAAAGAGGGGTGTTAATAAAGTTTCAGTTACATTACGTTAAACTGCTGATGTTTATGCGTTGGAACTTGATAATGAATTAAATGTAAATTGGACAAAACTCGATCCCGTGCGGCTGCTTTGTAGACTCTTGCCCGCCTGAAGTTGGTTAGAGGTCAACAGGTGCGATGTATATGGTTCCTGGCCGTAATGACGAATCTTCCGCCAAGCCTATATTTAGTTATTTATGACTGAGCAGCACTAAATATTCTTGGCGATTGAGGCTGATCTGGTTCACTTGGATCTTTGGAGATTCCGAACTCGGTAGTAATATAAGATCCAGAAAAGATGAATTATGGTTGGAGTTGGAGAGACCTCGACAACTGTACGCCTAAACCAGCTCCCAGGGTAGTCTTCTCGAGACTATACCGCGATGGGGCAGCATAGGTACACTTCCCTGCAACATAGGTTATGTCAGCACGTGCACGGCATTAATATGAAAACATACCTTTTTTCCCCAATTATATCTGCACTAAATTCTTCTTATTCACTGACCACTGGACTGTACGGCACTTGTAATTATATGCTTCCAGCATATATATGTGGAAATATATATATTTTCCGGACAGCACTATATATATATGTGCGCACTGTGTATGTTGCTCGCACTCGGGAATTATCACGTCTTTACAGATCGATCAACTTTCTTCTTTTGTTCAAAGCAGTAATAGACGATGGACTGAGTAGCCTGTGCAGCAGAGCTTTTGAGCTTTTTACTAACTGTGCAATCGTATGATCTAGAACATTCGAGCAGCATTAGACGATCGTCTAATGCACAGCATAGCTTATCTGTGCAATCGTACGATTGCCGTCTATGCTTCCCACTGTCCGTCGCTTGCATGTGTGCGTGGGCGTTCGGACTTAAGAGCGGCTAAAGCTTTGATCCAACCTTAAGAGCGGCTAAAGCTTGATCATTTGAAAGATCACTAGGGGGTCTCACGAGACGAAAGAAGATAACCAATTCCCTATATTTTTGTGCTGGCTACTACAGATATGATTATCTAAAAATTTTAAACTCCACTGCAATGTTTGTCAACTAATCAAAGGAGGAGCGGGAGGGTACGGTGGAAGTCCTGCAGTCAAAGAATCAACTTCCGTTTTCCTTTCGTCTCTCTCTGTCTTTTTTTGTGTATCTCTTTCTCTGTCTCAATGGCTTGTCATTGTCCTTGGTGTTTGTCAAACAAGACAAAAAACTTGCTAAATTCTCGGCTCAAACAGAAGGCCAGACAGTGTGGCAGGGCGCCATGGTCGGAGAGGGGGGGGGGGGGGGGGGGGGGGGGGGGGGGGGGGGGGGGGGTGTAAGCAAAGCAAAATGGAGTAAAAGTAAAGTAAGGAACTTTATACCTAAAAGGGATTTATTTGATGACTTGTCTAACTCGTGCTTTTCACTCACACATCCACCCAGTCATGGCTCTGTCTCTGCCTCTGCCTCCACTCTTCTCTCTCCACTCGCTGTCTCGCTCCTTTCCGGCATGACGCAGCACTTTTACAAATGAAGTTTTATAACTTTTCCTCCATTTTATTTGTCAAAGGTCTGGGGCAGCGACACAGCCTCCAAAAAAGGAATGCGACAAAATGGAATGAAATTAAATACATTTTGAAAAATGATTCAACTCCATTCTGACAGGGGCTTCAATGTGGCCTTTTGGCAGCTCCCAACCGTCGTTGGAGGCCATTTCGGGTACCAAAAAAAGGTGGATATCCTTCGATTTCTGTTCTCTGCTCCAGCGATAAGTAACGAATGAATCTGCTCGGTTATGGGAACATTGTACAATCGATTTGTGGCACATTTCGGGTGCATATTACTTGGAACTTACTCTCAATTATAATCGCAGGATATTCCAGAACTCGCCTACAGATTCGATTAATTTATTTTCCATAAACTTCTTTGCCCAACTTTTGGATTTTCTTAATTTCTGAAATGTTGGCAATATTGTAACCATTAGAACCAACGCTGCACAAGCTGTTGCACGAACATAGAGAGAGACAGCTACAGTTAAAGGATACTGGCAGTCCTGCTGTGTAAAAAAGGCAATTTGACAAAAGTTCTGCCTCCCCTTGAAAGAATGGCAGAAAGGCAACTGTCGAACGGGGGCCATTGTACTGCATCCTCCATGAATCATGGTCAAAAGCGCAATTACCGTACCACAGATACACAGCCACAGACACATTTGTATGTGTGTCGTCTGCTGGTCGGATAATTTTCACAGGATATGAAAAAAGTTTGTAGTTGACGCTTCCGTTTAGTTGGCTCTCGGTTGCAAGGACACCCGACGACAACCTGCCTTCCTCTTCTACGCGTGTGTGTCCTGCGGCACACCATTTGAATGCCGTCTGCCCTTTCACTGCTCTGCTCTGCTCTGCTTTCTGTTCTATTCTGTTCTCTCCCGTTGTTATAGTAATTGGACAAGTCACTGGCTAAAGTGGCGTTGGCAGCCAACTTGCCACAATGTGTTGCAACAACAATGACCTCACTCTTTTATTAACATTTTGTACTGCATTCTGTTGTTGTTGCTGTTTTGTTGCTGTTTTGTTTTTCGGCTAATTGCAATTGTTGCTGATATTTTCTTTCCTCCAGAAAGATTCCTCCCTTAGATTTGTCGCACTTGTCGCCCGGCAAATTATAAATGACTTTTTTCATTAAAATAATGAAATTCTGGCTGAATTTGTACCTTTTTGGGTACACAAATCGATTGGGGCATTCTTCTATTGGATTAACTTTGCCATCACAAATCTATTTATAACGAGGGGGAACGTTGTGAGTTGCTGCGGACACCGCAACTCTACAGTTATACCCGATACTAAGTCAGTATGGCTCTCCTCCGGCAGACGCCGCTAATATTAAACGACACGACAAAGAGTGCGTGCGAGAGAGACAGAAAATCAGTCTGAGCGTGACGTCACGCGCTGCGTAGCCACTGCAAATTGATTTGTTCCTTTTGGCTATAAAAATTATCTGATCTAAACCAGATTCAGCAATCTGATAGATATGGTCGTTATCTATGATTCTGCGTTTTTAGTTTTCTCGAATCTGCAATATTGTGGATGCAACAGATGTTCGTCCTTTGTGGGGGCGGAAGGGGGTGGGGCGGAATTCTGAGATATACGTTTTATAGTGAGATCTAACAGAAGTGCGGATACCAAATTTGGTTACTCTAGCCTTAATAGTCTCTGAGATTTGTGGATGCCCCAGATTTTCGTCCTTTGCGGGGGCGGAAGGGGGTGTGGCGAAATTTGGACACGAAACGGTCAAGGTCCGATATCACAGGAGTGTGGATACCAAATTTGGTTGCTCTGGCTCTTATAGGTTCTGAGATCCTTGAACTCATATTTTGCAATTGGCAAATCCGACCATGAAACCTGTGTGTTAGAGAGAGACAGAGCGAGAAAGAATGAAATTGTTTTTTTGATTCTGGCTATAATAATTATACGATCTGGTTCAGATTTTGCACTCTAAAAGATATAGTCGTCTTCTACGATTCATTTTTTAGTTTTTTCGTATCGTCGAAATTGTGGATGCCACAGATTTTCGCCTTTTGTGGAGGCGGAAATGGGCGGGGCAAAGTTTTGAAATATTCTTGTAGCAGTGAAATATCACAGAAGTCTGGATCCAAAACATCATTGCTCTCGCTCTTATAGTCTTTGAGCACTAGGCGCTGAAGGGGACGGACAGACGGACGGACGGACAGACGGACAGACAGACAGACAGACAGGGCTCAATCGACTCGGCTATTGATGCTGATCAAGAATATATATACTTTATGGGGTCGGAAACGATTCCTTCTGGACGTTACACACATCCACTTTTACCACAAATCTAATATATCCCAATACTCATTTTGAGTATCGGGTATAATAACTGTTATTCACTCCTCACTCAGAGAGAGAGAGAGAGGGCGGGGAGGGAGGTGGAGGTGGAGGAATGACAACTTACTCGACTGCTGTTCAACATTCGCAAAGTTTCTGATAGTCAAATCCTTGGAATACTTGAAGCCAACTTTCTGGCGAGAATCCCACAAATCTTTGACGGCATCTGAGGGCGAAATTCCCACATGCCTTTCGGGAAGTGTTTGGACGATTTAATCAACGGGAATCCCAGAGAAACTTCCAGCCATCAGACACAATTTACATTAATGCAGCACTGGGGCAACATTTATGTGCAACACTTCGAATCCTTTGAGGACAGACGTATGGCCTTCATCATTGTGTATACATTTTCGCTGATTTTTCTTTGACTTTTCCCCGTTTTTCATGCGCGTTTAATTGGAGCTCATTAAGCATACGCATATTAATTAAATCACCGCATTTATGCAATAAATTTGCGGTCGGATACAGATAGAGGGGGCCGGATAAAAGCAAATAAAGTGCAAAAAAAAAAGAGATAAATAAACACAGGTCTGCCACATGATTCAGTTTGATTGAAAACAAGCACGAAAAAATGTATGCATTTGCATATTGCATAGTAAAATAAATAAAACGAATAGCGCCAGGGACGAGCTGCACAGCTATGGGATACCCTTTTGTTGATTCGGATCAACATCAACACATGCCGTTGCAGTCACACACTCACCACTCCACTGCTATGTGCTATGAGCGACCACCTTGCTGCCAGTGAGAGCCGAGCTCGAGCTCGAGCCCGAACACCAAACCCCAAGCGGGGCGTTGTGCGGTCCGACAGGTTCCATCAGACATTCTGCCTGAGCAAAAACGTGCGAACATGAACAATCATGCATGATCGTGTGACTCGATCGTGCCCGTTCGCCTCGAACTTGTTTGATGGGAGGGGCGGGTATCAAACTGGTGTTCGACGAGTATTCGAGTGTGGATAGCCGTGTTCGAACAATTATATTCCGACGAACAAAAGTTGCAGTCATTTACTTTGTTGTCTTTCCAGCGAATCGGGCTAATAATGAGTACCATTCAAAATAATACAGAGCATGATTTGCATTCGGGGAATATTCATTTGCAATGCAAATACTGTTCATTGATTGATGGTGAGATAAACAGGAGGCAGGAGGCAGGAGGTACATGTGTATGTATGGGTGGCATGTGACACGTGTCGCACCCCTTTATTCGCCAGCTTGTTGAATGTGTTCGCGCATGTAATTAGAAAAATGTCAGTGCCAACAAAAGGACTCAACCAACCTTCCACCCAACGCCACCCCAAAAGTGTGCCCGGGACCATGACATTGAAAAGTTGTCGTGGCTCTGTGCAAAAATTACCTTTATTAGCGGAGTGGGGTGGGGGGTGGTGGCAGTGCTACGTGTTGCTTGCGTAATGCACAGGGGAATACAAGGTTGTGACGGACCTATTTCAGGCTGAGGTAAGCTCAGTCCCGTCCAGGGGTCAATCCACAAGAAATTTGTAGAAATGTGATGGAACCTTAAGGGTGGCGTCAGGGGGCGGCCTGTCGTAGAGAGGTGGTTCGGGGCTAGAATGGGCGTCGCTCGTCGTGTATACGAAACGACCGTGTGGACTCGGGGCGGGGCGACGTCGGTGCCTCGGCTAATCGGGTGTTTTTACTTTGATAAATTGACACTTTATTGTATTTCCTAGCGGTTTAAACGAACCTATTTTTTATTGGGGCGCCGATGTCTTCTGGTGAGTTCCGGGTACCGCGTCTGTACTCCGGGTCAGGTCGCTGCGTAAGTTTTGGTACCACGACCGTACTGTGAGACGGGTTTCTGCGTAAGTCTTGGTACCACGACCGTACTGTGAGCCGGATCTCTGCGTCAGTCCCTCTTTGGTTCTCGTCGCCGTCTCTTTATAGGCCCGTATTGCTGGGTCGGCGGGTTTGACAAATGCACTTCCGCGTCGGGGTGCACTTTGCCGTTCTTGGTGATCGTTGCAGATTTTGGCGGCGCCGACTTTCCTCCGTCGATGAACCCGGAAGGCCGCACTCGGCCGATGGCTTGGCTTGGAGTGTGGGAAAGCTCGCGTGACCTGATGTCTTTGGTCATCGTTCTGGAGTTGGCGCGTGTTGATCGGTTGCTTGCGGGGGGGCGCTGGTTGTGGGGTGCGGTGCGATGCGCTCATTATAGGTCTGGGGACGGATTGTATCGAAACCTTTTAGGTTCGTTACACCCTCCCCTTTCTTCCCCGGCGAGAGTTACGAGGACTCGCGGGTCGGGCTCTTGTGGTTTCTTCTGTGGTCTGCGTTGGGGTTTCCTCGTTCTCTTCGCTTCGTCAGCGGATTTGTGGGGCGCGTGGTCGTGAGCGTTACGTTACTTCTCTCGCTGGCGTCAGCGCTGTTCGATTAATTGGTGGTCGCGAGGTTCGCTGCGCTTGCATTCTCGGCGGTATTATGCGATCGGCCTCGTTTTTATGCCGGGGCAGTCTTTTGGCCGGGTGTCCCGGGTTTCGCTGACTCAGTGGCACCAGTTCGACCCACTTGGAGAAAGTGTCGAAGAATACCAGTTAGATGGTGTTCCCGTGCTTGGACCGTGGTAATGGTCCGACGAAGTCGGCACACAGGGTGGCGAAGGGTTCTTCAGCTTTACGTGTGAGAATCCTGCCCACGGCCTTGCGCTGCGTGGCTTTGAACTTCAGACAGCTTACACAGCCCTGCACGTACCGTCGCACGTCTCTGTGTAGTCCTGGCCAGTAGTATCGTTGTGTTGTCCTCAGGATTGTTTTTCGGACGCCAAGGTGTCCTGCCGTTGGTTCGTCGTGGCATTCGCGGAGTACTCTCGTCCGGCCGTTTTTGGGCACGCATAGTTTCCACGGTATGTGGTCGTCGTCGTCGGCTCCGTGTCCTAGATAGCGGTATAGCTGCCCATTTTCGTACGTGTAGTCTGAGTACTTCTGGGGTTCGTCTTGGACGTGTTGGATCCTTTGTTTAAGCCAGGTGCATGGTGTGTCGTCTTCCTCAATGCGGGAGAGGGTCTCCAGTGGTTGTCTTGACAGTGCGTCTGCGACTACGTTCTGGTTGCCGGCCCGATAGTGCACGTCGTATTGGTATTGCTGTAGTTCGAGCGCCCATCTTGCTACTCTACCGTAAGGGCTCTCGAGGGTATTCAGCCACTTTAGTGCGAGATGATCGGTGATGACGTCGAATCGGTAGCCTTCGAGATAGCATCGCAGTTTTCGGATCGCCCAGATGACGGCGAGGCATTTCTTGTCGGTGGCCGAGTAGTTCTCTTCTGCCTTGTTGAGGCGTCGACTGACGTATGCGATGACCCGCTCTTTCCCTTTGATTTCTTGGGTGAGGACCGCGCCTACTCCAAGGTTGCTTGCGTCCGTCTGCAGGGAAAATTTGACGTTGAAGTCTGGGCAGGCGAGTACCGGTGCGGTGGTGAGCAGTGTTTTCAGCTCGTCGAAGGCGTCTTGTTGTTCTTGACCCTATGTCCATGCTTTCCCTTTCTTCAGCAGCAGTGACATTGGTTGGACTACGGTGGCAAAGTTTGGGACGAATCTGCGGTACCACCCGGCCATGCCTACGCATTGTCGTAGCTCCTTCAGGTTGGTCGGCGGCCTCAGATCCTTTACGGCTGCGATTTTGTCGGGGTCCGTGTGGAAACCTTCTTCGCTGATCATGTGGCCCAGGTATTTTATCCGGCGTTGGAAGAAGGCACACTTGTCCGTGTTGACCCGTAGGTTTGCCTTTCGTTGTCGTGCGAAAACTTCTTTTACGTTGTTCAGGTGTTCCTGGAAGCTTTTCCCGACGATGACGATGTCGTCGAGATATGCGAACGCGAATGGTTCCATGTCTGCGCCGATAACGGCGTCGAGGGTCCGTTGAAACGTGGCTCCCGCGGAGTGTAAACCGAAAGGCATTACTTTCCATTGGTATAATCCTCGGCCGGGTATCGTGAATGCCGTGGCTTCCCGGCTGTCGCGGGCCAGTGGTATCTGCCAATATCCGTTTTTCAGGTCGAGGGTCGTGATGAAGTGGGCATTTCGGAGTCGCTCTAGTATGTAGTTGATCCTGGGTAGCGGGTACGCGTCCGGGATGGAACGCTCGTTTAGCTGCCGATAATCTACACACATGCGCCATCTCCCGTCCTTATTGCGGACCAGGACGATTGGCGCGCTGTGGGGGCTCCGGGATGGTTCGATTAGGTCCTCAGCTATCAGTTGGTCGACCTGTTCATCGATGATCCGCCGCATGGCTGGATTTTTCGGGTAGTACCGTTGTTTTATGGGTCGGTTGTCCCTCATGACGATGGTGTGTTCCGTCAGACCCGTCGTCCCTCGGAGGCCCGCGAGTGTTGGCAGTTCCTCGTCTAGAAATTTCCGTATTTTCGGCGCGATGTCGGGAGGCCATGGGTCGGAGATTCGTTCTGAATCGTCCTCGGGTGGGTCGTCGATTCCTGGGTCGCAAGTGTGGTCGGGGTTCTCGGGGAGGATTTTTGTGTCGAATGCGCTTGGTGGTTCGACTTCGCGAGTGTATTCGCTTATGCTGGCGACGATGGCGGGCGCCTCGATCATGAGTAGGGGGCTCGTGTGTGTCCTGGGGGGTGCTTGCGCGACGTTGTACTCTGCGTGATGTACGAACGTGCGGGTCTCGATGGCGATCGTAGCGTTTGACCGACGGCTAGTTTGGGCGGTGAGGTTCACCGACATGGCTCCAGGCGTGGTGCTGGGCCGCATGCCGGCGCCGTACGATGTGTTGCCCGGGAGGCGTTCCATGATGTCGGGGACGATCGATGGTGCGTCGGCTCCAGGTGCGTCGGGGTTCCGATGGGTGCCTCGCGTGGCAGTGATCGCCTTTTCCGGTTCCTGCCTGAGAAGACGCGGGAGTAGCGGGTCGGTCGGTGTCGTAGGGGTCGTTTTCGCGTCGAGGGCGGTGTCGACGCGTTCGTGGGCCAGGGTGGCGGTCGGAGTTGGTACCTCGAGCGCCTAGCTGCTGCGTGGCGGCTGTCGTTGCTGGGGCCGGGTTGTCTTCTGGAGGGGCGTCCTGGGTTCTTTTCCCTTCGTTGGAAGAGCCGCGTCAGTGCCCTCGGGAGACCGGCTCGCTTTCTTCGTGGCTTTGCTTAGTTTTGGTTCTCTCGGAGTGGGCCTGGGGCTAGTGTGCTTCGTCGTGGCCGTGGGTTCTGTGTTCCTTGTTCCTTGTGCTCTTGTCTCGTGTCGTGGCGGGGAATTCATTGGCGGCGGAGGTCTCGAGTTCGTGGGTCCGGGGGCGTGTACTTGGCTCGGCGTGGGATGGGATGGGGCGTTGGGAGCCTTTGAGATGGAGACGTGTGGCGCCACATTGTATTGTGGTTTCAATGGCGCACAGGAAATCCATCCCTATGATGGCTTGCTCTACCATATTGGGTAGTACCAAGAGGGGCATCTGTATCTCTTGTTCGTCTAGTTTGACGCGCGCTAGCAAGATCTGAGTTATCTCGCGGGCCGAGCCGTCTGCTAGGCGTATCGGGACGCATGCGGCTCGCAGGTCGTTGTCGCGGCCGAGTTTGCGGGCGAGGTCGGCGTTGATGAAGCTTCGGGACGCCCCGGTGTCGACCGTGGCTTCCGCGCGCCGTCCTCCGATGGTCACTCTCGCCATTATCCAGCCGTCGTGTACTTGTAGCGGGGTTCTTAGTTGGTTGTCTGAGGAAGCGTCGTGCCCGGGGCCTGGCCCGGCTGTTCCCGTGTCAGCTGGGGACGCAAGTCGTTTCCCGACGGGTGCCGGCGGCAACAGCCCACGGTGCGCATTCCCAACAGAAGAGGATCGATGGGTTGATGCAGTCGCGAGAAACATGTCCAGCTTCTCCGCAGCGTCGACAGGCTGCGCGTGTGTTGGTGATGGGGGTGGTGATCATTCTATGTGCCGTTTCCTGTGCTGGAGCGCCGACCTGGTGCGGCTTCCTTGCGGGTTCCGAGGTGTTCCAGTGAGGCTTTCGGAATTGGGCCCCATTCGTCCCGCTTTAGTTTTGTTGTGCCGTTGGCCGCGTGTCCCTGGGTGGTTGTCGAGGGGGGATGAGGGTCGCTGGTACGTTTCGTTCCTGGATACTCTCGAACTCTGTGGCCAACCTTGTTAATTGCGTCAGACTTCTCAGTTCGTGCCTTCGCACGTACAGCTGGTACGCCGGGAGGGTGTTGTCATAGATCCGGCTAAGTTCCTTGGCTTCGTCGTACCCGGCGTGGTGCATGAGCAACCGGAGCTCGATGACGAAGTCCTTGAAAGGTTCGCCCACCGCTTGTTTGCGTTACCTGATCTGGTCTTCCAATTGCTCGAAGTACCGGGGAGGCAGGAAAAAGGCTAGGAATTCCTGGCGGAAATCAGCCCAAGAGCCGCTCTGGAGTCGGCTGGTGCGGAACCAACGGTTGGCTCGGTCGGTGAGGAGCTCTGCCATAGCTCGCGGCACGTAGTTCATGTCTACCCCGTACGAGAGGGCACGCTCTTCCAGTAGTTCGACGAACGACAGTGGGTCGTCCTGCCCGTCTAACTGGATTCCCCACTTTCGGATCCGTTCCGCCATCTGTGCGGCGTGACTGTAGTAATGCCCGTCCGTGGGGCCATTTCCTCCTGCTGTCGGCAAGATCCTTCTCATGGGCGAAGGCCTTGGCTCCGGGGGCGGGGGCTTCGGTAGATCTTCGACGGTTATCGATGTCGGTAAGGTGCTGGCTTTGCCCTCCATGACTCCTGGAACTTGTAGGCTGAGTTTGGGGTCCGTCTTTCGCTTCTCTGTTAGTGCTGAGGTGTCGGGCTGGGGCGATCTGGCTCGTCCTGGCGATCTGGCGTACTGCCGCTCGAGCTCTGCCAACCTGACCCAGGCATCGTGTTCGAGGGGCCCGGCGACTAGTTCGGCGAAACTTCTCCGCAAATCTTCCACGTTACCCTCGCGGCTGAATCCGAATTCCTCCGCGAAGGACTCCAGCTCCTCTCGGCGGCGTTTGTGTATCCAGCCGGTACTCACCCCTGGGTTGGCGACGAATTCTCCAGGGTAGTACCCTGTTCCTCTGCATGTGATTCCATCGCTTCGATTGTTACTCGAGTTGGCTGTTTCGCTGGGCTTGCGCTTTCCCTTCACTAGGGCAATGTGTCGAGCTTCGCGGCTGACGCTTCGAATTTCTTCTCGGGGTGACGGCACTGTTCCCGTTTCTCTGTCGCTGTGTCGAGCTTTCGTCTGCTCGTTGCGCAACTCTTGCCGTTGGTATTGTGCGAGGTCGGGGTTTTCTTTGAGTCGTTTTCTTTTGTTCTTCTCTAGTGGCCGTGGGGTTTTATTCCACAAACCCTCGCTGACGTTCTCTTGGGTCCCTGCTCGGGCGCCACTTGTGACGGACCTATTTCAGGCTGAGGTAAGTTCAGTCCCGTCCAGGGGTCAATCCACAAGAAATTTGTAGAAATGTGATGGAACCTTAAGGGCGGCGTCAGGGGGCGGCCTGTCGTAGTGAGTTGGATCGGGCTAGAATGGGCGTCGCTCGTCGTGTATACGAAACGACCGTGTGGACTCGGGCGGGGCGACGTCGGTGTCTCGGCTAATTGGGGTGAACTTACGCAATCGGGTGTTTTTACTTTGATAAATTGACACTTTATTGTATTTCTTAGCGGTTTAAACGAACTTATTTTTTATAGGGGCGCCGATGTCTTCTGGTGAGTTCCTGGTACCGCGTCTGTACTCCGGGTCGGGTCTCTGCGTAAGTTTTTGTACCACGACCGTACTGTGAGCCGGATCTCTGCGTCAGTCCCTCTTTGGTTCTCGTCGCCGTCTCTTTATAGGCCCGTATTGCTGGGTCGGCGGGTTTGACCAATGCACTTCCGCGTCGGGGTGCACTTTGCCGTTCTTGGTGATCGTTGCAGATTTTGGCGGCGCCGACTTTCCTCCGTCGATGAACCCGGAAGGCCGCACCCGGCCGATGGCTTGGCTTGGAGTGGGGGAAAGCTCGCGTGACCTGATGTCTTTGGTCATCGTTCTGGAGTTGGCGTGTGTTGATCGGTGGTTGCTTGCGGAAAGGGCGCTGGTTGTGGGGTGCGGTGCGATGCGCTCATTATAGGTCGGGGGACGAATTGTATCGAAACCTTTTAGGTTCGTTACAAGGTGCGGCGTTGTTGCCAAGTTTAGGTCTGGGTGGGTGCCTCCTGCTGCACCGAGAGTGCGGTGTCTGTCTCCGGGATTAGTTACGGCAAAAGGACCCCAAGGACCCTTTCCATTAAGCATACAATTGAGTTGCACAACCCGACAAAGCATTTAATATGACGGATTTGGACGGGGCGCTGTCGAGCTCTGCTGGGATGTCGCCTTTGATTTATTGCCAAAATGTTGCGGGCGAAACAGGAACTGAGTTGCAACAGACTTTTCAGTCCACTTGCCACGTGCTCCGTTCCGTTCCGTTCAATTTGCAAACATTCAATACGCAAACGAATAATCAAATGTCTTCTTTTGTTGAATCTTCTATAAATATTCAATGTTTAAATACAGCATTCTACATATTGTTGGATATACATACATACATATGTACATGTATGGCACTGCTTTCATAGTGAAATTTATAGCTTATATATATAACAATAAAAAGCACAGCACAGCACAGCACAGCGACAGCGCAATCACAGAAATAACAACACGGCGGCCGAAGCCGAGGCCGAGGCGGTGGCGGCGATGGCGGCGGCGGCACAGACACAACATGGAAATGTCGCCCCTGACAAACAATACAAAAAAGCGCCAAAGCAGATGTCACTACCACAGGGATACCCACTAATCGGTGTCTGTCTAAGGAGCAAATGGACAGGGGGGTTTCCCCCAAAGGCAGAGGCATATGGCATGCCATATACCCCTCCAGTATCCGCCAGCAAGGAGTATTGAAAACGGACTGCGATGAAATATTATGCATGTCTGTCTGTGTGAGTGGGGGGACGGGGACGGTGTGGGTGTGTGCATAAAAATTAAACAAGATGCAACGTTCAGGCGGCTAACTGCCTGCCTGTGCGTGTGTGTGTGTGTGGCATAGCCCGACCACCGACTGTTCTCCATGGTCTGGTCCGTTGTTGTGGTTGCCACATCCTGCTCCTCCTGCTCCTCCTGCTGATGTTGCAGCCGCCGTTAAAAATGTCCAACAGCCTGAAAAAACCAGATCCAGGCACTGATTTCTTTTTGTACGTATTATTTATTGATGAATAATGGTAACAGAGTCTCCGCCGTGCCCCGTCCCCCGCCCCCGCCCCCGCCTTAAATGACTTTTGCAGGAGACACAATCCCGAATCCAATTCTGAACGAATTTCATTTAAAGCGAATTCCTAGTGTCAAGAAATGGATTCAGATTTTACACAGATTAATTACAAACACCGATCGATTCCTTCTATAAATTATAATAATAAATCATTGGCTGTTTCCGCACGGCGATTGTTTTATTGGCCACTGCCTGTTGTCATTACGAGCCGCCCAAAAAGTACGGGCCTCCACCGATGATTTATACGTTTAAATACGACCTAAATAGGAGGCTCTTGCCACACTTTAAAGCGTGACATGCCACCACACAGCACTCTCCCTCTCTCTCTCTGGTTGTGCTTGTCAACCGTTTTTTAGTCGCTCTGCTTTTGTCACATTTATTGCCATTGCATTGTTGGCATTTTGCAAATTAAACGGATTTCCGCAAAAAACCATTTCCGCAATGGCCCTGCCACATCTCGCCGCCTCTCCACACGGTTCAATTCGATTTGATTTCGATTTCCATTTTCTATTTCCATTTTCATTCGCTTCACGTTTTTCCACTCTATTTAGATCTTTTTATTGACAAGTGTTTCTGTTTTTTGCACGCTTTTTGCTGCTCAACTATTTGTTTTTATGTTTTATTCAAAGAGAACAAAAGCAGTTTATGACAGTTTTCCGCCTCGAGCTAGACTTTGATGCCTTTTATTAATCGAAAGATACCTGTATTACACTACACAACAGAATAAAAGAATATTCTATTCACTTTTTCAGACATAGAACCTGTTCCAGATTTTCCAATATCCATTGTTTTTCAATGAACAATGTTTGAAACTTTGTTTGGAATCTTTAAAGTCCTTTTTGTGTGCTCTGAATAGTACAGATTTATCTACTTATCGACGATGCAATGTGTGGTGGTGTTCGGGGTATCTTAGTGTCGCGTCACGTGTGCTGCCACTCTCGGGTTTCTGTTTCATATGAAGTCTGCTCTTTGCCATTGGACACATTTCCCTAGTTTTTTGGGCATCAAAAGAACGGATTACTTTATCATATAATAATAATAATAATAATAATTGTTTTGCCGCTGCTCGGGGTCACGTGGCAATTTATGTCGCTTATTTATTAAGCGTGTTCGACTCCAACTAACTGTGAACTGTGAAATGAATCCCAATTAGCAATTGCTATTCGATTTGCAATAATTATCAAAGTAAAGAGAGGCAGAAAAAACGCGAGCAGGAATACAATGCAATGCAGGGATCTGGCATACATAATTATGGAACAAATAGACAGTAAAATGTATAAATTCAACAATAAACGAAAAAAGAAATTGCAGATTAGTGGGTTCTGGTATTCCGCTATTCAGGCCTTCTCTCCCACACACTTTCTCCGAGAATTCCGGCAAACAAATTTAATTATCCCGGGAGCTTAACGAACGATTCTATCCGCCTGACCTTGCGGCTGTCCTCTGGCCGGGAACACCTGGCAACCGTTCGCATTCAGAGATCGCAGGGGCAGGAGCATGCCATGCCGCTCATTAACATATTGAATTTTAATGTCGTGCCGGCACACAGAGTCCCACAGATACAACTCGGGAGATACTGCTTTGAAGGTCCGGGGAAGCAGGACGGGGAGCGAGCCAGCGAAAACATCCCTCGAACGGGCCGAAAAATTCTAAACTACTTTTGTTTGGCATTACTCTCGGAACTCATCTGAATATTTCCAGATAGTATGCATAGCCACAAAGGACATTCTCTTCGGTGTGGCAGGTCTCATAAACTTCACATAAATTTCCCTCGACAAGTGTCCGGTTAACGCGCGCCAGTGTATTACAGGAATTTCCTCCTCAATGGAGGCAAAAAACTGGAGCCCCGAAACTTGGCCACACACAATCTGTCATTTTGCACATTAGTGGAGTGGAGTGGAGGGGAGTGGAATGGAGCGGAGTGTCCCTTTTTGGTTCTCAAAAATAATATAATAAATCATGTGCGAAAAAAACATTAGAAGATGCCCACAGTCCATTCATTCTTTTTGCTTTTATTTTGCTTTTGACAGTTTTTCCATTGGCAGCCTCCAGAAAACACACACCGCAAAAAAACTAATTGAAACAACAAATTAGGCATTCGAAAGGAACTTTGTTTTTGGTGCTTTTTGTATCGAAGAAAGTGTCCTTTTTCTTTTCCCGAAAGGGTAATAATTTATACAAAAAACCATCGAACAATAGGGAGGTGTTTGTGGCAATTGGAGATGAGACCAGACCAGGCCAGCCCCTGTTCGGGCTCTCAATTATTTCGGCAATTAAACATTCATTAAGACTTCACAGAAGCTCAGCAGAAGCTGTTCCGCTTATTAAATGCCTGCCAAAATGGTAGCATTTGGGGATTGTTCCGGGGGCCTTGAGGGCCAGTAGAGTGCGGAAAAGATTTTGCGAAATTGTGGAAATATTTTTGGGAGCAAAGCACAAATATTTTGCAAGGCTGGTGCGTAAATTTAACGCTTCCCTGGATATTCCCACAGCCACAGATGTGCATGGATATGTATATGTATGTGTGTTGAGTCACATGTTGTAGTGTACCAGAGTTTAAATATATATATATGTAAACAGATATATAGGCCCTCGGTATCAGCAGATGACCATGACTGACTTAAGGACGGCGTACAAATAGGGTTGGTCGTGTGCACTCTTGCTAGGCTCGGGTCTAGCTCGCCGGATGGTCGGGGTTCTTCCTCGCCTAATTGTACTATCGTACTCCACTACATTTAATTAGTGCACTTTACGGGAACTATAAGTGATTATATAAAACAAAAAATACTGATAGCGCCGACACGCCAAAAAAAAAAGCCCTACTGAACCATTTCTATTTAGAGAGAACCTAGGTGTTGATTGTCCCTCTCTTCTGTACCCTCCCTACCATGACATTGCGTTCGAGTTCTTGCATTGTCCCTTGATCAATCCTTTACTAAGGTTTACCACATTTTATAAGATCCTGGCACGGATGCTCGACAGGCCATTTTTATGATTTTAAAGATTCATTTCAATCCAAAAAGATTCATATTTTAATATAATGTGAGACTTCAATTTCAATATTCATTACGTTGCAGTTGTAGAAACACAACAATTGACTTAGCTTCTAATTTGTGGGTAATATTTCCTTAATCCTAATTATCATATAAGTTTAGTTATAAATTCATTATTTTAAAGCATGAAAAACATTAGGGTATAGATATATATATATATATAAACGAGAGAATAAGAATCGAAATCGTAAACAAAAGCTAGATCAGACTGGGGTGCATTATACACACTGAGCAGACGGGTTTGAATCATTATACACTGTATGCATATCTACACTTTCAAGTTAATAGGCTCTTTTGACCAAACTACTTTTTGCTGTACATAGTTACTCACTCCGGCGTTATTGTCTTACGCTGATCGTTGGGCCCAATGATGTCGTAGATGTTGACCGCAGCTGTTTAAAATATGGAAATCATAAATATATAATGCATACAATACAATTACGCTACAAACACCGTCGCATAGTCATCAGTCAGTTGTTTTGGTTTTCATAATACAGACAGAAATTTAATTGTTATGCTCTATCGCGAAAATTGAACCAAAAGGTAGCAAACGAAGACAATTTAGTGTGCATATGCACATATGTATGTAGGTATGTACGCGCGTAACATCAAAGAGGGGTGTTAATAAAGTTTCAGTTACATTACGTTAAACTGCTGATGTTTATGCGTTGGAACTTGATAATGAATTAAATGTAAATTGGACAAAACTCGATCCTGTGCTGCTGCTTTGTAGACTGTTGACCGCCTGAAGTTGGTTAGAGGTCAACAGGTGCGATGTATATGGTTCCGGGCCGTACTGACGAATCTTCCGCCAAGCTTGTATTTAGTTATTTATGTCTGAGCAGCACTAAATATTCTTGGCGATTAAGGCTGATCTGTTCCACTTGGATCTTTGGAGATTCCGACTTGGTGGCAATATAAGGTCCAGAAAAGATGAATTATGGATGGAGTTGGAGAAACCTCGACAACTGTTCGCCTAAGCCAGCTCCCAGGGTAGTCTTCTCGAGACTATACCGCGATGGGGCAGCTTAGGTACACCTCCCTGCAACATAGGTTATGTCAGCACGTGCACGGCACTAATATGAAAACGTACCTCTTTTCCCAAATATATCTGCACTAAATTCTTGTCATTCACTGACCACTGAACTGTACGGCACTTGTAACTATATGCTTCCAGCATATATTTGTGGAAATATATATATTTTCCGGATAGCACTATATATATGTGTGTGCAATATGTATGTTGCTCGCACTCGGAAATTATCACGTCTTTACAGATCGATCAACTTTCTTATATTGTTCAAAGCAGTAATAGACGATGGACTGAGTAGCCAGTGCAGCAGAGCTTTTGAGCTTTTTACTAACTGTGCAATCGTATGATCCAGAACATTCGCAGCAGCATAAAACGATCGTCTAATGCACAGCATCGCTTAACTGTGCAATCGTACGATTGCCGTCTATGCTTCCCACTGTCCGTCGCTTGTATGTGTTCGTGGGCGTTCGGACTTAAGAGCGGCTAAGGCTTTGATCCAACCTTAAGAGCGGCTAAAGCTTGATCGTTCGAAATATCACTAGGGGGTCTCACGAGACGAAAGAAGATAACCAATTCCCTATATTTTGTGCTGGCTACTACACCACAGATAATTATACAAGACCTGCTCGACGAATAATTATCTGAAGAACTTGATTAGGAGAGATTATTTCCTGATTTGAATGTCTTTCAGATGATACACGCCGAGATATTTCTTGTTCCCATCGACCAATTCGTAATAGTACGGACTTCGCTTTTTAATTACCTGAGCGGGAATGAACACAGGGGCTAGCTTAGAACTAAACTTTTTTATAGCACTACTTTGTGTGAAATTTCTAGCATATACCAAATCTCCAATCTTTAATTGTGTATCACGGCAGCGCAAATTGTATCTATGCGAATTTTCTTCGTGTGCCTTATTGACATTCGCTTTAGCCTGTTGCCGGATTAGCTGCAAGGAATCGGGGTTCTCCATTCTAGTATCGTCGTTCAAAAGGTCTAGTTTACGCAAGAGTGCGTAATCCTTCCCATTCAACATCATGTTTTGACCAAATGCTAGAAAATATGGAGAATACCCTGTACTCCTATGTAAGGTAGATCTCAATGAACCACTAATGGCATTTAGGTTACAGTCCCAATTGGAATGTTCGTTACCGATATAAGCTCGTATCGCAGCTATCACGGATCTGTTCAGTCGCTCGCTGGCATTCGCTTGCGGTGAATAAATAGCTGTGCATTTTTGTGTTATACCGAAGCTATTTAAAAATGCCTGAAAGTAGCTAGATTTAAATTGGGATCCATTGTCTGACAAGATGACTTCTGGCACCCCAAATGTATAAAAGAGAGACCCTTCCAGATATTCACAGATCTTAGGGGCTGTAAATTTCTTCAAGGGACACAGAAAATGGAACTTAGTATTGTGATCAACAACTATGAGCAATCCTATGTTTCCCTTTTTTGTGCGGGGGTATGGTCCTAAGAGATCTATGTATAATTTCTGAAACGGCCTATCCGAAGTGAATGGTTTACCCATAGGAGGTCTAAGAATCATATTCGGACTCTTGGTCGTGCGACAAACGGTGCATTCAGATATGTACTTGCGCGTCTGGCTAACCATGCGAGGCCAGAATAAATATCTTTTAAGCTTCTCTATGGTTTTACTCATCCCACAATGTGCGGAGCTAGGGGCGTCATGAGCTTGATATAATACGTTCGTAATTAACCCTGACGGAACCCAAAGTTTCCATGATGCGTTCTCTTGAGACTCATCTCCCGAAGCGAATACTGTCCTTTTGAAAACTTGACCGTCTATCACTTTCAAGTCTGGGAACTTACTCTGATTCTGTTGAATACTTTCTATTAAACTCAGATACTCAGCTGATTTGAATTGATCTGAGTCTAGATCAACCATGGGGTTTATTTGCGTGAGCTCCTCTATAGCCGGTTCATCCTGACGCGATAGAGTGTCAGCGACAACATTCAGTGTCCCCTTTCTATGTAGGATATTAAATGTGAAACTACGCAATTTCATAGACCATCTGGCTAATCTACCCGATAAATCCTTTTGTTGCATTAACCATTTAAGTGCTGCGTGATCGGTTATGACTACGAAGTCCTGTCCCTCAATATAAGAGCGGAATTTTTTTATTCCCTTTATGACTGCTAAGCACTCTAGTTCGGTAACCGAATAATTACGTTGTGCCTTGGATAATTTTTCTGACATGTAAGCAATTGGCAATTCAACGCCGTCGCGTTCTTGAGCTAAAACACAACCGATTCCGTAAGTGCTAGCATCACAGAGCAAAATAAAAGGTTTTGAGAAGTCAGGAGTTATCAAAATGGGTGATGCGGTTAAACAGGACTTTAAGGTCTCAAACGACTGTTGAGCATCATCATTCCACTGTAAATCTTTTTTCTTCTTAAGCAACTCGGTTAAGGGAAAACTAACGGTAGCATAATTTTCAACGAAACGTCGGTACCAACCGGATAACCCCAAAAATCGACGCAGTTGCTTAACGGTAACTGGCACAGGGAACTTCGAGATGGCCTTGATTTTGTCTGGATTTGTCTTTATCCGACCATTACCAATAATAAAACCCAAATACGTGATTTCTTTTATGCAAAAGTTTGATTTCCCTATGTTAATGGTTAGATTTGCTTTGCGTAGACACAACGCTATCTCCTGTAACAACAGTAAATGCGACTCGAAATCCTCTGATAAAACAAGTAGATCATCTAAATATACGAATACACGTGTCCGAAGATGAGCTGGAATAACTCGATCCATTAGTCTACAGAGAGTTTGAGCGGCATTGCAAAGACCAAATGGCATCATTTTATATTGATATAATGGTCGGTTAGGCACTGTAAATGCAGTATACTGTCGCGATTGTTCATCCAACGGGATTTGCCAAAATGCGTGTTTCATGTCTAATCCAGTGATGTAACGAGCGGGTGGTAATCGACTTAGAATACCATCAATATGTGGTAACGGATATGCATCCCGTCTTGTAACCTTGTTCACTTCTCTTGAATCGAGACACAGTCTATATTTTTCGCCTTTCTTTACCAAAACGCAATTACTGCTCCAGGGACTAGTCGACTCCTCTATAACATCGAGCGCAAGCATATTGTCCACCTCGGCAAACATCAATTTCTCTATGGCTGGCGATACCGGCCAATGTCGTTGCTTAACGGGAATAGCTGCTCCAACATCTATAGAGTGTGTGACTAAACTGGTACGGCCTAATCCTTCAGTAGCGAAAGATGGAAAACAACCTATCACTTTATCTAAGCGAATTCTCTCGTCTGCTGTCAATTTATGTAGGTTCGGTGGTTCTTCGACGTCATCCGTACCTCCAACATCTAATTCAGATACCTCTGCAGTGTGTGAGATTTTATCTAAAAGTCCAAATTTTTGCCAGAAGTCTATCCCCAAATAGACGTCTTGCTTGAGTTCAGGAATAAGAAACATTTCTAGGTCTGCCGTGCATCCACGGTAATTAATTTGTGTTACCAGCTTGCCTATAACCTTACTTTCAGTATCGTTAGCCGTTCGTATTGCTCCTGAACACTTCTTAACCTTGCAATGCGCCAACATTTCTTTCGCGGCTGAACCTCCAATACAACTGATTGTGGCCCCCGAATCCAACAAAGCTATGTAATCACTGCCTTCAATGGTGACACTGGTGTACAGCCTGCTATCCGAACTAAGAAATATAGCTGAAACAAACTTGTTCTTATTCTTGCGAACCATCTTCCAAAATTGTCTCAAACGTTTAGTTGAACGTTTGGGCTTTCTTACAAATTTAAAACTATCTATCTTATCAAAAATTTTCTTACGCGTTGTAATATAATTTGCTTCCCTTTCAGATAAAGGAGTAAATGAAAAATGATATGCCGTAGGCAGGGTTTCCTCTACTGTTTGTGAGCTGATCTTAGGCTCCCTTAAACTTTGGTCGTTCGTTAAACTAGTAGGTGATTCTTGCAAACTTTTTTCTAAGGATGTGTCTGCTTGTTGTTGTTTAACACATCCTTCTGCCGGTTTCCCGGAGGGTTACATTTGGGACATACCGGTTTGTAAGTATCTTTTGTTCCACACCCGTAGCAAAAGATCTTACGAGGACCTACACAATCGTCAAATTTATGACCTTTGTTGTCACAGTTCCAGCAAGTTGGAACTGACTGTGAAGTACGACGTTGTATTTGACACACTTCATTATGCTCGACCAAGTCATCGAATAGCTGCTCGCTATCGTCTGGACCTGACAATTCCGATACGTATGAGCGAAGAGTCCTTTGCTTGACCGATCTTATATCGTTATAAAACTGCTCGTGCTTACGTACCTCTCGTCGTAATAACGATCTATTGGCAATCTTTAAGTGAAGAAGCTCGTGGTGAAGAGTGGGCTTGGAATTTCTAATAAGTAGATTCACAACATCTTCTTCTGTAACCGAATTTTGAAGCCTATCCACGAGATCTTCGATAGCATATTGAAAGTCATCGAAGGATTCGTTTTCGCCCTGACGACGTTTCCTAATCTTTTCCCAGATATCATAGTCGGTCTCAACATCTTCAAATCTTCTTCTAAACTCTACACAAAACGTATCCCAATTAAAGTTTGGGTAATTTCGATGGAATTTCCAGTACCAATCACTAGCTTTTCCCGCGAATAAAAGATACAAGTGATCACAAAGCAATTGATAATTGTTATAAAGATTTTGGTGCGTTAGAGAACGTACTCGATAAGTAAACTCATCCATCCTCATGCAAGTTTTTGAACCATCGAATTTAATGCGCCAATTCTGCATTATACTGGAAACTTTTGCTGGTGCTACGTGTGAGCTCGAATTACTTCGATTTGCACTCGCTCTTGAAAAATCTAAAAGAACTTCTGCGTGACTATCTCGTGCTTGACCGATACCCACGTTATTTGTTTGGTTAATGTTATTGTCACCGGAAACATCGGGAGAGATATGTTCTGGTTGCGTCAGCTGGAGTGACGCTAATTGACTTTGAATCGAAGATTCAATTGTTTTGCTTAAAAATGAAGTTAGTTGTTCCATTAACTGAGCCTGTTGAATGCTTACAGCAGACTGGACGTAGTTAGCGATTTCCACTTGAGAGGTTATTGGAAGGGTTGTGTTGTTGGTTTCAGTTTCTGTTAGTGAGCGATCTAACCTGGATCGTTGAGTTGCTCTCGTATTCATACCCCTTCTAATAAACTTTTGGCCCTTTTTAGGTCGATTAGACGTTCCGTCTATTGTGCTAAAAGATTCGTTAGCACTAGTTGGTCGTGTTCCTTCGGCGTTAAGCTCGGCTAACAACGGGTTGTTAGAGAATGTTAGTGCCAGAGCAGAACAATCTAATGAACAGGTGGGACATTTTGGGTTTGTCCTAATCTGTTCCAAAATACAAAGTTTATGGAATTTGTGTCTACACGGGGTGTTGGCTATAATCTCACTAGTTCCCAATACTTCGTTGCAAATTCCACAAAATGGTTCTGCTTCCTGCAACGCAGTTGTTATGTCATCTGTACTTCGCCTTACAGCCATTGTATATCAGACAATATTTAAGGAATTAAAGAAAAAAAAAATAATAAAAAAAATTATATAAGAAGGTATTAATTGTAATAATAATGTCTGTCTTTCCCACATGCCAGAATACTTACGAAATATCTATTTGGTTTCAGTAGGCTTTTCTATTTTCGTTAATATGGACTAATTATCAGTTAATGACCTCGTGCACTGAATCATTGGACAACTATCGCGATTTGGCAATATAAAATTGTAAATCCGAATAACTCAAGATGCCTAAAGTGAAAAAGCAGGTTTGCTTTGGTCGATCAATCCAAAATAAACTGAATTGGAACCGCTAAATCCTAAAACAATTCCTGTTTATTCTGATCACTGTATGATATTGCATAACTGTCTCTGATACTCACAATTCGATACTGTAGGTCTGTTTTGGTCAACCAATCCGAAATAAAATGAATTGCAGTTGCTAAATCCGAAAACCGAGTCAAAGTATAAATTTTGAAATCTTTAACCTTTGTGCAATATTTTGCAAAAGAAAATGTGTCGTTGAAATTTTGATGTATTACCGGTTGAGCTTGGAGAACCAAGGCAAGATTTGCTTGTCTTATTAAAATAAACGGCCTATATAGTAAGACACTATAAATCCAAATTTTAATATCGGTTTTGAATTGGTTTTAGATTCTAAGGCAAGTTGCCTGGCCCCACGTTGGGCGCCATAAATGTGTAGTGTACCAGAGTTTAAATATATATATATGTAAACAGATATATAGGCCCTCGGTATCAGCAGATGACCATGACTGACTTAAGGACGGCGTACAAATAGGGTTGGTCGTGTGCACTCTTGCTAGGCTCGGGTCTAGCTCGCCGGATGGTCGGGGTTCTTCCTCGCCTAATTGTACTATCGTACTCCACTACATTTAATTAGTGCACTTTACGGGAACTATAAGTGATTATATAAAACAAAGGAAACTGAAATACTGATAGCGCCGACACGCCAAAAAAAAAAGCCCTACTGAACCATTTCTATTTAGAGAGAACCTAGGTGTTGATTGTCCCTCTCTTCTGTACCCTCCCTACCATGACATTGCGTTCGAGTTCTTGCATTGTCCCTTGATCAATCCTTTACTAAGGTTTACCACATTTTATAAGATCCTGGCACGGATACTCGACAGGCCATTTTTATGATTTTAAAGATTCATTTCAATCCAAAAAGATTCATATTTTAATATAATGTGAGACTTCAATTTCAATATTCATTACGTTGCAGTTGTAGAAACACAACAATTGACTTAGCTTCTAATTTGTGGGTAATATTTCCTTAATCCTAATTATCATATAAGTTTAGTTATAAATTCATTATTTTAAAGCATGAAAAACATTAGGGTATAGATATATATATATATATAAACGAGAGAATAAGAATCGAAATCGTAAACAAAAGCTAGATCAGACTGGGGTGCATTATACACACTGAGCAGACGGGTTTGAATCATTATACACTGTATGCATATCTACACTTTCAAGTTAATAGGCTCTTTTGACCAAACTACTTTTTGCTGTACATAGTTACTCACTCCGGCGTTATTGTCTTACGCTGATCGTTGGGCCCAATGATGTCGTAGATGTTGACCGCAGCTGTTTAAAATATGGAAATCATAAATATATAATGCATACAATACAATTACGCTACAAACACCGTCGCATAGTCATCAGTCAGTTGTTTTGGTTTTCATAATACAGACAGAAATTTAATTGTTATGCTCTATCGCGAAAATTGAACCAAAAGGTAGCAAACGAAGACAATTTAGTGTGCATATGCACATATGTATGTAGGTATGTACGCGCGTAACATCAAAGAGGGGTGTTAATAAAGTTTCAGTTACATTACGTTAAACTGCTGATGTTTATGCGTTGGAACTTGATAATGAATTAAATGTAAATTGGACAAAACTCGATCCTGTGCTGCTGCTTTGTAGACTGTTGACCGCCTGAAGTTGGTTAGAGGTCAACAGGTGCGATGTATATGGTTCCGGGCCGTACTGACGAATCTTCCGCCAAGCTTGTATTTAGTTATTTATGTCTGAGCAGCACTAAATATTCTTGGCGATTAAGGCTGATCTGTTCCACTTGGATCTTTGGAGATTCCGACTTGGTGGCAATATAAGGTCCAGAAAAGATGAATTATGGATGGAGTTGGAGAAACCTCGACAACTGTTCGCCTAAGCCAGCTCCCAGGGTAGTCTTCTCGAGACTATACCGCGATGGGGCAGCTTAGGTACACCTCCCTGCAACATAGGTTATGTCAGCACGTGCACGGCACTAATATGAAAACGTACCTCTTTTCCCAAATATATCTGCACTAAATTCTTGTCATTCACTGACCACTGAACTGTACGGCACTTGTAACTATATGCTTCCAGCATATATTTGTGGAAATATATATATTTTCCGGATAGCACTATATATATGTGTGTGCAATATGTATGTTGCTCGCACTCGGAAATTATCACGTCTTTACAGATCGATCAACTTTCTTATATTGTTCAAAGCAGGAATAGACGATGGACTGAGTAGCCAGTGCAGCAGAGCTTTTGAGCTTTTTACTAACTGTGCAATCGTATGATCCAGAACATTCGCAGCAGCATAAAACGATCGTCTAATGCACAGCATCGCTTAACTGTGCAATCGTACGATTGCCGTCTATGCTTCCCACTGTCCGTCGCTTGTATGTGTTCGTGGGCGTTCGGACTTAAGAGCGGCTAAGGCTTTGATCCAACCTTAAGAGCGGCTAAAGCTTGATCGTTCGAAATATCACTAGGGGGTCTCACGAGACGAAAGAAGATAACCAATTCCCTATATTTTGTGCTGGCTACTACAATGTGCCCAAGGATGTGCGTAAGGACTGCTCAGCATGATGACGATGATGATGATGATGATGTCTTTGATTCTCATTTGTATTTCTTCATTTTTCGCTTTGATTTAGATTTATGCAGGATGCTAGACTTTAAAGCGGAAGCCGACAGAGGAGCGATGGCCACGTATCCTTGCTGGGTCCTAGATCCCAGCTTTGAGCCTGCGTACAGCTGTGCCACTTGAAGCAATTTATGAAGCATTTTACTTACTTAGCTGCTGATTTACTCCCCGCCTCGAGTGTGTCTGTGTGCGGCAAGGACCTGCCTCGAGCAAGCACATGTGTTTTGCGATTTTTCTATGAATATGAAATAAGTTTTCGCCTCGCATGTGCGTAAATAAACAAGCAGCAGAGACAGAAATGCCAGCAAGGACCTCTCCAAGCAAGTCCTGGGCCTTGGGCTGGCGATCGAAGGGCTCCCAGGGCTGTAGCAGAATTCTATGTGCATTTTATGCAAAAAGGATCATCCCCGAGAGACTGGCCCAAAAGGTAAGCTAACCGGCCCACAAGGGTGGGGCCAAGCCCCAATAAATTCCGAATCCCGCAATACATCGGCTTTAGTTTTTTGGTTCGATGGTTCTTCCAGCTCTCTGCCCCCGCCATAATTGCACAAAGCCAAAGGAAGCAGCAAGGACTTTCGCTTCGTTAGGGCATCTGTCGGGGCGTCTGGTTTCTCCGAATGATTTGCCAATTTCGTCTGGAGCTTCTTTACATACAAACACAGCCAGGACGAGGGCCAAAAGATGGCGAAATATAATGAGGCAGACAACAGTCGACGCTCCGACGGGGGCCCAGACACTGAGGAGACAGCGAGACGACTACTGGCTCTTCGGGCTTTCAGCAGTTTCAGCCAAAAGCCAGACAAAGTGGTAAATAGACGGAAAACGCGTGACTTTCACTTTGATGTGCCAGCAGCAGCAGCAGGGAGAGATTCGTCCTGCTGTCAGACGAATGTCGCAGTTTTTTTCCACTCGCGAAATGATTCGCTGTTTGCATAGGTCCTCCGATAGTCCTGGCTTTTGTAGCCATTGGATACCCTGCTTTAAGATCTTCATGCTCCAAAACCGAGCACAAATTTGCCTAGAAGACTGCCGGGCACGACTGTCCCAGGCAGTCTCGAAGTTCTGCGATAACAAGAGCTGCAAATGCAACACCTTGAGGCACAGAGAGAGTACAGGACAGAGACTGAGAGACAGAAGTGAGCGACAGGCAGGAGGCTTATCAGGAAAGTGCCTCGCCTCGCCCCGGTCTTGGTGAGGTTTTCCGACTTAAAGTCTTGAAATGAGTGCATTGAGCCGCAGGACATGTGACTGCCTCGACCTGGTGTTGTCCTGCCACTGGCAGTTCTCACAAATGACAAACAGCCACAACTCTCTCTTAGATAATGAATCGTAAACTTTGAAGGAAAAGTGAACTGAGAAAACTGTAGAAAATGTGGAATATTCTGGGTTGCAGGCTGCGATAAAACTTGATGCCAAATTGTGTGTAAATATGTGCTTAAAAAGTCGTTAGCAGTGGACGGCCAGAGGGAAAACCGCTGATAGGATGGAAACTGCCAAAAGATGCAGATATATTCCACATTTTATCGTTCGATTTTAATGAGCAGCCCTCTCCCACTTTCCCTTCTCTCTCTCTCTCTCTCTGCGTCAAGGAGGGGGGGTAAGGAGCGACGACAACACATGTGTTGCATGCTTTTAGGCTCCGCCCAGACGGCACCAGCAACAGCATCCAGGAGCTGAGTGTCTGGGTTCTGTCTCTCTCTCTATGTATTCTGGCAGGTGCATGTGAGCACTTCGTGCGCGCCATTTGCCCCCAGAGCTTTTACCCCAGCACCCCCCCCCGCTTCCCTCTTTGGCAGGCGGCGAGTGTAACGGGGCCCATAAGCTTACGACAGGAGGTGACACACAACCCACAGGGGGGCAAAATCGCAGGGATATCTTTAACTTTAGAGGCAGCGAGGCGCGACAGGCTTCAGATAGAGGTGATTCAGCGTCCACGCGGTTCATCCCCGAGGGAAATACAAGTGAAAAGAAATGGGCAAAAGTTTCCCGCACAAGACGCAATAATCGATGGCTGGAGTCGTCAGCGGATTGGCCTTTTTGTGGACAAGAAAAGGGGTGGAGGGGTAGGCGGGGCTCCTCGAAAGTATGCAACACGATTTTAATTAGTTTTGATAAGTATTTTAATTTTTGCAATTTGTGCGCCACAAGGCGCGGCTCCAATAATCACAGAGCAGAATGCGGCACATTAATGATTATTAGTTGAACGTATAATGAGCGTCGTCAGCGGCTTTCGGGGGGTTGGGGGCGTAATTCAAAATATGCGTGCAACCCGAAAAAAAGCCAAAGCAACCAAAACACCAAGTGGCACGAACAGAAAACGATAAAAGCATCGAATGAACGCAGCAAAAAGTTGAAAAAGTTCCAACAGAAGTTTTCGCAATTATTTTTCTGTTCTAATGTAATAGTGGCCCCGCCCCTGCCCCAGCCCCTGCCACAGCCACTGTACAGCCCCTTTTTTATGCTTTTGAAACGGAGGAAAGTTTGTTTAAGCTATGCGGCCAGGAAGGGTGAAGGACGGACGGACGGACTCTCTCTCCGGATAGCTTAGCGGTTGCTGGAAATATGCTTTGATTTTCGGCTCCGGCGCTTGACCGTTGCGTTGCGTGGAATGCACTGTTCGAATTGTTTGTGCCCCCCATGCCTCCTTTTTTTGCCTGATCTACATATATGTACATATATTTCAGGCTTTTGGATATTCCCCCAAAAAGTTTTTAAATTAAAGGCACCGGACTCGACTGGCCTGCGGAAAGTTCTGCGGTCCGTTCCGGCACAACTATTAGTGATTGAGTTTTTGTTCTTCAAGTAGGTTTTCTTACCTGCAAAGAGAGAGAAAGAGAGAGAGAGAGAGAGAGAGGAAAGTGTTAATTAAAATCTGCATTTTGATGGGGGAATATTAAGGAATATTAAAGTGGAAATAAATTTGCGGTTCGTGTTGTGCTGACAAATATCGGATTGGATTGGCCTGGCCTGGACTTAATTACACACACAACTCATTTGTCGCCCAAAAACCCCTCCCCAAGGACACGTCCTGCCCTGCCCTGGCCGCGTCCTGCTGTCTGTCCGTGTCTTGAAATAGGAAACCCAAAAACGAGACAGACAGCAACCAGAGACGACGACACATGGCACACAGAAAAAGCTCAAACAGGAGCAGCAGCAGCACGAGGAGCAGGGGGGAGCTCCTGCTGCAGGACCCAGTCAGCCGTGGCACCAACACAGGACTTTTGTTTATATGTCATAAAAATTACTCATACGTTAATAATTTAAACGGATGGCTGATGATGATGGCCGGCCCCGAGGCAGGACAACAGGACAGCAGGACACACGAGGCATCTGCAAATGTGTACTTTGGAGGGGGCACGTGGGGCAAAGACTAACTCGGAATCAATACGAAATAAAAACCAAATACCGCCCTGATCAAACACAAGGAGGTAAGAAGGACAGCCGGGCGGCACCTCCCGCCTGTTTGCTGCTGCTGCTTCTGCTGTCCAGTGGCATTTCTCTTGTTATCAAGGCATAAAATTCATAACCAAGTCCCTGAAAGACATTGAGTGCTGCCTGTCCCATGAATCTTTCTCTCGTACGATATTTGTGGCAGCGTGTGTGTGTTTTTTTTTTTTTTCCATGGATACGCCACGGCGGGTGAGAATCTCTAAGAGACGCGACCGGCCCGTACCAGTCAACGAACTGGACTACCCCTTCGGGGCTTCCCAGCTAAACTCACCACCACGCACAGCTGCACACCTCATTCCCCGCGGGATCACCGCCAAGTATTACTTCGCGGGGATGGGTTGCCTACGTTAGGCACTCTCCTCTACGCGTCGCTCCCTTTCGCATCTTCTCAGATCGCTCTGGATGGCTATTAGGGTGTTGCTAACGCGCTGCCAGTTCTCGTCGGACTCCGTCATGAACGCCATTAGCTCCTCTGGTCGTGGGAAATACTCTGCACTTGAGCGGTACCTCGTGCAGTGGTAGATCACATGCTCCGGATCCTCGCTCTCATTCGAACACTCAGGACACTCGGGAGTATCCTCGTGTTTGAACCTATGTAGATACTTCCTGTATCCTCCGTGACCCGTCAGGAATTGGGTGAGGTGGTAGTTCATCTCTCCGCTTCTCCGCCCTATCCATGACTCAATGTCCGGGATTAGTCTATGGGTCCACCGTCCATTTGTGGCCGTGTCCCATCTTGCCTGCCATTTTTCTATCGACGCCCGCCTTTCCGACGCACGGATGGTCTCTAGCGATGCATTAGTTCGCATCCCTGCGCGCGCTTCATATACATGCGTCATCTCGAGCGCTAGTATATCCACCGGTATCATGGCCGCGAGGACCAGGGCTGCGTTATCCGACACCGTCCTATATCCAGACACTACTCGAAGAGCGCAGAGCCGATATGGCACTGACATCTTTCTTCTTAGACTCATGTTGCCGGATAGGGTTGAAGACCACACCGGCGCAGCGTACAGTAGGATCGAGGCCACTACTCTCGCCAGGAGTATGCGACGACCTGCCTTGGGTCCACCAATATTGGGGAGCATCCTTGCGAGTGCTGCCTGCATCCGGGAGGCTTTTTGACTCGCGTACTCGATGTGGGCCCGGTAGTTCAATCGGTTATCCAGCATCACGCCTAGGTACCGGATTGACTCCTGCGACTTAATAGTCGCATTACCCACGCGAAACGTCGCGTACTCCACCTTCTTCCGACTCGTGATGAGTACAGCCTCCGTTTTGTGGCCAGCCAGGTCCAATCCCACGTTTTCCATCCAGTTGGATACGATCCGGATTGCCTCGTTGGCCGTCGCCTCGACATCTCGGAGCTCTTTGGCTACCACGACCAGGGCGAGATCGTCAGCGAAACCGACAAGCGTGCATCCCTGCGGGAGCTGGAGTCTCAGGACGTCGTCGTACATTATGTTCCACAGTAGAGGTCCTAAGACTGATCCCTGTGGAACTCCGGCTGTCACCCTGTAGAGCTTTGGTCCCTCCTCCGTCTCGTACCTCAGTACCCTACCCGACAGGTAGCTGGCTATTATCCGAAGCAGGTAGGTGGGAACTCCAATTCTCCCGAGCGCCTCGTTTATCCGAGACCAGTTCGCTGAGTTAAACGCGTTACGGATATCCAGGGTCACCACCGCGCAGTACTCCTTTGTGCCGAATCTCCATCTTATTCCCTCGATCGCTCTGGATGCAATGTCGGTGACTGTCTTGATGGCGTCGACCGTTGATTTGGCCATCCGGAATCCGTACTGGGACTCCGATAAGGCCTCCTTCTCCTGGATCACAACTTGCAGTCGGTTGTAGACGATTCTCTCCAGGGTTTTGCCGACCGTATCCAGCAAACATATTGGGCGGTATCCTGATGGTTCCTCCGGGGACTTATTTCCTTTGGGTAGAAGTATTAGCCGCTGCACTTTCCACTGCTCTGGAAACACTTCTTCCCGTAGGCATTTGTTGAACGTGTCAACAAATACTTCTGGTCTGGTGGTTGCTCCAAGCTTCAATGCCTTGTTTGGGATACCGTCCGGTCCTGGTGCCTTTTTATCCCCAATTCTCCTGGTAGCCGCTATCACCTCCTCAACAGAAATCTGTTGCCACAGCTCGGAGTCTTGGCTCGAGACGCTATCCTCCCTATACGGGTGCTGTGGGAATAGGGCCTCCACGATGCTACGAAGCAGGATCGGGCAGGTCACTTCCGGTGTTGACTGGCTCCTTATCCTCTTGGTGACGACCTTATATGCCGTCCCCTAAGGGTTGACGTCCGCCTCCTCGCATATCTGCCTGAAGCAGGCTGACTTGCTCTCCTTTATGGCACGTTTAAGGGCTCTTTTCGCTGATCGGAGTTCCTCCCCCCTGGTTTCGAACTCAGGCCGACCTCGTGCTCTCTGGTAGCACCGTCTTGCTCGTAGGCAGGCTTTCCTTAGCTGGTTAACCTCCGCATTCCACCAGTAGCAGGGCGCTCCTCTTTTGCAAGGCTTCCTTCTTGGCATTGCCACATCACATACCTCCTCCATGAGCTTCGCCAGTTTCTGAGCCAGGCCCTCTGCCGTTTCTCGCGCAGGGCTCCAGCTGGCGTTGCGCAGATATTCCGTGAAGGTTTCCACATCCAGGTGGTCGCCCTTCCATTTAGGTCCGGTAATTTTGGCTAGCTGTCTTTTCGTTGCTGCTCCGCATTCGAAGTGGATCGCCTGGTGGTCGCTGAACGTAAAATCCTCGCTTACTCTCCACGTAGCTCCCCTATGGAGTGAGACGCTCATGAAGGTTAGGTCGATAATGGACCCTCGACCCGCCTTGAAGTAGGTTAGCTTCCTGCCATCGTTTGCGAGTATTACGTCCAAGGACGCAAATTCCTCGAGCAGACACGTGCCTCTGGCGTTGGTTTCCTTACTGCCCCACTCTACGGACCACGCATTAAAGTCTCCCGCTATTATTACGGGGGCTCTTCCGCGCGCGTCTTCCGCTATATGCGCTAGCATACTTTGGAAGCGCGCTAGGTCCCAGCTCGGCGGGGCATAGCAGCTATAGAAGGTTACCTCTCTAAGCCTCGCTCTAACAAATCCTTCGTTGGCTGCGCATATCTCCTGGGGGTGGATTCGTACGGCCCAGATGGCCGCCTTGCCGCAACTGCTGCTGGTCCAACCGCTTCCTGGTATCGCCCTGAATGGCTCGTAGATGAGAACGACTTCGGTCTTCCTCTCCCTGACTGCTTGCCTCAGGAGTGACTGAGCAGCTTCGCAATGGTTTAAGTTCAGCTGAGTACACCTCATGCTGATCTTTTAGTCAGGGCGTTCCTAAACTGGGGCATCTACCGCTGCCGGCCACGTGCTTCCAGTCTGCGCTCGTTCCCTTGCAGAGCATGCACTGTGGTTCCAGGCTACAGTCCTTTGCCAGGTGGTTCTCCTTTCCACATCTTCTACACAGCTTGGACCTATCTACTTTGCTACTGCACTGTCGTGCCATATGCCCAAACTCGAGACATCTGAAGCATTTGGTGACGCTGATTCGCTCACGCAGTCTGCATCTTACCCAGCCTACTTTTAGGACTCCTATTTTCAGAGCCTTTTGAGCGCTCTCCGCTGGCAGCCTGATTGTGGCCGTCTGGGTTCCGCCGTATGCCTTTCTCAGCTGGATGTCATCCGCAGACAGCTCCGCCAATTCCACCTGGCTTCTCAGAGCCTCGCATATATCCTCCGTGGTGGTTATTTCGTCCAGGTCCTTGCACTCTACGGTCACCCGGTGCGACAGGCTACGGACTTCTGCGTGCTCCTTCAGCGAATTGGCTACCAGGCTTTTAAACGTCTCCGTCTCCTCTCCCGACTTGTTGAGCTGTAGAAGTAGCTCTCCTTTTTGGGTCCTCCTGATCCTGGCGACCGCATCACCGAGTCCACGCAGGGTTTCGTCCGTCCTAATCTTGCGCAGTATCTCTGCATAGGTCTTTTCACCTTTGGTGGCAATGACGATGGCGTCTGGTCGCGTCTTGTCCGCGAGCGCTCCAGTCGGCTTTGCGGCCTCTTCCTTCTGCGCCGGTTGGTCACCGTCAGAAATGGGGTCTCCTCCGGCTCCTTTCTCTCCCTTTCAGCGTGGGCGTCCTTTTCAACTGCTACTCCTGGTGTGGTCTGGACCTCGACCGCTGCCTTGGTCCTCTTTGTCCGGGGTGTTGGTGCACCTGCAGCCTGTTTCCTCTTAGGCTCCGGGAGAGGTCTGAAAATCGGTGACGTCTGAGAGGACTGGTGGGTCCTGATCACCGCCTTAGCTCCTTCGTCGTGCTGCTGGATAGCAACCAGCTCATACAGCACCCTTATGCTCTCGATCGAGTCCCGCATGGGTTGGTGTATGGATCGCCTCTTGCCATCCTCGAGCATCTCCACTAGCTGCGTGATCTCTCGTCCTAGATCGCACAGCGCTGTGCTGCCCTGAGCTTTTTGGTGCTGCTCCGGGCCAGGGAGGGCCGGCAGCGGGGCGTCGGTCCGCTCACCAGTTGGCGTTCTCGCCATTTTTTTGCTTTTATTGAAGCCTTCTGAGTCGTTCGTCGTTATGGGTGTGATACTTTTACTCATTTTGTTGGGTCCCAACTCGTTAGCCGTTGTCCTTGTCTGTTGTACAGTCGCGTTATGATCCCATGGTTGTCTATGCAAGCAGGGAGGCCATGCGAGGGTTGACTCCCGCCCTTATGGGGTCGGGAGTTCAGAGCCGGATCCGCGCTAGTCAGGAGTGACTCAACTGAGCCTGTACGTCCAATTTAATGGCTACGGAACAAGGAGCGTGCTTAGAGATTTGCCAATTTTTCACGGGACGGGGGCAGAAGCAGCATTAACCTAGCAGCCATTTCGGCGGGGTTTCATTCCGCGTACTAAAGTGCTAGAATGCTGGCTTCCGTCAGCCCTGGGGTCATCAATCCAAAAAAAAGAGGGGTCCAGTTCCTATCCTAAGACTTTACTGGTCTCCGTCTTAGTCGCCTTCTCGTATTAGCTAGGTGTTTCACAAGTGTGTCGATATGTGTGTCGAATAAAAACTGAATTGATTTAATTTGTTTAACATTAATTTTGATATCGCATCACATTTGAAAGTAGGAACTACATATGTAGAACGCTCAATGAGACGCTGGTCGTTGCTGGTCTTATCGCCTTTGGGGCAGGGGCAGGGGCAGGTGCCAAGGTTCAGGGTTGTGCTCTGGTTCTTTGTGCCACACAACGAGCGGCTGGCTGCACCAGCGGGAACGCTGCCTCCCGCAGCCAGTAGACCACCAGAGCGTCATTGATGCCATATCGCTTCAGGTTGATGATATGATGGTGGATCCGAAGGCGGAGGCTCGTGGTGTCGGAGGAGAATGCCTCTGTGGGTGGGCCTGCGTCCGGCAGTCATCCTTACCCCGAAGTTTAGCGCTATCATCCAAACGTTCTGGGTAAGGATCACAGGCCACGCGGTTCCGCCAGCATGTTCCGCCACTTGGAGATGGCGGGAGTGATGACGAGGCTCTGGGTGCTCGAGTCCTGTGTAATGTGTACTTTGGAGGGGGCACGTGGGGCAAAGACTAACTCGGAATCAATACGAAATAAAAACCAAATACCGCCCTGATCAAACACAAGGAGGTAAGAAGGACAGCCGGGCGGCACCTCCAGCCTGTTTGCTGCTGCTGCTTCTGCTGTCCAGTGGCATTTCTCTTGTTATCAAGGCATAAAATTCATAACCAAGTCCCTGAAAGACATTGAGTGCTGCCTGTCCCATGAATCTTTCTCTCGTACGATATTTGTGGCAGCGTGTGTGTGTGTTTTTTTTTTTTTCCATGGATACGCCACGGCGGGTGAGAATCTCTAAGAGACGCCACCGGCCCGTACCAGTCAACGAACTGGACTACCCCTTCGGGGCTTCCCAGCTAAACTCACCACCACGCACAGCTGCACACCTCATTCCCCGCGGGATCACCGCAAAGTATTACTTCCCGGGGATGGGTTGCCTACGTTAGGCACTCTCCTCTACGCGTCGCTCCCTTTCGCATCTTCTCAGATCGCTCTGGATGGCTATTAGGGTGTTGCTAACGCGCTGCCAGTTCTCGTCGGACTCCGTCATGAACGCCATTAGCTCCTCTGGTCGTGGGAAATACTCTGCACTTGAGCGGTACCTCGTGCAGTGGTAGATCACATGCTCCGGATCCTCGCTCTCATTCGAACACTCAGGACACTCGGGAGTATCCTCGTGTTTGAACCTATGTAGATACTTCCTGTATCCTCCGTGACCCGTCAGGAATTGGGTGAGGTGGTAGTTCATCTCTCCGCTTCTCCGCCCTATCCATGACTCAATGTCCGGGATTAGTCTATGGGTCCACCGTCCATTTGTGGCCGTGTCCCATCTTGCCTGCCTTTTTTCTATCGCCCCCCGCCTTTCCGACGCACGGATGGTCTCTAGCGATGCATTAGTTCGCATCCCTGCGCGCGCTTCATATACATGCGTCATCTCGAGCGCTAGTATATCCACCGGTATCATGGCCGCGAGGACCAGGGCTGCGTTATCCGACACCGTCCTATATCCAGACACTACTCGAAGAGCGCAGAGCCGATATGGCACTGACATCTTTCTTCTTAGACTCATGTTGCCGGATAGGGTTGAAGACCACACCGGCGCAGCGTACAGTAGGATCGAGGCCACTACTCTCGCCAGGAGTATGCGACGACCTGCCTTGGGTCCACCAATATTGGGGAGCATCCTTGCGAGTGCTGCCTGCATCCGGGAGGCTTTTTGACTCGCGTACTCGATGTGGGCCCGGTAGTTCAATCGGTTATCCAGCATCACGCCTAGGTACCGGATTGACTCCTGCGACTTAATAGTCGCATTACCCACGCGAAACGTCGCGTACTCCACCTTCTTCCGACTCGTGATGAGTACAGCCTCCGTTTTGTGGCCAGCCAGGTCCAATCCCACGTTTTCCATCCAGTTGGATACGATCCGGATTGCCTCGTTGGCCGTCGCCTCGACATCTCGGAGCTCTTTGGCTACCACGACCAGGGCGAGATCGTCAGCGAAACCGACAAGCGTGCATCCCTGCGGGAGCTGGAGTCTCAGGACGTCGTCGTACATTATGTTCCACAGTAGAGGTCCTAAGACTGATCCCTGTGGAACTCCGGCTGTCACCCTGTAGAGCTTTGGTCCCTCCTCCGTCTCGTACCTCAGTACCCTACCCGACAGGTAGCTGGCTATTATCCGAAGCAGGTAGGTGGGAACTCCAATTCTCCCGAGCGCCTCGTTTATCCGAGACCAGTTCGCTGAGTTAAACGCGTTACGGATATCCAGGGTCACCACCGCGCAGTACTCCTTTGTGCCGAATCTCCATCTTATTCCCTCGATCGCTCTGGATGCAATGTCGGTGACTGTCTTGATGGCGTCGACCGTTGATTTGGCCATCCGGAATCCGTACTGGGACTCCGATAAGGCCTCCTTCTCCTGGATCACAACTTGCAGTCGGTTGTAGACGATTCTCTCCAGGGTTTTGCCGACCGTATCCAGCAAACATATTGGGCGGTATCCTGATGGTTCCTCCGGGGACTTATTTCCTTTGGGTAGAAGTATTAGCCGCTGCACTTTCCACTGCTCTGGAAACACTTCTTCCCGTAGGCATTTGTTGAACGTGTCAACAAATACTTCTGGTCTGGTGGTTGCTCCAAGCTTCAATGCCTTGTTTGGGATACCGTCCGGTCCTGGTGCCTTTTTATCCCCAATTCTCCTGGTAGCCGCTATCACCTCCTCAACAGAAATCTGTTGCCACAGCTCGGAGTCTTGGCTCGAGACGCTATCCTCCCTATACGGGTGCTGTGGGAATAGGGCCTCCACGATGCTACGAAGCAGGATCGGGCAGGTCACTTCCGGTGTTGACTGGCTCCTTATCCTCTTGGTGACGACCTTATATGCCGTCCCCTAAGGGTTGACGTCCGCCTCCTCGCATATCTGCCTGAAGCAGGCTGACTTGCTCTCCTTTATGGCACGTTTAAGGGCTCTTTTCGCTGATCGGAGTTCCTCCCCCTGGTTTCGAACTCAGGCCGACCTCGTGCTCTCTGGTAGCACCGTCTTGCTCGTAGGCAGGCTTTCCTTAGCTGGTTAACCTCCGCATTCCACCAGTAGCAGGGCGCTCCTCTTTTGCAAGGCTTCCTTCTTGGCATTGCCACATCACATACCTCCTCCATGAGCTTCGCCAGTTTCTGAGCCAGGCCCTCTGCCGTTTCTCGCGCAGGGCTCCAGCTGGCGTTGCGCAGATATTCCGTGAAGGTTTCCACATCCAGGTGGTCGCCCTTCCATTTAGGTCCGGTAATTTTGGCTAGCTGTCTTTTCGTTGCTGCTCCGCATTCGAAGTGGATCGCCTGGTGGTCGCTGAACGTAAAATCCTCGCTTACTCTCCACGTAGCTCCCCTATGGAGTGAGACGCTCATGAAGGTTAGGTCGATAATGGACCCTCGACCCGCCTTGAAGTAGGTTAGCTTCCTGCCATCGTTTGCGAGTATTACGTCCAAGGACGCAAATTCCTCGAGCAGACACGTGCCTCTGGCGTTGGTTTCCTTACTGCCCCACTCTACGGACCACGCATTAAAGTCTCCCGCTATTATTACGGGGGCTCTTCCGCGCGCGTCTTCCGCTATATGCGCTAGCATACTTTGGAAGCGCGCTAGGTCCCAGCTCGGCGGGGCATAGCAGCTATAGAAGGTTACCTCTCTAAGCCTCGCTCTAACAAATCCTTCGTTGGCTGCGCATATCTCCTGGGGGTGGATTCGTACGGCCCAGATGGCCGCCTTGCCGCAACTGCTGCTGGTCCAACCGCTTCCTGGTATCGCCCTGAATGGCTCGTAGATGAGAACGACTTCGGTCTTCCTCTCCCTGACTGCTTGCCTCAGGAGTGACTGAGCAGCTTCGCAATGGTTTAAGTTCAGCTGAGTACACCTCATGCTGATCTTTTAGTCAGGGCGTTCCTAAACTGGGGGCATCTACCGCTGCCGGCCACGTGCTTCCAGTCTGCGCTCGTTCCCTTGCAGAGCATGCACTGTGGTTCCAGGCTACAGTCCTTTGCCAGGTGGTTCTCCTTTCCACATCTTCTACACAGCTTGGACCTATCTACTTTGCTACTGCACTGTCGTGCCATATGCCCAAACTCGAGACATCTGAAGCATTTGGTGACGCTGATTCGCTCACGCAGTCTGCATCTTACCCAGCCTACTTTTAGGACTCCTATTTTCAGAGCCTTTTGAGCGCTCTCCGCTGGCAGCCTGATTGTGGCCGTCTGGGTTCCGCCGTATGCCTTTCTCAGCTGGATGTCATCCGCAGACAGCTCCGCCAATTCCACCTGGCTTCTCAGAGCCTCGCATATATCCTCCGTGGTGGTTATTTCGTCCAGGTCCTTGCACTCTACGGTCACCCGGTGCGACAGGCTACGGACTTCTGCGTGCTCCTTCAGCGAATTGGCTACCAGGCTTTTAAACGTCTCCGTCTCCTCTCCCGACTTGTTGAGCTGTAGAAGTAGCTCTCCTTTTTGGGTCCTCCTGATCCTGGCGACCGCATCACCGAGTCCACGCAGGGTTTCGTCCGTCCTAATCTTGCGCAGTATCTCTGCATAGGTCTTTTCACCTTTGGTGGCAATGACGATGGCGTCTGGTCGCGTCTTGTCCGCGAGCGCTCCAGTCGGCTTTGCGGCCTCTTCCTTCTGCGCCGGTTGGTCACCGTCAGAAATGGGGTCTCCTCCGGCTCCTTTCTCTCCCTTTCAGCGTGGGCGTCCTTTTCAACTGCTACTCCTGGTGTGGTCTGGACCTCGACCGCTGCCTTGGTCCTCTTTGTCCGGGGTGTTGGTGCACCTGCAGCCTGTTTCCTCTTAGGCTCCGGGAGAGGTCTGAAAATCGGTGACGTCTGAGAGGACTGGTGGGTCCTGATCACCGCCTTAGCTCCTTCGTCGTGCTGCTGGATAGCAACCAGCTCATACAGCACCCTTATGCTCTCGATCGAGTCCCGCATGGGTTGGTGTATGGATCGCCTCTTGCCATCCTCGAGCATCTCCACTAGCTGCGTGATCTCTCGTCCTAGATCGCACAGCGCTGTGCTGCCCTGAGCTTTTTGGTGCTGCTCCGGGCCAGGGAGGGCCGGCAGCGGGGCGTCGGTCCGCTCACCAGTTGGCGTTCTCGCCATTTTTTTGCTTTTATTGAAGCCTTCTGAGTCGTTCGTCGTTATGGGTGTGATACTTTTACTCATTTTGTTGGGTCCCAACTCGTTAGCCGTTGTCCTTGTCTGTTGTACAGTCGCGTTATGATCCCATGGTTGTCTATGCAAGCAGGGAGGCCATGCGAGGGTTGACTCCCGCCCTTATGGGGTCGGGAGTTCAGAGCCGGATCCGCGCTAGTCAGGAGTGACTCAACTGAGCCTGTACGTCCAATTTAATGGCTACGGAACAAGGAGCGTGCTTAGAGATTTGCCAATTTTTCACGGGACGGGGGCAGAAGCAGCATTAACCTAGCAGCCATTTCGGCGGGGTTTCATTCCGCGTACTAAAGTGCTAGAATGCTGGCTTCCGTCAGCCCTGGGGTCATCAATCCAAAAAAAAGAGGGGTCCAGTTCCTATCCTAAGACTTTACTGGTCTCCGTCTTAGTCGCCTTCTCGTATTAGCTAGGTGTTTCACAAGTGTGTCGATATGTGTGTCGAATAAAAACTGAATTGATTTAATTGGTTTAACATTAATTTTGATATCGCATCACATTTGAAAGTAGGAACTACATATGTAGAACGCTCAATGAGACGCTGGTCGTTGCTGGTCTTATCGCCTTTGGGGCAGGGGCAGGGGCAGGTGCCAAGGTTCAGGGTTGTGCTCTGGTTCTTTGTGCCACACAACGAGCGGCTGGCTGCACCAGCGGGAACGCTGCCTCCCGCAGCCAGTAGACCACCAGAGCGTCATTGATGCCATATCGCTTCAGGTTGATGATATGATGGTGGATCCGAAGGCGGAGGCTCGTGGTGTCGGAGGAGAATGCCTCTGTGGGTGGGCCTGCGTCCGGCAGTCATCCTTACCCCGAAGTTTAGCGCTATCATCCAAACGTTCTGGGTAAGGATCACAGGCCACGCGGTTCCGCCAGCATGTTCCGCCACTTGGAGATGGCGGGAGTGATGACGAGGCTCTGGGTGCTCGAGTCCTGTGTAATGCTCAGGCGACCCTGCCTCACCATTCGCTTCATTTGCCTGAGTCTCTGCTTGTGCTCAGCCCTCGTCTGGTCACGCTCCGCCCGCCTGCGTTGCTTCTTTTCATTCAGCTTCTCCTCCATGGACCTCTCCAAGTTTTTGAGCTGCAAGAGCTGCTGTTTGGTGGCGATATCCCTGCGCTTTTGCTTCAGATCGGAGATCAGCGATATCCTGTGGAGTGCCTCGGCTCTCTTCTTTCTCAGAGCGGCCTCTGCTTCCTCTTTCCGGATGCGCTCCTCCTCTTCCTTCTTTCGGGCCTCGCTTTCCAAACGCCTTCTCCTCCGCCTCTCGTACTTTTCCTTCGTGGCGGCGCACTGCTTGGAGATTTCCTCGATCTGATGCAGCACAAAGCCATCGCAGTCGCTGTCGATCCCTCGCTCTTCACCTTTCTCCGCCAGCTCCTGTTTCTCCCAGATCTCCAGGCACTTTTTCACCTGCGGCAGCTGCTTCTGCCCATTCTCTGTCCTGCCACTCTGCGTCCTCTTGAATTTGCTCTTCATTTGCAGGAGCATCTTCAGCTCGAGAAGATTCAGGCACTTGGACAGCCGTTCCACCTCTCGAAGCTGCAGCTCCTCGCCGAGGCCTCGCTGTGGCGCCTGCTCCCCTAGGATATCCTTGCACTTTCTCTCCAGCATGAAGATTTGTTGTTCTCTCTGCTTTTCAGTGTCCTTGCACATGTCCTCCTGATGCTTCTGCTGCCTGCGAGCCGCCTTCTTCTCCGCTGCGATCGGGCAGGATTCTCGTAGGTTTTTATTTGCTTTCTAATGGCGCTCTAACGCCTGCTTGGCCTTTACCGTGCACATGTGGTTGTCCTTCAGGTGCGGGCAGCTCTTTTCTGGCCAGCAAACATCCTGCGCCTCCTGAGGGTCGTCTCTCACTTCCCCCAACAGCTCGGGCCGTCGGGCGGTGGCTCGGCTTTCGGCGGCGAGGTGATCCCTTCGCTTGGCCTCGCACGTCCTGCGAAGGTCCTGCTCCTGCTGCTGCTGCTGCTTCTGCACGTATCCCTGCTGGAGCTTGGTGGTGCTCTGGCTCTTCTGACACTGCCGCAGATTGTCGAAATCATCCTCGAACAGCTTGCTGGGACTTGGCTCCTTCAGCTGGCTCCAGTGGCTCTTGGTAATCTCGAACAACTTCTCGCGGTTCCTCATCGCCACGTTGCTGGAGGACAGACATGCAGCTGGAGCTGGCGGCTCGTCCTTCTGTTCGGTCAATGGTTTCGGTGTCAGCTCTGTCGTCCTGGTCTCCTCGGAATTGCAGATGAAGTTCGGAAAACTGTACTTGGGCACCGGCTTCGCGCCCCCCTCCTTCGTGCAGACGCCTCCCTTAGAAGCCGGCGGCTCATGCAACCAGAGGGGGGTCTTGTCCAGGCCCCTCATCTTGAGGTTGAGCAACTCGTTGCGCCTTCGCAGGCAGCTCCTGGCCTCCGGCTCCTTGGCGAAGCGGCGAAGTCTGCCACCAATCGCCTTGGGCTGGGTCTCCTCGTGTACCTCGGCTGGTGGCCCTCCCACAAACGCACTCCAGACGGACGAGGAGAGGCCTGGGGTGGACCAGTGGCGCCTGTCCGGCTTGTTTATTTCGCTGTTGGGTATGTCACAGGCCATGGGCGGGTCCAGTTCGCATTCGCTGATCGACGGCATCCTGGATCGCAGCTCCATGTTCATCCGGCGGACAGTGGCAGTGGGGGCGGCGGCGGCGGGTTCGGGCTCCTTGCCGATGCTGGGCCAACGTCTGAATCTTCCTAGAAACCGCTGTACCTGCAAGTTTAGGCGATTGTGGCACATCCCGGGTGCAACATTTGAGGCCAATTTTCGTATGTGATCGAATAAAAACTACCACCTAATGAACGTGCGGCAAGTAACGGGGAATTTTAATAAAATAATAAAAACTGAGAGTGAAGTCACACGGTGATTGAGATCTCAGGGCCGACTGGATCCTGGGTGAGGGGAGTTGGGGGGGAGTACAAATGATTACACTTTGGAGCATTGGGCATCCAGCAGTATCTGTGCGGACTTCAAGAACCGCTTCTTCTCCCAGTCGCTTAGCTTCGGCCGGCAAATCGCCGAGATCCCGTGGGCGGAGACGACGCAGGGAACGGACATGAACACCTCGTCCTTCACACCGCAGAAGCCCTGGACGTTGGTGGACAGCGTCAGCACCCGATGGCTGTCCTCGAATATCTCCGAGACGACGTCGGCGAAGGTGAGGCCGATGGCCCAGTTGGTATAGCCCTTGACGGCGATCACCCTGAAGGCCGCCTCCACCACATCCTTGTGGACCGCTGACCAGTACATGGGGTCGTTCTCAGTCCCAATGACGGGAAGGACCTCCTGCAGGCGCACGCCCCCGACACTCACCGTCGACCACAGAGGCACCGAGCTGCCGACGTGCTCCCCGATCACGTAGCCTTGGACGGAGCGGGCCGCGATCCCCAGCAGCTGACCGATGAACAGGAGGAAGCGGGCCGTGTCCAGGTGACAGCCAGTGCTGAAGCAGCGCTCGTACGGCAGATTGGTCACCTTGCGGGCCACCCAGGCCATCACGTCCGCGTGATTGGACACCACTATGAAGGTGGCCCTGGGACTCTGCTCCAGCAGTGCCGGCATCACCGCCTTGACAATGTCCGCCGTATTCTGGGCCACATCCAGGCGGGTCTCGTTCGGCATGGGCAGGTTCCAAGCCGTCAGCACCACCAGCCGCGAGTCCTTCGTGGCCGCCACGCCGTTGCACTGCTCGATCAGCGGATTGTTGATGAACATCGAGCCGTGCAGCATGTCCAGCCGCTCTGCCGCCACCCAATCCTTCTGATCATCGAAGAGGGCCACGTGGTTGGTGACGCCCTTGCAGAGGAGGGCCATGGCACAGGCCATGCCCACGGCGCCGGCGCCCGCAATGGTCACCTTTCGGCCCGGCTGGGTGTTGTGCGGTCCGCCGAGCTTTTTGAACAAACACTCCCGGAAGTGCTTCAGCAGTTCCTGATTGACAACAGCTTCGGCTCCGCCTCTCGGCCCTCCTTGCAGGCATTTGTCGTCCTTTGCCTTGGCCTCTGCTTCCTTTCGGGCTCTCTTCTCCTGGCACTTTCTTCGCAGAGCCTCTGCTTCCTTGCGGGCTCTCTTTTCCGCGAGTTTTCTTTGATGAACCTCTGCCTCCTTTCGGTCCCTCTTTTCCAAGAATTTCTTTCGCTGAATCTCTTCTTCGAGTTTTCTTTGCTGAATCTCTGCCTCGCACTGTTCCCTCAGCTTGATCCTGGCACATTCGCATATATTCTCGCGAGACGTGTCTTCATCATCGCTCAAGGACCTTATAAAACCCTCTACACTCTGCAGTTTCGCCTGCACGCACTTTTCCACCTCAGGATTCAGGGATTCCTTTGGCGGGGGAGAAGGCTTTTTCTTGGGCACTTCCTCGGCTACTTCTTTAGGCCTTGCCTTTAAGGAAAGAACTTCAGAGTTGGCCTTCTTTCTGAGCTGCTGGCCGCCATCAACGCACATCTCCCTGAGGACCTGCTTGCGGCTCTTCTCCTTGATTTGGTCGCAGACGCATGGCTGCATGCGGTCCAGCTCCACCTGCTCCTTCTCGCTGAGATTGCAGCGCGAAGAGCACAGATCCTTCCACTCACTGGCCACGCACTGATCCACCTTCTTGGCGAATCGGGAGCGCTCTGCCTGATTCCCTCCCGGAGCCTGTAGCTTCTTGTTTTCGGCCATTCCCCGGCACTTCTTCTGGATGATATCCACCGCATTGGGCTCTCTGTTTGAGCCGGCCCCCTTCGGGAACTTTTCGCCGCATTGCTTCAACATTTGCCGGATCTTATTCGCGCCTGCCTCCGCCTTTGCCCGACAGAACGAGCTCATGACACTGTCGGCGCAGATCTTCCGGATGCCCGTCTTCAGGCAGCGCATCATTATCCGCAAGATGTCCTGCTGCTGCTTGTCGGCGGAACCCTCGACGCACTCCTTGAACGCCTTCGTCTTCTCTATGATGCACTTGTCCACCCGATTCTTGATCATTGCCGCCTGTCTTTCGGCCTCCGCCGCCGGCTCGGCCTCCTTGCCCCTCTGGGTGGCCTCCCCCAGTTGCCTTTTAAGCTTGCAAATATCCTCCCCGGGATTCTTGCAGTTCTGCTGCTGGCTCTGGGCCATGGTCAAGGGACATGGCCCTCGCGGCGGCTTGTCCCGCAGGAGGCCGTGCAGGAGGCCCATCCTTCTCATGCTCATGGTCTCAATGCGACTCCTTGCTGTTCTGGGTCTAATTTTCAGATATCTGTAATTTTTGGTCTAGCAATTTTCGAAAAACTGAATTTTGACAAATGATTTTCAGTGATGGAATGGATTTGTTTTTCAATTTTTGCTGAAGTCTCACTGCGCAGCCACACACCACCCCACGTGGGGAATGTGGCATGTGGCAACGCTACGGCATTTTGTCGAACATAAAATGGAGCAACAACTTAATTAAATGTAGAAAGAGCGACCGCAGCGCGTCTGTGGCAGGCCAAAGGTGTGAACGGGGTGGCCACTGGAGGAGTGAGGTGCAAGTGCTCTTATCACACAGCAGGATGCTGACAGGCCCTGCCACACGCTAACTTCATTGCTGGGCGGGGACGGAGGGCGAGTGGGGTGCAAATTAGCAAACCTGTCACCTGCCAAGCGGGTGGTGGGTGTGGGGGGGGGGGGGGGGGGGGGGGGGTGGGGGGGGGGAGTGTGTGGTAAATTATGGCATGTCTGCTTCCGCCTGCCAGCCGCCCATCCTCATTCCGTTGTTCGTAATTTGTTAATTTCCCGCATTTAGAAATTAATTTTCACTTCATGCGCCGCCAAGCAGACAACAGCAGACAGGCAGGAGAGTTGTGCCCCCCCCCACCGGCCCACGCCCCCGTCCACCCACCTGGCGAAACTTGCGCCGCAATTACGAGTGTGTGTACCTGTTCCCCTCCCCCTCTGGGAGGATGGTGGAGCACGAGTTACATTTTATATTTAAATTTGTGCAACTTGTTTTCGCTGTTGTCGCTGTTAATTTTTAAGCAAGAGGTCGGGCAGGTGTTTGAAACGGTTATGTTTTAATGGGGGGCACCTGCCGCCTGCTAAATGCCACCTGCCACCTGCCACATGTGGAAAATGTTGATTTGATTGTCAGTGGAGGGATCCCAACGGGGGCGAAGTAACCGCTGACAAAAACGATTCTTTCGGCTAAAACTTAACTCAAAAACTTATCCAAAATTTGTGCAAAATTTACAATGATTTGTGGCCGACCCGTGCCCGTGCGGCTGCTGTTGCCACAGTTGCAGCCATCCCGATGGAAGCATTTGATGCCGGAACCCAGATCGCACTTGCTGCAGCTTCGAAAGACCTTCTGCCAGAAGGCGGACAAGAACTGTGGCCCTCCCAAGCCGAAAGCCGACAAAAAGCCATCGGGATGCACAAGCTACAAGAAGGACCCCTGCGATGAATCTTCTGTGGCCCCGAAAATGGAGAAGGATTGCCAGGCGAAGCCATCAAATACGAGGCTCGACAGGAGGCGCAAGTATTTGGCGCAGATGGAGAAAAAGAAGGCGAAGAAAGAGCCGCCGAAGGAGCCGAAGCATTGTGCCAAGCCGAAGGAGGAGAAGGATTCGAAGGAGAGTGCCTGCGGCCAGGCGAAGCCTAAGGCTTCGAAGGAGAGTGCCTGCGGCCACACAGAGTATAAGGCTTCGAAGAAGGACTCCTGCAGCAAGCCGGAACCGAAAGCTTCTAAGGAGAGTGCCTGCGGCCAGGGGAAGGAGAACAAATCTTCAAAGAAGGACCCCTGTGCCGTATACCAAAACTTCTTGGACGATGGCAAGGTGAAAAAGAGCAAACAAACTCAAGAACCAACCAGCGGGAAATCGGTGGCCAACAAATCTCCAGCGCCAACCTGTGAGACGGCGGCGGACAAAATGGCGACGTTGCAACAACAACAACAACCCGAGAGCCAGATCGCCAAAGGGGCGCCGTCAGCCAACGAAATAAGACAGCCAGTGGACTGGAATGCCATGGAAAGCCTCTTGAGCTGCATGGTAACCGGCGTGAAGGTGGCCTGCGTCACCCACGAGAAGCGGAAAATCTTCGATAAATTGGCGGCGGCACGCGACAGAAGGCTGGACCATGAAGAAGCAGCACAAAACATGAAATGCGCAGCCGGTGGCGCCAAGAACATGCCACCCGATGCCGATCCACGGGCTACGAAGTGTCCAGAAACTGAGGGAAAGGGAGAAGATTCGCGGGACCATGAAGAGTAGCAGCAAGAAAATGATGATCAGCAGAAAAAGCAGAGCAACGTTGATACAAAGGACGAAGCAGTGCAACCATAAGCAGTTCAAATGAGTAGAGGCATATGCATAGCTCGGAGTCAGTGCAAGCAGTGCAAATAAACGACGCCGGGGAGCGTCAAAGCTGGCAAGGAATTGACAGTGGATGAGAAGATAAAGCAGTGCAAATGGCAGCTATTCAAAAGATCGCAAGAAGAAGCAGTGGAAACGCACAGTTTAGAGTGCATAGAAAGCAGTTCAAAGTTCATGCAAGCACAAAGCAGCGTATATTCAAATAACAACAGAAGATTGAGCAAATAAGCAGTCCAAAGAGCATTGTTCGGAGCAGAACCCAGCCGATTAGCTGCTTGCCAAATAGCACCTAATTCTTGGCCCTCAGCCGCTTATTTTGTTTGTTACTTATGTCTATGTCACTCATTTGTTTGTTAAAGCTTTGCGCTTGCTTGCCCTGCTAAACGCTCTCTGCCAGCTCGCTCTTCGCTATCTCCGCTTTGCGTCTGCCTACCGACGTCGGCCGAGCGAAGCTGCGCTTAGCGATCGGAGCGGCAATGTAAAGGGCAGGCAAGCCACACTTGCAATTTGGATGTCACGCATTAAAGAACATATCGTAATTTTATTTCTGCGCCGAGTTTTGTTTAATTCGAAATAATTAGTCGGCCGATTGGGGATAAAAAACATAAAATTTGGTGACCCCGACGTGATCTCTGAGTTGCAGTGTCAATTAATAATCATTTGCGATCGACATTCGTTAGCCCTAGCAAATTTCCGGCGGTTAAGCACAATTCGGTGCTAAAACACACTTACATACACCTACATACACGCATTGCTGGCTATTAATTTCTCTGTCGCGACAATTCGGTCAGTGCAGTGCGGTAGGCAGTGCAGCGAACTCACTAATACACACAAGCGGAGTACAAAGCGGAATCGGACAGCTCGCACAGCCGCACAGCTAAAGGCATTAGCTGTAATCCCTTTGCTTTCGGTTCCCACGTTTATACGTATACAGGGTGTCTTTTTCGGTCGTGCTGAGTGACTCTTTTAAAACCTCAACATGGCAGCACCTGAGCCTACCAATGTCGCGAACGCAGCAATGCCGAGTGATTTCTACAAGCACAAGGCCGAGTTCATCGCGCGCCAACTAAAGGCCATGGATCGCTTTCTCACCAAGGAAGAGCTTGCCGAGTTAGATGAGGCAGAACTTCAAGCTCGCTTAGAGCAAATCGAGCGAATGAATGCGGATTTCGATGCCGCTCAAACGAGCCTTGAAAGGCTGGATTTCCTGCAGTTAGCCCATGATGCCCGGCTGGACTTTTCGAATGTTTATGTCAAGGTTAGGTCCAGGCTGTCGCGGGAGTTGATGGCTGCTCGCACGGTAAATGTTGCCAATTCAACGGCTTGGTATACTCTCGAGGGGAATTCGTCGTTGTTCGCCTATAATAGTATAGGCCGTTCTCGAATGCCCGAGTTGCAGCTTCCGCGATTCGGTGGGAACTACATGGATTGGCCAGAATTCCACTCGATGTTCTCGACAATGGTGCACAAAGACCATCGTATACCAATCATCGAAAAATTCCAATATCTTCGTGGATGTCTAGATGGTGCTGCGCTGGATACGATTCGTTCCTTGGAACTTTCTGAGGAGAATTACGACAAGGCGTTGAATTTACTAATGTTGCGATTCGATAATAAACTGTTACATTTTCAGGCACACGTCAAGGCTATTTTCGGTCTGCAAGGGGTGGAGAAGGGCTCGGCTATCGGCTTGCGCGCGCTCAGCGACAAAATCAATTCGCACTTGCGTGCACTTCAGACCTTGGCGACCCCGCATTAGATATCCGATGGGTTGCTGATCTTCATCATAGGCACGAAATTGGACCACAAAACAAAGGAGAAATGGGAAGAGAACTTGCCGACGTCAGGATTGCCTCGGTGGTCAAGCATGGCCTCATTTCTGGAAGCGAGATGTCGGATGCTGGAGAATTTGGGATCAGCCATGGCAACAAATCCTAGTCAACAGGTGGGAGAAGACAAACCTGTCACCCTTATCACCTTCAGTAACGACCATCCTAACCCCATATGTAACCATTGCAATTCCTCCGAGCATTACATATCTAGATGTCAGGCATTCCTGAATCTCTCTGCGTTTGAACGATACAAAGAAGCAAAGAAGAGCCGCTTGTGTTTGAACTGCCTCAACAAAGGCCATGAATTGCAGAGGTGCAGGTCAGGACTTTGCAGGCATTGCCAGGCCAAACATCACACGCTACTCCACATTCCATCGGGAACTGGTGCTTCATCTTCCTCTTCACCGGCCGAGGAATCGATCCAGCAAGAGGCCGCGACTGTGCTTCTAGCAAGCGGGTGTTCCAGCCCTCCCCCTCGATCCAGAAATCTCAGCCTAGCCAGAACGTGTTGCTACCTACTGCCCTCGTCCATGTAACAGATCGTTATGGAGCACTTATCCCATGTCGTGCCATTTTGGATTCTGCATCACAGGCAAACTTTGTAACATCTAGACTTGCTGATCAGTTGCAGTTGGATCATCGCTCGTCTTATGTTCACATCTCTGGAATCGGAGATTCCATTCTACCTTCGAGCAAGTCTGTACATATAGTTGTACAATCCCAGGACGCAAGCTATCGAGCTTCCTTCGCTGCAATTGTCACCAACTCAATTACGGAAATGCAGCCTAACTTCGGCGTAGACGCAAAGGATTGGCCAATGCCGAATAATCTAAAACTAGCTGATCCTAATTTCTCCAAGCCCCAACGTATCGATCTGTTGATAGGTTCTTGTTTGTTCTTCGATTTAATGTGCGTCGGACAGATTCGACTATCAGCCCAATTGCCAACATTGCAGGAGACAAAACTTGGTTGGATAGTATCAGGAAGCATTGATAGCTCGGAGAATAAGCGTGCAGCTTTAGCCGCTTTTGAAAATTCCTCGTGCATCTCTATTGACGATTTTCGACCCACAACGCTGGAGTACCAAAACTTAGAGCAGCAATGCAGGAAGCAGCTGCTCGAGTGCCAGGTGCAAGTGGAAAAACTGCGATCGGAGAATCAGGAACTGCAGCGCGAACTTTTCCATATATTAAAAACCTACATATCCACGCTAAATGAAATTCAACTTTCAACAATTTCTACATTGCCAAATTTCCTGCCATTCTATACAATTACAGAGGTTCCCGATGATCAAGACGTAATCACGACAAGCCGCCTTCGTAAAGAAGCGCCGATTGCTGCGTTCGACGATCATCCCAGCGTAGCCGCCAGCTGCGCCCAAGCAAGCATCTTCAAGAAGGCCGTTGGAAAAAAAACGGTTCTGCCCCTTCAGGATGGATCTGTTGAAAGCCTTTGCCTTCCAACGGGGGGTGAATGTTCGGAGCAGAACCCAGCCGATTAGCTGCTTGCCAAATAGCACCTAATTCTTGGCCCTCAGCCGCTTATTTTGTTTGTTACTTATGTCTATGTCACTCATTTGTTTGTTAAAGCTTGCTTGCCCTGCTAAACGCTCTCTGCCAGCTCGCTCTTCGCTATCTCCGCTTTGCGTCTGCCTACCGACGTCGGCCGAGCGAAGCTGCGCTTAGCGATCGGAGCGGCAATGTAAAGGGCAGGCAAGCCACACTTGCAATTTGGATGTCACGCATTAAAGAACATATCGTAGTTTTATTTCTGCGCCGAGTTTTGTTTAATTCGAAATAATTAGTCGGCCGATTGGGGATAAAAAACATTATCTCCACAAACATTAACAGGCAAAGCAGGGAAAAGCAGTGCACAGCAGCAGAGAAAACAACAAAAAGCCCCGTCGAAATCGAAAGCAGTGTACATTTTATAGGAGATAATCAATATCTAAATATATGGGCACTATCCGACTCCCATTGGAGTGGATAATCGATTGCCCGTCTCCAATAACTCATTGTTTTGCACATTTTAAAGCAAAACTTTAATGCTGGGAAAAGTCAGGGGGCCATCTGGCTCCTTCTACCACTACTATTGTTTGGGGCTAACAAATGCTCCGCTAAGTAGAGCTGGAGCACAAGCGGGGATAATGATGGGGAGTGAGAGAGAGAGAGAGAGAGAGAGAGAGAGAGAGAGAGAGAGAGAGAGAGCGACTGGCAACAAACAATTGTCGTCACCGCTTGTCGGGTTTATTGTCATCCATCACGAGGGTGGGACAAGCCATGGGCTCCGGTGCCCCGACAGTGGGGGTGGGGGGGGCATGGTCTGTCTTGAAGCCACCAACCGACCGATTTGTGATCGCCATTGTCAGTGGCACCTAGCAAGCAGTCGGGGAGTCGGGAAAGCCAGAGAGTTTGCTCATTCACTGGATCCCCTATCCAGAATCCGTGGTCCTGCACTCATTTAGACATTCTGCTGCGCATTTGGCATTGCCTCTCCCTTTCTCCGTCTGTCGCTTTTTCCATTTGCTGCTGTGGCACAAGGATTTGTCAAGGATATAAGACTCGAGGGCAGTCAGTCGACATTGTAGTCGTCGCCGTCATCCCAGTCGTTGCTTCATCATTACGTTTATGAGTATGTAGCGACAGTTTGTAACAGATAACGAAGCAGGAGGCTAGGATCTGAAACGGTAGACGAGCAGATGGAGGGTATGATCGAGATCCATGCACGCGTTGCTGCCGGTCTCATGGTTAGTCGGGTAGAGTGGGGGTGGGGTAGGGAGAGATCGCGTCACGAGCTCGAGCATTAGGAGCAAAGACAATAAAAATAACTTTCGCGTGCGGTTCAAGGTTCGGACGGAAGAAATTTACAGAGAAATGACAGTGTAGGGAGATGAGTCAGCGGAACTAATTCGAGCGGGAGTTGCTTGCGGTGTCATTGCAACTCGGTATGCCCACCCTTCCTTGATCGCACCGGTCCAAATAGGCTGAGTAATGGGTAACGATCCCTAAAATAAACGCTCTATGATGATCCTTAATAACGGCAACCATTAACGGGAATTCATTACAAACAGTTTATTCATTAAACTTTCCTACAGGCTCTCATGGCCGCTATGAGGGTAGATATATATGTATAAAGTCTACTAAAGTAATAAGGATAATATGTTCAAATAAGCTGCAATTAAGATTAATTGTATATATAAAAATATCATGATGAAAGATCTTATTAGACTAGGGTCAACTAATTATAAAGAGTATATTCAGGAATAATGGTAATTACGTTGCACAAATAAAAATATATTCGAATGGTTTTCAGTTTAAATGCAAAAACCAAGGGACGGATGGATGCATCTTTAAAGTGCACAGCAATTGCTTGTGGCGTAATCCCAATCATAAGTTCGGTTGTCGATAGATTCGGAATTGCAGAAATTGGATTGGTCAGCGTTACAGTACGGCTGGGAAGTTTACGGTCGAGGCATGGAATCTTTAATGTTGCTTCGACTTGCGTAAAATTTTGAATTCACATATAGCAGACGTTCACAAGTTATCACTCACATTACGATCAAATCCAACGATGAAAGCGCTTCCATGTGGTCGATGAGGGTGGCTGAAAACTTGTAAATATCAGTGTGTCAGAGTAGAAAGGCGATACGCGCGAGTATTAGTTTTAGTTCCTTTCCTTCTAGCTGCACATTTCTTTATGATAAACCAAAAAAACCGAATCACACGAATTTAACTTTTAATGTTAATCCTAGGGTCAATAGTGGGGTTCCAAAGTATTATTCTAATATGAAGAAATGCATGGGCATAGCCATCATGATCGAGACACCGAATGACTTCATCAGCAACGCAAACAGTATTTCGGCACCGGTAAATGTCTTCTCCTTTAGCGTTACTGTTCGTATGCGGGCGGCGTAAGCGACGTAGCAATGACGAAAGTCACTGAAGAGGGAATAGTCAATTTCACACATATGCACATATGTATGTCACTGCACGCGTAGATAAAAGCAAAGACTATACAATACCAAGATGTTGCATGAGCGACCAAAAAGCTGTTCTCTGGCGGGTCCTAACATTAGGACCCAAAAGGCACGATGGAGCGCGCGGGGTTTCAATTCCCTTTTCGCCTGTATTTCGTCTCTACCGCGACCCCGCTGCCCATCGGTTTCGTCTGTTCGGCAACAGCACCGTCGAAGCGGTGGTCGCGGATCGCCGATGTCTTTGGAGCGGCACAGTGGGACCTTTGGCCGTCTCAGCTTGCTAAATTAGTTAGTTAGTCAATAAATATTTGCACGGTTTCGGCACGCAGACACTGACATGCTTTCAGTGCGCTTGTGTGTGAAGCTAAAAGCCGTATATGCTGCGGGCGAAACCGGTTTATGGCCGTGCCGACCTAGGACATACACACATATACACAACTACAAGCATGTTTCTGGGTTGGCTCGAGCTCGTGCTGACCGAGGCATTGACGAAGCCGAGTAGCACTTCGGAGGCGAAGGTAGCGTAAAAGAGAATTGAAGTACTAGCCCCGCGCGCCCGTACCATGAAGCGTCAAACGAAAATTGAAAAAGCATTTGTTCCTCATGCGACATCTTGGTATTGTATAGTCTTTGGTAGCACGAAAGCAAGAACGAAAAGTTTTGTTATCCGCCGTAGCTGGGAATGCTCAGGACATAAGACCGTATGCAAAGGTCCAACTATTGGGGAGAACAGTCACTGGTCTTTTGGATACAGGAGCAACAATCAGTGGTATAGGAGGGGAGTTAGCGTTGAAAGTAAGTCATGCGACCGTCAAAACCGTTAATGCATCTGTGCGAACTGCTGATGGAGCTGCGCAGAAAATTGTAGGCAAGATCTCCACTCCCGTGCTGTTTCGAAATGAAACTAAACCCATAACATTGTATTTAGTACCATCACTCGCTCAAGAATTATTCCTTGGCATGGACTTTTGGGCTGCATTTAAATTGTTACCTCCAGGTGTAGTAACCCAGAATGCCAAGCCCGAAGTTGCTGCCTTAGCCTAACGGATTCGCAACAGGCCATGTTGTCAGAGGCTATTCAAAAGTTCCCGTCATTCGCCAAAGAAGGTCTAGGTCGAACCATCTGGATAAGTCACGATACCGATATAGGGGATGCAAAGCCAATTAAACAGCGGCACTATTCGGTATCTCCTGCCGTCGAAAAGGTCATGTTTGTGGAAGTAGATAGAATGATAGCGCTTGGCGTTATTGAGGAGTCCGATAGTCCATGGTCGTCACCAGTCGTTCTCGTTAGGAAACCTGGAAAGGTGAGAATATGTCTCGATAGCCGTAAGGTCAACGAAGTCACAGTGAAGAGCGCATATCCCATGCCTTTGATTGATGGAATATTAAGCCGACTACCAAAAGCTGAATATATTTCCAGCATCGACCTGAAGGATGCCTATTGGCAGATCCCATTGACTTCAGACGCTCGCGAAAAGACCGCGTTTACCGTCCCGGGGAGACCCCTGTATCAATACACAGTGATGCCATTTGGACTAACCAACGCTCCACAAACCATGTGTAAATTAATGGATAAAGTTATACCCTCTCAGTTACGACATGAAGTGTTCGTCTATCTAGATGATTTGCTCGTTGTATCTTCTACTTTCGAAATCCATGTGCGTGTGTTATCCGAGTTAGCATCTCGGTTAAAACAAGCTGGGTTAACAATTAATGTCGAAAAAAGTAAATTTTGTTTGAAGGAAGTAAGATACCTTGGCCATGTCATTGAGGATGGTGGTCATATAGATCTTGGGCTCCATAGACAATCGGCTTACGAGTATTGCAGGGCTCCATCAGGGGCCTGAGTCTCCACATAAATAAACCATTAACTTGGTAAAAACCTGTTTGTTCCTGCCCCCCATTTTCTGTATATGACCGATGATGGCTTTTCCCACTTGATAAGCCCCATATTATCACTACTGTACAGCGTTTCCCGAGCAACAATTTCCCACATTTTCCACCTCTCGACGAAACAGGAAATTACTACTTAAATTCAAAGCCAAAACAGAAAATACAAAAAGATAAAGGCCCTGGAACAATGGCAGGCAAAATATGGCCATGGAGGAGGAAAAGGAGGAGAAGGAGGCGAAGAAAGGACAAGGACAAGGACCCACCCAAGTAGCGACGACATTTAACGTTTTAAATCTGATTATTCCACAACAACTGTCAATAATGCAAACAGAGAGAGAGAGAGAGAGAGAGAGAGAGAGAGAGAGAGAGAGTGAGGGAGAGGGAGAGGGAGAAAACCCAGGGAAATAAAAAAAGGGACTTTCACCCTGGTTCTATAAGCCCTGACCAAATGAGCGGATGAATGCTTACCTTCTTGCCACAGCCACTGTCCTCTCGATATTCCCATTTTCCCCCTCCCCGCTCTGCCATTTCCCCTCTCTGGCCTCTTGGCAAACCGCAAACGAGGCGAGAAAATTATCACAAAGCGAAGAAAACAGAAAGGGGCGAGGAAGGAAGGGTTTGCCAGCCATCGAATTGTGTAAATCAAAAAAATAATTGCAACTGATAACAACATCAATAACAACGAGGGGGAACGTTGTGAGTTGCTGCGGACACCGCAACTCTACAGTTATACCCGATACTGTGAAGGCATAAGCCTCCACAGCACTAGCCACGACACCATCCCCTGGAGGGACCGCCCCGACGGCTGGTTATCTAATTTCATTATTTCATTATCACTTTTTATCCGATTCTTATTACTTCTATTATAATTAGTTTTACTTAGACAACGAACAATGAATCCTTAGTTTCCCCAATTAAAATAAGAAATAGGCTAAGAAAACCCCTAAAATAGTGAGGCGTTTACTTATTAGCAGCGAAGAGACAACACGAAAGAGAGACGCCTACTACGGCCACGCAGCAAAGAGAGCCGACATGGAAGAGAAGGAAACGAAGAGACTGGCCGGTCGCTCTTGCGCCCACGCAGCCAAAGCAAGAGAGAGAACGGCCGAAGGCAAAGGAAACAGCATGCAAGAGAGCGAAGCGGCAGAGAAGCCGCCGATCGCCCACGCAGCCGAGGCCGACAGCCGAAAGCTGCGCAGCCACGAAGCGGCGGAGAAGCTGCAAAAGGTAAAGCAGAGGCCTGGCACGGTCCAGCGCGGGCCAGGCTCGGGAGTGATCTCGGAGGGCTGAGCCAGACCGGTTGTGCGGCGGAAGCCAAAATAGATTTAAAAACTAGCCGTGACCGCGCCGTGTACGCAATAAGCAGGACGCGGTGAATAAAAACCAGCTGTGACCGGGGTGTGCAAAGGAAGCCACCGACGTGACGAGGACCGGCCGCCGGACCCAAGGAAGGGAAAGCAAGGGTGAGCCACCTCACGTATGTGAGCTCTGGGGGGGATAGATCGGTGCAGTAGGCAGGGTGTACGCACAGAACCAGAAGTTTTCCCGAAAATGTTGTAAATTTTTGTCATTTATTCCCCCCACAATAAAGACACCCACCTCAACCCACCGGTTTCAGAACTTTCGCCCGTAGGAGTCCCTCAGCCCCACCCCCTCTCTTCCCTATTCCCTGGGGGCCCGGCGAAGGGGATGTGAGTCGTGGATCATGCGGCATCCCGCAAGCTGGGCTTCCCTTCCCTATACCTGTCTCCCCTGGGGACCCGGCGATGCTGGATGTGAGTCGTGGATTCACGCGGCATCCGCAAAGCTGGGTTCCCTCTCCTACACCCTCGCCCTGGGGACCTGGCGACGCAGATGTGAGTCGTGGATCATGCGGCATCTGCTAAGCTGGGCTCCCCTCTCCCTACCCTTCCGACCCCTGACCCAAACCCCCTCCTCCCGCCTCGCATGACCCCCAACACACGTCTCGGCAGCTCCCCAAGCACGGGTTCACCCGCGCCACGATCCACCCCACGGGTGCGCTTTCGCTGCGAACGGCTCTCCACTTATGTCCTCACACAACAAATTTTGCTGTGGGGAAGGACCGGGCCCTGGACAGACTGAGAAGCTGTACCTCGGCCTGAGAACTTCCTTACAGATGGCGCCCGAGCAGGGACTCACGAGGGGAGAGTCGGTGAGCATAGGGAATAAGTGAAAAGCAGTTAGAAGTGAAAAGGGAACCAAGCAGCAGCCAACAATTAAAAGGCAAGACCCACAAAAGCAAAACGGCAAACGATGTTTAGGAGCCACGGATCAGGAAAAGCAGCAGGAGAAAGGGAAGAAAAACTTAAAATCAGTGATTAGCAGCCAAAAATCAGAGTCCCGGCGAATAGCCAGCACCAATCTTTGATCCCTCGACTTATGTACAGCTGAGGCTGGTTTCTCTAATACCCCCAAGCAACAGCCGCCGGCACGTGTCCCAGACGCGCCGGCGAAAACCACGCGGAAAAAAAAAACCCACGCGGCCAGCCACCTACGCGACAGAAAGAGACGGGGAGAGACGCCGAAGACACAGCACCGCGTGCCGGGAGAGCAACGAGGCAGCGGCAGAGCGGAGAAGCAGCAGCGACAGAGCAACGTGGCAGCGGTAGAGCGGAGAAGGCGCAGCGAGGCAGTGACAGAGCAGCGAGACAGTGACAGAGCAGCCAAGCAGTGACAGAGCAGCGAGGCAGTGACAGAGCAGCGAGACAGTGACAGAGCAGCCAAGCAGTGACAGAGCAGCCAAGCAGCGAAGCAGCGGTAGAACAACGGAGCAGCGAGGGACAGCCGGCGATCGCAGAGGAGCAGCTACATGGCAGAGGAGCCCTCGGCCACAAAGCCATGGCCACGGCCAATATAAGGCGGAGCAGGAACACCGGTCAGGACAGTTGTTACCGAGCAGTCAGACAGTCATTACCGAGCAGTCGGACAGTTGTTACCGAGCAGTCAGACAGTCATTACCGGGCAGTCAGGCAGTTGTTACCGAGCAGTCAGACAGTCATTACCGGGCAGTCAGGTAGTTGTTACCGAGCAGTCACACAGTTACCACCAAGCAGTCAGACAGAACCTTTCCCTGTACCGCGCCACGTATCCTTCGACAGGATCATCCAACCCAGTGCTGTGTATCCTAGTACAGGATCACCGATCTAGTACCGTGCCGCGTGCCCTTCGAACAGGATCCCCCACCCCAGTGCCGTGTATCCTAGTATAGGATCAACGATCCAGTACCGTGCCGCGTGTCCTTCGAACAGGACTCTCCACCCAGTGCCGCGTATCCTAGTACAGAAGCCCCAGACCCAGTACCGTGCTGATAAGGACTCGTACCGGTGCCCCGATTAGTGTACCAGGATCAGGATGAACATCCGCTGGATAGCGTCCCGCAGGAAGGACGATCTGCAGAGCCTAGCTAAGGAGTTTGGACTAGGAGAAACTGGGACTGTAGAGGACCTACGGAGCCGGATCACCGCATTCATCGCACGCCCTGGGCACCCCGAAGCCGTGCAGGCAAGGCTGGACGAATTGGCTACGCACTTTGGGAACATACCGAGCCCCAGGGACCACCGGAGTCCAGCCACGTCACCCGGGCCAGAGAGCCGGACGAAGATGGAAGACAGCAAGGAGGGACCAAAACTGCGATTAATTGTACCCGAGCTGCCCAGCACGAGCCAAGGATCCACCCACGGATACCGCGAGTCAGCAACCGAGACACCGGCCGCCCAGGACGAGCAACCACAACGAGCTGCCCAAGGACCACTCCAAGGAACCAGACCAGAGGCGTCCAGCAAGAACCACGCGCCAGTACCCACTACCGCTGGACCCCTGGCCACGCCTAGCCACCAGACAACCACGGAAGGAGAACATCCACGTCTTCCTCAGGGACATCGGGTCTCACGCCCCGGAGGGGGTGAGATCTCGTACTCGTTACTGGCGGACAAACTCCGGAAATGGGGATTTACTTTCGACGGTCACGCGGACCCACTAGCGTTCATCGAAAGGCTCGAGGAGCGAGTGGAATCATACGGCGGGAGCCCAGAGCAGCTGCCGCGAGCCATCTCCGGTCTCCTTACAGGTAAGGCCGAAGGATGGTTCCGAACTTTTCAGATGCAGGGACAGAATTGGACAGACTTTCGGAAAGAATTCCTAGAATTCTTCCTGCCCCCCAGATACTTCCAGCGGCTGGAAGACACCATACGAAGTCGGGAACAGAAGCCCAAGGAATCCTTCCGGGATTACCTTATCGAGTTGCGTCTGATGATGCAGCGAGCCAAGTATACTCGGGAACAGGAACTCGAGCGGATCTACGAAAATCTCCGTCCGGAGTATCAAATGTACACGCGCAGACAAGATTTCCGATCACTCACGGAATTGACCAAGCTCGTCTCGGCCTACGAAACCGCGCGGGACCGAGACGCACTCCGCAGCATCGGGACCACGCAGAACCATCGACCCCGTGCCGCCTATCCCGGCAATGGAACCAACCCACAACGAGGCAACACACACGAGACACCCGGGAAAACCGAGATCACCAACCGAGGAATCGGCCAGGAGCAAGAGCAGGCGATCGATGTACAACGAGCCTGCCGGAACTGCGGGGAAAACGGCCATTTCAGTGGTGCGTGCACAAACCGACAGAAGCTGTTCTGTTGGGAATGTGGCCACCGAGGGGTCCGGACCATCAACTGCTGCCGGAAGCCAGCGTCGGGAACAGTATCGGGTCTCCGCCCAACTGGGACATGGACGGAGGCGCGCACCCCGGAACAGGAGAAACCCACCCATTAAGCATGACCGGAGGAAGGATCGCTGCCCTGGTGGACATCAATGGGAGAGCATTTGCGGCCACCCTCGACACTGGAGCCACACGATCCTTCATCAGTGAGCGGCTGGCGAAGGAGATAGGGACAACAAAGCCCTACCAGACAAGATCAAGCAACAACCCCAGGACTACGCCACCACAACAGGACACGAAGAAAGCTACGACGGAAAGAACTGCGACACCGATGGAACCAACCATGGCCAGTTCCCCAGCACGAACCCCGACACCAACAGGACAACGCAACAAAACGAAGACTTTGGCAAAGACAGCTACGGCTCCACTGGATCAGTCCAGGGCCAGCTCGTCGAACCAGGAGTCACCGACAGGACACAGCAGGAAGCAAAGGACTTGGGCAGAGACAGCTACGGCTCCACTGGATCAATCCAGGGCCAGCTCGTCGAACCAGGAGTCACCGACAGGACACAGCAGGAAGCAAAGGACTTTGGCAGAGACAGCTACGGCCCCACTGGATCAATCCAGGGCCAGCTCGTTGAACCAGGAGTCACCAACAGGACACAGCAGGAAGCAAAGGACTTTGGAAGAGACAGCTACGGCCCCACTGGATCAATCCAGGGCCAGCTCGTCGAACCAGGAGTCACCAACAGGACACAGCAGGAAACAAAGGACTTGGGCAGAGACAGCTACGGCTCCACTGGACCAGCCCAGGGCCAGCTCGTCGAACCAGGAGTCACCAACAGGACACAGCAGAAAGCAGAAAACTTCGGCAGAGATAGCTTCGGCGCCGCTGGACCAACCCAGGGCCAGCTCATCGAACCGAGAGTCAGCAACAGGACCCAGGAATCACCAGAATACTCCAGCAAAGATAGCTGCGGCCCCGCGGGACCAGGGCCAGCTCATCGAACCGGGAGTCACCACGAAGTAACCCAGCACGACAGACATCACGCCAGCCACGAACCCCGACACCACAGGACGAGATCAGAGAGACCTCGACGACGGACTACCAACTGGAGCCATTAGCCGACGCCGAAATAGCCCGGGAACGAAACCCGTTTCGTCCAGCCGACTCGGATGACGAGAACGCGATCTTGGCCGCCATTACCGCTCTGGAACTGGAGGACCTATCGCCGTGGCAGCAAGACCCAGACCCCGAACCACCCCCCACGCCGTGGGCAGGCAAGTTTCTGGAAGAAGAACTGGCGAAATTCGACGGACTAGCTGGAGTATCCCACATCGCCGAACACACGATAACAATGCGAGACGACAGGCCCGTGAAGCAGCGCTATTTTCCGAAGAACCCGGCCATGGAGAAGATCATCAACGCGCAGGTGGACGAGCTGCTACGGGACGGAAGGATCGAGCCATCCCACAGTCCCCACAGCGCCCCAATCGTCTTGGTAGGAAAGAAGACCGGAGAAATGCGAATGTGCGTGGATTATCGCCAACTAAATGCCCGCTCGGTGCCGGACGCATATCCGCTGCCACGGATTAACCACATTCTCGAGAGACTTCGCCACGCTCGCTACATCTTCACGCTGGACCTCGAAAACGGATACTGGCAGATCCCTGTGGCCGAGGGCAGCAGAGAGGCAACAGCATTTACCGTCCCCGGCAGAGGACCCTTCCAGTGGAAGGTCATGCCTTTCGGCCTGCACTCAGCCCCAGCGACGTTCCAGTGAGCGTTGGACAGCGTCATCGGACCCACCATGGAGCCATACGCGTTCGCATATCTCGACGATATCATCGTCATCGGAGCCACGCTAGAAGAACACATCGACCACCTTCGCGAGGTTTTCAGGAGGCTGCAAGAGGCGAACCTCCGACTGAACAGAAACAAGTGTAGCTTCTTCAGGAAAAGTTTAGTCTACCTCGGCCATGTCATCAGCGAACAAGGCATCCACACGGACCCAGACAAGGTCAGCGAAGGCCAGAAAGAAGAAGCTAAACCGCCAACTGGAGGCCGAGCGGGCCACGACGGCCCCATACTCGGACGTGAGCGAGGACGATGATGGGCTGGCCAACTGCCAGAAGAACACTCCAGCCGATATCGCGGTTGACGTGGCACCTTGGACCACCTGGAAGGACGCCGACAGGACCCTGCAACTGCTGCTCGCCCATCCACGGCCCATCACCCCACCCGGGCCCGAGAGGGAGATCATCCCCGCGTCGGACAACGACACGACAAGCGACGACGAGGTACAGCTCCTAGGAGAGGACGACACCACTCCGCTACGGATCCGCGACGGCAGTCTGGGCGATGCGCTGCCCCGACGGCTCCGGAACCTCGGCCTTCAGGATGAACACGAGCCACCCAGACACGTAACCGGCAATGAGCTGCCCCAACTGCTCCAGGAACTCGGCCTGGGGACGGAGCCGTGTCCCCGATACCCAGGGATGACGGAGACGAGGAGGTAGTCTGGATCCTGGGAGGGCAGGAGAACCCAAACGGCCCGATCCCGGACACCAGCTGGGACGACGGGTGGCACGCCAGACTGCAGGAGTGGGACGCGCAGGAGGAGGCGGCAGCCCCGGAAAGAAGGGAGAATCCCGATTGGCAGCCGCTGGACCACGCACCAATGAAGTGGCTATCGCCAGTTCCCACCGACCACAACGCCCCGAACCCGGAACCGACGAGCTGCACGGCCCGAGAGGCCGAACCAGGAAACGCGAGCCAACCAAAGTAGGACAGCGACCTGTCATTGGGTTTGGAAAAGGCAGAGGCGGGCGGACTGCTCACAGCGTTCGAGGAGATGCCCGAGCTAAACACGCTGCAGGAGGAGCAGGAATGGCCAATCGCCCCAGTCGCCTGGCGGGTAAGCACGCCTGACCGCCGCATCCCGCATAGCCTGTTGGAAGGCGCCAACGCTCAGGCAAACGCGGCGCGTCACGGGCGCAGCCGGATCCGCAGCTTAGAACACCACGACGGCCAACGCTTCCGCGTATGCATCAGCGGGAATTTGGTGCGCATTTCACCGCGCCCCACCCCGAAGTTGGAAGGGAGTGTGAAGGCATAAGCCTCCACAGCACTAACCACGACACCATCCCCTGGAGGGACCGCCCCGACGGCTGGTTATCTAATTTCATTATTTCATTATCACTTTTTATCCGATTCTTATTACTTCTATTATAATTAGTATTACTTAGACAACGAACAATGAATCCTTAGTTTCCCCAATTAAAATAAGAAATAGGCTAAGAAAACCCCTAAAATAGTGAGGCGTTTACTTATTAGCAGCGAAGAGACAACACGACAACGACAACTACGGCCACGCAGCAAAGAGAGCCGACATGGAAGAGAAGGAAACGAAGAGACTCGCCGGTCGCTCTAACGCCACGCAGCGAAGGCAAAGGAACAGCATGCAAGAGAGCGAAGCGGCAGAGAAGCCGCCGATCGCCCACGCAGCCGAGGCCGACAGCCGAAAGCTGCGCAGCCACGAAGCGGCGGAGAAGCTGCAAAAGGTAAAGCAGAGGCCTGGCACGGTCCAGCGCGGGCCAGGCTCGGGAGTGATCTCGGAGGGCTGAGCCAGACCGGTTGTGCGGCGGAAGCCAAAATAGATTTAAAAACTAGCCGTGACCGCGCCGTCTTGCAATAAGCCGGACGCGGTGAATAAAAACCAGCTGTGACCGGGGTGTGCAAAGAAAGCCACCGACGTGACGAGGACCGGCCGCCGGACCCAAGGAAGGGAAAGCAAGGGTGAGCCACCTCACGTATGTGAGCTCTGGGGGGGATAGATCGGTGCAGTAGGCAGGGTGTACGCACAGACCCCGAAGTTTTCCCGAAAATGTTGTAAATTTTTGTCACAATAAAGACACCCACCTCAACCCACCGGTTTCAGAACTTTCGCCCGTAGGAGTCCCTCAGCCCCACCCCCTCTCTTCCTTATTCCCTGGGGGCCAGGCGAAGGGGATGTGAGTCGTGGATCATGCGGCATCCCCCAAGCTGGGCTTCCCTTCCCCATACCTGTCTCCCCTGGGGACCCGGCGATGCTGGATGTGAGTCGTGGATTCACGCGGCATCCGCAAAGCTGGGTTCCATCTCCTACACCCTCGCCCTGGGGGACACGGCGATGATGGATGTGAGTCGTGGATTCACGCGGCATCCGCAAAGCTGGGTTCCCTCTCCTACACCCTCGCCCTGGGGACCCGGCGACGCAGATGTGAGTCGTGGATCATGCGGCATCTGCTAAGCTGGGCTCCCCTCTCCCCTACCCTTCCGACCCCTGACCCAAACCCCCTTCTCCCGCCTCGCATGACCCCCAACACACGTCTCGGCAGCTCCCCAAGCACGGGTTCACCCGCGCCTCGATCCACCCCACGGGTGCGCTTTCGCTGCGAACGGCTCTCCCCTTAGGTCCTCACACAACAAATTTTGCTGTGGGGAAGGACCGGGCCCTGGACAGACTGAGAAGCTGTACCTCGGCCTGAAAACTTCCTTACAATACTAAGTCAGTATGGCTCGAAATTATGGGCGAAATTTTGACACGAAACGGTCAAGGTCCGATATCACAGGAGTGTGGATACCAAATTTGGTTGCTCTGGCTCTTATAGGTTCTGAGATCCTTGAACTCATATTTTGCAAAACCGACCATGAAACCTGTGTGTTAGAGAGAGACAGAGCGAGAAAGAATGAAATTGTTTTCTTGATTCTGGCTATAATAATTATACCATCTGGTTCAGATTTTGCACTCTAGAAGATATAGTCATCTTCTACGATTCTGCGTTTTTTGTTTTATCGTATCTTTAAAAATGTGGATGCCACAGATTTTCGTCCTTTGTGGGGGCGGAAGTGGGCGGGGCGAAGTTTTGAAATATTTTTGTAGCAGTGACATATCACAGAAGTCTGGATCCAAAAATCGTTGCTCTAGCTCTCATAGTCTTTGAGCACTAGGCGCTGAAGGGGACGGACAGACGGACAGACGGACGGACGGACGGACGGACGGACGGACAGACGGACAGACAGACATGGCTCAATCGACTCGGCTATTGATGCTGATCAAGAATATATATACTTTATGGGGTCGGAAACGATTCCTTCTGGACGACACACATCCATTTTCACCACAAATCTAATATACCCCAATACTCATTTTGAGTATCGGGTATAATAAGCGCCGCGCCGGGGCTGGCAAAGGTGAAGGGACTGGCTGCCATAAAGCATAACCGGAAGCGGTCGGTAGGGTGCCAAGGCGTGGCCAGGCCTTGTCAAAACACCACAGACGGGAGTACTCTTCGCCGGCTAATTTATGGCTCGCTCTCTCTTAAAGTTTTGTTCGAATTTTCGTGGCTCGTAAATCTTTTCAACACATACAGGGGTGGACAGGGGGGAGCTTCAACACTTGACGGTGGTGCGGTAATGCGGGGGGTGCCTTTATTTACTTCATATTAATATTAAGTTCATTGTGTCAAGTTGGCAGCGCCGATTCCTTATCATTTTTTGTACACATTTTTGTTGCCTTCTTTTAATTTTTAGTCGCTCCCAGGAAGGACCAGCGAGCTCTTGCTAACCGAAGCTAAGGATACCCTTTCATTCTTTCATACTTCCATCTGTGCCAGGTCCTGCCACATTATCGTGATGCCCTGCTGCAAGGGTACAACGAAGACAACGAGAGGCAAGAAAGAAGGACTACACTTGGGCTTCTTTGCTGTTCCTGGTGCCATGGTGCCTGGGCCTGGTGCCTGGGCTTGGCGGGGGCTTATCTCTTGGCTGCCTGGCATTTACATTCAACGCTTGACAGCTTCTTCGGGTGTTGTTCTGGCACCTCTCTCTCTCTTTCGGGGGGGGGGGGGGGGGGGGGGGGGGGGGGGGGGGGGGGGATTTTGTCTTCTTTGTGATCCGATATTCCGCCTCTTCTTAAAGTACACGGCGCATAATTATAGAGTCAAACCGAGGCGCTTCTCTTCATTCAATACCGTTTCGTCTCCACGGGAACTCCATTAATCGCAGGACACTCACCATAGGCCTCTCTTTGAGAGTTACTTTGAGAGTCGAGAGCATAGGGCAAATTATTAAATTACTTTGATTGTTTATTGTCCCCAAAATAAAGCGAAACAGGAAACAAAACTTTAAATTAGCGACGTCACGATGCCATGCTCCAATGGTGCTCAGGGGCTGGGGGAAGGGGAGGGGGAATCTGCCCTTACTTTGATGATGACGACAAGGATGATGACATGCAAATATCCCTTCGCAGGGCACAATGGGAAGCGAAAGTCAGCAGATCAACCACCATCATGGGGGTGGAGTACGCCCATAGAGCCCTTAATCAGACGGCATTATCATGATATGATGCTCTATGATACATGGATGACTCGGGGGCACATCTGGCATGATGTCTCCTTCAGGCAGAGCCAAACACACACACACACACACACACACACACAAGCGTTGATTAAAGGGGCGTACCTCCGGTGGTACGGCTTGAGGAGTGTTTGAGTTAATAGATCCTTGATGGCTAAGAGCCTTGTAATATCAGAGAATATCTGTTTTCTGTGTTGATTCCCTTCGAAACAGAACCATTAGATACTTTAAGCCACAAAAAAGTATCTATGGGGCACTTTGAAACATTTTAAAGCAAATGAAATCAAACAAAAGCATTGAGCCCCATCCCCCCTCCCCCCCTTGGCCACATTGGGCAGCTATTTGAAAACTTCAGTATCATTCGGTGGCGGTTTTTATGTCACTTTCCAGCCAACTCTCGGCGGCTTGCCAATTGTTTTGGGCCATGGCCATTGCCACATTGCAGCAGAGAAATTTCAAAACATTTCTGTGTCCTTTGTTGCCGCTCCGAAATTACCCATTTGTGGTGTAGGCCTTGAGAATTGAGTTAATTATCTTGTCTGATAATTAGAAAAGTTCAGGCCAGTCAGAGAGAGAGAGGGAGAGTGGGAGAGAGAGAGGGAGATAACCTTAATTTCACGCTCTTATGCGGAAAACGCATTTCAATTTTCTTAATTCCAGTTAATAGCTCAACAAATACGCCAAAAGGCAAAAGCCAACTTCCTCCGAAAAGGCAAATATTGATAGATACTTTGTGGAGTGGCGAACTTCCTTCTAAATTATGATGATGATCATTGCAGGCGTGGGGCCACCAGAGCGGGGCGGGTGAGTGACTCAAGTCGCCTTCACTTTACTTTCAAGCCAAAGACAAACATTCCCCAAACGCGAGAGATGACGGGTGGAGCCAGAGCCCTGGCCCAACCTCAGATACAAATGGTAATACCCGTCTGTCTGGTAAAGGGGTTGGAGGTTAGTCAGTAACTGACTTGCAGTGCTCTACCTCTCCCTCTCTCTCTCTTATTTCTTATTTCTCGCTCTCGACAGCGCGCCTGAGACGACTGCCGCTCTCAGCAATTACGAAACGGGAGTCTCTGTATTTTCTTTGTTTCTTTGCATTTTCACACACAAAACTTATTCAAAAACAAAAACTAAATTCCCCAGACCCCACAGATAAAAACTGCTCCAAAATTGCCGCTTAAAATAATTAATATAAGGCTTTTTAAATAAATCATAATTAAATACAAGAAAACCCTATCTTTCAGGGCAATAAAACAAAAAGAAAACAAAGAAAAAGCATGCAAATTTAAGGATTTGGGATTTGTGGCCATGCCATTTCATTGTCTTTTTTTGGGGGGGGTGAGGGCTGGGATTTAGGATGTGATGCCATGAAAGAACATTTACGGTCTATCGCCTCGATCACTCCATCATTGGAACACGGCACAAAAGCAGAATACAGCCAAATTATCATCAGAAAAAAAAATTACAAAATAAAAATAAAAACGAGGGGGAACGTTGTGAGTTGCTGCGGACACCGCAACTCTACATTTATACCCGATACTTAGTCAGTATGGCTCTCCTACGGCAGACGCCGCTAGTATTAATCGACACGACAAAGAGTACGTGCGAGAGAGACAGAAAATCAGTCTGAGCGTGACGTCGGTCGCTGCGTAGCCACTGCAAATTGATTTGTTCCTTTTGGCTATAAAAATGATCTGATCTGATCCAGATTCAGCAATCTGATAGATATGGTGGTTATCTATGATTCTGCGTTTTTAGTTTTCTCGAATGTGCAATATTGTGGATGAAACAGATTTTCGTCCTTTGTGGGGGCGGAAGGGGTATAATGTTACGGCTACGGGCTGGTTAAATCTTGTTGGCAATGCAGCCTCAGCAGGAAAGGGAATCGGGGTTAGTGCACTATACTGCGCTCTGGGCTCAGCTCGCCGGATGGGGTCGGGGTCTTTCCTATCCCTATACTTCCTTGTTCTCGCCATATTATAAAAATTTGAGTGCACTGACACAGAATCTACTTTGATCAAAACAAAAAAAAAAAACTGTAATCAATCCCCGGTCGGCATAGATGGCAAGAAGGAATCCGGTAGTCGCGTATTTAATTTAGTGATCCTAGGTGTAGGAGATCACTAGTTCCTCTATACCCTCCCTACCTTCGGCAATGCGTGGAACGATGTTGGCATGGCCCCTAACGTAACTACCGCTGCATTATTACACTCGATGCATCATTGGCATTATGTACTTAGACAGAACGGTTGTTATTTATTCCAAATTCATGTTAATTCAAAATAGTTCTATTAATCAAGATTCAAAAGATTCATAGATAACAAAAGGTTCATTAACTTAAGAATATAAAATACAATTCATAGCAAAACTGAGCCTTTTTACTCACGAAGGTCAACATTTCCATTCAATACGAAATTAATGATCATTACCAAATTCAAACACTTTCCTTGACGAGCTCGTTGGGCCCAATGAACTGCTTCGGTAGCTGTGGAACAATATTAATTATATAAAAATAGTAAAGAATTTTGGCCGACATTGCCAGAGTGAATCAAGGCTTAACATTGAGTTGATTAGGAAAGGACTTAAGACATATGATAAAGAAATTAATTCTATAGGAAAGATATTCCTTAATATAACTGTATATGTTTATATGATTTTACATTTAAAGTCAAATTTAATTGAAGTGCAAACACAAGAATGCAAGCAAAAGAAAAGAACAAGACAAAGCAAAGAGAATGTCGATGATCAAAATAATGCACGTTTATATGCATACGCACGCATATGTCCGAATTCTCTTCGAACGAAAGCTCGCTCTTGGCGTGTGAGCTATCACGCTCTCCCTTTCATTACGCTGCACCGCTGCTATGCCCTGCTATTTCGCGGGTATGTTCGTATTCACGAATCGATGATCACATGTTGTCCACGACACAGGTCACCCTAGATTCCGATTCCTGATCTTGTATTCACATCTTCTGCACAATTTTAGCTGACATAAATTTCCACTTTAATTCCTAGGCGTTGTCGATTCCGCATCAAGGATGTTGAGTTGCATCTCGCAAGATACGATTAGAGGGCATTCAAAAGTCGATACAGATCGTCCGTACAACGGAAACGCTGGTAATTCGAAGCGGCCAAAAATAAGACACTGGAGGTTGCGTGGGGGGTTAGGCGTGAGAGCGCCAAAGCACGGCAGACCTCCAGTGACCAAGAGATTCTGTAATAGATTCGGAATTCAGTGAATGTACCAAACCTGCTTTCCTCTATAATCACCTTCTTTTTCTCTACGTAGCACTTTGCACTTTCACCACACAATATAGCTTGATCTTGCTTTTTAGTCGATTCTCCGACTTGCAGTTATGTAATTTGGTATGTATTATGTAATACAGGGACACGTGAACTTCCACTAGAGTTTGGCACTATTGCCACAGGCACAACCGAAGTGTTTTGGGAGAAAAATGGAATTGATCCGCGTGTTCACCGTCGCTGTCGGCTTAAGCGGCATAGACGAGCTTTAACGGGACCCTTCCATGGAATTCGGTCTCGAGAGACGAAAAAGAACATTCGAGCAATTAAAGCTCCATATTCGAAGTAGCTGTTTTTAAAGCCTTGGTGTTCGAACTAATCAAGTTGGCGCGTGGTTTGAATCGGCTTTATATCTGGGAAATTATTAGGGAATTTAATCTGGGTTTGCTTCCCTGGCCACTACACTCTCCACCACCAGATTATGTCCCGGAGTGATCGACAGGGATCGTAATCGAAAAGAAAAGAAGGGCAGTGAATTAGCGGGTTTGAATATCCTTTACGTGGTATACTCCCATTTTCTTTCCTTTCTCGTTCGATAATTCGTAATAAACAGGACTTAGCTTTTTCGTTACTGTTGCTGTCACAAACACCTGCGCTAATTTATGGCTGAATTGTTTAGACGCGATGCTTTGGGAGAAATTGCGAACGTAAACCTGATCTCCGACGTTGAATTGTATGTTTCTACTCCACAAATTGTATACCCTCGCGTTGGTTGCATGAGCCTTTGCATTGTTGACCTTTGCTGCATACCTTGCCAACTGCTGCGCATCGGGGTAATTAACTCTAGAATCATCTGATAGCAAGTTAAGTTTCCTGAGCAATTCGTAATCCTTGCCATTCAAAATCATGTTTTGCCCAAACGTAAGGAAGTAAGGAGAATATCCGGTGGTTGTATGTAGACTGGATCGAATAGCACCGTTAATCATTCAGTCGTTGATCCCAGGTAGTGTGATCTTTCCCCACGTACGCACGGATCGCCGCCAAAACCGATCGGTTTAAGCGCTCGCTTGCATTCGCTTGAGGCGAATAAAAAGCGGTACAAATATGTTTAATTGAAAATCGAGTTAGAAAAGCCTCAAAGAATCCTGATCGAAATTGAGAACCATTGTCCGTTAAGATGGATTCCGGCACTCCAAACGTAAAGAAAATGGAATTTTCTAAGTACTCGCAAATCTTTCCGGAAGTGAATCGTTTCAATGGACAGAGGAAATGGAATTTTGTACAATGATCCACGATTATTAATAATCCGATATTCCCTGCCTTTGAACGAGGGTATGGACCTAACAGATCCATGTAGAGTCGTTGAAACGGTCTCTCTGATTGCATTGGCTTTCCCAATGGTGGTCGTAATACTATATTGGGACTTTTGGTCTGTTTACAAATGACACAATTATTCACATACTCTCGGATTTGAACCAACATCTTGGGCCAGAACAGGTATCTCTTAAGTTTTTCAACGGTTTTACCCATCCCGCCATGTGATGCGCTAGGAGAATCATGGGCTTGTTTGATAACACTACTGACTAGGCCAGAGGGTACCCATAATTTCCACGACTGGTGGTCAGATTCAGAATCTCCAATCGAAGCTTCGGTGCGTTTGTATACATGTAGGAAACGAAGGAAAGATAGAGACACGAAGCGGTCGTGTTTTCGTCGTGTCGTCGGGATAAAGCAGTAATCGGCTCTGAGAGAGCTGATAGCAAGAGAGAGAGATCAGTCAGTTGTCAGTTCAGCCACGCATCAGACGTACACGCATATAATTAGTCACAAACATACTTGTAAGACTTGGAGCTGTTATAATTTTAAGTCCAACATACTTATCAAATAAATGTTACTCGTTGCCATCAAGCAACTTAAACTACTACAAATTGGGGGCTCGTCCGGGATAAGCCCAAGACAACAACATTTGCAAGTGAGATTTGTGCGTGTATTTGGAAATTTTGGCGAACACGAGACTGGTGACACAAGAGATCGGTCGCGGTGCGAAATTGAATTGCAGTCTGGCCTATAAGTGCGAGAGAGACACTTGTCGAAGAAGGCGCATTAGTGTGAGCAGACATTCAAGAGAGCTGGAGCGACAAAACTACGGCAGACGGCAGCAAACACAGCAAGAATTAAAACCTTCGTTGTTGTTGTTGTGCATTGCGTCTGAGAGGCTAGAGCTACAAGGAGACAAGCGGCACAGAGACGACAATCTGAGCGCGTTCGTTCCAAAGAGAGCAGAAGCGACAAAACGACGGCAGACGGCAGCAAACACAGCAAGAATCAAAACCTTCGTTGTTGTTGTTGTGCATTGCGTCTGAGAGGCTAGAGCTACAAGGAGACAAGCGGCACAGAGACGACAATCTGAGTGCGTTCGTTCAAAAGGAAGCAGAAGCGACAAAACGACGGCAGCAAACAGCAAGAATCAAAGAACATTGAATGTTGTTGTGTTGCACTGCGTCGGACGGAGACTACAACTACAAGAAGAGACAAACAGCAAGGAGACGACCATTTTGTAACAGCAGAAGCAGCGACGATTCGGGAAGCGACAACGAGCTAACGGCGAACAGCGAGAGCAAGGCAAGGCAACAAAGAGAGGACGGCAACAGCGACATCGACAGGCAAGCGAGATCTGGATGTGGTGGTGTGTGTGCGTCAAATTTGGAGTCTGGAAAGTTCTGCGCAGAAGCGAGAGTTAACAAGGGTAAACCCATAGTAAGGTGAGCGTTAACAGAGAAGCGATCGTTAACAGTGACGACTTTAAAGGCGTTTTCGGAGTCGATGTTAACTGGAAAATTGTTAACAGGCCAGCAGTAATAAGGTTGTTTAAGTTGATTTAATTACATTTTCTTAGATATAAGCTAATATCAATTATTTTGTATTTAAATCGTCACGATGCAAGTTGAAGAGATAATGACACTGAGAGTCGCAGATTTGCGAGAGAAGTTAAGAGAGCTTGCGTTGCAGACGACGGGACGAAAGCGCGATTTGCAAGATAGACTATTAATACATCACGGCTTTCCAGTTGAGAATGAAGAAGAGTCAGAGGATGAGTCCGTAGTAACAGCAGTTGATGATACCGTAGCAGTTCAACCAGGTACGCGACAGGCAGAGTATAAATCTTGGTTTACGCTAAAAGACGTGGAAGGTAGTGTGTCACAATTTTCTGGTTCTAATAACCCCGACATCAATCAATGGATAGAGGAATTAGAAGAATGCGCAGCTACTGTTCAATGGAGTCAATTACAATTATTCATTTATGCCAAGCAGTTGTTAGTTGGTGCAGCAAAATCTTTCGCTCGTAGTTTGCGTGATATTCGTAACTGGAATTCGTTGAAGGCAGCTCTGTTGGATGAGTTTAGTGTTAAACTGTCGTCCGTAGAAGTACATAGAATGTTGCAAAAGCGCCAGCAGAAAAAAGGAGAGTCGTTGCATGAGTTTTTGTATGCTTTAATGGAGATAGCCAAGCCAATTAAACTAGATGATGAGAGTTTAATCGAATATTTTGTGGATGGTAAGTGTGTTTTAATGTTTTAAGTGTGGAGACAAATCGCATTTGAGGAAAGATTGTCCCTGTCTGCTGTGATTACCGAAAGCTCAATGAGAAAATAGTTCGCGATAACTTTCCAATGTCACATATGGATTCAGTGTTGGAGAAACTGGAGGGTGCAAAATATTTTACCACGTTGGATTTAACGAATGGTTTTTTCCATGTGCCTGTAGAAGTCGAGTCTCAAAAATATACGTCTTTTGTGACTCAGAATGGTCAGCTCGAATTTTTATATGTACCATTTGGAATTTCAAATTCTCCAGCGGTGTTTACCAGATTTATAATGGCTGTGTTGAGAGATTTGGTAAAGAATAATGAAGCAGCAGTCTATATGGATGACGTTCTTATTTGTAGTCAAGATATAGAAGAGGGTTTGTTAAAGTTGAGAAAAGTACTGAAGATAGCGGAAATGAATGGGCTACGTATAAATTGGAGAAAGTGTCAGCTGTTACGACAAAAGGGTAATTTTCTGGGGTATATAATAGAAAAGAATACGATAAGCCCACGTGACGAGAAGACGAGGGCAGTCGAAAAGTTCCCAGTGCCACTTGATAAAAAAGCAGTGCAGCGTTTCATAGGATTGACTTCTTATTTCCGAAAGTTTATTGAGGGTTATGCTGTTATTGCAAAACCATTGACAGATCTGCTGTGGAAGGATGTTAAATTTCAATTTAAGGAGATACATCAGGTTGCGTTTGAACAACTAAAGGTAGCATTGATTAGTAGACCTGTTTTAGAAATGTACAGCCCGAAGTTGGAGACAGAAATCCATACTGATGCATCAAAATGGGGGTATGGAGCCGTGTTACTGCAAAAGAGTTTGGAAGACAGCCAATTCCATCCAGTTCAATATATGAGCCGTAGGACTAAGCCATGTGAAGAGAAATATCCTGCTTATGACCTTGAGGTTCTGGCAATTATCGAAGCTTTAGCAAAATGGCGTGTATACGTTTTGGGTATAAAGTTCAAAATTGTCACTGATTGTAATGCATTTACAATGACGATCAAAAAGAAAGACGTTCCTTTGAGAGTAGCACGTTGGGCCATGTACCTACAAGATTTTAATTATGTTATAGAACATCGCTCAGGAACGAAGATGAGGCACGTTGACGCGTTGAGTCGTGTATCTTGTTTTATGGTGACCGAAAGTATAGCTCATCGTTTGAAAGAAGCTCAGCTAACCGACGATTGGGTTAAGGCTGTTAAAAGTATTGTGGAGGACAAGGAATATGAGGATTATTATATTCAGAATCAGATTTTGTTTAAGGATCCGGATAAGGAGCTCATCGTAGTACCAGCTCAGTTGAAAAATGAGATTATATCAATAGCACATAAGCAAGGACATTTTTCAGTTAAAAAGACACAAGATATCATTGAAAAGTCGTAATATATTCCGAAGTAATTAATAGTTGTGTCGAGTGTATCATTGTCAATGAAAAGACAGGAAAACGTGAGGGTTATTTGCAACCAATAGACAAGGGTGATAGGCCGTTACAAACGTATCACATTGATCACGTTGGACCAATGGAAATGACTAAAAAACAGTACAATTATATACTGGTTGTCGTTGATGGATTTTCTAAGTTTGTTTGGTTATATTCTACACGTAGTACAGGTGTTGAAGAGGTCGTTAAGTGTTTGGAAATTCAGGGGACTAGTTTTGGTAATCCGAACAGAATAGTGACGGATAGGGGTGCAGCGTTTATGTCCAATTTGTTTCGTGAATATTGTGAGAGAGAGAAAATACAGCATTTAATGATTGCCACAGGCGTTCCACGTGGGAATGGTCAGGTCGAAAGGATGCACAAGATAGTGGTGCCTATGTTGTCGAAATTGTGTCAGGGTAATTCCGGTAGTTGGTATAAGCATCTAGGAAAAGTACAGCAAATGATCAACAGTGTTGAGCCGCGAAGTACCAAGGTAACACCTTTCAAGATATTGACTGGGCTAGACATGCGTATAGGAATGGATCCAAAAATAAAAGAAATATTGGAAGAATCACTTATCGAAGAGTTGAACAAGGACCGCGAAAAAATTAGAAAGGAAGTAGTTGAAAACATTGCACGGTTACAGCAGGAAAACAAGAAGAGTTTTGACTTAAAAAGGAAACTAGATAGACAGTATGAGGTTAATGAGCTAGTAGCTATCAAGCGTACTCAGTATAGTACTGGATTAAAGCTAAAAGGAAAGTATCTAGGGCCGTATAAGGTGGTTAGGGTAAAGAATCATGGAAGGTACGAAGTCGAGAAGATTGGGGATACTGAGGGTCCCTATAAGACCGCTACAGTTTCAGAATATATGAAACCTTGGCTAGACCCATCCGAGGCGGATGGTCCGTCAGGACAGCCGAATGTAGGAAACGAAGGAAAGATAGAGACACGAAGCGGTCGTGTTTTCGTCGTGTCGTCGGGATAGAGCAGTAATCGGCTCTGAGAGAGCTGATAGCAAGAGAGAGAGAGATCAGTCAGTTGTCAGTTCAGCCACGCATCAGACGTACACGCATATAATTAGTCACAAACATACTTTTAAGACTTGGAGCTGTTATAATTTTAAGTCCAACATACTTATCAAATAAATGTTACTCGTTGCCATCAAGCAACTTAAACTACTACATACATAGCCATCCGTTATTTTTAAATCTGGAAGTTTCTCTTGGTTCTGCTGAATGCGTTCAATTAAATCAAGATATTCCAACGAAGTGAAATGCTCGGACTCTAAATCGATGATCGGCCCTAGATCTATAAACTCATCTACTGACGATTCATTTTGCCTTGACAGAGTGTCAGCAATAACATTTTGTGAACCCTTCCGGTGTTCAATGCGAAAATCAAAACCCTGTAACTGTATAGCCCATCGCGCGAGCCTTCCAGACAAATCCTTTTGTCGCATCAACCACTGCAATGCTGCATGGTCGGTTATTACTAAGAATTCCTGGCCTTCTATGTAAGCTCGAAATTTCTTAATTCCCTTAATAACTGCTAGACATTCTAGTTCTGTAACGGAATAATTCCGTTGAGCTTTGGATAACTTAACCGACATGTATCCAATTGGCATTTCGAAGCCTTCTTCATTCTCTTGAGCTAGGACGCACCCGAGACCAAAAGAACTAGCATCACACAATAAGATGAATTTCTTAGAAAAATCAGGAGTTCTGAGGATTGGAGCTGATGTTAATCTTCGTTTCAATTCTTCAAAAGCATTGGTTGCGGTTTCATTCCATATTAAGGAAGTATTCTGTTTCTTAAGCATCTCGGTCAATGGATAGCTCACGGAGGCATAATTCTCGACGAAACGTCGATACCATCCGGATAAACCGAGAAACCGTCGTAACTGCTTTACCGTTGTTGGAATTGGGAAGTCGTTGATTGCCTGAATCTTAAATGAATCAGTCTTGATCTGACCATCCGAAATTATGAAACCGAGATATTTAATCTGAGGTGCATTTGTCAGACCAAATGGCATGACCTTATATTGGTACAGTGGACGATTCGGAACGGTAAACGCAGTGATGGCTCGTCCAATGGTATTTGCCAGAAAGCATGTTTCATATCAAGACCAGTTATATACCGCGCTGGAGGTAAGCGGCTTAAGATCCCGTCAATATGTGGTAAGGGGTAAGCATCCTTCCTCGTGTATTTATTGATCTCGCGATCTACTCCAAGGACTGCAAGAAGGTTCTATGATATCGAGAGCTAACATGTTATCTACCTCAGCAAACATAAGTTTTTCGCGCGCAGGGGAGATTGGCCAGTGTCTTTGTTTAATCGCCTTAGCATCACCTACGTCGATCGAGTGCGAAATAATGCTGGTTCTGCCCAATCCGTCTCGTTCGTACGAAAGAAAAATTTCGACGACACCTTGCAGTCTCTCCTGCTCTTTACTAGAAAGTTTGTGTAACTTGGGTGAGCTTTCCTCATCCTCCGTGGGACCTATATCTAACTCAGAGACACTTTCGCTCATGAGTCGATCAGCAAGTTTAAATTTCCTAAAAAAGTCAATTCCTAAGTAAACCTCTTGGGTTAAGTTTGGTATGATGAAAAAATCTATACTTTCCGTGAGACTACGATATGTAATAGTCGCTGTGAAAATGCCCTCACCCGAGCATTTGGTTCCGCTGGCTGTTTTAACCCTTCCCGAACACTTACGTGATTTCGGATGGTTAAGGAGAGCACGGGCGGCATTGTTGCCAACGCAACTAACCGACGCTCCCGAATCTAACAAGGCGTTGTAAACCTTGTCTTCAATCGTGATGGGTGTGTACAGACGGTTATCTCCCGTACTGAATATGGAAGCAATTAAGCATTGTCGAGTGTTAACAACTGTCTTCCAAAATTTGCGTAATCGAAGGGTAGATCTTTTAGATTTTGTCGTAGTTGATATGGCACAAAGATCGCCAAATATCCTATTTCTAGCTTTCTTGTAATTTGACAGTCTTACATGTAAGGGTAAATATCTAGTTGGTCGTTTATCCGATAAAAATCCTGAGTCCATAGCGGTTTTAGCTAAACCCTCATCTATAGTCTGACTGATGCTTTCGCTATGTTTTGGTACGGATGTGCCTACAGGGGGTTCGTTGACACATCCCGCAGCCGGTTTTCCGAAGGATGGCACTTAGAGCAACGTGGCTTGTAAACATTCTTGGTTCCACAACCGTAACAGAATATGCTTCTAGGTTCCACACAATCATCCCATCTATGCCCTATCTTATCACAATTCCAGCAGGACATCTTATTACGCATGATCGCTGATATTATTGGTTCAGGCTCCTCAAGGTGTTCGAATCTCCTACCTCTGCAAGGTCCGCGTTATTTAATTCCGTCGCCAAATCAACATTTCCCCGAACTAACAATTCTGTAGTGCATAGTCCGCGACAGGTTGGACAACTCGGTGAACTCTTAAGCCCGTCGGTCAAACAGGAATGGTGAAATTGATGTTGACACGGCGTCGTGGCAAACAATTGATCTTTCTCAAGTTTATCGTGGCAAATGCGACAATAGCCATGCTGATTTAATGCAGTTTCAAAGCTATTATCTTTACTGGCCATATTTCCTCCTAATTTTTTTTTTTTTTTCTTAATCAGCAAAATATTTTCTGTTTTTTCCACAAATTCCAATTTTACATCGATGTGTAACTCCTCTCTTCTGCCTCTATGATTATTGAATTAAATGGATATTAAAGGTTCCTATTAGACTATGTCTGATACTCGTCGGGAACTCAAAGTTTCTCTAAGACCCGCCATTCCAAGTACCGAACAAGTCATGTTCCTATAAAGTTGAAAGTGGTCGTGCGTCTGGTTGGGTCGATCAATACAAAATCCTGAATTGCAATCGCAAATTCCACAGCTCAGATACACGGCACTAACATCTTTATTCTACTAAAATATTTTCTTCAGACATCTATACAGTTCACGCCGTCATTTCTTGGTAGACCAATCCCTACTCAGTCGAATTGAAATCTCCATTCCAAAAGCTGACTACACGTCTACACGATATACCGAATTTTGTAATTAACAGGCTAATGGATGTATTAACAGAGCTTAACCGTGAAGCCCGAAGGTTACTCCAACCGTTCGGAATTATCCTCATCTGGAAATAATCGTATCTTTTCTACACTTTTCCGATTATAACACGTCGTTTCGTCTTCGGCCCCACGTTGGGCGCCATTTTATAATGTTACGGCTACGGGCTGGTTAAATCTTGTTGGCAATGCAGCCTCAGCAGGAAAGGGAATCGGGGTTAGTGCACTATACTGCGCTCTGGGCTCAGCTCGCCGGATGGGGTCGGGGTCTTTCCTATCCCTATACTTCCTTGTTCTCGCCATATTATAAAAATTTGAGTGCACTGACACAGAATCTACTTTGATCAAAACAAAAAAAAACAAATGTAATCAATCCCCGGTCGGCATAGATGGCAAGAAGGAATCCGGTAGTCGCGTATTTAATTTAGTGATCCTAGGTGTAGGAGATCACTAGTTCCTCTATACCCTCCCTACCTTCGGCAATGCGAGGAACGATGTTGGCATGGCCCCTAACGTAACTTCCGCTGCATTATTACACTCGATGCATCATTGGCATTATGTACTTAGACAGAACGGTTGTTATTTATTCCAAATTCATGTTAATTCAAAATAGTTCTATTAATCAAGATTCAAAAGATTCATATATAACAAAAGGTTCATTAACTTAAGAATATAAAATACAATTCATAGCAAAACTGAGCCTTTTTACTCACGAAGGTCAACATTTCCATTCAATACGAAATTAATGATCATTACCAAATTCAAACACTTTCCTTGACGAGCTCGTTGGGCCCAATGAACTGCTTCGGTAGCTGTGGAACAATATTAATTATATAAAAATAGTAAAGAATTTTGGCCGACATTGCCAGAGTGAATCAAGGCTTAACATTGAGTTGATTAGGAAAGGACTTAAGACATATGATAAAGAAATTAATTCTATAGGAAAGATATTCCTTAATATAACTGTATATGTTTATATGATTTTACATTTAAAGTCAAATTTAATTGAAGTGCAAACACAAGAATGCAAGCAAAAGAAAAGAACAAGACAAAGCAAAGAGAATGTCGATGATCAAATTAATGCACGTTTATATGCATACGCACGCATATGTCCGAATTCTCTTCGAACGAAAGCTCGCTCTTGGCGTGTGAGCTATCACGCTCTCCCTTTCATTACGCTACACCGCTGCTATGCCCTGCTATTTCGCGGGTATGTTCGTACTCACGAATCGATGATCACATGTTGTCCACGACACAGGTCACCCTAGATTCCGATTCCTGATCTTGTATTCACATCTTCTGCACAATTTTAGCTGACATAAATTTCCACTTTAATTCCTAGGCGTTTTCGATTCCGCATCAAGGATGTTGAGTTGCATCTCGCAAGATACGATTAGAGGGCATTCAAAAGTCGATACAGATCGTCCGTACAACGGAAACGCTGGTAATTCGAAGCGGCCAAAAATAAGACACTGGAGGTTGCGTGGGGGGTTAGGCGTGAGAGCGCCAAAGCACGGCAGACCTCCAGTGACCAAGAGATTCTGTAATAGATTCGGAATTCAGTGAATGTACCAAACCTGCTTTCCTCTATAATCACCTTCTTTTTCTCTACGTAGCACTTTGCACTTTCACCACACAATATAGCTTGATCTTGCTTTTTAGTCGATTCTCCGCCGACTTGCAGTTATGTAATTTGGTATGTATTATGTAATACAGGGACACGTGAACTTCCACTAGAGTTTGGCACTATTGGCACAGGCACAACCGAAGTGTTTTGGGAGAAAAATGGAATTGATCCGCGTGTTCACCGTCGCTGTCGGCTTAAGCGGCATAGACGAGCTTTAACGGGACCCTTCCATGGAATTCGGTCTCGAGAGACGAAAAAGAACATTCGAGCAATTAAAGCTCCATATTCGAAGTAGCTGTTTTTAAAGCCTTGGTGTTCGAACTAATCAAGTTGGCGCGTGATTTGAATCGGCTTTATATCTGGGAAATTATTAGGGAATTTAATCTGGGTTTGCTTCACTGGCGACTACAGGGGGTGGGACGAAATTCTGAGATATACGTTTTATAGTGAGATCTAACAGAAGTGCGGATACCAAATTTGGTTACTCTAGCCTTAATAGTCTCTGAGATTTGTGGATGCCTCAGATTTTCGTCCTTTGCGGGGGCGGAAGGGGGTGTGGCGAAATTTGGACACAAAATGGTCAAGGTCCGATATCACAGGAGTGTGGATACCAAATTTGGTTGCTCTGGCTCTTATAAGTTCTGAGATCCTTGAACTCATAGTTTGCAATTGGCAAAACCGACCATGAAACCTGTGTGTTAGAGAGAGACAGAGCGAGAAAGAATGAAATTGTTTTCTTGATTCTGGCTATAATAATTATACGATCTGGTTCAGATTTTGCACTCTAGAAGATATAGTCATCTTCTACGATTCAGAGTTTTTAGTTTTATCGTATTGTTCGGAGCAGAACCCAGCTGATTAGCTGCTTGCCAAATAGCACCTAATTCTTGGCCCTCAGCCGCTTATTTTGTTTGTTACTTATGTCTATGTCACTCATTTGTTTGTTAAAGCTTTGCGCTTGCTTGCCCTGCTAAACGCTCTCTGCCAGCTCGCTCTTCGCTATCTCCGCTTTGCGTCTCAGAACCTCAACATGGCAGCACCTGAGCCTACCAATGTCGCGAACGCAGCAATGCCGAGTGATGTGGATTTCTACAAGCACAAGGCCGAGTCCATCGCGCGCCAACTAAAGGCCAAGGATCGCTTTCTCACCAAGGAAGAGCTTGCCTAGTTAGATGAGGCAGAGCTTCAAGCTCGCTTAGAGCAAATCGAGCGAATGAATGCGGATTTCGATGCCACTCAAACGAGCCTTGAAAGGCTGGATTTCCTGCAGTTAGCCCATGATGCCCGGCTGGACTTTTCGAATGTTTATGTCAAGGTTAGGTCCAGGCTGTCGCGGGACAGCCTCGTCGTTGTTCACCTTTAATAGTATAGGCCGTTATCGAATGCCCGAGTTGCAGCTTCCGCTATTCGGTGGGAACTACATGGATTGGCCAGAATTCCACTCGATGTTCTCGACAATGGTGCACAAAGACCATCGTATACCAATCATCGAAAAATTCCAATATCTTCGTGGATTTCTAGATGGTGCTGCGCTGGATACGAATCGTTCCTTGGAACTTTCTGAGGAGAATTACGACAAGGCGTTGAATTTGCTAATGTTGTGTAGTGCGCTTGTTGTAAGAAAAAATTGTTTGCATCGACGTCTTAATTTTCCCTAAAATTATGCTACGCGAATAGGCTAAGTCTTCTGTTGGGTCCAAGAAAGCTAAGCTTTTAACACGCCATCTACTGGGTGCGCTTCGTCACCGTGGGCTGCCCATATTATTTTGTTTGACTGACGTTTTAATCGGCCTCCTCCTCCCACTGTCATTTTGACAAATCGAAAAGAAAAAGGGAAGAACCGAGGGGATGAGGCCTTGATTTCCGGGAGAAGCAGCTCTCTCTCTCCTCGTGGTATCCGAACAGTACGGACGTACTTATCCAGCTCAAAAAAAAAAATTTAATAAAAGTTAAAAATCAAATAAAAGTTCTTGGGAGATCAGCACGATCCGCCGGCCTTTCGGAAGAAAGACCCCATCCACCCAGACGAGAAACCAATCCTCGATCCACGGTGCAGAAGATGGTGCGAATTTTCTGACGATCGCCCCAAAGCGGGCCACCGTAGAGTTGGGAAGCTCCACCCAACGACCCAACGCCCTCCGCCAACGCGGTCCACCGTAGAGTTGGGAAGCTCCACCTAAAGCCCTAACGCCATCCACCACAGCGAGCCCTTCAGCAGTTCCCGAGCTTCAGCGCCGACAGAGAGCGGCCCCTCAGCCGTTTCCGAGCTTTAACGCCGGCAGCAGCGAGCTCTTCGCCGCCCCAACGCGAGCCGTCGCGACCGAGAGTGGGCCATCCAGCCACCGGGCCAAGAGCCTTAAACAAAAAGTGCCAAGTGATCTTCCTGGCCAGGAATAACCAGACCCGTCCAAGGAAAAAGAGACCCTGACCCGAATTTTTTTTGTCACCGTGCTTCGCCCTAACCTAAAAGCCAGATCATGACATGTGAAGGTTAAATGTATTAAATAAACCCCAACGGAACGGGCAGAACTCGTATGATCCTCTTGGGGCCCATTGTGCGTTTATTCCCAAAGAACTTATGTGCGCTTGTTAGGCCGTTGACCCCTTTGTGCATATAAAACGAAACCAGCTGCTTGGATCTTTTTCCGTGCGCCCACACCTTGGTCTATGGATCAAGACCTACCCCAACGAATCTAAATAAACGAATAAATATTGAATAAAGTATAAAATATAGAAGTTAAAGATGGAATAATTTGATTTATGAACTATATATGCTCAAAAAGAAAGCCCTAAACAAAAAGAAAAAGAAGATCAAGATAATCTGGTGTTAGCCGTGGTCATGCGTGTGCATGTGTGTGTGCTCTCTCTCTAAAACTTACAGGTATTCCCCTCGCCGAAAGATCTTTTGGACGTGGCCGGAACATGAAAGTACGTAAGTGAACAAACTCCCAGTTAACGTTTATAAACTTTTAACATAAAGAGACAAAAGAAAAAAAACCATCCATGAGCCCGGTCGCCCGTAGTCTTTGATTTTTCCCTAAATTATGTTGGAGCTTTTTTTGTTGTAAAGAGGCCTTAAGCCCACGCAAAGCTCAAGAGCTTTGGAAGCTGTAAGCTTTAGCGCAGATCAGCGGCAGCAGGTGCTTCACACCTACGCTACGGTGATTAGTTACCTTTACTTTTGCATTAATACAAAAATACCGAAAATGAAGAAATCTTAAATTACAAAAGTTCCTACTTAAATATTCATTATTATTGTTATTATTCGTTGAATTATTTCCAGTACCCTACCACCTGTTTTTGAGATCATATATTTTATTCCTATTATTTAAAATTATTATTCCTATAGTTTTAGTTCTCTTATTGCCCTAGCTTATACTCACCCCATAACTATATATCATTTTCCTTCTACCCAGGTATTTAGCTTTAGGCACTATCGATAAAAATAAATATTGTTAAAGATTTGGAAATGAATTGTTAGAAATTTTTGTTTAGGAGCCATGCAGGGATCGATGAGGGAGAGTGAGGTATGACCCCCGGCGAGAAAAGGGATCATCCATAAGCCATATTTTCTTCGGAATTAGGATGATCAAGGTTGGGAGGGCCATGGCTGTTGCATCCAACACCAGCACAGCTACCCGTCGGTTCGGATATGCAACGCGGAAGCCCACTTCCCTGTCCCCTTAATTCCTTTGTCCCTTCTAATTCCCCCAGCCTCCTCATCCTCCTTCCCCAACTCCCTAACACTAGTCATACGGTCATACGCAGGGTATGGCCGGAGCCAGCGCGTGCACCAGTCCTGCCCGATACACCCCCGACCAGCTCGAGTGGCACCGCCACACACAACAATCGTTGTATGTGATACATACAACTGACTTTTATCCTTGCTAGACCGTTTTTTTGTGGTTTTTTGCTTGTCTTTCCTCTGCAACTTATCCAGTGGATACTGTGGATCCGTGTAAGCTCATCATGGCCTACAGGGCCTAGTATCGTGCAGGGTATATTGGCGTGCAGTAGGTCCGATACACTGGAAGTGTTATAACTTATATTGGGTATAACTCCGTGGGTCGAGCTTAGCCTATCAACTAGTTGAAGATTGTTATAGGAGCTAAGCGAGAACACTACTGCAGGAAAGGCGAGCGCATTCCAAATCGTTTATGATGAAATTCTACGAAGATTTCACCTAATTAACTGGGTTTTGGCTGTCCCGAGGAACCCCTGAGAAGATTACTGAGGTTGCAAGCCTCGGTAAGTCTAGGTGACATCGGACTCCCATACTACCTGATGATTAGTGGAACTAATCCAGCACCTTTCTCAGCCCCAATACTTCTGATCTGACCTTTTAGATTTCGCTGGATGAGGGATTATTTATCCTGCCACGGACCTAACTTGCGAGGCAGATTTCAGTTATAAGTAGATTACCCCATTCCTGTCCCTTCCCTACCCAAAAACAATGCAATCCGCTTTACTCTATTCCTACCCAAAAAACGATTGCATGGCTCCTAAGCTGTTTTGATATCTACATATATCTATATCTATTGACTGTGACTTTTTTTTGTATTATTTTTTTTTGCATTTGCTATATATATCTAATATATTCATACTTGGTGGTGCCCAAACCGAAATGGTGGTGTCTCGTAGTACGGAGAATTTAGCCCTCTCAGAAGACACGGGGAAACATTGCCAAATTTGCTCCGAAGTAATCGTTTACCAGGAACAACTATTGTCGGCCAGTTGTGGGCACACCTTCCACAGAGTGTGCTTCACCGCTAAAAGTGGTAACAAACGGAAGTGTCCCACTTGTCAGCAAGACCTGAACATCACATCGGCCTCAGCTGAGAATCTTAGTCGCATTGGTCCGTCTACGTCTAGAGCACGAATGCCATCTGTTACTCAGTCCCTTCAGACTAGAAGTCAAAGCAAAAGAGTTGAAGCGTTAAGCCCTCTTGAGATGGCTAACTCAGAGAATGCCAACAGGTCTCCAATCTCCGTCGACCCTCAACAGAATCAGGCCACTAGGGCGGAAACTATACAGCAGTCCATAGTGGACGCGATTAGAGTAGCTATGGTAGAGCAAACCCGAATTTTGGCGACCAGCATGGCTGATCAAACTAACCGGCAGTTCGAGCCATTTCCGATGGACTTCAAAGTACGGCATCTGTCCCCTCCCCGAACATAAATGCAGCTCGGATGCAACCGGTAGCAGAACTAGAACAGCAAACGATCGAGCAACTTTTTCGGCTGTCCACTAGTGAACAGGTACCAGTGCCGGGGATTAATCAATCGGGAAATAGTTCGTCACCCGTAATGTTGGCTCAGGAGTTTCCACAGGTTCCTCCGCTTCATCCCTTCGGGCAGATCGTGTTAGCCAGATAATGTCTAATTGGAAACTGCGGTTTACGGGAAAGGCTGGTATGTCGATTGAGGACTTCATTTACCGTATTGAAGCACTTACAAAGCAAACTTTGGACGGTAACTTTGAAATAACAGCTCGATACGCCAGTAACCTCTTTGATGGAATCGCCAGCGAGTGGTTTTGGCGGTATCATAAAAGTGTCCCTGAAGTCCGTTGAGCAGATCTATGCCTAGCCTTGCGTGGCCAATTTAAAGACGATAGAACAGATAGGAATATCAGAACAGAGATCGAATTAAGGAAACAGCGACCAAACGAGTCCTTTGATGATTTTTATGGCGTAATTGCCGCATTGGCAGATAAACTGTCTGAGCCCATGTCTGAGGCAGCCTTGTTTGAGACACTGCGAGCAAACCTTTTGGCTGATATACAGCATGAAATTTTATATGAGTCGGCTGCGACGGTGAAATCCTTACGTCACCTGGTCCGAACGCGAGAAATATTCATGCAGTCCGTAGCTAAAACCAAGCCTCCCCTGGCGGCCCCCCGAACTTTACCACGCCGCCAAGTCAATGCTATATTAGACTAATCTATTGCCCCAGATAGTGAAGAAGTAGGTGAAGAAGAAGATCTGGAAGTATCAGCCGTAGAGTTCGTCTGTTGGAATTGCGGTGGCAAAGGCCATCGATACCAAGAGTACATGGCCGAACGTAGGGTATTTTGCTATGGTTGTGGCAGGGCCGATACTTATACGCCTAGTTGCAGGAAGTGCAACCCCCACACGGCAAAAAACTCGTTGTCGCGTGCACCGCCGAAAAGTGCACGCAAACAACTAGTCAACCAAGCGACCAATACCGAGTGATCAATTCTTCTCCTTCCACTGACCTTATTATACCAGACGTGTCAAACAGCGTATACGCTGACCACCTTGCTAGCCCTCCAAATCGATCCCAGCGACGAAGAAGCGATTTTAAGAAACATTGCAAACTTGAGAAAAGACTGCTCTTAGCTTCTGTAGTTGGAAAACCAAATGATTTACGACCCCATGCTCAGATTATGCTTTTTGGTAAACCAGTCATAGGACTGATGGATACTGGAGCTTCAGTTAGCTGCATAGGGGGAAGTTGCGCGTCCGACGTTATTCGGAATAAAGTCCAATATAAGCCGCTGTCCCTAAAGGTTAGAACTGCCGACGGAAAGAGCCAAAGTATAGTCGGCAAAATTTCCGCAAAAGTCACGTATAGAGGGGAATCCAAGGAACTTTGTTTTTATATTGTACCTTCCTTGACGGGTAATCTCTATTTAGGAATCGATTTTTGGACGGCTTTTGAACTTTTACCGTTGCACTTGATGACACAAAATTTACGTATTGAAACCTTAGAAGACCCCACAATGAGGGCGCTTCTGCCTTCACAGCAAGTATTACTACAGGGGGTAATAGCTCTCTTCCCATCTTACTCAAAGCAAGGTCTAGGAAAGACCTCTGTAATCACTCACACGATAGAGGTAGCCGACGCAAAGCCCATTAAACAACGCCACTATGCGGTGTCACCGGCAACGGAGAAGCTAATGTACGAGGAATTAGACCGAATGCTGAAGCTTGGGGTTATACAAGAATCGGTTAGTTCGTGGTCTTCGCCCGTAGTGCTGGTTAAAAAGCCTGGCAAGGTTAGATTGTGTATCGATTGTAGGAAAGTAAACTCGGTCACGGTAAATGATGCATATCCCATGCCCCTTATAGACGGAATCCTGAGTAGACTACCGAAAGCAGAGTTCATCACAAGCATCGATCTAAAGGACGCGTTTTGGCAAATTCCTCTCGATCAAAAATCTCGTGATAAGATAGCGTTTACCGTGCCTGGCCGTCCCTTATACGAGTTTGTCGTCATGCCATTCGGCTTAACCACCGCACCCTGTACCTTGTCGCGACTTATGGATAAAGTCATACCAGCCCATCTACGGAATGAAATATTCAAATATCTTGACGACCTCTTAGTTATATCCGATAATTTTGAGCACCATCTGGAGGTGTTGTCCCTGGTCGCATCCCAACTTTCCAAGGCCAATCTTACTATAAATGTGGAGAAAAGCAAATTTTGCCGGAAAGAAGTTAAATATTTAGGCCACGTGATTGGTTGTGGGAATATTCGCACTGATCCTGACAAAATAGCCGCCGTTAAGGACTTTCCAGCTCCCCAGTCGATCAAACAAGTTCGTCGATTTCTTGGAATGACAGGCTGGTACCACAAGTTCATCCACAATTATGCAGCTATTAGTTCACCCATATCAGATACTCTGAAATCTAAGCGCAAGTTTATTTGGACTGACGAGGCTCAGCTTGCTTTCGAGTCATTAAAGTCCCAAATGTGTTCCGCGCCAGTTCTACGTAGCCCAAATTTCTCCATACCATTCTCAATACACTGTGGCGCCAGTCATACCGGCGTAGGGGCAGTTCTAATGCAAGAAAACAACGAGGGCGCAGACGTACCAATTGCTTTTATGTCGAAAAAGCTTAACAAATGCCAGAGGCAGTACACTGTAACTGAAAAAGAGTGTTACGCTGCGGTTTTAGCCGTAAAAAAGTTCAGGGCATACATTAAGGGCCAAGAATTCACAATCATTACAGATCATGCCTCCTTAAAGTGGCTAATGTCGCAGGCTGATCTTAGCTCCCGATTGGCTCGCTGGTCCTTAAAGTTGCAGGGATTTGAATTTAAAATCTTACACCGAAAAGGGAGTGATAACATAGTCCCCGATGCCTTGTCCCGTACGCACTCAGAAGACTTGTCCTTCTTGGCAATTGATAGCATGTTGGTCGACCCTGATTCTCCTGAGTTCAAATCACCAGAATATCAGTCAATTAAAGAGAAGATTAGGTTGAACAGTTCCCGATTGCCTGATCTGAAAATCAAAGATGAACGCATCTTTCGGCGTGCGGAACATGCCGATGGAACCAAGATCACAGACGATTCCTGCTGGAAACTTTGGATACCCCCATCCCTTGTAAAACCCGTCCTCAAAGCTGCCCATGAGGATCCCTTGTGTGCCCACAGTGGGATAAATAAAACCCTTGAAAGACTCAGGCGATCCTATTATTGGCCAAACTTAGCGGTGGATGTCAAAGAACTCATAAATAATTGCCATATCTGTAAAACCACGAAGCATCCAAATCAACCCTTAAAGCCACCAATGGGAAATACGGGACTACCTTCTCGATTCTTTCAAAAATTATTTGTAGACTTTTTATCACCTTATCCGAGAAGCAAGTCAGGAAATATTGGCATCTTTGTCGTGTTAGACCATCTGTCAAAATTTCCATTTTTGAAGCCCGTACGAAAATTTACAGCAGATTCCATAAAACGCTTCCTGGAAGAAGACCTCTTTCACTGTTTCGGGGTCCCCGAAACCATCGTAAGCGATAATGGGGTCTAATTTAAATCTCACACTTTTAACTCCTTGCTTGACAAATATAATATCTCTCATGTATATACTGCCTTTTATTCTCCTCAAGCCAATGCTTCGGAGAGAGTAAATAGATCCGTTCTGGCGGCCATAAAAAGTTATGTTGACCCGGATCAACGTAATTGGGATGAGAAATTAAGCAGCATTTGCTGTGCACTTCGGTCTAGCCACCATTTAGCCATAAGCACTACCCCGTATCGGCTTGCTTTTGGACAGCATTTGGGAACCGATGCCAGTAGCTATAAACTGATGCGTAACCTAGACATGTTAGAAGATCGCGGTGTCCAATTTTCGCGAGAAGATTCCTTCGACATAATTCGCAGCAAAGCAAAAGGCTCTATACAGGCCCAGCACTTCCGAAATGCCAGATCCTATAACTTACGAACGAGACAAATTTCCTATAGGGATGGACAGGAAGTATATAGACGTAACTTTCAGCAAAGCAATTTCGCTAAGGGCTTTAGCGCTAAGTTAGCACCAACCTTTATAAAGTCCCGAGTGCGCAGGAAGCGAGGAAACTGCTATTACGAACTTGACGATCTTCAAGGCCGCCTTGTAGGCAAATTTCATACCAAGGATATAAAACCTTGACATGAATTGTTACAAGCGCGGATCCCACTTTGGGTGTCCCACCCCAAGCGTGATTTAAGTGGGGAGGATTATGTAGTGCGCTTGTTGTAAGAAAAAATTGTTTGCATCGACGTCTTAATTTTCCCTAAAATTATGCTACGCGAATAGGCTAAGTCTTCTGTTGGGTCCAAGAAAGCTAAGCTTTTAACACGCCATCTACTGGGTGCGCTTCGTCACCGTGGGCTGCCCATATTATTTCCGGGAGAAGCAGCTCTCTCTCTCCTCGTGGTATCCGAACAGTACGGACGTACTTATCCAGCTCAAAAAAAAAATTTAATAAAAGTTAAAAATCAAATAAAAGTTCTTGGGAGATCAGCACGATCCGCCGGCCTTTCGGAAGAAAGACCCCATCCACCCAGACGAGAAACCAATCCCCGATCCACGGTGCAGAGGATGGTGCGAATTTTCTGACGATCGCCCCAAAGCGGGCCACCGTAGAGTTAGGAAGCTCCACCCAACGCCCCAACGCCCTCCGCCAACGCGGTCCACTGTAGAGTTGGGAAGCTCCACCTAAAGCCCCAACGCCATCCACCACAGCGAGCCCTTCAGCAGTTCCCGAGCTTCAGCGCGACAGAGAGCGGCCCCTCAGCCGGTTCCGAGCTTTAGCGCCGGCAGCAGCGAGCTCTTCGCCGCCCCAACGCGAGCCGTCGCGACCGAGAGTGGGCCATCCAGCCACCGGGCCAAGAGCCTTAAACAAAAAGTGCCAAGTGATCTTCCTTGCCAGGAATAACCAGACCCGTCCAAGGAAAAAGAGACCCTGACCCGAATTTTTTTTGTCACCGTGCTTCGCCCTAACCTAAAAGCCAGATCATGACATGTGAAGGTTAAATGTATTAAATAAACCCCAACGGAACGGGCAGAACTCGTATGATCCTCTTGGGGCCCATTGTGCGTTTATTCCCAAAGAACTTATGTGCGCTTGTTGGCCGTCAGCCATCGGGTGCTACAGGGGGACAAACGGATGACGGGTCGGCTCGCACAACTGTGAACTCGGAACCAAGGAGGAGTCGCTCCGGTTAGTAATACCCGGTGCGGTCTGCGACTCACACCCCCCCCCCTAGGACACAGAGGGTTGCGAGCGAACCGTCACCCGCCGTAACTGTGCACACCGGTGGAAGTGCGACTATACTCTCCCCGTGAGGGCGGCTGGAAACAGGTCCTAGCACGGTCATGTCTCTGCTATGATGCTGGCGAATGGTCGTCGGGCGGAGAGAAGAAAACTCTCAGTGAAATTACCCCAATCCAAGGTGACACTGTTATATGCCGAGGGATGCATGGCCGGGGGGGTGCCCGGTCGCTAATATGCGGACTCTGGATACCTGCCGACCTCCAGTTTAAATCAGGCTTCCCGGGGCAAGCGGGCTATGCCTCGGGTGACCATCCCCTTCCCGCCTACTCGTGGGAACTACTATGCCAAATAATAAACAAATAAAAACCAACAAAGCCGCAAAGGAGCTCGGTACTCCTCTTAAAGTACCGGAGGACAAGCCAATCCCTCTGCACCAGCGCCTGGGAAACCGGGTCCAAAGAAGACGGGGAAGGAGACTGAGTCGGTCCACCGTCTTCAGGCAGCAGCCGCAGTGAGGGGGGCCCGAAAAGCCAATCGGGTCCTTCCAAGTCGGGTGGCTCCAAGGGCGAAGCGGATACCGGGGTGGCTGCCAAGCAGAGCGTAATCGCGGCTGGTGAGCGCACCGGGACCGAAGAACCCATGGGAGCCCCGGCGGGCAGCGTCTCTGCACCACGGGGTGGAAAGCCGTCGTACCAGGACAGGAGACGAGCGGCTTTCATCCTGTCCAACGAAGACCCGAACTTCAAGGCGTCAGCCGAAGGAAAGGAGCAGAGGCTGTGGGCCTGCTCAATCCTTCCACTGTTCCAGCCAGCCAAAGCCGGAAAGGGCGCAGCCAAGGCCGCCAACAAGCGGCAACGCTCAGCGGAGGACCCCGCAAATCAGCCAGGCCAAGCCCAGCAAGCCAAGCGGGTGAAGACCCACCTCACGAACCGGTCGTTCGCTGAGGTGGCGAGGGGCAGGACCCTGATCGGTGTCCTGGACAGGGGCGCCGAGGACGGCCATGTCCCTCGCGATAAGTGGCACCTGGTGGAGAACGAGCTCCAGGACCGGTTCCTACTGGAACTGGAGGAGAACGGCGGACCACCGCCAAAGTGTGAGGACGCAGGGTGGCATCAAGGCAAGGTGAAAGCCATCGCCTGCCAAGACGCTCGCTCTGCGGCCCTCTACATGAAGGCGGTGGCGGCCCTAAAAGAGGTCTATCCAGGGGCGAAACTGGAGGCCGTGAAGTGGGAAGATGTCCCTAGTCGCCCGAGAGCCAGAGCGTGGGTCTCGGCTAAGCCTGCAGAGCCTGAGAAGATCCTCAGGTTACTGCAGGTCTGCAACCCCCACCTTCCTACAGCCGATTGGAAGGTGGCAAAGGTGGAGGATATCCAAGGGCAGAGGCGCCAGGTTATCCTCGTCCTAAATGAGGAATCCATTGATCTCCTCGCAAAGTCGGACGGTGTAGTGGATTATGGCTACAAGAAGGTCACCATATCCACTTACAAGTCCGATCGCAAGGGCAGGCAAGTGGAGGTCGAGCCAGACCCGGAGCTGCCGGAGATCCCGAAAGAGAGGGCCTCGTGCGAGGAAGACAACCCGGCGTCGGATGCGGCGTCCATGATGTCGGACGATATCTTGGACGACTACAATGGTGGAGGCGAGCCTCAGGAATGTCGTTGACGCTCCTGCAGATAAACCTCCACCATTGTAAGGCAGCATGCGCTGCTCTACTGCTCCACCTGGCCAAGGATGGAGCCGACATAGTCCTCATTCAGGAGCCCTGGATCCTCGGAAACAGGGTCTCCGGTCTGAGGACTTCTGACTACAAGCTATATGTAGCTGAAACCGCAGGTAAAATTCGTACCTGCATTCTTGCAAAAAGAGAGTTGCACCTATTTTTGCTCCCAAATTTCAGCAATGAAGACCACACCGCAGTGAGCCTCGAAGGCCAGGAGCGCTCACTGAGGATCTGCTCCGCATACATGGGGCATGAACAACCAGACCCCCCTCCACACGCGCCTCTCCGGGCTCTAATCGCAGACTGCTCGGCCAAGGACATCGGCCTAATTGTGGGGTGCGATGCCAATGCACATCACTGTCAGTGGGGAAGCACTGACACAAACGAAAGGGGTGAGTACCTTTTCAGTTACTTACTGACCACTCAGATGGTCTTACTAAACCGGGGTAGTGATCCCACCTTTATCATTAAAAACCGCAAGGAGGTCCTGGACCTCACGCTTGCCTCTCATGAGATACAGCGTAACATTGTATCCTGGAGGGTCCTGGAAGAGCACTCCTTCTCGGACCACAGGTCCGTGGAAACTGTCTTCTCCTTCTCAGTCCCGAAGCCAGTCCGATTCCGAAACATCAGGCGGACAAACTGGACTCGGTACTCTGATTACCTCTGTCGTGTTCTCCCTGAGCCCCTATCTGAGGAGGAGTTCTCCACGGAGGCCACGACTCGTCTTCTTAAGATCTTTACCGACGCCTGCAATAAGGCGCTCGACAAAGCATGCCCCTCTGGCAAGAACAGAGGCCGGAAGAAACCTGAATGGTGGAATCCGAAACTGGGTGAACTCCGGAAAGCCTCCCGGAGACTCTTCAATAAAGCTAAGGCTGAAAACGTTGAGCAAAACTGGGCCGAATACAAGGCCAGTCTGTCAACCTACAACAAAGAACTTAGAAAAGCCAAACGCGCCTCCTGGCGTAAGTTCTGCAGCGAAATCGAGAGTAACTCAGAAGCCTCACGCTTGCGCAGAGTTCTCTCGAAGACAACACCCACCCTGGGCTACTTGAAGAACACCGACCAGTCGTGGACTACGTCCAGCGAGGAGTCGCTAAATCTTCTCCTAAATACCCACTTCCCTGGCTGCGATGAAAACAGACCCAACTACCTCGCGCCTCCTTCTGTCGCCTCAAATGCCATCTTGGGACTGCTAAGCCAGGAAAACATTTCCTGGGCGATCAGAAGCTTTAAACCCTACAAGTCCGCGGGGCCAGACGGCATTTTCCCTGCCCAACTGATTCACGCGGGACATAAAGCCATTAACTGGCTCAAAATACTTTACGAGGGAATCTTCTCCCACGGGTGCATTCCTGACACCTGGCTTCAGACCAAAGTCGTATTCATACCCAAGGCAGGCAAGCCCTCGCACACTGCCCCAAAAGATTTCAGACCCATAAGTCTATCGTCTTTTCTTCTAAAGGCGATGGAGCGGCTCCTGGGGCTGCATCTAACGGCGTGCATTCCGTCCAGTCTGATCTCAGACTCCCAGCATGCCTATCGGAAGGGAAGATCCACCGAAACGGCCCTACACTCGATCACATCGATCATCGAAGCATCCCTTAATTTTAAGGAGTACACCCTAGTAGCCTTCCTCGACATAGAAGGCGCCTTTAACAACATCCTTCCGACCGCCATCACGGGCGCACTGACGGATCTGGGCGTTGACTCCAGGACGGTGAGCCTGATCGATCAGATGCTACAATGCAGGACGGTTGAGGCATCACTGGGGACGTCAACGTGTACCAGATTTGTCAGCAGAGGCACACCGCAGGGCGGAGTCCTCTCGCCCCTCCTATGGAACGTGGCAGTGAACACACTGCTGCGGGAGATAGAGGGGGGTGGCTGCCGTGTGGTGGCGTACGCGGACGATGTTGCCATAGCATTCTCCGGAAAATTTCCGCAGACATTGTGTGAGTGCATGACAAGTACTCTCACGAAAATGTCGAAATGGGCAGACAAATGCGGGTTAGGCGTCAACCCGTCTAAAACGGAACTGGTGCTTTTCACTAGGAAGTACAAAGTTCCGGTACTGATTCCCCCAAGACTATGTGGGGAAACGCTAGTCTTCAGCAACAACGCCAAGTATCTTGGCCTAATCCTCGATAGAAAGCTCGATTGGAAATTGAGCATAGAGGATAGAGTAAAGAAGGCCACAGTGGCCCTCTATACCTGCAGGAAAGCCATCGGACTAAAATGGGGAATGACCCCCTATATAGTTCGGTGGCTCTACACCGCCATCATACGACCAATCATGCTCTATGGAGTGGTGGTATGGTGGCCAGCCTTGGACAGAAGGACATGCCTCAATAAACTCAGCAGAGTTCAACGCATGGCAGAGCTATGCATAACTGGCGGGCTACGCACTACTCCAGGGAAGCCCTGGATACTGTGCTGGACCTCCTCCCTGTGGATCTCATGGGAAAGAAGGTGGCAACACTTTCCGCCCTCAGAATGAGAGAAGCCAGACTGTGGAAAGCATCCGCGGTTGGGCACTCGGGAATCCTGATGAGACTCCCGCAATTACCAGAGAGGACAGATTACTGTATCCCCAGTGATCACCTCTCGACGCCCTTCCAGGTATCAATCCCATCTAGGGAGGACTGGGAGATGGGCGAACCAGGACCTGCAAATGCGGTCCACTTCTACACTGATGGCTCAAAGCTAGACGGCCGCGTGGGAGGCGGAGTCTACTGCAGCGAGCTGAACATCAGTCATTGCTTCAGGCTCCCGGATCACTGTAGTGTGTTCCAAGCGGAGGTTGAAGCCATCAAGGAGGCAATTTCGATTGTCTCCAAATTACTTCTAGATACGCACTTAGTGTGCGTCTTCTCGGACAGCCAAGCAGCTATCAAAGCTCTAGGCTCAATATCGTCGAACTCAGCGACTGTAAATGACTGCCGCAGGTCTCTGCACGAGATCGCAGAGCAGTTAGATCTCTTCCTTATATGGGTCCCCGGCCACAGGGACATCGAGGGGAATGACGCCGCCGACGAGCTAGCCAGGCAGGGTACTACGATTCCTCTCCTACCGGAGAGGGAGCAAGTAGCGATGCCCTTGGCTACCTGCAGGCTCCTAACGCACGAATTGTTCGAGCAAAATGCCAATAGGAGATGGCAGCAAACCGTTTCCTGTAAAGTCTCAAGATTGATATGGCCATATCGATCGAAGAAGCGCTCAGCAGAGCTGTATAAACTCAGCAGAGCACAGTGCTCTGCAGTTACTAGAGCCATTACGGGACACTGGCAGATCGGCACTCACGCGTCTAGACTGTCAATCCCTCATAACGACTTCTGCAGGAGTTGTCGCGACGAGTAGGAGGAGGAATCGGTCCCCCACTTCTTCTGCCACTGCCCAGCCCTTGGAAATCGTCGTCTTCGTATTCTCGGGGCCGCTTTCCTCACGGACATTTCGGACCTGTCCGTAATCAAACCAGGGACCTTGTCCAAATACATCCAAGCCACCGGATGGACTGCCCTTAACCTGCAGTAGTATGCTCTCACGGTTCGGGCAACGCGAAGGGGCACATGCCCATGCGGCAACACAAGGGACCTTTTATAGGTCCAAGTGAGCTTGGGGGCGGGAGGCTCTTATCCCCCCCCCTCCCGGCTACCGCCTTAACCTAACCTAACCTATGTGCGCTTGTTAGGCCGTTGACCCCTTTGTGCATATAAAACGAAACCAGCTGCTTGGAGCTTTTTCCGTGCGCCCACACCTTGGTCTATGGATCAAGACCTACCCCAACGAATCTAAATAAACGAATAAATATTGAATAAAGTATAAAATATAGAAGTTAAAGATGGAATAATTTGATTTATGAACTATATATGCTCAAAAAGAAAGCCCTAAACAAAAAGAAAAAGAAGATCAAGATAATCTGGTGTTAGCCGTGGTCATGCGTGTGCATGTGTGTGTGCTCTCTCTTTAAAACCCACAGGTATTCCCCTCTCCGAAAGATCTTTTGGACGTGGCCGGAACATGAAAGTACGTAAGTGAACAAACTCCCAGTTAACGTTTATAAACTTTTAACATAAAGAGACAAAAGAAAAAAAACCATACATGAGCCCGGTCGCCCGTAGTCTTTGATTTTTCCCTAAATTATGTTGGAGCTTTTTTTGTTGTAAAGAGGCCTTAAGCCCACGCAAAGCTCAAGAGCTTTGGAAGCTGTAAGCTTTAGCGCAGATCAGCGGCAGCAGGTGCTTCACACCTATGCGACGGTGATTAGTTACCCTTACTTTTGCATTAATACAAAAATACCGAAAATGAAGAAATCTTAAATTACAAAAGTTCCTACTTAAATATTCATTATTATTGTTATTATTCGTTAAATTATTCCCAGTACCCTACCACCTGTTTTTGAGATCATATATTTTATTCCTATTATTTAAAATTATTATTCCTATAGTTTTAATTCTCTTATTGCCCCAGCTTATACTCACCCCATAACTATATATCATTTTCCTTCTACCCAGGTATTTAGTTTTAGGCACTATCGATAAAAATAAATATTGTTAAAGATTTGGAAATGAATTGTTAGAAATTTTTGTTTAGGAGCCATGCAGGATCGATGAGGGAGAGTGAGGTATGACCTCCGGCGAGAAAAGGGATCATCCATAAGCCATATTTTCTTCGGAATTAGGATGATCAAGGTTGGGAGGGCCATGGCTGTTGCATCCAACACCAGCACAGCTACCCGTCGGTTCGGATATGCAACGCGGAAGCCCACTTCCCTGTCCCCTTAATTCCTTTGTCCCTGCTAATTCCCCCAGCCTCCTCATCCTCCTTCCCCAACCCCCTAACACTAGTCATACGGTCATACGCAGGGTATCGCACGCGAAAAAAATAATAATAAGATAAGGCATCGACGCGAGCACGTATAGGAAAGGACCAGTATAGGAACCCCCCATACTACCGATCATACAGCCGGAGCCAGCGCGTGCACCAGTCCTGCCCGATACACCCCCGACCAGCTCGAGTGGCACCGCCACACACAACAATCGTTGTATGTGATATGCTACAGTTGCGATTCGATAATAACCTGTTACATTTTCAGGCACACGTCAAGGCTATTTTCGGGCGTCAAGGGGTGGAGAAGGGCTCGGCTATCGGCTTGCGCGCGCTCAGCGACAAAATCAATTCGCACTTGCGTGCACTTCAGACCTTGGCGACCCCGCAGGAGATATCCGATGGGCTGCTGATCTTCATCATAGGCACGAAATTGGACCACAAGACCAAGGAGAAATGGGAAGATAACTTGCCGACGTCAGGATTGCCTCGGTGGTCAAGCATGGCCTCATTCTTGGAAGCAAGATGTCGGAAGCTGGAAAATTTGGGATCGGCTATGGTAACAATTCCTAGCCAGCAGGTGGGAGAAGACAAACCTGTCCCCCTTATCCCCTCCAGTAACAACCACCCTAACCCCATATGTAACCATTGCAATTCCTCCGAGCATTACATATCTAGATGTCAGGAATTCCTGAATCTCTCTGCGTTTGAACGATACAAAGAAGCAAAGAAGAGCCGCTTGTGTTTGAACTGCCTCAACAAAGGCCATGAATTGCACAGGTGCAGGTCAGGACTTTGCAGGCATTGCCAGGCCAAACATCACACGCTACTCCACATTCCATCGGGAACTGGTGCTTCATCTTCCTCTTCACCGGCCGAGGAATCGATCCAGCAAGAGGCCGCGACTGTGCTTCTAGCAAGCGGGTGTTCTAGCCCTCCCCCCTCGATCCAGAAATCTCAGCCTAGCCAGAACGTGTTGCTACCTACTGCCCTCGTCCATGTAACAGATCGTTATGGAGCACTTATCCCATGTCGTGCCGTTTTGGATTCTGCATCACATTCTGCAAACTTTGTAACATCTAGACTTGCTGATCAGTTGCAGTTGGATCATCGCTCGTCTTATGTTCACATCTCTGGAATCGGAGATTCCATTCTACCTTCGAGCAAGTCTGTACATATAGTTGTACAATCCCAGGACGCAAGCTATCGAGCTTCCTTCGCTGCAATTGTCACCAACTCAATTACGGAAATGCAGCCTAACTTCGGCGTAGACGCAAAGGATTGGCCAATGCCGAATAATCTAAAACTAGCTGATCCTAATTTCTCCAAGCCCCAACGTATCGATCTGTTGATAGGTTCTTGTTTGTTCTTCGATTTAATGTGCGTCGGACAGATTCGACTATCAGCCCAATTGCCAACATTGCAGGAGACAAAACTTGGTTGGATAGTATCAGGAAGTATCAGGATGGTATCATTGATAGCTCGGAGAATAAGCGTGCAGCTTTAGCCGCTTTTGAAAATTCCTCGTGCATCTCTATTGACGATTTTCGACCCACAACGCTGGAGTACCAAAACTTAGAGCAGCAATGCAGGAAGCAGCTGCTCGAGTGCCAGGTGCAAGTGGAAAAAACTGCGATCGGAGAATCAGGAACTGCAGCGCGAACTTTTCCATATATTTAAAACCTACATATCCACGCAAAATGAAATTCAACTTTCAACAATTTCTACATTGCCAAATTTCCTGCCATTCTATGCAATTACAGAGGTTCCCGATGATCAAGACGTAATCACGACAAGCCGCCTTCGTAAAGAAGCGCCGATTGCTGCGTTCGACGATCATCCCAGCGTAGCCGCCAGCTGCGCCCAAGCAAGCATCTTCAAGAGGGCCGTTGGAAAAATAGCGGTTCTGCCCCTTCAGGATGGATCTGTTGAAAGCCTTTGCCTTCCAACGGGGGTGAATGTTCGGAGCAGAACCCAGCTGATTAGCTGCTTGCCAAATAGCACCTAATTCTTGGCCCTCAGCCGCTTATTTTGTTTGTTACTTATGTCTATGTCACTCATTTGTTTGTTAAAGCTTTGCGCTTGCTTGCCCTGCTAAACGCTCTCTGCCAGCTCGCTCTTCGCTATCTCCGCTTTGCGTCTGCCTACCGACGTCGGCCGAGCGAAGCTGCGCTTAGCGATCGGAGCGGCAATGTAAAGGGCAGGCAAGCCACACTTGCAATTTGGATGTCACGCATTAAAGAACATATCGTAATTTTATTTCTGCGCCGAGTTTTATTTAATTCGAAATAATTAGTCGGCCGATTGGGGATAAAAAACATTATCTCCACACGTATCTTTAAAAATGTGGATGCCACAGATTTTCGTCCTTTGTGGGGCGGAAGTGGGCGGGGCGATGTTTTGAAATATTTTTGTAGCAGTGACATATCACAGAATTCTGGATCCAAAACATCGTTGCTCTAGCTCTTATAGTCTTTGAGCACTAGGCGCTGAAGGGACGCACAGACGGACAGACGGACGGACGGACAGACGGACGGACGGACAGACAGACAGGGCTCAATCGACTCGGCTATTGATACTGATCAAGAATATATATACTTTATAGGGTCGGAAACGATTCCTTCTGGACGTTACACACATCCACTTTTACCACAAATCTAATATACTGTTACGAACCTAAAAGGTTTCGATACAATCCGTCCCCCGTCTTATAATGAGAGCATCGCACCACACCCCGCAACCAACGCCCCCTCTCCTCAAGCAACCACCGACCAACACGCGCCAACTCCATAACGATGACCAAAGACATCAGGTCACGCGAACTTCCCCCACTCCAGGCCAAGCCATCGGCCGAGTGCGGTCTTTCGGTTTCATCGACGGAGGAAAGTCGACGCCGTAAAAATCTGCGACGATCACCAAGAACGGCAAAGTGCACCCCGACGCGGAAGTGCATTTGTCAAACCCGCAGACCCAGCAATACGGGCCTATAAAAAGACGGCGACGATAACCAAAGAGCAACTTACGCAGAAACCCGTCTCAGAGTACAAACGGAGTACCAGAAACTTACGCAGAGACCCGGTCCGGAGTACAGACGCGGTACCCCGAACTCACAAGAAGACATCGGCGACCAATTAAAATAAGTTCATTTAAGCCGCTAAGAATTACAATAAAGTGTCGAATTATCAAAGTAAAAACCCCCGATTGCGTAAGTTCACCCCAATTAGTCGAGGCACCGACGCCACCCCACCCCGAGTCTACGCAGCCGTTTCGTATACACGACGAGCGACGCCCATTCTAGCCCCGATCCACCTCTCTACGATAGGCCGCCCCCCTGACGACGCCCTTAAGGTTCCATCCAATTTCTACAAATTTCTTGTGGATTGACCCCTGGACGTGACTGAGTTTGCCTCAGCCTGAAATAGGTCCATCACAAGTGGCGCACGAGCAGGGACCCATGGGAACGTCAGCGAGGGTTTGTGGAATAAAACCCCACGGCCACTAGAGAAGAAAACAAGAAAACGACCCGAAGAAAACCCCGACCTCGCACAATACCAACGGCAAGAGTTGCGCAACGAGCAGAGGAAAGCGCGACACAGCGACAGAGAAACGGGAACAGTGCCGTCACCCCGAGAAGAAATTCGAAGCGTCAGCCGCGAAGCTCGACACAGTGCCCTAGTGAAGGAAAAGCGCAAGACCAGCGAAACAGCCAACTCGAGTAACAATCGAAGCGATGGAATCCCATACAGAGGAACAGCCCAGTGGGTATTACCCTGGAGAATTCGTCGCCAACCCAGGGGTGAGTACCGGCTGGATACACAAACGCCGCCGAGAGGAGCTGGAGTCCTTCTCGGAGGAATTCGGATTCAGCCGCGAGGGTAACGTGGAAGATTTGCGGAGAAATTTCGCCGAACTAGTCGCCGGGCCCCTCGAACACGATGCTTGGGTCAGGTTGGCAGAGCTCGAGCGGCAGTACGCCAGATCGCCAGGACGAGCCAGATCGCCAGGACGAGCCAGATCGCCCCAGCCCGACATCTCAGCACTAACAGAGAAGCGAAAGACGGACCCCAAACTCAGCCTACAAGTTCCCGGAGTCATGGAGGGCAAAGCCAGCACCTCACCGACATCGATAACCGACGAAGATCTACCGAAGCCCCCGCCCCCGGAGCCAAGGCCTTCGCCCATGAGAAGGATCTTGCCGACAGCAGGGGGAAATGGCCCCACAGACTGTCACCACTACAGTCAGGCCGCACAGATGGCAGAACGGATCCGAAAGTGGGGAATCCAGTTCGACGGGCAGGACGACCCACTGTCGTTCGTCGAACTACTGGAAGAGCGTGCCCTCTCGTACGGGGTAGACATGAACTACGTGCCGCGAGCCATGGCAGAGCTCCTCACCGACCGAGCCAACCGTTGGTTCCGCACCAGCCGACTCCAGAGCGCCTCTTGGGCCGATTTCCGCCAGGAATTCCTAGTCTTTTTCCTACCTCCCCGGTACTTCGAGCAATTGGAAGACCAGATCAGGGACCGCAAACTAGCGGTGGGCGAACCGTTCAAGGACTTCGTCATCGAGCTCCGGTTGCTCATGCACCACGCCGGGTACGACGAAGCCAAGGAACTTAGCCGGATCTATGACAACATCCTCTCGGCGTACCAGCTGTACGTGCGAAGGCACGAACTGAGAAGAAAATATAGAAGTTAAAGATGGAATAATTTGATTTATGAACTATATATGCTCAAAAAGAAAGCCCTAAACAAAAAGAAAAAGAAGATCAAGATAATCTGGTGTTAGCCGTGGTCATGCGTGTGCATGTGTGTGTGCTCTCTCTTTAAAACCCACAGGTATTCCCCTCTCCGAAAGATCTTTTGGACGTGGCCGGAACATGAAAGTACGTAAGTGAACAAACTCCCAGTTAACGTTTATAAACTTTTAACATAAAGAGACAAAAGAAAAAAACCCATACATGAGCCCGGTCGCCCGTAGTCTTTGATTTTTCCCTAAATTATGTTGGAGCTTTTTTTGTTGTAAAGAGGCCTTAAGCCCACGCAAAGCTCAAGAGCTTTGGAAGCTGTAAGCTTTAGCGCAGATCAGCGGCAGCAGGTGCTTCACACCTATGCGACGGTGATTAGTTACCCTTACTTTTGCATTAATACAAAAATACCGAAAATGAAGAAATCTTAAATTACAAAAGTTCCTACTTAAATATTCATTATTATTGTTATTATTCGTTAAATTATTCCCAGTACCCTACCACCTGTTTTTGAGATCATATATTTTATTCCTATTATTTAAAATTATTATTCCTATAGTTTTAATTCTCTTATTGCCCCAGCTTATACTCACCCCATAACTATATATCATTTTCCTTCTACCCAGGTATTTAGCTTTAGGCACTATCGATAAAAATAAATATTGTTAAAGATTTGGAAATGAATTGTTAGAAATTTTTGTTTAGGAGCCATGCAGGGATCGATGAGGGAGAGTGAGGTATGACCTCCGGCGAGAAAAGGGATCATCCATAAGCCATATTTTCTTCGGAATTAGGATGATCAAGGTTGGGAGGGCCATGGCTGTTGCATCCAACACCAGCACAGCTACCCGTCGGTTCGGATATGCAACGCGGAAGCCCACTTCCCTGTCCCTTAATTCCTTTGTCCCTTCTAATTCCCCCAGCCTCCTCATCCTCCTTCCCCAACCCCCTAACACTAGTCATACGGTCATACGCAGGGTATCGCACGCGAAAAAAATAATAATAAGATAAGGCATCGACGCGAGCACGTATAGGAAAGGACCAGTATAGGAACCCCCCATACTACCGATCATACAGCCGGAGCCAGCGCGTGCACCAGTCCTGCCCGATACACCCCCGACCAGCTCGAGTGGCACCGCCACACACAACAATCGTTGTATGTGATATGCTACAGTTGCGATTCGATAATAACCTGTTACATTTTCAGGCACACGTCAAGGCTATTTTCGGGCGTCAAGGGGTGGAGAAGGGCTCGGCTATCGGCTTGCGCGCGCTCAGCGACAAAATCAATTCGCACTTGCGTGCACTTCAGACCTTGGCGACCCCGCAGGAGATATCCGATGGGCTGCTGATCTTCATCATAGGCACGAAATTGGACCACAAGACCAAGGAGAAATGGGAAGATAACTTGCCGACGTCAGGATTGCCTCGGTGGTCAAGCATGGCCTCATTCTTGGAAGCAAGATGTCGGAAGCTGGAAAATTTGGGATCGGCTATGGTAACAATTCCTAGCCAGCAGTTGGGAGAAGACAAACCTGTCACCCTTATCACCTCCAGTAACAACCATCCTAACCCCATATGTAACCATTGCAATTCCTCCGAGCATTACATATCTAGATGTCAGGAATTCCTGAATCTCTCTGCGTTTGAACGATACAAAGAAGCAAAGAAGAGCCGCTTGTGTTTGAACTGCCTCAACAAAGGCCATGAATTGCACAGGTGCAGGTCAGGACTTTGCAGGCATTGCCAGGCCAAACATCACACGCTACTCCACATTCCATCGGGAACTGGTGCTTCATCTTCCTCTTCACCGGCCGAGGAATCGATCCAGCAAGAGGCCGCGACTGTGCTTCTAGCAAGCGGGTGTTCTAGCCCTCCCCCTCGATCCAGAAATCTCAGCCTAGCCAGAACGTGTTGCTACCTACTGCCCTCGTCCATGTAACAGATCGTTATGGAGCACTTATCCCATGTCGTGCCGTTTTGGATTCTGCATCACATTCTGCAAACTTTGTAACATCTAGACTTGCTGATCAGTTGCAGTTGGATCATCGCTCGTCTTATGTTCACATCTCTGGAATCGGAGATTCCATTCTACCTTCGAGCAAGTCTGTACATATAGTTGTACAATCCCAGGACGCAAGCTATCGAGCTTCCTTCGCTGCAATTGTCACCAACTCAATTACGGAAATGCAGCCTAACTTCGGCGTAGACGCAAAGGATTGGCCAATGCCGAATAATCTAAAACTAGCTGATCCTAATTTCTCCAAGCCCCAACGTATCGATCTGTTGATAGGTTCTTGTTTGTTCTTCGATTTAATGTGCGTCGGACAGATTCGACTATCAGCCCAATTGCCAACATTGCAGGAGACAAAACTTGGTTGGATAGTATCAGGAAGTATCAGGATGGTATCATTGATAGCTCGGAGAATAAGCGTGCAGCTTTAGCCGCTTTTGAAAATTCCTCGTGCATCTCTATTGACGATTTTCGACCCACAACGCTGGAGTACCAAAACTTAGAGCAGCAATGCAGGAAGCAGCTGCTCGAGTGCCAGGTGCAAGTGGAAAAACTGCGATCGGAGAATCAGGAACTGCAGCGCGAACTTTTCCATATATTTAAAACCTACATATCCACGCAAAATGAAATTCAACTTTCAACAATTTCTACATTGCCAAATTTCCTGCCATTCTATGCAATTACAGAGGTTCCCGATGATCAAGACGTAATCACGACAAGCCGCCTTCGTAAAGAAGCGCCGATTGCTGCGTTCGACGATCATCCCAGCGTAGCCGCCAGCTGCGCCCAAGCAAGCATCTTCAAGAGGGCCGTTGGAAAAATAGCGGTTCTGCCCCTTCAGGATGGATCTGTTGAAAGCCTTTGCCTTCCAACGGGGGTGAATGTTCGGAGCAGAACCCAGCTGATTAGCTGCTTGCCAAATAGCACCTAATTCTTGGCCCTCAGCCGCTTATTTTGTTTGTTACTTATGTCTATGTCACTCATTTGTTTGTTAAAGCTTTGCGCTTGCTTGCCCTGCTAAACGCTCTCTGCCAGCTCGCTCTTCGCTATCTCCGCTTTGCGTCTGCCTACCGACGTCGGCCGAGCGAAGCTGCGCTTAGCGATCGGAGCGGCAATGTAAAGGGCAGGCAAGCCACACTTGCAATTTGGATGTCACGCATTAAAGAACATATCGTAATTTTATTTCTGCGCCGAGTTTTATTTAATTCGAAATAATTAGTCGGCCGATTGGGGATAAAAAACATTATCTCCACACGTATCTTTAAAAATGTGGATGCCACAGATTTTCGTCCTTTGTGGGGGCGGAAGTGGGCGGGGCGATGTTTTGAAATATTTTTGTAGCAGTGACATATCACAGAATTCTGGATCCAAAACATCGTTGCTCTAGCTCTTATAGTCTTTGAGCACTAGGCGCTGAAGGGGACGCACAGACGGACAGACGGACGGACGGACAGACGGACGGACGGACAGACAGACAGGGCTCAATCGACTCGGCTATTGATACTGATCAAGAATATATATACTTTATAGGGTCGGAAACGATTCCTTCTGGACGTTACACACATCCACTTTTACCACAAATCTAATATACTGTTACGAACCTAAAAGGTTTCGATACAATCCGTCCCCCGTCTTATAATGAGAGCATCGCACCACACCCCGCAACCAACGCCCCCTCTCCTCAAGCAACCACCGACCAACACGCGCCAACTCCATAACGATGACCAAAGACATCAGGTCACGCGAACTTCCCCCACTCCAGGCCAAGCCATCGGCCGAGTGCGGTCTTTCGGTTTCATCGACGGAGGAAAGTCGACGCCGTAAAAATCTGCGACGATCACCAAGAACGGCAAAGTGCACCCCGACGCGGAAGTGCATTTGTCAAACCCGCAGACCCAGCAATACGGGCCTATAAAAAGACGGCGACGATAACCAAAGAGCAACTTACGCAGAAACCCGTCTCAGAGTACAAACGGAGTACCAGAAACTTACGCAGAGACCCGGTCCGGAGTACAGACGCGGTACCCCGAACTCACAAGAAGACATCGGCGACCAATTAAAATAAGTTCATTTAAGCCGCTAAGAATTACAATAAAGTGTCGAATTATCAAAGTAAAAACCCCCGATTGCGTAAGTTCACCCCAATTAGTCGAGGCACCGACGCCACCCCACCCCGAGTCTACGCAGCCGTTTCGTATACACGACGAGCGACGCCCATTCTAGCCCCGATCCACCTCTCTACGATAGGCCGCCCCCCTGACGACGCCCTTAAGGTTCCATCCAATTTCTACAAATTTCTTGTGGATTGACCCCTGGACGTGACTGAGTTTGCCTCAGCCTGAAATAGGTCCATCACAAGTGGCGCACGAGCAGGGACCCATGGGAACGTCAGCGAGGGTTTGTGGAATAAAACCCCACGGCCACTAGAGAAGAAAACAAGAAAACGACCCGAAGAAAACCCCGACCTCGCACAATACCAACGGCAAGAGTTGCGCAACGAGCAGAGGAAAGCGCGACACAGCGACAGAGAAACGGGAACAGTGCCGTCACCCCGAGAAGAAATTCGAAGCGTCAGCCGCGAAGCTCGACACAGTGCCCTAGTGAAGGAAAAGCGCAAGACCAGCGAAACAGCCAACTCGAGTAACAATCGAAGCGATGGAATCCCATACAGAGGAACAGCCCAGTGGGTATTACCCTGGAGAATTCGTCGCCAACCCAGGGGTGAGTACCGGCTGGATACACAAACGCCGCCGAGAGGAGCTGGAGTCCTTCTCGGAGGAATTCGGATTCAGCCGCGAGGGTAACGTGGAAGATTTGCGGAGAAATTTCGCCGAACTAGTCGCCGGGCCCCTCGAACACGATGCTTGGGTCAGGTTGGCAGAGCTCGAGCGGCAGTACGCCAGATCGCCAGGACGAGCCAGATCGCCAGGACGAGCCAGATCGCCCCAGCCCGACATCTCAGCACTAACAGAGAAGCGAAAGACGGACCCCAAACTCAGCCTACAAGTTCCCGGAGTCATGGAGGGCAAAGCCAGCACCTCACCGACATCGATAACCGACGAAGATCTACCGAAGCCCCCGCCCCCGGAGCCAAGGCCTTCGCCCATGAGAAGGATCTTGCCGACAGCAGGGGGAAATGGCCCCACAGACTGTCACCACTACAGTCAGGCCGCACAGATGGCAGAACGGATCCGAAAGTGGGGAATCCAGTTCGACGGGCAGGACGACCCACTGTCGTTCGTCGAACTACTGGAAGAGCGTGCCCTCTCGTACGGGGTAGACATGAACTACGTGCCGCGAGCCATGGCAGAGCTCCTCACCGACCGAGCCAACCGTTGGTTCCGCACCAGCCGACTCCAGAGCGCCTCTTGGGCCGATTTCCGCCAGGAATTCCTAGTCTTTTTCCTACCTCCCCGGTACTTCGAGCAATTGGAAGACCAGATCAGGGACCGCAAACTAGCGGTGGGCGAACCGTTCAAGGACTTCGTCATCGAGCTCCGGTTGCTCATGCACCACGCCGGGTACGACGAAGCCAAGGAACTTAGCCGGATCTATGACAACATCCTCCCGGCGTACCAGCTGTACGTGCGAAGGCACGAACTGAGAAGTCTGACGCAATTAACAATGTTGGCCACAGAGTTCGAGAGTATCCAGGAACGACAACCAACCAGGTACACACGGCCAACGGCGCAACAAAACGAAAGCGGGACGAATGGGGCCCAATTCCGAAAGCCTCACTGGAACACCTCGGAACCCGCGAGGAAGCCGCACCAGGCCGGCGCTCCAGCACAGGAAACGGCACATCGAATGATCACCACACCCATTGCCAACCCACGCGCAGCCTGTCGACGCTGCGGAGAAGCTGTACATGTTTCTCGCGACTGCACCAACCCATCGATCCTCTTCTGTTGGGAATGCACTGGCGCGGAACGCGCACCGTGGACTGTTTCCGCCGGGACCCGTCGGGAAACGACTCGCGTCCCCGGCTGACTCGGGAACAGCCGGGCGCGACGCTTCCTCAGACAACCAACTAAGAAACCCGCTACAAGTACACGACGGCCGGATAATGGCGAGAGTGACCATCGGAGGACGGCGCGCGGAAGCCTCGGTCGACACCGGGGCGTCCCGAAGCTTCATCAACGCCGACCTCGCCCACAAACTGGGCCGCGACAACGACCTGCGAGCCGCATGCGTCCCGATACGCCTAGCAGACGGCTCGGCTCGCGAGATAACTCAGATCTTGCTAGCGCGCGTCAAACTAGACGAACAAGAGATACAGATGTCACTCTTGGTACTACCCAATATGGTAGAGCAAGCCATCATAGGGATAGATTTCCTGGGCGCCATTGAAACCACAATACAATGCGGCACCACGCGCCTCCATCTCCAAGGCTCCCAACGCCCCATCCCAAAACGCCGATTATCACCGCCAGCCAAGTACACGCCCCCGGACCCACGAACTCGAGACCTCCGCCGCCAATGAATTTCCCGCCACGACACGAGACAAGAGCACAAAGAACAAGGAACATAGAACTTACGGCCACGACTAGGCACACTAGCCCCAGGCCCACTCCGAGAAAACCAAAACTAAGCAAAGCCACGAAGAAAACGAGCCGGTCACCCGAGGGCACCGACGCGGTTCCACCAACGAAGGGAAAAGAACCCAGGACGCCCCTCCAGAAGACAACCCGGCCCCAGCAAAGACAGCCGCCACGCAGCAGCCAGGCGCTCGAGGTACCACCTCCGACCGCCACCCTAGCCCACGAACGCGTCGACACCGCCCTCGACGCGAAAACGACCCCTACGACACCGACCAACCCGCTACTCCCGCGTCCTCTCAGGCAGGAACCGGGAAAGGCGATCACTGCCACACGAGGCACCCATCGGAACCCCGACGCACCTGGAGCCGACGCACCATCGATCGTCCCCGACATCATGGAACGCCTCCCGGGCAACACCTCGTACGGCGCCGACATGCGGCCCAGCACCACGCCTGGAGCCATGTCGGTGAACCTCACCGACCAAACTAGCCGTCGGTCAAACGCTACGATCGCCATCGAGACCCGCACGTTCGTACAGCACGTTGAGTACAACGTCGCGCAAGCACCCCCCAGGACACACACGAGCCCCCTACTCATAATCGAGGCGCCCGCCATCGTCGCCAGCATAAGCGAATACACTCGCGAAGTCGAACCACCAAGCGCATTCGACACAACAATCCTCCTCGAGAACCCCGACCACACTTGCGACCCAGGAATCGACGACCCACCCGAGGACGATTCAGAACGAATCTCCGACCCATGGCCTCCCGACATCGCGCCGAAAATACGGAAATTTCTAGACGAGGAACTGCCAACACTCGCGGGCCTCCGAGGACGACGGGTCTGACGGAACACACCATCGTCATGAGGGACAACCGACCCATAAAACAACGGTACTACCCGAAAAATCCAGCCATGCGGCGGACCGTCGATGAACAGGTCGACCAACTGATAGCGGAGGACCTAATCGAACCATGCCGGAGCCCCCACAGCGCGCCAATCGTCCTGGTCCACAAAAAGGACGGGAGATGGCGCATGTGTGTAGATTATCGGCAGCTAAACGAGCGTTCCATCCCGGACGCGTACCCGCTACCCAGGATCAACTACATACTAGAGCGACTCCGAAATGCCCACTTCATCACGACCCTAGACCTGAAAAACGGGTATTGGCAGATACCAATGGCCCGCGACAGCCGGGAAGCCACGGCATTCACGATACCCGGCCGAGGATTATACCAATGGAAAGTAATGCCTTTCGGTTTACACTCCGCGGGAGCCACGTTTCAACGGACCCTCGACGCCGTTATCGGCGCAGACATGGAACCATTCGCGTTCGCATATCTCGACGACATCGTCATCGTCGGGAAAAGCTTCCAGGAACACCTGATCAACGTGAAAGAAGTTTTCGCACGACTGCGGAAGGCAAACCTACGGGTCAACACGGACAAGTGTGCCTTCTTCCAACGCCGGATAAAATACCTGGGCCACATGATCAGCGAAGGTATCCACACGGACCCCGACAAAATCGCAGCCGTAAAGGATCTGAGGCCGCCGACCAACCTGAAGGAGCTACGACAATGCGTAGGCATGGCCGGGTGGTACCGCAGATTTGTCCCAAACTTTGCCACCGTAGTCCAACCAATGTCACTGCTGCTAAAGAAAGGGAAAGCATGGACATGGGGTCAAGAACAACAAGACGCCTTCGACGAGCTGAAAACACTGCTCACCACCGCACCGGTACTCGCCTGCCCAGACTTTAACGTCAAATTTTCCCTGCAGACGGACGCAAGCAACCTGGGAGTAGGCGCGGTCCTCACCCAAGAGATCGAAGGGAAAGAGCGGGGCATCGCATACGTCAGTCGACGCCTCAACAAGGCAGAAGAAAACTACTCGGCCACCGACAAGGAATGCCTCGCCGTCATCTGGGCGATCCGAAAACTGCGATGCTATCTCGAAGGCTACCGATTCAACGTCATAACCGATCATCTTGCACTAAAGTGGCTGAATACCCTCGAGAGCCCTTGCGGTAGAGTTGCAAGATGGGCGCTCGAACTACAGCAATACCAATACGACGTGCACCATCGGGCCGGCAACCAGAACGTAGTCGCAGACGCACTGTCAAGGCAACCACTGGAGACCCTCTCCCGCATTGAGGAAGACGACACACCATGCACCTCGCTTAAACAAAGGATCCAACAAGTCCAAGACGAACCCCAGAAGTACCCAGACTACACGTACGAAAATGGGCAGCTATACCGCTATCTAGGACACGGAGCCGACGACGACGACCACATACCGTGGAAACTATGCGTGCCCAAAAACGGCCGGACGAGAGTACTCCGCGAATGCCACGACGAACCAACGGCAGGACACCTTGGCGTCCGGAAAACAATCCTGAGGACAACACAACGATACTACTGGCCAGGACTACACCGAGACGTGCGACGGTACGTGCAGGGCTGCGTAAGCTGTCAGAAGTTCAAAGCCACGCAGCGCAAGGCCGTGGGCAGGATGCTCACACGCAAAGCCGAAGAACCCTTCGCCACCCTGTGTGCCGACTTCGTTGGACCATTACCACGGTCCAAGCACGGGAACACCATCTTACTGGTATTCTTCGACACCTTCTCCAAGTGGGTCGAACTGCTACCCCTCAAGAAAGCGACAACGGCGAACCTCGAACGAGCCTTCAGAGAACGAATACTGAGCAGCTTCGGCGTGCCGAAACTATTCGTCTGCGACAACGGGACCCAGTTCACCAGCCGATCGTTCAGAACATTCATGCGAAGCGCAGGCGTGGAGCTGCAACACACAGCCCCGTATTGCCCCCAAGGAAACCCGACGGAGAGAGCCAATCGGACTGTGAAAACGATGATCGCCCAGTTTGTCGACGACCACCAGAATACATGGGACGAGCTCCTACCCGAAATGACATTGGCGATCAACTCCAGCGTCTCCGAGACGACCGGATTCAGCCCCGCCTTCCTCCTGCAAGGAAGAGAGCCCCGACTCCCCGGCGCCCTCTACGACGAAGTCACGCCCGGAACAGTGAGTACGCCAGAGACGGCCACCAGCAAAGCGACGTGGCTGAAAGAAGTATTCGCCATCGTCCGAAACAACATCCAGAGAGCCAGTCAAGAACAAGGGAGACATTACAACCTCTGCCGGCGACTATGGCGCCCCGCCGTCGGATCACTGGTACTACTACGCCAACACCACCTCTCAAACGCCGCCGAGGGCTTTGCGGCAAAGCTAGCCCCGAAGTTCGACGGCCCCTACCGGGTCAAGAGTTTTCCATCGCCAAACATCGCCAAATTACAACACTGTGAAAGCCGGAAACACAAAACCGCAAATATCAACGACCTGAGAGAGTTCCACGATCACGAGTCCGAAGAACCCACTGACCTACTCGAGAATGCTGACGTCGACGAAGAAAGCAACGAGACCTCAACCCGACGCCCCAACCACGGCACCGCTGAGTCAGCAAAACCCTGGACACCCGGCCAAAAGACAACACCGGCAAAAAAAATGAGCCCGATGGCACAATACCGCCGAGAATGCAAGCGCAGCGAACCGCGCGACCACCAATTAATCGAACAGCGCTGACACCAGCGAGAGAAATAACGTAACGCTCACGACCGCGCGCCCCACAAATCCGCTGACGAAGCGAAGAGAACGAGGAAACCCCAACGCAGACCACAGAAGAAACCACAAGAGCCCGACCCGCGAGTCCTCGTAACTCTCGCCGGGGAAGAAAGGGGAGGGTGTAACGAACCTAAAAGGTTTCGCGCCAACTCCATAACGATGACCAAAGACATCAGGTCACGCGAACTTCCCCCACTCCAGGCCAAGCCATCGGCCGAGTGCGGTCTTCCGGGTTCATCGACGGAGGAAAGTCGACGCCGTGAAAAGCTGCGACGATCACCAAGAACGGCAAAGTGCACCCCAGCAATACGGGCCTATAAAAAGACGGTGACGAGAACCAAAGAGCAACTTACGCAGAAACCCGTCTCAGAGTACGGACGTGGTACCAAAAACTTACGCAGAGACCCGGTCCGGAGCACAGACGCGGTACCCGGAACTCACAAGAAGACATCGGCGACCAATTAAAATAAGTTCATTTAAGCCGCTAAGAATTACAATAAAGTGTCGAATTATCAAAGTAAAAACCCCCGATTGCGTAAGTTCACCCCAATTAGTCGAGGCACCGACGCCACCCCACCCCGAGTCTACGCAGCCGTTTCGTATACACGACGAGCGACGCCCATTCTAGCCCCGATCCACCTCTCTACGATAGGCCGCCCCCCTGACGACGCCCTTAAGGTTCCATCCAATTTCTACAAATTTCTTGTGGATTGACCCCTGGACGTGACTGAGTTTGCCTCAGCCTGAAATAGGTCCATCACAATACCCCAATACTCATTTTGAGTAACGGGTATAAAAAACGAGGGGTAACGTTGTGAGTTGCTGCGGACACCGCAACTCCACAGTTATATCCGATACTAAGTCAGTATGGCTCTCCTCCGGCAGACGCCGCTAATGTTAAACGACACGACAAAGAGTGCGTGCGAGAGAGACAGAAAATCAGTCTGAGCGTGACGTCGGGCGCTGCGTAGCCAGTGAAAATTGATTTCTTGCTTTTGGCTACAAAAATGATCCGATCTGATCCAGATTCAGCAATCTGATAGATATGGTCATTATCTATGATTCTGCGTTTTTGGTTTTCTCGAATGTGCAATATTGTGGATGCAACAGATGTTCGTCCTTTGTGTGGAGGCGGAAGGGGGTGGGGCAAAATTCTGAGATATGCGTTTTATAGTGAGATCTAACAGAAGTGCGGATACCAAATTTGGTTACTCTAGCCTTAATAGTCTCTGAGATTTGTGGATTCCCCAGATTTTCGTCCTTTGCGTGGGCGGAAGGGGGTGTGTCGAAATTTGGACACGAAACGGTCAAGGTCCGATATCACAGGAGTGGGGATACTAAGTTTGCTTGCTCTGGCTCTTATAGGTTCTGAGATCCTTGAACTCATATTTTGCAATTGGCAAAAGCGACCATGAAACCTGTGTGTTAGAGAGAGACAGAGCGAGAAAGAATGAAATTGTTTTCTTGATTCTGGATATAATAATTATACGATTTGGTTTAGATTTTGCACTCTAGAAGATATAGTCATCTTCTACGATTCTGCGTTTTTGGTTTTATCGTATCTTTAAAAATGTGGATGCCACAGATTTTCGTCCTTTGTGGGGGCGGAAGTGGGCGGGGCGAAGTTTTGAAATATTTTTGTAGCAGTGACATATCACAGAAGTCTGGATCCAAAACATCGTTGCTCTAGCTCTTATAGTCCTTGAGCACTAGGCGCTGAGGTAATTTTTTTTCGAGGTAATTAGATGCAAGTGCACGCCTACGTTGCGCACACTCGCCCGCCAGTTTTGCTACTGGCGGAGTTTATTTTCCAGCTTTTCTTATTACCTTTACATTGGCAATTTACATTTAAGCTTAACTTACAACAATAATGCGATTTTGAATTTGGCGGGCTGTTAACATTAACATTACATTAACATCTAGAAACATGTTTACATTCAGGCAGCCCTATTTTGACATTCGCAACAATTGACGTGCATTTATACAAACAGGTGGTCACAAAGAGATGAGTATTTGGACAAATTGCAACATTAATGACATTTATAGACTAATTAAATCCTATTTATTTTCTATTTCAGGTACTGGAGGATCATCGTCGTCGTCTGGATGACACAGGGCGCATCCGCCTCAGCGCTGGATGTGCACGTGTGTGTGATGCAGCAGATCACGCATCTGCGGCATCAGAATTGGCAGAGGCAGGATCCAGGAGAGGAGCTGGCGTGAATGGTGATGGTGTTTGGCGAGCGACTCTGGTCCGGCCGCCCACGTTGCTTCTACCTGGAGATCTGGGGATTGGCACTGGTCCGGCCAATCGGGGTGCGTTGACCAGTGGAAACGGCCGCAAATGAGTGCGAATTGGCTGCATCCGAGTGGCTGCTGGTCCGGCCACCCAGGATGCACTGTCGATGTAGATGGAGATGGAGCGCTGGCCAGAGTCATCTGTATTGGCTGGCCTCGTCGTTGCATTCCCGCTGCTGTTTTGTGATGATGATGGCGTGACGTCATGGCCATCGGTTGCCGGCAGCGTAATCGGAGGGGCTTCCGAATTGGGCCCAACTTGCAACACAATGTTGCGGTTGGTGGCGAGGCAGGTACTGGAGAGGCTGATCTGTGAGTGTATTGTCAGGTAAGTGTGATTAGTAAAAGAATTGGCTATTTTGTGTTGATGCGTGAATTGATGTTTTCCTTCTTTAGCGGCAGCCTGGATGTTGATGGCGACGACGATAGGGCCTTCAAACTTCGCCCATTTGGCAGGAATTGGATGGCGAAATTGACGAGGCACCTGCTGGAGAGGCATCTCTATCGGAGGCGTGGCAGGTACGTATGTTTTATGTGAGTTTGGACCATTTTGTGTTGAAGTGTGTATTGATGTTTTTTTTTTTTCCTTCTAGCGGCAGCCTGTGGACTGGATGTTGTTGGCGACGGCGATAGGGCCTTCAAATTTCCCCCATTTGGCAGAAAGTGGATGGTGAAATTGGTGTGACAACTGCTGGAGAGGCAGCTCTATCGGAGGGGTGGCAGTTACGTATGTTTTGTGTGTATTTGGACCATTTTGTGTTGATGTGTGTATTGACGTCATTTTGTTTTATTTCAGTGGCTTCTCTGGACCTGTGCGGTGAATTGTCAGGAGAGTCTTTTGCTGCTAATTTGACGACTCTTGGAATATATTGACGACTCTCCTGACAATTCACCGCACAGGTCCAGAGAAGCCACTGAAATAAAACAAAATGACGTCAATACACACATCAACACAAAATGGTCCAAATACACACAAAACATACGTAACTGCCACCCCTCCGATAGAGCTGCCTCTCCAGCAGTTGTCACACCAATTTCACCATCCACTTTCTGCCAAATGGGGGAAATTTGAAGGCCCTATCGCCGTCGCCAACAACATCCAGTCCACAGGCTGCCGCTAGAAGGAAAAAAAAAACATCAATACACACTTCAACACAAAATGGTCCAAACTCACATAAAACATACGTACCTGCCACGCCTCCGATAGAGATGCCTCTCCAGCAGGTGCCTCGTCAATTTCGCCATCCAATTCCTGCCAAATGGGCGAAGTTTGAAGGCCCTATCGTCGTCGCCATCAACATCCAGGCTGCCGCTAAAGAAGGAAAACATCAATTCACGCATCAACACAAAATAGCCAATTCTTTTACTAATCACACTTAACTGACAATACACTCACAGATCAGCCTCTCCAGTACCTGCCTCGCCACCAACCGCAACATTGTGTTGCAAGTTGGGCCCAATTCGGAAGCCCCTCCGATTACGCTGCCGGCAACCGATGGCCATGACGTCACGCCATCATCATCACAAAACAGCAGCGGGAATGCAACGACGAGGCCAGCCAATACAGATGACTCTGGCCAGCGCTCCATCTCCATCTACATCGACAGTGCATCCTGGGTGGCCGGACCAGCAGCCACTCGGATGCAGCCAACCCGCACTCATTTGCGGCCATTTCCACTGGTCAACGCACCCCGATTGGCCGGACCAGTGCCAATCCCCAGATCTCCAGGTAGAAGCAACGTGGGCGGCCGGACCAGAGTCGCTCGCCAAACACCAACACCATTCACGCCAACTCCTGGATCCTGCCTCTGCCAATTCTGATGCCGCAGATGCGTGATCTGCTGCATCACACACCCGTGCCCAACCAGCGCTGAGGCGGATGCCCCCTGTGTCATCCACACTGATCCAGACGACGACGATGATCTTCCAGTACCTGAAATAGAAAATAAATAGAATTAAATTAGTCTATAAATGTCATTAATGTTGCAATTTTGTCCAAATACTCATCTCTTTGTGACCACCTGTTTGTATAAATGCACGTCAATTGTTGCGAATGTCAAAATAGGGCTGACAGACTGATAGAATGTAAACATGTCTCTAGATGTTAATGTTAATGTAATGTTAATGTTAACAGCCCGCCAAATTCAAAAGAACATTATTGTTGTAAGTTAAGCTTAAATGTAAATTGCCAACGTAAAGGTAATAAGAAAAGCTGGAAAATAAACTCCGCCAGTAGCAAAACTGGCGGGCGAGTGTGCGCAACGTAGGCGTGCACTTGCATCTAATTAAAGGACCCTTAAACATATTAAGCCTTTTTGTGGCGAGAAATATTCTATATGGAAATTTAGAATCAGAGCTTTGTTTGCTGAATTAGAGGTGCTCCAAGTAGTCGATAACATAATGCCTAACGAAGTAGATGATAATTGGAAAAAGGCAGAGCGATGTGCGAAGAGCATTTTAATTCAATATTTAGGCGACGCATTTCTAAACTTCGCGGCAGGCGACATTTCGGCACGTGATATCCTGAAGAATTTAGACGCCATATATGAGCGTAGAAGCCTTGCGTCGCAATTAGCTGCACGTAAACGTTTAATAACACTCAAAATCTCAAGTGAAATGACACTTTCGAGTCATTTTGTTATTTTTGATGAAACAGTGAGTGAGTTGTTACGGGCTAAAATGGATGAGATGGACAAAGTGGCACATTTGCTGCAGACTCTACCTTCAACCTATAATGGTGTCATCACGGCAATCGAAACTTTGTCAGATGAAACTATATCATTAGCGTTTGTAAAAAATAAATTGTTCGATGGCCGATTGCGGGTCCGGATCATTATGTCACCTGTGCGAAAAACGTCTCGCACGTAAGCCGGAAACGAGGGGCCGGGCCAGAGTGTGTGTACATATCTCTGGCCCCTCCTTGTGTCCCACTAATACGATTAGTGTCATAATCGGAGCTGGAGCTGGAGCCGGTCCGGGGGTCTGTGAGTCTGTGGGTCTTATTTGCAGTCTGGGTCCGCCTTCTGCTTCAGCAGAGAGATGATCATTTTCAAGTCGTAGTACGAGAACCGATGGTAGGCGAAGTACTCCTGATTCCTGCAGGCCCTGGGACCTGGCAGCTCGTCCTCGGCCAGTATCCTGAACAGCGATGCCGGCATGTAGGCGGGCAAGGTGAAGGCCTTCGTTAGCAGTACCCCCGGAGTGCAGCCCGGCGGGAAATCGCGCGAGTTCCTATGACTGGGCCCAGCCGGCCGAGCAGCTTCCATGGACAGTTGGGCCGCATTTGCACTTGGCACCGCCTGTACCCTGGCATCCACAGCCACAGCCGGCGCCAGCCGTCCCAAAGCATCGCCGGCTGTGGCCTCCCGTCTGAGATCGTGCCACCAGGAGGCTCCACAAACTGTGCGGCAAGCCCGGGCACATTGAAAATTTGGAAAAAATTTCAACAAAAGTGGGTATAAAAATAGTTAAAGATCAGACATGGATCACTGAGAAAATGTGACTGAATCCTTCAAGGGAAACCTCAACGAATGAAAGGAATATGTTTATTTGGCACTAAGCCTGTCATAAACATAAGCTCTAAGCCGGGCCACAAACAAACCCCACATAAAGTCGAAGCCAAAGCCAAAGCATGTTGAATAATTTCGATCATTAAACTTGTGCCACTTAAAATCAATTCAGGATTTGCCAAAGGAGAAACTTTAAGAAGCCGAACAGCGGCAGAGATAAATGCTTCAACAACCCAAAATGTTAGCCCTCGACAATCAACCATCCGACCCAGAAGCATCCCCCCCCCCCCCCCCCCCCCCCCCTGGAAACAGTGGGGAAAGTTTTTAAAACTAACAACAATGGCAATAAAAATCACCAACAACAACAGAAACAACAGAAACATGGGTTAAATAAACGTTGAAACGGTGTAGGGGTGTGGATAGGGGTTGGGCGTGGGGGGGGGGGTAAGTTTTTAATACACTCTCAGGCCCACGCAACACCTAAACTTTCCCACACACGCGCACACACACACACACAAAGATGGCGCACATAACGGTAACTCGACGTCGTCTCCATTGCGGCCATGATTGTGGCTTGTTAATTTATAGTTTCACCAAGAAAATCGCGTTGGCAAAACTTTTTACAGCTATGTAGGTCTCTGCCACACCCACACACACTCATGCTCCGCCCCCACCTGCCACCTCCCACATACACAATCGCGATCCCAGTCAGCCAGTTGGCGACATCTAATTGCTTTTATTTTGGGGCACACACGAACACGGACAGAGACAGAGAGACAGACGGCGTACAGTTGTGTCAAAGAGGTTACCACAGTTACGGAAGCCTTTTCGTTAAGGTAATTTTCCGCTATAATTTGAATGACTTTGTTGTATGTATGTTTTTTTCTTCTTTGCCGTCCCACTTAGGGTTAAAAGTTGAAAGTGTTGTAAAAGTGTACTCCTACTCGTACTCGTACTCGGATTGTACGCTTGAATTGAGCTTGAATTGAGGTTAGTTCTTAGCAGGCAAAGGATGGAGGAATAGAGATAAACCAATGCGGAAATTACCTTAAAGACAGGCTCCGATTTACTGTTGAAAAACGGAATAAGGCTTGCTCTGTTTTTCGGAAACATTTTCCTCGCCTAAATGCGATAAAATTATAAATTATAAAGCCAAACGACTTTTTAATTGCAAAAGGAAAAAACCGATGACTAATTGATGCATTGACATTTAATTGACAGCAATACCAGGACAATTTAGCTTTTGCCTATTTAATAAATAATTTTTATTGTAACCTGACCTCAAATTTAGCTTTGGAATAATTGGCTCTTCTATGTTCTCCAACACACACGTGAAGATTCTTCCAGAATCTGATGGATTGGATCGGTTTTATAAGCTTTTATAAAAAAGAGTACAGTATGTATACTCGGAGAGTGTGACGATGTGTGGATGCTGTTTATACGATATTATGAATGTTAACCATAACAGAGGCTTTGGTGCGCCTAACAGACTCAGTTTCTTCGATCACTTGGGCAAGTTCTCTTTCGAATGATTACACTCCTCCCTCCTGCGATTGAATGTCTTTTTTACACACCTTATGAATACAGAGGTCCTACATACTGGCCTGTAAACTGATCATCATCAGATCATTATCGGAATTAATCGCCTTTCCAAATGTTTAACTGGTAGATTGGTTTTTTATAGGACTTCCAGTACTTCTCATAAAGTCCATCGGTTTTCATCCTAAGCTATTGGATAACTAGCTATGACAATTAGTAAACGAATGACAGTACCAAGTTATATTTTTCTTTAAAGATTATTTATGTATTTCTTGATTACTTTTTCACTGCAACACCGGTACCACGTACATTCGATTCGAGATCAGAAAAGAAAGAGGAAGTGGACACTTCAAGTGTGACCAGACTAACTTTACATAATAATACTTAATATATCGATAGTATTATTTAATAGTATTTAATGTTATTATTTGAATGTGGGAATAGGCGTATTCCAACACGCCCCCCTCAAAAATAACATTATTCATCAAAATCATAAAAATAAAATAAAAATGTTTTCATCATTAAATCAAAAAGGTAACATTCAATTGTTATTCTAATGTGGTTGGTGTGCATTCAGGAAAGTGTTATGTGATCTAGCATTTGCTCTAAGGATACGGGGAAAACCCAGAAAAACCCGATCAGATCACTTTAAAATTAGATTAACATAAAATTAAATTACTTCAACAATTCATTGGTTCTTTTGGTTCAAATCAAAAAAAAAAAAATATGAATTAATGTAATAAAATCGTTAATAAAGCTTCATGTTCATGTTTTCATTAAATTGGAATCATTCTTCTTGTAGTAGTCCTAATTTGTTCCGCAGTTCCGCAAATCTTCCAGCAGGTAGTGGCTTCGTGAAGATGTCAGCAAGTTGGTTGTCTGTATTAATATACTCAAGAGAAATCTCATTAGTTTCTATCTGTTCTCTTGAAAAATGATATTTTATATCAATATGCTTTGCTCTTTTATGACATGAGGGATTATTTGCAATGCTAATACAGCCTTGGTTGTCTTGATAAATTTTAATGGGTCTGTCGAGTTTAAGATTAATACTATTTAGAAGAGACTTTAGCCATAAAGCTTCTCTTACAGCTTCAAATAGGGCCACATATTCAGCTTCAGTTGATGAATCTGCCACTGAATTCTGTCTTTTTGTATTCCAACAAATTAAATTGGAATCGAACATTTTAAACAAATAACCCGTTGTACTTTTTCTATCAATCTCATTACTACCCCAATCGGAGCCTACATAGCCAACTAATGTATTTTCAAATGATGTATTCTTTTTTAAATATAAGCTTCATATCAATAGTTCCCTTTAAATCTCTAATAACCCTTTTTAAACATTGCCATAACTCAGCATTGTTCTTGCTACTATATCTACTCAAGATATTTACAGCAGCAGCTAAATCTGGTCCTGTACACAGCATTATGTACATTAAACAGCCAATAAGGTTACGACATGGAGCATTGCAGTCTTCATCTGAGTTAAGTAACTCATAATTTAGTTTATTTAGTAATGGAGTACTGACTGAATTGCAACTATCCATGTTAAATTGATTTAAAATTCTTTTTACATATGCAGCTTGACTCAAATATATTTTGTCTTCAAACATTTCTACTCTGATACCGATAAAATGTTTTATCTCATTTAAGTCAGTCATTCTAAATCTTTCGCTGAAATACTTTTTGAAATTATTCATTCTATCCATATCCCTTGTCGCTATTACTACATCATCAACATATAATAATACATATATGTTTTTCTTTATGTCACCTCTATCAAGAATATATATGCAACGATCCACGGGAGAGTTTACAAAATCGAATTCTTTCAATGCTTGCTCAAATACTTGAAACCAGCATCTAGCTGCTTGTTTGAGCCCATAAATGGCTTTGTTCAGTTTGCATACATGCCCAGCACCGCATGATACGCCCTGAGGAGGCCGCATATATATCTCCTCACTTAATGTACCATTGAGGAAAGCTGTTTTAACATCCATCTGATGGACTTTCAAATTAAACTGGACTGCCAATGATAGTACGAACCTAAAACTGGCAATTCTAGCAACGGGAGCAAATTTTTCTTCATAGTCTACTTGGTACTTTTGAGTAAATCCTCTTGCAACCAGTCCAGCTTTGTCTTTTATTGGGACTCCTAGTTCATTATATTTAATGGAAAATACCCATCTACTGTCTACAATATTTTTTGTTTTCTGGCTTCTTTATAATTGTCCAGGTGTTATTAATTTCATGGGCATTTAACTCTGTATTTATTGCCTCCTCCCAATCAGATTTATCATTCCTAAAATTTATTTCATCAAAAGAATTTGGAACTTCATCAAACATTATATGGGCATTTAATATAAATTTGTTAAAGCTTTTATCATGTTCTTTATAAGACACCTTCGGCTTAGACTTTAACCTCTCACTTTTTCTACTAATTATATTAGTATCCTTATTTTCTTCACGACAATTATCTGGCTGATCAGCTTTTTCACAATCCTTACTCTCATTCGGGATATATAATTCCTTACTATCATTCTGCCAAGCAGCTATCAAAGCTCTAGGCTCAATATCGTCGAACTCAGCGACTGTAAATGACTGCCGCAGGTCTCTACACGAGATCGCAGAGCAGTTAGGTTAGGTTAGGTTAAGGCGGTAGCCGGGAGGGGGGGGATAAGAGCCTCCCGCCCCCAAGCTCACTTGGACCTATAAAAGGTCCGTTGTGTTGCCGCATGGGCATGTGACCCTTCGCGTTGCCCGAACCGTGAGAGCATACTACTGCAGGTTAAGGGCAGTCCCATCCGGTGGCTTGGATGTATTTGGACAAGGTCCCTGGTTTGATTACGGACAGGTCCGAAATGTCCGTGAGGAAAGCGGCCCCGAGAATTCGAAGACGACGATTTCCAAGGGCTGGGCAGTGGCAGAAGAAGTGGGGGACCGATTCCTCCTCCTCCTCGTCGCGACAACTCCTGCAGAAGTCGTTATGAGGGATTGACAGTCTAGAGGCGTGAGTGCCGATCTGCCAGTGTCCCGTAATGGCTCTAGTAACTGCAGAGCACTGTGCTCTGCTGAGTTTATACAGCTCTGCTGAGCGCTTCTTCGATCGATATGGCCATATCAATCTTGAGACTTTACAGGAAACGGTTTGCTGCCATCTCCTATTGGCATTTTGCTCGAACAATTCGTGCGTTAGGAGCCTGCACGTAGCCAAGGGCATCGCTACTTGCTCCCTCTCCGGTAGGAGAGGAATCGTAGTACCCTGCCTGGCTAGCTCGTCGGCGGCGTCATTCCCCTCGATGTCCCTGTGGCCGGGGACCCATATAAGGAAGAGATCTAACTGCTCTGCGATCTCGTGCAGAGACCTGCGGCAGTCATTTACAGTCGCTGAGTTCGACGATATTGAGCCTAGAGCTTTGATAGCTGCTTGGCTGTCCGAGAAGACGCACACTAAGTGCGTATCTAGAAGTAATTTGGAAACGATCGAAATGGCCTCCTTGATGGCTTCAACCTCCGCTTGGAACACACTACAGTGATCCGGGAGCCTGAAGCAATGACTGATGTTCAGCTCGCTGCAGTAGACTCCGCCTCCCACGCGGCCGTCTAGCTTTGAGCCATCAGTGTAGAAGTGGACCGCATTTGCAGGTCCTGGTTCGCCCATCTCCCAGTCCTCCCTAGATGGGATTGATACCTGGAAGGGCGTCGAGAGGTGATCACTGGGGGTACAGTAATCTGTCCTCTCTGGTAATTGCGGGGTCTCATCAGGATTCCCGAGTGCCCAACCGCGGATGCTTTCCACAGTCTGGCTTCTCTCATTCTGAGGGCGGAAAGTGTTGCCACCTTCTTTCCCATGAGATCCACAGGGAGGAGGTCCAGCACAGTATACAGGGCTTCCCCTGGAGTAGTGCGTAGCCCGCCAGTTATGCATAGCTCTGCCATGCGTTGAACTCTGCTGAGTTTATTGAGGCATGTCCTTCTGTCCAAGGCTGGCCACCATACCACCACTCCATAGAGCATGATTGGTCGTATGATGGCGGTGTAGAGCCACCGAACTATATAGGGGGTCATTCCCCATTTTAGTCCGATGGCTTTCCTGCAAGTATAGAGGGCCACTGTGGCCTTCTTTACTCTATCCTCTATGCTCAATTTCCAATCGAGCTTTCTATCGAGGATTAGGCCAAGATACTTGGCGTTGTTGCTGAAGACTAGCGTTTCCCCACATAGTCTTGGGGGAATCAGTACCGGAACTTTGTACTTCCTAGTGAAAAGCACCAGTTCCGTTTTAGACGGGTTGACGCCTAACCCGCATTTGTCTGCCCATTTCGACATTTTCGTGAGAGTACTTGTCATGCACTCACACAATGTCTGCGGAAATTTTCCGGAGAATGCTATGGCAACATCGTCCGCGTACGCCACCACACGGCAGCCACCCCCCTCTATCTCCCGCAGCAGTGTGTTCACTGCCACGTTCCATAGGAGGGGCGAGAGGACTCCGCCCTGCGGTGTGCCTCTGCTGACAAATCTGGTACACGTTGACGTCCCCAGTGATGCCTCAACCGTTCTGCATTGTAGCATCTGATCGATCAGGCTCACCGTCCTGGAGTCAACGCCCAGATCCGTCAGTGCGCCCGTGATGGCGGTCGGAAGGATGTTGTTAAAGGCGCCTTCTATGTCGAGGAAGGCTACTAGGGTGTACTCCTTAAAATTAAGGGATGCTTCGATGATCGATGTGATCGAGTGTAGGGCCGTTTCGGTGGATCTTCCCTTCCGATAGGCATGCTGGGAGTCTGAGATCAGACTGGACGGAATGCACGCCGTTAGATGCAGCCCCAGGAGCCGCTCCATCGCCTTTAGAAGAAAAGACGATAGACTTATGGGTCTGAAATCTTTTGGGGCAGTGTGCGAGGGCTTGCCTGCCTTGGGTATGAATACGACTTTGGTCTGAAGCCAGGTGTCAGGAATGCACCCGTGGGAGAAGATTCCCTCGTAAAGTATTTTGAGCCAGTTAATGGCTTTATGTCCCGCGTGAATCAGTTGGGCAGGGAAAATGCCGTCTGGCCCCGCGGACTTGTAGGGTTTAAAGCTTCTGATCGCCCAGGAAATGTTTTCCTGGCTTAGCAGTCCCAAGATGGCATTTGAGGCGACAGAAGGAGGCGCGAGGTAGTTGGGTCTGTTTTCATCGCAGCCAGGGAAGTGGGTATTTAGGAGAAGATTTAGCGACTCCTCGCTGGACGTAGTCCACGACTGGTCGGTGTTCTTCAAGTAGCCCAGGGTGGGTGTTGTCTTCGAGAGAACTCTGCGCAAGCGTGAGGCTTCTGAGTTACTCTCGATTTCGCTGCAGAACTTACGCCAGGAGGCGCGTTTGGCTTTTCTAAGTTCTTTGTTGTAGGTTGACAGACTGGCCTTGTATTCGGCCCAGTTTTGCTCAACGTTTTCAGCCTTAGCTTTATTGAAGAGTCTCCGGGAGGCTTTCCGGAGTTCACCCAGTTTCGGATTCCACCATTCAGGTTTCTTCCGGCCTCTGTTCTTGCCAGAGGGGCATGCTTTGTCGAGCGCCTTATTGCAGGCGTCGGTAAAGATCTTAAGAAGACGAGTCGTGGCCTCCGTGGAGAACTCCTCCTCAGATGGGGGCTCAGGGAGAACACGACAGAGGTAATCAGAGTACCGAGTCCAGTTTGTCCGCCTGATGTTTCGGAATCGGACTGGCTTCGGTACTGAGAAGGAGAAGACAGTTTCCACGTACCTGTGGTCCGAGAAGGAGTGCTCTTCCAGGACCCTCCAGGATACAATGTAACGCTGTATCTCATGAGAGGCAAGCGTGAGGTCCAGGACCTCCTTGCGGTTTTTAATGATAAAGGTGGGATCACTACCCCGGTTTAGTAAGACCATCTGAGTGGTCAGTAAGTAACTGAAAAGGTACTCACCCCTTTCGTTTGTGTCAGTGCTTCCCCACTGACAGTGATGTGCATTGGCATCGCACCCCACAATTAGGCCGATGTCCTTGGCCGAGCAGTCTGCGATTAGAGCCCGGAGAGGCGCGTGTGGAGGGGGGTCTGGTTGTTCATGCCCCATGTATGCGGAGCAGATCCTCAGTGAGCGCTCCTGGCCTTCGAGGCTCACTGCGGTGTGGTCTTCATTGCTGAAATTTGGGAGCAAAAATAGGTGCAACTCTCTTTTTGCAAGAATGCAGGTACGAATTTTACCTGCGGTTTCAGCTACATATAGCTTGTAGTCAGAAGTCCTCAGACCGGAGACCCTGTTTCCGAGGATCCAGGGCTCCTGAATGAGGACTATGTCGGCTCCACCCTTGGCCAGGTGGAGCAGTAGAGCAGCGCATGCTGCCTTACAATGGTGGAGGTTTATCTGCAGGAGCGTCAACGACATTCCTGAGGCTCGCCTCCACCATTGTTACTTCTAGATCGCTGTCAGGGGACTCCGGCTCCTCCCCGACAACGATGTGGCTGAGGCCTCTGGCTAGGTCGCTCTCGTCGAACGCGTAGTCGTCCAAGATATCGTCCGACATCATGGACGCCGCATCCGACGCCGGGTTGTCTTCCTCGCACGAGGCCCCTCTTTTGGGATCTCCGGCAGCTCCGGGTCTGGCTCGACCTCCGCTTGCCTGCCCTTGCGATCGGACTTGTAAGTGGATATGGTGACCTTCTTGTAGCCATAATCCACTACACCGTCCGACTTTGCGAGGAGATCAATGGATTCCTCATTTAGGACGAGGATAATCTGGCGCCTCTGCCCTTGGATATCCTCCACCTTTGCCACCTTCCAATCGGCTGTAGGAAGGTGGGGGTTGCAGACCTGCAGTAACCTGAGGATCTTCTCAGGCCCTGCAGGCTTAGCCGAGACCCACGCTCTGGCTCTCGGGCGACTAGGGACATCTTCCCACTTCACGGCCTCCAGTTTCGCCCCTGGATAGACCTCTTTTAGGGCCGCCACCGCCTTCATGTAGAGAGCCGCAGAGCGAGCGTCTTGGCAGGCGATGGCTTTCACCTTGCCTTGATGCCACCCTGCGTCCTCACACTTTGGCGGTGGTCCGCCGTTCTCCTCCAGTTCCAGTAGGAACCGGTCCTGGAGCTCGTTCTCCACCAGGTGCCACTTATCGCGAGGGACATGGCCGTCCTCGGCGCCCCTGTCCAGGACACCGATCAGGGTCCTGCCCCTCGCCACCTCAGCGAACGACCGGTTCGTGAGGTGGGTCTTCACCCGCTTGGCTTGCTGGGCTTGGCCTGGCTGATTTGCGGGGTCCTCCGCTGAGCGTTGCCGCTTGTTGGCGGCCTTGGCTGCGCCCTTTCCGGCTTTGGCTGGCTGGAACAGTGGAAGGATTGAGCAGGCCCACAGCCTCTGCTCCTTTCCTTCGGCTGACGCCTTGAAGTTCGGGTCTTCGTTGGACAGGATGAAAGCCGCTCGTCTCCTGTCCTGGTACGACGGCTTTCCACCCCGTGGTGCAGAGACGCTGCCCGCCGGGGCTCCCATGGGTTCTTCGGTCCCGGTGCGCTTACCAGCCGCGATTACGCTCTGCTTGGCAGCCACCCCGGTATCCGCTTCGCCCTTGGAGCCACCCGACTTGGAAGGACCCGATTGGCTTTTCGGGCCCCCCCTCGCTGCGGCTGCTGCCTGAAGACGGTGGACCGACTCAGTCTCCTTCCCCGTCTTCTTTGGACCCGGTTTCCCAGGCGCTGGTGCAGAGGGATTGGCCTGTCCCTCCGGTACTTTAAGAGGAGTACCGAGCTCCTTTGCGGTGTTTTTATTTGGTATTTTTGATATGTTTGGCATTTTTGTTCCCACGAGTAGGCGGGAAGGGGTTGGTCACCCGAGGCATAGCCCGCTTGCCCCGGGAAGCCTGATTTAAACTGGAGGTCGGCAGGTATCCAGAGTCCGCATATTAGCGACCGGGCACCCCCCCGGCCATGCATCCCTCGGCATATAACAGTGTCACCTTGGATTGGGGTAATTTCACTGAGAGTTTTCTTCTCTCCGCCCGACTACCATTCGCCAGCATCCTAGCAGAGACATGACCGTGCTAGGACCTGTTTCCAGCCGCCCTCACGGGGAGAGTATAGTCGCACTTCCACCGGTGTGCACAGTTACGGCGGGTGACGGTTCGCTCGCAACCCTCTGTGTCCTAGGGGGGGGTGTGAGACGCAGACCGCACCGGGTATTACTAACCGGAGCGGCTGCGCCTGCGCCGAGTTCACAGTTGTGCGAGCCGACCCGTCATCCGTTTGTCCCCCTGTAGCACCCAATGGCTGACGGCAGAGCAGTTAGATCTCTTCCTTATATGGGTCCCCGGCCACAGGGACATCGAGGGGAATGACGCCGCCGACGAGCTAGCCAGGCAGGGTACTACGATTCCTCTCCTACCGGAGAGGGAGCAAGTAGCGATGCCCTTGGCTACGTGCAGGCTCCTAACGCACGAATTGTTCGAGCAAAATGCCAATAGGAGATGGCAGCAAACCGTTTCCTGTAAAGTCTCAAGATTGATATGGCCATATCGATCGAAGAAGCGCTCAGCAGAGCTGTATAAACTCAGCAGAGCACAGTGCTCTGCAGTTACTAGAGCCATTACGGGACACTGGCAGATCGGCACTCACGCCTCTAGACTGTCAATCCCTCATAACGACTTCTGCAGGAGTTGTCGCGACGAGGAGGAGGAGGAATCGGTCCCCCACTTCTTCTGCCACTGCCCAGCCCTTGGAAATCGTCGTCTTCGAATTCTCGGGGCCGCTTTCCTCACGGACATTTCGGACCTGTCCGTAATCAAACCAGGGTCCAAACCTTGTCCAAATACATCCAAGCCACCGGATGGGACTGCCCTTAACCTGCAGTAGTATGCTCTCACGGTTCGGGCAACGCGAAGGGTCACATGCCCATGCGGCAACACAACGGACCTTTTATAGGTCCAAGTGAGCTTGGGGCGGGAGGCTCTTATCCCCCCCCTCCCGGCTACCGCCTTAACCTAACCTAACCTAACCTAACCTACTATCATTCAGGAAATTAGTTTTTCTTTTCCTACTTTCATTCGGAAAATTCAGCTTTTCGCATTCCTTACTTTCATTCAGGATTTCACATTCCGTACTTTCATTCGGGAAATTAAACTGATCACATTCCTTACTCTCATTCAGGATTCCACATTCCGTACTATCATTCGGGAAATAAAACTGATCACATTCCTTACTCTCATTCAGGATTCCACATTCCGTACTATCATTCGGGAAATTAAGCTGATCAGATTTCTTACTCTCATTCAGGAATTCTTGTTGACTTCTTTCCTTACTCTCTTTCGGGAAATCTGTTTCAAATTTTACTTCTCTAGAATAAAGCATATTAGTCTCGTCTACGACAACATCTCTTGCAACAATAACTTTTCCTTTAATGCCATCCCACAATTTGAGTCCATTTTGTTCATACCCTATCAAGATAGCTTTGAATGATTTCTCATCAAATTTACCTTTTTTAATTTTGTTGTGCACATACACGGTTGAACCGAACACTCTTAAAAACTTTAAATTGGGCTTTCTATTGTGCCACAGCTCATATGGGGTCATTTTACAATCACCAAGTGCTTTGCTTGGAATTCTGTTGATTAGATATGTTGCAGTTAACACAGCTTCACCCCAAAAACTTTTGTCTAATTTTGCACCATTTACCATAGCACGAGCTTTCTCTGTAATGGTTCTTATCATTCGCTCCGAAACACCATTCAACTGAGGTGTATGTGGCACTGTCAAATGATAACTTATTCCTTTATTAACGCAGAACTCACGCATTTCATTCGACAGGTATTCTCTACCGTTGTCAATGTACAAATTGACAATCTTGAAATTAAAATGAGCCTCGCTCTTTGCTACAAAATCTTTAAATACATTGAATACATCTGGTTTATATTTTAACAAATAGATTACACAATAATGTGTAAATTGATCTACGAAGATCACAAAATAATTTTTATCGTCAAGTGTAACTGGTTTAATGGGGCCACATACATCTGAATGTATTACAAACAAGGGTCGTTTTATATAACTTTTATCTTTAGATTGCTTAAATGGCAACCTAGCCTGTTTCCCATTTAAACATGACTCACAAACTTCATCTGATATTTTTAAATTAACAAGAAGATTACTGTCATTAAATAAATTATTATTCTTTATTTCAAGCAATTTTGCATTGCTTATATGCCCCAACCTCTCATGCCATAATCGATAATTATTTTTGTTCCTAGCATCTACACTGTATGCTTGGAATTTGACAACAGGTTTATCCAACATACCTGTATGTTTAACAACAATTACTCAATTTTTTGATATGGAGACACCACCACAGTCAAACTTAATTGACATCCCTGCCTGTTGCAGGCGCTTGACAGACATGAGGTTTCCTGCTGCCTCCTTGCAGTAGAGCACATCCTCCAGTGTGATATTGTGTCCATTGTGCAGCCGCACAATTCCACGCTTAGTGGCATATAAAAACTCGCCTTCTTTTGCCACAGCGATTTTAATTGGCTGCTCCAATTCGATGCAATCGGCGTACAGCGAGTCATCATTGATCAAATGATCCGTTGCACCAGAATCGAGTATAAAACCGAGTTCATTATTTATTTGATCACTCTTTGTCATTTTCCGCATCATAAATGCGAACCCGTGGCCCGATGCTGCAAGCTGAGCTTGTTTATTATGTTTATAATTTTCTTTATTAAAATTGTTATTATTTCTTACAACTGCCTTCATGACTTTACTACTTGTATCAGTACTTTCATTTCTTAATTTGGTCTCGTAGTCGAACAATTTATTTTTTACAAACGCTAATGATATAGTTTCATCTGACAAAGTTTCGATTGCCGTGATGACACCATTATAGGTTGAAGGTAGAGTCTGCAGCAAATGTGCCACTTTGTCCATCTCATCCATTTTAGCCCGTAACAACTCACTCACTGTTTCATCAAAAATAACACTCAAACTCTCAAGTGAAATGACACTTTCGAGTCATTTTGTTATTTTTGATGAAACAGTGAGTGAGTTGTTAGGGGCGGGCGCTAAAATGGATGAGATGGACAAAGTGGCACATTTGCTGCAGACTCTACCTTCAACCGATTGTCATCACGGCAATCGAAACTTTGTCGGATGAAATTCTATTATTAGCGTTTGTAATAAATAAATTGTTCGACTACGAGACTAAATTAAGAAATGAAAGTACTGATACAAGTAGTAAAGTCATGAAGGCAGTTGTAAGAAATAATAACAATTTTAATAATCGTAAAACGTTTGGACCTAGAAACACACGGCAAAAGACATTATTTAAGGGAAAAGCTAGAAATAACATTAAATGCCATCACTGTGGCAAAGAAGGGCACATGAAAAAAGACTGTTACCAGTTTATAAGTTTAAATCAAAATAAAGAAAATTATAAACATAATAAACAAGCTCAGCTTGCAGCATCGGGACACGGGTTCGCATTTACGATGCGGAAAATGACAAAGAGTGATCAAATAAATAATGAACTCGGTTTTATACTCGATTCTGGTGCAACGGATCTTTTGATCAATGATGACTCGCTGTACGCCGATTGCATCGAATTGGAGCAGCCAATTAAAATCGCTGTGGCAAAAGAAGCCGAGTTTTTATATGCCACTAAGCGTGGAATTGTGCGGCTGCACAATGGACACAATATCACACTGGAGGATGTGCTCTACTGCAAGGAGGCAGCAGGAAACCTCATGTCTGTCAAGCGTCTGCAACAGGCAGGGATGTCAATTAAGTTTGACTGTGGTGGTGTCTCCATATCAAAAAATTGAGTAATTGTTGTTAAACATACAGGTATGTTGGATAAACCTGTTGTCAAATTCCAAGCATACAGTGTAGATGCTAGGAACAAAAATAATTATCGATTATGGCATGAGAGGTTGGGGCATATAAGCAATGCAAAATTGCTTGAAATAAAGAATAATAATTTATTTAATTACAGTAATCTTCTTGTTAATTTAAAAATATCAGATGAAGTTTGTGAGTCATGTTTAAATGGGAAACAGGCTAGGTTGCCATTTAAGCAATCTAAAAAGTTATATAAAACGACCCTTGTTTGTAATACATTCAGATGTATGTGGCCCCATTAAACCAGTTACACTTGACGATAAAAATTATTTTGTGATCTTCGTAGATCAATTTACACATTATTGTGTAATCTATTTGATAAAATATAAACCAGATGTATTCAATGTATTTAAAGATTTTGTAGCAAAGAGCGAGGCTCATTTTAATTTCAAGATTGTCAATTTGTACATTGACAACGGTAGAGAATACCTGTCGAATGAAATGCGTGAGTTCTGCGTTAATAAAGGAATAAGTTATCATTTGACAGTGCCACATACACCTCAGTTGAATGGTGTTTCGGAGCGAATGATAAGAACCATTACAGAGAAAGCTCGTGCTATGGTAAATGGTGCAAAATTAGACAAAAGTTTTTGGGGTGAAGCTGTGTTAACTGCAACATATCTAATCAACAGAATTCCAAGCAAAGCACTTGGTGATTGTAAAATGACCCCATATGAGCTGTGGCACAATAGAAAGCCCAATTTAAAGTTTTTAAGAGTGTTCGGTTCAACCGTGTATGTGCACAACAAAATTAAAAAAGGTAAATTTGATGAGAAATCATTCAAAGCTATCTTGATAGGGTATGAACAAAATGGACTCAAATTGTGGGATGTCATTAAAGGAAAAGTTATTGTTGCAAGAGATGTTGTCGTAGACGAGACTAATATGCTTTATTCTAGAGAAGTAAAATTTGAAACAGAATGAGAGTAAGGAATCTGATCAGCTTAATTTCCCGAATGATAGTACGGAATGTGGAATCCTGAATGAGAGTAAGGAATGTGATCAGTTTTATTTCCCGAATGATAGTACGGAATGTGGAATCCTGAATGAGAGTAAGGAATGTGATCAGTTTAATTTCCCGAATGAAAGTACGGAATGTGAAATCCTGAATGAAAGTAAGGAATGCGAAAAGCTGAATTTTCCGAATGAAAGTAGGAAAAGAAAAACTGATTTCCTGAATGATAGTAAGGAATTATATATCCCGAATGAGAGTAAGGATTGTGAAAAAGCTGATCAGCCAGATAATTGTCGTGAAGAAAATAAGGTGTTTGTACACGGAGCGTTTTCCGCATTAATGTAAATTCACGGATGGGGGTGTGTTAGTTTTTTCTGCAAACGAATCAAAGTCTATACAAGAAAGAGAAAAGTCGATCGATCCAGTTGAGTATTAGGGAATAACTATTTATTACAAATCTTAGTGCTTGAGTACTGGGCATAAGAGAGAGAATACAGTGGTGAATTTAGTACAATTATGGTGAGTAAATACAAAAAGTGAGCGTAGGCTCTCTATTTTACGAGGGTCATTTGAATACTTGTTCCTTAAAGGAGTTTGACCGAACATCCCGGCCCCGTTGAAATGACTGCTTTCAAACCACCGGAAGAATTGCCAACTTGTGTATTGGCCTGCAACATGTTCCATTTGCAGTGCGGAGGTGCACCACCCGTACAAGTCCATCCTTCCCAAGCACAGTAGACTGCACTCGGCCTAGTTTCCAGCGTAGCGGTGGCAGGTTGTCCTCATGGATGATGACCAACGTGCCCTCGGTGAGGTTCGTTGAGGGTGCTGTCCACTTCGTGCGCGATCGTAATTCGTTGACATAGTCAGCAGACCATTGCTTCCAAAACCGTTGCTTGACGGCCGTAATCGCATCGTAGCGGTCCATACTTGACAGCTTGATATTCTCGAGGGACCTTTCAGGTAGTGATCGCAATGATTCGCCAACCAAGAGATGACCAGCCGTGAGAGTGCTATAGTCATTTGGGTCTGACGAAAGCGGCGATAGCGGGCGCGAGTTGAGGATCGATTCTATCTCGACGACGACAGTGCTCAACTCTTCGAAGGTGAACCTGGTGTTGGCCAGCGTACGATTTAACAGCCCCTTTGCACTCTTGACTGCCACTTCCCAAAGGCCTCCGAAATGAGGTGCCCTGGGGGGAATAAAATGGAAATTAATAAAGTCAGATGCGCAAAATTTATAGATTGCATCTTGGGTCTGCTTTAAAAACATAAACTTTTTTAGTTCCTGCAGTTGATTCGATGCCCCTACAAAGTTAGTGGCATTATCGCAGAAGATGTCTGTCGGCAGCTTGCGACGACTTCCCATCCGTTTCAATGCGTTTAAGAACGCCTTTGTTGACAAATCAGAGACTACTTCGATGTGAACGGCCTTGGCGAGAAGGCAAACTAACACGGCTATGTATGCTTTTGTAGGTCCCTTTCCTCGAATGCGTAGATATGTGTTGATGGGTCCACAAAAGTCAACTCCACAGCGTTCAAAGGGTCGAGCCGGAGCGAGTCGCGTAGGCGGTAATGAGCCCATGAGTTGTTGTAGCAGCTTCGGTCTGTAGCGAACGCAGTGTACACAGGAGCGAACAATTCTACGTGCCAAGTCTCTGGCGTTAACGATCCAATACTCCAAACGAATGAGAGCGACTAGGGCTTTAGGTCCGTCGTGATAGTTCCGAAGATGCAAATGGCGAATATAGTTCCATACAAATTTGGACTGACTAGGCAGCAGCAACGGATGTTTTTGACCGTCTTGTAGGTCTGAGTATTCCAAACGTCCACCAACCTTGATAAGTTCGAATCCGTTCACGACTTCTAAAAAGGGTGTAAGAAACTTTAAGCTGCTTTTTAATGGTTTTTGCTTCTGAAGTAAACGGATGTCCTCTACAAAATGAGTTTGTTGAATGTTCCAAATAAGGCAATGTGAAGCAAAACGAAGTTCATCTGGCGTCGGTGAGGTTGTGGTAAACGTCGATTGCTTCCGACATCTCCTTATGAACCTAATCATCCAAGCAATGAGACGCAGACTGTGAGTGTACGAGCTGATATTATCGACGATGTTGAGGATATTATTTGTCTCGTGTACGGCAGCAAACAAACTTTTCCGATTCTCCGAGTTAACCACGTCCATGTCAATATCAAGTTTTCCACCAGTGGCGGGCCAGCTTAGTGAATCTTCGACTAGAAACGTAGGACCCGAAAACCATGGAGACTTAATCAACTCGCTCACGTTACAGCCTCGCGACAGAATATCAGCAGGGTTTTGATGTGTTGGCACATAGCGCCATTTTCCATCAGACGTTAAATCCTGAATATCGGACACTCGATTTCCAACAAAGGTCGATAAGGTGACTGAGTGTTGTTGCAACCAATGCAATACGAGCTGTGAGTCGCTCCAAAAATAAGATGTGATAGTTTGTTTACTGAATATGGCCTTGACTTTGTTATACAACTGAGAAAGTAGATGTGCGCCGCATAGTTCAAGCTTCGGAAGAGACTGTTTCTTCACTGGTGCTACTCTAGACTTAGAAGTGAACAATTTCACTGTGACCTGTCCAAGCGAATTCTCCGTGCGCACATAAACACAGCAGCCGTATGCCCGAATCGATGCGTCGCAAAATCCATGTATTTGAATGCTCCTAGTATCAGGCTGCAAACAAAAACGAGGTACCGCTAGTGACGACAGTGAATTCAGCGATTCCAAACACTTGCTCCATGCGTGGCTTAAATTCTGGGGGACAGACTCGTCCCAGTCGAGTTTCAAAAGCCACAACTCCTGAAGAATGATCTTAGAGACAATGACTAGCGGTGATAGCAGACCGATTGGATCGAATAGCGACGACGCAGTAGACAAAATTGTTCGTTTTGTGGTAGTGGGATAGACTTCCTTTGGATTAAATGTGAAACTAAATGCATCTCTTCGTTGATGCCAAGTTAAGCCGAGTGTGCTGCTGACTGAGTTTTCTGAAATGTTTAATTCCTTGGTAGATTCGTCTTCCATCACGCCTGGATGATTTGAATGCCACTTGCATAATGGAAACTGACCACGAGCGAGAGTTGATGTGATTTCAGTTTTTAGTTTGAAGAGTGTATCTATATCACCAGCCCCACACAAAAGGTCATCAACATAAAATGCAGTTTTAACAGCAGCAGCCCCTAATGGCCATGCATCCTTACAATCCTCAGCCAAGTAATGCAAACTACGAGTTGCGAGAAATGGGGCAGACGCAGTCCCATATGTCACTGTATTGAGTTGGTAGGTTTGAAGATCCGTATTTGGCGATGCTCGCCACAAAATGTACTGGAATTTTCTATCCTTCTCACTCACAAGTACCTGCCTGTACATTTTTGTGACGTCGGCTGTGATGCCGAACCTATGCATGCGGAACCGCAGCAATTGCAAGTACAACTCATCCTGAATGGTAGGGCCGACTAAAAGTAGATCGTTAAGTGACCTTTGAGATGTTGTACGGCAAGAGTCGTCAAAGACAACTCTGAGCTTCGTCGAGGTACTGCTTGGTTTCAGAACGAAATGGTGGGGTATATAATAATGCGGTTCTTCCAAGTTAGGATTCAGTACGAGGGACATATGGCCGAGACTTTCATATTCCTGCATGAACGAGATATACTGCGAGCGAATTTCCGGTAGACGAGCGAGACGTCTCTCAATGGCAAAAAATCGAGTTCGAGCTGTATCGAAGGAACTTCCAAGACAACTTGGATCTTCTTGAAATGGCAAGCGAACGACAATCCGCCCACTGGCATCCTGATGTGTTGTGTCCCTGAAATGGTCCTCACAGCGACGATGATTTGGGAGCATTCTAGCGCTTGGATCGACAAATGAGTCCACTTTCCATAATTGCTGCAAATTCTTGTCGATCGACTCTTCTACAGTCGCCAAGCACAATGGTGGCTGTCTGTTATATTGCCGCTGGTACCTCCCAGCAACAACCCAACCAAAAAGAGTCTTCTGCAAAGTGGGAAGATTTGGACCAATGCGAATCTGGCCAACAGCTAGAGCTCCATAGAAGGCTTCGGTCCCCAGTAACAAATCAATACGTTTAGTCCTATAGAACGATTCGTCAGCCAATGGAGTGTTAGCTGGTAGGTTCCAATTCGATATGTCGATCTCACTATCTGGCTGGTAGGCAATATGGGATGTGATTCCAAGCTGGAGAGTGAGCTGATAGCCGGAAGTACGTGACTTAATAGAGGTAGTCGTACGAGCCTTCAAACTAGTAAGGGAGTCTCCTATACTGCGAATTCCAATGTGGTGTTTTTCACGACGAAGGCGAAGCTTTTGTGCAAAGGTTTCGGTTACAAAATTAACCTGAGAGCATGAATCAAGCAACGCTCTACCGAGTTTGTATTCACCTGTGGCATCCTTTACCAAAACCATAGCTGTTGCCAACAAAATTTGATCATCTGCTGCGATCTCCATATGAGAATGTGAAGCAGCTTAATGAGCTGTTTGCCAGGAGGGTTGCGCTGGTTGGAGTACCGGTTCAGTAGTTGAAGATTGTCTTGCTGATGATTGGGGTGGCTGTTGCGGCTGAGAGTGATGCAAAGATGAATGATGATTCCGATTACAGGATCGGCAACGATGAGTCGATGAACATTGCGCCACTCTATGACCATTTCCAAGACAATTGATGCAGAGACCGAGGCGTTTTGCATTGTCGTACCGTTGGTTGCTGTTCATAGCCTTGAACTGAGCGCAATTAGAGATCTTATGGCCAGAACTAGAACAAAGTGTACAAGACGGATTAGTGATAGCAAACGACGAGTTTATTTGGTGATTAGAATGACGATTTGACTTATTGGATTCAGCCTTTCGTTGTGACGAAGTAGCAGCCGAGTTTCCAGACGAATGGAGAAACTGACAGTGGCGTTCCAAAAGCTGTGTGCATGCTAGCCAGGTTGGCAGAGTTTTGTAGTCCTGCGATTCCTTCCAATTGTTCCGAGTTTGCTGATCACACTTTTCCATTATAATATATATAACCATAGCGTGAACAATATTCTCAGGTTTGCCGATGGACTCCAGCGAGCTTAATATAGCGGATGCCTTATCCACTAGGCTGTGAAGCTGCTGACTGTTTGACCTTTCCACAGGTTGTAGTGCAAACAATGCCTCAATACCTTCTAAAAATATAAGAGTAGGATTATCAAAACGGCCTTTGAGTTTTGCTAGGGCCTTCGGATAGTTTTCGCTTGTAACCTGGAATGCCTGAATTGTATCTAATGCCGGCCCCGTGAGGCAGGTCAGCAAATAATTAAACTTTTCTATATTAGACAATCCAGACTCACGCACAACAATTTGCTCGAACGAGTGAATAAAATTCTTATAGTTTGCATATGTTCCGTCGAAAGTGGGTAGCGACAACCTTGGTAACGATGACTTCACTGGCGGTGGGTGGTAGTCCGGCGCAACAATGCTGGCGTTCAGATCTCCTCCCATTTTTTCCCTTATGGCTAGCTTGATTGCTATGTATGTATCCTCCAAATCTGCCCGTCCTTCATCATTCGGACTAAGGTCTTCAATATTAGCTTGGACATTTAAAACATTCTTGAAATACGTTTCTAAGATGTTCAACCGATAGCGAAGCTCATCATTGCATATCGGGGTTTCCGATTTAGCATCTACCACAGATTTGATCCGAGTTATATTTCGTTTTATATTGCTCCGTTGGCGATTTAAGTCTTCGAGCGTCATCATTTTGTTGTGTAGTGTAATTACGCTGACACAGAACTAGAGCTTCCAAAAATAACAACAACAAAAAAACGCAGCAAGCAGCAGCAGCTAGAGCACAAAACCAACGGTGAAAGCAAAAGCAAAAGTTCCAGCAGCGGCAACGAAAGCAAAACGAAAGTGAAGCGGTGAAATTCCAATAGAAAGAATGCGTTGATCGATGGACCAAAGCAGGTAGCTGCAAAGCAAACGAACCGAGAATGCAAGCGCCGTTGAATGCGTTGTGGGTGACAAGCGAATGATAAAATTAAGCGAGAACGGCGAGAGCAAGGCGAGGACAACGATCCCGCGATCTAGACGAACAATTCTGATACGGTTTTCGGAACTTTCGATTGCAGCTGCGAGACGAGCGAATGTTGTAATTGTTGCCTTTGTAGATTGCGATTAGTTTAATTGTTCACAGAAAAATTAACATAACACACATGCCCCACGTTGGGCGCCAAAATGTTTGTACACGGAGCGTTTTCCGCATTAATGTTAATTCACGGATGGGGGTGTGTTAGTTTTTTCTGCAAACGAATCAAAGTCTATACAAGAAAGAGAAAAGTCGATCGATCCAGTTGAGTATTAGGGAATAACTATTTATTACAAATCTTAGTGCTTGAGTACTGGGCATAAGAGAGAGAATACAGTGGTGAATTTAGTACAATTATGGTGAGTAAATACAAAAAGTGAGCGTAGGCTCTCTATTTTACGAGGGTCATTTGAATACTTGTTCCTTAAAGGAGTTTGACCGAACATAAGGATACTAATATAATTAGTAGAAAATATTAGAGGTTAAAGTCTAAGCCGAAGGTGTCTTATAAAGAACATGATAAAAGCTTTAACAAATTTATATTAAATGCCCATATAATGTTTGATGAAGTTCCAAATTCTTTTGATGAAATAAATTTTAGGAATGATAAATCTGATTGGGAGGAGGCAATAAATACAGAGTTAAATGCCCATGAAATTAATAACACCTGGACAATTATAAAGAAGCCAGAAAACAAAAAATATTGTAGACAGTAGATGGGTATTTTCCATTAAATATAATGAACTAGGAGTCCCAATAAAAGACAAAGCTGGACTGGTTGCAAGAGGATTTACTCAAAAGTACCAAGTAGACTATGAAGAAAAATTTGCTCCCGTTGCTAGAATTGCCAGTTTTAGGTTCGTACTATCATTGGCAGTCCAGTTTAATTTGAAAGTCCATCAGATGGATGTTAAAACAGCTTTCCTCAATGGTACATTAAGTGAGGAGATATATATGCGGCCTCCTCAGGGCGTATCATGCGGTGCTGGGCATGTATGCAAACTGAACAAAGCCATTTATGGGCTCAAACAAGCAGCTAGATGCTGGTTTCAAGTATTTGAGCAAGCATTGAAAGAATTCGATTTTGTAAACTCTCCCGTGGATCGTTGCATATATATTCTTGATAGGGGTGACATAAAGAAAAACATATATGTATTATTATATGTTGATGATGTAGTAATAGCGATAGGGATATGGATAGAATGAATAATTTCAAAAAGTATTTCAGCGAAAGATTTAGAATGACTGACTTAAATGAGATAAAACATTTTATCGGTATCAGAGTAGAAATGTTTGAAGACAAAATATATTTGAGTCAAGCTGCATATGTAAAAAGAATTTTAAATCAATTTAACATGGATAGTTGCAATTCAGTCAGTACTCCATTACTAAATAAACTAAACTATGAGTTACTTAACTCAGATGAAGACTGCAATGCTCCATGTCGTAACCTTATTGGCTGTTTAATGTACATAATGCTGTGTACAGGACCAGATTTAGCTGCTGCTGTAAATATCTTGAGTAGATATAGTAGCAAGAACAATGCTGAGTTATGGCAATGTTTAAAAAGGGTTATTAGATATTTAAAGGGAACTATTGATATGAAGCTTATATTTAAAAAAGAATACATCATTTGAAAATACATTAGTTGCCTATGTAGGCTCCGATTGGGGTAGTAATGAGATTGATAGAAAAAGTACAACGGGTTATTTGTTTAAAATGTTCGATTCCAATTTAATTTGTTGGAATACAAAAAGACAGAATTCAGTGGCAGCTTCATCAACTGAAGCTGAATATGTGGCCCTATTTGAAGCTGTAAGAGAAGCTTTATGGCTAAAGTCTCTTCTAAATAGTATTAATCTTAAACTCGACAGACCCATTAAAATTTATGAAGACAACCAAGGCTGTATTAGCATTGCAAATAATCCCTCATGTCATAAAAGAGCAAAGCATATTGATATAAAATATCATTTTTCAAGAGAACAGATAGAAACTAATGAGATTTCTCTTGAGTATATTAATACAGACAACCAACTTGCTGACATCTTCACGAAGCCACTACCTGCTGGAAGATTTGCGGAACTGCGGAACAAATTAGGACTACTACAAGAAGAATGATTCCAATTTAATGAAAACATGAACATGAAGCTTTATTAACGATTTTATTACATTAATTCATATTTTTTTTTTTTTGATTTGAACCAAAAGAACCAATGAATTGTTGAAGTAATTTAATTTTATGTTAATCTAATTTTAAAGTGATCTGATCGGGTTTTTCTGGGTTTTCCCCGTATCCTTAGAGCAAATGCTAGATCACATAACACTTTCCTGAATGCACACCAACCACATTAGAATAACAATTGAATGTTACCTTTTTGATTTAATGATGAAAATATTTTTTTTTTATTTTTATGATTTTGATGAATAATGTTATTTTTGAGGGGGGCGTGTTGGAATACGCCTATTCCCAAATTCAAATAATAACATTAAATACTATTAAATAATACTATCGATATATTAAGTATTATTATGTAACGTTAGTCTGGTCACACTTGAAGTGTCCACTTCCTCTTTCTTTTCTGATCTCGAATCGAATGTACGTGGTACCGGTGTTGCAGTGAAAAAGTAATCAAGAAATACATAAATAATCTTTAAAGAAAAATATAACTTGGTACTGTCATTCGTTTACTAATTGTCATAGCTAGTTATCCAATAGCTTAGGATGAAAACCGATGGACTTTATGAGAAGTACTGGAAGTCCTATAAAAAACCAATCTACCAGTTAAACATTTGGAAAGGCGATTAATTCCGATAATGATCTGATGATGATCAGTTTACAGGCCAGTATGTAGGACCTCTGTATTCATAAGGTGTGTAAAAAAGACATTCAATCGCAGGAGGGAGGAGTGTAATCATTCGAAAGAGAACTTGCCCAAGTGATCGAAGAAACTGAGTCTGTTAGGCGCACCAAAGCCTCTGTTATGGTTAACATTCATAATATCGTATAAACAGCATCCACACATCGTCACACTCTCCGAGTATACATACTGTACTCTTTTTTATAAAAGCTTATAAAACCGATCCAATCCATCAGATTCTGGAAGAATCTTCACGTGTGTGTTGGAGAACATAGAAGAGCCAATTATTCCAAAGCTAAATTTGAGGTCAGGTTACAATAAAAATTATTTATTAAATAGGCAAAAGCTAAATTGTCCTGGTATTGCTGTCAATTAAATGTCAATGCATCAATTAGTCATCGGTTTTTTCCTTTTGCAATTAAAAAGTCGTTTGGCTTTATAATTTATAATTTTATCGCATTTAGGCGAGGAAAATGTTTCCGAAAAACAGAGCAAGCCTTCTTCCGTTTTTCAACAGTAAATCGGAGCCTGTCTTTAAGGTAATTTCCGCATTGGTTTATCTCTATTCCTCCATCCTTTGCCTGCTAAGAACTAACCTCAATTCAAGCTCAATTCAAGCGTACAATCCGAGTACGAGTACGAGTAGGAGTACACTTTTACAACACTTTCAACTTTTAACCCTAAGTGGGACGGCAAAGAAGAAAAAAACATACATACAACAAAGTCATTCAAATTATAGCGGAAAATTACCTTAACGAAAAGGCTTCCGTAACTGTGGTAACCTCTTTGACACAACTGTACGCCGTCTGTCTCTCTGTCTCTGTCCGTGTTCGTGTGTGCCCCAAAATAAAAGCAATTAGATGTCGCCAACTGGCTGACTGGGATCGCGATTGTGTATGTGGGAGGTGGCAGGTGGCTGGAGGCAGGTGGGGGCGGAGCATGAGTGTGTGTGGGTGTGGCAGAGACCTACATAGCTGTAAAAAGTTTTGCCAACGCGATTTTCTTGGTGAAACTATAAATTTACAAGCCACAATCATGGCCGCAATGGAGACGACGTCGAGTTACCGTTATGTGCGCCATCTTTGTGTGTGTGTGTGTGCGCGTGTGTGGGAAAGTTTAGGTGTTGCGTGGGCCTGAGAGTGTATTAAAAACTTACCCCCCCCCCCCCACGAACAACCCCTATCCCCACCCCTACACCGTTTCAACGTTTATTTAACCCATGTTTCTGTTGTTTCTGTTGTTGTTGGTGATTTTTATTGCCATTGTTGTTAGTTTTAAAAACTTTCCCCACTGTTTCCGGGGGGGGGGGGGGGGGGGGGGGGGGGGGGGGGATGCTTCTGGGTCGGATGGTTGATTGTCGAGGGCTAACATTTTGGGTTGTTGAAGCATTTATCTCTGCCGCTGTTCGGCTTCTTAAAGTTTCTCCTTTGGCAAATCCTGAATTGATTTTAAGTGGCACAAGTTTAATGATCGAAATTATTCAACATGCTTTGACTTTGGCTTCGACTTAATGTGGGGTTTGTTTATGGCCCGGCTTAGAGCTTATGTTTATGACAGGCTTAGTGCCAAATAAACATATTCCTTTCATTCGTTGAGGCTTCCCTTGAAGGATTCAGTCACATTTTCTCAGTGATCCATGTCTGATCTTTAACTATTTTTATACCCACTTTTGTTGAAATTTTTTCCAAATTTTCAATGTGCCCGGGCTTGCCGCACAGTTTGTGGAGCCTCCTGGTGGCACGATCTCAGACGGGAGGCCACAGCCTGCGATGCTTTGGGACGGCTGGCGCCGGCTGTGGCTGTGGATGCCAGGGTACAGGCGGTGCCAAGTGCAAATGCGGCCCCAACTGTCCATGGATGCTGCTCGGCCGGCTGGGCCCCAGTCCTAGGAACTCGCGCGATTTCCCGCCGGGCTGCACTCCGGGGGTACTGCTAACGAAGGCCTTCACCTTGCCCGCCTACATGCCGGCATCGCTGTTCAGGATACTGGCCGAGGACGAGCTGCCAGGTCCCAGGGCCTGCAGGAATCAGGAGTACTTCGCCTACCATCGGTTCTCGTACTACGACTTGAAAATGATCATCTCTCTGCTGAAGCAGAAGGCGGACCCAGACTGCAAATAAGACCCACAGACTCACAGACCCCCGGACCGGCTCCAGCTCCAGCTCCGATTATGACACTAATCGTATTAGTGGGACACAAGGAGGGGCCAGAGATATGTACACACACTCTGGCCCGGCCCCTCGTTTCCGGCTTACGTGCGAGACGTTTTTCGCACAGGTGACATAATGATCCGGACCCGCAATCGGCCATCGCTTCGCCAGGCGTAATTAGAGGGAGCGGAGGGGCAGCACAGTCTCCTCTCTGTGCCGTGCTCTCGTTCCGGGGCAACTTGGTAATTTAGCAAATCGGTTTAGCAAGGCATCGGGAAAACCAAGAGGCCGCCATACCCACCGTCCCTTGACAATTGCCTTTTTAAATTTACTGACGGCATTAGCCTCTTACTTTCACTTGAAAGCGACGTTCATTAGACGCCGACACCAGGTGCAACACATTACCACCGCACTCCGCACTCGAAGAAGGTGTGTCGTGTTGCAGGCAGAGCCACACGGGATTCTTGAAGCCCACTCTGTTGAAATATTCATAATAAAGTCCCACTTGACGGCCTTCGTCACAAAATAATATCGGAAATACGGAAAAATATCATAAGAAAACACTAACAAATAAATTTACAAAAATCGACTTATTTTCGGGCCTGCATATGGGATCCAGCTATTAGGGATCTGTCGGGATCTGAGCGAAATTAAAACCCATAAAATCAAGGGAGTTTGTGGGAGGGCGGATCTAGACCTAGGGATCCCCAGGGTTAGCTTCGAGTAGCCGTCGAAATATCAATATCCGGGTGGTGTCGATAAATGGCTGTAGGTCGTTTGATACGAGGGTGGGAACGTAAGCTGCGTCCGGCCGAGCGTCGTGTGGATCGTAAGAGCGAAAGCGAACGCGAGCACGAGCGCGACAGCGAGAGCTAACAGTCCGTCGTAGCTGGACTGCCAACAGCTGCATCAAGGGCCGCGGCTCTACTTTTAAACCTGGTTCTCAGTCAGTACTGCATAACCAATGGTTTTTTCCTCCTTGCCTTTTGGTAACCCGATTCGCAGAAACGTCGATTTGTTTTTTGTGGTAATACGCATTCTCTGGCAAATTTTGACATCACTTGTCTTGAGAGATGGACAAAACTTAGGGGGAAACAGTAACCATGACCGCTAAATTCTGATATTTCGATATCCCAGATATTCTGTAAAACAAATTGGTTGGCTTCAGCTGCTGATCAGGAATATATATACTTTATGAGTTCGGAAACACTGCCTGCGGGCTGTTACACACCAGAAAAGGACTGTACCCCTGCACTCTTTTCGAGTAAATGTCTATCGATGTACATCACCGGTAGCGTATTTGGAGCTTGGACCCAAGGACCATTTCCATTCACACATCCCTCCACCCACTCCCTCCCCCTGGCAATTTGTCAACTTTAATCGCATGCAAATTTTATGCAGGCTTCGCCATGAGACCCAAGCGATATTTGCTTACATTCAAGGAGCCCTTAAACATACAAGTAGGCACACATACATGTGCACATACATATTTATGAGTGTATGTTTAGTTTTTGTTAACTTTCGGGGACTTTTGCTAATCACATGGCACTCTTTATGAGCCGCTCAGCCGCCGGCGTAACATTTGCATTTCAGCGACATCATTTGTGGTTCGTATTGTAAGCCAAATCCACAAACATGGCCAAATCAAGGTATTAGCATAATTAATTAATTCTGGGCTCTGAGAACAGAGTTCCCTCGAAAAGGATTATTTTCGGGATGTAGTGGGTTTCGGCCTGCTTTGAGATTCTTGGGGAGCTTCGGTCTATCGAAGATTATCCTTTAAATATCGTGTTCCCTTTACCTTGGCTAAGAAAAGTGCTTACAAAGCCAATTTCACCGATCGATTCGATCGCAGTCGCAAATTCAACCTCTTCGAGGCTGAGATCGCCCCCAAACCGGACCGTGGCCAATACGAGGTATTGAAGCTGCGACGCCTGGGTGGGAGGCCCGTCACGGTTGAGAGACTTGGAGTCTCCCGTGACCCTGCCCAGTGCCATCGATGTCAGGTGTTTGGCCACACACGCGCATACTGTAGACGCGCTGCAGTTTGCATGAAATGCGCGGGTGGGCACCTGACGACAGACTGCAGCAAGCCGAGGAACGTCGCTCCCAAATGCGCCAACTGCCAGGGCCAGCACATCAGTGCCTACAAGGGTTGCCAATCCTTTAAGGCAGCCAGGCAGCGACTCGTGGCCCACAGGGTCGCCATGGAGGAGGAGCGTCGCAAACAGCAACCACAGCAAATCCAACAGCGACAGCAGCCAATCCAACGTCTCCATAACCCGCAGCAGCAACGCCAACTCCAATCGGGTCGGCAGCAGCATCGGTATCGCGACCAACATCCCCAGCCATCGACCAGGGGGCGCCAACAGCAGAGGGTCCAGCCGATGCAGCCGATCCCAAATCGTGCTCCGACGCCACGCCAACACCAGCAGCAGCAGCAGCCAGTAGCTCAGTGCGAGGACAGCTGTGCCAAACATCTAAAAGAGAGTGCCATTAAAATCAAAATGCTGGAGGAAAGGTTGACAGCAATGGCCACGCTGATCGCAAACCTGACAGAGGCTAGAGGCGGGGGCTTGGCAGCCATGCCGCCACTACAGACAACAGCACCTACACACCCGCCGCCACCACAACCAGCAGCCAATACAGAAACAGCAGGAGCCATATCGGACACCGAGCCGGATATGGACATGGACGACGACAGCCAATGGACCGACGAAGAGCCTTACGATGACCTACGTAGGTTCCTAAATGGACAATCCAGTGGCGACTTCGAAAGCGACGGATTAAACGACGTCTACTGATTGCGCCGAATAGCAGAAGTTTAATGCCAATAAAACCTAAAAATAGACAAAAATTAAACACAATTAACAAAAATCTGCAAATGACCAACAAACATACTCACCTGCTATTAAACTGACAGAGCTGCCCCTCCAGCAGCTGCTTCGCCACTCCTGCAACTCTTGAGGCATAATGGGCGAAATTTGGAGGCCTCATCAGCAGCACTACCGTCAATTCCAACAAAAGTCCAGAGGCCAGCCACTAAAATACAAAGAAAAACAGTCAATTCACGCCAACACGAAAAACTGCCAAAACACACGAAATTCACTCTCACCTGCCAATCACTAGACAGAGCTGCCCCTCCAGCAGCTACCTCGCCACCAACATTGACAATTTCCTGCCAAATGGACGGAAAAGGAGGCCTCTTTTGATGACGCTGCCACCACACCATCACAATGACGTCACGCCACTCCGAACCAACAGCAGCCATTTCCAACGACGACGCAGATGCTGGCGCCTGTTGCCGCTCCACTGGGTCACACCCGTCTCTCATGCCAATTATGTGAGGGCGGGATGGCCTGGTGTTGAGCCGCCGGACGCCAGCAAATCCTGCAAAAGGAAGAAGAAACAGGAGGGAGAAGCAAACTGCCAAACTGCCAAAACACAAAATACTCACCTGCTGTTTTACGCCAACACAAACCAGACAAGGGTCACCACAAATAACATCCAAACGCCGACAGTACCTGCAAATAAACACAAATTAAAATCAAAGCCAAAGCAAAAACCTCCTCAACTGGGTGGCCAGCAGCCACTCAAAACGCCATTAAAAACCGACGACGAACGTGGCCGAGGAGGCCAGGCCAATTCTACTGACAACGCATCCTGGTGGCCGGACCAGAGCCTCTTGGATGCGGCCAACAATTAAATCGACAACGCATCCTGGTGGCCGGACCAGCAGCCACTCGGATGCGGCCAATAACTCGGACCATTGCCATCACGCATCGACGCCAACTCCAACATCATTGACATTGCAACGGGTGGCCGGACCAGTGCCACTCGGATGCAGCCAACAAAAGCACAATTGACAACGTGTCCTGGTGGCCGGACCAGCTCGCCACTTGGATGCGGCCAATAAAACAATTCGTTGGCATCACATTTCGATGTTAATGCCAACACACTGTACAATGCATCTTCGGGTGGCCGGACCAGTGCCACTCGGTCTGCTGCACCAAACCAACAGACAGATGCAACGTGGGCGGCCGGACCAGAGCCGCTCGCCATCGGCAACACCATCATTGCCCACGATGCACGCCAACACTCACATCCAGCCAGCCAATTAACAACACACAGGGGGACAACAAAGCCGGCCGGTATACAGCGTAATGTTCGCATTGCGTTTGTTATGCCCGCCGGTGCTCCGTTGTTGTTTGTCCTCCTGTTAGAAATAAAATAAATATAATTAATGTGTTTATTTTATTTTACCTTGTCTGCATCAATTTATTTGTTGTAGATGTCAATCCTGTTGTTACTGTAGTTTTTGCATGTCCGTAGATAGTTTGTCCACAGTTTTAGTTACTTGCAGTTTTTACCTTCTTACTCTTCTTCCCAACCTATCTGCCATTCCCATAATTCCCCATGACATGTGGTATTACCAAAAATACCACGCAAATACCAGACTCTGACCGATAACACACCAAAAAGATCGGTGATCGGGTCTCCCTGGTGGGGGGGGGGGGGGGGAGAGTGTGGGAGTTGGTGGACATGTGAGAGTTCCACCATGAACCTCGTCTGCCACTCTCATCTCGTCCACCCGCTCGAGAGGTTGTGATCGTCGGACGTGCCATAACCGTTTCGTGTCGCATTTTCGTTGTTCTTTGCCGTGTCGCCATTACGGTTTTTTCTGTGTTGCCCTGTTTTCCTGTGATGTCTGTCGTGTGCCGTGCCGCCCGGTGACATGACAAAAGTCCCTTCCCCCCCACCGTCACTACTACTACCGACAAGCTTTCTTCTCGCCAATAAATAACATAAATTTAAACGCCAACAAATAACATTAATACATACACAAACCAAATAGAGAAAAATGTGTAAAGAGTTAGAAAGTGCAAATAAAACACCCAATACAAACACAAAACACAATTAGGTTAGGTTAGGTAGAGACGGCCGCCAAGCTCGCTCGGAGCCCAGCACACTTAGGCCGGTTTCGGCCCGTTGTGATACCGCTTGGGATCATTCCCTCCCTGCAGATGAGACTTCATGTCAACAGTTGTCCCATCCAGATGCCCTTATAAAGTTGACGATCTTTCTGGGACATAGCGTGGACATCTCCGAGATGTCGTTCAGAAAGGCATGCAGCCTCCTTCTGCTGAGAGCTGGACAGGAACAGAACAGGTGTTCCACTGTTTCCTCCTCGTCCTCGTCTCTGCAGCTGCGGCAGAAATCATTGTATGGGGCACCCAGCCTGTTTGCGTGGGTGCCTACTAGCCAGTGTCCTGTGAGGGAACATATGACTGCGCTGCACCTTTCCCTGCCTAGTTTGCAGAGCTCTGAGGTGCGCTTCTTATCTATGGAAAAAACACAATTAACTGCAATTAATTTAACAAACGGTAAAGGGACCAACACCAGCAACAACAACTATGACGAAAGGAATGGCCAGACGAGGGTCAACCAGACGACACAGCGACGGCGGCAGAGCGGCCCGCAGAGGCGCCCTAGCGGCAGCAGCAGCAGCAGCCATTAACACATACACCGCCAATAGCAGCAGCAGCAGCAGAGCCCTCGGCGCAGACGCCAACACCAACGAGAACGCCAATGTAGAGCGCCGACGCCACAGCGACCCAGCGAGTGAGTACCCAGCCATCGCCATGGCCGATATATCCACGGCCACAGCCACTCCCCCCTCGAGACCCATCCCGCAAGCGCCAACCACAAAGGAAAGGCCCAACAAGACGCCACTTTTCCCGCCTCTCACACTCTCGGACAGTTCGTGAGTAACGGGAGAGGGAGAAGTCGGAGAAGAGCCAGCAAGCCGACGAGAAACAGCGGGCCAACGCGTTGCAACGTGCCGCCACACACACACACACGACCGGATCGAACCTGTTGCGACTCGAACCTAGTTCGAGCTCGAGCGGCGGGTCGATCCGGGCCATTGCCCAGCCTGCACAAATGCAACAAATCCCACCAACACCAAAACGACGCCGCGCCCTCATCGACAGTGGGAGTGATGATGATGGTGAGGGTGAGAGGAAGCAGGCCAGAAGACGGGGCCGCCATCACCAGCAGCGGCAGCAGCGGCCGCCAATTAGGAAGCCGAAGAAGAAATGGCAGACAATGGAGGAGCTAGAGGTTATTGTCCAGGAGCAGCTGAGGCAGCACGAGCTGAGGGAGCAACAGCAGAAGCAGCAGAAACGGACGGCAGATGCAGCCAACACCAACACAGTTGCCGATCCTGCCACTCTGCCGCAATTAACACAGCCAACACATGCCCATGCCCCTGCCCCTGCCACTACTATAAATGCCAACAGGCAGACCCACAGCCATCACCAACATCAAAATCAGCCAATACAAAGACAATCACCAACAATACCACAATTAACAATAGAGATAATAATGACGCCAATACAAATACAAATACAAATACACCTGCCACTACCAACACCAACATCACCACCGCCATCACCATCACAAACACCCCTGCCACTACCACTGACGATGACATCCGGCACGGCGAATTCGGGCATCAGCCCAGCCAGGATCGTGGCTTGAGGATCCTCATCCGAGGACTCTCCCACTCCACGCCGCCGGATGGGATTCGCAGCAGTATGCTGAATGAGGGGTTCACGGTTCGGTTTGTTAGGGTGATCACCGATCGATTCGATCGCAGCCGCCAATACAACCTCTTCGAGGCTGAGATCGCCCCCAACCCGGACCGTGGCCAATACGATGTTTTGAGGATGAGGTGCCTGGGTGGGAGGCCCGTCACGGTTGAGAGACTTGGAGTCTCCCGTGACCCCGCCCAGTGCCATCGATGTCAGGTGTTTGGCCACACCCGTGCATACTGTAGACGAGCTGCTGTCTGCATGAAATGCGCGGGTGGACACCTGACGACGGAGTGCAGCAAGCCGAGGAACGTCGCTCCCAAGTGCGCCAACTGCCAGGGCCAGCACATCAGTGCCTAAAAGGGCTGCCCATCCTTTAAGGCAGCCAGGCAGCGACTCGTGGCCCACAGGGTCGCCAGGGAGGAGGAGCGTCGCAAACAGCAACCACAGCCAATCCAACAGCGACAGCAGCCAATCCACCGTCGCCAGCAGCAGCCACAACCACAGTCACTCCATAACCCGCAGCAGAAACGCCAACACCAACCGGATCGGCAGCAGCATCGGTGTTCGGAGCAGAACCCAGCCGAGTAGCTGCCTGCCAAATAGCACCTAATTCTTGGCCCTCAGCCGCTTATTTTGTTTGTTACTTATGTCTATGTCACTCATTTGTTTGTTAAAGCTTTGCGCTTGCTTGCCCTGCTAAACGCTATCTGCCAGCTCGCTCTTCGCTATCTCCGCTTTGCGTCTGCCTACCGACGTCGGCAGAGTGAAGCTGCGTTTAGCGATCGGAGCGGCAATGTAAAGGCCAGGCAATCCACACTTGCAATTTGGATGTCACGCATTAAAGAACATATCGTAATTTTATTTCTGCGCCGAGTTTTATTTAATTCGAAATAATTAGTCGGCCGATTGGGGATAAAAAACATTATCTCCACATAATCTCTGAGTTGCAGTGTCAATTAATAATCATTCGCGATCGACATTCGTTAGCCCTAGCAAATTTTCGGCGGTTAAGCACAATTCGGTGCTAAAACACACTTACATACACCTACATACACGCATTGCTGGCTATTAATTTCTCTGTCGCGACAATTCGGTCAGTGCAGTGCGGTAGGCAGTGCAGCGAACTCACTAATACACACAAGCGGAGTACAAAGCGGAATCGGACAGCTCGCACAGCCGCACAGCTAAAGGCATTAGCTGTAATCCCTTTGCTTTCGGTTCCCACGTTTATACGTATACAGGGTGTCTTTTTCGGTCGTGCTGAGTGACTCTTTTAAAACCTCAACATGGCAGCACCTGAGCCTACCAATGTCGCGAACGCAGCAATGCCGAGTGATGTAGATTTCTACAAGCACAAGGCCGAGTCCATCGCGCGCCAACTAAAGGCCATGGATCGCTTTCTCACCAAGGAAGAGCTTGCCGAGTTAGATGAGGCAGAACTTCAAGCTCGCTTAGAGCAAATCGAGCGAATGAATGCGGATTTCGATGCCGCTCAAACGAGCCTTGAAAGGCTGGATTTCCTGCAGTTAGCCCATGATGCCCGGCTGGACTTTTCGAATGTTTATGTCAAGGTTAGGACCAGGCTGTCGCGGGAGTTGATGGCTGCTCGCACGGTAAATGTTGCCAATTCAACGGCTCGGTATACTCTCGAGGGGAATTCGTCGTTGTTCGCCTATAATAGTATAGGCCGTTCTCGAATGCCCGAGTTGCAGCTTCCGCGATTCGGTGGGAACTACATGGATTGGCCAGAATTCCACTCGATGTTCTCGACAATGGTGCACAAAGACCATCGTATACCAATCATCGACAAATTCCAATATCTTCGTGGATGTCTAGATGGTGCTGCGCTGGATACGATTCTTTCCTTGGAACTTTCTGAGGAGAATTACGACAAGGCGTTGAATTTACTAATGTTGCGATTCGATAATAAACTGTTACATTTTCAGGCACACGTCAAGGCTATTTTCGGTCTGCAAGGGGTGGAGAAGGGCTCGGCTATCGGCTTGCGCGCGCTCAGCGACAAAATCAATTCGCACTTGCGTGCACTTCAGACCTTGGCGACCCCGCATTAGATATCCGATGGGTTGCTGATCTTCATCATAGGCACGAAATTGGACCACAAGACCAAGGAGAAATGGGAAGAGAACTTGCCGACGTCAGGATTGCCTCGGTGGTCAAGCATGGCCTCATTCTTGGAAGCAAGATGTCGGATGCTGGAAAATTTGGGATCGGCTATGGTAACAATTCCTAGCCAGCAGGTGGGAGAAGACAAACCTGTCACCCTTATCACCTCCAGTAACGACCATCCTAACCCCATATGTAACCATTGCAATTCCTCCGAGCATTACATATCTAAATGTCAGGAATTCCTGAATCTCTCTGCGTTTGAACGATACAAAGAAGCAAAGAAGAGCCGCTTGTGTTTGAACTGCCTCAACAAAGGCCATGAATTGCAGAGGTGCAGGTCAGGACTTTGCAGGCATTGCCAGGCCAAACATCACACGCTACTCCACATTCCATCGGGAACTGGTGCTTCATCTTCCTCTTCACCGGCCGAGGAATCGATCCAGCAAGAGGCCGCGACTGTGCTTCTAGCAAGCGGGTGTTCTAGCCCTCCCCCCTCGATCCAGAAATCTCAGCCTAGCCAGAACGTGTTGCTACCTACTGCCCTCGTTCATGTAACAGATCGTTATGGAGCACTTATCCCATGTCGTGCCATTTTGGATTCTGCATCACAGGCAAACTTTGTAACATCTAGACTTGCTGATCAGTTGCAGTTGGATCATCGCTCGTCTTATGTTCACATCTCTGGAATCGGAGATTCCATTCTACCTTCGAGCAAGTCTGTACATATAGTTGTACAATCCCAGGACGCAAGCTATCGAGCTTCCTTCGCTGCAATTGTCACCAACTCAATTACGGCAATGCAGCCTAACTTCGGCGTAGACGCAAAGGATTGGCCAATGCCGAATAATCTTAAACTAGCTGATCCTAATTTCTCCAAGCCCCAACGTATCGATCTGTTGATAGGTTCTGGTTTGTTCTTCGATTTAATGTGCGTCGGACAGATTCGACTATCAACCCAATTGCCAACATTGCAGGAGACAAAACTTGGTTGGATAGTATCAGGAAGCATTGATAGCTCGGAGAATAAGCGTGCAGCTTTAGCCGCTTTTGAAAATTCCTCGTGCATCTCTATTGACGATTTTCGACCCACAACGCTGGAGTACCAAAACTTAGAGCAGCAATGCAGGAAGCAGCTGCTCGAGTGCCAGGTGCAAGTGGAAAAACTGCGATCGGAGAATCAAGAACTGCAGCGCGAACTTTTCCATATATTAAAAACCTACATATCCACGCCAAATGAAATTCAACTTTCAACAGTTTCTACATTGCCAAATTTCCTGCCATTCTATGCAATTACAGAGGCTCCCGATGATCAAGACGTAATCACGACAAGCCGCCTTCGTAAAGAAGCGCCGATTGCTGCGTTCGACGATCATCCCAGCGTAGCCGCCAGCTGCGCCCAAGCAAGCATCTTCAAGAGGGCCGTTGGAAAAATAGCGGTTCTGCCCCTTCAGGATGGATCTGTTGAAAGCCTTTGCCTTCCAACGGGGGGTGAATGTTCGGAGCAGAACCCAGCCGATTAGCTGCTTGCCAAATAGCACCTAATTCTTGGCCCTCAGCCGCTTATTTTGTTTGTTACTTATGTCTATGTCACTCATTTGTTTGTTAAAGCTTTGCGCTTGCTTGCCCTGCTAAACGCTCTCTGCCAGCTCGCTCTTCGCTATCTCCGCTTTGCGTCTGCCTACCGACGTCGGCAGAGCGAAGCTGCGCTTAGCGATCGGAGCGGCATTGTAAAGGGCAGGCAAGCCACACTTGCAATTTGGATGTCACGCATTAAAGAACATATCGTAATTTTATTTCTGCGCCGAGTTTTATTTAATTCGAAATAATTAGTCGGCCGATTGGGGATAAAAAACATTATCTCCACAATCGGTATCACGACCATCATCCCCAGCCATCGACCAGGGGGCGCCAACACCAGAGGGTCCAGCCGATGCAGCCGATCGCGAATGATGCCCTGACGCCACGCCAACACCAGCAGCAGCAGCGGCCAGACGCCCAGTGTGATGGCAGCTGCGCTCAAAATCTGCAATTAAACGCACAGCGAATAAATGAGTTGGAAAGGAGGATTGACCAGATGGCAGATCAACTCACAAAATCGACTGCAGCAAATGGCAAGGGCACAACAGCCATGCCCCCACTCCAACCAACAGCAGCAGCAGTTCCTGCCCCTCTGCCAACACCATCAGACGCCACCAATACAGCAACAGCAGTAGCCATATCGGACACTGAGCCGGATATGGACATGGACGACGACAGCCAATGGACCGACGAAGAGCCTTACGATGACCTACGTAGGTTCCTAAATGGACAATCCAGTGGCGACTTCGAAAGCGACGGATTAAACGACGTCTACTGATTGCGCCGAATAGCAGAAGTTTAATGCCAATAAAACCTGGAAATAGACAAAAAAAAAAAAATTTAACGCAATTAACAACGAGGGGGAACGTTGTGAGTTGCTGCGGAGACCGCAACTCTACAGTTATACCCGATACTAAGTCAGTATGGCTCTCCTCCGGCAGACGCCGCTAATATTAAACGACACGACAAGGAGTGCGTGCGAGAGAGACAGAAAATCAGTCTGAGCGTGACGTCGGGTGCTGCGTAGCCAGTGCAAATTGATTTGTTCCTTTTGGCTATAAAAATGATCTGATCTGATCCAGATTCAGCAATCTGATATATATGATCATTATCTATGATTCTGCGTTTTTAGTTTTCTCCTATCCTCAATATTGTGGATGCAACAGATTTTCGTCCTTTGTTGGGGCGGAACGGGGTGGGGCGAAATTTTAAGATATACGTTTTATAGTGAGATCTAACAGGAGTGCGGATACCAAATTTGGTTACTCTAGCCTTAATAGTCTCTGAGATTTGTGAATATCCCCAGATTTTCATCCTTTGCGGGGCGGAAGGGGGTGTGGCGAAATTTTGAAACAAACTCGTCTCGGTCCGATATATTAGGAGTGTGGATACCAAATTTGGTTGCTCTAGCTCTTATAGTCTCTGAGATCTAGGCGCTAATGTTTTACTCTAAGCAAAGCCGCCTATGCTACGTGTGTGTTAGAGAGAGATTGGGCGAGAAAAAATGAAATTTTTCTCTTGATTCTGGATTTAATAATTATACGATCTGGTTCAGATTTTGCACTCTAGAAGATATAGTCATCTTCTACGATTCAGCGTTTTTAGTTTTCTCGTATCGTCGAAATTGTGGATGCCACAGATTTCGCCCTTTGTGGGGGCGGAAGAGGGCGGGGCAAAGTTTTGAAATATTCTTGTAGCAGTGACATATCACAGAAGTCTGGATCCAAAACATCGTTGTTCTCGCTCTTATAGTCTTTGAGCACTAGGCGCTGAAGGGGACGGACAGACGGACAGACGGACGGACGGACAGACGGACAGACGGACAGACAGACTTGGCTCAATCGACTCGGCTATTGATGCTGATCAAGAATATATATACTTTATGGGGTCGGAAACGATTCCTTTTGGACGTTACACACATCCACTTTTACCACAAATCGAATATACCCCAATACTCATTTTGAGTATCGGGTATAAAAAACAGTCAATTCACGCCAACACGAAAAACTGCCAAAACACACAATAATCACACGTACCTGCCAATCACCAGACAGGGCTGACCATCAAGAAGCTGCCTCGCCACTAACACTGACAATTTCCTGCCAAATGTGAGGAATATGAGGCCCCTTTCTGATGACGCTGCCACCACACCATCACAATGACGTCACGCCACTCCGAACCAACAGCAGCCATTTCCAACGACGACGCAGATGCTGGCGCCTGTTGCCGCTCCACTGGGTCACACCCGTCTCTCATGCCAATTATGTGAGGGCGGGATGGCCTGGTGTTGAGCCGCCGGACGCCAGCAAATCCTGCAAAAGGAAGAAGAAACAGGAGGGAGAAGCAAACTGCCAAACTGCCAAAACACAAAATACTCACCTGCTGTTTTACGCCAACACAAACCAGACAAGGGTCACCACAAATAACATCCAAACGCCGACAGTACCTGCAAATAAACACAAATTAAAATTAAAGCCAAAGCAAACACCTCCTCAACTGGGTGGCCGGACCAGAAGCCACTCAAAACGCCATTAAAAACCGACGACGAAAGTGGCCGAGGAGGCCAGGCCAATTCTACTGACAACGCATCCTGGTGGCCGGACCAGAGCCTCTTGGATGCGGCCAACAATTAAATCAACAACGCATCCTGGTGGCCGGACCAGCAGCCACTCGGATCCGGCCAATAAAACAATTCGTTGGCATCACATTTCGATGTCAATGCCAACACACTGGACAATGCATCTTCGGGTGGCCGGACCAGTGCCACTCGGTCTGCTGCACCAAACCAACAGACAGATGCAACGTGGGCGGCCGGACCAGAGCCGCTCGCCATCGGCAACACCATCATTGCCCACGATGCACGCCAACACCATCAAATTAGCCAGCCAATAAACAACACACAGGGGGACAACAGAGCCGGCCGGTATACAGCGTAATGCCCGCCGGTGCTCCGTTGTTGTTTGTCCTCCTGCTAGAAATAAAATAAATATAATTAATATGTTTATATGTTGTAAATGTATGTCAATTATCGTTTATTATCGTTTATTTTACCTTGTCTGCATCAATGTATTTGTTGTAGATGTCAATCCTGTTGTTTCTGTAGTTTTTGCACGTCCGTAGATAGTTTGTCGATAGTTTTTAGTTACTTGCCTGTGATATTAGGAATAAGTTTTTGTAATTTATAGTAGTTTTTCTGTAGTTTTTTTTTTTTTTTTTTAGGGTTTAAGTTACCAAGCTACCCGTGAGTAGCGTGGGATTATTTGGCCGCCGCCTTTTGAAGGTGGAAATTGCCAAGTCAAAGAATAGAAGATGGTTGAGTACTGTTTATAGCTGATGTAATTGATGTAATTTCGTCGATGAAGTCAATTAGTGTTTGGTACGCGCTGATGTTTTCTTTTTCAAAGAATTTGTAAATATCATTATATTTTCTTAGAGATGGGAGGTTTTGCCTTGTTGTGTTGTACTTTGTACAATTGAAAATTAAATGCGAGGCGTTATCGATACTATCGCATGTATCACATATGTTACTACGAACTACATGCATTTTGGCGAGAGTGTGCCTATCGAATGCGTTACCACTAAGCAGTCTGTTGATTCTTTTAGCGTCAATGGCTTTAAGCTTAGTTTTATTTAGGAACCACGGTTTGGATGATGTTGAGGTAACCTCGGTGCTTGATACTAGCAAACTCGGCGTATTCTCTCTCCCATTCTGCTTTTAAGATTCTGTGTATTTCGCACATAGCGTCTTTAAGGTTCCATTTAACCACTGTGTATTTTCCTCGTCTGTGGGCTTCCTTGGGTGCTGCGTCAACTGAAGTGTTCTGAGGGATGTTAGCGTGTCCGGGAATGTAGTGAACCTCTACAGTTCCTAGATGTGGATTTTGTTGGATCTTTTCTCTGATTTTGTAGGCGATAGAGTTATCCTGAATGTTCTTCGCCAGGATGAGGGCCCCGTTTCTGCTGTCTGTCAGGATCGCGACACGAGGACAATTTTCCAAAATAGCATGGTCTAATGCCTTCTCGATAGCAAGGAGCTCGGCGGACAACGAGGAAAGGGTTTTGTGCGTGTAATAGCTATCTAAAAAACCTGTCCTATCGTGCAGGAAAGCGGCGCTGGAATGCCCATCTGCGACTGACCCATCCGTGTAATAGATTTCAAAACCACCCTTTGTCAGCTGATCCTTCTTTTCCCCGTGGAGCAGCATGATACCTGCCTGGTCTATAGCGTGCTTGTTGGGTGCAGAACCCTTGAAAAATTCTAAGTCGGAGCTAATTTTAGTGCAAAACGAAGCTGTGTTCTCGAAAATATCAACTCTATCTATTATGCTGCCAAACTCCCGATATGCCTTAGCGTAGCCCGTGTTTAAATCCCTATTTGCTGACACTGTTTCACTTGCTGGGAGATTAAATGCAAACACCTTAACCAACTCTTTTGCCGCCGGGAATCTCATCCTGTAGTCCGGGGGAAGTTCTCCTGCCATGTGATATATGATAGGAACGGGAGTGCAGATTATCAGACCCAGCGACTTTCTGATGTGATGGTTGCAGTGGGATTTGATTTTGGCCAAAGCAGATTTGGACAGGTTGCAGAATGATGAGCACGCGTACTCTAGCCTACTTCTGACAAATGCCTTGTAAAATATAAGCCCTCTTTTGGGGCTGATACCATAGTGACACCCACTGAGTAATCTGAGAAACGCACAGTTTCTGTTCGATTCCGAGATGGCCAGATCAATGTGACCAGAGGCTGAGTTGTTTGCTGAGATAGTCCTGCCTAGGTATTTGATCTGCTCTACTTGTCTGATCTCAACTCCTTGATGCGAGATATTTAGCGCAGCTCTACGATTGTTGAAGTAAATCACTTTAGACTTCACCGGATTGAATGACAGGTTTAGTCTATTGCATTTTTCTTCGAACTTATCTATACTGTCTTCCAGCACACCTTTCGCAATGGATACGTCTTTATGAAAACAAACTATGAAAAAGTCATCAGCATACTGAAACAGTAAGCAGTTATGACTGTTAATATCATGTAGTTCGGCTGTGTAAAGGTTAAAAAGGGTTGGGCTGAGACAGCTACCCTGGCTAACACCTCTGTTCACCTCTACCTCGCTTTTGCCCTTTATGAGAATTCGTCTGTTAAGGAAGCTGGAGATCCAAGCTGTGAGGCTTGTATTGAACCGCATATCCCTCATCCTGTGCTCGAGTGTGTTCACTTTTACGCAGTCGAACGCTCTTTGTAAATCTAGGCAAGCTGCGACAACCTGACAACCCCTCGCCTTCAGCGCCAGAACTTTGTTGATAAGGTCGTTGATGCAAAGAGCCGTGGACCTGTTTCTCCTGAAGGCATAGGACCTGACCGGCAGCAGGTCACAGTGTGCTATGTGCTCGTCCAACTTCAACTTTATCAACCCCTCTATGGATTTAAACAGCGTGTTAATCAAACAAATCGGCCTATGGTTTTGGAAGGAAGTAGGGTCTGCATTCTTCTTGGGGATGGGTACCACTTTTATCCTGCGCCAGACTTCAGGGATGACGCCACTCAGCCATACTTTATTTATAATTTCAAAAATGTCTTGTTTTTTTCCCACTTGGTAGCTTTTGAAGCATCCTGAACGAGATGCCATCAGGGTCTCTAGCCGAATTGGGGTTCCTGGATTTTAGGAAGGCCAGGAATTCTTCCAGTTCCAGGGGTTCCGGGTCGTCTGGTCCTAACAAAGGGGCAGGAATTTTCTAAGGGGGCCCACTGTTTGACGTGCATGGGGTTACTTTAACCATATTTAGAAATTTTTTGTCATCTTCGTTCATCCATTTCTTCCCTACATTTTTGATTTGACCGTATTTTTTGATGTTCTTCACCCTGCTCCACATAGAGGGCGATGAGGAGACCTCTTCTATAAACTTGGAAAAGTTGCGCTTTCTAAGATTTTTTACGTGATTTTGTAGATTTTTGTCAGCTTCTAAGGTTGCTCTGGCATCAGCCAATATTTTGGTGAGGTAGAATTTTTGCCTGCAAGCGTTTCTCACGCGAAAAAGTTTTTCCGTTTCCTCGTTCCAGCATTTCTTAGCAACGTACTTGTTCTTGCTTGGGAATGTGACCGTGTTTTTTAAGGTCAGGGATTTCACTTTTTCATTGAGCTCCTCCAGATTTGAGAAATCACTTGCACCCAGAATCCGGGCTATTCTGTTGTGAAGGATCTTCTTGCCTTGGAGGGGGGCATTTAGGCCTTGCACTGATAATACAATTGGGAAGTGGTTGCTGTTCGTAATTATACCCGATACTCAAAATGAGTATTGGGGTATATTAGATTTGTGGTATTAAAAGTGGATGTGTGTAACGTCCAGAAGGAATCGTTTCCGACCCCATAAAGTATATATATTCTTGATCAGTGTCCGTCTGTCCGTCTGTCCGTCCGTCCGTCTGTCCGTCTGTCCGTCCCTATTAGCGCCTAGTGCTCAAAGACTATAAGAGCTAGAGCAACGATGTTTTGGATCTAGACTTCTGTGATATGTCACTGCTACAAAAATATTTCAAAACTTCGCCCCGCCCACTTCCGCCCCCACAAAGGACGAAAATCTGTGGCATCCACAATTTTAAAGATATGAGAAAACCAAAAACGCAGAATCGTAGAGAATGACCATATCTTTTAGACTGCATAATCTGAATTGGATCGTATTATTATTATAGCCAGCATCAAGAAAACAATTTGATTTTTTCTCGCCCTGTCTCTCTCTAACACACACGTAGCATAGGCGGCTTTGCTTAGAGTAAAACATTAGCGCCTAGATCTCAGAGACTACAAAAGCTAGAGCAACCAAATTTGGTATCCACACTCCCAATATATTGGACCGAGACGAGTTTGTTTCAAAATTTCGCCACCCCCCCTTCCGCCCCCGCAAAGAACGAAAATCTGGGGATATTCACAAATCTCAAAGACTATTAACGCTAGAGTAACCAACTCCTGTTAGATCTCACTATAAAACGTATATCTCAAAATTTCGCCCCACCCCCTTGCGCCCCCACAAAGAACGAAAATCTGTTGCATCCACAATATTGCACATTCGAGAAAACTAAAAACGCAGAATCATAGATAACGACCATATCTATCAGATTGCGGAATCTGGATCAGATCGGATCATTTTTGTAGCCAAAAGCAAGAAATCAATTTGCAGTGGTCGCGTAGCGCCCGACGTCACGCTCAGACTGATTTTCTGTCTCTCTCGCACGCACTCTTTGTCGTGTCGTTTAATATTAGCGCCGTCTGCCGGAGGGAGCCATACTGACTTAGTATCGGGTATAACTGTAGAGTTGCGGTGTCCGCAGCAACTCACAACGTTCCCCCTCGTTTTTGTTTTGAGGACTTGCCAGTTAATAGTTCCATTTCTGTAGTTCGAAAAAGAAAGGTCAAGAACGGAGAATTGAGATGGGCTCCTGGAGAAGGTTGGCGAACCGTCGTTTAGGCAGATAAATCCGGCCTCCCGGGTGGAATTCTCGACCCTTGCGATCACAGATCGGACTTCCCCAGATAGAAGACCTAGCGTTGAAGTCCCCGCCCACTATTGAGGGTATGTCAAGCGAAGCCGCGAATTCGAAAAACTTTTTTGTGCCCGATTTAAACTGTGAAACTGTTGTTGATGGCGGTGCATATATGCTAAAAATATTGAAATTGCTCTTGAGGTTTAATGTTTTTATTCCTAAAATTTCCAAGTCGTTCTCTATTTTTAAAATGCTGAATTGAATGTTTTTCCTGACGTAGATGCCAACCCCGCCGTAGCCGTCCTCTCTGGGCCTGCAGAAAAAGTTATAGTCTAAAATGCTGCAGTCCGCGTTGTTCAACACCCAAATCTCTGAGAGGATGGCAATATCTATTGCGTTCTTGTCTAGGAACATTGAGAGGAGCTGTTTGTTGTTGTTGTGTGTCAGACTTTGAATATTTAGCTGAAGAATCTTCATTGTTGGATGTTTTGAGAACCAACTGCCATCCCTTGGGCAATCTGACGCCTATCTAGTTCTGCGTTGGAAGCATTGACAAATTCTCTAACTTCCTTAATAAATTTATTCGCTAAAGAATCCCCTTTAATGATGTTGTTTGGATCAATCAGGAACGCTGAAAGTTTGGCTCCTAGTGCGTTTAGCTTATCCTGGGCCAGAGAAGATGCCACGGATGAAGATCTAACAAATTTCTCGCTCATTTGGACGCAGTCTGAGTTTATTGAGTTCTTCCACTCTGCCATGTTGGCTGCTGCCTTGGCCGCCTCTGCGTTCCGGGCGGCAACCCTATTGGATTTGGTCACTTCCGCGAAAGAGGTGACAGAATGAATTTCCCTGGCGGACTCTAAGCTCTTATTTAAGAATTCAGGGGAGCGGTTAGATTGCCAACTGGGTCTAGGAAATTCCCCTTGATCCCTTAGGTTGGGGGAAGTTCTATCAAAAAGGATCGGATATCTAGCCTTGACCTCTGGTCTATTTGGGTTTTCCAGTGTCATACACTTTTGAATGGCGTACGCTTTTTTCCTGGCCTCACACTGCGGGTGGGTGGCAGCATGTTCCCCCTTGCAGTTAGCACAGACCAGCCCTGGGCAGATAATATCTTTGCTGTGATCTTGTCCGCATTTGAAACATTTCGCTCCACTCTTGTAATGTTGCGCCAGATGACCAAACCTAAAACACCTGAAACATTGAATAAGCTGAACAAAAGGTTTCACTTCTACTTTAGAATATAGAAAATTGATTTTGGTTGGTAACTGCTCTCCTCTGAACCAGAGTTTCACCCTGCCAGTAGGTACACGTTCCCCCGATGCTCTATCCCTTCGCGTAAACCGAACTATCTCCTCAACTGGGATATCCGAGGTTACAAGCTCCGCTAGCTGTTCCTCCGAGTAGTGCCCGGGGATCCCAAAAATTAGCCCTGCTTTTTGGACGAAGTGCCTAAAGATTCGGGTTGAGTACCCTTGAGCAGCGAAAACACTGTTTTCCACTAGCCCGTTTGCACACTCCGCCGACCCGCACACAATCTTGCACCTGCCATAGCCCATTCTAGCAACCTCCTCGATATCGCTAGTGCCCTGTTTCAGCAGCAGATCGGATAGATCAAACTGGTTTATAGCAATTCTGGCATTATTCGCACTCATTTTGTCGATACAAACAATGTATGGGCCTTTATGCCCCTCATAATACTTGTTAACGATGATTTTGCGGTTACTTCCGTTTTTCGTACTCACGGAAGCCACACAAACCGCGTCAGTTTTCGGTCTCTCTTTCGTCGTAGAAATGTTTGATGTCATGCTTGTTGTCGTGTTCGTGGACATGTTTGTCGACACGTTCGTCGACAAGTTTGGTTTCTTGCACAGCAGTTTAGAAGCCAAAAGCTGCGGAGCCGTTTTTGCCGCCATCTTTACTCCTACCCGCATGGCGGATTTAGCTTCTCCTTCCCTTTTTTTCAGCGTTTCCATGCGAGTTTTAACTCCCGTCGCCTTCTCCGTGGCCATCCTTGTCTTTCCTATGCTTGCCATGCTTCTCAGGGTCCAGACGGAGTTCCAAGAGCCGTTTTAAGAGTTATTCCGGAACGCCATGCAGTAAATTCCAGGTTTTTCGACTTAATTGATGAAGCTTTGGGAATTTCTTCGCGCCGTCTTCGTAGGCGTGTGAGGCGCCCCCAGAAGCTTCGGAAAATGTCTTTTTGATTAAAACTATCAGCGAACGTCTTGAAATATGTTAATTTTTTCCTTCCGCAAACAATTTTAGGTACGCGCCATACCAGCGTTGAACAACGTTTTTTTTTAAATTTTCTGTAGTTTCAACAGCAGCAGCAGTTCCTGCCCCTCTGCCAACACCATCAGACGCCACCAATACAGCAACAGCAGTAGCCATATCGGACACTGAGCCGGATATGGACATGGACGACGACAGCCAATGGACCGACGAAGAGCCTTACGATGACCTACGTAGGTTCCTAAATGGACAATCCAGTGGCGACTTCGAAAGCGACGGATTAAACGACGTCTACTGATTGCGCCGAATAGCAGAAGTTTAATCCCAATAAAACCTTGAAAAAGACAAAAAAAAAAAAATTTAACGCAATTAACAACGAGGGGGAACGTTGTGAGTTGCTGCGGAGACCGCAACTCTACAGTTATACCCGATACTAAGTCAGTATGGCTCTCCTCCGGCAGACGCCGCTAATATTAAACGACACGACAAGGAGTGCGTGCGAGAGAGACAGAAAATCAGTCTGAGCGTGACGTCGGGTGCTGCGTAGCCAGTGCAAATTGATTTGTTCCTTTTGGCTATAAAAATGATCTGATCTGATCCAGATTCAGCAATCTGATATATATGATCATTATCTATGATTCTGCGTTTTTAGTTTTCTCCTATCCTCAATATTGTGGATGCAACAGATTTTCGTCCTTTGTGGGGGCGGAACGGGGTGGGGCGAAATTTTAAGATATACGTTTTATAGTGAGATCTAACAGGAGTACGGATACCAAATTTGGTTACTCTAGCCTTAATAGTCTCTGAGATTTGTGAATATCCCCAGATTTTCATCCTTTGCGGGGGCGGAAGGGGGTGTGGCGAAATTTTGAAACAAACTCGTCTCGGTCCGATATATTAGGAGTGTGGATACCAAATTTGGTTGCTCTAGCTCTTATAGTCTCTGAGATCTAGGCGCTAATGTTTTACTCTAAGCAAAGCCGCCTATGCTACGTGTGTGTTAGAGAGAGATTGGGCGAGAAAAAATGAAATTTTTCTCTTGATTCTGGATATAATAATTATACGATCTGGTTCAGATTTTGCACTCTAGAAGATATAGTCATCTTCTACGATTCAGCGTTTTTAGTTTTCTCGTATCGTCGAAATTGTGGATGCCACAGATTTCGCCCTTTGTGGGGGCGGAAGAGGGCGGGGCAAAGTTTTGAAATATTCTTGTAGCAGTGACATATCACAGAAGTCTGGATCCAAAACATCGTTGTTCTCGCTCTTATAGTCTTTGAGCACTAGGCGCTGAAGGGGACGGACAGACGGACAGACGGACGGACGGACAGACGGACAGACGGACAGACAGACTTGGCTCAATCGACTCGGCTATTGATGCTGATCAAGAATATATATACTTTATGGGTCGGAAACGATTCCTTTTGGACGTTACACACATCCACTTTTACCACAAATCGAATATACCCCAATACTCATTTTGAGTATCGGGTATAAAAAACAGTCAATTCACGCCAACACGAAAAACTGCCAAAACACACAATAATCACACGTACCTGCCAATCACCAGACAGGGCTGACCATCAAGAAGCTGCCTCGCCACTAACACTGACAATTTCCTGCCAAATGTGAGGAATATGAGGCCCCTTTCTGATGACGCTGCCACCACACCATCACAATGACGTCACGCCACTCCGAACCAACAGCAGCCATTTCCAACGACGACGCAGATGCTGGCGCCTGTTGCCGCTCCACTGGGTCACACCCGTCTCTCATGCCAATTATGTGAGGGCGGGATGGCCTGGTGTTGAGCCGCCGGACGCCAGCAAATCCTGCAAAAGGAAGAAGAAACAGGAGGGAGAAGCAAACTGCCAAACTGCCAAAACACAAAATACTCACCTGCTGTTTTACGCCAACACAAACCAGACAAGGGTCACCACAAATAACATCCAAACGCCGACAGTACCTGCAAATAAACACAAATTAAAATTAAAGCCAAAGCAAACACCTCCTCAACTGGGTGGCCGGACCAGCAGCCACTCAAAACGCCATTAAAAACCGACGACGAAAGTGGCCGAGGAGGCCAGGCCAATTCTACTGACAACGCATCCTGGTGGCCGGACCAGAGCCTCTTGGATGCGGCCAACAATTAAATCAACAACGCATCCTGGTGGCCGGACCAGCAGCCACTCGGATCCGGCCAATAAAACAATTCGTTGGCATCACATTTCGATGTCAATGCCAACACACTGGACAATGCATCTTCGGGTGGCCGGACCAGTGCCACTCGGTCTGCTGCACCAAACCAACAGACAGATGCAACGTGGGCGGCCGGACCAGAGCCGCTCGCCATCGGCAACACCATCATTGCCCACGATGCACGCCAACACCATCAAATTAGCCAGCCAATAAACAACACACAGGGGGACAACAGAGCCGGCCGGTATACAGCGTAATGCCCGCCGGTGCTCCGTTGTTGTTTGTCCTCCTGCTAGAAATAAAATAAATATAATTAATATGTTTATATGTTGTAAATGTATGTCAATTATCGTTTATTATCGTTTATTTTACCTTGTCTGCATCAATGTATTTGTTGTAGATGTCAATCCTGTTGTTTCTGTAGTTTTTGCACGTCCGTAGATAGTTTGTCGATAGTTTTTAGTTACTTGCCTGTGATATTAGGAATAAGTTTTTGTAATTTATAGTAGTTTTTCTGTAGTTTTTTTTTTTTTTTTTAGGGTTTAAGTTACCAAGCTACCCGTGAGTAGCGTGGGATTATTTGGCCGCCCGCCTTTTGAAGGTGGAAATTGCCAAGTCAAAGAATAGAAGATGGTTGAGTACTGTTTATAGCTGATGTAATTGATGTAATTTCGTCGATGAAGTCAATTAGTGTTTGGTACGCGCTGATGTTTTCTTTTTCAAAGAATTTGTAAATATCATTATATTTTCTTAGAGATGGGAGGTTTTGCCTTGTTGTGTTGTACTTTGTACAATTGAAAATTAAATGCGAGGCGTTATCGATACTATCGCATGTATCACATATGTTACTACGAACTACATGCATTTTGGCGAGAGTGTGCCTATCGAATGCGTTACCACTAAGCAGTCTGTTGATTCTTTTAGCGTCAATGGCTTTAAGCTTAGTTTTATTTAGGAACCACGGTTTGGATGATGTTGAGGTAACCTCGGTGCTTGATACTAGCAAACTCGGCGTATTCTCTCTCCCATTCTGCTTTTAAGATTCTGTGTATTTCGCACATAGCGTCTTTAAGGTTCCATTTAACCACTGTGTATTTTCCTCGTCTGTGGGCTTCCTTGGGTGCTGCGTCAACTGAAGTGTTCTGAGGGATGTTAGCGTGTCCGGGAATGTAGTGAACCTCTACAGTTCCTAGATGTGGATTTTGTTGGATCTTTTCTCTGATTTTGTAGGCGATAGAGTTATCCTGAATGTTCTTCGCCAGGATGAGGGCCCCGTTTCTGCTGTCTGTCAGGATCGCGACACGAGGACAATTTTCCAAAATAGCATGGTCTAATGCCTTCTCGATAGCAAGGAGCTCGGCGGACAACGAGGAAAGGGTTTTGTGCGTGTAATAGCTATCTAAAAAACCTGTCCTATCGTGCAGGAAAGCGGCGCTGGAATGCCCATCTGCGACTGACCCATCCGTGTAATAGATTTCAAAACCACCCTTTGTCAGCTGATCCTTCTTTTCCCCGTGGAGCAGCATGATACCTGCCTGGTCTATAGCGTGCTTGTTGGGTGCAGAACCCTTGAAAAATTCTAAGTCGGAGCTAATTTTAGTGCAAAACGAAGCTGTGTTCTCGAAAATATCAACTCTATCTATTATGCTGCCAAACTCCCGATATGCCTTAGCGTAGCCCGTGTTTAAATCCCTATTTGCTGACACTGTTTCACTTGCTGGGAGATTAAATGCAAACACCTTAACCAACTCTTTTGCCGCCGGGAATCTCATCCTGTAGTCCGGGGGAAGTTCTCCTGCCATGTGATATATGATAGGAACGGGAGTGCAGATTATCAGACCCAGCGACTTTCTGATGTGATGGTTGCAGTGGGATTTGATTTTGGCCAAAGCAGATTTGGACAGGTTGCAGAATGATGAGCACGCGTACTCTAGCCTACTTCTGACAAATGCCTTGTAAAATATAAGCCCTCTTTTGGGGCTGATACCATAGTGACACCCACTGAGTAATCTGAGAAACGCACAGTTTCTGTTCGATTCCGAGATGGCCAGATCAATGTGACCAGAGGCTGAGTTGTTTGCTGAGATAGTCCTGCCTAGGTATTTGATCTGCTCTACTTGTCTGATCTCAACTCCTTGATGCGAGATATTTAGCGCAGCTCTACGATTGTTGAAGTAAATCACTTTAGACTTCACCGGATTGAATGACAGGTTTAGTCTATTGCATTTTTCTTCGAACTTATCTATACTGTCTTCCAGCACACCTTTCGCAATGGATACGTCTTTATGAAAACAAACTATGAAAAAGTCATCAGCATACTGAAACAGTAAGCAGTTATGACTGTTAATATCATGTAGTTCGGCTGTGTAAAGGTTAAAAAGGGTTGGGCTGAGACAGCTACCCTGGCTAACACCTCTGTTCACCTCTACCTCGCTTTTGCCCTTTATGAGAATTCGTCTGTTAAGGAAGCTGGAGATCCAAGCTGTGAGGCTTGTATTGAACCGCATATCCCTCATCCTGTGCTCGAGTGTGTTCACTTTTACGCAGTCGAACGCTCTTTGTAAATCTAGGCAAGCTGCGACAACCTGACAACCCCTCGCCTTCAGCGCCAGAACTTTGTTGATAAGGTCGTTGATGCAAAGAGCCGTGGACCTGTTTCTCCTGAAGGCATAGGACCTGACCGGCAGCAGGTCACAGTGTGCTATGTGCTCGTCCAACTTCAACTTTATCAACCCCTCTATGGATTTAAACAGCGTGTTAATCAAACAAATCGGCCTATGGTTTTGGAAGGAAGTAGGGTCTGCATTCTTCTTGGGGATGGGTACCACTTTTATCCTGCGCCAGACTTCAGGGATGACGCCACTCAGCCATACTTTATTTATAATTTCAAAAATGTCTTGTTTTTTCCCACTTGGTAGCTTTTGAAGCATCCTGAACGAGATGCCATCAGGGTCTCTAGCCGAATTGGGGTTCCTGGATTTTAGGAAGGCCAGGAATTCTTCCAGTTCCAGGGGTTCCGGGTCGTCTGGTCCTAACAAAGGGGCAGGAATTTTCTAAGGGGGCCCACTGTTTGACGTGCATGGGGTTACTTTAACCATATTTAGAAATTTTTTGTCATCTTCGTTCATCCATTTCTTCCCTACATTTTTGATTTGACCGTATTTTTTGATGTTCTTCACCCTGCTCCACATAGAGGGCGATGAGGAGACCTCTTCTATAAACTTGGAAAAGTTGCGCTTTCTAAGATTTTTTACGTGATTTTGTAGATTTTTGTCAGCTTCTAAGGTTGCTCTGGCATCAGCCAATATTTTGGTGAGGTAGAATTTTTGCCTGCAAGCGTTTCTCACGCGAAAAAGTTTTTCCGTTTCCTCGTTCCAGCATTTCTTAGCAACGTACTTGTTCTTGCTTGGGAATGTGACCGTGTTTTTTAAGGTCAGGGATTTCACTTTTTCATTGAGCTCCTCCAGATTTGAGAAATCACTTGCACCCATAATCCGGGCTATTCTGTTGTGAAGGATCTTATTGCCTTGGAGGGGGGCATTTAGGCCTTGCACTGATAATACAATTGGGAAGTGGTTGCTGTTCGTAATTATACCCGATACTCAAAATGAGTATTGGGGTATATTAGATTTGTGGTATTAAAAGTGGATGTGTGTAACGTCCAGAAGGAATCGTTTCCGACCCCATAAAGTATATATATTCTTGATCAGTGTCCGTCTGTCCGTCTGTCCGTCCGTCCGTCTGTCCGTCTGTCCGTCCCTATTAGCGCCTAGTGCTCAAAGACTATAAGAGCTAGAGCAACGATGTTTTGGATCTAGACTTCTGTGATATGTCACTGCTACAAAAATATTTCAAAACTTCGCCCCGCCCACTTCCGCCCCCACAAAGGACGAAAATCTGTGGCATCCACAATTTTAAAGATATGAGAAAACCAAAAACGCAGAATCGTAGAGAATGACCATATCTTTTAGACTGCATAATCTGAATTGGATCGTATTATTATTATAGCCAGCATCAAGAAAACAATTTGATTTTTTCTCGCCCTGTCTCTCTCTAACACACACGTAGCATAGGCGGCTTTGCTTAGAGTAAAACATTAGCGCCTAGATCTCAGAGACTACAAAAGCTAGAGCAACCAAATTTGGTATCCACACTCCTAATATATTGGACCGAGACGAGTTTGTTTCAAAATTTCGCCACACCCCCTTCCGCCCCCGCAAAGAACGAAAATCTGGGGATATTCACAAATCTCAAAGACTATTAACGCTAGAGTAACCAACTCCTGTTAGATCTCACTATAAAACGTATATCTCAAAATTTCGCCCCACCCCCTTGCGCCCCCACAAAGAACGAAAATCTGTTGCATCCACAATATTGCACATTCGAGAAAACTAAAAACGCAGAATCATAGATAACGACCATATCTATCAGATTGCGGAATCTGGATCAGATCGGATCATTTTTGTAGCCAAAAGCAAGAAATCAATTTGCAGTGGTCGCGTAGCGCCCGACGTCACGCTCAGACTGATTTTCTGTCTCTCTCGCACGCACTCTTTGTCGTGTCGTTTAATATTAGCGCCGTCTGCCGGAGGGGAGCCATACTGACTTAGTATCGGGTATAACTGTAGAGTTGCGGTGTCCGCAGCAACTCACAACGTTCCCCCTCGTTTTTGTTTTGAGGACTTGCCAGTTAATAGTTCCATTTCTGTAGTTCGAAAAAGAAAGGTCAAGAACGGAGAATTGAGATGGGCTCCTGGAGAAGGTTGGCGAACCGTCGTTTAGGCAGATAAATCCAGCCTCCCGGGTGGAATTCTCGACCCTTGCGATCACAGATCGGACTTCCCCAGATAGAAGACCTAGCGTTGAAGTCCCCGCCCACTATTGAGGGTATGTCAAGCGAAGCCGCGAATTCGAAAAACTTTTTTGTGCCCGATTTAAACTGTGAAACTGTTGTTGATGGCGGTGCATATATGCTAAAAATATTGAAATTGCTCTTGAGGTTTAATGTTTTTATTCCTAAAATTTCCAAGTCGTTCTCTATTTTTAAAATGCTGAATTGAATGTTTTTCCTGACGTAGATGCCAACCCCGCCGTAGCCGTCCTCTCTGGGCCTGCAGAAAAAGTTATAGTCTAAAATGCTGCAGTCCGCGTTGTTCAACACCCAAATCTCTGAGAGGATGGCAATATCTATTGCGTTCTTGTCTAGGAACATTGAGAGGAGCTGTTTGTTGTTGTTGTGTGTCAGACTTTGAATATTTAGCTGAAGAATCTTCATTGTTGGATGTTTTGAGAACCAACTGCCATCCCTTGGGCAATCTGACGCCTATCTAGTTCTGCGTTGGAAGCATTGACAAATTCTCTAACTTCCTTAATAAATTTATTCGCTAAAGAATCCCCTTTAATGATGTTGTTTGGATCAATCAGGAACGCTGAAAGTTTGGCTCCTAGTGCGTTTAGCTTATCCTGGGCCAGAGAAGATGCCACGGATGAAGATCTAACAAATTTCTCGCTCATTTGGACGCAGTCTGAGTTTATTGAGTTCTTCCACTCTGCCATGTTGGCTGCTGCCTTGGCCGCCTCTGCGTTCCGGGCGGCAACCCTATTGGATTTGGTCACTTCCGCGAAAGAGGTGACAGAATGAATTTCCCTGGCGGACTCTAAGCTCTTATTTAAGAATTCAGGGGAGCGGTTAGATTGCCAACTGGGTCTAGGAAATTCCCCTTGATCCCTTAGGTTGGGGGAAGTTCTATCAAAAAGGATCGGATATCTAGCCTTGACCTCAGCTCTAGTTGGGTTTTCCAGTGTCATACACTTTTGAATGGCGTACGCTTTTTTCCTGGCCTCACACTGCGGGTGGGTGGCAGCATGTTCCCCCTTGCAGTTAGCACAGACCAGCCCTGGGCAGATAATATCTTTGCTGTGATCTTGTCCGCATTTGAAACATTTCGCTCCACTCTTGTAATGTTGCGCCAGATGACCAAACCTAAAACACCTGAAACATTGAATAAGCTGAACAAAAGGTTTCACTTCTACTTTAGAATATAGAAAATTGATTTTGGTTGGTAACTGCTCTCCTCTGAACCAGAGTTTCACCCTGCCAGTAGGTACACGTTCCCCCGATGCTCTATCCCTTCGCGTAAACCGAACTATCTCCTCAACTGGGATATCCGAGGTTACAAGCTCCGCTAGCTGTTCCTCCGAGTAGTGCCCGGGGATCCCAAAAATTAGCCCTGCTTTTTGGACGAAGTGCCTAAAGATTCGGGTTGAGTACCCTTGAGCAGCGAAAACACTGTTTTCCACTAGCCCGTTTGCACACTCCGCCGACCCGCACACAATCTTGCACCTGCCATAGCCCATTCTAGCAACCTCCTCGATATCGCTAATGCCCTGTTTCAGCAGCAGATCGGATAGATCAAACTGGTTTATAGCAATTCTGGCATTATTCGCACTCATTTTGTCGATACAAACAATGTATGGGCCTTTATGCCCCTCATAATACTTGTTAACGATGATTTTGCGGTTACTTCCGTTTTTCGTACTCACGGAAGCCACACAAACCGCGTCAGTTTTCGCTCTCTCTTTCGTCGTAGAAATGTTTGATGTCATGCTTGTTGTCGTGTTCGTGGACATGTTTGTCGACACGTTCGTCGACAAGTTTGGTTTCTTGCACAGCAGTTTAGAAGCCAAAAGCTGCGGAGCCGTTTTTGCCGCCATCTTTACTCCTACCCGCATGGCGGATTTAGCTTCTCCTTCCCTTTTTTTCAGCGTTTCCATGCGAGTTTTAACTCCCGTCGCCTTCTCCGTGGCCATCCTTGTCTTTCCTATGCTTGCCATGCTTCTCAGGGTCCAGACGGAGTTCCAAGAGCCGTTTTAAGAGTTATTCCGGAACGCCATGCAGTAAATTCCAGGTTTTTCGACTTAATTGATGAAGCTTTGGGAATTTCTTCGCGCCGTCTTCGTAGGCGTGTGAGGCGCCCCCAGAAGCTTCGGAAAATGTCTTTTTGATTAAAACTATCAGCGAACGTCTTGAAATATGTTAATTTTTTCCTTCCGCAAACAATTTTAGGTACGCGCCATACCAGCGTTGAACAACGTTTTTTTTTAAATTTTCTGTAGTTAATTGTATATTTTTCGCAGGTTTCTAATTAGTTTTACCTTCTTACTCTTCTTCCCAACCTATCTGCCATTCCCATAATTCCCCTTGACACGTGGTATTACTAAAAATACCACGCAAATACTAGACTATGACCGATAACACACACAAAAGCCAATTCAAATTCAAATTGCATTTATCAATGCTGGTGTGTTATCGGCCGCCAACTTCAGCAATTTATGCCCACCCATTTCCTCCCCACCCCCACCCACTTTAAACGCAACTAAATGCCAAATGCGGTTGAGCAGGAACAAAATGAACACTGCCAACCTACGCCCCTCTGCCAAACGCCCCAACAAAGCCATTTCAACCGCCCACAAGATGCTATACGGTCGACTCTTCGGAGCGTCTCGCGCCCGGATCGTAAGATCCGGAAGTTTACAGTATCCGGGCGGTTAGACGGGAGCAGGCAAATTTCCCCCTTCCCATCCCATCCCCCGACAACAGAGCAGCCAATACAAGCAGCACAGAGAACATAAGACACGGGCCACTAACCAACAACAACACGAAACAGGCAGCCACTAAAACAGACAGCCATTCCAATTTTCATTGCCTACTTATCGGTGATGCTGCCCTCGGACAACTTTCATCTCACTCAATATTGGGGTGAGTGAAAGTGGGACCGGGGTGAGAGCACCGGTAAATGACGATCGGCGATCGGGTCTCCCGGGTGGAGGGGAGAGTGTGAGAGTTGGCGGACATGTGAGAGTTCCACCATGAACCTCGTCTGGCACTCTCATCTCGTCCACCCGCTCGAGAGGTTGTGATCGTCGGACGTGCCATAACCGTTTCGTGTCGCATTTTCGTTGTTCTTTGTCGTGTCGCCATTGCCGTTTTTTCTGTGTTGCCCTGTTTTCCTGTGATGTCTGTCGTGTGCCGTGCCGTGCCCCCGCTGACATGACAAAAGTCCCTCCCCCCCCCCCCCCCCGCAATCACTACTACTACCAACAAGCTTTCTGCTCCCCAATAAATAACATTAATTTATATAAACACAAACCAACTATAGCATAAATATAAACGCCAACAAATAACATTAATACATACACAAACCAACTAGAGAAAACTGTGTAAAGAGTTAGAAAGTGCCAATAAAACACCCAATACAAACACAAACGAGGGGGAACGTTGTGAGTTGCTGCGGACACCGCAACTTTACAGTTATATCCGATACTAAGTCAGTATGGCTCTCCTCCGGCAGACGCTGCTAATATTATACGACACGACAAAGAGTGCGTGCGAGAGAGACAGAAAATCAGTCTGAGCGTGACGTCGGTCGCTGCGTAGCCACTGCAAATTGATTTGTTTCTTTTGGCTATAAAAATGATCTGATCTGATCCAGATTCAGCAATCTGATAGATATGGTCATTATCTATGATTCTGCGTTTTTAGTTTTCTCGAATGTGCAATATTGTGGATGAAACAGATTTTCGTCCTTTGTGGGGGCGGAAGGGGGTGGGACGAAATTCTGAGATATACGTTTTATAGTGAGATCTAACAGAAGTGCGGATACCAAATTTGGTTACTCTAGCCTTAATAGTCTCTGAGATTTGTGGATTCCCCAGATTTTCGTCCTTTGCGGGGGCGGAAGGGGGTGTGGCGAAATTTGGACACAAAATGGTCAAGGTCCGATATCACAGGAGTGTGGATACCAAATTTGGTTGCTCTGGCTCTTATAAGTTCTGAGATCCTTGAACTTATATTTTGCAATTGGCAAAACCGACCATGAAACCTGTGTGTTAGAGAGAGACAGAGCGAGAAAGAATGAAATTGTTTTCTTGATTCTGGCTATAATAATTATACGATCTGGTTCAGATTCTGCACGCTAGAAGATATAGTCATAGTCTACGATTCTGCGTTTTTGGTTTTATCGTATCTTTAAAAATGTGGATGCCAAAGATTTTCGTCCTTTGTGGGGGCGGAAGTGGGCGGGGCGAAGTTTTGAAATATTTTTGTAGCAGTGACATATCACAGAAGTCTGGATACAAAACATCGTTGCTCTAGCTCTTATAGTCTTTGAGCACTAGGCGCTGAAGGGACGGACAGACGGACGGACGGACAGACGGACAGACAGACATGGCTCAATCGACTCGGCTATTGATGCTGATCAAGGATATATATACTTTATGGGGTCGGAAACGATTCCTTCTGGACGTTACACACATCCACTTTTACCACAAATCTAATATACCCCAATACTCATTTTGAGTATCGGGTATAAAAACAATTAACTGCAATTAATTTAACAAACGGTAAAGGGACCAACACCAGCAACAACAACTATGACGAAAGGAATGGCCAGACGAGGGTCAGCCAGACGACACAGCGACGGCGGCAGAGCGGCCCGCAGAGGCGCCCTAGCAGCAGCAGCAGCAGCCATTAACACAAACACCGCCAATAGCAGCAGCAGCAGCACAGCCCTCGGCGCAGACGCCAACACCAACGTCAACGCCAATACAGAGCGCCGACGCCACAGCGACCCAGCGAGTGAGTACCCAGCCATCGCCATGGCCGATATATCCACGGCCACAGCCACTCCCCCCTCGAGACCCATCACATCAGCAGCAACAGCAGCGCCAATACCAACCGCAAATCCCGCAACCCCGCCAAATCCCAAAATCCCACCAAACACAAAGGGAAAGGCCGATAGGACGCCGCTCTCACTGCCACTTTTCCCGCCTCTCACGCTCTCGGACACCCAAAATAGTTCGGTAGTAACGGGAGAGGGAGAAGACGGAGGAGAGCCGGCTAGCCGACGCGCAGGAGCAGAGCGCCAGAGCGGCCAACGGGCTGCCACACCCACACACACGACCGGATCGAACCTGTTGCGAGTCGAACTTGGTTCGAGTTCGAGCAGCGGCTTGATCCGTGCCAATGCCCAGCCTGCACAAATACCACCAATCCCACCAACACCAAAACAACGCCGCGCCCTCATCGACAGTGGGAGTGACTATGAGGGTGATGGTGAGGGGAAGCAGGCCAGACGACGGGGCCGCCATCACCAGCAGCGGCAGCAGCGGCCGCCAATTAGGAAGCCGAAGAAGAAAAGGCAGACATTGGAGGAGCTGGAGGTTATTGTCCAGGAGCAGTTGAGGCAGCACGAGCTGAGGCAGCAACAGCAGAAACGGACGGCAGATCCTGCCACACTGCCGCAATTAACACAGCCAACACATGCCCCTGCCCCTGCCCCTGCCACTACTATAAATGCCAACAGGCAGACCCACAGCCATCACCAACATCAAAAACAGACAATACAAAGACAATCACCAGCCATTCACACAGACAATACCACAATTAACAATAGAAATAATAATGACGCCAATACAAATACAAATACAAATACACCTGCCACTACCAACACCAACACCATCACCGCCATCACCATCACAAACACCCCTGCCACTACCACTGACGATGACATCCGGCACGGCGAATTCGGGCATCAGCCCAGCCAGGATCGTGGCTTGACGATCCTCATCCGAGGACTCTCCCACTCCACGCCGCCGGATTGGATTCGCAGCAGTATGCTGAACGAGGGGTTCACGGTTCGGTTTGTAAGGGTGATCACCGATCGATTCGATCGCAGCCGCCAATACAACCTCTTTGAGGCTGAGATCGCCCCCAAACCGGACCGTGGCCAATACGATGTGTTAAAGCTGCGACGCCTGGGTGGGAGGCCCGTCACGGTTGAGAGACTTGGAGTCTCCCGTGACCCCGCCCAGTGCCATCGATGTCAGGTGTTTGGCCACACCCGCGCATATTGTAGACGCGCTGCAGTTTGCGTGAAATGCGCGGGTGGGCACCTGACGACAGACTGCAGCAAGCCGAGGAACGTCACTCCCAAGTGCGCCAACTGCCATGGCCAGCACATCAGTGCCTACAAGGGTTGCCCATCCTTTAAGGCAGCCAGGCAGCGACTCGTGGCCCACACGGTCGCCAGGGAGGAGGAGCGTCGCAAACAGCAACCACAGCAAATCTAACAGCGACAGCAGCCAATCCAACGTCGCCAGCAGCAGCCACATCCACAGCCACTCCATAATCCGCAGCAGCAACGCCAACACCAACCGGATCGGCAGCAGCATCGGTATGGCGACCATCATCCCCAGCCATCGACCAGGGGGCGCCAACACCAGAGGGTCCAGCCGATGCAGCCGATCGCGAATGATGCTCCGGAGCCACGCCAACCCCAGCTACAGCAGCAGCCAGGCGCCCAGTGCGATGGGAGCTGTGCCCATAATCTGAAAAGAGAAGCCAGAAAAATTAGAGAGCTGGAAGAAAAGCTGGCAGCAATTACAACGAAACTGACAAACCTGCTGCAGGTAAGGGAAGGGAGCACGGGAGGAGTGCCGCCACTACGGACAACAACAGCAGCAGCAGCATCCACACAGCCATCACCACGACCAGCACCAAATACGCACTTTGACGCCGCAGCCATATCGGACTCCGAATCCGATATGGACTGTGAAGCAATTGACGACGAGGATGACGACGAGTGGACCGACCACGATCCATTCGAGGCGCTCGATGGCCTGGGCGAAATATGGAGGACCCAAATCGCCAGCGCACGCGAAAGCATGCGATCGGGCGGTGCCTATTGATGTGCCCAATCGTCGATCCAAAGACAGCCACTGCAACAAAGGAAAAAGACGTCAATACAGACAACAACGAAAAACAGAAACAACAAAACACATGAAAATCACACGTACCTGCCAATACTCAGCCAGAGCTGCCCAACGGGAGGCTGCCTCGACATCAACATTGACAATTTCCTGCCAAATGGGGAATATGAGGCCCCTTTCTGATGACGCTGCCACCACACCATCACAATGACGTCACGCAAATACCTGCTCACAGCTGCCATTTCCAACGACGACGCAGATGCTGGCGCCTGTTGCCGCTCCACTGGGTCACACCCTGGGTCACTCCACTGGGTCTCTCATGCCAATTATGTCAGGGCGGGATGGCCTGGTGTTGAGCCGCCGGACGCCAGCAAATCCTGCAAATAAAGAAGGAGAATTAGGAGAGAGGCTGCCAATAAACACATATACTCACCTGCAAACGCCTCTCACGCCAACACAAATCAGACAAGGGTCGCCAGCAACAACATCCAAATCGACGACAGGCACCTGCAAATAAAGACAAATTAAAAATCAAAACGCCAAAACGAACACCTCCTCATCTGGGTGGCCGGACCAGCAGCCACTCAAAAATCGCAATTAAAACCGACGACGAACGTGGCCGAGGAGGCCAGGCCAATAAACCTGACAACGCACCCTGGGTGGCCGGACCAGCAGCCACTCGGATGCGGCCAAAAACAATACAATCGACAACGTATCCTGGTGGCCGGACCAGTTCGCCACTTGGATGCGGCCAATAACACGACTCGTTGGCATCACAGACCGATGCCAATGCCAACACAACGACAATGCAGTTGGGTGGCCGGACCAGTGCCACTCGAGTGCAGCAGCCACTACAATCTCATCCAGACAGATGCAACGTGGGCGGCCGGACCAGAGCCGCTCGCAATCAACACCATCATTGCCCACGATGCACGCCAATACTCACAGCCAGCCAATTAACAACACACAGGGGGACAACAGAGCCGGCCGGTATACAGCGTAATGTTCGCATTGCGTTTGTTATGCCCGCCGGTGCTCCGTTGTTGTTTGTCCTCCTGTTAGAAATAAAATAAATATAATTAATATGTTTGTGGAGTTAATGTTTTTTATCCCCAATCGGCCGACTAATTATTTCGAATTAAATAAAACTCGGCGCAGAAATAAAATTACGATATGTTCTTCAATGCGTGACATCCAAATTGCAAGTGTGGCTTGCCTGCCCTTTACATTGCCGCTCCGATCGCTAAGCGCAGCTTAGCTCCGCAAAGCGGAGATAGCGAAGAGCGAGCTGGCAGAGAGCGTTTAGCAGGGCAAGCACGCGCAAAGCTTTAACAAACAAATGAGTGACATAGACATAAGTAACAAACAAAATAAGCGGCTGAGGGCCAAGAATTAGGTGCTATTTGGCAAGCAGCTAATCGGCTGGGTTCTGCTCCGAACATTCACCCCCCGTTGGAAGGCAAAGGCTTTCAACAGATCCATCCTGAAGGGGCAGAACCGCTATTTTTCCAACGGCCCTCTTGAAAAGGCCTCTTTGAGTGCGGATGACGGCTACTCTGATGGTTCCATCTTTTCCTGGGATGACGCTCTCAATGCGGCCAAGCGGCTACCTTAATGGTGGCAGCGTTTCCTCCTTGATCATGACGAGCGCTCCTAGCTTGATGTTTGGAGACGATGCCCGCCACTTGCTCCGCTCCTGAAGAATCGAAAGATACGCCGTGCTCCATTTTCTCCAAAACGCCTGCTTCATTTGACACAGCCGCTGCCATCGACTAAGTAGGTTGACCCGGAGATGCGCCACATCTGGCTCGTCGAATGCAGCTTTCGGGTCTCCATTGAGAAAGTGGTTTGGCGTGAGCACATTTAGATCATCGGGACTTTCTGTAATTGCATAAAGCGGACGGGAATTTAACAAAGCAGAGATTTCATAAGCCAAGGTCTGAATTTCATCAAGAGTAAAAATGTAGGTCCCGACGATGCGATGAAAATGATATTTAGCTGCTTTAACAGCCGCCTCCCACAAACCTCCAAAATGAGGTGAGCGAGGGGGGATGAATTTCCAATCGATTCCACTAGAAACGCAGAGATGTGACACAGCCGACGTATGAGGATCGCTGAGGAACATTTGCCGAAGCTCCAAAAGCTCATTTATTGCTCCTACAAAATTTGTAGCGTTGTCTGACCAGATGATTCGAGGTTTGGGACGTAGACTTATAAAACGCCTTAATGCTGCCAGAAAGGATTCTGTAGATAGATCCCGAACGACTTCCAAATGAGTTGCTTTGGTGCTAAAGCATACGAAGACAGCGATGTAACATTTGATAGGAGGCCTGCTTCTGACTTCCGACTTGTGATAAAAGGGTCCGCAAAAATCAACGCCCGCAATGCTGGATTAGTCCTTACGCGTCCTTAGTCCTTAAATCAGCAGGCAAGTTTCCCATGATATGTTCCCTCAGCACTGGCTTTAAACGAAAGCATCTAACACATTTGCGAATGATTCCCGCAACATATTTGCGTCCACCAATAGGCCAGAATTTTTGCCGAAGCAGTCCGAGCAATCCTTGATCTCCTGCGTGGAGAAACCTTTCGTGAAAGAAGATAATAATAGAGACAGTGACAGGATGTCCCTTAGGAAGCAGGATCGGGTGCTTCGCGTCGTAGTCCAATTCGGCATTTTGGAGGCGGCCTCCAACACGCAGCAATCCAAAGCTATCCAGAAATGGATTCAGTGAGGCCATCGTGCTTTTTGGGGGTAGGGCCTGTTTGCTGGCGAGGGCCCTTATCTCTTCCGAAAATTGTTGCTGCTGTATTGCCCTTATGAGCAAATGCGTACCATTTTTGATGTCGATTACGGTAAGTTGACCCTTCGACCGCGCTATGTTTTTGTCCTTGAGAATGCAGAATCGATATATGTAAGCAAAGACGCGCTGCATGGATCCGAATGAGTTTTGAAATTTGCAATCGTACGATACATCCCTTTCGTTTGAAACAACCAATGCTGCATGACGACGTTCTGGTACATCGGTCGGCAATTGCAAGCCTACAGGCCACTCTGAGCTCTCAAGACGCAAGAATGGTGGTCCAGAGATCCAAAGGCTGCTATCCATTAGTTCAGCGGGCGTGGATCCACGTGATATGATGTCGGCAGGATTCAACTTTGTGGGCACGTGATGCCAAGTCATTCCAGCGGTGAGCTCCTGAATCCGCTGAACTCGATTAGAAACAAATATATTAAAATTCAATGGTGATTCTCGAATCCAGGCAAGGGCTATGGACGAATCCGACCAGCAATGTATTTGGCATGGAGCTGATAATCCCTTAACTATGGTGGACACTAGTTCGGCTAATACGAGGGCAGCGGATAGCTCAAGCTTGGGGATAGTCATACTTTTCAAGGGCGCGACTCTGGATTTAGAGCATAAGAGATGACTTTGCACAATGCCAAGAGCTTCCGAACGCATGTATACACAGGCGCCATATGCTGCTTGGCTCGCATCACAAAACGCGTGCATTTCTAATCTGGCTTGCTGCCGAAGCTCGTAACGTGGAAACTTAAAGTTTTTAACCATCGAAAACTGCGAAGTCAGCTCAATCCAAGTCGTATGTAGATCCTGGGGCAGGCTTTCGTCCCAATTCAACTTTAGGCTTTCGTTCCATAGCGACTGCATAAATATTTTAGCTTTTGTGATGATGGGAGAGATGAACCCTAGAGGATCGTAGAACCTAGCTAGTGTAGACAGGACCGAACGCTTCGATATTGGGCCTGCAGCGGTTCCGACGTGAGCGAAGCTAAACAGAAGATTGTCCGTGGTGGGATCCCAAACTAGACCAAGCGCCTTGGTTACTTCAGTCCCGTCATGAAAGGTAAGGAACTTTTCGCGATCCGCCTCGGATACGCCTTCCAAAGCAGCGGGTTCATTGGAACACCATTTACGTATGGGAAAATATCCTTTCGAAAGTAGCTCCTTTACCTGCTGACGAAGATTGATGACAGAATCAATGCTGTCCCCTCCAGATATGAGATCATCGACATAGAAATCTCTTCGAACAACATCAGCGCCAAGCGGAAAACGCAACTCTTCATCATTTGCCAATTGATGCATAGCACGAATTGCTAAGAAAGCGGCAGGTTTGGTTCCGTAAGTGACAGTCTCCAACTTGAACACCTGAATCTCCTCCTTCGGGTCATTGCGCCATAGGATGCACTGCACGTGCGTATCGGGATGGGAAACGCGTACACAGCGGTACATTTTGCAGATATCGCCACACAAGGCGACTTTAAAAAAGCGGAAACGAAGCAGAGTTATCAGAATTTTAGGTTGGATGGTGGGTCCAGCCATTAGCGCATCATTCAGTGATACTCCAGACGCTGTTTTGGCAGATCCATCGAACACTACGCGTAATTTGGTGGTTGTACTATCCTGCTTGTGGACGCAATGGTGAGGCAAGAAGTACTGCGGGAGGTCTGACTGCCGCGAAGCTGGCGACATGTGTCCTAAATCACGATACTCCTGGAGAAACTCCATATATTTTGCCTTAAGCTGTGCATTTTTTGCTAGCTTCCTCTCCAAATTGAGAAATCTACGTAGCGCCTGCTGATACGATTCTCCTAATTCCTCTAGACTGAATTTGGTTGGCAAACGCACGGAGTAAGCTCCGGAATCTAGGCGATTGCAGTTTGTGACGAAATGCTGTTCGCAATGAACATCTTCCTCCGAAATTGATGAGGGCGAATAATCTCCATCGACTTCCCAAAACCGCCTTACAATATCGCACAAATTAGGCTCGCAAGCGGAGATGACAGGGGGATCTTCAACGGCTGCTAGCGACGCACGGGCTTTCTCAGAGTTTTTAATACTTCCTGACACTATCCAGCCAAGTTTCGTCTTCTGCAATGTTGGCAATTGGTCTGACAGTCGAATCTGTCCAACGCACATTAATTCGAAGAACAAACCAGCACCTATCAACAGATCGACACGCTGGGGCTTGGCGAAATTAGGATCAGCCAGTTTTAGATTATTTGGCATTGGCCAATCCTTTGCGTCTAGGCCGAAGTTAGGCTGCATTCCTGTGATTGAGGCAGTGATAATTGCAGAGAGGAAACCGTGATAGCTTTCGTCTTGAGATTGCAGGACGATGTCTACAGCCTTGCTGGATGGTAGAATTGACTCTTCAATACCGGCGATTTGAACGTGAGACGGGTGAGGATCTAACTGCAGCTGATTGGCGAGTCTCGATGTTATAAAGTTAACCTGAGAAGCGGAATCTAAAATGGCACGACATGGAATAAGCGATCCAAAACGGCCCCTGACATATACGATTGCGGTAGCTAGCAGCACGTTTTGGCTAGGCAGAGATTTTTGACTCGAGGGGGAGGGCTAGTAAATTTGCTTGCTACTAGGGCACTTGCAGGATCATGCTGGGTCGATTCCGTGCTCGGCGACGGCAACTCAGCGTCAGCGCCCGACTGCATGTGGAGCAGTGTGTGATGCTTGGCTGGCAATTTCTACATGCCCCTGACTTGCAGCGTTGCAATGAATGGCCTTTGTTGAGGCAGTTTAGACATAAATGGCGCTTCTTCACCTCCTTGTATCGAGAAAAAACAGGGAGATCTAGAAATGCCTAGCATCGGGATATGTAGTGATCGGAGGATTTGCAATACTTGCATGTTGAGCTATTATGATCGTTAATAAAGGTGATTAGGGTGCTAGGTTTACTTTCTCCCACCTGCTGGCTAGGAATTGTTACCATAGCCGATCCCAAATTTTCCAGCATCCGACATCTTGCTTCCAAGAATGAGGCCATGCTTGACCACCGAGGCAATCCTGACGTCGGCAAGTTCTCTTCCCATTTCTCCTTGGTCTTGTGGTCCAATTTCGTGCCTATGATGAAGATCAGCAACCCATCGGATATCTAATGCGGGGTCGCCAAGGTCTGAAGTGCACGCAAGTGCGAATTGATTTTGTCGCTGAGCGCGCGCAAGCCGATAGCCGAGCCCTTCTCCACCCCTTGCAGACCGAAAATAGCCTTGACGTGTGCCTGAAAATGTAACAGTTTATTATCGAATCGCAACATTAGTAAATTCAACGCCTTGTCGTAATTCTCCTCAGAAAGTTCCAAGGAAAGAATCGTATCCAGCGCAGCACAATCTAGACATCCACGAAGATATTGGAATTTTTCGATGATTGGTATACGATGGTCTTTGTGCACCATTGTCGAGAACATCGAGTGGAATTCTGGCCAATCCATGTAGTTCCCACCGAATCGCGGAAGCTGCAACTCGGGCATTCGAGAACGGCCTATACTATTATAGGCGAACAACGACGAATTCCCCTCGAGAGTATACCGAGCCGTTGAATTGGCAACATTTACCGTGCGAGCAGCCATCAACTCCCGCGACAGCCTGGACCTAACCTTGACATAAACATTCGAAAAGTCCAGCCGGGCATCATGGGCTAACTGAAGGAAATCCAGCCTTTCAAGGCTCGTTTGAGCGGCATCGAAATCCGCATTCATTCGCTCGATTTGCTCTAAGCGAGCTTGAAGTTCTGCCTCATCTAACTCGGCAAGCTCTTCCTTGGTGAGAAAGCGATCCATGGCCTTTAGTTGGCGCGCGATGGACTCGGCCTTGTGCTTGTAGAAATCTACATCACTCGGCATTGCTGCGTTCGCGACATTGGTAGGCTCAGGTGCTGCCATGTTGAGGTTTTAAAAGAGTCACTCAGCACGACCGAAAAAGACACCCTGTATACGTATAAACGTGGGAACCGAAAGCAAAGGGATTACAGCTAATGCCTTTAGCTGTGCGGCTGTGCGAGCTGTCCGATTCCGCTTTGTACTCCGCTTGTGTGTATTAGTGAGTTCGCTGCACTGCCTACCGCACTGCACTGACCGAATTGTCGCGACAGAGAAATTAATAGCCAGCAATGCGTGTATGTAGGTGTATGTAAGTGTGTTTTAGCACCGAATTGTGCTTAACCGGCGAAAATTTGCTAGGGCTAACGAATGTCGATCGCGAATGATTATTAATTGACACTGCAACTCAGAGATCACGTCGGGTCACCAAATTTTATGTGGAGATAATGTTTTTTATCCCCAATCGGCCGACTAATTATTTCGAATTAAATAAAACTCGGCGCTGAAATAAAATTACGATATGTTCTTTAATGCGTGACATCCAAATTGCAAGTGTGGCTTGCCCGCCCCTTACATTGCCGCTCCGATCGCTAAGCGCAGCTTCGCTCTGCCGACGTCGGTAGGCAGACGCCAAGCGGAGATAGCGAAGAGCGAGCTGGCAGAGAGCGTTTAGCAGGGCAAGCACGCGCAAAGCTTTAACAAACAAATGAGTGACATAGACATAATTAACAAACAAAATAAGCGGCTGACGGCCAAGAATTAGGTGCTATTTGGCAAGCAGCTAATCGGCTGGGTTCTGCTCCGAAAAATGTTTTTATGTTGTAAATGTATGTCAATTATCGTTTATTTCACCTTGTCTGCATCAATGTATTTGTTGTTGATGTCAATCCTGTTGTTTCTGTAGTTTTTGCATGTCCGTAGATAGTTTGTCCATAGTTTTTAGTTACTTGCCTGTGATATTAGGAATAAGTTTTTGTAAATTAATGTAGTTCTCTGTAGTTAATTGTATATTTTTCGTAGTTTTCTAATTAGTTTTACCTTCTTACTCTTCTTCCCAACCTATCTGCCATTCCCATAATTCCCCTTGACACGTGGTATTACCAAAAATACCACGCAAATACTAGATTCTGACCGATAACACACCAAAAAAGCCAATTCAAATTTAAATTGCATTTATCAATGCCAGTGTATTATCGGCCGCCAACTTCGGCAATTTACGCCCAGCCATTTCCTCCCCACCCCCTACCCACTTCAAATGCCACCAAAGACCAAATGCGGTTGTGCAGGACCAAAATGAACACTGCCAACCTTCGCCACTAGAGAAAACTGTGTAAAGAGTTAGAAAGTGCAAATAAAACACCCAATACAAACACAAAACACAATTAACTGCAATTAATTTAACAAACGGTAAAGGGACCAACACCAGCAACAACAACTATGACGAAAGGAATGGCCAGACGAGGGTCAACCAGACGACACAGCGACGGCGGCAGAGCGGCCCGCAGAGGCGCCCTAGCGGCAGCAGCAGCAGCAGCCATTAACACATACACCGCCAATAGCAGCAGCAGCAGCAGAGCCCTCGGCGCAGACGCCAACACCAACGAGAACGCCAATGTAGAGCGCCGACGCCACAGCGACCCAGCGAGTGAGTACCCAGCCATCGCCATGGCCGATATATCCACGGCCACAGCCACTCCCCCCTCGAGACCCGTCCCGCAAGCGCCAACCACAAAGGGAAAGGCCACGCTCTCGGACATTCAAAACCGTTCGAGAGTAATGGGAGAGGGAGAAGTCGGAGGAGAGCCGGCAAGCCGAAGCGCAAGAGCGGAGCGCCAGAGCGGCCAACGGGCCGCCACACACACACACACACACACGACCGGATCGAACCTGTTGAGTATCGAACTTGGTTCGAGCTCGAGCAGCGGGTCGATCCGAGCCATTGCCCAGCCTGCACAAATACCACCAACAACAGCAACGCCAAAACGACGCCGCGCCCTCATCGACAGTGGGAGTTACGATGATGGTGAGGGTGAGAGGAAGAAGGCCAGAAGACGGGGCCGCCATCACCAGCAGCGGCAGCAGCGGCCGCCAATTAGGAAGCCGAAGAAAAAAAGGCAGACATTGGACGAGCTGGAGGCTATTGTCCAGGAGCAGCTGAGGCAGCACGAGCTGAGGGAGCAACAGCAGAAGCAGCAGAAACGGACGGCAGATGCAGCCAACACCAACACAGTTGCCGATCCTGCCACTCTGCCGCAATCTGCACAGCCAACAAATGCCCCTGCCCCTGCCCCTGCCACTACTATAAATGCCAACAGGCAGACCCACAGCCATCACCAACATCAAAAACAGACAATACAAAGACAATCACCAGCCATTCACACAGACAATACCACAATTAACAATAGAAATAATAATGACGCCAATACAAATACAAATACAAATACACCTGCCACTACCAACACCAACACCACGACCCCCATCACCATCACAAACACCCCTGCCACTACCACTGACGATGACATCCGGCACGGCGAATTCGGGCATCAGCCCAGCCAGGATCGTGGCTTGACGATCCTCATCCGAGGACTCTCCCACTCCACGCCGCCGGATTGGATTCGCAGCAGTATGCTGAACGAGGGGTTCACAGTTCGGTTTGTAAGGGTGATCACCGATCGATTCGATCGCAGCCGCCAATTCAACCTCTTCGAGGCTGAGATTGCCCCCAAACCGGACCGTGGCCAATACGAGGTATTGAAGCTGCGACGCCTGGGTGGGAGGCCCGTCACGGTTGAGAGACTTGGAGTCTCCCGTGACCCCGCCCAGTGCCATCGATGTCAGGTGTTTGGCCACACCCGCGCATACTGTAGACGAGCTGCTGTCTGCATGAAATGCGCGGGTGGACACCTGACGACGGAGTGCAGCAAGCCAAGGGCCGCCAATCCCAAATGCGCCAACTGCCAGGGCGCCCACATCAGCGCCTACAAGGGCTGCAGCGCCTACAAGGCAGCCAGGCAGCGACTCGTGGCCTACAGGGTCGCCAGGGAGGAGGAGCGTCGCAAACAGCAACCACAGCCAATCCAACAGCAACAGCAGCCAATCCAACGTCGCCAGCAGCAGCCACAACCACAGTCACTCCATAACCCGCAGCAGCAACGCCAACACCAACCGGATCGGCAGCAGCATCGGTATCACGACCATCATCCCCAGCCATCGACCAGGGGGCGCCAACACCAGAGGGTCCAGCCGATGCAGCCGATCGCGAATGATGCCCCGACGCCACGCCAACACCAGCAGCAGCAGCAGCCAGGCGCCCACTGCGAGGACAGCTGTGCCAAACATTTAAAAGAGAGCGCCATTAAAATCAAAATGCTGGAGGAAAGGTTGGCAGCAATGGCCACGCTGATCGCAAACCTGACAGAGGCTAGAGGCGGGGGCTTGGCAGCCATGCCGCCACTACAGACAACAGCACCTACACACCCGCCGCCACCACAACCAGCAGCCAATACAGCAACAGCAGTAGCCATATCGGACACTGAGCCGGATATGGACATGGACGACGACAGCCAATGGACCGACGAAGAGCCTTACGATGACCTACGTAGGTTCCTAAATGGACAATCCAGTGGCGACTTCGAAAGCGACGGGCTAAACGACGTCTACTGATTGCGCCGAATAGCAGAAGTTTAATGCCAATAAAACCTGAAAATAGACAAAAATTAAACGCAATTAACAAAAACTTGCAAAACCACGAAAATGACCAACAAACATACTCACCTGCTATTAAACCGACAGAGCTGCCCTCCAGCAGCTGCCTCGCCACTCCTGCAACTCTCTTGAGGCATAATGGGCGAAATTTGGAGGCCTCATCAGCAGCACTACCACCGCCAATCCAACAAAAGTCCAGAGGCCAGCCACTAAAATACAAAGAAAAACAGTCAATTCACGCCAATACGAAAAACGGCCAAAACACACGAAATCCACACTTACCTGCCAATCCCCAGACAGAGCTGACCATCAAGAAGCTGCCTCGCCATCAACACTGACAATTTCCTGCCAAAGGGAAGGAAAAGGAGGCCTCTTTCGATGACGCTGCCGCCTGACCATGGCCGTGACGTCACGCCACTCCAAACATACAGCTGCCATTTCCAACGACGACGCAGATGCTGGCGCCTGTTGCCGCTCCACTGGGTCACACCCGTCTCTCATGCCAATTATGTGAGGGCGGGATGGCCCAGTGTTGAGCCGCCGGACGCCAGCAAATCCTGCAAAAGAAGAAGAAGCAGGAAGGAGAAACAGACTGCCAAAACACAAATACTCACCTGCTGTTTTTACGCTAACACAAACCAGACAAGGGTCGCCAGCAACAACATCCAAATCGACGACAGGCACCTGCAAATAAAGACAAATTAAAATCACACGCTAAAACGAACACCTCCTCATCTGGGTGGCCGGACCAGCAGCCACTCAAAAATCACAACTTAATCCGATGACGAACGTGGCCGAGGAGGCCAGGCCAATAATACTGACAACGCATCCTGGTGGCCGGACCAGAGCCACTCGGATGCGGCCAATCAACAAAATCGACAACGTATCCTGGCCGGACCAGTTCGCCACTTGGATGCGGCCAATATCATGATTCGTTGGCATCACACACCGATGTCAATGCCACTCCATTCCACGATCGCATCTCGGGTGGCCGGACCAGCGCCACTCGATTGGATGCGCCATCTCCACCAGACAGATGCAACGTGGGCGGCCGGACCAGAGCCGCTCGCCATCAACAACACCATCATTGCCCACGATGCACGCCAACACTCACATCCAGCCAGCCAATTAACAACACACAGGGGGACAACAGAGCCGGCCGGTATACAGCGTAGTGTTCGCATTGCGTTTGTTATGCCCGCCGGTGCTCCGTTGTTGTTTGTCCTCCTGTTAGAAATAAAATAAATATAATTAATTCTGGTCTGATGAGCTCGTGAGGTAGCTCAAAGGGGGCCTAGCTGAGGCCACCGGACGGGTCGCGGGTTGCGGATAGCGAACGGCCTACCTCGGTAGGTCAGCTGCGAATAAGCGGGCATCCCTCACGGGAGAGTACCGAAATAAGCAGTCCCGGACAGCCAGCGGGTGTTAGCTAGGTAGCAGCACTGACGATGCGCTTGTGGTGCCGCCTCAATAAGTAGCTCACACACTCCCATCCATACACAATACCTACCCACATCCCAACCCCCACACCCACCTCACACCGGGCCGGACTAAGTGTGTTACTCGACCCGTGCCGAGAGTCAGCCTGGCTGGGGGCCCGGTATAAAAACTAGCCCAGTCGCTAACGGAGGGCTCAGGGACTTGGCAGCCCCCTGTTCTAATGATGCCTTAACCGGGCAACGTGGATCTCTGCCCGGGCTGACCTTTCCCTTTCTCTGCATCTCGTGGGAACAGGATGTGTAATAACAAGAACAAAAACCAAAAAACTAACAAAAAAACCAATGAGTGCGGCGCTCCCCAAATGCCAACTGGGAGCAATCCCAAGCTCGGAAAGGCAGCGGCCCAAAGTCCTGGCCCAACCGGCTCTATAGTGGGGAATACCTGCAAGGTGGAAGGTGCCTGTGCGAACCCGAGGGGGCCCCATCCCGAATCCGGTGTGGGTGGCAAGGTAACTCCCGAAGCTGACACCTTGGAAGGAAAGCTAAGCAATATTGCGGCTGCCCGACCTTCTGGTAAAGCGGAGGGGGTTGACTTGCCGTCGACAAGTGCCCAAGCCAGACGCTTCACATATGCCGAAAAGAGGAGTGCAGGGCACATACTCCGTCGGCAACACGCCAGCAGTGAAGCCAGCCCATCAGCCGACTGGCTGAAGAAGGTGGAATGGGCTTCGGCCGTGCTCCCGGAGTTCACCTTAGAACAGAAAAAGGTGGCTCCCCAAGCCAAGAGGCAGCGCTCGCAGGAGACACCGGGACCGGTAGCAAAGCGCTCCAGAGTGCTGCCAAATCTCTCCTTTGCGCAGATTGCCAAGGAGAGGACGCTAATTGGTGTCCTCGACAGAGGCAGCGCAGAGGGTAGAATCCCAAGGAGTCAGTGGAAGTGGGTGGAAGCGGCACTGGCCGACCGCTGCTTCGAAGTCCTCGACAAAGACCCTGGACCTCCGCCAGTCTGCAAGGACATGGGGTGGTTCCAGGGCAATGTTAAGATAATTGCCTGCGAAGACGAGCGCTCTGTAAAGCTTTATAAAGCGGCGGTAGCGCAGGTCGGCGAGGTCTATGCTGGGGCGAAACTCGTCGCAGTCGACTGGAGCGAGGTGCCCAGCAGACCGAGGGCCAGAATTTGGGTGCTGGCTACCTTTAAGGAGCCAGAACGCATCCTCAAGATGCTGCAGAGATGCAACCCAGGACTACCAACCTCAGATTGGAAGGTAGCCAAGGTTGAGACGACACAAGGGCCGACTAACCAGGCAGTGCTCGTTCTCAATAAAGAGTCGCTGGCCCCGATAGAGGCAGCAAAAGGAGAGCTAAACTTCGGCTTCAGCTCGGTCACCATCAAGGTGTACAAATCGGACAAATGAGTGACATAGACATAAGTAACAAACAAAATAAGCGGCTGACAGCCAAGAATTAGGTGCTATTTGGCAAGCAGCTAATCGGCTGGGTTCTGCTCCGAACAATGTTTATATGTTGTAAATGTTTGTCAATTATCGTTTATTTCACCTTGTCTGCATCAATGTATTTGTTGTAGATGTCAATCCTGTTGTTTCTGTAGTTTTTGCATGTCCGTAGATAGTTTGTCCATAGTTTTTAGTTACTTGCCTGTGATATTAGGAATAAGTTTTTGTAAATTAATGTAGTTCTCTGTAGTTAATTGTATATTTCTCGTAGTTTTCTAATTAGTTTTACCTTCTTACTCTTCTTCCCAACCTATCTGCCATTCCCATAATTCCCCTTGACACGTGGTATTACCAAAAATACCACGCAAATACTAGATTCTGACCGATAACACACCAAAAAAGCCAATTCAAATTTAAATTGCATTTATCAATGCCAGTGTATTATCGGCCGCCAACTTCGGCAATTTACGCCCAGCCATTTCCTCCCCACCCCCTACCCACTTCAAATGCCACAAAGACCAAATGCGGTTGTGCAGGACCAAAATGAACACTGCCAACCTTCGCCACTCTGCCAAACGCCCCAATAAAGCCATTTCAACCGCCCACAAGATGCTATGCGGTCCACTCTTCGAAGCGTCTCGCGCCCGGATCGAAAGATCCGGAAGTTTACAGTATCCGGGCGGTTATACGGGAGCAGGCAAATTTCCCCCTTCCCTTCCCATCCCATCACCTGACTACAGAGCAGCCACTGCACACAGCACAGAGAACATAAGACACGAGCCACTAACCAACAACAACACGAAACAGGCAGCCACTAGACAAACAGCCAATGCAATTTTCCATTGCCTACTTATCGGTGCTGCTGCCCTCGGACCACTTTCATCTCACTCAATATTGGGGTGAGTGAAAGTGGAACCGGGGGTGAGAGCACCGGTAAATGACGATCGGCGATCGGGTGTTTCGGGTGGAGGGGAGGGTGTGAGAGTTGGCGGACATGTGAGAGTTCCACCATGAGCCTCGTCCGCCACTCTCATCTCGTCCACCCGCTCGAGAGGTTGTGATCGTCGGACGTGCCATATCCGTGTCGTGCCATTTCGTGTCGCTTTTTGACTGTTCCATGCCGTGTCGCCATTGCCGTTTTTTCTGTGTTGCCCTGTTTTCCTGTGATGTGCCGTGCCGTGCCGTGCCCCCGCTGAAATGACAAAAGTCCCTTCCCCACACACCTTCACTACTACTACGGACAAGCTTTCTTCTCGCCAATAAATAACATAAATTTAAACGCCAACAAATAACATTAATACATATACAAACCAAATAGAGAAAACTGTGTAAAGAGTTAGAAAGTGCAAATAAAACACCCAATACAAACACAAAACACAATTAACTGCAATTAATTTAACAAACGGTAAAGGGACCAACACCAGCAACAACAACTATGACGAAAGGAATGGCCAGACGAGGGTCAACCAGACGACACAGCGACGGCGGCAGAGCGGCCCGCAGAGGCGCCCTAGCGGCAGCAGCAGCAGCAGCCATTAACACATACACCGCCAATAGCAGCAGCAGCAGCAGAGCCCTCGGCGCAGACGCCAACACCAACGAGAACGCCAATGTAGAGCGCCGACGCCACAGCGACCCAGCGAGTGAGTACCCAGCCATCGCCATGGCCGATATATCCACGGCCACAGCCACTCCCCCCTCGAGACCCGTCCCGCAAGCGCCAACCACAAAGGGAAAGGCCACGCTCTCGGACATTCAAAACCGTTCGAGAGTAACGGGAGAGGGAGAAGTCGGAGGAGAGCCGGCAAGCCGAAGCGCAAGAGCGGAGCGCCAGAGCGGCCAACGGGCCGCCACTCACACACACACACACACACGACCGGATCGAACCTGTTGAGTATCGAATTTGGTTCGAGCTCGAGCAGCGGGTCGATCCGAGCCATTGCCCAGCCTGCACAAATACCACCAACAACAGCAACGCCAAAACGACGCCGCGCCCTCATCGACAGTGGGAGTGACGATGATGGTGAGGGTGAGAGGAAGCAGGCCAGAAGACGGGGCCGCCATCACCAGCGGCCGCTACTGCCGCTGCTGCCGCCAATTAGGAAGCCGAAGAAGAAAAGGTAGACATTGGAGGAGCTAGAGGTTATTGTCCAGGAGCAGCTGAGGCAGCACGAGCTGAGGGAGCAACAGCAGAAGCAGCAGAAACGGACGGCAGATGCAGCCAACACCAACACAGTTGCCGATCCTGCCACTCTGCCGCAATCTGCACAGCCAACAAATGCCCCTGCCCCTGCCCCTGCCACTACTATAAATGCCAACAGGCAGACCCACAGCCATCACCAACATCAAAAACAGACAATACAAAGACAATCACCAGCCATTCACACAGACAATACCACAATTAACAATAGAAATAATAATGACGCCAATACAAATACAAATACAAATACACCTGCCACTACCAACACCAACACCACCACCGCCATCACCATCACAAACACCCCTGCCACTACCACTGACGATGACATCCGGCACGGCGAATTCGGGCATCAGCCCAGCCAGGATCGTGGCTTGACGATCCTCATCCGAGGACTCTCCCACTCCACGCCGCCGGATTGGATTCGCAGCAGTATGCTGAACGAGGGGTTCACGGTTCGGTTTGTAAGGGTGATCACCGATCGATTCGATCGCAGCCGCCAATTCAACCTCTTCGAGGCTGAGATTGCCCCCAAACCGGACCGTGGCCAATACGAGGTATTGAAGCTGCGACGCCTGGGTGGGAGGCCCGTCACGGTTGAGAGACTTGGAGTCTCCCGTGACCCCGCCCAGTGCCATCGATGTCAGGTGTTTGGCCACACCCGCGCATACTGTAGACGAGCTGCTGTCTGCATGAAATGCGCGGGTGGACACCTGACGACGGAGTGCAGCAAGCCAAGGGCCGCCAATCCCAAATGCGCCAACTGCCAGGGCGCCCACATCAGCGCCTACAAGGGCTGCAGCGCCTACAAGGCAGCCAGGCAGCGACTCGTGGCCTACAGGGTCGCCAGGGAGGAGGAGCGTCGCAAACAGCAACCACAGCCAATCCAACAGCAACAGCAGCCAATCCAACGTCGCCAGCAGCAGCCACAACCACAGTCACTCCATAACCCGCAGCAGCAACGCCAACACCAACCGGATCGGCAGCATCGGCAGCAGCATCGGTATCACGACCATCATCCCCAGCCATCGACCAGGGGGCGCCAACACCAGAGGGTCCAGCCGATGCAGCCGATCGCGAATGATGCCCCGACGCCACGACAACACCAGCAGCAGCAGCAGCCAGGCGCCCAGTGCGAGCACAGCTGTGCCAAACATTTAAAAGAGAGCGCCAGACAATCCAGTGGCGACTTAGAAAGCGACGGGCTAAACGACGTCTACTGATTGCGCCGAATAGCAGAAGTTTAATGCCAATAAAACCTGAAAATAGACAAAAATTAAACGCAATTAACAAAAACTTGCAAAACCACGAAAATGACCAACAAACATACTCACCTGCTATTATTTATTTATTTATTTATTAAATTAACAAATTAACAAATTATCTGTTAATAATGGTACTTCGTTACTAAAGGTGGAAAAGGATAAGTTAAAAGTTAGCTAAATTTAAATGATTATAAATATTGCATGCAATTAGTTTAAGAGACAGTTCAGGGGATAGGGTTTGACAGAGAGAGTTATAATTATGGCATAAAACCCTAAAAGGTTCATGATCAGCATAATTAGACCTACATATGGGTAGACGGATAGGCCTAAAAGTACGGGTAGGTCTGGATGGAACGGCCAAGTCAATCTGACCCAAGAGAGTTTGGGAGTCAACAGTCCCAAGAAGGAGCTTGTGCACGAACATTACGCCATTGCATATTCTGCGATGGTGCAACGACGGCAGGTCAATAAGATTTAGCCTAGACCGGTAGGGTGGCAAGATTCTACTCGAGTCCCAGTTAAAGTTCCGAAGGGCAAAAATTAAAAATTGCTTTTGCACGGATTCAATTAAACCGACAGAGCTGCCCTCCAGCAGCTGCCTCGCCACTCCTGCAACTCTCTTGAGGCATAATGGGCGAAATTTGGAGGCCTCATCAGCAGCCCTCCCCCCGCCAATCCAACAAAAGTCCAGAGGCCAGCCACTAAAATACAAAGAAAAACAGTCAATTCACGCGAATACGAAAAACGGCCAAAACACACGAAATCCACACTTACCTGCCAATCACCAGACAGAGCTGACCATCAAGAAGCTGCCTCGCCATCAACACTGACAATTTCCTGCCAAAGGGAAGAAAAAGGAGGCCTCTTTCGATGACGCTGCCGCCTGACCATGGCCGTGACGTCACGCCACTCCAAACATACAGCTGCCATTTCCAACGACGACGCAGATGCTGGCGCCTGTTGCCGCTCCACTGGGTCACACCCGTATCTCATGCCAATTATGTGAGGGCGGGATGGCCCAGTGTTGAGCCGCCGGACGCCAGCAAATCCTGCAAAAGAAGAAGAAGCAGGAAAGAGAAACAGAATGCCAAAACACAAATACTCACCTGCTGTTTTTACGCTAACACAAACCAGACAAGGGTCGCCAGCAACAACATCCAAATCGACGACAGGCACCTGCAAATAAAAACAAAATAAAATCACACGCTAAAACGAACACCTCCTCATCTGGGTGGCCGGACCAGCAGCCACTCAAAAATCACAACTTAAACCGATGACGAACGTGGCCGAGGAGGCCAGGCCAATAATACTGACAACGCATCCTGGTGGCCGGACCAGAGCCACTCGGATGCGGCCAATCAACAAAATCGACAACGTATCCTGGTGGCCGGACCAGTTCGCCACTTGGATGCGGCCAATATCATGATTCGTTGGCATCACACACCGATGTCAATGCCACTCCATTCCACGATCGCATCTCGGGTGGCCGGACCAGCGCCACTCGATTGGATGCGCCATCTCCACCAGACAGATGCAACGTGGGCGGCCGGACCAGAGCCGCTCGCCATCAACAACACCATCATTGCCCACGATGCACGCCAACACTCACATCCAGCCAGCCAATTAACAACACACAGGGGGACAACAGAGCCGGCCGGTATACAGCGTAGTGTTCGCATTGCGTTTGTTATGCCCGCCGGTGCTCCGTTGTTGTTTGTCCTCCTGTTAGAAATAAAATAAATATAATTAATTCTGGTCTGATGAGCTCGTGAGGTAGCTCAAAGGGGGCCTAGCTGAGGCCACCGGACGGGTCGCGGGTTGCGGATAGCGAACGGCCTACCTCGGGAGGTCAGGTGCGAATAAGCGGGCATCCCTCACGGGAGAGTACCGAAATAAGCAGTCCCGGACAGCCAGCGGGTGTTAGCTAGGTAGCAGCACTGACGATGCGCTTGTGGTGCCGCCTCAATAAGTAGCGCACACACTCCCATCCATACACAATACCTACCCACATCCCAACCCCCACACCCACCTCACACCGGGCCGGACTAAGTGTGTTACTCGACCCGTGCCGAGAGTCAGCCTGGCTGGGGGCCCGGTATAAAAACTAGCCCAGTCGCTAACGGAGGGCTCAGGGACTTGGCAGCCCCCTGTTCTAATGATGCCTTACCCGGGCAACGTGGATCTCTGCCCGGGCTGACCTTTCCCTTTCTCTGCATCTCGTTGGAACAGGATGTATAATAACAAGAACAAAAACCAAAAAACTAACAAAAAAACAAATGAGTGCGGCGCTCCCCAAATGCCAACTGGGAGCAATCCCAAGCTCGGAAAGGCAGCGGCCCAAAGGCCTGGCCCAACCGGCTCTATAGTAGGGAATACCTGCAAGGTGGAAGGTGCCTGTGCGAACCCGAGGGGGTCCCATCCCGAATCCGGTGTGGGTGGCAAGGTAACTCCCGAAGCTGACACCTTGGAAGGAAAGCTAAGCAATATTGCGGCTGCCCGACCTTCTGGTAAAGCGGAGGGGGTTGACTTGCCGTCGACAAGCGCCCAAGCCAGACGCTTCACATATGCCGAAAAGAGGAGTGCAGGGCACATACTCCGTCGGCAACACGCCAGCAGTGAAGCCAGCCCATCAGCCGACTGGCTGAAGAAGGTGGAATGGGCTTCGGCCGTGCTCCCGGAGTTCACCTTAGAACAGAAAAAGGTGGCTCCCCAAGCCAAGAGGCAGCGCTCGCAGGAGACACCGGGACCGGTAGCAAAGCGCTCCAGAGTGCTGCCAAATCTCTCCTTTGCGCAGATTGCCAAGGAGAGGACGCTAATTGGTGTCCTCGACAGAGGCAGCGCAGAGGGTAGAATCCCAAGGAGTCAGTGGAAGTGGGTGGAAGCGGCACTGGCCGACCGCTGCTTCGAAGTCCTCGACAAAGACCCTGGACCTCCGCCAGTCTGCAAGGACATGGGGTGGTTCCAGGGCAATGTTAAGATAATTGCCTGCGAAGACGAGCGCTCTGTAAAGCTTTATAAAGCGGCGGTAGCGCAGGTCGGCGAGGTCTATGCTGGGGCGAAACTCGTCGCAGTCGACTGGAGCGAGGTGCCCAGCAGACCGAGGGCCAGAATTTGGGTGCCGGCTACCTTTAAGGAGCCAGAACGCATCCTCAAGATGCTGCAGAGATGCAACCCAGGACTACCAACCTCAGATTGGAAGGTAGCCAAGGTTGAGACGACACAAGGGCCGACTAACCAGGCAGTGCTCGTTCTCAATAAAGAGTCGCTGGCCCCGATAGAGGCAGCAAAAGGAGAGCTAAACTTCGGCTTCAGCTCGGTCACCATCAAGGTGTACAAATCGGACGCGGCGGCCGCGGCGCTTCCTGTCGTCAACCCAGACGTGCAGGATGTCGCTGCGGAGATCGAAGCGCCTGACGACGAGCTGGAGTCAGACCAGGAAGGCTTCTCCTCAGAGACAGAGCTGATGCTCGACTTTGAGTCAATGTGCCGAGAGAGAGTCTCAGATGACTCGGACGCGGACATCACGGTGGTGGAGAATCTTGAAGATGGTCCTAAGGATCCTTCAAATAAATCTCCACCACTGTAAAGCAGCATCGGCTGCTCCCATACTCCGCCTAGACGCAAGCGGAGCCGACGTAGTCCTGATCCAGGAGCCGTGGGTGGTAGGAGGCAAGGTCTGTGGATTGGGGACGAGGGAATACAAGATCATTGTATCCCAAAATGAAGGTAAAATCCGTACCTGCATACTTGCTAGAAAGCACCTAAATATCTTTCTGCTCCATAATTATAGCGATGGCGATAACACGGCGGCAAGCCTAGAACTAAAAGGGAATCATCTCAGGCTGGTGGCGTCCTATATGGCCCACGAGGAGGATGATCCTCCGAACGACCTTGTTCGCAAAATAGCCAGCGACAGCGAAAGGACGGACAAAGACCTACTTATAGGTTGCGATGCCAACGCCCACCACACCCAATGGGGGAGCACGGACACGAATGTAAGGGGTGAGTCACTGTTCAGCTTCATCCTGAACTCAAATTTATTCATATGCAATCGGGGTAACGACCCCACACCAGACCAAGGGGGAAAAAGAAACCTCCCTGGTGGTCTAAGCAACTAGACACCCTTCGTACAACTTGTAGGACTCTATTCAATAGAGCCACAAGAACTAAGGAGGATACTCACTGGGCAGACTATAAAACCAGTCTAGCACTATACAAAAAGGAAACGAGGAAGGCTAAAAGAGCCTCCTGGCAAAAATTTTGCTCCGAAATCGAGGAAACTTCGGAGGCCGCAAGACTCCGGAAAGTTCTCTCAAAAACTACCCCCTCGGTAGGTTACCTCAAAAAGAATGATGGCACGTGGACCAACTCTAGTGAGGAGTCCCTACACATTCTGCTCGACACGCATTTCCCCGGATGCACATCCACCGAGCCGTCACACCTCCCAGGAGAGGGATCGGTAGAATCGATGGACCATATCCTTACAAAACGGAACATAAGTTGGGCAGTAAACAGCTTCAACCCGTTTAAATCGCCAGGCCCGGACCAGGTAATCCCGGCCCAACTTCAGAAGGCCGGGGAGACGGCCATCAACTGGCTACATAGTAGTATCTTCAGGAAGATACTGGCGGTATGTACAATACCGCAAGCGTGGCTTAAGGCTTGGATAGTTTTCATCCCTAAAGCAGGCAAAGCCTCGCACTCAACCCCGAAAGACTTTAGACCGATCAGTTTATCGTCTTTCCTACTCAAAACCTTTGAGAGACTTATCGGGTTACAATTACGGACTACCATAAGTCCCCAGCTGTACTCAAGTGCGCAGCATGCCTACCGGAAAGGAAAATCCACGGAAACGGCACTTCACGAAGTGATCTCGAGTGTAGAAAAATCCCTGCATCTCAAAGAATACTCACTAATAGCTTTTCTCGATATCGAGGGAGCCTTCAGCAACGTCACACCGGGCGCCATTACAGAAGCCCTGACTGACCTGGGGGTGGACCGTCACTTGGTGATGCTCATTGATCAATTGCTCATACGCAGGACGGTGACATCATCGATGGGATCGTCCACCCAGTCAAGGTATGTCAACAGAGGAACCCCGCAAGGGGGAGTTCTGTCTCCTCTTCTATGGAACATTGCAGTAAATAAGATTCTATGCGACCTGGAAGGGGGGGGCTGTAAAGTAGTGGCATACGCGGATGACGTTGCAATTATCTTTACGGGGAAATACCCCCAAACACTATGCGACCTAATGACCGCAAAGCTTGCTCGATTGTCCGAATCGACAGAATCGCGCGGATTGGGACTAAATCCCTCGAAAACGGAACTCGTGTTACTCACAAAAAAATACAAGGTCCCGCCCCTCAACCACCCAACACTAAACGGATACAGGCTCTCCTTCAGCGACAGTGCCAGTTACTTAGGGTTGGTAATTGACAAAAAGCTTAGCTGGAACTTGTATGTCAAGGATAGAGTGAGGAAGACAACGACAGCACTCTATACTTGCAAAAAAGCTATCGGCCTAAAGTGGGGCATGAACCCAAGCATAGTCCGATGGATATATCTGGCAATAGTCAGACCTATAATACTCTACGGAGTTACTGTCTGGTGGCCTGCCCTAACAAAAAGGACAATCACCAATCAGCTGAGCAAGGTTCAGCGAACAGCCGCCCTCTGCATCAGTGGAGCTCTTCGAACTACACCAAATGATGCGCTAAACGCCATGTTATGCCTTCAGAGCCTTGACTTTGCAGGAAAGGAGCGGGCAGAAATGGCAGCAATACGTCTTAGGGACTCTGAACAATGGGTACCCCAGAACATAGGTCACTCATCTATCCTAAATAAAAACAACATGGTCCCAGCAAGAACGGACTATCAAGTTCCAATGGAGAACACGGAGACTCCATTCAGCATAATCATCCCTCATAGAGACGATTGGCTCGAGGGACTCCCCGGCCCAGACGGGGCCATAAGCATATTCACGGATGGCTCAAAACTGGACGGCAGGGTTGGAGGAGGAATCTACTCTGAACAACTTAACATAAGGCAATCTTTCAGGCTTCCGGATCACTGTAGCGTCTTCCAAGCGGAAGTTACAGCAATCAGGGAGGCTCTGTACTGCCTTCACACGGTTACCACCACGGCAACCAATCTAAACATCTACAGCGAAAGCCAAGCTGCGATCAGATCACTTAACGCGATCTCTTCGAACTCGGCTACTGTGGCGAAGTGCCGCAGATCTCTTCACGAGATGGCTCAGCAATTTGCTATCAGCCTTATATGGGTCCCGGGCCACCGGGATATCGAGGGCAACTGCATAGCGGACGAGCTGGCCAGATCTGGCACTACAACCCCCCTTCTCCAAGATAAGGAGGATATTTGTATGCCTATGGCCACCTGCAAGCTCATCATAAAGGAGCAGTACACGCGACTGTAGACAACAAGTGGCAAATAGGGCCACGTTGTCGCACAGCTCGGCAAACATGGCCGACCATAGATAAGAAGCGCACCTCAGAGGTGCACCTCCCTGCAAACTAGGCAGGGAAAGGTGCAGCGCAGTCATATGTTCCCTCACAGGACACTGGCTAGTAGGCACCCACGCAAACAGGCTGGGTGCCCCATACAATGATTTCTGCCGCAGCTGCAGAGACGAGGACGAGGAGGAAACAGTGGAACACCTGTTCTGTTCCTGTCCAGCTCTCAGCAGAAGGAGGCTGCATCACTTGGTCTCTGCCTTTCTGAACGACATCTCGGAGATGTCCACGCTATGTCCCAGAAAGATCGTCAACTTTATAAGGGCATCTGGATGGGACAACTGTTGACATGAAGTCTCATCTGCAGGGAGGGAATGATCCCAAGCGGTATCACAACGGGCCGAAACCGGCCTAAGTGTGCTGGGCTCCGAGCGAGCTTGGCGGCCGTCTCTACCTAACCTAACCTAATATGTTTATATGTTGTAAATGTATGTCAATTATCGTTTATTTTACCTTGTCTGCATCAATGTATTTGTTGTAGATGTCAATCCTGTTGATACTGTAGTTTTTGCATGTCCGTAGATAGTTTGTCCATAGTTTTAGTTACTTGCGGTTGTGCAGGACCTAAATGAACACTACCGCCATTAAAATAAAGTGACATTGCAAGTTTGTTTGTTCGTTGCCATCATCGTTGCCCGTGTCGTTTGTCGTTTTGACTGTTTGTCGTTTATCGTTTGCCGTGTCATTTGTGCTCTGGTGCCAAAAAATAAAGACAGTGAAGGCCAGACGACGCCAAGCCAAGCCAGGCAGCAGCCATTTTGTGTCGCCCCCCCCCCGCCTCTCACCATTCGCCGCTGTACATGACCATTCCAAACGCGGAAAAGTGCTCCTCGCCAATCCACCACGCCCCAGCCCTTCCTTCAACCCACCCACTACTATCTCCGACAAGCTTTAGTTCCTGTGCTCTTCTCGCCAATTAAACAAAAACCAACAATAACACTAACAAGCCATTACGAACATCACAAACATCACAAACTAAAAGAGAAAAGAGCTCTTCTCGCCAATTAAAAATCAACACCACTAACAAGCCATTACAAACATCACAAACATCACAAACTAAAAGAGATAACTGTGATAGACAAGAACGAGGGGGAACGTTGTGAGTTGCTGCGGAGACCGCAACTCTACATTTATACCCGATACTTAGTCAGTATGGCTCTCCTCCGGCAGACGCCGCTAATATTAAACGACACGACAAAGAGTGCGTGCGAGAGAGACAGAAAATCAGTCTGAGCTTGACGTCGGTCGCTGCGTAGCCGCTGCAAATTGATTTGTTTCTTTTGGCTATAAAAATGATCTGATCTGATCCAGATACAGCAATCTGATAGATATGGTCATTATCTATGATTCTGCGTTTTTAGTTTTCTCGAATGTGCAATATTGTGGATGCAACAGATTTTCGTCCTTTGTGGGGGCGGAAGGGGGTGGGGCGAAATTCTGAGATATACGTTTTATAGTGAGATCTAACAGAAGTGCGGATACCAAATTTGGTTACTCTAGCCTTAATAGTCTCTGAGATTTGTGGATTCCCCAGATTTTCGTCATTTGCGGGGGCGGAAGGCGGTGTGGCGAAATTTGGACACAAAATGGTCAAGGTCCGATATCACAGGAGTGTGGATACCAAATTTGGTTGCTCTGGCTCTTATAAGTTCTGAGATCCTTGAACTCATATTTTGCAATTGGCAAAACCGACCATGAAACCTGTGTGTTAGAGAGAGACAGAGCGAGAAAGAATGAAATTGTTTTCTTGATTCTGGCTTTAATTATTATACGATCTGATTGAGATCTTACATTCTAAAACATATAGTCATTCTCTACGATTCTGCGTTTTTGGTTTTATCGTATCTTTAAAAATATGGATGCCACAGATTTTCGTCCTTTGTGGGGGCGAAAATGGGCGGGGCGAAGTTTTGAATTATTTTTATAGCAGTGACATATCACAGAAGTCTGGATACAAAACATCGTTGCTCTAGCTCTTATAGTCTTTGAGCACTAGGCGCTGAAGGGGACGGACAGACGGACAGACGGACGGACGGACAGACGGACAGACGGACAGTCGGACGGACGGACAGATGGACAGACAGACATGGCTCAATCGACTCGGCTATTGATGCTGATCAAGAATATATATACTTTATGGGGTCGGAAACGATTCCTTCTAGACGTTACACACATCCACTTTTACCACAAATCTAATATACCCCAATACTCATTTTGAGTATCGGGTATAAAAACAATTAACTGCAATTATTTTAACAAACGGTAAAGGGACCAACACCAGCAACAACAACTATGACGAAAGGAATGGCCAGACGAGGGTCAGCCAGACGACACAGCGACGGCGGCAGAGCGGCCCGCAGAGGCGCCCTAGCAGCAGCAGCAGCAGCCATTAACACAAACACCGCCAATAACAGCAGCAGCAGCAGAGCCCTCGGCGCCGACGCCAACACCAACGTCAACGCCAATACAGAGCGCCGACGCCACAGCGACCCAGCGAGTGAGTACCCAGCCATCGCCATGGCCGATATATCCACGGCCACAGCCACTCCCCCTCGAGCCCCATCACATCAGCAGCAACAGCAGCGCCGATACCAACCGCATAACCCGCAACCCCGCCAAATCCCAAAATCCCGCCAAACACAAAGGGAAAGGCCGATAGGACGTCGCTCTCACTGCCACTTTTCCCGCCTCTCACGCTCTCGGACACCCAAAATAGTTCGGGAGTAACGGGAGAGTGAGAAGACGGAGGAGAGCCGGCTAGCCGACGCGCAGGAGCAGAGCGCCAGAGCGGCCAACGGGCTGCCACACACACACACACGACCGGATCGAACCTGTTGCGAGTCGAACTTGGTTCGAGTTCGAGGAGCGGGTTGATCCGTGCCAATGCCCAGCCTGCACAAATGCCACCAATCCCACCAACACCAAAACGACGCCGCGCCCTCATCGACAGTGGGAGTGGCGATGAGGGTGAAGGTGAGGGGAAGCAGGCCAGACGACGGGGCCGCCAGCACCAGCAGCGGCCGCCAATTAGGAAGCCGAAGAAGAAAAGGCAGACATTGGAGGAGCTGGAGGTTATTGTCCAGGAGCAGTTGAGGCAGCACGAGCTGAGGCAGCAACAGCAGAAACGGACGGCAGATGCAGCCAACACAAACACAGCTGCCGATCCTGCCACACTGCCGCAATTAACACAGCCAACACATGCCCCTGCCCCTGCCCCTGCCCCTGCCACTACTATAAATGCCAACAGGCAGACCCACAGCCATCACCAACATCAAAAACAGACAATACAAAGACAATCACCAGCCATTCACACAGACAATACCACAATTAACAATAGAAATAATAATGACGCCAATACAAATACAAATACAAATACACCTGCCACTACCAACACCAACACCACCACCGCCATCACCATCACAAACACCCCTGCCACTACCACTGACTATGACATCCGGCACGGCGAATTCGGGCATCAGCCCAGCCAGGATCGTGGCTTGACGATCCTCATCCGAGGACTCTCCCACTCCACGCCGCCGGATTGGATTCGCAGCAGTATGCTGAACGAGGGGTTCACGGTTCGGTTTGTAAGGGTGATCACCGATCGATTCGATCGCAGCCGCCAATTCAACCTCTTCGAGGCTGAGATTGCCCCCAAACCGGACCGTGGCCAATACGAGGTATTGAAGCTGCGACGCCTGGGTGGGAGGCCCGTCACGGTTGAGAGACTTGGAGTCTCCCGTGACCCCGCCCAGTGCCATCGATGTCAGGTGTTTGGCCACACCCGCGCATATTGTAGACGCGCTGCAGTTTGCGTGAAATGCGCGGGTGGGCACCTGACGACAGACTGCAGCAAGCCGAGGAACGTCGCTCCCAAGTGCGCCAACTGCCACGGCCAGCACATCAGTGCCTACAAGGGTTGCCCATCCTTTAAGGCAGCCAGGCAGCGACTCGTGGCCCACAGGGTCGCCAGGGAGGAGGAGCGTCGCAAACAGCAACCACAGCAAATCCAACAGCGACAGCAGCCAATCCAACGTCGCCAGCAGCAGCCACATCCACAGCCACTCCATAATCCGCAGCAGCAACGCCAGCACCAACCGGATCGGCAGCAGCATCGGTATGGCGACCATCATCCCCAGCCATCGACCAGGGGGCGCCAACACCAGAGGGTCCAGCCGATGCAGCCGATCGCGAATGATGCTCCGGAGCCATGCCAACCCCAGCTACAGCAGCTGCCAGGCGCCCAGTGCGATGGGAGCTGTGCCCATAATCTGAAAAGAGAAGCCAGAAAAATTAGAGAGCTGGAAGAAAAGCTGGCAGCAATTACAACGAAACTGACAAACCTGCTGCAGGCAAGGGAAGGGAGCACGGGAGGAGTGCCGCCACTACGGACAACAACAGCAGCAGCAGCATCCACACAGCCATCACCACGACCAGCACCAAATACGCACTTTGACGCCGCAGCCATATCGGACTCCGAATCCGATATGGACTGTGAAGCAATTGACGACGAGGATGACGACGAGTGGACCGACCACGATCCATTCGAGGCGCTCGATGGCCTGGGCGAAATATGGAGGACACAAATCGCCAGCACACGCGAAAGCATGCGATCGGGCGGTGCCTATTGATGTGCCCAATCGTCGATCCAGAGACAGCCACTGCAACAAAGGAAAAAGACGTCAATACAGACAACAACGAAAAACTGCCAAAACACATGAAAATCACACGTACCTGCCAATACTCAGACAGAGCTGCCCAACGGGAGGCTGCCTCGACATCAACATTGACAATTTCCTGCCAAATGTGAGGAATATGAGGCCCCTTTCTGATGACGCTGCCACCACACCATCACAATGACGTCACGCAAATACCTGCTCACAGCTGCCATTTCCAACGACGACGCAGATGCTGGCGCCTGTTGCCGCTCCACTGGGTCACACCCGTCTCTCATGCCAATTATGTCAGGGCGGGATGGCCTGGTGTTGAGCCGCCGGACGCCAGCAAATCCTGCAAATAAAGAAGGAGAATGAGGAGAGAGGCTGCCAATAAACACATATACTCACCTGCAAACGCCTCTCACGCCAACACAAATCAGACAAGGGTCGCCAGCAACAACATCCAAATCGCCGACAGGCACCTGCAAATAAAGACAAATTAAAAATCAAAACGCCAAAACGAACACCTCCTCATCTGGGTGGCCGGACCAGCAGCCACTCAAAAATCGCAATTAAAACCGACGACGAACGTGGCCGAGGAGGCCAGGCCAATAAACCTGACAACGCACCCTGGGTGGCCGGACCAGCAGCCACTCGGATGCGGCCAACAACAATACAATCGACAACGTATCCTGGTGGCCGGACCAGTTCGCCACTTGGATGCGGCCAATAACACGACTCGTTGGCATCACAGACCGATGCCAATGCCAACACAACGACAATGCAGTTGGGTGGCCGGACCAGTGCCACTCGAGTGCAGCAGCCACTACAATCTCATCCAGACAGATGCAACGTGGGCGGCCGGACCAGAGCCGCTCGCCATCAACACCATCATTGCCCACGATGCACGCCAATACTCACAGCCAGCCAATTAACAACACACAGGGGGACAACAGAGCCGGCCGGTATACAGCGTAATGTTCGCATTGCGTTTGTTATGCCCGCCGGTGCTCCGTTGTTGTTTGTCCTCCTGTTAGAAATCTTTACATTGCCGCTCCGATCGCTAAGCGCAGCTTCTCTCGGCTGACGTCGGTAGGCAGACGCAAAGCGGAGATAGCGAAGAGCGAGCTGGCAGAGAGCGTTTAGCAGGGCAAGCACGCGCAAAGCTTTAACAAACAAATGAGTGACATAGATGTCTAGTAGTAACAAACAAAATAAGCGGCTGAGGGCCAAGAATTAGGTGCTATTTGGCAAGCAGCTAATCGGCTGGGTTCTGCTCCGAACATTCCCCCCCGTTGGAAGGCAAAGGCTTTCAACAGATCCATCCTGAAGGGGCAGAACCGCTATTTTTCCAACGGCCCTCTTGAAAAGGCCTCTTTGAGTGCGGATGACGGCTACTCTGATGGTTCCATCTTTTCCTGGGATGACGCTCTCAATGCGGCCAAGCGGCCACCTTAATGGTGGCAGCGTTTCCTCCTTGATCATGACGAGCGCTCCTAGCTTGATGTTTGGACACGATGCCCGCCACTTGCTCCGCTCCTGAAGAATCGAAAGATACGCCGTGCTCCATTTTCTCCAAAACGCCTGCTTCATTTGACACAGCCGCTGCCATCGACTAAGTAGGTTGACCCGGAGATGCGCCACATCTGGCTCGTCGAATGCAGCTTTCGGGGCTCCATTGAGAAAGTGGTTTGGCGTGAGCACATCTAGATCATCGGGACTTTCTGTAATTGCATAAAGCGGACGGGAATTTAACAAAGCAGAGATTTCACAAGCCAAGGTCTGAATTTCATCAAGAGTAAAAATGTAGGTCCCGACGATGCGATGAAAATTATATTTAGCTGCTTTAACAGCCGCCACCCACAAACCTCCAAAATGAGGTGAGCGAGGGGGGATAAATTTCCAATCGATTCCACTAGAAACGCAGAGATGTGACGCAGCCGACGTATGAGGATCGCTGAGGAACATTTGCCGAAGCTCCAAAAGCTCATTTTTTGCTCTTACAAAATTTGTAGCGTTGTCTGACCAGATGATTCGAGGTTTGGGACGTAGACTTATAAAACGCCTTAATGCTGCCAGAAAGGATTCTGTAGATAGATCCCGAACGACTTCCAAATGAGTTGCTTTGGTGCTAAAGCATACGAAGACAGCGATGTAACATTTGATAGGAGGCCTGCTTCTGACTTCCGACTTGTGATAAAAGGGTCCGCAAAAATCAACGCCCGTTGTGTGGAATGCTGGATTAGTCCTTACGCGATCCGCAGGCAAGTTTCCCATGATATGTTCCCTCAGCACTGGCTTTAAACGAAAGCAGATAACACGTTTGCGAATGATTCCCGCAACATATGTGCGTCCGCCAATAGGCCAGAATTTTTGCCGAAGCAGTCCGAGCAATCCTTGAGCTCCTGCGTGGAGAAACCTTTCGTGAAAGAAGATAATAATAGAGACAGTGACAGGATGTCCCTTAGGAAGCAGGATCGGGTGCTGCGCGTCGTAGTCCAATTCGGCATTTTGGAGGCGGCCTCCAACACGCAGCAATCCAAAGCTATCCAGATATGGATTCAGTGAGGCCATCGTGCTTTTTGGGGGTAGGGCCTGTTTGCTGGCGAGGGCCCTTATCTCTTCCGAAAATTGTTGCTGCTGTATTGCCCTTATGAGCAAATGCGTACCATTTTTGATGTCGATTACGGTAAGTTGACCCTTCGACCACGCTATGCCTTTGTCCTTGAGAATGCAGAATCGATATATGTAAGCAAAGACGCGCTGCATGGATCCGAATGAGTTTTGAAATTTGCAATCGTACGATACATCCCTTTCGTTTGAAACAACCAATGCTGCAGGCCACTCTGAGCTCTCAAGACGCAAGAATGGTGGTCCAGAGATCCAAAGGCTGCTATCCATTAGTTCAGCGAGCGTGGATCCACGTGATATGATGTCGGCAGGATTCAACTTTGTGGGCACGTGATGCCAAGTCATTCCAGCGGTGAGCCCCTGAATCCACTGAACTCGATTAGAAACAAATATATTAAAATTCAATGGTGATTCTCGAATCCAGGCAAGGGCTATGGACGAATCCGACCAGCAATGTATTTGGCATGGAGCTGATAATCCTTTAACTATGGTGGACACTAGTTCGGCTAATACGAGGGCAGCGGATAGCTCAAGCTTGGGGATAGTCATACTTTTCAAGGGCGCGACTCTGGATTTAGAGCATAAGAGATGACTTTGCACAATGCCAAGAGCTTCCGAACGCATGTGTACACAGGCGCCATATGCTGCTTGGCTCGCATCACAAAACGCGTGCATTTCTAATCTGGCTTGCTGCCGAAGCACGTAACGTGGAAACTTAAAGTTTTTAACCATCGACAACTGCGAAGTCAGCTCAATCCAAGTCGTATGTAGATCCTGGGGCAGGCTTTCGTCCCAATTCAACTTTAGGCTTTCGTTCCATAGCGACTGCATAAATATTTTAGCTTTTGTGATGATGGGAGAGATGAGCCCTAGAGGATCGTAGAACCTAGCTAGTGTAGACAGGACCGAACGCTTCGATATTGGGCCTGCAGCGGTTCCGACGTGAGCGAAGCTCAACAGAAGATTGTCCGTGGTGGGATCCCAAACTAGACCAAGCGCCTTGGTTACTTCAGTCCCGTCATGAAAGGTAAGGAACTTTTCGCGATCCGCCTCCGATACGCCTTCCAAAGCAGCGGGTTCATTGGAACACCATTTACGTATGGGAAAACATCCTTTCGAAAGTAGCTCCTTTACCTGCTGACGAATCTTGATGACAGAATCAATGCTGTCCCCTCCAGATATGAGATCATCGACATAGAAATCTCTTCGGACAACATCAGCTCCAAGCGGAAAACGCAACTCTTCATCATTTGCCAATTGATGCATAGCACGAATTGCTAAGAAAGCGGCAGGTTTGGTTCCGTAAGTAACAGTCTCCAACTTGAACACCTGAATCTCCACCTTCGGGTCAATGCGCCATAGGATGCACTGCACGTGCGTATCGGGATGGGAAACGCGTACACAGCGGTACATTTTGCAGATATCGCCACACAAGGCGACTTTAAAAAAGCGGAAACGAAGCAGAGTTATCAGAATTTTAGGTTGGATGGTGGGTCCAGCCATTAGCGCATCATTCAGTGATACTCCAGACGCTGTTTTGGCAGATCCATCGAACACTACGCGTAATTTGGTGGTTGTACTATCCTGCTTGTGGACGCAATGGTGAGGCAAGAAGTACTGCGGAAGGTCTGACTGCCGCGAAGCTGGCGACATGTGTCCTAAATCACGATACTCCTGGAGAAACTCCATATATTTTGCCTTAAGCTGTGCATTTTTTGCTAGCTTCCTCTCCAAATTGAGAAATCTAAGTTGCGCCTGCTGATACGATTCTCCTAATTCCTCTAGACTGAATTTGGTTGGCAAACGCACGGAGTAAGCTCCGGAATCTAGGCGAATGCAGTTTGTGACGAAATGCTGTTCGCAATGAACATCTTCCTCCGAAATTGATGAGGGCGAATAATCTCCATCGACTTCCCAAAACCGCCTTACAATATCGCACAAATTAGGCTCGCAAGCGGAGATGACAGGGGGATCTTCAACGGCTGCTAGCGCCGCACGGGCTTTCTCAGAGTTTTTAATACTTCCTGACACTATCCAGCCAAGTTTCGTCTTCTGCAATGTTGGCAATTGGTCTGACAGTCGAATCTGTCCAACGCACATTAATTCGAAGAACAAACCAGCACCTATCAACAGATCGACACGCTGGGGCTTGGCGAAATTAGGATCAGCCAGTTTTAGATTATTTGGCATTGGCCAATCCTTTGCGTCTAGGCCGAAGTTAGGCTGCATTCCTGTGATTGAGGCAGTGATAATTGCAGAGAGGAAACCGTGATAGCTTTCGTCTTGAGATTGCAGGACGATGTCTACAGCCTTGCTGGATGGTAGAATTGACTCTTCAATACCGGCGATTTGAACGTGAGACGGGTGAGGATCTAACTGCAGCTGATTGGCGAGTCTCGATGTTATAAAGTTAACCTGAGAAGCGGAATCTAAAATGGCACGACATGGAATAAGCGATCCAAAACGGCCCCTGACATATACGATTGCGGTAGCTAGCAGCACGTTTTGGCTAGGCAGAGATTTTTGACTCGAGGGGGGAGGGCTAGTAAATTTGCTTGCTACTAGGGCACTTGCAGGATCATGCTGGGTCGATTCCGTGCTCGGCGACGGCAACTCAGCGTCAGCGCCCGACTGCATGTGGAGCAGTGTGTGATGCTTGGCTGGCAATTTCTACATGCCCCTGACTTGCAGCGTTGCAATGAATGGCCTTTGTTGAGGCAGTTTAGACATAAATGGCGCTTCTTCACCTCCTTGTATCGAGAAAAAACAGGGAGATCTAGAAATGCCTAGCATCGGGATATGTAGTGATCGGAGGATTTGCAATACTTGCATGTTGAGCTATTATGATCGTTAATAAAGGTGATTAGGGTGCTAGGTTTACTTTCTCCCACCTGCTGGCTAGGAATTGTTACCATAGCCGATCCCAAATTTTCCAGCATCCGACATCTTGCTTCCAAGAATGAGGCCATGCTTGACCACCGAGGCAATCCTGACGTCGGCAAGTTCTCTTCCCATTTCTCCTTGGTCTTGTGGTCCAATTTCGTGCCTATGATGAAGATCAGCAACCCATCGGAAATCTCCTGCGGGGTCGCCAAGGTCTGAAGTGCACGCAAGTGCGAATTGATTTTATCGCTGAGCGCGCGCAAGCCGATAGCCGAGCCCTTCTCCACCCCTTGCAGACCGAAAATAGCCTTGACGTGTGCCTGAAAATGTAACAGTTTATTATCGAATCGCAACATTAGTAAATTCAACGCCTTGTCGTAATTCTCCTCAGAAAGTTCCAAGGAACGAATCGTATCCAGCGCAGCACCATCTAGACATCCACGAAGATATTGGAATTTTTCGATGATTGGTATACGATGGTCTTTGTGCACCATTGTCGAGAACATCGAGTGGAGTTCTGGCCAATCCATGTAGTTCCCACCGAATCGCGGAAGCTGCAACTCGGGCATTCGAGAACGGCCTATACTATTATAGGCGAACAACGACGAATTCCCCTCGAGAGTATGCCGAGCCGTTGAATTGGCAACATTTACCGTGCGAGCAGCCATCAACTCCCGCGACAGCCTGGACCTAACCTTGACATAAACATTCGAAAAGTCCAGCCGGGCATCATGGGCTAACTGCAGGAAATCCAGCCTTTCAAGGCTCGTTTGAGCGGCATCGAAATCCGCATTCATTCGCTCGATTTGCTCTAAGCGAGCTTGAAGTTCTGCCTCATCTAACTCGGCAAGCTCTTCCTTGGTGAGAAAGCGATCCATGGCCTTTAGTTGGCGCGCGATTGACTCGGCCTTGTGCTTGTAGAAATCTACATCACTCGGCATTGCTGCGTTCGCGACATTGGTAGGCTCAGGTGCTGCCATGTTGAGGTTTTAAAAGAGTAACTCAGCACGACCAAAAAAGACACCCTGTATACGTATAAGCGTGGGAACCGCAAGCAAAGGGATTACAGCTAATGCCTTTAGCTGTGCGGCTGTGCGAGCTGTCCGATTCCGCTTTGTACTCCGCTTGTGTGTATTAGTGAGTTCGCTGCACTGCCTACCGCACTGCACTGACCGAATTGTCGCGACAGAGAAATTAATAGCCAGCAATGCGTGTATGTAGGTGTTTGTAAGTGTGTTTTAGCACCGAATTGTGCTTAACCGCCGAAAATTTGCTAGGGCTAACGAATGTCGATCGCGAATGATTATTAATTGACACTGCAACTCAGAGATTATGTGGAGATAATGTTTTTTATCCCCAATCGGCCGACTAATTATTTCGAATTAAATAAAACTCGGCGCAAAAATAAAATTACGATATGTTCTTTAATGCGTGACATCCAAATTGCAAGTGTGGCTTGCCTGCCCTTTACATTGCCGCTCCGATCGCTAAGCGCAGCTTCTCTCGGCTGACGTCGGTAGGCAGACGCAAAGCGGAGATAGCGAAGAGCGAGCTGGCAGAGAGCGTTTAGCAGGGAAAGCACGCGCAAAGCTTTAACAAACAAATGAGTGACATAGACATAAGTAACAAACAAAATAAGCGGCTGACGGCCAAGAATTAGGTGCTATTTGGCAAGCAGCTAATCGGCTGGGTTCTGCTCCGAACAATGTTTATATGTTGTAAATGTATGTCAATTATCGTTTATTTCACCTTGTCTGCATCAATGTATTTGTTGTAGATGTCAATCCTGTTGTTTCTGTAGTTTTTGCATGTCCGTAGATAGTTTGTCCATAGTTTTTAGTTACTTGCCTGTGATATTAGGAATAAGTTTTTGTAAATTAATGTAGTTTTCTGTAGTTAATTGTATATTTTTCGTAGTTTTCTAATTAGTTTTACCTTCTTACTCTTCTTCCCAACCTATCTGCCATTCCCATAGTTCCCCTTGACACGTGGTATTACCAAAAATACCACGCAAATACTAGATTCTGACCGATAACACACCAAAAAAGCCAATTCAAATTTAAATTGCACTTATCAATGCCAGTGTGTTATCGGCCGCCAAGTTCGGCAATTTACGCCCAGCCATTTCCTCCCCACCCCCTACCCACTTCAAATGCCACAAAGACCAAATGCGGTTGTGCAGGACCAAAATGAACACTGCCAACCTTCGCCACTCTGCCAAACGCCCCAATAAAGCCATTCCAACCGCCCACAAGATGCTATGCGGTCGACTCTTCGAAGCGGATCGAAAGATCCGGAAGTTTACAGTATCCGGGCGGTTATACGGGAGCAGGCAAATTTCCCCCTTCCCTTCCCATCCCATCCCCTGACAACAGAGCAGCCACTAGACACAGCACAGAGAACATAAGACACGAGCCACTAACCAACAACAACACGAAACAGGCAGCCACTAGACAAACAGCCAATGCAATTTTCCATTGCCTACTTATCGGTGCTGCTGCCCTCGGACTACTTTCATCTCACTCAGTATTGGGGTGAGTGAAAGTGGAACCGGGGGGGAGAGCACCGGTAAATGACGATCGGCTATCGGGTCTGTCGAGTGGAGGGGAGAGTGTGGGAGTTGGCGGACATGTGAGAGTTCCACCATGAACCTCGTCTGCCACTCTCATCTCGTCCACCCGCTCGAGAGGTTGCGATCGTCGGACGCATATTAATTGAACCATCGCCGCCGCCATTAAAATAAAGTCACATTGCAAGTTTGTTTGTTCGTTGCCATCATCGTTGCCCGTGTCGTTTGTCGTTTTGACTGTTTGTCGTTTATCGTTTGCCGTGTCATTTGTGCTCTGGTGCCAAAAAATAAAGACAGTAAAGGCCAGACGACGCCAAGCCAAGCCAGGCAGCAGCCATTTTGTGTCGCTACAGAAATCAGTCTGAGCGTGACGTCGGGCGCTGCGTATCCACTGCAAATTGATTTCTTGCTTTTGGCTACAAAAATGATCCGATCTGATTCAGATTCAGCAATCTAATAGATATGGTCATTATCTATGATTTTGCGTTTTTAGTTTTTTCGAATGTGCAATATTGTGGATGCAACAGATTTTCGTCCTTTGTGGGGGCGGAAGGGGGTGGGGCGAAATTTTAAGATATACGTTTTATAGTGAGATCTAACAGGAGTGCGGATACCAAATTTGGTTACTCTAGCCTTAATAGTCTCTGAGATTTGTGGATGCCCCAGATTTTCGTCTTTTGCGGGGGCGGAAGGGGGTGTGGCGAAATTTGGACACGAAACGGTCAAGGTCCGATATCACAGGAGGGTGGATACCAAATTTGGTTGCTATGGCTCTTATAGGTTCTGAGATCCTTGAACTCATATTTTGCAATTGGCAAAACCGACCATGAAACCTGTGTGTTAGAGAGAGACAGAGCGAGAAAGAATGAAATTGTTTTCTTGATTCTGGCTATAATAGTTATACGATCTGGTTCAGACTTTGCACTGTAGAAGATATGGTCATCCTCACCGATTCTGCGTTTTTGGTTTTATCGTATCTTTAAAAATGTGGATGCCACAGATTTTCGTCCTTTGTGGGGGCGGAAGTAGGCGGGGCGAAGTTTTGAAATACTTTTGTAGCAGTGACATATCACAGAAGTCTGGATTCAAAACATCGTTGCTCTAGCTCTTATAGTCTTTGAGCACTAGGCGCTGAAGGGGACGGACGGACGGACGGACGGACGGACAGACGGACAGACAGACAGGGCTCAATCGACTCGGCTATTGATGCTGATCAAGAATATATATACTTTATGGGGTCGGAAACGATTCCTTCTGGACGTTACACACATCCACTTTTACCACAAATCTAATATACCCCAATACTCATTTTGAGTATCGAGTATAAAAAACGCCAAAACAAACACCTCCTCAACTGGGTGGCCGGACCAGCAGCCACTCAAAATTACACCAACAACCCGACGACGAACGTGGCCGAGGAGGCCAGGCCAATTCTACTGACAACGCATACTGGTGGCCGGACCGGAGCCACTTGGATGCGGCCAATCAACAAAATCGTCAACGCATCCTGGTGGCCGGACCAGCAGCCACTTGGATGCGGCCAATTACATGATTCGTTGGCATCATTCACACGATGCCAATGCCACTCCATTCCACGATCGCATATTGGGTGGCCGGGCGGCCGGACCAGAGCCGCTTGCCATCAACAACACCATCATTGCCCACGATGCACGCCAATGCTCACATCCAGCCAGCCAATAAACAACACACAGGGGGACAACAGAGCCGGCCGGTATACAGCGTAATGTTCGTGAAATTTTAGAATAGTTTTTCTAAATAAAAGATACCGAAAAACTTGGGTGACTGCAATTTTGTATTTTAATAAGACGAAAAACGAGTGGGAACGTTGTGAGTTGCTGCGGAGACCGCAACTCTACAGTTATACCCGATACTAAGTCAGTATGGCTCTCCTCTGGCAGACGCCGCTAATATTAAACGACACGACAAAGAGTGCGTGCGAGAGAGACAGAAAATCAGTCTGAGCGTGACGTCGGGCGCTGCGTAGCCACTGCAAATTGATTTGTTCCTATTGGCTATAAAAATGATCTGATCTGATCCAGATTCAGCAATCTGATAGATATGGTCATTATCTATTATTCTGCGTTTTTAGTTTTCTCGAATCTGCAATATTGTGGATGCAACAGATTTTCGTCCTTTGTGGGGGCGGAAAAAGGTGGGGCAAAATTCTGAGATATACGTTTTATAGTGAGATCTAACAGAAGTGCGGATACCAAATTTGGTTACTCTAGACTTAATAGTCTCTGAGATTTGTGGATGCCCCAGATTTTCGTCTTTTGCGGGGGCGGAAGGGGGTGTGGCGAAATTTGGACACGAAACGGTCAAGGTCCGATATCACAGGAGTGTGGATACCAAATTTGGTTGCTATGGCTCTTATAGGTTCTGAGATCCTTGAACTCATATTTTGCAATTGGCAAAACCGACCATGAAACCTGTCTGTTAGAGAGAGACAGAGCGAGAAAGAATGAAATTGTTTTCTTTATTCTGGCCATAATAATTATACGATCTGGTTGAGATTTTACACTCTAGAACATATATTCATCCTCTAGGATTCTGCGTTTTTGGTTTTATCGTATCTTTAAAAATGTGGATGCCATAGACTTTCGTCCTTTGTGGGGGCGGAAGTGGGCGGGGCGAAGTTTTGAAATATTTTTGTAGCAGTTACATATCACAGAAGTCTGGATCCAAAACATCGTTGATCTAGATCTTATAGTCTTTGAGCACTAGGCGCTGATGGGGACGGACGGACGGACGGACGGACGGACGGACGGACGGACAGACGGAGAGACAGACAGGGCTCAATCGACTCGGCTACTGATGCTGATCAAGAATATATATACTTTATGGGGTCGGAAACGATTCCTTCTGGACGTTACACACATCCACTTTTACCACAAATCTAATATACCCCAATACTCATTTTGAGTATCGGGTATAAAAAGGAGTGCGTGCGTTCGTTTTCATAGATTTTTCTCGACTTCTCTTCATATATTCAAACAATTTCTTCTGCCTATCTTACCTACGGTGGCAAAGCGGGGCGAATTCGCCAAGAGCGAGAGAGCGAGCTTTTATTGTGCCGCACCCGCTTCTTGACGCGAATTCGCGTATCGCGTCCGCTTCCGTTTCTATCCTCTTCCGCAGTTCGCTGAAGTGGCGACTTGCTCCGACGAAATTTGTCGCGTTGTCGCAGTTCACGCGTTGCGGACATCCTCGACGACCGACGAACCTTTGGAATGCCAACAAGAAGGAATTAGTCGTCAAATCGGAGACAATTTCTAAATGAACCGCCTTGGACGCAAAACAGACAAGTAACGCTATGTAGGACTTATAAGGGGGCCTTCCACGAATTTTCAGAGTCGTATAGACTGGGCCACAAAAATCAACGCCACATACTGAAAATGGGCGGAGAGCACGGTCTGCGGGTAAGTTGCCCATCATTTGGGTCTGGAGTAGAGGCTTGCATTTAAAGCAACGAATACACGACCTAACTGTCGCCCTGCAGACCGCCTGAGCATTCACTATCCAAATGTCTAAGGATACTCACGAGTGCTCGTGGGCCGGCATGAAAATTCGTTTGATGCAGATAGCCACTGTATGTCTGCACAAACTGCGAGCGTTTTGTCAATAAAAAGGGAAACTTGGCATTATATGACATAGGAGCGTTAACTAGTCGCCCCCCAACTCGCAACAACGAAAAAGAGCACCATGTCCCAGCCTCTTCATGGATGAAGGGATTCAAGCGCTGAAGACTGGGGCCTAACTTGGTGCCTTTACGAACCCTTTCAATATCTTCTTGAGACTCATTTTTCTGTGTTATTTCGACTATTTTTAGAAACGCCTCGTCGTATTCTACGGATGACGGAATTTTTCCAAAGTTGACACTTTTGTCTTTGCATTTTCGGATGAAGCGGAACACGAAAACGAACACTCTTAGCAGTTTGAGGTGTGACGAGTACATCCACTAAATAATTTGGCTTGGCCGCGACGGTCAGTCCGACCGATTTCTTCCGACTTTCCATCTGTATCTCTTCTTCGGTAAGCTCGAAGTGTGGATGTGTGTGTGACCACTCTTGAATCTCCGCTACTCGGTTCGCAACGAATGTTGACAACGACGAAGGGTTGGATCTGATCCAATGAAGAGTAACTTCTGAATCTGACCAGAATATCATATTCTCAATTGGAACCTTGAGCAGTGATTTGATTCGGTGACAAAGGTCTGCTTTTACACACTGGCGAGAGGCACTGTCCTGCCGCCACTGCTGCCACTGCTGCCACTTCTCCTGCTAAACAAATTAAATTAGACAACTTGTATTCATTCTGTTAAGCTATTAAGCGTTTTTAACAACTGTTGCAATTTGAAGTTAATGAAAGTCGAGAGGCTGTTTATAATTCACAATTTATTTGCATATGTAAACCAACTTATCGCGTATGTACATATGGGGATGATTGGGGCGAACGATTGATGCGAGGATGTTAGTGTAATAGCTGCGACGATTAGCTCAAGACTGCCCATGCAAGGGCTGCCGGGCCAAATTGCCGGGCCCTATGCAGCAAGCTTAGACGCGAGCGAGAGCGTATGATAGCCCGAGAGCGTTAGAGCTGCTCGGGGACGCTGTTAAGCCGAGTCCGAGAGATTGCGACATAAGGAGACGAAAGAATTCCGCTGCATGCGCATATGCGGTAGAAAATGATCTTTGCAGTGGGGGCATTGGAAACGACAACACCAAAATGCATTTCCTTTGGGCCGCACCACTGGCAATAATTTAAAATATTTAAGCTGCTTGACCCGACATACTCCCCCCGTTGGAAGCCTGACTTTCAACAGCATCTTTAAGGGGCAGCAGGCACAGCTTGTTGACGGCGCGCTTGGTGATTCCAGATGACGTCTTCAGCACAGCAACTCGGGCAACGCCATCTCGTCCAGGCAAAAGCTTGACCACTCTCGCCAGTGGCCACTTCATGGGAGGGAGATTCTCATCCTTGACAAGAACCAAATCTGCGACTGCTAAACTAGGCTTCGCAGTGCGCCACTTTGAGCGCTGCTGCAGTGACGTTATGTACTCCTCCTTCCACCGGGACCAAAAGAGCTGCTGCAGGTACGAAACGCGCTGCCAGCCGTCCAGGCGATCGAAGTTTAGCTGCGTGACGTCAGGCTCAGCGAACGAAGCAGGAGGGCCACCATTCAAGAAATGCGCTGGAGTTAGAACATCTAGATCGGCAGGGCTCTCTGAAATTGAAACTAAAGGTCTTGAATTAATCACTGCCGTGATGTGGCACTACAGCGTCCGCAGCTCGTCAAATCCAAGAACCGAGTTGCCTATCGCACGGTAGAAGTGGTACTTGGCCGTCTTCACTGCAGCCTCCCATAGACCACCAAAATGAGGGGAGCGCGGAGGAATGAAATGCCAGTCTATAGCCTCGACCAAGCAAAAATCCAGCAGCGCCTTCTGATGGTCATCGCTGAGGACCAGGCGCTTTAATTCCATCAGCTCATTCTTAGCGCCGACAAAATTGGTTGCGTTGTCTGACCAAATTTGCCGCGGCTTCCGTCTGGTACATATGAAGCGCTTTATTCCATGTAGAAAAGCAACTGTGGATAAGTCCTTTATAAGCTCCAGATGAACAGCCTTGGTAGCGAAACAAATGAAGACGCAGACGTAGCACTTGATTGGAGCCTTGTTGCGTGCCTCCGGTTTGTAGAAAAACGGCCTACAGAAGTCCACGCCTGTGATCTCAAAGGCATGAGAACCATCGAGCCGCTCCTTTGGAAGATCCGCCATAATATGCTCCAATACCCTGTGCTTCAGTCGAAAGCATCTTACGCACTTGTTTACTGCCTTGTTTACCGTCTTCCTCCCCCCAATAGGCCAATATTGGGATCGAATTAGTCCAAGCAAAGCTCGAGGACCAGCGTGCAGATTCCGCTCATGAAAATGGGAGATTATTGCAAGAGTCAGTGGATGGCTGCTGGGCAAGATGATGGGATGACGGCCATCAAAATCCAACGAAGAGTTTTTCAGTCGACCATCTACCCTGAGAAGTCCAAACTGATCCATGAATGGCGATAACGATGCGATTGAGATCGATGGGGAGACTGCTTGCCCTTGCCCGCAGTGACTTCATGTCCTCCCATAGCTGAGTACGCTGGACTAGTCGTAGCAATACCTGGGTTCCATGTTCAATGTCTGAGACAGTGAGTCCGGGGCGCCGAATTCGGTTGCAAAACTTGTGAATGTATCCGAAAACGCGTTGCAAAGAAGCAAATGAATTCGCATACTTGGAATCAGCAATAATGTCCATGTAGGGCGATTTGACCAGAAGAGCCTTCCGACGAAGTTCAAGGGCTGGCTTATCAGGTAGCACAGTGGCTGGCCAGTCATCTGAGGAGCCGCAAAGAAATGGAGGACCATGAGCCCAAAGAGGTGACTCATTCAGCTCAGTCGGATGAGCCCCTCGAGACAGAATGTCGGCTGGGTTTAAAGCTGTGGGAACAGAGCGCCATTCCATTTTTTCGGTCATTTCCTGAATCGTTGACACTCTATTTGCAACAAAAATATTAAATCTTGACGGCTCGTCCCGAATCCAAGAGAGCGCAACGGCAGAATCACACCAACAGTAACACCTTCCCTTGAATACATTCATTCCAGCTATCTCAGATATGAGCCTAGCCAGCAACTCCGCTCCACAAAGCTCCAACTTTGGTACTGTAAGTGTCTTCAAAGGAGCCACACGAGATTTGGCACAAAGTAAGTGACTGCTGAGATGCTGACCCTTGGACACGACATAAATGCATGCACCATAAGCCTCGATGCTGGCATCGCAAAATCCGTGAATTTCCAGCGTAGAGTCTGGAAGGAGCACAAGCCGAGGAAATTCAAGTCGACGAATCTGACCAAAACTGGTGCATATTTCCTGCCACTCGGTGTTCAGTGCGACTGGAAGGCTTTCGTCCCAGGACAACTTCTCTTGGCACAAACGCTGGAGAAAGATTTTGGATTTAGTAATTACGGGACCAGCTAGTCCGAGAGGATCGTAGAATCGCGCTATGGATGACAAAACAGAGCGCCTGCAGGAATTCAAAGAAGATTGAAGGGCCGAGAACGAAAATAATAGTAGATCAGAAACCGGATCCCACGCAAGTCCTAAAGTTTTAGTCACATGGCTGCCATCGTCGAACTTCAAAAATGTTTCCTTGCCCTCTTCCGGAACTCCATCCAGCACAGCAGGGACGTTCGAACACCATTTCCTCAATCTGAACTGACCTCTAGACAAAATTCCAGTAGTTTGCTCCTTAATCCGGATAGCCTCCTCCTGCGAGCTGGCTCCAGATATCAAGTCATCCACGTAGAAGTCACGGCGAAGGATTTCAGCTCCAACTGGAAACGCCATCTGCTCGTCTATTGCCAACTGATGCATCGCTCGCACAGATAGATAGGAGGCAGGCTTCGTCCCATAAGTAACGGTGTCCAATTGAAACACACGCAAGTCTTCATCCCTGGAGTTTCTACACAGAATACACTGCAAGTTGCTATCCTCGGTCGAGACTCTTACACAACGATACATCTTACAGATATCTCCCTTAATCGCAAAGGCGTATGACCGAAATCGAGCAAGAATATGAAACAGTTTGGGTTGGATTACGGGACCAGCCATTAAAACGTTGTTCAGGAAATATCCAGATGAGGTTGAAGCGGATCCATCAAAAACGACGCGAAGCTTGGTCGTAGAACTATCTTCCTTCATGACGCAATGGTGAGGCAAAAAATATCGGCAGTTGCTGATTGACTGGGTAGGAACCTGAGACATATGGCCTAAATCAAAGTACTCCTTTATAAATGCTGCATACTGAGATTTAACATCAGGGCGACGATCTAACTTTCTCTCAAGGGTCAGGAATCTACGAAGCGCTTGATTGTAAGATTCTCCAAGGAGATCCAAATTATATTTTGCTGTCAGCCGAACACAATAATCGCCTTTATGTAGTCGACGGAAATGCTGCACAAAGTGTGCTTCACAATCTAGCTCACGACCTATCCCAAGCGCGTTTTCTGAATTGAAGGCAATCCTGGCAGTAGCTTGACCTGACCAACACACAGGAGCTCGAAAAACAGACTTGCGCCAATTAGCAGATCGACGCGCTGCGGCTTATAAAACTCCGGATCAGCCAGTGGTATGTTTGATGGAATGTTCCAGTTTTGAGTGTCAATTCCAAAGCTTGGCTGTCGATTATACATTTATATATTTGTGGGGGACAGAGCTTTAAACTTCTGGCAGTGCTGGACCTCGTGAGCACCATCGATGCACAGCGCGCAGCGTGCTACGGTTTGGTTCGTTGTAATCAATGTGGACCTAGAATTATTATGCTTTCTACTTCTGCCCACCTGATTGCTCAACGCATAGCTTGCCATAGAAAAATCCATCGTCTCCAATGATCTGCATCGCTGCTCCAAGAACGAGGCCATAGATTCCCACGACGGAATTAAGTTTGCGAATGCGGGGTCGTTGAATCGTTCCTCCCACTTCTCTTGGCTCGCTGGATCCAGTTTTCGGAGAATTTCCTGCACGACGATGCATCCTGCGATCTGCTCAGTGGTGCCCAAACCCTGGAGCGCGCGCATATGTGAATTGAACTTGTCTGAAAGCTCCCGAAGCATGACCACTGACCCAGGTTCCACAGCCTGGAGCGCCAAGATCTCATTGATGTGTGCCTGAAAGACCAATCGCCGATTATTGAATCTGTTTTCCAACAAATCTAATGCCACAGCATAATTGCCATCTGAGATTTCCAGCGACCGAACTCCAATGCCGAATCCCGCAGACAGGAACGCAAATGCTGGAGCTTTTCTATGTTTGTTAAGTCCGGATGGCTGTCGATGATGGTGGCAAACATTGAATAAAAGTCCGTCCAGTTTGCATACCCGCCGCTAAACGTCGGCAATTGTATAGGAGGCAGGGATGGTACTTGTCTACGGTGAGGTAAAAATTGCGAGTCGGCAAACTCAACCGTAGTATTTCCTCCAGCCAAGGTAGAATGAAACGGCATGCGGCCGCTACTCTTAGCCATTTCCCTTATAATCGCCATCTTCAGCGAGCTTGCAAGTGACTCAAAAATGTCACACAAACCACTGTGAATTTCGCTTCGATCCAATTCCTCAAGCTCGCCGTGAAACATCTCAAATTTGCTGATCAACTTCTCGACTTGCTCTTGCTTTACCACGAGCATGTAGTAGTCACAGTCTGACGACTCATTTTGCCAAGCGGTAGCTAACCCTTTCATTTTCTCGCATAATTCCGTTGACTTAAGCTTCAAAAAAGACACCCTGTTTTGCTCACTGGTCATTGGAATTTCGTTAGCAGCATTAATTTCCATGGTAGCGGCAGCGTTAGCAGAAAGACCAACGTCTCTAGCGGGAAGATGATCGCAAAGAGTAACACGGGCAATAGACGACAAGAACCAAGCCCAGCAAGCGAACAGCTATGTACGAACTGTATATACAAAGGCGACCGGTGTAAGAAACGTTTCTTGCGGGAAGATGATCGCAAAGAGTAACACGAGCAATAGACGACAAGAACCGAGCCCAGCAAGCGAACAGCTACATATGTACGAACTGTATATACAAAGGCGACAGGTGTAAGAAACGTTTCTTGCGGGAAGATGACCGAAAAGAGAAGCGCAAGCCAACAGCTCCGTGCACTACCGAATATGCAGGGGAGGCCGGTGTATATATGTATGGATAACTTATGTGGACGATGACACTGGTTGAGATGGCAATTAGTTAAGATCTTTGAATGCTATATTAGTTTGCGATTGCACTGATGGATTATTTATTGCACAATCAAGTCGGGGTCATCAAATGTTAAGCTATTAAGCGTTTTTAACAACTGTTGCAATTTGAAGTTAATGAAAGTCGAGAGGCTGTTTATAATTCACAATTTATTTGCATATGTAAACCAACTTATCGCGTATGTACATATGGGGATGATTGGGGCGAACGATTGATGCGAGGATGTTAGTCTAATAGCTGCGACGATTAGCTCAAGACTGCCCATGCAAGGGCTGACGGGCCAAATTGCCGGGCGCTATGCAGCAAGCTTAGACGCGAGCGAGAGCGTATGATAGCCCGAGAGCGTTAGAGCTGCTCGGGGACGCTGTTAAGCCGAGTCCGAGAGATTGCGACATAAGGAGACGAAAGAATTCCGCTGCAAGCGCATATGCGGTAGCAAATGATCTTTCCAGTGGGGGCATTGGAAACGACAACACCAAAATGCATTTCCTTTGGGCCGCACCACTGGCAATAATTTAAAATATTTAAGCTGCTCGACCCGACACATTCGTTTGACATTTTTATTTGTTTCCAAACTCATTTTGCCAGAGGAGGAACTCGAAGGAGGAGCCGTCCGAACAGGAGGACATTTCAACAATTAACAACAAATACAATTTGCAGACTTTCGTTCACAACAATTTTCGGCCAACAGCAGGCCCCCGCCCCTGCTCCCCCTCGATTGAGAGATTTTAATTAAATGCCATTTGCATAAGGGCCAAGATGTGTCTCCTTCACTGGCATTCCAGCGGGGGGTGGGGGGTGTTTCAGACAAAAACAATATTAACGAGGGGGAACGTTGTGAGTTGCTGCGGACACCGCAACTCTACATTTATACCCGATACTAAGTCAGTATGGCTATGCTCCGGCAGACGCCGCTAATATTGAACGACACGACAAAGAGTGCGTGCGAGAGAGACAGAAAATCAGTCTGAGCGTGACGTCGGGCGCTGCGTAGCCAGTGCAAATTGATTTGTTCCGTTTGGCTATAAAAATGATCTGATCTGGTCCAGATTCAGCAATCTGATAGATATGGTCCTTATCTATGATTCTGCGTTTTTAGTTTTCTCGAATGTGCAATTTTGTGGATGCAACAGATTTTCGTCCTTTGTGTGGGCGTAAAGGGGTGGGGCGAAATTTTGAGATACACGTTTTATAGTAAGATCTGACAGGAGTGCGGATACCAAATTTGGTTACTCTAGCCTTAATAGTCTCTGAGATTTGTGAATATCCCCAGATTTGCATCCTTTGCGGGGCGGAAGGGGGTGTGGCGAAATTTTGAAACAAACTTGTCTCGGTCCGATATATTAGGAGTGTGGATACCAAATTTGGTTGCTCTAGCTTTTATAGTCTCTGAGATCTAGGCGCTAATGTTTTACTCTAAGCAAAGCCGGCTATGCTACGTGTGTGTTAGAGAGAGACAGGGCGAGAAAAAATGAAATTCTTTTCGTGATGCTGGCTATAATAATAATACGATCCAATTCAGATTCTGCAGTCTAAAAGATATGGCTATTCTCTACGATTCTGCGTTTTTGGTTTTATCGTATCTTTAAAAATGTGGATGCCACAGATTTTCGTCCTTTGTGGGGGCGGAAGTGGGTGGGGCGAAGTTTTGAAATATTTTTGTAGCAGTGACATATCACAGAAATCTGGATCCAAAACATCGTTGCTCTAGCTCATATAGTCTTTAAGCACTAGGCGCTGAAGGGGACGGACTATTGATGCTGATCAAGAATATATATACTTTATGGGGTCGGAAAAGATTCCTTCTGGACGTTACACACATCCACTTTCACCAAAAATCTAATATACCCCAATACTCTTTTTGAGTATCGGGTATAAAAACCATTTATGACACTTTCTGTGTTTATCAACACTACAAAAGGAAAGAGAGAGAGAGAGATATGAATGCTTATCGACAAAGCTGATTGCAATCAAAGCGGCAGACACTCGAAAATACTACACGAATAGCGAAGAACCAATGGCTGACCCCACTAGGGACATCATTCACACTCCATCGATGGGGAGAAGGCAGCAGGAAGCCAGGTGTTCAAGCCGCCAAAAGATATACATCTGTTTCTGCCATCCATTTGTGTCCTACCTATCAAATACTATGCTTTGGCCCTAGATAGACATTACTTTGAATTCCATTTCAAGTAATTGTATATCACTCGCAGAACATGCACTACCCACAATATGACCGAGGATCGCGAGAACATCCTTTGCCAAATGTCGCCGGGCTTCTCGTGTGTCAAGTACTCCTACATATTCAAAGGCGGAAGTGAGTATGCCTCCTCCAAGTTCAAGGATAGCCTCCATTACTCCATTACTCCCCTCTTCCGCTCCCTCTTTGCAGTCCAGAACATCACGTACATGTGCGCCAGGGTGAACATCAGCAATGGCTGCTATCGACAGACCCATCCCACTGGCATGCAGGTCGAGGCCTGTGTGTGCACCTCCCGAGTCGGTCTAATACCCTGTAATGGCTGCTCTTCCAGCACTCAAACGATGCATGTAATGGGCCTGGCCCTATGTTTGCTCAATGTTTATCAATTGCTGAATAAATATCGAATAGTTTGACACGCTCTCCTCTGCTCCCCCCCCCCCCCCACCCACCCCTTGCGCTTAAATAATCCAGTCTTGGTCCTGAGTGTTACAACCCGAACTGCACCATCCTGGGTGTAACTCTGCAGCTCTTCCCAGCAGCCATTGTCCGGGCGGAGCGTTGTCTTCCGCAATAAGGACCAGTGCACCAAGTTGAATGTTGTTGGCTACAGTGCTCCACTTTGTCCGCTTCTGCAGCAACGTCAAATATTCCGACGACCAGCGGTGCCAGAACATGTGGTGTACCATTAGAATGCGTTTCCAATGGTTGCTCATGGACAGTTTCAACAGTGCGTCGTCTACTTGTTCTACTAACGCGTTCAGGGGTCGGCCAACCAATAAATGACCGGGAGTTAGCGCCTCGAAGTCATTCGGGTCCGATGACAAGGGATGCAGAGGTCTTGAATTCATCACCGCTTCTACTTGTGTGATGGCAGTCGCAAGATCTTCGTAGTTAAGTGCTGTGCTGTTGGTGCATTTCACCAGCAGCTGTTTGGCCACCTTCACGGCGCTCTCCCATAATCCTCCAAAGTGAGGGGAGCGTGGGGGGATGAAGTGAAACCTGACTCCTCGCTGGCTGCATTCGTCGTCAGTGAGCTTCTGACTTGGCGAGTCGAAAGCTCTGTTGAGCTCTCGTGACGCACCTACAAAATTGGTGGCGTTGTCGCAATATAGGTCAGAACTCAATCCACGTCTAGCAAAGAACCGTTTTAGCGCCGCGATGAACGCATTTGAGCTTAAGTCCGACACGATCTCTATATGGCAGGCCTTTGTTGCAAAGCATACAAATATGCACAGATACACCTTTACTGGGCGTTTTTCTCGCATGTGAAAGTGCATCCATATTGGTCCAGCAAAGTCCAGTCCAGCGCGCTCGAAGGGGTAGAGCGCCGACGTCGGAGCGGCCGACGACGAAAGCATGGTATGCAGCCACGGATCACGCTGCGGGCAAGTTTCCTGCAATTGATTACCCAATATCTCAGTCGCAAAAAGGCACATAGCGATTGTGCCCCGGCATGTAAATTCTTTCGATGTGTGAGTTCAACAAGCGCCTCTACCACTTTATGGTTGCTCGGCATTAAGATGGGATGCCTTGTGTCAAATGGCAATTCGGCATTGGACAACCTTCCGCCGACTCGAATAATAGTTATTCCCTCTTCCTCTTGTAAAAACGGGCTTAAACTCTGAATTCTCGCTGATTTGATCACCTTTCCCCCTTTAAGCTTAATGAATTCCTCATGCAAGCTCAACTGCTGCACATTATATACAATATAGCGCAATCCGCCCTCCATTTCAGCTGCAGTAAGGTTGCCTGTTTCATTTGAGTTTGATCTTAACGATATTCTACGCCAGCGAAAAATATAGCTAAAAACTCGCTGCAATTTGAGGAAATCATTTGCAAATTTGCATCTCCCCACGACATCTAACTTCTCATTACTTTTTACCTTTCCAACTGTCAGCGAGAACTTACATTTCCTCTCCTCTGGAACTGTTTGTATTTCCTCACTCCAATTAAATTTGGTCCAGTCATCTGCTGCGTCCATTAAAAATTCTGGACCGTTCCACCACATCGTTGACTTGCTCAATTCGGTTACCAATAATCCCCTAGATACAATATCTGCAGGGTTTGATTTGGTGTCGACCTTGAACCAATCCTGTACATGTGTGAGCTCTTGTATTTGAGCCACCCTATTGGCAACGAAGGTGGTCCATCGACTAGCATGTGACGACAGCCAATTTAACACAATTGTGGAGTCCGTGAAATAGTTAACCTTCTCTACTGGTATGTGAAGACAGGCGCATACCTTTGCCATTAGCTTGGCCACTAACAATGCCCCTTGTAACTCTAAGCGTGCCAATGATGTTACCCTAACTGGGGCTACTTTGGACTTGGCCGTTACCAATCGCACCGAAAATCCTCCCCCTTCATCCCTAACACGAGCATAAATTACGCCGCCGTAAGCTCTGTTGGATGCGACAGAGAAACCAAACAGTTGCAAAGTGCATGGGTCGGCCGTAATTGGAATTGAGGATCGCGGAATTGAAAATTTGTCAATTAGTTTCAGTTCTTCTCTATATCGAAGCCATTGAGTTGCGTAGCTTGCTGGTAACTCCTCGTCCCAACCCTGCTTTAGAAGCCAAAGTTCCTGAACAAAGATCTTGCCCAAGATCAGCAAGGGACTCAAGAACCCTAACGGATCAAACACCTGAGCCAATTCGGACAGCACTGATCGCTTCGTGGCGATTGCGGAGACCTTTATGTTAAAGCAAAATTGGAATTTGTCCTCTAGACTTGACCAATATATCCCCAAAGTTTTAGCTGCGTCCTCTGTTTTTAGCATCAGGGGCTCTAGGCTGGTGTTGTTGTCCAGCTTTGTGCAGCTCGAACTTTCCTAGCCCTAATAATTCGGTCACTTGTTCTTTCAACTTTGTCAGTTCCTCTTTTGATTTGGCTCCACACAGCATATCATCCTTTACTGCCTCTCTAGCTAACGGAAATTTGTCGGCCGTAAGGGCGTATCTATAGAAACGGAACCTGGTCAAAGTCTCGAACAGATCAGGCTGCAACGTTGGACCAACCAAGGTTGCGTCGTTCAGTGACCTGCCGTTGCTAGATCTACATGAGGCATCAAATACGACGCGTAACTTGGTCGTCAAACTCTCTGGGCGAATAACCGGATGATGTGGCATGAAGTATTCGACCTTTTCTTGTCCGGCGGGCTCTATTGCCTTTAAATGCCCTAACTGGCGATATTCTTCAATAAATTGAACATATTGTTCCTTCAGCGCTTGGCTACGATTTAACCTCTTCTCTAAATTCAAGAACCTGGTAAGTGCGATTTGATAAGTTTCGCCTAACTCAACTTTAGGATTCTTAAAGGGCAGAGCTACCACTTAATGTCCTGAGGCCTCCTGCTTAACATGCGTCACAAAACAATCTTCGCACTGTTTTTCTTCCTCAGTGAACTTATCTACTGTTTCAGGGACTTCTTCACACTTCCAAAACCTTTGAACGAGCTCTTGCAGCTGATCATTTTTCGACACCTTTCGTTCAATGTCAGTTGCTAACAGTGCAACTTCAGAAGATTTCGTGAATTCACCTACGACGACCCAGCCTAATAGAGACTTTTGAAGCCTTGGAAGGTGTGCTCCTAGTTTTATTTGCCCTGCTACAATTAGCTTGAAAAACAATGTGACTCCAACTAGCATGTCAATATCTCCCCCGGACTGAAATGTAGGGTCGGCCAGCCTAACTCCCTTGGGTGGAACCCACTCCGAACAAATTCCTGAGCTTGTTGGGTTATACTGAGTTATTTCCTTCAGCACACAGAAGTCCTCGGTAGTCATATATCTGGTGACTCTAGATTTAAAAGTCGCTTGCACCTCTCCCATAACTTGAGATGTTGCATTTCCAATACCACTGAGTTGTATGACTGAGTCGCGCATTTCTAGGCCCAGGGCCGAGACTATCCTAGCCGTCAGAAAATTTAATTGACTACCGGAATCTAACACGCACCTGCAATTGCGATATGCTCCGTTTATAGCTTTGATTTGAACTACAGCGGTCGCAAGAAAGTCCTGCCCTTTGAGCCCCGGCTCATTGGCAACAATAGGTATCTCTCGATGCAGAAGTTCATGATGCGGCTTGCTGCAAATACTACATCGCGGACCATTACAGTTTCTAGTTGTATGTCGCTTGCTAAAACAAATCAGGCACAGCGAATGCTTCTTCGCCTCATGGTAACGTTGTACTGGTGATAGTTCGTTAAACCTTTGACACCCTTTCAATCCATGGGTCCCAGGACAAACGTAGCAGCCATTGCTGCCTATTGTTGCAGCTAAGGTCGCATTTTTCATCTCACCTTTACCACTGGGTCGGGCTCCAATGCCTCGCCGAACTTCCCTATTTGCCATATTGACTCCTCTGTTTATCAGAAACTGCGATAACAATGCCCACGACGGTAACTTTTGGCAATCCCACTCAACTTCCCACCTATCCATTATATCTTCATCAAGCTTTGTGCGAATCAGATGGAAAATTACTGCATCCAGAATCTCCTTATCGTCGCTTAACGACTTGAGTGCTGCTAATTGGGCATTTACATTGCCTACCAGCACTCTCAGTCCCTCTGAGTCGGGTCTTTTTAGCCGCCTAAAGTTGAATAGCTCCTGTACATGTGATTGCAGAATAATTGCCTTATTTTCATAGCGATCTTTGAATAATCGTAGTGCCTTGCGATAATTAGGCCCTGTTAATTCCAAACCCACAATCAACCCTCAACCTAAATTTAGACAACTCATCCAATTCAGAGTCTGATTCTATTAGAGTAGCAAAGGTGTTGTACCAGCTGGTCCATTCCGTAAAATTTCCAGCGAACTCAGGCAGCTTTAGCTTGGGAAGTCTCGATGAACGAAACACCTGTGTGCTATTTAGAAGATCACCTACATTGGACTGCCGCCGTCCCCTATTTCCAAGACAGCTTAGTAACTTGGCCTTTAATTCGCAATAAACCTCCTCAGCTTCATAGCGGCTTTCATATTCGCTGGCGTCCTCGCTATCGTGTTCAATTTTAGCCTGAATGTTGCAGAACTGATTAAAGTTTGTCTCAATTAGACTTAACCTGGCTTCCAGCTCCGCAGCCGTCATGGAGTCGCTATTTTTTTCGATATATAACTTGTTACGGACAAAGGAATTCATTAACGCCGTTCGAGAAGTGAGCACCTCCGCATCTTTACCCTTTCTAGGTGCCATTTGCACTGACTATTTACACCGGTGTTACCCTTGACAATTTAACAATAAAAAATACTCAATATTGGCATGAGTAAGTAACACGGTACCAAGTTTAGCCACTCTATTCAATAATCGGCTAACTTTAAATTCTCACTACACTGCACAATTCAATAATTGATCAACAATTGACCACTGTGCGCCACTGTACCAAAATGTGTACTTGCGCCCCAACGAACCGGCAGGCAAAGAAGAAACGACTACAAAGTTAAATCAATGTCAAATAGCAATTACTGTTCTTTAGGTGCCGGCTTGTAACTTCAACGTATAGCAGTGCACGCAATAGTCTGTATGTGTGTATGCAGATACCTAAGCGCTCAAGCTAACTGTAATTGTAATCTGCTTTCTACACGAGACCCCGCTTACAGAACAATTAATGCGCAGAAGTCTCAAAGCCGCGACCACTTGACACTAAAACAATTGTATTGTTTTAAGATTATTCACACACATCGAATTGGAACTAAACATGCCTGCAAGAAATATTAGATGCTCAAAGCAGTTCACACTCACAATTCGATACCGAAGCCGCTGTCGCACTCGCCGTCAGCCAGACTCAGGGTGAAATATTTATTGAGTTCCAGTCGTGAACTCCATCCGGTAATTGAACCTTCTCCAAAGGTCCCTGCTCGGGCGCCAAATGTACGAGCTAAGTCCCTCCAACAGTTTTCCAGTGGAATCCGTCTACGCAATTAAGACCTTCCTTAATCCGCTCGATGTAGTTCCTTGCTCGTTCGTTTTATTTCGAATGTCTTTTAAATCTAGTGATCATAATTCAGATCGTTTTGGCTCGATACTATTGATACTATCGATTGCGCTTCTTTATATGTACATAATGTAACGGGCGACCTTCAAATTAATTCACAATTTTAGTAATATTTACATATTAATTCAAATATTCAAATTGTTAACCTTTATAAAGTAATTTAATCCTATATTCTATTAAGGGGCGTCAACAAATTATTTTAAATAAATAAAATATAATAAAATTCTGTGGTAAATCAAAATCCAAACAAAATACTGCCACGGACACGAACCGAAAGCATACCATAATCATAGACCAATAGCCAGTGGCCAATTGGGAGTGGGTGAGTGCAGCGGGGGAGAGTAAACAAAAGCAGGCGATAAACGAAACACCAGAGAACACGCAGACACACACAGTTGCTGATGGGACACACTGCGTATGAGCAATACCAACCAGAGATGGGGGGTGGCTGGCACCACAGATTGGCAATGCCCATTGGGGCACAGCCGGGGCTCAAATAAACTAATTTTAATGCCTTGCATTGTGGCCAGAGCACGCAATGCAGCTCAATTGGGATGCAAATGACAGCAGCATCGGCATCGAATTGGTGGCATCCAAGGATTCGGAGCTGCACAGAATTTCACAGAATTCCAGGAGTGTGGCCAGGCATTGGTAAATTGCATCTGCCGGATAGAGCGAGAGAGAGGGGAAGAGGGACAGGGAGTTTTCATCTCCTGATATGCACAAGATATTAGCATATTTATTTTTCATTTTCGCATATATTTATACTCGAATTCGTGCCTCGCAGTCTCTCTCTCTCTTTCTCTCGAGACATAAAATCAGTCTGAGCGTGACGTCGGGCGCTGCGTAGCCACTGCAAATTGATTTGTTCCTTTCAGCTATAAAAATGATCTGATCTGATCCAGATTCAGCGATCTGATAGATATGGTCATTATCTATGATTCTGCGTTTTTAGTTTTCTCGAATGTGCAATATTGTGGATGCAACAGATTTTCGTCCTTTGTGTGGGCGTAAAGGGGTGGGGCGAAATTTTGAGATACACGTTTTATAGTAAGATCTAACAGGAGTGCGGATAACAAATTTGGTTACTCTAGTCTTAATAGTCTCTGAGATTTTTGAATATCCCCAGATTTTCGTCCTTTGCGGGGGCGGAAGGGGGTGTGGCGAAATTTTGAAACAAACTCGTCTCGGTCCGATATATTAGGAGTGTGGATACCAAATTTGGTTGATCTAGCTTTTGTAGTCTCTGAGATCTAGGCGCTAATGTTTTACTCTAAGCAAAGCCGCCTATGCTACGTGTGTGTTAGAGAGAGACAGGGCGCGAAAAAATGAAATTGTTTTCTTGATGCTGGCTATAATAATACGATCCAATTCAGATTCTGCAGTCTTAAAGATATGGTCATTCTCAACAATTCTACGTTTTTGTTTTTTTCATGTTGTAAAACGTTGACGTTCTGCAGAGCTGCTGCGCTCTCCCGCTAAAGGGGCTCTCTGCCGCCGCCACTTCGGCAACTACTTTGATCTGCTGCCGCCACTTCGGCAATCACTTTGATCTAACGCCGTCGTCTATAGTTTAGTTCTATGCTAACCCCTCTGCGCATTGGTTGCATATCGATCTCGCATAAGGTTTATCTGGCAATAGCAAGCAATCGGCTTCCGCTAAGCCACCAAGATTAAATACGAATTATAAAGTTTAACCCGAAATCTCTTTTCATTTTTGAAACACATAGGTGCCAAAAAAGCTTGGCATCTCAAACATTGGTGACCCCCCGACGTGATATAAAACCATTGCTTAATCGCGTTCCGTTAAAACACTTATTATTTATACAATATTTTGTTTTTGGGTAGTTTAACTACCAACAAATACATTTGGGTGCACGTTGAAAAACAGTTTAAAGTGCAAATTCAGTGAGAGTGCGGCTGGAATATTTATAGACAAATTCCGGTACTTTAAGCGTCGAATCTCTCATTCTCTGCGCAGCTGCAGCCGCGGTTCTTGACTTTTCGTGTCTTGCATTCTCGCTCTCGCGTCTATACATCGTCGCTTAAGCGGTATTTCATTTTCCGTTGTTGTGTCGAATTGCACAACGGTTAACATGGACAACGATCCGAATACTGGCGCGGGCGGAAATATTGTTGTGGCTGATTCCAGACTGAGTCTGTATAAGCGTAAAAGTCAGTCATTATATGATCGATTGCACAGGCTTGGCGAATCCTTCGCGGGGTATTAAATCGATAAGCTGACCGCCGCGGAAGTCGAGGTGCGCCTTGATATGTTGGCAGAAATTCGAGAGGAATTTAATAAGGCCCATAATGAGTTGGAGGCTCTCGATCAAAACGAGATTGGGAGTGAGCTGCGCGAAATCTTCGATACTCTTTTCATATCGTTGAAAGCTGAGTTGCTGGCTGCTGTTGAAGTAAGCCAGTCACACGCCGCTGGCCATTCTACGACTCTGCCAAGCCATTCCGGACATAGTACCATCATAGCTCACAAGCAGCGACTTCCTGAGCTGAAGGTGCCTAAGTTTTCTGGTGGATACGTCGAGTTCTCGAATTTTATGGCAACGTTCAAGTCGGTGATTGAAGCGGATGCGGATCTCAGTGACATCGAGAAATTCCAGCACCTTCGCTCTTGCCTCGCTGATGCGGCTTTGGATTCGGTTCGATCGTTAGAGCTCTCCAGTGCCAATTATCGTGCGGCTCTGGATATACTTAATAAACGCTTTAATAACAAAAGACTTGTTTTCCAGGCACACATCAAGAAGATTCTTGGGCTAAAGAGGGTAGACTCGCCTTCTGCTAAAAGGCTTCGGGAGTTTTCGGATGCAGTCAATTTACACATGCGAGCGTTGCAGACATTAGGAACTGCTGAGGAGATTTCAGGATTCATGGTCATCAACATGCTGCTGCAGAAGTTGGATTCGAAGACGCAAACCAAATGGGAGGAGCACACATCGTCGGATGCTATATCTACCGCAGAGGAATTCTTCGAATTCTTGCAGCAACGCTGCCAGAAAATGGAGCGGTTGGAATATGCTACAGCGACACACGCTAGTAGCGATCAGGTGGGAAAAAGCCATTCCTATACGCAGGTTAAGAAAACGTTTGTATCTTCCACCTCTTCCGCCGACCCGTCTGTATGCGTCTTTTGCCACTCAGCGGGCCATGTAATATACTCGTGCAAGATATTCGGAAATCTCTCACCGTTGCTGCGCCACAAAGAAGTGAAGAAGCGTTCCCTATGCTTCAATTGCCTAAAACCGGGGCACCGGACCCGCGCATGCAATAGTGGAAAATGTCGAGTATGCGGCGGTAGGCATCATAGTTTGTTGCACTTCGATAGTATACAGCCCACAACACAAGGCTGCCCAGGTATTACTCCTCCCGATCTGGCCGTTCAACCGGACACTCTTTCCGTTGCTCAAAATTCTGCTAGCAGCTCGTCTCTACCTTCGTCTACCTCTCTTGCTGACCAAGGTCTTCACTCTGATGTCGTGCTTCTGGCTACAGCCGTGGTTCTCGTAAAGAATCGGTCTGGCGTTTTAGTTCCTTGTCGTGCCATCTTAGATTCAGGATCGCAGCTGCATCTCGTCACATCCAGGTTCGCCCAGCAGCTTCAGCTTAGGAGAACTCAATCGTCTGCACTTGTGTCTGGGCTGGGCGATACCAGCGTTTCTACTGAGGGATCCACCATAAGCATTTGTATGCATTCTCGCACCTCTGCTTACACAACTACACTTACTGCTCTCATCGCCCCCACGATTACCGATTCTCAACCAAGTATGACAGTAAATGTATCCGATTGGCGTATTCCATCTAACATTCAGCTCGCTGATCCTGCATTTTTCAATCCTCAACGGGTTGATCTTCTCATTGGTGCGAGCGTTTTTTATGATCTCCTCTGCGTAGGGCAAATCAAACTCACCGATGGACTGCCTCTTCTGCAGAAGACCCGGCTTGGGTGGATCGTATCTGGCGGTGGACAGAAGGTATCAAGCTCGGCGCTTTTGGCTACGCACAATTGTCCAGATTCGATAGCTGAGATGGAAGCAAGGTTGGATAAAACTCTTCGTATGTTTTGGGAAGTCGAGAATTGTGTGGAGGCTGAGTTGAATACCAAAGAAGAAGACGATTGTGAAGCACATTTCGAAAGCCACCTTTCACGGTTGCCATCCGGGAAGTATGCAGTTCGTCTGCCGCTAAATAACAATACTGATCGTTTAGGAGAATCTTATGCTCAGGCTTATCGACGGTTCATCAGTCTGGAGCGAAAACTGGAGCGTAATCCTACACTCAAGGAGCGGTATTCCGCCTTTATGAGGAGGTACATTGATTTGCATCATATGCACCAAGTCAACCCTGATTCCCGTAGTCTCTGCAAATATTTCTTGCCTCATCACTGTGTCCTAAAGGAGGACAGTACGACGTCAAAACTCCGTGTCGTTTTCGACGGATCCGCAGCTACATCAACTGGATATTCTCTAAATGATGTGATGATGACAGGCCCTGTTATTCAGCCTGCATTGTTTAACATATTGATTCGCTTTCGAACATATCCAGTCGCTCTCACTGGGGACATTTGTAAAATGTACCGCTGCGTACGAGTGTCTCCGCCCGACAATTTGTATCAGTGCATCCTATGGCGAGATTCCATCGAGTCCGAGGTTCAAGTCTACACATTAGACACCGTCACATACGGGACGAGGGCTGCATCATTTTTAGCGGTCCGCGCAATGCACCAGCTGGCCATCGACGAGGGTGAGTCCTACCCTCTTGGCTCAGCTGCTCTGCGGCAGGAGTTTTACGTGGATGACCTTATTTCGGGCGGTAATTCGGTCGCACAGGTCATGGACAAGATGCACCAAACATCAGCTTTACTGTCCCGTGGTAATTTTAGACTTAGGAAATGGTGCTCCAGTCACCAGGAAGTACTTGAGGGAACCCCTGAAGATGACATAGAGAAGTTCCTAAAGTTTAATGATGGAAGCGACATTGCCAAAACTCTCGGCTCAGCTGCTTTTTGCCTTGTCCGCACTGGACACAAACTCAAAGCCATCAAAGCGGTCGGTTTTATCTACGATTGCGCGGTTCTACGACCCTCTTGGATTGATAAATCCAGTCATTGTCAGGTGCAAAATCTTCCTTCAGCTGCTTTGGAGAAAAAATTTGGATTGGGATGAAAGCCTACCCTCAGCGTTGCATTCAACTTGGATGGACTTGAGAAATAGTTTGGCAAGCATTTCTCGGATCTCATTTCCTCGCTTGGTTCTTCGTTCTAGTGTGGCTACAGAAGTTCACGGATTCTGTGATGCCAGCTTAGAAGCATATGGCGCTTGCGTGTATGTCGTGTCCAGGGAAGCCCAGTCTTTGAGCCACGTTTTGTGCTCAAAGTCGCGAGTGGCGCCGCTAAAGACTATATCGATTCCTAAGCTGGAATTAAGTGGAGCCCATTTGCTTGCGAAAATCATGCAGAATGTAAAGGACATGGGAATCTTTACAGGTCGGTTCTATTGCTGGTCGGATTCGTCAACAGCATTATCTTGGATTAGGGACGAGCCAGCTAAATTTCAAGTTTTCGTGGCAAATCGAGTGGCATCAATTCAGGAGTTGACGGCAGCCATGTAATGGCGCTATGTTCCCACATCGTTAAATCCTGCTGATATTCTCTCGAGAGGCTCGCTTCCCAACCATCTTATCCAGTCAGAGCTATGGTTTCACGGCCCATCCTTTTTGCTAGGCTCCAAGGATAAGTGGCCTGTATCTCCATCTAACAACATAGCAACTTTGGAGCTTCGCAAGAGAGGATTGCTAATCACGTCTCCACATGCCGATCTCACGTCCGGATGAAAATTTGCGAATTCATTCTTTCGCATGCAGCGCACATTCGCCTACATGCATAAATTTATACATCGTCTTAGGCATCCAGGACTCACCGTTTCTGATATTCGGCAAGGAACGCATCTTCTAATTCGACACATTCAGCTGGCAAATTTGTGGATGGACATAAAGGAGATTCGGCGCAATGGTCAAGTCATGAAATCCAGTTCTATTAGTTCGCTCAACCCGTTCATCGATCATTCTGGACTACTTAGAGTTGGAGGTCGTCTTGGCAACTCATCGCTATGATTTGACGCTCAGCACCCGCTCATTCTGCCAAAGGGACATTCCATTACCTTTGCGCGGATAAGATATTATCATGAAAGAAACCTCCATGCCGGACCTCGCGCCTTGCTATCCAAAATTTGGCTGGAATATTGTCCCATTGGAGGTGTTAAGGCAGTGTCGAGGGTCGTCAGCAGATGTGTGAGATGCTTCAGGACTAGGCCGCGCATGGTCGAACACATCATGGGAGACCTACCTAAGGAACGTTTGGAAGGATCTCGAGCTTTTGAAGTCACTGGAGTAGATTACTGTGGACCTTTTTTCTACCGATCAGAAATCCGCACGAGGCCTCCGATCAAGTGCTACATTAGCGTATTCATCTGTTTCACTTCTAAGGCTATACACATGGAGCTCGTAAAGGATTTGACCACCGCATCGTTTCTAGGCGCACTAAAGCGTTTTACTTCCACTCGAGGAAGGCCAAGTCAAATTTGGTCGGACAATGCGACAAACTTCTTTGGGGCCAAGAACGAGCTTCTGGAGCTAAAGAAGCTTTGTCTGAGCGAACCGCATATGAAGGAGGTCCACGAATCCTGCTTGGCTGACTCGATCGACTGGCGTTTCATCCCACCTCGCTCTCCGCATTTTGGCGGGTTGTGGGAAGCGGCCGTGAAGACCGCAAAATATCACCTGTACCGCTCAGTTGGACCATCTGTGCTTAGCTTCGACGAGCTGCGCACTCTGATCTGTCAGATCACTGCAATTGTTAACTCTCGTCCTTTGCTCTCGCTTTCAGAAAATCCTGATGATTTAGACGTTTTGACTCCTGCTCATCTGCTTTTAGGCGGCCCCCATGAGCAAATCCTCGAGCCTGACCTAACGAAGCTGAACTACAATCGTCTGGATGGCTGGCAGCGGGTCACCCAACTACAGCAAATATTTTGGAACCTTTGGCGCGAAGAGTATCTCACTCTTTTGCAAGAGCGCGCGAAGTGGCGTACCCCCGCGCAAAACATCTGCAAGAACGACCTCGTTCTGGTGAAGGACGAAAATCTTCCTCCAATGCGTTGGCCACTGGCTAGAGTGGTCGATGTCGTTTTGGGCAAGGACGGAGGGTGTCGCGTCGCTGACCTGAAGACATCCTCAGGAAACATCAGGACGGCCGTCACTCGGCTATGTTTGCTGCCCCTTAAGGAATCTGTTGAGAGAATAGCTCCCAACGGGGGGAGTATGTTCGGGCCAGCCGCTGAAGAATAACCGTAACATTAACATTATTATTGTATGAGCAGAGAGAGCCGCCTATGTTGTAAAACGTTGACGTTCTGCAGAGCTGCTGCGCTCTCCCGCTAAAGGGGCTCTCTGCCGCCGCCACTTCGGCAACTACTTTGATCTGCTGCCGCCACTTCGGCAATCACTTTGATCTAACGCCGTCGTCTATAGTTTAGTTCTATGCTAACCCCTCTGCGCATTGGTTGCATATCGATCTCGCATAAGGTTTATCTGGCAATAGCAAGCAATCGGCTTCCGCTAAGCCACCAAGATTAAATACGAATTATAAAGTTTAACCCGAAATCTCTTTTCATTTTTGAAACACATAGGTGCCAAAAAAGCTTGGCATCTCAAACATAGATAATGACCATATATATCAGATTTCTGAATCTGGATCAGATCAGATCATTTTTATAGCCAATAGGAACAAATCAATTTGCAGTGGCTACGCAGCGCCCGACGTCACGCTCAGACTGATTTTCTGTCTCTCTCGCACGCACTCTTTGTCGTGTCGTTTAATATTAGCGGCGTCTGCCGGAGGAGAGCCATACTGACTTAGTATCGGGTATAACCGTAGAGTTGCGGTGTCCGCAGCAACTCACAACGTTCCCCCTCGTTAATAATTTAAAACCATGGATTTTTCCTTTAATTTCCAGAGAAATATTTCTGCAAAATTTGTGGAAATTCAAAATAAAAAAAATTTGGTTTTTATTCCAATATTCCAATGTATATTTTATATATAACGAGGGGGAACGTTGTGAGTTGCTGCGGAGACCGCAACTCTACGGTTATACCCGATACTAAGTCAGTATGGCTCTCCTCCGGCAGACGCCGCTAATATTAAACGACACGACAAGGAGTGCGTGCGAGAGAGACATAAAATCAGTCTGAGCGTGACGTCGGGCGCTGCGTAGCCACTGCAAATTGATTTGTTCCTATTGGCTATAAAAATGATCTGATCTGATCCAGATTCAGCAATCTGATAGATATGGTCATTATCTATGATTCTGCGTTTTTAGTTTTCTCGAATGTGCAATATTGTGGATGCAACAGATTTTCGTCCTTTGTGGGGGCGGAAGGGGGTGGGGCGAAATTCTGAGATATACGTTTTATAGTGAGATCTAACAGAAGTGCGGATACCAAATTTGGTTACTCTAGCCTTAATAGTCTCTGAGATTTGTGGATGCCCCAGATTTTCGTCCTTTGCGGGGGCGGAAGGGGGTGTGGCGAAATTTGGACACGAAACGGTCAAGGTCCGATATCACAGGAGTGTGGATACCAAATTTGGTTGCTCTGGCTCTTATAGGTTCTGAGATCCTTGAACTCATATTTTGCAATTGACAAAACCGACCATGAAACCTGTGTGTTACAGAGAGACAGAGCGAGAAAGAATGAAATTGTTTTCTTGATTCTGGCTATAATCTTTATACGATCTGGTTCAGATTTTACACTGTTGAAGATATGGTCATCCTTACCGATTCTGCGTTTCTGGTTTTATCGTGTCTTTAAAAATGTGGATGCCACAGATTTTCGTCCTTTGTGGGGGCGGAAGTGGGCGGGGCGAAGTTTTGAAATATTTTTGTAGCAGTGACATATCACAGAAGTCTGGATCCAAAATATCGTTGCTCTAGCTCTTATAGTCTTTGAGCACTAGGCGCTGAAGGGGACGGACGGACGGACGGACGGACGGACGGACTGACGGACGGACGGACAGACGGACAGACAGACAGGGCTCAATCGACTCGGCTATTGATGCTGATCAAGAATATATATACTTTATGGGGTCGGAAACGATTCCTTCTGGACTTTACACACATCCACTTTTACCACAAATCTAATATACCCCAATACTCATTTTGAGTATCGGGTATAAAAACTTCGTACACGAAACTATGATTACTATATTTATTCCAAGCGAAATCGTTTCTGGGAACACATTCGGCCTTAACGAAGAAATTTGCACAATAAACGAAAATGCCATAAATGCAATTGGCTACGGCGAAATGGTGGCCAGGGGGATTGGTGGCCAGGGCACTTTAATTTGCCAATTGTATTTAAAGCGAACCAGGCAATATACAGTCCGTTTCAATGCTGTAGGTACAAGCAGACAGATCTTAAAAAGGTTCTGGCCAGAGAACAAAAACCGGCGTACAGTCCATGAACCCCAGAGAATGCCCATTTTCATTGTTTAATGTGAATAATAATAATAATATTAATAACCAGGATAGGTAATAATAATAGTTTTCTATACCCGACTTGCACCGTACGTGTCCGAGTATTTGGTCAATATATTCGTTTTATGCATAAATCTAACTATCCCATTGGCCTGCTAGTCGTGACAAGGGGAGTATTAAAAATAAATAAATAATAAACATAAGTTGATTTTGCGAATTCGAAGGGGAAGGGGAAGGGTGGCAAGTGCCGGGGGCTACTAGTATTATGCCATGTCTATGCAGTGCCTGTGCCATGGCATTGCTGTTTGTTTGTTTTAGATTTTCGCCCAGACAGTTTTATGTACCGCCAGATATCAGAGGTCGAGACGCATGTGCGTCTGATTTATTTGTCTGGTTGTGCAACAAGAAATAAAACTGATGATAAACGAAATGTGATTAGTATTAAAGCATTAAAGGGGGAGAGAGAGAGAGTGAGAAGGGGTGTGGAAAGCGGGGCTCTGAAGAAGGGATCAACCTCCAATATAATAGTATTTATTGAAATTTATCCGGGTTCTAATCTAAGGACTACCGGCACAACGGACTCTCTTTCTCCCTCTCTGTGTGTGTCTGTGTGTGCGCATCAACAATGAGTACACTCATTCCTATTCACCACATACGCTCAATTATTCATTGGCTTCTTTTTTTGTTTGTGCCGAAAATTCGAGGCGTATTTGTTTTTCTTTGCGAGTGAAGGAGGAAAAAGGAAGGAAGCCACAAAACCGCAAAGAATTTAGCACGAAGCTTGACCGAAAAGAGAAGCAGATGGGGGTGGGGGCTGGGGGCTGGGGTTGAGTTTTGCCTAGATCGAGTACATTTGAATGCAGCGCTCGACAGGCAAGTGAAGCGTGACAGGGGCAACCGAGAGAGAGAGAGAGAGCTGTGGAACAGTGGGCCAAAATAAGTAAAGAAGTATTATCCATACGCCATGTGTGACGGGGAATACTTTTTGTGTACCGCCGAACGTGTACCGCTGCGGTTCTGCCATTAATTGGCAATTTATAGCAGAGACCCAACCGCCGCTCTCCCCCTCTCCTCATATTCACTTGTCCGCTCAAGTGAAAATTATCATTTCCAGCGAAACTAAATTGCCTTGGTCCTTGGTCCACGGATCCCTTCAAACCAGCAAAAACGAAGCAAAGCAAAAGGCAACGCCATAAAAATGTACAAAGAAAGCAAGAGACACACCACACAAAACAACAATCAAACAGACGAGAAAGAGTGCCGAAGATAGAGAGGAAAAGAAACGGGAGGATGTGGGGAAAGACAAAAGTTTAGCCGGGGACAAACCGTCCCGGACGACCGCAAAAGGCAACAGAAGGCAGTCCTCCCCTCTCCGGCCGATAGCCAGGCAGAAAAAGATGTCGACTCATTAAGCGACTGCAGAGATGCTCTAGAAGAACTTTGATTGATACCCGAAATAATATCGAATATACAGAGGCATTCATTCAAACGATGGACAGAGAATGAATGAAAGACAGGGAGAGAGGAACTGTATACCGTTTTAGGGATCAACTTCAATCAAATTGGACCCCTTTTGATGGACCTTCATTGTACAGGGTATCGCGGTGAAGCCCAACCATTTCGCTGTGGTCGGCATAAGTTACGCTGAATTTTATCACAATTGCAATTCTTTCTAGTCGAGAACACCCACCACGGCCCCTGTGCCCCGTCCCCCCTGCCAGAAAGGATTTCATTTTCATTTATTCGTATCTTTTCGCCCCCGAAATGCCGTTATGGATGGGGTAGGCTATAATTTCCGACGCTGGCCAGCTGCCCTAGCAACTGTCCGAAACTCCGAAAAATTTGAGCCTCTAATTTCCACGTTTTGGCCTTAAATAATCACAATTTGGTCTTTTGTGGCCTCCCTTGCACCGAAGCTGTAGATGATTAACGCGTCCTCCTCCGGGGCCCCTCCCTCCCTGGAAGGGAAGGGGAAGCGGGCCGCCCTTTATAGAGCTCTCACCTAAAACTTGCATTCGTTTTCAAGCCCGATTGCTCATTATCAAATTCATTTGGCTGCACTCCAACAGCCGGGGATTGGTGGTGCTGGAGGGGGGGCCATTTCCCCTTAGCCCCTGACTTATCAGTAGGAAGAGCCATTCACATTGAAGGAGTCGAGTCGAGTCGAGTCGAAGAGGCAATGCTCTTTCTGGCGCAGTCGGAGAGAGCGAGGGGCCAAGGATGATTTCCCAATTAGGAGAGAGTCTCCTCCACTTGGTTTGTTGTTGATTGAGTTTTTCACACTTGAAGTCCCAGTGGAAGGCTCCAATGGCAGAGTACTTCCGAATTGGAAAATGCAAAAATGCTTCAAAAAATTATCATTTTTCAGGGCCTAATGACTTGTGCAAAATGTCGAAAGATACTTCGACTCCCAGAAAGGGGGTGGCGTTGGGGGGCTGTTCCCTCTCTTATCTGCTACGAAAATTGAGCCATTTTTGGCAAAAAATTCAAGAGAGAGAGAGAGAGAAATGTACAGAAAGAGCTGCAGGCCAGAGAACTATGAAAAGGCACGACACTGACAGGAGTGGGGGACTGGGCGGATAGTTTGATGGGCTCAGGGGTGAGCATTAACCCAGTTAACCCATTAAAGCCGCCTCATAAATTCAAAGCCACAACAGACCCCAACAACCCTTTGAGGCCTTTTGCGGGCCCGACTTGGCACCGTTTTTCGACTCATTAAAGCCAACTTCACGCAATTAGCCTAATAAGCTGGCCTCGCAAAAGGGCTCTGCTGCCCCAACAAAGACCAAAAGACTGTGGACCAGGGGGCAAGGGGACAATAGAAGCCAAAAGATTGACAGAGGCGAGTGAATTCCGTAAATTTATATAAACGATATTGCGGTTCACATCTTGCACTTTCGCTCAATTAACTCAACTAATTGACATTTGAAAATACATGCGGTGAAAGGTAGTACATATGTACACATGTATGTACATGTGGGTCCGTAAAGGACAACAGCAGGAGATAATTATAAGTGCAGGAATTTTAATTCAACCTTCAACCTCCGCCTTTGCATGGCTCTGGAGCTCGAAAGTGATTTACAAAAGAAGCACTTTAGTCGGAAACATAAACATTCATTCCCCACCTCTTCACAGCACTTGACCAGAAACAACAGCAACAACAAAAATCACAATTATAAAAGGAGTCAGGGCGAGGCATACACTGTCAAAAAAACAATATACGAGAATAAATAATTAAACCCATTTTCATATACGTTTCTCCCGATATTATTCTCTAAATTGAAAGGAAACAACAGGCATATATTTTCATTAGCTTTGAACTGAAAACCTTTTAAGATAAGCCGAAGTTGACTTTTTCGGTATTTTTCGTTATTTTTATAGTCCTGTTTGCCTTTAGTATTTTCTCCTATAAGAAAGATGATTCTTGGTAAAAGTTTGTCCCCTTATTTGCCTCCATACTAAACATAAAGCTAATAAAATGCTATCGATCTATTTTGTTTTATATCTTTTTAGTTCATCGCCTATAATCGTACAGCAAAGAAAAACATAAACAACATTTTCTTAACTTCTTCCTGGTTCTTCCACTTTTGCTGCATTCTCTCTTTCTGTTCTTTCCTTGTCGTTTCCATTCTGTCGTTATATTCACACACAAACACACACAAAAGCACCATTAAAAAAAAAAAAAAAACAGAAACACAAATGAATTTTATAATTTATTAATATTTTTCTTTCCGCGATCGCCTCTTTTTGTGCGCGAATAATCCACTAATTTTTCCCGCAAGACGCACTTAGCACCAAGCTACAACGGTACAACGGGTGCTGGTCTTGGTACTACAATTAACAACAAATTTGGAACGCGGAACTTTAACAAAGGAATTGTGTAACGAACATAATCAGATTACTTGCCGTCGGGGCACGCCATCTGAAACAGAAACTGAACGATGGTGCGAGTGGGACGGCCAGTCATGCGGTCCTTCAGCAAATATGGCAGCGGATTGTAGCGCGTCAGCATGCCCACGTTGCGGATGTCCAGGTGGGCCCAGTCGACGCACGGCACCAGCTCGTGCAGAACGGCGGCAGCGATGCAGCTGGAGGCGGGGCCACGTCCGCCGTTGCTGATGTCAAAGGTGTCGTTCGGCATGATCAGCTCCTTGAAGTAGCGCCACAGGGGCAGACGCCAAACTCGATCCCCCGTAGGGGCAACGAGGATACGATGCGTGAAATGCTGCGGATCAAGCGTTCCATTCAGGCCACCTACAACACTCAGGTCAACATGATGGCTGCCCAGTTTGTCAACACGAACACGAATGGTGTGGCTGCCGATGCTGGTGCTGGCTCCGGACCGGATGCCATGCGGCTGCTCGAGGAGAAGGCCCGCCAGGCGGCGGCCGAGGCCAACAGAAGCCCGCCGAGAAGGCTGCCTCCAATATCATGTTTGTGCGCGGCGAGACCCAGGGCAGGGCCAAGGGCAAGGAAAATACAGTCGTCAATCAGGATGAGATTGATATTGGCGACAGCGAGGACGACGACGACGATGAGGAGGAGGACCCGCAGCAGCCGAGTGGAGACCAGGCCGAGGCAGGCCAGGCCAAAACCACAACCGATGACGAGGGCCTCATCATGAAGAAACTGCGCTTCGAACAAAAGGCCATACCGGCCAAGGTCTTTGACAGCCTCAAGCCGACAAATCAATCCGATTCCGATGAGGGATAAATCTTTTGTTTCTTTTGATTACGCGAAATATAAATGTATGTCTGTGGAATACTTCCCTCGATTTGAGACCTATTCTTCGGAGACCTATTCTTCGTTTTGTTCGGAAATTCATAAATTCCTCGAATCTCAGCAGGCGTTGGCAATGTTTCCCTGCCAGAGTTTGAGCCTTGGGATATCTCATTCCTTTCGAATCAGCTGTTGGAAGCACATCTATTCTCTCTATTTTTTAGATTTACAGTTTTTTTATTCGGAAAAAAAAGCAAAATTTGTCTGGAACTGTCTGAAAAATAAGAGAACTTTCGTAACCTGTCGCGAGGGACTGTCACCATCATTAAGCGATGAAGTCTGTACGCTTGATGCACGCCCTGTGCAGGCGTGTCCAGCACACATTCCTGGCCAGACGCAGAGATGTGGAACAGCGACGGCACTACGCCGAGAAATGTGACTCGGTGACAAGATGACACCATCCGGCGAGAAGTTTGACGATCGCGTCCAGGGTAAGATCACTGATCTCATACGCGAGACGGGCCTGAGTGGCCAGCTGGGAAAAGGCCGTGTCTTCATGAACGTGGATGCGGAGTTCCGTGCGGTGGCCGTGGTCGGCGTGGGACAGGAGGGGGCCGGCTTCAACGACCTGGAGATGATCGAGGAGGGAATGGAGAACGCTCGCGTCGCTGCCGGCGTGGGGGCTCGTGCCCTTCAACTGCAGGGCTGCACAGATGTATTCGTGAAGTCGATGGAGTATGCGGAGCAGGCGGCCGAGGGGAGCGCCTTGGCCGTCTGGCGCTACAACACCAACAAGCGCCGTCGGGACCGCACACTCATTCCCAAACTGGAGCTGTACGACTCTCCCAATCAGATGACGCCCACAATCTTCGCCCAGTCAACGGTGGATTCCCTGTGCCCCTGCGGGGTATCCGTGGAGGTACGCAGCATGGACTGGATCGAGTCCAAGAGCTTGAACAGCTTCTTGATGGTGGCCAAGGGCAGCTGCGAGCCGCCGATCATCTTGGAAATCGCCTACTGCGGCACCGCACCCGAGGACAAGCCCATCCTGCTGGGCAAGGGCATCACATTCAACAGCGGGGGCCTCTGCCTCCGTCCCAAGGACTGCTTGTCCATGTACCGCGGCTGCATGTCCGGTGCAGCCGCCTGCGTGGGAGTCATCCGAGCCGCCGCCGCCCTATCGCTGCCCCTAAACATAACGGCACTGCTGCCGCTGTGCGAGAACATGCCCTCCGGAATGGCTGCCAAGCCTGGCGACGTGGTGTCCCTCCTCAATGGCAAAACTCTCGGCTTCGTGGACGTCAGCAAGGCTGGTGTGATGGCCATGGCCGATCCCTTGCTCTACGCCCAGACGATCTACAAGCCGCGCATGGTCGTGGACATTGCTACAGTGGGCTACGCCGTCTGCCCAGCGCTGGGCGGAGCAGCAGCCGGGATTTTCAGCAATTCGAACTTCGTCTACAAGCAGTTCGAAAAGGCCAGTGAAAGTGGCCGTAAAGGACAACTGCAGGAGATAATTATAAGTGCAGGAATTTTAATTCAACCTTCAACCTCAGCCTTTGCATGGCTCTGGAGCTCGAAAGTGATTTACAAAAGAAGCACTTTAGTCGGAAACATAAACATTAATTCCCCACCTCTTCACAGCACTTGACCAGAAACAACAGCAACAACAACGAGGGGAAACGTTGTGAGTTGCTGCGGACACCGCAACTCTACAGTTATACCCGATACTAAGTCAGTATGGCTCTCCTCCGGCAGACGCCGCTAATATTGAACGACACGACAAAGAGTGCGTGCGAGAGAGACAGAAAATCAGTCTGAGCGTGACGTCGGGCGCTGCGTAGCCACTGCAAATTGATTTGTTCCTATTGGCTATAACAATGATCTGATCTGATCCAGATTCAGCAATCTGATAGATATGTCATTATCTATTATTCTGCGTTTTTAGTTTTCTCGAATCTGCAATATTGTAGATGCAACAGATTTTCGTCTTTTGTGGGGGCGGAAGGGGGTGGGGCGAAATTCTGAGATATACGTTTTATAGTGAAATCTAACAGAAGTGCGGATACCAAATTTGGTTACTCTAGCCTTAATAGTCTCTGAGATTTGTGGATGCCCCAGATTTTCGTCCTTTGCGGGGCGGAAGGGGGTGTGGCGAAATTTGGACACGAAACGGTCAAGGTCCGATATCACAGGAGTGTTGATACCAAATTTGGTTGCTCTGGCTCTTATAGGTTCTGAGATCCTTGAACTCATATTTTGCAATTGACAAAACCGACCATGAAACCTGTGTGTTAGAGAGAGACAGAGCGAGAAAGAATGAAATTGTTTTCTTGATTCTGGCTATAATAATTATACGATCTGGTTCAGATTTTGCACACTAGAAGATATAGTCATTTTCTACGATTCTGCGTCTTTAGTTTTTTCGTATCGTCGAAATTGTGGATGCCACAGATTTTCCCTCTTTCTGGGGGCGGAAGTGGGCGGGGCGAAGTTTTGAAATATTTTTGTAGCAGTGACATATCACAGAGGTCTGGATCCAAAACATCGCTGCTCTAGCTCTTATAGTCTTTGAGCACTAGGCGCTGAAGGGGACGGACAGACGGACAGACGGACGGACGGACAGACGGACAGAGGGACATGTCTCAATCGACTCGGCTATTGATGCTGATCAAGAATATATATACATAATGGGGTCGGAAACGATTCCTTTTGGACGTTACACACATCCACTTTTACCACAAATCTAATATACCCCAATACTCATTTTGAGTATCGGGTATAATGAGTATTGGGGTATATTAGATATCAGGGGGAACGTTGTGAGTTGCTGCGGACACCGCAACTCTACGGTTATACCCGATACTAAGTCAGTATGGCTCTCCTCCGGCAGACGCCGCTAATATTGAACGACACGACAAAGAGTGCGTGCGAGAGAGACATAAAATCAGTCTGAGCGTGACGTCGGGCGCTGCGTAGCCACTGCAAATTGATTTGTTCCTTTCAGCTATAAAAATGATCTGATCTGATCCAGATTCAGCGATCTGATAGATATGGTCATTATCTATGATTCTGCGTTTTTAGTTTTCTCGAATGTGTAATATTGTGGATGCAACAGATTTTCGTCTTTTGTGGGGGCGGAAGGGGGTGGGGCGAAGTTCTGAGATATACGTTTTATAGTGAGATCTAACAGAAGTGCGGATACAAATTTGGTTACTCTAGCCTTAATAGTCTCTGAGATTTATGGATGCCCCAGATTTTCGTCCTTTGCGGGGGCGGAAGGGGGTGTGGCGAAATTTGGACACGAAACGGTCAAGGTCCGATATCACAGGAGTGTGGATACCAAATTTGGTTGCTCTGGCTCTTATAGGTTCTGAGATCCTTGAACTCATATTTTGCAATTGACAAAACCGACCATGAAACCTGTGTGTTAGAGAGAGACAGAGCGAGAAAGAATGAAATTGTTTTCTTGATTCTGGCTATAATCATTATACGATCTGGTTCAGATTTTGCACTGTAAAAGATATGGTCATCCTTACCGATTCTGCGTTTTTGGTTTTATCGTGTCTTTAAAAATGTGGATGCCACAGATTTTCGTCCTTTGTGGGGGCGGAAGTGGGCGGGGCGAAGTTTTGAAATATTTTTGTAGCAGTGACATATCACAGAAGTCTGGATCCAAAACATCGTTGCTCTAGCTCTTATAGTCTTTGAGCACTAGGCGCTGAAGGGACGGACGGACGGACGGACGGACGGACGGACTGACGGACGGACGGACAGACGGACAGACAGACAGGGCTCAATCGACTCGGCTATTGATGCTGATCAAGAATATATATACTTTATGGGGTCGGAAACGATTCCTTCTGGACGTTACACACATCCACTTTTACCACAAATCTAATATACCCCAATACTCATTTTGAGTATCGGGTATAAAAACTTCGTACACGAAACTATGATTACTATATTTATTCCAAGCGAAATCGTTTCGGCCTTAACGAAGAAATTTGCACAATAAACGAAAATGCCAGAAATGCAATTGGCTACGGCGAAATGGTGGCCAGGGGGATTGGTGGCCAGGGCACTTTAATTTGCCAATTGTATTTAAAGCAAACCAGGCAATATACAGTCCGTTTCAATGCTGTAGGTACAAGCAGACAGATCTTAAAAAGGTTCTGGCCAGAGAACAAAAACCGGCGTACAGTCCATGAACCCCAGAGAATGCCCATTTTCATTGTTTAATGTGAATAATAATAATAATATTAATAACCAGGATAGGTAATAATAATAGTTTTCTATACCCGACTTGCACCGTACGTGTCCGAGTATTTGGTCAATATATTCGTTTTATGCATAAATCTAACTATCCCATTGGCCTGCTAGTCGTGACAAGGGGAGTATTAAAAATAAATAAATAATAAACATAAGTTGATTTTGCGAATTCGAAGGGGAAGGGGAAGGGTGGCAAGTGCCGGGGGGCTACTAGTATTATGCCATGTCTATGCAGTGCCTGTGCCATGGCATTGCTGTTTGTTTGTTTTAGATTTTCGCCCAGACAGTTTTATGTACCGCCAGATATCGGAGGTCGAGGCATAGGCCAACGATTTTCGATGGAACGTTAGATGTGCGTCTGATTTATTTGTCTGGTTGTGCAACAAGAAATAGAACTGATGATAAACGAAATGTGATTAGTATTAAAGCATTAAAGGGGGAGAGAGAGAGTGAGAAGGGGTGTGGAAAGCGGGGCTCTGAAGAAGGGATCAACCTCCAATATAATAGTATTTATTGAAATTTATCCGGGTTCTAATCTAAGGACTACCGGCACAACGGACTCTCTTTCTCCCTCTCTGTGTGTGTCTGTGTGTGCGCATCAACAATGAGTACACTCATTCCTATTCACCACATACGCTCAATTATTCATTGGCTTCTTTTTTTGTTTGTGCCGAAAATTCGAGGCGTATTTGTTTTTCTTTGCGAGTGAAGGAGGAAAAGGAAGGAAGCCACAAAACCGCAAAGAATTTAGCACGAAGCTTGACCGAAAAGAGAAGCAGATGGGGGTGGGGGCTGGGGGCTGGGGGCTGGGGTTGAGTTTTGCCTAGATCGAGTACATTTGAATGCAGCGCTCGACAGGCAAGTGAAGCGTGACAGGGGCAACCGAGAGAGAGAGAGAGAGCTGTGGAACAGTGGGCCAAAATAAGTAAAGAAGTATTATCCATACGCCATGTGTGACGGGGAATACTTTTTGTGTACCGCCGAACGTGTACCGCTGCGGTTCTGCCATTAACTGGCAATTTATAGCAGAGACCCAACCGCCGCTCTCCCCCTCTCCTCATATTCACTTGTCCGCTCAAGTGAAAATTATCATTTCCAGCGAAACTAAATTGCCTTGGTCCTTGGTCCACGGATCCCTTCAAACCAGCAAAAACGAAGCAAAGCAAAAGGCAACGCCATAAAAATGTACAAAGAAAGCAAGAGACACACCACACAAAACAACAATCAAACAGACGAGAAAGAGTGCCGAAGATAGAGAGGAAAAGAAACGGGAGGATGTGGGGAAAGACAAAAGTTTAGCCGGGGACAAACCGTCCCGGACGACCGCAAAAGGCAACAGAAGGCAGTCCTCCCCTCTCCTGCCGATAGCCAGGCAGAAAAAGATGTCGACTCATTAAGCGACTGCAGAGATGCTCTAGAAGAACTTTGATTGATACCCGAAATAATATCGAATATACAGAGGCATTCATTCAAACGATGGACAGAGAATGAATGAAAGACAGGGAGAGAGGAACTGTATACCGTTTTAGGGATCAACTTCAATCAAATTGGACCCCTTTTGATGGACCTTCATTGTACAGGGTATCGCGGTGAAGCCCAACCAGCGATTTATCGCATTTCGCTGTGGTCGGCATAAGTTACGCTGAATTTTATCACAATTGCAATTCTTTCTAGTCGAGAACCCCCACCACGGCCCCTGTGCCCCGTCCCCCCTGCCAGAAAGGATTTCATTTTCATTTATTCGTATCTTTTCGCCCCCGAAATGCCGTTATGGATGGGGTAGGCTATAATTTCCGACGCTGGCCAGCTGCCCTAGCAACTGTCCGAAACTCCGAAAAATTTGAGCCTCTAATTTCCACGTTTTGGCCTTAAATAATCACAATTTGGTCTTTTGTGGCCTCCCTTGCACCGAAGCTGTAGATGATTAACGCGTCCTCCTCCGGGGCCCCTCCCTCCCTGGAAGGGAAGGGGAAGCGGGCCGCCCTTTATAGAGCTCTCACCTAAAACTTGCATTCGTTTTCAAGCCCGATTGCTCATTATCAAATTCATTTGGCTGCACTCCAACAGCCGGGGATTTGTGGTGCTGGAGGGGGGGCCATTTCCCCTTAGCCCCTGACTTATCAGTAGGAAGAGCCATTCACATTGAAGGAGTCGAGTCGAGTCGAGTCGAAGAGGCAATGCTCTTTCTGGCGCAGTCGGAGAGAGCGAGGGGCCAAGGATGATTTCCCAATTAGGAGAGAGTCTCCTCCACTTGGTTTGTTGTTGATTGAGTTTTTCACACTTGAAGTCCCAGTGGAAGGCTCCAATGGCAGAGTACTTCCGAATTGGAAAATGCAAAAATGCTTCAAAAAATTATCATTTTTCAGGGCCTAATGACTTGTGCAAAATGTCGAAAGATACTTCGACTCCCAGAAAGGGGGTGGCGTTGGGGGGCTGTTCCCTCTCTTATCTGCTACGAAAATTGAGCCATTTTTGGTTGCAAAATGTTTGCTTAATTGTCAAAAATTCAAGAGAGAAACATTGCCAACGCCTGCTGAGATTCGAGGAATTATTGAATTTTCGAACAAAACGAAGAATAGGTCTCCGAAGAATAGGTCTCAAATCGAGGGAAGTATTCCACAGACATACATTTATATTTCGCGTAATCAAAAGAAACAAAAGATTTATCCCTCATCGGAATCGGATTGATTTGTCGGCTTGAGGCTGTCAAAGACCTTGGCCGGTATGGCCTTTTGTTCTAAGCGCAGTTTCTTCATGATGAGGCCCTCGTCATCGGTTGTGGTTGTGGCCTGGCCTGCCTCGGCCTGGTCTCCACTCGGCTGTTGCGGGTCCTCCTCCTCATCGTCGTCGTCGTCCTCGCTGTCGCCAATATCAATCTCATCCGGATTGACGACTGTATTTTCCTTGCCCTTGGCCCCGCCCTGGGTCTCGCCGCACACAAACATGATATTGGAGGCAGCCTTCTCGGCGGGCTTCTGCTTGGCCTCGGCCGCCGCCTGGCGGGCCTTCTCCTCGAGCAGCCGCATGGCATCCGGTCCGGAGCCAGCACCAGCATCGGCAGCCACACCATTCCTGTTCGTGTTGACAAACTGGGCAGCCATCATGTTGACCTGAGTGTTGTAGGTGGCCTGAATGGAACGCTTGATCCGCAGCATTTCACGCATCGTATCCTCGTTGCCATGACGCACCTCGAACTCCTTCCAGGTCGGCCAGAAGTCCGCCGTGATGCGGGGATCGCACACCTGTTGGGACAAAGCAGAAGAGAGCTTAGAATATTGACGATCCAACGGTTAAATGTCGACTCACCTGTGAGCGTAGATGGCCCTGGCTCGATCCACCTAGCCCAGCTTCGTCTCCAGCTCGGCGAATTTGACGCACATGTGGCGCATATGCTGCTCCTGCAGAGCCTCGATGGCCTTCTCGTAGATCTCCCTGGTGCGTGGCAGGCCGTAGATCTCGGCGGTCTTCTTCACGAATATGTTGTACATGTCGAACATCTCCTCTTCCTTGACGGCGGACGTGGCGCGATCGTAGACGGACATGGCATGCCGGGCCAGGCCGTGCTCCTCCTCCAGCTTCGCGTAGAGCTGGTAAAAGTACTTGGATTGCTCAGCGGGTCACTGATCCAGGCACTGTTCGAAGAGGTCGCGGGCCCGCTCCAGCTTTGTGCCCCCGTAGCGCGCGAGGAACTTGCTTAGATACGAGTTCCAGATGTCGTACACATTCGGCCACTTAAACTGGGTAATGCCCTTCTCGTAGGCCCTATAGGCCTCCTCGAAGTAGTTGTGCTCTTCGAGAAACATGCCATAGTTGATGATCACCTGCGGCGTGCAGATCTTCAGGTCGATGATGCTCTCGTAGACGGCCTTGCAGGTCTTGAAGGTGCCAAAGGACTCCTCCAGATCGGCGTACATGGACCACACCTTCAGGGATCTGTGGAGGCGCGACTGCACTGTATCCGAGTCGTCGTGATACGCCAACTTCCGCTTGGGCATGGCCGTGGCACGTTGCATCAGCTTGAGGGCTGCATCGAACTGCTGCTGGCGCAGCTCCATCTTCGCCCACTCGCACCACACGTACTCCACCTCGGTGCCCCGCTCGAAGACCACGCAGGCGTCCTCCACCTGGCCATTGGACTCGTAGAACTTGGAAAGCTAAACCCAGAGGGTGTGCAGCTTTCCCACCGCCAGCTTGGGCTGGACTGTCTGCACGGCCTCGGTGTAGGTGTTGATGATGAAAGGAAGTACATATGTACACATGTATGTACATGTGGGTCCGTAAAGGACAACAGCAGGAGATAATTATAAGTGCAGGAATTTTAATTCAACCTTCAACCTCAGCCTTTGCATGGCTCTGGAGCTCGAAAGTGATTTACAAAAGAAGCACTTTAGTCGGAAACATAAACATTCATTCCGCACCTCTTCACAGCACTTGACCAGAAACAACAGCAACAACAAAAATCACAATTATAAAGGGAGTCAGGGCGAGGCATACACTGTCAAAAAACAATATTCGAGAATAAATATTTAAACCCATTTTTATATACGTTTCTCCCGATATTATTCTCTAAATTGAAAGAAAACAACAGGTATATATTTTCATTAGCTTTGAACTGAAAACCTTTTAAGATAAGCCGAAGTTGACTTTTTCGGTATTTTTCGTTATTTTTATAGTCCTGTTTGCCTTTAGTATTTTCTCCTATAAGAAAGATGATTCTTGGTAAAAGTTTGTCCCCTTATTTGCCTCCATACTAGACATAAAGCTAACAAAATGCTATCGATCTATTTTGTTTTATATCTTTTTAGTTCATCGCCTATAATCGTACAGCAAAGAAAAACATAAACAACATTTTCTTACCTTCTTCCTGGTTCTTCCACTTTTGCTGCATTCTCTCTTTCTGTTCTTTCCTTGCCGTTTCCATTCTGTCGTTATATTCACACACAAACACACACAAAAGCACTATTAAAACGAGGGGGAACGTTGTGAGTTGCTGCGGAGACCGCAACTCTACGGTTATACCCGATACTAAGTCAGTATGGCTCTCCTCCGGCAGACGCCGCTTATATTGAACGACACGACAAAGAGTGCGTGCGAAAGAGACAGAAAATCAGTCTGAGCGTGACGTCGGGAGCTGCGTAGCCACTGCAAATTGATTTCTTGCTTTTGGCTACAAAAATGATCCGATCTGATCCAGATTCAGCAATCTGATGGATATGGTCATTATCTATGATTCTGCGTTTTTAGTTTTCTCGAATATGCAATATTGTGGATGCAACAGATTTTCGTCTTTTGTGGGGGCGAAAGGAGGTGGGGCGAAATTCTAAGATATACGTTTTATAGTGAGATCTACCAGAAGTGCGGATACCAAATTTGGTGACTCTAGCGTTAATAGTCTCTGAGATTTGAGGATGCCCCAGGTTTTCGTCTTTTGCGGGGGCGGAAGGGGGTGTGGCGAAATTTGGACACGAAACGGTCAAGGTCCGATATCACAGGAGGGTGGATACCAAATTTGGTTGCTCTGGCTCTTATAGGTTCTGAGATCCTTGAACTCATATTTTGCAATTGGCAAAACAGACCATGAAACCTGTGTGTTAGAGAGAGACAGAGCGAGAAAGAATGAAATTGTTTTCTTGATTCTGGCTATAATAATTATACGATCTGGCTGAGATCTTACACTCTAGATCATATAGTCATCCTCTACGATTCTGCGTTTTTGGTTTTATCGTATATTTAAAAATGTGGATTCCACAGATTTTCGTCCTTTGTGGGGGCGGAAGTAGGCGGGGCGAAGTTTTGAAAAATGTTTGTAGAAGTGACATATCACACAAGTCTGGATCCAAAACATCGTTGCTCTAGCTCTTATATTCTTTGAGCACTAGGCGCTGAAGGGGACGGACAGACGGACGGACGGACAGACGGACAGACGGACAGACAGACAGACAGACAGGGCTCAATCGACTCGGCTATTGATGCTGATCAAGAATATATATACTTTATGGGGTCGGAAACGATTCCTTCTGGACGTTACACACATCCACTTTTACCACAAATCTAATATACCCTGTAAGCAAGTTCTCAGGCCGAGGTACAGCTTCTCAGTCTGTCCAGGGCCCGGTCCTTCCTCACAGCAAAATTTGTTGTGGAGGACCTAAGGGGAGAGCCGTTCGCAGCGAAAGCGCACCCGTGGGGTGGATCGAGGCGCGGGTGAACCCGTGCTTGGGGAGCTGCCGAGACGTGTGTTGGGTGTCATGCGAGGCGGGAGGAGGGGGTTTGGGTCAGGGGTCGTAAGGGTAGGGGAGAGGGGAGCCCAGATTGGCAGATGCCGCATGATCCACGACTCACATCTGCGTCGCCGGGTCCCCAGGGCGAGGGTGTAGGAGAGGGAACCCAGCTTTGCGGATGCCGCGTGAATCCACGACTCACATCCAGCATCGCCGGGTCCCCCCGGCGAGGGTGTAGGAGAGGGAACCCAGCTTTGCGGATGCCGCGTGAATCCACGACTCACATCTAGCATCGCCGGGTCCCCAGGGGAGACAGGTATGGGGAAGGGAAGCCCAGCTTGGGGGATGCCGCATGATCCACGACTCACATCCCCTTCGCTGGGCCCCCAGGGAATAGGGAAGAGAGGGGGTGGGGCTGAGGGACTCCTACGGGCGAAAGTTCTGAAACCGGTGGGTTGAGGTGGGTGTCTTTATTGTGGGGGGAATAAAAGACAAATATATTTTTGATCAGCATCAATAGCCGAGTCGATTGAGCCATGTCTGTCTGTCCGTCCGTCCGTCTCTCCGTCTGTCCGTCCGTCCGTCTGTCCGTCTGTCCGTGTGTCCGTCCCCTTCAGCGACTAGTGCTCAAAGACTATAAGAGCTAGAGCAACGATGTTTTGGATCCAGACTTCTGTGATATGTCACTGCTACAAAAATATTTCAAAACTTCGCCCCGCCCACTTCCGCCCCACAAAGGACGAAAATCTGTGGCATCCACATTTTTAAAGATATGATAAAACCAAAAAGCAGAATCGTAGAGGATGACTATATGTTCTAGATTGTAAAATCTCAACCAGATCGTATAATTATTATAGCCAGAATCAAGAAAACAATTTTATTCTTTCTCGCTCTGTCTCTCTCTAACACACAGGTTTCATGGTCTGTTTTGCCAATTGCAAAATATGAGTTCAAGGATCTCAGAACCTATAAGAGCCATAGCAACCAAATTTGGTATCCACACTCCTGGGATATCGGACCTTGACCGTTTCGTGTCCAAATTTCGCCACACCCCCTTCCGCCCCCGCAAAGGACGAAAATCTGGGGCATCCACAAATCTCAGAGACTATTAAGGCTAGAGTAACCAAATTTGGTATCCGCACTTCTGTTAGATCTCACTATAAAACGTTTATCTCAAAATTTCGCCCCACCCCACTCCGCTCCCACAAAGAACGAAAATCTCTTGCATCCATAATACTGCAGATTCGAGAAAACTAAAAACGCAGAATCATAGATAATGACCATATCTATCAGATTGCTGAAAATGGATCAAATCAGATCATTTTTATAGCCAAAAGGAACAAATCAATTTGCAGTGGCTACGCAGCGCCCGACGTCACGCTCAGACTGATTTTCTGTCTCTCTCGCACGCACTCTTTGTCGTGTCCTTTAATATTAGCGGCGTCTGCCGGAGGAGAGCCATACTGACTTAGTATCGGGTATAACTGTAGAGTTGCGGTGTCCGCAGCAACTCACAACGTTCCCCTCGTTTTTAAATCTATTTTGGCTTCCGCCGCACAACCGGTCTGGCTCAGCCCTCCGAGATCACTCCCGAGCCTGGCCCGCGCTGGACCGTGCGAGGCCTCTGCTTTACCTTTTGCAGCTTCTCCGCCGCTTCGTGGCTGCGCAGCTTTCGGCTGTCGGCCTCGGCTGCGTGGGCGATCGGCGGCTTCTCTGCCGCTTCGCTCTCTTTCATGCTGTTCCTTTGCCTTCGGCCGTTCTCTCTCTTGCTTTGGCTGCGTGGGCGTAAGAGCGACCGGCGAGTCTCTTCGTTTCCTTCTCTTCCATGTCGGCTCTCTTTGCTGCGTGGCCGTAGTAGGCGTCTCTCTTTCGTGTTGTCTCTTCGCTGCTAATAAGTAAAACGCCTCACTATTTTAGGGTTTTCTTAGCCTATTTCTTATTTTAATTGGGGAAACTAAGGGATTCATTGTTCGTTGTCTAAGTAATACTAATTATAATAGAAGTAATAAGAATCGGATAAAAAGTGATAATGAAATAATGAAATTAGATAACCAGCCGTCGGGGCGGTCCCTCCAGGGGATGGTGTCGTGGTTAGTGCTGTGGAGGCTTATGCCTTCACACTCCCTTCCTACTTCGGGGTGGGGCGCGGTGAAATGCGCACCAAATTCCCGCTGATGCATACGCGGAAGCGTTGGCCGTCGTGGTGTTCTAAGCTGCGGATCCGGCTGCGCCCGTGACGCGCCGCGTTTGCCTGAGCGCTGGCGCCTTCCAACAGGCTTTGCGGGATGCGGCGGTCAGGCGTGCTTACCCGCCAGGCGACTGGGGCGATTGGTCATTCCTGCTCCTCCTGCAGCGTGTTTAGCTCGGGCATCTCCTCGAACGCTGTGAGCAGTCCGCCCGCCTCTGCCTCTTCCGAACCCAGTGACAGGTCGCTGTCCTCCTTTGGTTGGCTCGCGTTTCCTGGTTCGGCCTCTCGGGCCGTGCAGCTCGTCGGTTCCGGGTTCGGGGCGTTGTGGTCTGTAGGAACTGGCGATAGCCACTTCATTGGTGCGTGGTCCAGCGGCTGCCAATCGGGATTCTCCCTTCTTTCCGGGGCTGCCGCCTCCTCCTGCGCGTCCCACTCCTGCAGTCTGGCGTGCCACCCGTCGTCCCAGCTGGTGTCTGGGATCGGGCCGTTTGGGTTCTCCTGCCCTCCCAGGATCCAGACTACCTCCTCGTCTCCGTCATCTCTGGGTATCGGGCACACGGGTCCGTCCCCCAGGCCGAGTTCCTGGAGCAGTTGGGGCAGCTCATTGCCGGTTACGTGTCTGGGTGGCTCGTGTTCATCCTGAAGGCCGAGGTTCCGGAGCCGTCGGGGATCCGCATCGCCCAGACTGCCGTCGCGGATCCGTAGCGGAGTGGTGTCGTCCTCTCCTAGGAGCTGTACCTCGTCGTCGCTTGTTGGGATGATCGCGGGGATGATCTCCCTCTCGGGCCCGGGTGGGGTGATGGGCCGTTGATGGGCGAGCAGCAGTTGCAGGGTCCTGTCGGCGTCCTTCCAGGTGGTCCAAGGTGCCACGTCAACCGCGATGTTGGCTGGAGTGTTCTTCTGGCAGTTGGCCGGCCCATCTTCGTCCTCGCTCACGTCCGAGTATGGGCCCGTCGTGGCCCGCTCGGCCTCCAGTTGGCGGTTTAGCTCTTGGACGGAGTTCTTGACCCATGGGCGGCCACCCGCTTTTCCGAAGCGTCGGTCGTGCAAGAACTCTTCATCGGTGCTTGCCTGGCAGGTCGGCTCCCAGTGCTTGTCGGCCTCCATCGTGGGGCTGGTGAACCCTTCGTCGGAGCTGCTGTCGTAGCTCGGCCGTGGGGTCAGCGGTTCTCCCATGCGGTACAGGTAATAGGGCGGTGGTGGTGGGGACCGCAGCCGCAGTTTGGGCGCGACTGGGGAGCTGCTCTGCCCCTCGGAGTTGGGGTCCAGGTTGACGTGTCCTGGCTCGACGCGTCTTCGAGTCGCGCGTGGGGTGACGGCGGTGCCTGTTCCTTGGCCTGGATGCTTGCGGCGGCGTAGGCGTCTTGGTGGCTCCTGCTGGGCCCGGCCTGCTCGGACCTCCTCGTCTGAGTCCGATGGCCGCATCGCCTCCACTGTGATGATCCCAGCCGGGTTGTTTCGTGACGTGTTCGGATGGACGACGTCGTTGAGCCATGCCCAGGTCATGGTTGTCGCCCGGCGGGGCGACGGTGGGCCTTAGGGGCGGGCCCGACGTCGGGATGGCCTAGATGGCCTGGGTGGTCGGGGTACGGCTCCTGTTGATGGTCCAGGCTGCGTGGTGTTGCCCGGTTCTGCTTGCGGGGTCGGAGAGTGGTGGCTTGCTGGTGGTTGGCTGGTCGTGTACCGTGGTTGCCTTGAGCTGGGCGGCGACGCACCCCTAGGATGCCCCTCCGTGCCATCCTTTGCCTCTAGAGGCTGTGCGTCGCTCGTCCTTGGGTTGTCCATGTCGGATCTGGTGGGGGGAAGAAACCTTGTTTGGTTAGAACCTGCCCTGTGCTACTGATGTGTCCTGTGCCCTGGGTTTCCCTGATCGGTGCGTTTTCTAGTTTCTGGCTATGTCTTACTCTAATCCCTTAAGGGGAGTTAAGCTCCCCATCTCCCCAAGCTTTCCATCTTACTTAGTGTGGACGCGGTTTCCCCTTGCGGGGCGAGGATGTTACGGCAGCGCACTACCATAAGTGGCCCTCATGAACTCGCGGTTTTCCTGGTGCTGGGGTCGTCGTCATCGTTGTCTTCGTTGTCTTCGTTGTCTTCGCTGGTGAGTGTGTGCTCGTCGTGGTAGGCCTTGAGGTCGGCTAGTCCGGCCGTTCGTCGTTGTCCTCCCGGATGCTTCTGGAGTCGTGCTATGGTGGGAGAAATAAATTTAATTACTTTGTAAGGCCCCTCATATTTGGGAGCCAGTTTGGCAGCGAAGTTGTCCGCCGCTTTGGACAGGTGGTGTTGGCGTAGCATCACCAGCGTCCCGATCGTGGGTCTCCATTCGCGTCGACGTAGGTTGTAGGTCCTGCTCTGCGTCTGTGATGCCTGCTGGGTATTTTCTTGTACGATGGCGAAGATTTCCTTGAGTCGCTTGGTCTTGTTGGTTGGGGTCTCTGTCACTTCGCCTAGTCCTGGGGTCGTCTCTTCGTACAAGGCTCCAGGCAACCGAGGTTCCCGGCCGAGTACGATGAATGCTGGGCTGAAGCCTGTGGTGTCCGATGTGCTGCTGATGATGGCTAGGCTGAGTTCGGGCAGCAGCTCGTCCCATGTCCGCTGGTCTCCATCGATGTACTGGGCGATCATGGTTTTGATCGTCCTGTTGGCTCGTTCCGTGGGGTTTTGTTGTGGCGTATAGGGCGCCGTATACTCCAATTCCATGCCTGCTAGTTTGCAGAACTTTCGGAACGAGCGACTTGTGAATTGGGTCCCGTTGTCGCATACGAACTTCCGTGGGGTTCCGAATCGGCCCAGGATCCGTTCCCGGAAAGCGGTCTCCAGTAGTGCGGTGGTGGCCTTGCGTAGTGGGACCAACTCCACCCACTTGCTGAAGGCGTCGAAGAACACCAGCAACATAGTATTGCCGTGTTTGGATCGGGGCAATGGTCCAATGAAGTCGGCGCAGACGATGTCCAGTGGTTCTTGGGCTTGGCGGGTGTTGATCTTCCCTCCTGGTTTGGTTTGACTCACCTTGTACTGCTGGCACTTGGTGCACTGCTGGATATATCGGGCGATATCTCGGTGCAGTCCGGGCCAGTAGTACCTCTGGGCTATTCGTGTCGCCGTCTTCCTGATTCCGAGGTGTCCTGCTGTCGGATGATCGTGGCACTCTTCTAGCACGCGTCGGCGGTGGGCCTTGTTGACACATAGTTTCCATTTGAAAGGGTCTTCTTCGCTGGTTCTGCTGCTGGCTCGTTTGTATATTTGGTCGCTCTCGATGATGAACTCCGGGTGTCCTTCCGGCTGTTCCTGGATCCGCTTGCGGAGCCTCTGCAGCCAGGGGCAGGGGCAAGGGTCCCGGTCTTCGTCCGCTCGCTGCAGGGTTTCTACTGGTTGTCGTGAGAGGGCGTCAGCCACAACGTTCTGGCTTCCTCGGCGGTAGTGGATGTCAAACTGATATTGCTGGAGCTCCAGGGCCCAGCGGGCGATGCGTCCCGTTGGGCTGGACCACCGTGGCGAAGTTGGGGACGAAACGTCGGTACCAGGATGCCATCCCGATGCAGCGTCGCAGTTCTTTCAGTGTGGTGGGCGGTGCTAGTTTCTGGACTGCGCTGACCTTGTCTGGGTCCGTGTGGATGCCTTGTTCGCTGATGACATGGCCGAGGTAGACTAAACTCTTCCTGAAGAAGCTACACTTGTTTCTGTTCAGTCGGAGGTTCGCCTCTCGCAGCCTCCTGAAAACCTCGCGAAGGTGGTCGATGTGTTCTTCTAGCGTGGCTCCGATGACGATGATATCGTCGAGATATGCGAACGCGTAGGGCTCCATGGTGGGTCCGATGACGCTGTCCAACGCTCGCTGGAACGTCGCTGGGGCTGAATGCAGGCCGAAAGGCATGACCTTCCACTGGAAGAGTCCTCTGCCGGGGACGGTAAATGCTGTTGCCTCTCTTTTGCCCTCGGCCACCGGGATCTGCCAGTATCCGTTTTTGAGGTCCAGCGTGGAGATGTAGCGAGCGTGGCGAAGTCTCTCGAGAATGTGGTTAATCCGTGGCAGCGGATATGCGTCCGTCACCGAGCGGGCATTTAGTTGGCGATAATCCACGCACATTCGCATTTCTCCGGTCTTCTTTCCTACCAAGACGATTGGGGCGCTGTGGGGACTGTGGGATGGCTCGATCCTTTCGTCCCGTAGCAGCTCGTCCACCTGCGCGTTGATGATCTTCTGCATGGCCGGGTTCTTCGGGAAATAGCGTTGCTTCACGGGCCTGTCGTCTCGCATTGTTATCGTGTGTTCGGCGATGTGGGAGACTCCAGCTAGTCCGTCGAATTTCGCCAGTTCTTCTTCCAGAAACTTGCCTGCCCACGGCGTGGGGGGTGGTTCGGGGTCTGGGTCTTGCTGCCACGGCGATAGGTCCTCCAGTTCCCGGGCGGTAATGGCGGCCAAGATCGCGTTCTCGTCATCCGAGTCGGCTGGGCGAAACGGGTTTCGTTCCCGGGCTATTTCGGCGTCGGCTAATGGCTCCAGTTGGTAGTCCGTCGTCGAGGTCTCTCTGATCTCGTCCCGTGGTGTCGGGGTTCGTGGCTGGCGTGATGTCTGTCGTGCTGGGTTACTTCGGGGTGACTCCCGGTTCGATGAGCTGGCCCTGGAGTGGTCCCGCGGGGCCGCAGCTATCTTTGCTGGAGTATTCTGGTGATTCCTGGGTCCTGTTGCTGACTCTCGGTTCGATGAGCTGGCCCTGGGTTGGTCTAGCGGCGCCGAAGCTATCTCTGCCGAAGTTTTCTGCTTTCTGCTGTGTCCTGTTGGTGACTCCTGGTTCGACGAGCTGGCCCTGGGCTGGTCCAGTGGAGCCGTAGCTGTCTCTGCCCAAGTCCTTTGTTTCCTTCTGTGTCCTGTTGGTGACTCCTGGTGCGACGAGCTGGCCCTGGATTGATCCAGTGGGGCCGTAGCTGTCTCTGCCAAAGTCCTTTGCTTCCTGCTGTGTCCTGTTGGTGACTCCTGGTTCGACGAGCTGGCCCTGGATTGATCCAGTGGGGCCGGAGCTGTCTCTGCCCAAGTCCCTTGCTTCCTGCTGTGTCCTGTTGGTGACTCCTGGTTCGACGAGCTGGCCCTGGATTGTTCCAGTGGAGCCGTAGCTGTCTCTGCCCAAGTCCTTTGTTTCCTGCGGTGTCCTGTTGGTGACTCCTGGCTCGACGAGCTGGTCCTGGATTGATCCAGTGGAGCCGGAGCTGTCTCTGCCCAAGTCCCTTGCTTCCTGCTGTGTCCTGTTGGTGACTCCTGGTTCGACGAGCTGGCCCTGGATTGATCCAGTGGAGCCGGAGCTGTCTCTGCCAAAGTCTTCGTTTTGTTGCGTTGTCCTGTTGGTGTCGGGGTTCGTGCTGGGGAACTGGCCATGGTTGGTTCCATCGGTGTCGCAGTTCTTTCCGTCGTAGCTTTCTTCGTGTCCTGTTGTGGTGGCGTAGTCCTGGGGTTGTTGCTTGATCTTGTCTGGTAGGGCTTTGTTGTCATTGCGGTTGGATGGTTCGTGGTTGGCTGTGGGGTGTTGGTCTGCGGCTGGTCTCGGATGGCAGTGGAGTCCGCAAACGTGACAGACCGTGGGCGTGGCTGGGCGGTGCATGATGGTATCGTCCCGGCGGGTTTCTGCTGCAACTTCAGCTGTAGATATGCCCGTCCGCAGTGGATCCTTGCGCGGATGCCACAGAGGCAGTCGAGCCCCAAGATGAAGTCGTCTAATACCGTGGGGAGTATAAGAAGAGATACCTGTGTTTCTGGCTGATCCAGGCGCACTGTGACTGCTATCGCTTGGTTGATCTCCTTCCTGGTTCCATCTGCCAGGCGGATCCTGGTCCTCACCTCTCGCCTGTTCTCGGTAGTCCCTATCTCCTTCGCCAGCCGCTCACTGATGAAGGATCGTGTGGCTCCAGTGTCGAGGGTGGCCGCAAATGCTTTCCCATTGATGTCCACCAGGTCAGCGATCCTTCCTCCGGTCATGCTTAATGGGTGGGTTTCTCCTGTTCCTGGGTGCGCGCCTCCGTCCATGTCTCAGTTTGGCGGAGAATCGATCCGTTTCCCGACGCTGGCTTCCGGCAGCAGTTGATAGTCCGGACCCCTCGGTGGCCACCTTCCCAACAGAACAGCTTCTGTCGGTTTGTGCACGCACCACTGAAATGGCCGTTTTCCCCGCAGTTCCGGCAGGCTCGTTGTACATCGATCGCCTGCTCTTGCTCCTGGCCGATTCCTCGGTTGGTGATCTTGGTTTTCCCGGGCGTCTCGTGTGTGTTGCCCCGTTGAGGGTTGGTTCCATTGCCGGTAAAGGCGGCACGGGGTCGATGGTTCTGCGTGGTCCCGATGCTGCGGAGTGCGTCTCGGTCCCGCGCGGTTTCGTAGGCCGAGACGAGCTGGGTCAATTCTGTGAGTGATCGGAAATCTTGTCTGCGCGTATACATTTGATACTCCGGAGATTTTCGTAGATCCGCTCGAGTTCCTGTTCCCGAGTATACTGGGCTCGTTGCATCATCAGACGCAACTCGATAAGGTAATCCCGGAAAGATTCCTTGGGCTTCTGTTCACGACATCGTATGGTTTTTTCCAGCCGCTGGAAGTATCTGGGGGGCAGGAAGAATTCTAGGAATTCTTTCCGAAAGTCTGTCCAATTCTGTCCCTGCATCTGAAAAGTTCGGAACCATCCTTCGGCCTTACCTGTAAGGAGACCGGAGATGGCTCGCGGCAGCTGCTCTGGGCTCCCGCCGTATGATTCCACTCGCTCCTCGAGCCTTTCGATGAACGCTAGTGGGTCCGCGTGACCGTCGAAAGTAAATCCCCATTTCCGGAGTTTGTCCGCCAGTAACGAGTACGAGATCTCACCCCTCCGGGGCGTGAGACCCGATGTCCCTGAGGAAGACCTGGATGTTCTCCTTCCGTGGTTGTCTGGTGGCTAGGCGTGGCCAGGGGTCCAGCGGTAGTGGGTACTGGCGCGTGGTTCTTGCTGGACGCCTCTGGTCTGGTTCCTTGGAGTGGTCCTTGGGCAGCTCGTTGTGGTTGCTCGTCCTGGGCGGCCGGTGTCTCGGTTGCTGACTCGCGGTATCCGTGGGTGGATCCTTGGCTCGTGCTGGGCAGCTCGGGTACAATTAATCGCAGTTTTGGTCCCTCCTTTCTGTCTTCCATCTTCGTCCGGCTCTCTGGCCCGGGTGACGTGGCTGGACTCCGGTGGTCCCTGGGGCTCGGTATGTTCCCAAAGTGCGTAGCCAATTCGTCCAGCCTTGCCTGCACGGCTTCGGGGTGCCCAGGGCGTGCGATGAATGCGGTGATCCGGCTCCGTAGGTCCTCTACAGTCCCAGTTTCTCCTAGTCCAAACTCCTTAGCTAGGCTCTGCAGCTCGTCCTTCCTGCGGGACGCTATCCAGCGGATGTTCATCCTGATCCTGGTACACTAATCGGGGCACCGGTACGAGTCCTTATCAGCAAGGTTCTGGGTCTGGGGCTTCTGTACTAGGATACGCGGCACTGGGTGGAGAGTCCTGTTCGAAGGACACGCGGCACGGTACTGGATCGGTGATCCTATACTAGGATACACGGCACTGGGGTGGGGGATCCTGTTCGAAGGGCACGCGGCACGGTACTAGATCGGTGATTCTGTACTAGGATACACAGCACTGGGTTGGATGATCCTGTCGAAGGATACGTGGCGCGGTACAGGGAAAGGTTCTGTCTGACTGCTCGGTGGTAACTGTGTGACTGCTCGGTAACAACTACCTGACTGCCCGGTAATGACTGTCTGACTGCTCGGTAACAACTGCCTGACTGCCCGGTAATGACTGTCTGACTGCTCGGTAAGAACTGTCCGACTGCTCGGTAATGACTGTCTCGACCGGTGTTCCTGCTCCGCCTTATATTGGCCGTGGCGTGGCCATGGCTTTGTGGCCGAGGGCTCCTCTGCCATGTAGCTGCCCTCTGTCCCCCGCTGCTCCGTTGGTCTACCGCTGCTTCGCTGCTTGGCTGCTCTGTCACTGCTTGGCTGCTCTGTCACTGTCTCGCTGCTCTGTCACTGCCTCGCTGCTCGGTCACTGCCTCGCTGCTCTGTCGCTGCGCCTTCTCCGCTCTGCCGCTGCCACGTTGCTCTGTCGCTGCTGCTTCTCCGCTCTGCCGCTGCCACGTTGCTCTGTCGCTGCTGCTTCTCCGCTCTGCCGCTGCCACGTTGCTCTGTCGCTGCTGCTTCTCCGCTATGCCGCTGCCTCGTTGCTCTGTCGTCGCTGCTTTCCTGCTCTGCCGCTGCGCCGCTGCTGCTGCTTTGCTACTCTGTCGTTGGTGCCGCTTTGTCGCCGTCGCGTGCCAAAGTTTTAGGCGCCGTCCGCGGCCATTTTCTCCTGGCACGCGGTGCTGTGTCTTCGGCGTCTCTCCCCGTCTCTTTCTGTCGCGTAGGTGGCTGTCTGCGTGGTTTTCCGCGTCTCTCCCCGTCTCTTTCTGGCGCGTAGGTGGCTGGCTGCGTGGTTTTTGCCGGCGCGTCTGGGACACGTGCCGCCGGCTGTTGCTTGGGGGGTATTAGAGAAACCAGCCTCAGCTGTACATAAGTCGAGGGATCAACGATTGGTGCTGGCTATTTGCCGGGACTCTGAGTTTTGGCTGCTGATCACTGGTTTTAAGTTTTCCTTCCTTTTCTCCTGCTGCTTTTCCTGATCCGTGGCTCCTAAACATTGTTTGCCGTTTTGCTTTTGTGGGTTTTGCCTTTTAATTGTTGGCTGCTGCTTGGTTCCCTTTTCACTTCTAACTGCTTTTCACTTATTCCCTATGCCCACCGACTCTCCCCTCGTGTCCCTGCTCGGGCGCCATCTGTAAGGAAGTTCTCAGGCCGAGGTACAGCTTCTCAGTCTGTCCAGTGCCCGGTCCTTCCCCACAGCAAAATTTGTTGTGTGAGGACCTAAGGGGAGAGCCGTTCGCAGCGAAAGCGCACCCGTGGGGTGGATCGAGGCGCGGGTGAACCCGTGCTTGGGGAGCTGCCGAGACGTGTGTTGGGGGTCATGCGAGGCTGGAGGAGGGGGTTTGGGTCAGGGGTCGGAAGGGTAGGGGAGAGGGGAGCCCAGCTTAGCAGATGCCACATGATCCACGACTCACATCTGCGTCGCCGAGTCCCCAGGGCGAGGGTGTAGGAGAGGGAACCCAGCTTTGCGGATGCCGCGTGAATCCACGACTCACATCCAGCATCGCCGGGTCCCCCAAGGCGAGGGTGTAGGAGAGGGAACCCAGCTTTGCGGATGCCGCATGATCCACGACTCACATCCCCTTCGCCGGGCCCCCAGGGAATAGGGAAGAGAGGGGGTGGGGCTGAGGGACTCCTACGGGCGAAAGTTCTGAAACCGGTCGGTTGAGGTGGGTGTCTTTATTGTGGGGGGAATAAATGACAAAAATTTACAACATTTTCGGGAAAACTTCTGGTTCTGTGCGTACACCCTGCCTACTGCACCGATCTATCCCCCCAGAGCTCACATACGTGAGGTGGCTCACCCTTGCTTTCCCTTCCTTGGGTCCGGCGGCCGGTCCTCGTCACGTCGGTGGCTTCCTTTGCACACCGCGGTCACAGCTGGTTTTTATTCACCGCGTCCGGCTTATTGCGTACACGGCGCGGTCACGGCTAGTTTTTAAATCTATTTTGGCTTCCGCCGCACAACCGGTCTGGCTCAGCCCTCCGAGATCACTGCCGAGCCTGGTCCGCGCTGGACCGTGCCAGGTCTCTGCTTAACCTTTTGCAGCTTCTCCGCCGCTTCGTGGCTGCGCAGCTTTCGGCTGTCGGCCTCGGCTGCGTGGGCGATCGGCGGCTTCTCTGCCGCTTCGCTCTCTTGCATGCTGTTCCTTTGCCTTCGGCCGTTCTCTCTCTTGCTTTGGCTGCGTGGGCGTAAGAGCGACCGGCGAGTCTCTTCGTTTCCTTCTCTTCCATGTCGGCTCTCTTTGCTGCGTGGCCGTAGTAGGCGTCTCTCTTTCGTGTTGTCTCTTCGCTGCTAATAAGTAAAACGCCTCACTATTTTAGGGGTTTTCTTAGCCTATTTCTTATTTTAATTGGGGAAACTAAGGATTCATTGTTCGTTGTCTAAGTAATACTAATTATAATAGAAGTAATAAGAATCGGATAAAAAGTGATAATGAAATAATGAAATTAGATAACCAGCCGTCGGGGCGGTCCCTCCAGGGGATGGTGTCGCGGTTAGTGCTGTGGAGGCTTATGCCTTCACAATACTCATTTTGAGTATCGGGTATAAAAAAAACAAACAGAAACACAAATGAATTTTATAATTTATTCATATTTTTCCACTAATCCACTAATTTTTCCCGCAAGACGCACTTAGCACCAAAGACGCTCAGCTACAACGGTACAACAAATAAAACGAGAAGGCAGCAATTTTTGGTCGAATAACAACAACAGATCACCAAAAAAAAACGGGACACGTTGACTTATATATGTATGTAAATATATGTAATTCTTTCCAGCCATTGATTGTATTTATAATCCTATTAAATTTGTGGTTTAAGTTAGTGGAAGGCGCGGCTAAGAGGCAACGGTACAGCAACTGGAATTTCCAAGCAACTCCACTCAACGAAAAGAAGGCGAGCGAAAGAGAATTAGAAGATCACGCGATGCGTCGCTCCCAATGCGAAAACCGAACGCATCGCTGTATGCGTGTGCATGTGTGTGCAGTTGCGGTTTTTGACTGTGCATGTGAGAGCTCTATGTAAAGCCTCTGTAAGCAATAGCAACGCAATAATGAGCATAAGTATAGATTCTTGAGCGTTGAGGAAAAGTAAAATAAGCGGCTAATTTCTCCACCATTTGTATTGCAAAAATGTTTTTCGAGGTTTTTAACGAGCCCGATATGTAATGACCTCACCTCGGCCAGATTTCATTATATGTCATGTATATTCTCGATTTTTGCATATTTTATGTGGTTCTTTTCATCCTTCAATCAGCATGGAAGCTCAATTGTAAACTCTGGATTAAAATTGAACAATATTAAAAATGTGTTCGTGTAACCTCTTGGGGTGTGTACCTCTTGGCAATTTGCGTGAAAATGTTGGGGGGGGTGGTGGTGGGGGTACTTCAATTAACAACAAATTTGGAACGCGGAACATGAACAAAGGAATTGTGTATTGAACATAATCAGATTACTTGCCGTCGGGGCAAGCCATCTGAAACAGAAACTGATCGATGGTGCGAGTGGGACGGCCAGTCATGCGGTCCTTCAGCAAATATGGGAGCGGATTGTAGCGCGTCAGCATGCCCACGTTGCGGATGTCCAGGTGGGCCCAGTCGACGCACGGCACCAGCTCGTGCAGAACGGCGGCAGCGATGCAGCTGGAGGCGGGGCCACGTCCACGGTTGCTGATGTCAAAGGTCTCGTTCGGCATGATCAGCTCCTTGAAGTAGCGCCACAGGGGCAGACGCCAAACGCGATCCCCCGTAAGGGCACCGGCATTCTCGAACTGCTTGTAGACGAAGTTCGAATTGCTGAAAATCCCGGCTGCTGCTCCGCCCAGCGCTGGGCAGACGGCGTAGCCCACTGTAGCAATGTCCACGACCATGCGCGGCTTGTAGATCGTCTGGGCGTAGAGCAAGGGATCGGCCATGGCCATCACACCAGCCTTGCTGACGTCCACAAAGCCGAGTTTTGCCATTGAGGAGGGACACCACGTCGCCAGGCTTGGCCGCCATTCCGGAGGGCATGTTCTCGCACAGCGGCAGCAGTGCCGTTATGTTTAGGGGCAGCGATAGGGCGGCAGCGGCTCGGATGACGCCGACGCAGGCGGCTGCACCGGACATGCAGCCGCGGTACATGGACAAGCAGTCCTTGGGACGGAGGCAGAGGCCCCCGCTGTTGAATGTGATGCCCTTGCCCAGCAGGAGGATGGGCTTGTCCTCGGGTGCGGGGCCGCGGTAGGCGATTTCCAAGATGATCGGCGGCTCGCAGCTGCCCTTGGCCACCATCAAGAAGCTCTTCAAGCTCTTGGACTCGATCCAGTCCATGCTGCGTACCTCCACGGATACCCCGCAGGGGCACAGGGCATCCACCGTTGACTGGGCGAAGATTGGGGGCGTTATCTGATTGGCCGGCGTATCGGCCAGGCGACGGGCCAGGCTCTGCGATTCGGCCTTGAACAGGCCCCGCATCCAGGCATCCGAGTCGGGAGAGTCGTACAGCTCCAGTTTGGGAATGAGTGTGCGGTCCCGACGGCGCTTGTTGGTGTTGTAGCGCCAGACGGCCAAGGCGCTCCCCTCGGCCGCCTGCTCCGCATACTCCATCGACTCCACGAATACATCTGTGCAGCCCTGCAGTTGAAGGGCACGAGCCCCCACGCCGGCAGCGACGCGAGCGTTCTCCATTCCCTCGTCGATCATCTCCAGGTCGTTGAAGCCGGCCCCCTCCTGTCCCACGCCGACCACGGCCACCGCACGGAACTCCGCATCCACGTTCATGAAGACACGGCCTTTTCCCAGCTGGCCACTCAGGCCCGTCTCGCGTATGAGATCAGTGATCTTACCCTGGACGCGATCGTCAAACTTCTCGCCGGATGGTGTCATCTGGGGCTGGCGGTCGCCCTCCTTGGCGTACACGCCCACCACAACGCCTTTGATCACCGAGTCACATTTCTCGGCGTGGTGCCGTCGCTGTTCCACATCTCTGCGTCTGGCCAGGAATTTGTGCTGGACACGCCTGCACAGGGCGTGCATCAAGCGTACAGACTTCATCGCTTAATGATAGAGACAGTCCCTCGCGACAGGTTACGAAAGTACTCTTATTTTTCAGACAGTTCCAGACAAATTTAGCTTTTTTTCCGAATTAAAAAAATGTAAATCTAAAAAATAGAGAGAAAAGATGTGCTTCCAACAGCTGATTTGAAAGGAATGAGATATCCCAAGGCTTAAACTCTGGCAGGGAAACATTGCCAACGCCTGCTGAGATTCGAGGAATTATTGAATTTCCGAACAAAACGAAGAATAGGTCTCCGAAGAATAGGTCTCAAATCGAGGGAAGTATTCCACAGACATACATTTATATTTCGCGTAATCAAAAGAAACAAAAGATTTATCCCTCATCGGAATCGGATTGATTTGTCGGCTTGAGGCTGCCAAAGACCTTGGCCGGTATGGCCTTTTGTTCGAAGCGCAGTTTCTTCATGATGAGGCCCTCGTCATCGGTTTTGGTTGTGGCCTGGCCTGCCTCGTCCTGGTCTCCACTTGGCTGCTGCGGGTCCTCCTCCTCATCGTCGTCGTCGTCCTCGCTGTCGCCAATATCAATCTCATCCGGATTGACGACTGTATTTTCCTTGCCCTTGGCCCCGCACTGGGTCTCGCCGCGCACAAACATGATATTGGAGGCAGCCTTCTCGGCGGGCTTCTGCTTGGCCTCGGCCGCCGCCTGGCGGGCCTTCTCCTCGAGCAGCCGCATGGCATCCGGTCCGGAGCCAGCACCAGCATCGGCAGCCACACCATTCGTGTTCGTGTTGACAAACTGGGCAGCCATCATGTTGACCTGAGTGTTGTAGGTGGCCTGAATGGAACGCTTGATCCGCAGCATTTCACGCATCGTATCCTCGTTGCCATGACGCACCTCGAACTCCTTCCAGGTCTGCCAGAAGTCCGCCGTGATGCGGGGATCGCACACCTGTTGGGACAAAGCAGAAGAGAGCTTAGAATATTGACGATCCAACGGTTAAATGTCGACTCACCTGTGAGCGTAGATGGCCCTGGCTCGATCCACCTCGCCCAGCTTCGTCTCCAGCTCGGCGAATTTGACGCACATGTGGCGCATATGCTGCTCGGGCAGAGCCTCGATGGCCTTCTCGTAGATCTCCCTGGTGCGTGGCAGGCCGTAGATCTCGGCGGCCTTCTTCACGAATATGTTGTACATGTCGAACATCTCCTCTTCCTTGACGGCGGACGTGGCGCGATCGTAGACGGACATGGCATGCCGGGCCAGGCCGTGCTCCTCCTCCAGCTTCGCGTAGAGCAGGTAAAAGTACTTGGCATGCTCAGCGGGACACTGATCCAGGCACTGTTCGAAGAGGTCGCGCGCCCGCTCCAGCTTTGTGCCCCCATAGCGCGCGAGGAACTTGCTTAGATACGAGTTCCAGATGTCGTACACATTCGGCCACTTAAACAGGGCAATGCCCTTCGAGGAACATGCCATAGTTGATGATCACCTGCGGCGTGCAGATCTTCAGGTCGATGATGCGCTCGTAGACGGCCTTGCAGGTCTTGAAGGTGCCAAAGGACTCCTCCAGAACGGCGTACATGGACCACACCTTCAGGGATCTGTGGAGGCGCGACTGCACTGTCTCCGAGTCGTCGTGATACGCCACCTTCCGCTTGGGCATGGCCGTGGCACGTTGCATCAGCTTGAGGGCTGCCTCGAACTGCTGCTGACGCAGCTCCATTTCCGCCCACTCGCACCACACGGCGGCCAGATCCTCAACCTTGACGTACTTCACCTCGGTGCCCCGCTCGAAGACCACGCGGGCGTCCTCCACCTGGCCATTGGACTCGTAGAACTTGGCAAACTCCACCCAGAGGGTGTGCAGCTTTCCCACCGCCAGCTTGGGCTGGACTGTCTGTACGGCCTCGGTGTAGGTGTTGATGATCTCCGTGGGCTTGTCCTCGTACAGGTTGACCCGCTTGTGCCACTCGTGAACGTTGTGCGGATTCTGGCGCAGCAGGACACAGTTCAGCAGCAGCAGACGCCTCTCCATGAGGTATTCGAAGCGCGACAGGCGCAGCTCCACATCGATGTCGTCCTCCTCGGTGGCCCCCTCGTTCTTGGCAACCTCCACCATGCGCTTGTTCAACGACAGCTCCTCGAACTGCGCAAAGCTGGCCTCGCAAAAGGGCTCTGCTGCCCCAACAAAGGCCAAAAGACCGAGGACCAGGGGGGGCAAGGAGACAATAGAAGCCAAAAGATTGACAGAGGCGAGTGAATTCCGTAAATGTATCTAAACGATATTGCGGTTCACATTTTGCACTTTCGCACAATTAACTCAACTAATTGACATTTGAAAATACATGCGGTGAAAGGAAGTACATATGTACACATGTAAAGGACAACAGCAGGAGATAATTATAAGTGCAGGAATTTTAATTCAACCTTCAACCTCAGCCTTTGCATGGCTCTGGAGCTCGAAAGTGATTTACAAAAGAAGCACTTTAGTCGGAAACATAAACATTCATTCCCCACCTCTTCACAGCACTTGACCAGAAACAACAGCAACAACAAAAATCACAATTATAAAAGGAGTCAGGGCGAGGCATACACTGTCAAAAAAACAATATACGAGAATAAATAATTAAACCCATTTTCATATACGTTTCTCCCGATATTATTCTCTAAATTGAAAGAAAACAACAGGCATATATTTTCATTAGCTTTGAACTGAAAACCTTTTAAGATAAGCCGAAGTTGACTTTTTCGGTATTTTTCGTTATTTTTATAGTCCTTGTGGAGATAATGTTTTTTATCCCCAATCGGCCGACTAATTATTTCGAATTAAATAAAACTCGGCGCAGAAATAAAATTACGATATGTTCTTTAATGCGTGACATCCAAATTGCAAGTGTGGCTTGCCTGACCTTTACATTGCCGCTCCGATCGCTAAGCGCAGCTTCTCTCGGCTGACGTCGGTAGGCAGACGCAAAGCAAAGCGAAGAGCGAGCTGGCAGAGAGCGTTTAGCAGGGCAAGCACGCGCAAAGCTTTAACAAACAAATGAGTGACATAGACATAAGTAAGAAACAAAACAAGCGGCTGAGGGCCAAGAATTAGGTGCTATTTGGCAAGCAGCTAATCAGCTGGGTTCTGCTCCGAACATTCACCCCCCGTTGGAAGGCAAAGGCTTTCAACAGATCCATCCTGAAGGGGCAGAACCGCTATTTTTCCAACGGCCCTCTTGAAAAGGCCTCTTTGAGTGCGGATGACGGCTACTCTGATGGTTCCATCTTTTCCTGGGATGACGCTCTCAATGCGGCCAAGCGGCCACCTTAATGGTGGCAGCGTTTCCTCCTTGATCATGACGAGCGCTCCTAGCTTGATGTTTGGAGACGATGACCGCCACTTGCTCCGCTCCTGAAGAATCGAAAGATACGCCGTGCTCCATTTTCTCCAAAACGCCTGCTTCATTTGACACAGCCGCTGCCATCGACTAAGTAGGTTGACCCGGAGATGCGCCACATCTGGCTCGTCGAATGCAGCTTTCGGGGCTCCATTGAGAAAGTGGTTTGGCGTGAGCACATCTAGATCATCGGGACTTGCTGTAATTGCATAAAGCGGACGGGAATTTAACAAAGCAGAGATTTCACAAGCCAAGGTCTGAATTTCATCAAGAGTAAAAATGTAGGTCCCGACGATGCGATGAAAATGATATTTAGCTGCTTTAACAGCCGCCTCCCACAAACCCCCAAAATGAGTTGAGCGAGGGGGGATGAATTTCCAATCGATTATACTAGAAACGCAGAGATGGGACACAGCCGACGTATGAGGATCGCTGAGGAACATTTGCCGAAGCTCCAAAAGCTCATTTTTTGCTCCTACAAAATTTGTAGCGTTGTCTGAACAGATGATTCGAGGTTTGGGACGTAGACTTATAAAACGCCTTAATGCTGCCAGAAAGGATTCTGTAGATAGATCCCGAACGACTTCCAAATGAGTTGCTTTGGTGCTAAAGCATACGAAGACAGCGATGTAACATTTGATAGGAGGCCTGCTTCTGACTTCCGACTTGTGATAAAAGGGTCCGCAAAAGTCAACGCCCGTTGTGTGGAATGCTGGCTGTCAATTAATGCTGGCTCAGCACTGGCTTCAAACCAAAGCATCTAACACATTTGCGAAAGATTCCCGCAACATATTTGCGTCCACCAATAGGCCAGAATTTTTGCCGAAGCAGTCCGAGCAATCCTTGAGCTCCTGCGTGGAGAAACCTTTCGTGAAAGAAGATAATAATAGAGACAGTGACAGGATGTCCCTTAGGAAGCAGGATCGGGTGCTTCGCGTCGTAGTCCAATTCGGCATTTTGGAGGCGGCCTCCAACACGCAGCAATCCAAAGCTATCCAGAAATGCATTCAGTGAGGACATCGTGCTTTTTGGGGGTAGGGCCTGTTTGCTGGCGAGGGCCCTTATCTCTTCCGAAAATTGTTGCTGCTGTTTTGCCCTTATGAGCAAATGCGTACCATTTTTGATGTCGATTACGGTAAGTTGACCCTTCGACCGCGCTATGCCTTTGTCCTTGAGAATGTAGAATCGATATATGTAAGCAAAGACGCGCTGCATGGATCCGAATGAGTTTTGAAATTTGCAATCGTACGATACATCCCTTTCGTTTGAAACAACCAATGCTGCATGACGACGTTCTGGTACATCGGTCGGCAATTGTAAGCCTGCAGGCCACTCTGAGCTCTCAAGACGCAAGAATGGTGGTCCAGAGATCCAAAGGCTGCTATCCATTAGTTCAGCGGGCGTGGATCCACGTGATATGATGTCGGCAGGATTCAACTTTGTGGGCACGTGATGCCAAGTCATTCCAGCGGTGAGCTCCTGAATCCGCTGAACTCGATTAGAAACAAATATATTAAAATTCAATGGTGATTCTCGAATCCAGGCAAGGGCTATGGACGAATCCGACCAGCAATGTATTTGGCATGGAGCTGATAATCCCTTAACTATGGTGGACACTAGTTCGGCTAATACGAGGGCAGCGGATAGCTCAAGCTTGGGGATAGTCATACTTTTCAAGGGCGCGACTCTGGATTTAGAGCATAAGAGATGACTTTGCACAATGCCAAGAGCTTCCGAACGCATGTATACACAGTCGCCATATGCTGCTTGGCTCGCATCACAAAACGCGTGCATTTCTAATCTGGCTTGCTGCCGAAGCACGTAACGTGGAAACTTAAAGTTTTTAACCATCGACAACTGCGAAGTCAGCTCAATCCAAGTCGTATGTAGATCCTGGGGCAGGCTTTCGTCCCAATTCAACTTTAGGCTTTCGTTCCATAGCGACTGCATAAATATTTTAGCTTTTGTGATGATGGGAGAGATGAGCCCTAGAGGATCGTAGAACCTAGCTAGTGTAGACAGGACCGAACGCTTCGATATTGGGCCTGCAGCGGTTCCGACTTGAGCGAAGCTAAACAGAAGATTGTCCGCGGTGGGATCCCAAACTAGACCAAGCGCCTTGGTTACTTCAGTCCAGTCATGAAAGGTAAGGAACTTTTCGCGATCCGCCTCCGATACGCCTTCCAAAGCTGCGGGTTCATTGGAACACCATTTACGTATGGGAAAACATCCTTTCGAAAGTAGCTCCTTTACCTGCTGACGAATCTTGATGACAGAATCAATGCTGTCCCCTCCAGACATGAGATCATCGACATAGAAATCTCTTCGAACAACATCAGCTCCAAGCGGAAAACGCAACTCTTCATCAGTTGCCAATTGATGCATAGCACGAATTGCTAAGAAAGCGGCAGGTTTGGGTCCGGAAGTAACAGTCTCCAACTTGAACACCTGAATCTCCACCTTCGGGTCAATGCGCCATAGGATGCACTGCACGTGCGTATCGGGATGGGAAACGCGTACACAGCGGTACATTTTGCAGATATCGCCACACGAAGCAGAGTTATCAGAATTTTAGGTTGGATGGTGGGTCCAGCCATTAGCGCATAATTCAGTGATACTCCAGACGCTGTTTTGGCAGATCCATCGAACACTACGCGTAATTTGGTGGTTGTACTATCCTGCTTGTGGACGCAATGGTGAGGCAAGAAGTACTGCGGGAGGTCTGACTGCCACGAAGCTGGCGACATGTATCCTAAATCACGATACTCCTGGAGAAACTTCATATATTTTGCTTTAAGCTGTGCATTTTTTGCTAAATTGAGAAATCTACGTAGCGCCTGCTGATACGATTCTCCTAATTCCTCTAGACTGAATTTGGTTGGCAAACGCACGGAGTAAGCTCCGGACTCTAGGCGAATGCAGTTTGTGACGAAATGCTGTTCGCAATGAACATCTTCCTCCGAAATTGATGAGGGCGAATAATCCCCATCGACTTCCCAAAACCGCCTTACAATATCGCACAAATTAGTCTCGCAAGCGCAGATGACAGGGGGATCTTTTTTAAGACTTCCTGACACTATCCAGCCAAGTTTCGTCTTCTGCAATGTTGGCAATTGGTCTGACAGTCGAATCTGTCCAACGCACATTAATTCGAAGAACAAACCAGCACCTATCAACAGATCGACACGCTGGCCAATCCTTTGCGTCTAGGCCGAAGTTAGGCTGCATTCCTGTGATTGAGGCAGTGATAATTGCAGAGAGGAAACCGCGATAACTTTCGTCTTGAGATTGCAGGACGATGTCCACAGCCTTGCTGGATGGTAGAATTGACTCTCCAATACCGGCGATTTGAACGTGAGACGGGTGAGGATCTAACTGCAGCTGATTGGCGAGTCTCGATGTTATAAAGTTAACCTGAGAAGCGGAATCTAAAATGGCACGACATGGAATAAGCGATCCAAAACGGCCCCTGACATATACGATTGCAGTAGCTAGCAGCACGTTTTGGCTAGGCAGAGATTTTGACTCGAGGGGGGAGGGATAATATATTTGCTTGCTACTAGGGCACTTGCAGGATCATGCTGGGTCGATTCCGTGCTCGGCGACGGCAACTCAGCGTCAGCGCCCGACTGCATGTGGAGCAGTGTGTGATGCTTGGCTTGGCAATTTCTACATGCCCCTGACTTGCAGCGTTGCAATGAATGGCCTTTGTTGAGGCAGTTTAGACATAAATGGCGCTTCTTCACCTCCTTGTATCGAGAAAAAACATGGAGATCTAGAAATGCCTGGCATCGGGATATGTAGTGATCGGAGGATTTGCAATACTTGCATGTTGAGCTATTACGATCGTTAATGGAGGTGATTAGGGTTCTAGGTTTACTTTCTCCCACCTGCTGGCTAGGAATTGTTACCATAGCCGATCCCAAATTTTCCAGCATCCGACATCTTGCTTCCAAGAATGAGGCCATGCTTGACCACCGAGGCAATCCTGACGTCGGCAAGTTCTCTTCCCATTTCTCCTTGGTCTTGTGGTCCAATTTCGTGCCTATGATGAAGATCAGCAACGTATAAACGTGGGAACCGAAAGCAAAGGGATTACAGCTAATGCCTTTAGCTGTGCGAGCTGTCCGATTCCGCATTGTACTCCGCTTGTGTGTATTAGTGAGTTCGCTGCACTGCGTACCGCACTGCACTGACCGAATTGTCGCGACAGAGAAATTAATAGCCAGCAATGCGTGTATGTAGGTGTATGTAAGTGTGTTTTAGCACCGAATTGTGCTTAACCGCCGAAAATTTGCTAGGGCTAACGAATGTCGATCGCGAATGATTATTAATTGACACAGCAACTAAGAGATCAAGTCGGGGTCACCAAATTTTATGAGGAGATAATGTTTTTTATCCCCAATCGGCCGACTAATTATTTCGAATTAAATAAAACTCGGCGCAGAAATAAAATTACGATATGTTCTTTAATGCGTGACATCCAAATTGCAAGTGTGGCTTGCCTGCCCTTTACATTGCCGCTCCGATCGCTAAGCGCAGCTTCGCTCGGCTGAGGTCGGTAGGCAGACGCAAAGCGGAGATAGCGAAGAGCGAGCTGGCAGAGAGCGTTTAGCAGGGCAAGCACGCGCAAAGCTTTAACAAACAAATGAGTGACATAGACATAAGTAAGAAACAAAATAAGCGGCTGAGGATCAAGAATTAGGTGCTATTTGGCAAGCAGCTAATCGGCTGGGTTCTGCTCCGAACAGTCCTGTTTGCCTTTAGTATTTTCTCCTATAAGAAAGATGATTCTTGGTAAAAGTTTATCCCCTTATGTAAAGTGCCCTGTTGCTTTGGGGGAATTCACTCGGGGAATAGGATAGCTTCTCGGCAGACCAAAATTCAGGTACATCTGTGCGTCCTAACAGCACTGGGGGGGGAAGAAAAAGAAAAATAAACGCGCCACCTATAGGTCAAGGATCGTATCTGAGGAAAGTGTAATGGAAGTTGACAGTTGAAGGGTCGAGCAGAGAAAGTAGGGTCCGAGTGTCGAGGCAGAATAGCATTCGCTTTTTTTCGTCTTGGACACTGAGCCAACTGGTAGCTTCTAGTGAAGCTCAGGAAGTAGATTCGGAAAAGTGCGCGAGCTTGCTAGAAAGAGAAAGATAAGCAGTCAGCAAAGAAATTCCACTGCTAAATTGGGGCAGATCCGCGGTCGGAACTTTTGCTAACCCTTAGGTTTGGCACACCAGCCTCAGTTAAATCTCAAGGAACACCGCTTCAACATAAATCCACCTGGCAAGAGGAAGGCACAGCAGAGGGGAACCATAAACAAGGGGAACCTAGAGCGCAGCAGAGGCGATAATAATTCGGCTAAGGCTGGCCTACCCGAATCTCAGTTTAATCTCAAGGCAAAAAGAGCACCGCTTCAATATAAATGCACCTGGCAAGGGGAATGCAAAGCAGAGGGGAACCATAAACAAGGGGAAGCTAGAGCGAAGCAGAGACGAAAATAATTCGACCAAGGCTGGCCTAACTAGCTGAAGAAAGAGACAGTTGCCGTTGGGAAGCAGAACGTCGTGTATCGCGAGCAGATCAAAAGAAAACGAAAACTAATTTTCGATCAAACTTTTTTTGTAAACGGAAGAACCCTTCGTCTCAGTGCCGCAGTGTCATAGAACTCCAGTGGTTGAACCGAAACCGAAAAGCCAGAGCGAGTTAGCGGAAAGGTAGCGGGATCGGAAAGGAGAAAAGAATAGGAAGAGGAAGTAGCGCAAATGAGTAAAATAATGAATTTATAATAAGCTAAAGATAAAAAAAAAACATACCTATTAATTCCACTGCAAAGGGGTAAGGGGGATTTCGTTGTGCTCTCCTAGGGCGAGTGTGAGTGCAAGTGCCAGTTTACACATACAGGTACAACAAAAAAATAAATAAATAAAAAACTCTTGATCCCTCACGAAGATTTATCAGCTGGCATCGAGAAAGCGCTTTCGCCGATGGACCGCAACACAACAAAAGAAACAGTGAGTAAATAAAACCATAAAGCGAAGTCATTTTAATAATCGGTTCTGCCGATGATGACAATTGGCTAAATCACACTTGTTCTATTGGGGAGAAACGAAAAAGAAATGCGGTTACTTTGTAAGTCTGTCGAGCCGTCAATCGAGCGTTTAAGTTTGAGAGAGGGGATCAGCTGCTGACGCAGCAAGGCCAATCTTTGAGTTTCGAAGAATAAAAATAAAACTAAGTTTAAGCGCAGGGGAGTTAAGTTAAGGGAAATTGAAAATATTTGGAGAGGGTAAACTAAGTGCTAGTAATGTATTTAAATTTTAGCTATTAATGAATAAACTTATAATGTCTCCTAAAGCGTTGATCTTGATTTCCGATACCCAGCCCCTGTAGTAGCGAGCCCTAAAGAAAATGGGTCATAAAGAATAGAGGAAGATGGTAGACTATGACCAAGGAAGGGTGGGCGTGGTCCTTCATTCCAGCTGAGGACTTTTGATCCGTTCGTGTCGCGTGCGTGTGCATATGTGTAAGTAAAGTCTAATGGCCAAAAGTTTTGTTTCTCTCCGGTTCTGGAATTGTACTTGTACATGTCGTTAAGTTTCTTGCACGCTCTTTTAATATAAAAACGAGGGGAACGTTGTGAGTTGCTGCGGAGACCGCAACTCTACATTTATACCCGATACTTAGTCAGTATGGCTCTCCTCCGGCAGACGCCGCTAATATTAAACGACACGACAAAGAGTGCGTGCGAGAGAGACAGAAAATCAGTCTGAGCGTGACGTCGGGCGCTGCGTAGCCACAAAAATGATCCGATCTAATCCAGATTCAGCAATCTGATAGATATGGTCATTATCTATGATTCTGCGTTTTTAGTTTTGTCGAATGTGCAATATTGTGGATGCAACAGATTTTCGTTCTTTGTGGGTGCGGAAGGGGGGGTGGCGAGATTCTGAGACATACGTTTTATAGTGAGATCTAACAGAAGGGCGGATACCAAATTTGGTTACTCTAGCCTTAATAGTCTCTGAGATTTGTGGATGCCGCAGATTTTCGTCCTTTGCGGGGGCGGAAGAGGGTGTGGCGAAATTTTGACACGAAACGGTCAAGGTCCGATATCACAGGAGTGTGGATACCAAATTTGGTTGCAATGGCTCTTATAGGTTCTGATATCCTTGAACTCATATTTTGCAATTGGCAAAACAGACCATGAAACCTGTGTAATAGAGAGAGACAGAGCGAGAAAGAATGAAATTGTTTTCTTGATTCTGGCTATAATAATTATACGATCTGGTTGAGATTTTACACCCTAGAACATATAGTCATCCTCTACGATTCCGCGTTTTTGGTTTTCTCGTATCCTTAAAAATGTGGATGCCACAGATTTTCGTCCTTTGTGGGGGCGGAAGTGGGCTAAGGCGAAGTTTTGAAATATTTTTGTAGCAGTGACATATCACAGAAGTCTGGATCCAAAGCATCGTTGCTCTAGCTCTTATAGTCATTGAGCACTAGGCGCTGAAGGGGACGGACAGACGCACAGACGCACAGACGGACGGACGGACAGACGGACAAACGGACGGACGGACAGACGGACAGACAGACAGGGCTCAATCGACTCGGCTATTGATGCTGATCAAGAATATATATACTTTATGGGGTCGGAAACGATTCCTTCTGGACGTTACACACATCCACTTTTACCACAAATCTAATATACCCCAATACTCATTTTGATTATCGGGTATAACAAATATCGTAGGTCACAGAATAGACAAATAAAAAGAACACCACCCTTTTGCCGACGAGACACTAGCCGGAATGATAGCGTGCTGGTCGACCTCTGAGGAAAACATCAGTCCTACTAACCGTTGTCCACTACAACAATGATAATAATAAACATTTTTAGACTGTAGAGTTGCGGTCTCCGCAGCAACTCACAACGTTCCCCCTCGTTATATTTGGCGCCCAACGTGGGGAATCAAGAAAACAATTTCATTCTTTCTCGCTCTGTCTCTCTCTAACACACAGGTTTCATGGTCGGTTTTGCCAAATGCAAAATATGAGTTCAAGGATCTCAGAACCTATAAAAGCCAGAGCAACCAAATTTGGTATCCACACTCCTGTGATATCGGACCTTGACCGTTTCGTGTCCAAATTTCGCCACACCCCCTTCCGCCCCCGCACAGGACGAAAATCTGGGGCATCCACAAATCTCAGAGACTATTAAGGCTAGAGTAACCAAATTTGGTATCCGCACTTCTGTTAGATCTCACTATAAAACATATATCTCAGAATTTCGCCCCACCCTTTTCCGCCCCCACAAAGGACGAAAATCTGTTGCATCCACAATATTGCACATTCGAGAAAACTAAAAACGCAGAATCATAAATAATGACCATATCTATCAGATTGCTGAATCTGTATCAGATCAGATCATTTTTATAGCCAAAAGGAACAAATCAATTTGCAGACTGATTTTCTGTCTCTCTCGCACGCACTCTTTGTCGTGTCGTTTAATATTAGCGGCGTCTGCCGGGTATAACTGTAGAGTTGCGGTCTCCGCAGCAACTCACAACGTTCCCCCTCGTTATATTTGGCGCCCAACGTGGGGCCACAACGTAGATGTACTAACGTACATTATACGAGTGTGGCTCACTTTTCATTACTGATGGCCAACTTATTTTTCTTTCATATTTCACGATCAACCTTTCAGATCAAAGAAATCAGTGACGGTTTTGTGCACTGCTTAGTGTCACCAAAGCAGAGTGGCTAAACTTATTCCTTAATTTCCTTCTTATTTCATTCCCTAATCAAGCATTGGACTCCAGGGGGAGGCCTCTTAGTGACTTCTACCTGACCATGACGGATGTGGGTTTGAATGATCTAACTATTTTCAATGAGTTTCGGCAGCTATGTGAAGTGATACGGAAAACAGCGGAATTGGCTCTAAGGAGGTGGCCACATCTATCGTAGTTAAGCTCGAACTCATTTTTCTAACTAATTGTGTAGGATTCGCCCACGGAAGTCCGATATCAAACGCATAGGAAATGCAGGCTAGTCGATTAAATTTGGTACGCCTGACCACGGGTGATGGACAAGTGAGTGAGTCTTCTAAAAGCTAGTACTGATGTGCATGGGAGGTCAAAATGAGGATGGCATGGATAACAGGCGGAGTGACTTTAGAAGTTGCCACTGTCCACTGTTCTTATGAGGCCGCCGCAGGGAGCTAAAATATCGGAAATCAGTCAATTTTATGAGCTATCTTATCGAAAAAAAATATATTTTTTGTTATCAATTATCAAATTTAAAACTATATCCTTACATCTTACATCTTTATTATAAAACGAGGGGGAACGTTGTGAGTTGCTGCGGACACCGCAACTCTACGGTTATACCCGATACTAAGTCAGTATGGCTCTCCTCCGGCAGACGCTGATAATATTAAACGACACGACAAAGAGTGCGTGCGAGAGAGACAGAAAATCAGTCTGAGCGTGACGTCGGTCGCTGCGTAGCCACTGCAAATTGACTTGTTCCTATTGGCTATTAAAATGATCTGATCTGATCCAGATTCAGCAATCTGATAGATATGGTCATTATCTATGATTCTGCGTTTTTAGTTTTCTCGAATGTGCAATATTGTGGATGCAACAGATTTTCGTCTTTTGTGGGGGCGGAAAAGGGTGGCGCGAAATTCTGAGATACATGTTTAATAGTGAGATCTAACAGAAGTGCGGATACCAAATTTGGTTACTCTAGCCTTAATAGTCTCTGAGATTTGTGGATGCCCCAGATTTTCGTCCTTTGCGGGGGCGGAAGGGGGTGTGGCGAAATTTGGACACGAAACGGTCAAGGTCCGATATCACAGGAGTGTGGATACCATATTTGGTTGCTCTGGCTCTTATAGGTTCTGAGATCCTTGAACTCATATTTTGCATTTGGCAAAACCGACCATGAAACCTGTGTGTTAGAGAGAGACAGAGCGAGAAAGAATGAAATTGTTTTCTTGATTCTGGCTATAATATATATACGATCTGGTTGAGATCTTACATTCTAAAACATATAGTCATCCTCTACGATTCTGCGTTTTTGGTTTTATCGTATCTTTAAAAATGTGGATGCCACAGATTTTCGTCCTTTGTGGTGGTGGAAGTGGGCGGGGCGAAGTTTTGAAATATTTTTGTAGCAGCGACATATCACAGAAGTCTGGATACAAACCATGGTTGCTCTAGCTCTTATAGTCTTTGAGCACTAGGCGCTGAAGGGGACGGACAGACGGTCGGACGGACAGACGGACAGACGGACAGACAGACATGGCTCAATCGACTCAGCTATTGATGCTGATCAAGAATATATATACTTTATGGGGTCGGAAACGATTCCTTCTGGACGTTACACACATCCACTTTTACCACAAACTAATATACCCCAATACTCATTTTGAGTATCGGGTATAATTACTACTATCTACTTCATTAGCCCAACATTGAGAATCGCGACGTCGGTTGTTTATCAACATGGGGTTAGATAGATCAGACGATGAAACGGAGGCTGCGCCTCCAAAGTGCACTTTATGCTTGAAGGAACTAGCTGAAGCGGATAAATATGTGACAAAGTGCAACCATGAGTTTCACAAGTCCTGTATAAAGACCCATTTTATGGCAATAAACACTTGCCCAACTTGTCAAACTCAGTGCATCGCCACAAAGTCTTTTCAACCCGTTCAGTTACCTTCAAGAACGCGTTCGGGGCAGGGAACCTCAGAAGATGGGAATGCAAGGGCACAACTCAAAGATCAACCTTCAACAAGCTCTAAGCTCGAGCAGCATGACCGCACAGATAAACGCAGCGGTTATGAAAATGCAAAACGAACTATTGTCACAGTTGACAGAGAAGATGGCAAACCTAATAACCACAAGCCTCGAATCTCACGTGGGTGCACCACAGCAACCACCGACCCCCCATCTGACTGACAACGCATCTCTGGATCACCTCTTAGGGCTCTCCGGAGCAAATGAGGATATGGGATCCCCGCAACCACGGCGATCAATAGCTAGGTCCATTGGCACAGACTTGGCTCAAAGGCCAGATAAAGTTGGTCACATTATGAATAGTTGGAAACTTCGGTTCAATGGAGCTTCTGATGGTCTAAATGTGGACAGCTTTATTTATCGAGTGGAGGCCCTGACCCATCAAACCCTTGACGGGAATTTCGCCCTGTTATGCGGAAACGCAAACACCTTGTTTGAAGGCAAAGCTTCCGACTTTTACTGGCGGTACCACAAGACCGTTGGTATGGTGCGATGGAAGGACCTTTGCATGGCTTTGAGAAAGCATTTCAGGGACCCTCGGACAGACGTTGATATTAGACAAATGATAAGAGACAGGAAACAATAAGAAAAGGAGTCGTTTGAGGTATTTCTTGAATCTATCCAGAAGCTTACTGACCGACTAGATCAGCCGCTATCGGACAAGACCTTAATAGAAATTGTTCGACGAAATCTACGGCCGGAGATCCAGAACGAAATTTTGAATATTCCGATAAATTCGATCGAAACGTTGAGGGACATCTGCAGAAAAAGACAATGTTTCTTGGTAGAGGTGCAATGTACGCACGGATATCAAAAGCTAGGACCTTTCAAAAAGCAAGTCGCGGAGCTCGTAGAGGAAGCGATCAGTCACGAGGCAACTGAATTTTCAGAGGGGGAAGCTAATGACGGAATAGGGGCAATGGCGTTAGTATGCTGGAACTGTAGGAAAGAGGGACATAGATACCAGGACTGTGCAGCGAAGCGGAAGATATTTTGCTACGGTTGTGGTATCCCGAATACTTATAAACCGTCCTGCCAAAGGTGTCAAAAAAACGGGAAGGGGAACCCATCAGACACTCGTCAGCTGACAGGTGTTCCACACCGAAAACCGACGAAGCAGGATTAGAAGCAGAGAATCGTACTGATGGACAGGGAAAGATGCCCGAATTGGCTCAGGTAGCGGAACCTTTGTACTGGCACAGAAGAATAGATAGTTTTAGAAACTTAGTTTTACCTATTAGGTCGCAGAAAATAAGAAGTGTCTCGAGAAGCACGAAGCGTCTTAAGGCATTTTGGGAAGCTTCAAAAGTCATAAACTTTTGTTAGACACGGGTGCGGGGATGAGTTGTGTGGGAGGGCAACTAGCCAAAGATTTGATATGTAGCGGAAGACCTTTCAAGAAGATAATGTCAAGCGCAAGTACAGCAGATGGAAAAAGGCAACAGATAGTAGGCAAATTAAGGACTAACATGGAATTTAAGGGAGAATCCAAGGAGATAAAACTATTTATCATTCCCTCTCTAAGTCAAGACTTATACTTGGGGATAGATTTTTGGAAAATCTTCAACCTATTACCATTGCCGTTACAGATAGCAGGAATAGAGGCATCTCAGAATAAACACATCTTGTCACCTGCCCAAGAATTCGCTTTAAAAACAATAGTGGATCAGTTTCCTTCCTTTGCTGTTTCTGGTCTCGGTAAGACATCAATTCTGAGCCACGTGATAGATACGGGAAACGCTAAGCCCATCAAACAACGGCATTTTTCGGTTTCACCTGCCATAGAGAAGCTGATCTACGCGGAAGTAGACAGGATGATCAAGCTTGGGGTAATTGAGGAGTCGGAAAGCGTATGGGCCTCGCCTGTTGTCTTAGTCCAAGAAACAAGGAAAGTGAGACTTTGCTTGGACAGTAGAAAGGTGAATGCAGTAACTGAGAAAGATGCCTATCCGCTTCCCCACATTGATGGCATTCTAAGCAGACTGCCAAGAGCAAATTTTATATCAAGCCTGGACTTAAAATACGCTTTCTGGCAAATTCCGCTAGATGTAGGCTCAAGACCCAAGACGGCGTTCCCTATACCAGGTAGACCCTTGTATCAATATAAGGTTATGCCATTCGGGCTGCGTAATGCGTCTCAAACGATGTCGAGACTGATGGATAAAGTCATTCCGTTTGCACTTCGCAACGAAGTATTCGTGTACTTGGATGATTTGCTCATAATCTCTGATAGCTTTGCCTCACACATGAAAGTGCTGGAGACGGCTTCTTCGAAAATTCGAAAGGCTGGACTGACAATAAACATCGAAAAAAGTCATTTTTGCATGCAATCGGTTAAGTATCTCGGGCATGTAATAGGTGAAGGGGGCATAAAGACCGATCCCGATAAGATTTCGGCCACTACCAACTTCCCTTTCCCAAAAACATTGAGAGCACTGAGAAGCTTTTTAGGCATGGCTGGCTGGTATAGGAAGTTTATTCTCAGTTTTGCTTCAGTTTCAGCTCCATTGACTGATCTGCTGAAACCAAAGCAGAAATTTGTCATGTCCAGTGAGGGAGAAAAAGCATTTTAGCGGCTGAAAGAATTGCTCTGCAGTGCTCCTGTTTTGCGTAGCCCAGACTTCACTAAGCCATTTTACATCCATTGCGATGCAAGCAAATCAGGAGTTGGAGGGGTGCTAGTTCAGAAGACGGACGAGGGAGAGGAATTACCCATCGCTTTTGTGTCAAAAAAATTAAATAGGGCACAGAGAAATTATACCGTTACGGAGCAGGAGTGCTTAGCTGCACTGGTCAGCATAAAGCGATTTAGGGCGTATGTCGAGGGCCACGAGTTTACGGTTATCACGGACCACGCCTCATTAAAGTGGCTAATGTCACAAAGCGACCTGCACTCAAGATTAGCTAGATGGGCACTCAAACTCCAAGGCTTTCGATTTAAGATTGACCACAGAAAAGGGAAGTACCTGACGTTTTATCGAGAGTCCATGAAGATGACATAGCGGCTATGGATATGAACCAGGGGCTATTGGTAGATACAGATTCCCCACACTTTAAATCGGCAGATTATTTAGATCTAGTAGAGCGTGTAGAAGACAATAGTTCGAAACTGCCAGATGTAAAAGCTGTTGATGATTTGATCTATCGTCGAGCAGAACACTCAACAGGGGATCTAGTGCATGATTCTTTTGCATGGAAGCTCTGGGTACCGAAAGAGATGATAAAGAAAGTGTTGGAAAGAGCACATGACCATCCCTTGGCCTCCCATGGAGGGATACATAAGACTTTGGAGCGTATCAGGCGCTATTATTATTGGCCGGGTCTGGTGAATGACGTGAAGACACACTTAAATGCCTGCAGTCAATGCAAAACAACAAAACCACCCAACACCACATTAAGACCTCCTATTGGAATACCGGCGGAATCACTGAGGTTTTTCCAAAGGCTCTACATCGACTTTCTGGGGCCATATCCAAGATCGCGAAGCGGACATGTTGGGATATTTATTGTACTAGATCACTATTCGAAGTTTGTTTTTCTAAAGCCCGTCAAGAAATTAACAGCAGAGGTGGTAATAAGGTATCTAAAGGAGGAACTGTTCCACACGTTTGGCGTACCGGAAACCATTTTCTCAGACAATGGCTTCCAGTTTAGAGCAGACGCGTTCCAACATCTATTGAGAACTCACAGAGTAAAGCATACGTTGACGGCCGTGCATGCGCCGCAAGCAAATGCATCGGAGCGAGTAAATCGCTCGGTTATCGCTTTCATTAGAGCATATGTTCGACTGGATCAGAAGGATTGGGATGAGCATCTGAGCAGCATTTGCTGCGCCTTAAGATCGGCAATCCATTCGGGGATAGGGGCTACTCCTTACTATATGGTGTTTGGGCAGCAGATGATCTCATCCGGGGAAACTTATTCGCTTTAGAGGTCGTTAAAATTGCTGGAAGACAGGGCAGCAAGTTTTACGAAAGAAGATTCGCTGGAGGTAATCCGGAAAAAGGCCAGCGAGGTCATGCAAAAGCAAAATATGCGAAATCAACGGCAGTATGATAAAAGATCTCGGGAAGTGTCGTATAAAGTTGGACAAGAGGTATTTAGGAGAAATTTTAAGCAAAGCAGTTTCCCAGCTGATTACAATGCAAAACTTAGCAAGGTATTTGTGAAGGCGAGAGTTCGGAAAAAGATAGGGAATTCTATCTATAAACTAGAAGATTTACAGGGTAAAAGTATTGGCAGGTATCATGCGAAGGACATGCGGCAGAAGTGGCACCTAAGCTACGGGTTGGATCAGCCTTGTGCTTTCGGCCGTGTGACAGCTCTGTTTCGCTACCCCAAGTCTGATTTTGGCAGGGGGGAATTTGTAAAGTGCCCTGTAGCTTTAGGGGAAATTACCTGGGGAAGAGGATAGCTTCTCGGCAGACCAAAATTCAGGTACATCTGTGCGTCCACACAAACGCGCCACCTATAGGACAAGGATCGTATCTGAGGAAAGAGTAATGGAAGTTGACAGTTGAAGGGTCGAGCAGAGAAAGTAGGCTCCGAGTGTCGAGGCAGAATAGCATTCGCTTTTTTTCGTCTTGGACACTGAGCCAAGTGGTAGCTTCTAGTGAAGCTCAGGAAGTAGATTCGGAAAAGTGCGCGAGCTTGCTAGAAAGAGAAAGAAAAGCAGTCAGCAAAGAAATTCCACTGCTAAATTGGGGCAGATCCGCGGTCGGAACTTTTGCTACCCCTTAGGTTTGGCACCCCAGCCTCAGTTAAATCTCAAGGCACACCGCTTCAACATAAATCCACCTGGCAAGGGAAGGCACAGCAGAGGGGAACCATAAACAAGGGGAACCTAGAGCGCAGCAGAGGCGATAATAATTCGGCTAAGGCTGGCCTACCCGAATCTCAGTTTAATCTCAAGGCAAAGAGCACCGCTTCAACATAAATCCACCTGGCAAGGGGATGGCACAGCAGAGGGGAACCATAAACAAGGGGAACCTAGAGCGCAGCAGAGGCGAGAATAATTCGACCAAGGCTGGCCTAACTAGCTGAAGAAAGAGACAGTTGCCGTTGGGAAGCAGCACGTCGTGTAATCCGAGCAGATCAAAAGAAAACGAAAACTAATTTTCGATCAAACTTTTTTTGTAAACGGAAGAACCCTTCGTCTCAGTGCCGCAGTGTCATAGAACTCCAGTGGTTGAACCGAACGCAGAAGGAGAGAGAGTGCGAGTGCACGGGTAAGGAGAAAAGAATAGGAAGAGGAAGTAGAGCAAATGAGTAAAATAATGAATTTATAATAAGCTAAAGATAAAAAAAAAACATACCTATTAATTCCACTGCAAAGGGGTAAGGGGGATTTCGTTGTGCTCTCCTAGGGCGAGTGTGAGTGCAAGTGACAGTTTACACATACAGGTACAACAACAAAATAAATAAATAAAAAACTCTTGATCCCTCAGGAAGATTTATCAGCTGGCATCGAGAAAGCGCTTTCGCCGATGGACCGCAACACAACAAAAGAAACAGTGAGTAAATAAAACCATAAAGGGAAGTCATTTTAATAATCGGCTCTGCCGATGATGACAATTGGCTAAATCACACTTGTTCTATTGGGGAGAAACGAAAAAGAAATGCGGTTACTTTGTAAGTCTGTCGAGCCGTCACTCGAGCGTTTAAGTTTGAGAGAGGGGATCAGCTGCTGACGCAGCAAGGCCAATCTTTGAGTTTCGAAGAATAAAAATAAAACCAAGTTTAAGCGCAGGGGAGTTAAGTTAAGGGAAATTGAAAATATTTGGAGAGGGTAAACTAAGTGCTAGTAATGTATTTAAATTTTAGATATTCATGAATAAATTTATAATGTCTCCTTAAACGTTGATCTTGATTCCGATACCCAGCCCCTGTAGTAGCGAGCCCTAAAGAAAAGGAGTCATAAAGAATAGAGGAAGAATGCAGATTATGACCAAGGAAGGGAGGGCGTGCTCCATCCTTCCAGCTGAGGACGACTTTTGATCCGTTCGTGTCGCGTGCGTGTGCATATGTGTAAGTGAAGTCTAATGGCCAAAAGTTTTGTTTCTCTCCGGTTCTGGAATTGTACTTGTACATGTCGTTAAGTATCTTGCACGCTCTTTTAATATAAAAACAAATATCGTAGGTCTCAGAATAGACAAATAAAAAGAACACCACCCTTTTGCCGACGAGACAGTAGCCGGAATGATAGCGTGCTGGTCGACCTCTGAGGAAAACCTCAGTCCTACTAACCGTTGTCCACTACACTTATTTGCTTCCATACTAAACATGAAGCTAGCAAAATGCTATCGATCTATTTTGTTTTATATCTTTTTAGTTCATCGCCTATAATCGTACAGCAAAGAAAAACAAAAACATTTTCTTACCTTCTTCTTGGTTCTTCCACTTTTGCTGCATTCTCTCTTTCTGTTCTATCCTTGCCGTTTCCATTCTGTCGTTATATTCACACACACACCCACACACAAAAGCACTATTATAAAAAAAAAAACAAACAGAAACACAAATGAATTTTATTCATTTAATTTATTCATATTTTTCTTTCCGCGATCAGCTCTTTTTGTGCGCGAATAATCCACTAATTTTTCCCGCAAGACGCACTTAGCACCAAAGACGCTCAGCTACAACGGTACAACAAATGAAACGAGAAGGCAGTAATTTTTGGTTGAATAACAAATCACCAAAAAAAAACGGGACACGTTGACATATATATGTAAATATATATATGTAAGTATATGTAATTCTTTCCGGCCATTGATTGTATTGATAATCCTATTAAATTAGTGGTTTAAGTTAGTGGAAGGCTCGGCTAAGAGGCAACGGTACAGCAACTGGAATTTCCAAGCAACTTTACTCAACGAAAAGAAGGCGAGCGGAAGAGAATTAGAAGATCACGCGATGCGTCGCTCCCAATGCGAAAACCGAACGCATCGCTGTATGCGTGTGCATGTGTGTGCAGTTGCGGTTTTTGGCTGTGCACGTGAGAGCTCTATGTAAAGCCTCTGTAAGCAATAGCAACGCAATAATGAGCATAAGTATAGATGCTTGAGCGTTGAAGTGAAATGATGAACAGCAGTGCCGTTATGTTTAGGGGCAGCGATAGGGCGGCGGCGGCTCGGATGACGCCCACGCAGGCGGCTGCACCGGACATGCAGCCGCGGTACATGGACAAGCAGTCCTTGGGACGGAGGCAGAGGCCCCCGCTGTTGAATGTGATGCCCTTGCCCAGCAGGAGGATGGGCTTGTCCTCGGGTGCGGTGCCGCAGTAGGCGACTTCCAAGATGATCGGCGGCTCGCAGCTGCCCTTGGCCACCATCAAGAAGCTGTTCAAGCTCTTGGACTCGATCCATGCTGCGTACCACCACGGATACCCCGCAGGGGCACAGGGCATCCACCGTTGACTGGGCGAAGATTGTGGGCGTCATCTGATTGGCCGGCGTATCGGCCAGGCGACGGGCCAGGTTCTGCGATTCGGCCTTGAACAGGCTCCGCATCCAGGCATCCGAGTCGGGAGAGTCGTACAGCTCCAGTTTGGGAATGAGTGTGCGGTCCCGACGGCGCTTGTTGGTGTTGTAGCGCCAGACGGCCAAGGCGCTCCCCTCGGCCGCCTGCTCCGCATACTCCATCGACTCCACGAATACATCTGTGCAGCCCTGCAGTTGAAGGGAACGAGCCCCCACGCCGGCAGCGACGCGAGCGTTCTCCATTCCCTCGTCGATCATCTCCAGGTCGTTGAAGCCGGCCCCTCCTGTCCCACGCCGACCACGGCCACCGCACGGAACTCCGCATCCACGTTCATGAAGACACGGCCTTTTCCCAGCTGGCCACTCAGGCCCGTCTCGCGTATGAGATCAGTGATCTTACCCTGGACGCGATCGTCAAACTTCTCGCCGGATGGTGTCATCTTGGGCTGGCGGTCGCCCTCCTTGGCGTACACGCCCACCACAACGCCTTTGATCACCGAGTCACATTTCTCGGCGTAGTGCCGTCGCTGTTCCACATCTCTGCGTCTGGCCAGGAATGTGTGCTGGACACGCCTGCACAGGGCGTGCATCAAGCGTACAGACTTCATCGCTTAATGATAGTGACAGTCCCTCGCGACAGGTTACGAAAGTTCTCTTTTTTTTCAGACAGTTCCAAACAAATTTTGATTTTTTTCTGAATAAAAAAAATGAAAAACTAAAAAATAGAGAGAATAGATGTGCTTCCAACAGCTGATTCGAAAGGAATGAGATATCCTAAGGCTCAAACTCTGGCAGGGAAACATTGCCAACGCCTGCTGAGATTCGAGGAATTATTGAATTTTCGAACAAAACGAAGAATAGGTCTCCGAAGAATAGGTCTCAAATCGAGGGAAGTATTCCACAGACATACATTTATATTTCGCCTAATCAAAAGAAACAAAAGATTTATCCCTCATCGGAATCGGATTGATTTGTCGGCTTGAGGCTGCCAAAGACCTTGGCCGGTATGGCCTTTTGTTCGAAGCGCAGTTTCTTCATGATGAGGCCCGCGTCATCGGTTTTGGTTGTGGCCTGGCCTGCCTCGTCCTGGTCTCCACTCGGCTGCTGCGGGTCCTCCTCCTCATCGTCGTCGTCGTCCTCGCTGTCGCCAATATCAATCTCATCCGGATTGACGACTGTATTTTCCTTGCCCTTGGCCCCGCCCTGGGTCTCGCCGCGCACAAACATGATATTGGAGGCAGCCTTCTCGGCGGGCTTCTGCTTGGCCTCGGCCGCCGCCTGGCGGGCCTCCTCCTCGAGCAGCCGCATGGCATCCGGTCCGGAGCCAGCACCAGCATCGGCAGCCACACCATTCGTGTTCGTGTTGACAAACTGGGCAGCCATCATGTTGACCTGAGTGTTGTAGGTGGCCTGAATGGAACGCTTGATCCGCAGCATTTCACGCATCGTATCCTCGTTGCCATGACGCACCTCGAACTCCTTCCAAGTCCGCTGTGATGCGGGGATCGCACACCTGTTGGGACAAAGCAGAAGAGAGCTTAGAATATTGACGATCCAACGGTTAAATGTCGACTCACCTGTGAGCGTAGATGGCCCTGGCTCGATCCACCTCGCCCAGCTTCGTCTCCAGCTCGGCGAATTTGACGCACATGTGGCGCATATGCTGCTCGGGCAGAGCCCGACATGCGGACATGGCACGCCGGGCCAGGCCGTGCTCCTCCTCCAGCTTCGCGTAGAGCAGAAGACCACGCGGGCGTCCTCCACCTGGCCATTGGACTCGTAGAACTTGGCAAACTCCCCCCAGAGGGTGTGCAGCATTCCCACCGCCAGCTTGGGCTGGACTGTCTGCACGGCCTCGGTGTAGGTGTTGATGATCTCCGTGGGCTTGTCCTCGTACAGGTTGACCCGCTTGAGCCTCTCGTGAACGTTGTGCGGATTCTGGCGCAGCAGGACACTGTTCAGCAGCAGAAGACGCCTCTCCATGAGGTATTCGAAGCGCGACAGGCGCAGCTCCACATCCATGTCGTCCTCCTCGGTGGCCTCCTCGTTCTTGGCCACCTCCTCCATGCGCTTGTTCAACGACAGCTCCTCGAACTGCGCAAAGCTGGCCTCGCAAAAGGGCTCTGCTGCCCCAACAAAGGCCAAAAGACCGTGGACCAGGGGGGGGCAAGGAGACAATAGAAGCCAAAAGATTGACAGAGGCGAGTGAATTCCGTAAATGTATATAAACGATATTGCGGTTCACATTTTGCACTTTCGATCAATTAACTCAACTAATTGACATTTGAAAATACATGCGGTGAAAGGAAGTACATATGTACACATGTATGTACATGTGGGTCCGTAAAGGACAACAGCAGGAGATAATTATAAGTGCAGGAATTTTAATTCAACCTTCAACCTCAGCCTTTGCATGACTCTGGAGCTCGAAAGTGATTTACAAAAGAAGCACTTTAGTCGGAAACATAAACATTCATTTCCCACCTCTTCACAGCACTTGACCAGAAACAACAGCAACAACAAAAATCACAATTATAAAGGGAGTCAGGGCGAGGCATACACTGTCAAAAAAACAATATACGAGAATAAATAATTAAACCCCTTTTTATATACGTTTCTCCCGATATTATTCTCTAAATTGAAAGAAAACAACAGGCATATATTTTCATTAGCTTTGAACTGAAAACCTTTTAAGATAAGCCGAAGTTGACTTTTTCGGTATTTTTCGTTATTTTTATAGTCCTGTTTGCCTTTAGTATTTTCTCCTATAAGAAAGATGATTCTTGGTAAAAGTTTATCCCCTTATTTGCCTGCATACTAAACATAAAGCTAACAAAATGCTATCGATCTATTTTGTTTTATATCTTTTTAGTTTATCGCCTATAATCGTACAGCAAAGAAAAACATAAACAACATTTTCTTACCTTCTTCCTGGTTCTTCCACTTTTGCTGCATTCTCTCTTTCTGTTCTTTCCTTGCCGTTTCCATTCTGTCGTTATATTCACACACAAAAGCACTATTAAAAAACGAGGGGGAACGTTGTGAGTTGCTGCGGACACCGCAACTCTACGGTTATACCCGATACTAAGTCAGTATAACTCTCCTCCGGCAGACGCCGCTAATATTAAACGACACGACAAAGAGTGCGTGCGAGAGAGACAGAAAATCAGTCTGAGCGTGACGTCGGGTGCAGCGTAGCCAGTGCAAATTGATTTCTTGCTTTTGGCTACAAAAATGATCCGATCTGATCCAGATTCAGCAATCTGATAGATATGGTCATTATCTATGATTCTGCGTTTTTAGTTTTCTCGAATCTGCAATATTGTGGATGCAACAGATTTTCGTCCTTTGTGTGGGCGGAAGGGGGTGGGGCGAAGTTTTGAGATACACGTTTTATAGTAAGATCTAACAGGAGTGCGGATACCAAATTTGGTTACTCTAGCCTTAATAGTCTCTGAGATTTTTGAATATCCCCAGATTTTCGTCCTTTGCGGGGCCGAAAGGGGGTGTGGCGAAATTTGGACACGAAACGGTCAAGGTCCGATATCACAGGAGTGTGGATACCAAATTTGGTTGCTCTGGCTCTTATAGGTTCTGAGATCCTTGAACTCATATTTTGCAATTGACAAAACCGACCATGAAACCTGTGTGTTAGAGAGAGACAGAGCGAGAAAGAATGAAATTGTTTTCTTGATTCTGGCTATAATCATTATACGATCTGGTTCAGATTTTGCACTATAATTCTGTGTTTTTGGTTTTATCGTATCTTTAAAAATGTGGATGCCACAGATTTTCGTCCTTTGTGGGGGCGGAAGTGGGCGGGGCGAAGTTTTGAAATATTTTTGTAGCAGTGACATATCACAGACGTCTGGATCCAAAACATCGTTGCTCTAGCTCTTATAGTCTTTGAGCACTAGGCGCTGAAGGGGACGGACGGACGGACGGGCGGACGGACGGACGGACAGACGGACAGACAGACAGGGCGCAATCGACTCGGCTATTGATGCTGATCAAGAATATATATACTTTATGGGGTCGGAAACGATTCCTTCTGGACGTTACACACATCCACTTTTACCACAAATCTTATATACCCCAATACTCATTTTGAGTATCGGGTATAAAAAAAAAAGCAGTCAGCAAAGAAATTCCACTGCTTAATTGTGGCAGATCCGCGGGTAAGTGGAGGAGAGCTTTGCAGCGCCGCAGCAGTACATGTATTCAAGCAGTCGGAACTTTTGCTACCCCTTAGTTTTGGCACCCCAGCCTCAGTTAAATCTCAAGGCAAAGAGCATCGCTTCAACATAAATCCACCTGGCAAGGGGAAGGCACAGCAGAGGGGAAACATAAACAAGGGGAACCTAGAGCGCAGCAGAGGCGATAATAATTCGGCTAAGGCTGGCCTACCCGAATCTCAGTTTAATCTCAAGGCAAAAAGAGCACCGCTTCAACATAAATGCACCTGGCAAGGGGAATGCAAAGCAGAGGGTAACCATAAACAAGGGGAACCTAGAGCGCAGCAGAGGCGAGAATAATTCGACCAAGGCTGGCCTAACTGGCTGAAGAAAGAGACAGTTGCCGTTGGGAAGCAGCACGTCGTGTATCGCGAGCAGATCAAAAGAAAACGAAAACTAATTTTCGATCAAACTTTTTTTGTAAACGGAAGAACCCTTCGTCTCAGTGCCGCAGTGTCATAGAACTCCAGTGGTTGAACCGAAACCGAAAAGCCAGAGCTAGTTAGCGGAAAGGTAGCGGGATCGGCTCAAATTTTCGGTCGAACGCAGAAGGAGAGAGAGTGCGAGTGCACGGGAAAGGAGAAAAGAATAGGAAGAGGAAGTAGATCAAATGAGTAAAATAATGAATTTATAATAAGCTAAAGATAAAAAAAAAACATACCTATTAATTCCACTGCAAAGGGGTAAGGGGGATTTCGTTGTGCTCTCCTAGGGCGAGTGTGAGTGCAAGTGCCAGTTTACACATACAGGTACAACAAAAAAATAAATAAATAAAAAACTCTAGATCCCTCACGAAGATTTATCAGCTGGCATCGAAAAAGCGCTTTCGCCGATGGACCGCAACACAACAAAAGAAACAGTGAGTAAATAAAACCATAAAGCGAAGTCATTTTAATAATCGGTTCTGCCGATGATGACAATTGGCTAAATCACACTTGTTCTATTGGGGAGAAACGAAAAAGAAATGCGGTTACTTTGTAAGTCTGTCGAGCCGTCAATCGAGCGTTTAAGTTTCAGAGAGGGGATCAGCTGCTGACGCAGCAAGGCCAATCTTTGAGTTTCGAAGAATAAAAATAAAACCAAGTTTAAGCGCAGGGGAGTTAAGTTAAGGGAAATTGAAAATATTTGGAGAGGGTAAACCAAGTGCTAGTAATGTATTTAAATTTTAGCTATTAATGAATAAACTTATAATGTCTCCTTAAACGTTGATCTTGATTCCGATACCCAGCCCCTGTAGTAGCGAGCCCTAAAGAAAAGGGGTCATAAAGAATAGAGGAAGATGGTAGACTATGACCAAGGAAGGGTGGGCGTGGTCCTTCATTCCAGCTGAGGACGACTTTTGATCCGTTCGTGTCGCGTGCGTGTGCATATGTGTAAGTGAAGTCTAATGGCCAAAAGTTTTGTTTCTCTTCGGTTCTGGAATTGTACTTGTACATGTCGTTAAGTTTCTTGCACGCTCTTTTAATATAAAAACAAATATCGTAGGTCTCAGAATAGACAAATAAAAAGAACACCACCCTTTTGCCGACGAGACAGTAGCTGGCATGATAGCGTGCTGGTCGACCTCTGAGGAAAACATCAGTCCTACTAACCGTTGTCCACTACAACAATGATAATAATAAACATTTTTATATTTGGCGCCCAACGTGGGGCCACAACGTAGATGTACTAACGTACATTATACGAGTGTGGCTCACTTTTCATTACTGATGGCCAACTAATTTCCTTTCATATTTCACGATCAACCTTTCAGATCAAAGAAATCAGTGACGGTTTTGTGCACTGCTTAGTGTCACCAAAGCAGAGTGGCTGAACTTATTCCTTAATTTCCTTCTTATTTCATTCCCTAATCAAGCATTGGACTCCAGGGGGAGGCCTCTTAGTGACTTCTACCTGACCATGACGGATGTGGGTTTGAATGATCTAACTATTTTCAATGAGTTTCGTAGTTAAGCTCGAACTCATTTTTCTAACTAATTGTGTAGGATTCGCCCACGGAAGTCCGATATCAAACGCATAGGAAATGCAGGCTAGTCGATTAAATTTGGTACGCCTGACCACGGGTGATGGACAAGTGAGTGAGTCTTCTAAAAGCTAGTACTGATGTGCTTGGGAGGTCAAAATGAGGATGGCATGGATAACAGGCGGAGTGACTTTAGAAGTTGCCACTGTCCACTGTTCTTATGAGACAGAATGCCATAGTATTTCAGTTTGTGTGCGTTTTTTTTTCTCTTTGCTTACACGTGCATGAATGTGACAGAATGGATCAAAAATTAGGCCGCCGCAGGGAGCTAAAATATCGGAAATCAGTAAATTTTATGAGCTATCTTATCGAAAAAAAAAAAAATTTTTTGGTATCAATTATCAAATTTAAAACTATATCCTTACATCTTTATTATAAAATTACTACTATCTACTTCATTAGCCCAACATTGAGAATCGCGACGGCGGTTGTTTATCAACATGGGGTTAGATAGATCAGACGATGAAACGGAGGCTGCGCCTCCAAAGTGCACTTTATGTTTGAAGGAACTAGCTGAAGCGGATAAATATGTGACAAAGTGCAACCATGAGTTTCACAAGTCCTGTATAAAGACCCATTTTATGGCAATAAACACTTGCCCAACTTGTCAAACTCAGTGCATCGCCACAAAGTCTTTTCAACCCGTTCAGTAACCTTCAAGAACGCGTTCGGGGCAGGGAACCTCAGAAGATGGGAATGCAAGGGCACAACTCAAAGATCAACCTTCAACAAGCTCTAAGCTCGAGCAGCATGACCGCACAGATAAACGCAGCGGTTATGAAAATGCAAAACGAACTATTGTCACAGTTGACAGAGAAGATGGCAAACCTAATAACCACAAGCCTCGAATCTCACGTGGGTGCACCACAGCAACCACCGACCCCCATCTGACTGACAACGCATCTCTGGATCACCTCTTAGGGCTCTCCGGAGCAAATGAGGATATGGGATCCCCGCAACCACGGCGATCAATAGCTAGGTCCATTGGCACAGACTTGGCTCAAAGGCCAGATAAAGTTGGTCACATTATGAATAATTGGAAACTTCGCTTCAATGGAGCTTCTGATGGTCTAAATGTGGACAGCTTTATTTATCGAGTGGAGGCCCTGACCCATCAAACCCTTGACGGGAATTTCGCCCTGTTATGCGGAAACGCAAACATCTTGTTTGAAGGCAAAGCTTCCGACTTTTACTGGCGGTACCACAAGACCGTTGGTGTGGTGCGATGGAAGGACCTTTGCATGGCTTTGAGAAAGTATTTCAGGGACCCTCGGACAGACGTTGATATTAGACAAATGATAAGAGGCAGGAAACAAAAAGAAAAGGAGTCGTTTGAGGTATTTCTTGAATCTATCCAGAAGCTTACTGACCGACTAGATCAGCCGCTATCGGACAAGACCTTAATAGAAATTGTTCGACGAAATCTACGGCCGGAGATCCAGCACGAAATTTTGAATATTCCGATAAATTCGATCGAAACGTTGAGGGACATCTGCAGAAAAAGAAAATGTTTCTTGGAAGAGGTGCAATGTACGCACGGATATCAAAAGCTAGGACCTTTCAAAAAGCAAGTCGCGGAGCTAGTCGAGGAAGCGAACAGTGACGAGGCAACTGAATTTTCAGAGGGGGAAGCTAATGAGGAAATAGGGGCAATGGCGTTAGTATGCTGGAACTGTAGGAAAGAGGGACATAGATACCAGGACTGTGCAGCGAAGCGGAAGATATTTTGCTACGGTTGTGGTATCCCAAATACTTATAAACCGTCCTGCCAAAGGTGTCAAAAAAACGGGAAGGGGAACCCATCAGACACTCGTCAGCTGACAGGTGTTCCACACCGAAAACCGACGAAGCAGGATTAGAAGCAGAGAATCGTACTGATGGACAGGGAAAGATGCCCGAATTGGCTCAGGTAGCGGAACCTTTGTACTGGCACAGAAGAATAGATAGTTTTAGAAACTTAGTTTTACCTATTAGGTCGCAGAAAATAAGAAGTGTCTCGAGAAGCACGAAGCGTCTTAAGGCATTTTGGGAAGCTTCAAAAGTCATAAACTCCATTAGGAAGAAAAATGGGGACCAAAGTTAGAGTGTTTGAGGAATCTAGAGTGGGTTTGTTAGACACGGGTGCGGGGATGAGTTGTGTGGGAGGGCAACTAGCCAAGGATTTGATATGTAGCGGAAGACCTTTCAAGAAGATAATGTCAAGCGCAAGTTCAGCAGATGGAAAAAGGCAACAGATAGTAGGCAAATTAAGAACTAACATGGAATTTAAAGGAGAATCCAAGGAGATAGAACTATTTATCATTCCCTCTCTAAGTCAAGACTTATACTTGGGGATAGATTTTTGGAAAATCTTCAACCTATTACCATTGCCGTTACAGATAGCAGGAATAGAGGCATCTCAGAATAAACACATCTTGTCACCTGCCCAAGAATTCGCTTTAAAAACAATAGTGGATCAGTTTCCTTCCTTTGCTGTTTCTGGTCTCGGTAAGACATCAATTCTGAGCCACGTGATAGATACGGGAAACGCTAAGCCCATCAAACAACGGCATTTTTCGGTTTCACCTGCCATAGAGAAGCTGATCTACGCGGAAGTAGACAGGATGATCAAGCTTGGGGTAATTGAGGAGTCGGAAAGCGTATGGGCCTCGCCTGTTGTCTTAGTCCAAAAAACAAGGAAAGTGAGACTTTGCTTGGACAGTAGAAAGGTGAATACAGTAACTGAGAAAGATGCCTATCCGCTTCCCCACATTGATGGCATTCTAAGCACACTGCCAAGAGCAAATTTTATATCAAGCCTGGACTTAAAAGACGTTTTCGGGCAAATTCCGCTAGATGTAGGCTCAAGACCCAAGACGGCGTTCACTATACCAGGTACACCCTTGTATCAATATAAGCTTATGCCATTCGGGCTGCGTAATGCGTCTCAAACGATGTCGAGACTGATGGATAAAGTCATTCCGTTTGCACTTCGCAACGAAGTATTCGTGTACTTGGATGATTTGCTCATAATCTCTGATAGCTTTGCCTCACACATGAAAGTGCTGGAGACGGCTTCTTCGAAAATTCGAAAGGCTGGACTGACAATAAACATCGAAAAAAGTCATTTTTGCATGCAATCGGTTAAGTATCTCGGGCATGTAATAGGTGAAGGGGGCATAAAGACCGATCCCGATAAGATTTCGGCCACTACCAACTTCCCTTTCCCAAAAACATTGAGAGCACTGAGAAGCTTTTTAGGCATGGCTGGCTGGTATAGGAAGTTTATTCTCAGTTTTGCTTCAGTTTCAGCTCCATTGACTGATCTGCTGAAACCAAAGCAGAAATTTGTCATGTCCAGTGAGGGAGAAAAAGCATTTTAGCGGCTGAAAGAATTGCTCTGCAGTGCTCCTGTTTTGCGTAGCCCAGACTTCACTAAGCCATTTTACATCCATTGCGATGCAAGCAAATCAGGAGTTGGAGGGGTGCTAGTTCAGAAGACGGACGAGGGAGAGGAATTACTTATCGCTTTTGTGTCAAAAAAATTAAATAGGGCACAGAGAAATTATACCGTTACGGAGCAGGAGTGCTTAGCTGCACTGGTCAGCATAAAGCGATTTAGGGCGTATGTCGAGGGCCACGAGTTTACGGTTATCACGGACCACGCCTCATTAAAGTGGCTAATGTCACAAAGCGACCTGCACTCAAGATTAGCTAGATGGGCACTCAAACTCCAAGGCTTTCGATTTAAGATTGACCACAGAAAAGGGAAGTACCTGACGTTTTATCGAGAGTCCATGAAGATGACATAGCGGCTATGGATATGAACCAGGGGCTATTGGTAGATACAGATTCCCCACACTTTAAATCGGCAGATTATTTAGATCTAGTAGAGCGTGTAGAAGACAATAGTTCGAAACTGCCAGATGTAAAAGCTGTTGATGATTTGATCTATCGTCGAGCAGAACACTCAACAGGGGATCTAGTGCATGATTCTTTTGCATGGAAGCTCTGGGTACCGAAAGAGATGATAAAGAAAGTGTTGGAAAGAGCACATGACCATCCCTTGGCCTCCCATGGAGGGATACATAAGACTTTGGAGCGTATCAGGCGCTATTATTATTGGCCGGGTCTGGTGAATGACGTGAAGACACACTTAAATGCCTGCAGTCAATGCAAAACAACAAAACCACCCAACACCACATTAAGACCTCCTATTGGAATACCGGCGGAATCACTGAGGTTTTTCCAAAGGCTCTACAGCGACTTTCTGGGGCCATACCCAAGATCGCGAAGCGGACATGTTGGGATATTTATTGTACTAGATCACTATTCGAAGTTTGTTTTTCTAAAGCCCGTCAAGAAATTAACAGCAGAGGTGGTAATAAGGTATCTCAAGGAGGAACTGTTCCACACGTTTGGCGTACCGGAAACCATTTTCTCAGACAATGGCTTCCAGCTTAGAGCAGACGCGTTCCAACATCTATTGAGAACTCACAGAGTAAAGCATACGTTGACGGCCCTGCATGCGCCGCAAGCAAATGCATCGGAGCGAGTAAATCGCTCGGTTATCGCTTTCATTAGAGCATATGTTCGACTGGATCAGAAGGATTGGGATGAGCATCTGAGCAGCATTTGCTGCGCCTTAAGATCGGCAATCCATTCGGGGATAGGGGCTATTCCTTACTATATGGTGTTTGGGCAGCAGATGATCACATCCGGGGAAACTTATTCGCTTCTGAGGTCGTTAAAATTGCTGGAAGACAGGGCAGCAAGTTTTACGAAAAAAGATTCGCTGGAGGTAATCCGGAAAAAGGCCAGTGAGGTCATGCAAAAGCAAAATATGCGAAATCAACGGCAGTATGATAAAAGATCTCGGGAAGTGTCGTATAAAGTTGGACAAGAGGTATTTAGGAGAAATTTTAAGCAAAGCAGTTTCCCAGCTGATTACAATGCAAAACTTAGCAAGGCATTTGTGAAGGCGAGAGTTCGGAAAAAGATAGGGAATTCTATCTATAAACTAGAAGATTTACAGGGTTAAAGTATTGGCAGGTATCATGCGAAGGACATGCGGCAGCAGTGGCACCTAAGCTACGGGTTGGATCAGCCTTGTGCTTTCGGCCGTGTGACAGCTCTGTTTCGCTACCCCAAGTCTGATTTTGGCAGGGGGAATTTGTAAAGTGCCCTGTAGCTTTAGGGGAAATTACCTGGGGAATAGGATAGCTTCTCGGCAGACCAAAATTCAGGTACATCTGTGCGTCCACACAAACGCGCCACCTATAGGACAAGGATCGTATCTGAGGAAAGAGTAATGGAAGTTGACAGTTGAAGGGTCGAGCAGAGAAAGTAGGCTCCGAGTGTCGAGGCAGAATAGCATTCGCTTTTTTTCGTCTTGGACACTGAGCCAAGTGGTAGCTTCTAGTGAAGCTCAGGAAGTAGATTCGGAAAAGTGCGCGAGCTTGCTAGAAAGAGAAAGAAAAGCAGTCAGCAAAGAAATTCCACTGCTAAATTGGGGCAGATCCGCGGTCGGAACTTTTGCTAACCCTTAGGTTTGGCACCCCAGCCTCAGTTAAATCTCAAGGCACACCGCTTCAACATAAATCCACCTGGCAAGGGGAAGGCACAGCAGAGGGGAACCATAAACAAGGGGAACCTAGAGCGCAGCAGAGGCGATAATAATTCGGCTAAGGCTGGCCTACCCGAATCTCAGTTTAATCTCAAGGCAAAGAGCACCGCTTCAACATAAATCCACCTGGCAAGGGGATGGCACAGCAGAGGGGAACCATAAACAAGGGGAACCTAGAGCGCAGCAGAGGCGAGAATAATTCGACCAAGGCTGGCCTAACTAGCTGAAGAAAGAGACAGTTGCCGTTGGGAAGCAGCACGTCGTGTAATCCGAGCAGATCAAAAGAAAACGAAAACTAATTTTCGATCAAACTTTTTTTGTAAACGGAAGAACCCTTCGTCTCAGTGCCGCAGTGTCATAGAACTCCAGTGGTTGAACCGAACGCAGAAGGAGAGAGAGTGTGAGTGCACGGGTAAGGAGAAAAGAATAGGAAGAGGAAGTAGAGCAAATGAGTAAAATAATGAATTTATAATAAGCTAAAGATAAAAAAAAAACATACCTATTAATTCCACTGCAAAGGGGTAAGGGGGATTTCGTTGTGCTCTCCTAGGGCGAGTGTGAGTGCAAGTGACAGTTTACACATACAGGTACAACAACAAAATAAATAAATAAAAAACTCTTGATCCCTCAGGAAGATTTATCAGCTGGCATCGAGAAAGCGCTTTCGCCGATGGACCGCAACACAACAAAAGAAACAGTGAGTAAATAAAACCATAAAGGGAAGTCATTTTAATAATCGGCTCTGCCGATGATGACAATTGGCTAAATCACACTTGTTCTATTGGGGAGAAACGAAAAAGAAATGCGGTTACTTTGTAAGTCTGTCGAGCCGTCACTCGAGCGTTTAAGTTTGAGAGAGGGGATCAGCTGCTGACGCAGCAAGGCCAATCTTTGAGTTTCGAAGAATAAAAATAAAACCAAGTTTAAGCGCAGGGGAGTTAAGTTAAGGGAAATTGAAAATATTTGGAGAGGGTAAACTAAGTGCTAGTAATGTATTTAAATTTTAGATATTCATGAATAAATTTATAATGTCTCCTTAAACGTTGATCTTGATTCCGATACCCAGCCCCTGTAGTAGCGAGCCCTAAAGAAAAGGAGTCATAAAGAATAGAGGAAGAATGCAGATTATGACCAAGGAAGGGTGGGCGTGGTCCTTCATTCCAGCTGAGGACGACTTTTGATCCGTTCGTGTCGCGTGCGTGTGCATATGTGTAAGTGAAGTCTAATGGCCAAAAGTTTTGTTTCTCTCCGGTTCTGGAATTGTACTTGTACATGTCGTTAAGTATCTTGCACGCTCTTTTAATATAAAAACAAATATCGTAGGTCTCAGAATAGACAAATAAAAAGAACACCACCCTTTTGCCGACGAGACAGTAGCCGGAATGATAGCGTGCTGGTCGACCTCTGAGGAAAACCTCAGTCCTACTAACCGTTGTCCACTACACTTATTTGCTTCCATACTAAACATGAAGCTAGCAAAATGCTATCGATCTATTTTTTTTTATATCTTTTTAGTTCATCGCAAACTCAACCGTAGTATTTCCTCCAGCCAAGGTAGAATGAAACGGCATGCGGCCGCTACTCTTAGCCATTTCCCTTATAATCGCCATCTTCAGCGAGCTTGCAAGTGACTCAAAAATGTCACACAACCCACTGTGAATTTCGCTTCGATCCAATTCCTCAAGCTCGCCGTGAAACATCTCAAATTTGCTGATCAACTTCTCGACTTGCTCTTGCTTTACCACGAGCATGTAGTAGTCACAGTCTGACGACTCATTCTGCCAAGCGGTAGCTAACCCTTTAATTTTCTTGCATAATTCCGTTGACTTAAGCTTCAAAAAAGACACCCTGTTTTGCTCACTGGTCATTGGAATTTCGTTAGCAGCATTAATTTCCATGGTAGCGGCAGCGTTAGCAGAAAGACCAACGTCTCTAGCGGGAAGATGATCGCAAAGAGTAACACGGGCAATAGACGACAAGAACCAAGTCCAGCAAGCGAACAGCTATGTACGAACTGTATATACAAAGGCGACCGGTGTAAGAAACGTTTCTCGCGGGAAGATGATCGCAAAGAGTAACACGAGCAATAGACGACAAGAACCGAGCCCAGCAAGCGAACAGCTACATATGTACGAACTGTATATACAAAGAACGACCGGTGTAAGAAACGTTTCTTGCGGGAAGATGACCGAAAAGAGAAGGGCAAGCCAACAGCTCCGTGCACTACCGAATATGCAGGGGAGGCCGGTGTATATATGTATGGATAACTTATGTGGTCGATGACACTGGTTGAGATGGCAATTAGTTAAGATCTTTGAATGCTATATTAGTTTGTGATTGCACTGATGGATAATTTATTGCACAATCATGTCGGGGTCATCAAATGTTAAGCTATTAAGCGTTTTTAACAACTGTTGCAATTTGAAGTTAATGAAAGTCGAGAGGCTGTTTATAATTCACAATTTATTTGCATATGTAAACCAACTTATCGCGTATGTACATATGGGGATGATTGGGGCGAACGATTTATGCGAGGATGTTAGTCTAATAGCTGCGACGATTAGCTCAAGACTGCCCATGCAAGGGCTGACGGGCCAAATTGCCGGGCCCTATGCAGCAAGCTTAGACGCGAGCGAGAGCGTATGATAGCCCGAGAGCGTTAGAGCTGCTCGGGGACGCTGTTAAGCCGAGTCCGAGAGATTGCGACATAAGGAGACGAAAGAATTCCGCTGCATGCGCATATGCGGTAGAAAATGATCTTTGCAGTGGGGGCATTGGAAACGACAACACCAAAATGCATTTCCTTTGGGCCGCACCACTGGCAATAATTTAAAATATTTAAGCTGCTTGACCCGACATACTCCCCCCGTTGGAAGCCTGACTTTCAACAGCATCTTTAAGGGGCAGCAGGCACAGCTTGTTGACGGCGCGCTTGGTGATTCCAGATGACGTCTTCAGCACAGCAACTCGGGCAACGCCATCTCGTCCAGGCAAAAGCTTGACCACTCTCGCCAGTGGCCACTTCATGGGAGGAAGATTCTCATCCTTGACAAGAACCAAATCTGCGACTGCTAAACTGGGCTTCGCAGTGCGCCACTTTGAGCGCGGCTGCAGTGACGTTATGTACTCCTCCTTCCACCGGGACCAAAAGAGCTGCTGCAGGTACGAAACGTGCTGCCAGCCGTCCAGGCGATCGAAGTTTAGCTGCGTGACGTCAGGCTCAGCGAACGAAGCAGGAGGGCCACCATTCAAGAAATGCGCTGGAGTTAGAACATCTAGATCGGCAGGGCTCTCTGAAATTGAAACTAAAGGTCTTGAATTAATCACTGCCGTGATGTGGCACAACAGCGTTCGCAGCTCGTCAAATCCAAGAACCGAGTTGCCTATCGCACGGTAGAAGTGGTACTTGGCCGTCTTCACTGCAGCCTCCCATAGACCACCAAAATGAGGGGAGCGCGGAGGAATGAAATGCCAGTCTATAGCCTCGACCAAGCAAAAATCCAGCAGCGCCTTCTGATGATCATCGCTGAGGACCAGGCGCTTTAATTCCATCAGCTCATTCTTTGCGCCGACAAAATTGGTTGCGCTGTCTGACCAAATAAGTCCTTTATAAGCTCCAGATGAACAGCCTTGGTAGCGAAACAAATGAAGACGCAGACGTAGCACTTGATTGGAGCCTTGTTGCGTGCCTCCGGTTTGTAGAAAAACGGCCTACAGAAGTCCACGCCTGTGATCTCAAAGGCATGAGAACCATCGAGCCGCTCCTTTGGAAGATCCGCCATAATATGCTCCAATACCCTGTGCTTCAGTCGAAAGCATCTTACGCACTTGTTTACTGCCTTGTTTACCGTCTTCCTCCCCCCAATAGGCCAATATTGGGATCGAATTAGTCCAAGCAAAGCTCGAGGACCAGCGTGCAGATTCCGCTCATGAAAATGGGAGATTATTGCAAGAGTCAGTGGATGGCTGCTGGGCAAGATGATGGGATGACGGCCATCAAAATCCAACGAAGAGTTTTTCAGTCGACCATCTACCCTGAGAAGTCCAAACTGATCCATGAATGGCGATAACGATGCGATTGAGATCGATGGGGAGACTGCTTGCCCTTGCCCGCAGTGACTTCATGTCCTCCCATAGCTGAGTACGCTCGACTAGTCGTAGCAATACCTGGGTTCCATGTTCAATGTCTGAGACAGTGAGTCCGGGGCGCCGAATTCGGTTGCAAAACTTGTGAATGTATCCGAAAACGCGTTGCAAAGAAGCAAATGAATTCGCATACTTGGAATCAGCAATAATGTCCATGTAGGGCGATTTGACCAGAAGAGCCTTCCGACGAAGTTCAAGGGCTGGCTTATCAGGTAGCACAGTGGCTGGCCAGTCATCTGAGGAGCCGCAAAGAAATGGAGGACCATGAGCCCAAAGAGGTGACTCATTCAGCTCAGTCGGATGAGCCCCTCGAGACAGAATGTCGGCTGGGTTTAAAGCTGTGGGAACAGAGCGCCATTCCATTTTTTCGGTCATTTCCTGAATCGTTGACACTCTATTTGCAACAAAAATATTAAATTTTGACGGCTCGTCCCGAATCCAAGAGAGCGCAACGGCAGAATCACACCAACAGTAACACCTTCCCTTGAATACATTCATTCCAGCTATCTCAGATATTAGCCTAGCCAGCAACTCCGCTCCACAAAGCTCCAACTTTGGTACTGTAAGTGTCTTCAAAGGAGCCACACGAGATTTGGCACAAAGTAAGTGACTGCTGAGATGCTGACCCTTGGACACGACATAAATGCATGCACCATAAGCCTCGATGCTGGCATCGCAAAATCCGTGAATTTCCAGCGTAGAGTCTGGAAGGAGCACAAGCCGAGGAAATTCAAGTCGACGAATCTGACCAAAACTGGTGCATATTTCCTGCCACTCGGTGTTCAGTGCGGCTGGAAGGCTTTCATCCCAGGACAACTTCTCTTGGCACAAACGCTGGAGAAAGATTTTGGATTTAGTAATTACGGGACCAGCTAGTCCGAGAGGATCGTAGAATCGCGCTATGGATGACAAAACAGAGCGCCTGCAGGAAAAGAAGATTAAAGGGCCGAGAACGAAAATAATAGTAGATCAGAAACCGGATCCCACGCAAGTCCTAAAGTTTTAGTCACATGGCTGCCATCGTCGAACTTCAAAAATGTTTCCTTGTCCTCTTCCGGAACTCCATCCAGCACAGCAGGGACGTTCGAACACCATTTCCTCAATCTGAACTGACCTCTAGACAAAATTCCAGTAGTTTGCTCCCTAATCCGGATAGCCTCCTCCTGCGAGCTGGCTCCAGATATCAAGTCATCCACGTAGAAGTCACGGCGAAGGATTTCAGCTCCAACTGGAAACGCCATCTGCTCGTCTATTGCCAACTGATGCATCGCTCGCACAGATAGATAGGAGGCAGGCTTCGTCCCATAAGTAACGGTGTCCAATTGAAACACACGCAAGTCTTCTTCCCTGGAGTTTCTCCACAGAATACACTGCAAGTTGCTATCCTCGGTCGAGACTCTTACACAACGATACATCTTACAGATATCTCCCTTAATCGCAACGGCGTATGACCGAAATCGAGCAAGAATATGAAACAGTTTGGGTTGGATTACGGGACCAGCCATTAAAACGTCGTCCAGGGAATATCCAGATGAGGTTGAAGCGGATCCATCAAAAACGACGCGAAGCTTGGTCGTAGAACTATCTTCCTTCATGACGCAAAATATCGGCAGTTGCTGATTGACTGGGTAGGAACCTGAGACATATGGCCTAAATCAAGGTACTCTTTTATAAATGCTGCATACTGAGATTTAACATCAGGGCGACGATCTAACTTTCTCTCAAGGGTCAGGAATCTACGAAGCGCTTGATTGTAAGATTCTCCAAGGAGATCCAAATTATATTTTGCTGGCAGCCGAACACAATAATCGCCTTTATGTAGTCGACGGAAATGCTGCACAAAGTGTGCTTCACAATCTAGCTCTTCTTTGGTAGACTTTATTATTGGTTCGATGCAATTTTCTACCTCCCAAAACCTCCGAAGAAGCACCTCAAGCCGATCCTCTGGACTAATATCCTCAGCAGCTACGGCCCGAGCGCGAGAGACCATCAACGAGGAACCTTTTAAACTCGAACAACTTCCAGACACGACCCATCCCAAGCGCGTTTTCTGAATTGAAGGCAATCCTGGCAGTAGCTTGACCTGACCAACACACAGGAGCTCGTAAAACAGACTTGCGCCAATTAGCAGATCGACGCGCTGCGGCTTATAAAACTCCGGATCAGCTAGTGGTATGTTAGATGGAATGTTCCAGTTTTGAGTGTCAATTCCAAAGCTTGGCTGTCGATCGGTTATGCTAGAGGCTACAATGGCAGTGATGAGAGTTGAGTAATCCGATGAGCGAGAGTGCAGGCTAACGTTGACCGAAAATCCATCCGTGACGAAGCTAGAGTCGCCTATTCCCGAGACTGCAGTCGATGATTTCATTTTTCGAAGCTGAAGCTGATTCGCGAAACGAGAAGTTATTAGATGCAACTGGGAGCCGGAATCCAGCAACGCTCGGCAGGGAACTAAAACTCCGGAACGATTTTTGACTAAGACCGTGGCCGTGGCAAGTAAAACAACACCATTCCTGAGATCTTGGGCAATAAGGGCAGACGAGGTAGCCGCTGAAGTAGAGGGCGTAGTGGTATGCTCAGACGGCGTAGACTCAGACAGTGCAGACTGAGATGGAGTATACGGCGCTGATTTCCCTTGGACTACGGTATCTTCAGGGCGACCAAAATGAAGGAGGGTATGGTGTCTACCCCCGCAGGTACGACAGTTGCTCGAGGTGCACTGAAGTAATCGATGCCCTGTTCTGAGACAATTTATACACAACGAAAGCCGCTTGGCTTTTTTATGGCGATTTGTGGGGGACAGAGCTTTAAACTTCTGGCAGTGCTGGACCTCGTGAGCACCATCGTTGCACAGCGCGCAGCATGCTACGGTTTGGTTCGTTGTAACCAATGTGGACCTAGAATTATGCTTTCTACTTCTGTCCACCTGATTGCTCAACGCATAGCTTGCCATAGAAAAATCCATCGTCTCCAATGATCTGCATCGCTGCTCCAAGAACGAGGCCATAGATTCCCACGACGGAATTAAGTTTGCGAATGCGGGGTCGTTGAATCGTTCCTCCCACTTCTCTTGGCTCGCTGGATCCAGTTTTCGGAGAATTTCCTGCACGACGATGCATCCTGCGATCTGCTCAGTGGTGCCCAAACCCTGGAGCGCGCGCATATGTGAATTGAACTTGTCTGAACTGTCCCGAAGCATGACCACTGACCCAGGTTCCACAGCCTGGAGCGCCAAGATCTCATTGATGTGTGTCTGAAAGACCAATCGCCGATTATTGAATCTGTTTTCCAACAAATCTAATGCCACAGCATAATTGCCATCTGAGATTTCCAGCGACCGAACTCCAATGCCGAATCCCGCAGACAGGAACGCAAATGCTGGAGCTTTTCTATGTTTGTTAAGTCCGGATGGCTGTCGATGATGGTGGCAAACATTGAATAAAAGTCCGTCCAGTTCGCATACCCGCCGCTAAACGTCGGCAATTGTATAGGAGGCAGGGATGGTACTTGTCTACGGTGAGGTAGAAATTGCGAGTCGGCAAACTCAACCGTAGTATTTCCTCCAGCCAAGGTAGAATGAAACGGCATGCGGCCGCTACTCTTAGCCATTTCCCTTATAATCGCCGCCTTCAGCGAGCTTGCAAGTGACTCAAAAATGTCACACAAACCACTGTGAATTTCGCTTCGATCCAATTCCTCAAGCTCGCCGTGAAACATCTCAAATTTGCTGATCAACTTCTCGACTTGCTCTTGCTTTACCACGAGCATGTAGTAGTCACAGTCTGACGACTCATTCTGCCAAGCGGTAGCTAACCCTTTCATTTTCTCGCATAATTCCGTTGACTTAAGCTTCAAAAAAGACACCCTGTTTTGCTCACTGGTCATTGGAATTTCGTTAGCAGCATTAATTTCCATGGTAGCGGCAGCGTTAGCAGAAAGACCAACGTCTCTAGCGGGAAGATGATCGCAAAGAGTAACACGGGCAATAGACGACAAGAACCAAGTCCAGCAAGCGAACAGCTATGTACGAACTGTATATACAAAGGCGACCGGTGTAAGAAACGTTTCTTGCGGGAAGATGATCGCAAAGAGTAACACGAGCAATAGACGACAAGAACCGAGCCCAGCAAGCGAACAGCTACATATGTACGAACTGTATATACAAAGAACGACCGGTGTAAGAAACGTTTCTTGCGGGAAGATGACCGAAAAGAGAAGGGCAAGCCAACAGCTCCGTGCACTACCGAATATGCAGGGGAGGCCGGTGTATATATGTATGGATAACTTATGTGGTCGATGACACTGGTTGAGATGGCAATTAGTTAAGATCTTTGAATGCTATATTAGTTTGTGATTGCACTGATGGATAATTTATTGCACAATCATGTCGGGGTCATCAAATGTTAAGCTATTAAGCGTTTTTAACAACTGTTGCAATTTGAAGTTAATGAAAGTCGAGAGGCTGTTTATAATTCACAATTTATTTGCATATGTAAACCAACTTATCGCGTATGTACATATGGGGATGATTGGGGCGAACGATTTATGCGAGGATGTTAGTCTAATAGCTGCGACGATTAGCTCAAGACTGCCCATGCAAGGGCTGACGGGCCAAATTGCCGGGCCCTATGCAGCAAGCTTAGACGCGAGCGAGAGCGTATGATAGCCCGAGAGCGTTAGAGCTGCTCGGGGACGCTGTTAAGCCGAGTCCGAGAGATTGCGACATAAGGAGACGAAAGAATTCCGCTGCATGCGCATATGCGGTAGAAAATGATCTTTGCAGTGGAAACGACAACACCAAAATGCATTTCCTTTGGGCCGCACCACTGGCAATAATTTAAAATATTTAAGCTGCTTGACCCGACATACTCCCCCCGTTGGAAGCCTGACTTTCAACAGCATCTTTAAGGGCAGCAGGCACAGCTTGTTGACGGCGCGCTTGGTGATTCCAGATGACGTCTTCAGCACAGCAACTCGGGCAACGCCATCTCGTCCAGGCAAAAGCTTGACCACTCTCGCCAGTGGCCACTTCATGGGAGGAAGATTCTCATCCTTGACAAGAACCAAATGTGCGACTGCTAAACTGGGCTTCGCAGTGCGCCACTTTGAGCGCTGCTGCAGTGACGTTATGTACTCCTCCTTCCACCGGGACCAAAAGAGCTGCTGCAGGTACGAAACGTGCTGCCAGCCGTCCAGATCGAAGTTTAGCTGCGTGACGTCAGGCTCAGCGAACGAAGCAGGAGGGCCACCATTCAAGAAATGCGCTGGAGTTAGAACATCTAGATCGGCAGGGCTCTCTGAAATTGAAACTAAAGGTCTTGAATTAATCACTGCCGTGATGTGGCACAACAGCGTTCGCAGCTCGTCAAATCCAAGAACCGAGTTGCCTATCGCACGGTAGAAGTGGTACTTGGCCGTCTTCACTGCAGCCTCCCATAGACCACCAAAATGAGGGGAGCGCGGAGGAATGAAATGCCAGTCTATAGCCTCGACCAAGCAAAAATCCAGCAGCGCCTTCTGATGGTCATCGCTGAGGACCAGGCGCTTTAATTCCATCAGCTCATTCTTAGCGCCGACAAAATTGGTTGCGTTGTCTGACCAAATTTGCCGCGGCTTCCGTCTGGTACATATGAAGCGCTTTAGTCCATGTAGAAAAGCAACTGTGGATAAGTCCTTTATAAGCTCCAGATGAACAGCCTTGGTAGCGAAACAAATGAAGACGCAGACGTAGCACTTGATTGGAGCCTTGTTGCGTGCCTCCGGTTTGTAGAAAAACGGCCTACAGAAGTCCACGCCTGTGATCTCAAAGGCATGAGAACCATCGAGCCGCTCCTTTGGAAGATCCGCCATAATATGCTCCAATACCCTGTGCTTCAGTCGAAAGCATCTTACGCACTTGTTTACTGCCTTGTTTACCGTCTTCCTCCCCCCAATAGGCCAATATTGGGATCGAATTAGTCCAAGCAAAGCTCGAGGACCAGCGTGCAGATTCCGCTCATGAAAATGGGAGATTATTGCAAGAGTCAGTGGATGGCTGCTGGGCAAGATGATGGGATGACGGCCATCAAAATCCAACGAAGAGTTTTTCAGTCGACCATCTACCCTGAGAAGTCCAAACTGATCCATGAATGGCGATAACGATGCGATTGAGATCGATGGGGAGACTGCTTGCCCTTGCCCGCAGTGACTTCATGTCCTCCCATAGCTGAGTACGCTCGACTAGTCGTAGCAATACCTGGGTTCCATGTTCAATGTCTGAGACAGTGAGTCCGGGGCGCCGAATTCGGTTGCAAAACTTGTGAATGTATCCGAAAACGCGTTGCAAAGAAGCAAATGAATTCGCATACTTGGAATCAGCAATAATGTCCATGTAGGGCGATTTGACCAGAAGAGCCTTCCGACGAAGTTCAAGGGCTGGCTTATCAGGTAGCACAGTGGCTGGCCAGTCATCTGAGGAGCCGCAAAGAAATGGAGGACCATGAGCCCAAAGAGGTGACTCATTCAGCTCAGTCGGATGAGCCCCTCGAGACAGAATGTCGGCTGGGTTTAAAGCTGTGGGAACAGAGCGCCATTCCATTTTTTCGGTCATTTCCTGAATCGTTGACACTCTATTTGCAACAAAAATATTAAATTTTGACGGCTCGTCCCGAATCCAAGAGAGCGCAACGGCAGAATCACACCAACAGTAACACCTTCCCTTGAATACATTCATTCCAGCTATCTCAGATATTAGCCTAGCCAGCAACTCCGCTCCACAAAGCTCCAACTTTGGTACTGTAAGTGTCTTCAAAGGAGCCACACGAGATTTGGCACAAAGTAAGTGACTGCTGAGATGCTGACCCTTGGACACGACATAAATGCATGCACCATAAGCCTCGATGCTGGCATCGCAAAATCCGTGAATTTCCAGCGTAGAGTCTGGAAGGAGCACAAGCCGAGGAAATTCAAGTCGACGAATCTGACCAAAACTGGTGCATATTTCCTGCCACTCGGTGTTCAGTGCGGCTGGAAGGCTTTCATCCCAGGACAACTTCTCTTGGCACAAACGCTGGAGAAAGATTTTGGATTTAGTAATTACGGGACCAGCTAGTCCGAGAGGATCGTAGAATCGCGCTATGGATGACAAAACAGAGCGCCTGCAGGAAAAGAAGATTAAAGGGCCGAGAACGAAAATAATAGTAGATCAGAAACCGGATCCCACGCAAGTCCTAAAGTTTTAGTCACATGGCTGCCATCGTCGAACTTCAAAAATGTTTCCTTGTCCTCTTCCGGAACTCCATCCAGCACAGCAGGGACGTTCGAACACCATTTCCTCAATCTGAACTGACCTCTAGACAAAATTCCAGTAGTTTGCTCCCTAATCCGGATAGCCTCCTCCTGCGAGCTGGCTCCAGATATCAAGTCATCCACGTAGAAGTCACGGCGAAGGATTTCAGCTCCAACTGGAAACGCCATCTGCTCGTCTATTGCCAACTGATAGGAGGCAGGCTTCGTCCCATAAGTAACGGTGTCCAATTGAAACACACGCAAGTCTTCTTCCCTGGAGTTTCTCCACAGAATACACTGCAAGTTGCTATCCTCGGTCGAGACTCTTACACAACGATACATCTTACAGATATCTCCCTTAATCGCAACGGCGTATGACCGAAATCGAGCAAGAATATGAAACAGTTTGGGTTGGATTACGGGACCAGCCATTAAAACGTCGTCCAGGGAATATCCAGATGAGGTTGAAGCGGATCCATCAAAAACGACGCGAAGCTTGGTCGTAGAACTATCTTCCTTCATGACGCAAAATATCGGCAGTTGCTGATTGACTGGGTAGGAACCTGAGACATATGGCCTAAATCAAGGTACTCTTTTATAAATGCTGCATACTGAGATTTAACATCAGGGCGACGATCTAACTTTCTCTCAAGGGTCAGGAATCTACGAAGCGCTTGATTGTAAGATTCTCCAAGGAGATCCAAATTATATTTTGCTGGCAGCCGAACACAATAATCGCCTTTATGTAGTCGACGGAAATGCTGCACAAAGTGTGCTTCACAATCTAGCTCTTCTTTGGTAGACTTTATTATTGGTTCGATGCAATTTTCTACCTCCCAAAACCTCCGAAGAAGCACCTCAAGCCGATCCTCTGGACTAATATCCTCAGCAGCTACGGCCCGAGCGCGAGAGACCATCAACGAGGAACCTTTTAAACTCGAACAACTTCCAGACACGACCCATCCCAAGCGCGTTTTCTGAATTGAAGGCAATCCTGGCAGTAGCTTGACCTGACCAACACACAGGAGCTCGTAAAACAGACTTGCGCCAATTAGCAGATCGACGCGCTGCGGCTTATAAAACTCCGGATCAGCTAGTGGTATGTTAGATGGAATGTTCCAGTTTTGAGTGTCAATTCCAAAGCTTCCAATACAATGGCAGTGATGAGAGTTGAGTAATCCGATGAGCGAGAGTGCAGGCTAACGTTGACCGAAAATCCATCCGTGACGAAGCTAGAGTCGCCTATTCCCGAGACTGGAGTCGATGATTTCATTTTTCGAAGCTGAAGCTGATTCGCGAAACGAGAAGTTATTAGATGCAACTGGGAGCCGGAATCCAGCAACGCTCGGCAGGGAACTAAAACTCCGGAACGATTTTTGACTAAGACCGTGGCCGTGGCAAGTAAAACAACACCATTCCTGAGATCTTGGGCAATAAGGGCAGACGAGGTAGCCGCTGAAGTAGAGGGCGCAGTGGTATGCTCAGACGGCGTAGACTCAGACAGTGCAGACTGAGATGGAGTATACGGCGCTGATTTCCCTTGGACTACGGTATCTTCAGGGCGACCAAAATGAAGGAGGGTATGGTGTCTACCCCCGCAGGTACGACAGTTGCTCGAGGTGCACTGAAGTAATCGATGCCCTGTTCTGAGACAATTTATACACAACGAAAGCCGCTTGGCTTTTTTATGGCGATTTGTGGGGGACAGAGCTTTAAACTTCTGGCAGTGCTGGACCTCGTGAGCACCATCGTTGCACAGCGCGCAGCATGCTACGGTTTGGTTCGTTGTAACCAATGTGGACCTAGAATTATGCTTTCTACTTCTGTCCACCTGATTGCTCAACGCATAGCTTGCCATAGAAAAATCCATCGTCTCCAATGATCTGCATCGCTGCTCCAAGAACGAGGCCATAGATTCCCACGACGGAATTAAGTTTGCGAATGCGGGGTCGTTGAATCGTTCCTCCCACTTCTCTTGGCTCGCTGGATCCAGTTTTCGGAGAATTTCCTGCACGACGATGCATCCTGCGATCTGCTCAGTGGTGCCCAAACCCTGGAGCGCGCGCATATGTGAATTGAACTTGTCTGAACTGTCCCGAAGCATGACCACTGACCCAGGTTCCACAGCCTGGAGCGCCAAGATCTCATTGATGTGTGTCTGAAAGACCAATCGCCGATTATTGAATCTGTTTTCCAACAAATCTAATGCCACAGCATAATTGCCATCTGAGATTTCCAGCGACCGAACTCCAATGCCGAATCCCGCAGACAGGAACGCAAATGCTGGAGCTTTTCTATGTTTGTTAAGTCCGGATGGCTGTCGATGATGGTGGCAAACATTGAATAAAAGTCCGTCCAGTTCGCATACCCGCCGCTAAACGTCGGCAATTGTATAGGAGGCAGGGATGGTACTTGTCTACGGTGAGGTAGAAATTGCGAGTCGGCAAACTCAACCGTAGTATTTCCTCCAGCCAAGGTAGAATGAAACGGCATGCGGCCGCTACTCTTAGCCATTTCCCTTATAATCGCCGCCTTCAGCGAGCTTGCAAGTGACTCAAAAATGTCACACAAACCACTGTGAATTTCGCTTCGATCCAATTCCTCAAGCTCGCCGTGAAACATCTCAAATTTGCTGATCAACTTCTCGACTTGCTCTTGCTTTACCACGAGCATGTAGTAGTCACAGTCTGACGACTCATTCTGCCAAGCGGTAGCTAACCCTTTCATTTTCTCGCATAATTCCGTTGACTTAAGCTTCAAAAAAGACACCCTGTTTTGCTCACTGGTCATTGGAATTTCGTTAGCAGCATTAATTTCCATGGTAGCGGCAGCGTTAGCAGAAAGACCAACGTCTCTAGCGGGAAGATGATCGCAAAGAGTAACACGGGCAATAGACGACAAGAACCAAGTCCAGCAAGCGAACAGCTATGTACGAACTGTATATACAAAGGCGACCGGTGTAAGAAACGTTTCTTGCGGGAAGATGATCGCAAAGAGTAACACGAGCAATAGACGACAAGAACCGAGCCCAGCAAGCGAACAGCTACATATGTACGAACTGTATATACAAAGAACGACCGGTGTAAGAAACGTTTCTTGCGGGAAGATGACCGAAAAGAGAAGGGCAAGCCAACAGCTCCGTGCACTACCGAATATGCAGGGGAGGCCGGTGTATATATGTATGGATAACTTATGTGGTCGATGACACTGGTTGAGATGGCAATTAGTTAAGATCTTTGAATGCTATATTAGTTTGTGATTGCACTGATGGATAATTTATTGCACAATCATGTCGGGGTCATCAAATGTTAAGCTATTAAGCGTTTTTAACAACTGTTGCAATTTGAAGTTAATGAAAGTCGAGAGGCTGTTTATAATTCACAATTTATTTGCATATGTAAACCAACTTATCGCGTATGTACATATGGGGATGATTGGGGCGAACGATTTATGCGAGGATGTTAGTCTAATAGCTGCGACGATTAGCTCAAGACTGCCCATGCAAGGGCTGACGGGCCAAATTGCCGGGCCCTATGCAGCAAGCTTAGACGCGAGCGAGAGCGTATGATAGCCCGAGAGCGTTAGAGCTGCTCGGGGACGCTGTTAAGCCGAGTCCGAGAGATTGCGACATAAGGAGACGAAAGAATTCCGCTGCATGCGCATATGCGGTAGAAAATGATCTTTGCAGTGGGGGCATTGGAAACGACAACACCAAAATGCATTTCCTTTGGGCCGCACCACTGGCAATAATTTAAAATATTTAAGCTGCTTGACCCGACATACTCCCCCCGTTGGAAGCCTGACTTTCAACAGCATCTTTAAGGGGCAGCAGGCACAGCTTGTTGACGGCGCGCTTGGTGATTCCAGATGACGTCTTCAGCACAGCAACTCGGGCAACGCCATCTCGTCCAGGCAAAAGCTTGACCACTCTCGCCAGTGGCCACTTCATGGGAGGAAGATTCTCATCCTTGACAAGAACCAAATCTGCGACTGCTAAACTGGGCTTCGCAGTGCGCCACTTTGAGCGCTGCTGCAGTGACGTTATGTACTCCTCCTTCCACCGGGACCAAAAGAGCTGCTGCAGGTACGAAACGTGCTGCCAGCCGTCCAGGCGATCGAAGTTTAGCTGCGTGACGTCAGGCTCAGCGAACGAAGCAGGAGGGCCACCATTCAAGAAATGCGCTGGAGTTAGAACATCTAGATCGGCAGGGCTCTCTGAAATTGAAACTAAAGGTCTTGAATTAATCACTGCCGTGATGTGGCACAACAGCGTTCGCAGCTCGTCAAATCCAAGAACCGAGTTGCCTATCGCACGGTAGAAGTGGTACTTGGCCGTCTTCACTGCAGCCTCCCATAGACCACCAAAATGAGGGGAGCGCGGAGGAATGAAATGCCAGTCTATAGCCTCGACCAAGCAAAAATCTAGCAGCGCCTTCTGATGGTCATCGCTGAGGACCAGGCGCTTTAATTCCATCAGATCATTCTTAGCGCCGACAAAATTGGTTGCGTTGTCTGACCAAATTTGCCGCGGCTTCCGTCTGGTACATATGAAGCGCTTTAGTCCATGTAGAAAAGCAACTGTGGATAAGTCCTTTATAAGCTCCAGATGAACAGCCTTGGTAGCGAAACAAATGAAGACGCAGACGTAGCACTTGATTGGAGCCTTGTTGCGTGCCTCCGGTTTGTAGAAAAACGGCCTACAGAAGTCCACGCCTGTGATCTCAAAGGCATGAGAACCATCGAGCCGCTCCTTTGGAAGATCCGCCATAATATGCTCCAATACCCTGTGCTTCAGTCGAAAGCATCTTACGCACTTGTTTACTGCCTTGTTTACCGTCTTCCTCCCCCCAATAGGCCAATATTGGGATCGAATTAGTCCAAGCAAAGCTCGAGGACCAGCGTGCAGATTCCGCTCATGAAAATGGGAGATTATTGCAAGAGTCAGTGGATGGCTGCTGGGCAAGATGATGGGATGACGGCCATCAAAATCCAACGAAGAGTTTTTCAGTCGACCAACTACCCTGAGAAGTCCAAACTGATCCATGAATGGCGATAACGATGCGATTGAGATCGATGGGGAGACTGCTTGCCCTTGCCCGCAGTGACTTCATGTCCTCCCATAGCTGAGTACGCTGGACTAGTCGTAGCAATACCTGGGTTCCATGTTCAATGTCTGAGACAGTGAGTCCGGGGCGCCGAATTCGGTTGCAAAACTTGTGAATGTATCCGAAAACGCGTTGCAAAGAAGCAAATGAATTCGCATACTTGGAATCAGCAATAATGTCCATGTAGGGCGATTTGACCAGAAGAGCCTTCCGACGAAGTTCAAGGGCTGGCTTATCAGGTAGCACAGTGGCTGGCCAGTCATCTGAGGAGCCGCAAAGAAATGGAGGACCATGAGCCCAAAGAGGTGACTCATTCAGCTCAGTCGGATGAGCCCCTCGAGACAGAATGTCGGCTGGGTTTAAAGCTGTGGGAACAGAGCGCCATTCCATTTTTTCGGTCATTTCCTGAATCGTTGACACTCTATTTGCAACAAAAATATTAAATCTTGACGGCTCGTCCCGAATCCTAGAGAGCGCAACGGCAGAATCACACCAACAGTAACACCTTCCCTTGAATACATTCATTCCAGCTATCTCAGATATTAGCCTAGCCAGCAACTCCGCTCCACAAAGCTCCAACTTTGGTACTGTAAGTGTCTTCAAAGGAGCCACACGAGATTTGGCCCAAAGTAAGTGACTGCTGAGATGCTGACCCTTGGACACGACATAAATGCATGCACCATAAGCCTCGATGCTGGCATCGCAAAATCCGTGAATTTCCAGCGTAGAGTCTGGAAGGAGCACAAGCCGAGGAAATTCAAGTCGACGAATCTGACCAAAACTGGTGCATATTTCCTGCCACTGGGTGTTCAGTGCGGCTGGAAGGCTTTCATCCCAGGACAACTTCTCTTGGCACAAACGCTGGAGAAAGAATTTGGATTTAGTAATTACGGGACCAGCTAGTCCGAGAGGATCGTAGAATCGCGCTATGGATGACAAAACAGAGCGCCTGCAGGAAAAGAAGATTGAAGGGCCGAGAACGAAAATAATAGTAGATCAGAAACCGGATCCCACGCAAGTCCTAAAGTTTTGGTCACATGGCTGCCATCGTCGAACTTCAAAAATGTTTCCTTGTCCTCTTCCGGAACTCCATCCAGCACAGCAGGGACGTTCGAACACCATTTCCTCAATCTGAACTGACCTCTAGACAAAATTCCAGTAGTTTGCTCCCTAATCCGGATAGCCTCCTCCTGCGAGCTGGCTCCAGATATCAAGTCATCCACGTAGAAGTCACGGCGAAGGATTTCAGCTCCAACTGGAAACGCCATCTGCTCGTCTATTGCCAACTGATGCATCGCTCGCACAGATAGATAGGAGGCAGGCTTCGTCCCATAAGTAACGGTGTCCAATTGAAACACACGCAAGTCTTCTTCCCTGGAGTTTCTCCACAGAATACACTGCAAGTTGCTATCCTCGGTCGAGACTCTTACACAACGATACATCTTACAGATATCTCCCTTAATCGCAACGGCGTATGACCGAAATCGAGCAAGAATATGAAACAGTTTGGGTTGGATTACGGGACCAGCCATTAAAACGTCGTCCAGGGAATATCCAGATGAGGTTGAAGCGGATCCATCAAAAACGACGCGAAGCTTGGTCGTAGAACTATCTTCCTTCATGACGCAAAATATCGGCAGTTGCTGATTGACTGGGTAGGAACCTGAGACATATGGCCTAAATCAAGGTACTCTTTTATAAATGCTGCATACTGAGATTTAACATCAGGGCGACGATCTAACTTTCTCTCAAGGGTCAGGAATCTACGAAGCGCTTGATTGTAAGATTCTCCAAGGAGATCCAAATTATATTTTGCTGGCAGCCGAACACAATAATCGCCTTTATGTAGTCGACGGAAATGCTGCACAAAGTGTGCTTCACAATCTAGCTCTTCTTTGGTAGACTTTATTATTGGTTCGATGCAATTTTCTACCTCCCAAAACCTCCGAAGAAGCACCTCAAGCCGATCCTCTGGACTAATATCCTCAGCAGCTACGGCCCGAGTGCGAGAGACCATCAACGAGGAACCTTTTAAACTCGAACAACTTCCAGACCCGACCCATCCCAAGCGCGTTTTCTGAATTGAAGGCAATCCTGGCAGTAGCTTGACCTGACCAACACACAGGAGCTCGTAAAACAGACTTGCGCCAATTAGCAGATCGACGCGCTGCGGCTTATAAAACTCCGGATCAGCTAGTGGTATGTTAGATGGAATGTTCCAGTTTTGAGTGTCAATTCCAAAGCTTGGCTGTCGATCGGTTATGCTAGAGGCTACAATGGCAGTGATGAGAGTTGAGTAATCCGATGAGCGAGAGTGCAGGCTAACGTTGACCGAAAATCCATCCGTGACGAAGCTAGAGTCGCCTATTCCCGAGACTGCAGTCGATGATTTCATTTTTCGAAGCTGAAGCTGATTCGCGAAACGAGAAGTTATTAGATGCAACTGGGAGCCGGAATCCAGCAACGCTCGGCAGGGAACTAAAACTCCGGAACGATTTTTGACTAAGACCGTGGCCGTGGCAAGTAAAACAACACCATTCCTGAGATCTTGGGCAATAAGGGCAGACGAGGTAGCCGCTGAAGTAGAGGGCGCAGTGGTATGCTCAGACGGCGTAGACTCAGACAGTGCAGACTGAGATGGAGTATACGGCGCTGATTTCCCTTGGACTACGGTATCTTCAGGGCGACCAAAATGAAGGAGGGTATGGTGTCTACCCCCGCAGGTACGACAGTTGCTCGAGGTGCACTGAAATAATCGATGCCCTGTTCTGAGACAATTTATACCCAACGAAAGCCGCTTGGCTTTTTTATGGCGATTTGTGGGGGACAGAGCTTTAAACTTCTGGCAGTGCTGGACCTCGTGAGCACCATCGTTGCACAGCGCGCAGCATGCTACGGTTTGGTTCGTTGTAACCAATGTGGACCTAGAATTATGCTTTCTACTTCTGTCCACCTGATTGCTCAACGCATAGCTTGCCATAGAAAAATCCATCGTCTCCAATGATCTGCATCGCTGCTCCAAGAACGAGGCCATAGATTCCCACGACGGAATTAAGTTTGCGAATGCGGGGTCGTTGAATCGTTCCTCCCACTTCTCTTGGCTCGCTGGATCCAGTTTTCGGAGAATTTCCTGCACGACGATGCATCCTGCGATCTGCTCAGTGGTGCCCAAACCCTGGAGCGCGCGCATATGTGAATTGAACTTGTCTGAACTGTCCCGCAGCATGACCACTGACCCAGGTTCCACAGCCTGGAGCGCCAAGATCTCATTGATGTGTGTCTGAAAGACCAATCGCCGATTATTGAATCTGTTTTCCAACAAATCTAATGCCACAGCATAATTGCCATCTGAGATTTCCAGCGACCGAACTCCAATGCCGAATCCCGCAGACAGGAACGCAAATGCTGGAGCTTTTCTATGTTTGTTAAGTCCGGATGGCTGTCGATGATGGTGGCAAACATTGAATAAAAGTCCGTCCAGTTCGCATACCCGCCGCTAAACGTCGGCAATTGTATAGGAGGCAGGGATGGTACTTGTCTACGGTGAGGTAGAAATTGCGAGTCGGCAAACTCAACCGTAGTATTTCCTCCAGCCAAGGTAGAATGAAACGGCATGCGGCCGCTACTCTTAGCCATTTCCCTTATAATCGCCGCCTTCAGCGAGCTTGCAAGTGACTCAAAAATGTCACACAAACCACTGTGAATTTCGCTTCGATCCAATTCCTCAAGCTCGCCGTGAAACATCTCAAATTTGCTGATCAACTTCTCGACTTGCTCTTGCTTTACCACGAGCATGTAGTAGTCACAGTCTGACGACTCATTCTGCCAAGCGGTAGCTAACCCTTTCATTTTCTCGCATAATTCCGTTGACTTAAGCTTCAAAAAAGACACCCTGTTTTGCTCACTGGTCATTGGAATTTCGTTAGCAGCATTAATTTCCATGGTAGCGGCAGCGTTAGCAGAAAGACCAACGTCTCTAGCGGGAAGATGATCGCAAAGAGTAACACGGGCAATAGACGACAAGAACCAAGTCCAGCAAGCGAACAGCTATGTACGAACTGTATATACAAAGGCGACCGGTGTAAGAAACGTTTCTTGCGGGAAGATGATCGCAAAGAGTAACACGAGCAATAGACGACAAGAACCGAGCCCAGCAAGCGAACAGCTACATATGTACGAACTGTATATACAAAGAACGACCGGTGTAAGAAACGTTTCTTGCGGGAAGATGACCGAAAAGAGAAGGGCAAGCCAACAGCTCCGTGCACTACCGAATATGCAGGGGAGGCCGGTGTATATATGTATGGATGACACTGGTTGAGATGGCAATTAGTTAAGATCTTTGAATGCTATATTAGTTTGTGATTGCACTGATGGATTATTTATTGCACAATCATGTCGGGGTCATCAAATGTTAAGCTATTAAGCGTTTTTAACAACTGTTGCAATTTGAAGTTAATGAAAGTCGAGAGGCTGTTTATAATTCACAATTTATTTGCATATGTAAACCAACTTATCGCGTATGTACATATGGGGATGATTGGGGCGAACGATTGATGCGAGGAAGTTAGTCTAATAGCTGCGACGATTAGCTCAAGACTGCCTATGCAAGGGCTGACGGGCCAAATTGCCGGGCCCTATGCAGCAAGCTTAGACGCGAGCGAGAGCGTATGACGCTCTCGGGGACGCTGTTAAGCCGAGTCCGAGAGATTGCGACATAAGGAGACGAAAGAATTCCGCTGCAAGCGCATATGCGGTAGCAAATGATCTTTGCAGTGGGGGCATTGGAAACGACAACACCAAAATGCATTTCTTTAGGACCGCACCACTGGCAATAATTTAAAATATTTAAGCTGCTTGACCTGACACATTCGTTTGACATTTTTATTTGTTTCCAAACTCATTTTGCCAGAGGAGGAACTCGAAGGAGGAGCCGTCCGAACAGGAGGACATTTCAACAATTAACAAAAATACAATTTGCAGACACAATTTCGTTCACAACAATTTTCGGCCAACAGCAGGCCCCCGCCCCTGCTCCCCCTCGATTGTGATGACATTTGCATAAGGGCCAAGATGTGTCTCCTTCACTGGCATTCCAGCGGGGGGGTGGGGGGTTTTTCAGACAAAAACAATATTAACGAGGGGGAACGTTGTGAGTTGCTGAGGACACCGCAACTCTACATTTATACCCGATACTAAGTCAGTATGGCTATTTATTTATTTATTTATTAAATTAACAAATTATCTGTTAATAATGGTACTTAGTTACTAAAGGCAGAAAAAGATAAGTTATAAGTTAGCTAAATTTAAATGATTATAAATATTGCATGCAATTAGTTTAAGAGACAGTTCAGGGGATAGGGTTAGACAGAGGGAGTTATAATTATGACATAAAACCCTAAAAGGTTCATGATCAGCATAATTAGACCTACATATGGGTAGACGGATAGGCCTAAAAGTACGGGTAGGTCTGGATGGAACGGCCAAGTCAATCTGACCCAAGAGAGTTTGGGAGTCAACAGTCCCAAGAAGGAGCTTGTGCACGAACATTACGCCATTGCATATTCTGCGATGGTGCAACGACGGCAGGTCCATAAGATTTAGCCTAGACCGGTAGGGTGGCAAGATTCTACCCGAGTCCCAGTTAAAGTTCCGAAGGGCAAAAATTAAAAATTGCTTTTGCACGGATTCAATAACAGCCTGCTGCTCTTTATACTGCGGGCTCCACACACAAGAACAATACTCCAATATAGGACGTACTAACGAGATGTACAATTGTTTCGTAACGTACGGGTCGTCAAACTCCTTGGACCAACGCTTGATGAACGCTAAAACACCCTTAGCTTTCTTTACAGTTGCAGCTATATGGGTGTTGAAACACATCTTATGATCAAAAAGGACTCCGAGGTCATTTGAACTCGAAATTCGCTCAAGGACATGATTTCCTAGAACATATGAGACAAAATGAGGAGCGCGACGGTAAAATGTCATAAGTTTGCATTTGGAAAGGTTCAGAAAAAGAAGATTAGTTGAACACCACAATAGTAGTTCACTTAGATCAAGTTGAAGGCGTGTGTGCAAATACCAATCAGAGTAAGAAAGACAGATTTTGACATCATCAGCATACATTAGTGTAGTAGAGTATGTTATAACTTGAGGAAGGTCGTTCACAAATAAAATAAACAGAAGCGGGCCCAGATGACTTCCCTGTGGCACACCTGAAGTAACATTAACAGTATTTGACAACACGTTAGAAAACAAAACACGTTGAGTACGGTTAGAGAGATAGGACAAAATCCAATCTAGAAGATTCGTTGGGAACCCTAATAAGGAGAGCTTTTGAATAAGCAGAGCATGGTTCACAGAATCGAATGCCTTGCTGAAGTCCGTAAAAACTACATCCGTCTGCAAACCAATTTGAAAACCACGGTGGATTAGGTTAGAAAACTCAAGAAGGTTAGTCGATGTTGAACGATGTCTGAAAAAACCGTGTTGCGACGGAGATATCAAGCTGCAACAAAGATGTTGCAGTTGCCGGGTGACCAGGAACTCAAGAAGCTTCGGGATGGCGGAAAGCTTTGCGATACCACGATAGTTTTCAATGTTTGATCTTGAACCTTTTTTGTGAAGCGGAATGATGTAGGACTCATTCCAAATTACTGGGAGACAAGACTGTGCCAAGGAGAGGTTGAAGAGAAAGGTCAAGGGTTTGCAAAGGGACTGGGCACAGTGTTTTAAGATGCAACTTGGTACCTTATCTGGACCCGCAGAAAACGATATGTCCATAGATGACAAACCTTCAAGAACAACGCTTTCCTCGAAAAAGGGCAGAAAAATACTGTTAGCTTGAGGTAGCTGGTACGGATACGGAGTGGATGCGTTGTAAATATGAGACGAGTACGTTGTTTGGAAAAAGTTAGCGAATAAATTTGCAATACCAACAGCAGAAGCTTCTGTTTTGTTCTGGTAATGAAGGGACGGAGGAAAAACGTTTGACTTGCGCTTAGAATTAACGAACGAATAGAATTTTTTAGGATCACTACGAAAATTACTACTACATTGTGAAAGGTAATGATTATAACACTGACTATTGACGGCAAGGAACAGAGAGCGAGCGGAGGAGTATAGAGCTAAGGCCAACGTGGAGCCCGACTTCTGGTACTTTTTATAGAGCCGGGATTTATTATTTTTTAAGTATGACAAATACTTGGAGAACCAGGGAGGCTTGGACGATACAGGTACAGTGATATCTGGAACAAACGTATTAAGGGCGGAGTAAATAGAACTATAAAACGAGTTAACAGTTGCATCTATGTTCGGTAATGAATAAAGAAACGACCAATCAACACGCGAGAGATGTAGATCTAAATCAATAAAGTTTGTTTTGCGAAAACACTTTATGTGACAAGGAGCCATGGAACTGTCAGCACCTCCAGATTGTGTACACTCCAGTGATATCAACAAAGTTGGATGGTAAGGATCTTCAGGGAGAGATATTGGGCTTGCTCTAGATACAGTAGCAAGAGAACCATCGTTAACAAAAACGAGGTCAAGAAGTCTGTCCCTAATGTTTTTAACGGCATTAATTTGGACAAGGGAAATATCCGTTAGCCCATTGATAAAGTCATTATGGCAATTGGGAAACAACAGGTTAGCGTCATTACAAGGCAGCCAAGAAAGAAATGGGAGGTTAAAGTCCCCCATGACAATAATTCGATCATTGCACCCTAATGTAGAAACAACATTATTAATTGCTGAAAGGTGGTGTAAGTAAAGCTCAGCATCAGACCTGGGAGGAATGTAAGAGCAGGTTAAATAGAAAAATGCGGAGCCAACACGAACTTTGACTGCAACAAATTCAATTCCATGAATGTTATTTAATGGGGATATTTCAGATGAGAAAACAGATTTAACTGCAATCAGAACCCCACCTGCAAATATGGGCGGTCCATTCTATAAATAGTGTAACTATCAATGAAAAATTCCTGAACATTGACAGAGGAGTTAAGCCAGGTTTCGGTAAACGCGATGGCATCGAAATCAAAGGACGCGCTATTAGTATGAATTTGACGCAACTTTCCCAGCAAACTGCGAACGTTCTGATAGTGCATGGAAAAATAGTACATCAGTTTTTTGGAGCATGTTCGGTAATTCTTGGATTCGAGTTCGAATCTTTGAGAAGGAACTCATGCACAATTGTATGCTCAGGCCATATTGACGGTTCTAGAGAACAGGATAGTAAAGAATCAGGGAGAAGAATTTTAAATGATGATATGTTGCGCTTATGTTTAAATGAAAATTTAGTCACAACTATATCAACAGGCGAAGTGTTAAGTTTAGTGGCAAGATGTTGTTTAACATCCTCCGTTGTAGCCTCAGGAATAAGACGAGAAACAAATATTGCTTTCCGAGGGACCACTGCTTTAAGTTGAAGTCCCGAGCGAGATCGAGATGGTGGAGCCACACCTAAAAGAGATCTCGGTACAAGGGCAGAGGAATTGGCAGCAATGGCTGTAGCAGGAATTGGAGTAGGAATTGCAGCAGGAATTGGAGCAGGAACTGGAGCAGGAATTGGCAAGACGTCGTCAGCAACCAGCACACCCGCACTAGGAGCACTCACCGCGTCAGAAGTGACGGCCACAGAAACTGCAGGGATGGGATTGATGCTGTTGGGGAGTTGGGTGCTCGAAGGAAGCACATTGCTCGGTGTAAAGAACTCCGGAGCCACCGTTGGCGGATTTACAGACAACGGCGTGGCATGCCTACACGGAAATGCTTCCGATGGATGAAGGTGGGAGGCAGGCGTACCAATCGGATTAGGTTGCAAGAGATTGGTATCATTATGCGGAATTTTCCGTCTAGGCGATTCGCTCAAGAGTTTGAGCCCAAGAAACTGTGATTCAAGGGCAAGAAATTTCTCGTTGAGAGCCACAAATTGTTTCCGGACATCCAGAAACCCAGTTCGAGTCTGTCTCATAAATGTGCGCATTTCGGCCTCAATCTCCCGACAAGCCAGACATGACCAAGACAGGCCCATGCGTTTCGAGATCAGATCATTCAGCCGGCCAAAATTTCCACCACCAGCACATTTTATGTGGGCAAAATTGTCGCACAGCCAGCAGCTAAGAAATGAATCACCAATGATAACACCACCGAATTCACATTTCTTTGCACTACAAGCGATTGCCATTATTGACAGCAGTAGAATCACTGTGCACGAATAATAAGAGAACGGAGTGAGATCGCAGGTAAAGTAGGAGAGCAGACAGCAGAGCGAGCCAGACAATCAGCTGCAGCGGCAATAATTCAAAGCAGATGATCCAACGAAGTGCAGAAAACGAGCAGTAAACTCACCAAAGCAGAGACACAAAAGAAAAGTCCACAGAGAGGGAGAGTGTAGGCAATCCAGAGAGAGTGAGAGCAACAATGCGAGAAGCCCGCGTATGCTCACGAGAGAGTGTGGGCGATGCAAACGCTGATGCGCGAGAACAGTGCACACCGAAGAAGCGATAACGAAAAGCAGACTGGGCAAAAAACAATAACAAATTGCCTGCACGAGTCCGATGTGTTACGTTGCAATATTGAATTTATATTAAACACTTGTTTACAAACAAAACACTGGTGGTTAACACAAAGTAGAATCAAATTAAAGAGATGCGATAATAAATCAAAACAAAGACACAACAATGTTGTATGATATTTAGGCAAAGGGCGGAGAATGCGGGGGCAAGAAAAAAAACACAACCGGCTTAAGCAAGAGCTAGAAGCTATGCTCCGGCAGACGCCGCTAATATTGAACGACACGACAAAGAGTGCGTGCGAGAGAGACAGAAAATCAGTCTGAGCGTGACGTCGGGCGCTGCGTAGCCAGTGCAAATTGATTTGTTCCTTTTGGCTATAAAAATTATCTGATCTGATCCAGATTCAGCAGTCTGATAGATATGGTCATTATCTACGATTCTGCGTTTTTAGTTTTCTCGTATCTTCAAAATTGTGGTTGCCAGAAATTTTCGTCCTTTGGGGGGCGGAAGGGGGTGGGGCGAAATTTTGAGATATACGTTTTATAGTGAGATCTGACAGGAGTGCGGATACTAAATTTGGTTACTCTTGCCTTAATAGTCTCTGAGATTTGTGAATATCCCCAGATTTGCATCCTTTGCGGGGGCGGAAGGGGGTGTGGCGAAATTTTGAAACAAACTCGTCTCGGTCCGATATATTAGGAGTGTGGATACCGAATTTGGTTGCTCTAGCTTTTATAGTCTCTGAGATCTAGGCGCTAATGTTTTACTCTAAGCAAAGCCGGCTATGCTACGTGTGTGTTAGAGAGAGACAGGGCGAGAAAAAAGGAAATTAATTACTTGATGCTGGCTATAATAATAATACGATCCAATTCAGATTCTGCAGTCTAAAAGATATGGTTATTCTCTACGATTCTACGTTTTTGGTTTTATCGTATCTTTAAAAATGTGTGTTTGAGATGCCAAGCTTTTTTGGCACCTATGTGTTTCAAAAATGAAAAGAGATTTCGGGTTAAACTTTATAATTCGTATTTAATCTTGGTGGCTTAGCGGTAGCCGATTGCTTGCTATTGCCAGATAAACCTTATGCGAGATCGATATGCAGCCAATGCGCAGAGGGGTTAGCATAGAACTAAACTATAGACGACGGCGTTAGATCAAAGTGATTGCCGAAGTGGCGGCAGCAGATCAAAGTAGTTGGCGAAGTGGCGGCGGCAGAGAGCCCCTTTAGCGGGAGAGCGCAGCAGCTCTGCAGAACGTCAACGTTTTACAACATAGGCGGCTCTCTCTGCTCATACAATAATAATGTTAAAGTTACGGTTATTCTTCAGCGGCTGGCCCGAACAATGTGGATGCCACAGATTTTCGTCCTTTGTGGGGGCGGAAGTAGGTGGGGCGAAGTTTTGAAATATTTTTGTAGCAGTGACATATCACAGAAGTCTGGATCCAAAACATCGTTGCTCTAGCTCTTATAGTCTTTGAGCACTAGGCACTGAAGGGGACGGACTATTGATGCTGATCAAGAATATATATACTTTATGGGGTCGGAAACGATTCCTTCTGGACGTTACACACATCCACTTTCACCAAAAATCTAATATACCCCAATACTCATTTTGAGTATCGGGTATAAAAACCATTTATGACACTTTCTGTGTTTATCAACACTACAAAAGGAAAGAGAGAGAGAGATAAGAATGCTTATCGACAAAGCTGATAGCAATCAAAGCGGCAGACACTCGAAAATACTACACGAATAGCGAAGAACCAATGGCTGACCACACTAGGGAGATCATTCACACTCCATCGATGGGGAGAAGGCAGCGGGAAGCCAGGTGTTCAAGCCGCCAAAAGATATACATCTGTTTCTGCCATCCATTTGTGTCCTACCTATCAAATACTAAGCTTTGGCCCTAGATAGACATTACTTTGAATGCCATTTCAAGTAATTGTATATCACTCGCAGAACATGCACTACCCAGAGTGGGAGTGGGACAAGTGCCAGTAGACTTAATGATTCATTAAGTCATTCAAGTCATTCTCCGGCAGTGGCAACAACAGCAACAGTGTATCTCAACCGAAAAAGAGACCACCTTATCGGAAATGCCACTGGAAACGTGGAGATTGTGGCTACCGTTGCTTCTGCTCCTCCGTCACCTGGCTGCCGAATGTGAATAGAGAGTTCCTTGAGTGGCTGCATTAGCCCTGACTCCCCGTTCGAATTTCAGCGCCCCAGTGCTTCCACTTCACGTGGGTGGGCGCCTACGAGAATCACTCGAATATCCACACAGAGACCTGCGAGGCGAGGGTCGGCGACTTCAACGATATACCCTGCGTAATGCCGCTGGTCGTGACAGGTGAGTACTGAACCACTGGCCGTGACGGGAAATCAATATCTCTGAGTCGCGGGAATCTCCCCAGCCAACGACACGGTGCCGGACGTGAAGGCCCTGTGGCACAATATGACCGAGGATCGCGAGAACATCCTTTGCCAAATTTCGCCGGGCTTCTCGTGTGTCAAGTACTCCTACATATTCAAAGGCGGAAGTGAGTATGCCTCCTCCAAGTTCAGGGATAGCCTCCATTACTCCATTACTCCCCCTCCTCCGCTCCCTCTTTGCAGTCCAGAACATCACGTACATGTGCGCCAGGGTAAACAGCAGCAATGGCTGCTATCGACAGACCCATCCCACTGGCATGCAGGTCGAGGCCTGTGTGTGCACCTCCCGAGTCGGTCTGATACCCTGTAATGGCTAACCCTCTTCCAGCACTCAAACGATGCATGTAATGGGCCTGGCCCTCTGTTTGCTCAATGTTTATCAACTGCTGAATAAATATCGAATAGTTTGACACGCTCTCCTCTGCTCCCCCCCCCACCTTCGTGTGTAATGTGACATTTCCGGGCTTTTTGATTTTGATAAGTTTCATGAAATTTATGGGCATTCATTATGGGCCGTTTTTAATGGCCATTTTTTGAGGCCAACCGCTGTGGCCCAATGAAGTGCCATCATTTATTTGCCCGCCCATTAAGTTTGTTTCAAAATTTCGCCACAACCCCTTCCGCCCCCGCAAAGGACGAAAATCTGGGGCATCCACAAATCTCAGAGACTATTAACGATAGAGTAACCAAATTTGGTATCCGCACTCCTGTTAGATCGCACTATAAAACGTATATCTCAAAATTTCGCCCCACCCTCTTCCGCCCACACAAAGGACGAAAATCGGTTGCATCCACAATATTGCAGATTCGAGAAAACTAAAAACGCAGAATCATAGATAATGACCGTATCCATCAGATTGCTGAATGTGTATCAGATCAGATCAGATCATTTTTATAGCCAAAGGGAACAAATCAATTTGCACTGGCTACGCAGCGCCCGACGTCACGCTCAGACTGATTTTCTGTCTCTCTCGCACGCACTCTTTTTCGTGTCGTTTAATATTAGCTGCGTCTGCCGGAGGAGAGCCATACTGACTAAGTATCGGGTATAACTGTATAAATCAAAGTGGAATAAATTGTATAAAATATTGAAAATTATTTCCAGTCCCGAGATAGTCCAAGGCACTGGAAAATAGCATTGCATGGGGTGCGGGGAGGGGGGTTCCTTGGAATACTTTTCGTCAGTTGCTTAACTCGCATTTATTTTTGCATGAAATCCATGTCTAAGGCATAATTTACCATAAATCCGATTACCTTTTTTTCATAGCACATTTCTGCAATATCCGGTAATTATGTACGAGCTAAGTTCCTCCAACAGTTTTCCAGTGGAATCCGTCTACACAATTAAGACCTTCCTTAATCCGCTCGATGTAGTTCCTTGCTCGTTCGTTTTATTTCGTATTTCTCTTAAATCTAGTGATCATAATTCAGATCGTTTTGGCTCGATACTATTGATACTATCGATTGCGCTTCTTTATATGTACATAATGTAACGCGCCAACTTCAAATTAATTCACAATTTTAGTAATATTGACATATTAATTCAAATATTCAAATTGTAACCTTTATAAAGTAATTTAATCCTATATTCTATTAAGGGGCGTCAACATTCTCCCCACCTTGGAAGCTCCTTTCAACATTAAGTTCATCGGCATCTGTAGGCAGCGGGCAGAGCTTATGTACGTTGCGCTTAAATAATCCAGTCTTGGTCCTGAGTGTTACAACCCGAACTGCACCATCAGCTCCTGGGTGTAACTCTGCAACTCTTCCCAGCAGCCATTGTCCGGGCGGAGCGTTGTCTTCCGCAATAAGGACCAGTGTACCAAGTTGAATGTTGTTGGCTACAGTGCTCCACTTTGTCCGCTTCTGCAGCAACGTCAAATATTCCGACGACCAGCGGTGCCAGAACATGTGGTGTACCATTAGAATGCGTTTCCAATGGTTGCTCATGGACAGTTTCAACAGTGCGTCGTCTACTGGTTCTACTAACGCGTTCAGGGGTCGGCCAACCAAGAAATGACCGGGAGTTAGCGCCTCGAAGTCATTCGGGTCCGATGACAAGGGATGCAGAGGTCTAGAATTCATCACCGCTTCTACTTGTGTGATGGCAGTCGCAAGATCTTCGTAGTTAAGTGCTGTGCTGTTGGTGCATTTCACCAGCAGCTGTTTGGCCACCTTCACGGCGCTCTCCCATAATCCTCCAAAGTGTGGGGAGCGTGGGGGATGAAGTGAAACCTGACTCCTCGCTGGCTGCATTCGTCGTCAATGAGCTTCTGACTTGGCGAGTCGAAAGCTCTGTTGAGCTCTCGTGACGCACCTACAAAATTGGTGGCGTTGTCGCAATATAGGTCAGAACTCAATCCACGTCTTGCAAAGAACCGTTTTAGCGCCGCGATGAACGCATTTGAGCTTAAGTCCGACACGATCTCTATATGGCAGGCCTTTGTTGCAAAGCATAAAAATATGCACAGATACACCTTTACTGGGCGTTTTCCTCGCATGTGAAAGAGCATCCATATTGGTCCAGCAAAGTTCAGTCCAGCGCGCTCGAAGGGGTAGATATTGCCTCGCACTCGGTTAGCTGGCAGCGCTCCCATCAGCTGTGTTGCAGCGAGCGGCCGACGACGAAAGCATGGTATGCAGCCACGGATCACCCTGCGGGCAAGTTTCCTGCAATTGATTACCCAATATCTCAGTCGCAAAAAGGCACATAGCGATTTTGCCCCGGTATGTAAATTCTTTCGATGTGTGAGTTCAACAAGCGCCTCTACCACTTTATGGTTGCTCGGCATTAAGATGGGATGCCTTGTGTCAAATGGCAATTCGGCATTGGACAACCTTCCGCCGACTCGAATAATAGTTTTTCCCTCTTCCTCTTGTAAAAACGGGCTTAAACTCTGAATTCTCGCTGATTTGATCACCTTTCCCTCTTTAAGCTTAATGAATTCCTCATGCAAGCTCAACTGCTGCACATTATATACAATATAGCGCAATCCGCCCTCCATTTCAGCTGCAGTAAGGTTGTGTGTTTCATTTGAGTTTGATCTCAACGATATTCTACGCCAGCGAAAAATATAGCTAAAAACTCGCTGCAATTTGAGGAAATCATTTGCAAATTTGCATCTCCCCACGACATCTAACTTCTCATTACTTTCTACCTTTCCAACTGTCAGCGAGAACTTACATTTCCTCTCCTCTGGAACTGTTTGTATTTCCTCACTCCAATTAAATTTGGTCCAGTCATCTGCTGCGTCCATTAAAAATTCTGGACCGTTCCACCACATCGTTGACTTGCTCAATTCGGTTACCAATAATCCCCTAGATACAATATCTGCAGGGTTTGATTTGGTGTCGACCTTGAACCAATCCTTTACATGTGTGAGCTCTTGTATTTAAGCCACCCTATTAGCAACGAAGGTGGTCCATCGACTAGCATGTGACGACAGCCAATTTAACACAATTGTGGAGTCCGTGAGATAGTTAACCTTCTCTACTGGTATGTGAAGACAGGCGCATACCTTTGCCATTAGCTTGGCCACTAACAATGCCCCTTGTAACTCTAAGCGTGGCAATGATGTTACCCTAACTGGGGCTACTTTGGACTTGGCCGTTACCAGTCGCACCGAAATTCCTTCCCCTTCATCCCTAACACGAGCATAAATTACGCCGCCGTAAGCTCTGTTGGATGCGACAGAGAAACCAAACAGTTGCAAAGTGCATGGGTCGGCCGTAATTGGAATTGAGGATCGCGGAATTGAAAATTTGTCAATTAGTTTCAGTTCTTCTCTATATCGAAGCCATTGAGTTGCGTAGCTTGCTGGTAACTCCTCGTCCCAACCCTGCTTTAGAAGCCAAAGTTCCTGAACAAAGATCTTGCCCAAGATCAGCAAGGGACTCAAGAACCCTAACGGATCAAACACCTGAGCCAATTCGGACAGCACTGATCGCTTCGTGGCGATTGCGGAGACCTTTATGTTAAAGCAAAATTGGAATTTGTCCTCTAGACTTGACCAATATATCCCCAAAGTTTTAGCTGCGTCCTCTGTTTTTAGCATCAGGGGCTCTAGGCTGGTGTTGTTGTCCAGCTTTGTGCAGCTCGAACTTTCCTAGCCCTAATAATTCGGTCACTTGTTCTTTCAACTTTGTCAGTTCCTCTTTTGATTTGGCTCCACACAGCATATCATCCTTTACTGCCTCTCTAGCTAACGGAAATTTTTCCGCGTACCTATCGACCAAGTAATAGAGGCAACGTACTGCCAGGAACGGCGCCGAATTTGTTCCATAAGTGACCGTGTTTAGGCGTAACACCTGGATAGGATCCGAAACGTTGCATCGCCATAGAATGCATTGATAGTTTCTATGTGGTTCCGCAACCAATATTTGACGGTACATTTTCTTAATGTCGGCCGTAAGGGCGTATCTATAGAAACGGAACCTGGTCAAAGTCTCGAACAGATCAGGCTGCAACGTTGGACCAACCAAGGTTGCGTCGTTCAGTGACCTGCCGTTGCTAGATCTACATGAGGCATCAAATACGACTCGTAACTTGGTCGTCAAACTCTCTGGGCGAATAACCGGATGATGTGGCATGAAGTATTCGACCTTTTCTTGTCCGGCGGGCTCTATTGCCTTTAAATGCCCTAACTGGCGATATTCTTCAATAAATTGAACATATTGTTCCTTCAGCGCTTGGCTACGATTTAACCTCTTCTCTAAATTCAAGAACCTGGTAAGTGCGATTTGATAAGTTTCGCCTAACTCAACTTTAGGATTCTTAAAGGGCAGAGCTACCATTAAATGTCCTGAGGCCTCCTGCTTAACATGCGTCACAAAACAATCTTCGCACTGTTTTTCTTCCTCAGTGAACTTATCTACTGTTTCAGGGACTTCTTCACACTTCCAAAACCTTTGTACGAGCTCTTGCAGCTGATCATTTTTCGACACCTTTCGTTCAATGTCAGTTGCTAACAGTGCAACTTCAGGAGATTTCGTGAATTCACCTACGACGACCCAGCCTAACAGAGACTTTTGAAGCCTTGGAAGGTGTGCTCCTAGTTTTATTTGCCCTGCTACAATTAGCTTGAAAAACAATGTGACTCCAACTAGCATGTCAATATCTTCCCCGGACTGAAATGTAGGGTCGGCCAGCGTAACTCCCTTGGGTGGAACCCACTCCGAACAAATTCCTGAGCTTGTTGGGTTATACTGAGTTATTTCCTTCAGCACACAGAAGTCCTCGGTAGTCATATATCTGGTGACTCTAGATTTAAAAGTCGCTTGCACCTCTCCCATAACTTGAGATGTTGCATTTCCAATACCACTGAGTTGTATGACTGAGTCGCGCATTTCTAGGCCCAGGGCCGAGAATATCCTAGCCGTCAGAAAATTTAATTGACTACCGGAATCTAACACGCACCTGCAATTGCGATATGCTCCGTCTATAGCTTTCATTTGAACTACAGCGGTCGCAAGAAAGTTGATGGATGATCTAGACAATAGGGAGCTATGCAGTGACGTTGGCTCTTGCAACTCCTGCCCTTTGAGCCCCGGCTCATTGGCAACAATAGGTATCTCTCGATGCAGAAGTTCATGATGAGGCTTGCTGCAAATCCTACATCGCGGACCATTACAGTTTCTAGTTGTATGTCGCTTGCTAAAACAAATCAGGCACAGCGAATGCTTCTTCGCCTCATGGTAACGTTGTACTGGTGATAGTTCGGTACATCTTGGGCACCCTTTCAATCCATGGGTCCCAGGACAAACGTAGCAGCCATTGCTGCCTATTGTTGCAGCTAAGGTCGCATTTTTCATCTCACCTTTACCAATGGGTCGGGCTCCATTGCCTCGCCGAACTTCCCTATTTGCCATATTGACTCCTCTGTTTATCAGGAACTGCGATAACAATGACCACGACGGTAACTTTTGGCAATCCCACTCAACTTCCCACCTATCCATTGTATCTTCATCAAGCTTTGTGCGAATCAGATGGAAAATTACTGCATCCAGAATGCTCTCAAATGAATAAATTTAGACAACTCATCCAATTCAGAGTCTGATTCTATTAGAGTAGCAAAGGTGTTGTACCAGCTGGTCCATTCCGTAAACTTTCCAGCGAACTCAGGCAGCTTAAGCTTGGGAGGTCTCGATGAACGAGACACCTGTGTGCTATTTAGAAGATCACCTACATTGGACTGCCGCCGTCCCCTATTTCCAAGACAGCTTAGTAACTTGGCCTTTAATTCGCAATAAACCTCCTCAGCTTCATAGCGGCTTTCATATTCGCTGGCGTCCTCGCTTTCGTGTTCAATTTTAGCCTGAATGTTGCAGAACTGATTAAAGTTTGTCTCAATTAGACTTAACCTGGCTTCCAGCTCCGCAGCCGTCATGGAGTCGCTATTTTTTCGATATATAACTTGTTACGGACAAAGGAATTCATTAACGCCGTTCGAGAAGTGAGCACCTCCGCATCTTTACCCTTTCTAGGTGCCATTTGCACTGACTATTTACACCGGTGTTACCCTTGACAATTTAACAATAAAAAATACTCAATATTGGCATGAGTAAGTAACACGGTACCAAGTTTAGCCACTCTATTCAATAATCGGCTAACTTTAAATTCTCACTACACTGCCCAATTCAATAATTGATCAACAGTTGACCACTGTGCGCCACTGTACCAAAATGTGTACTTGCGCCCCAACGAACCGGCAGGCAAAGAAGAAACGACTACAAAGTTAAATCAATGTCAAATAGCAATTACTGTTCTTTAGGTGCCGGCTTGTAACTGCATATATATGCAAGTATGTATGTGCCTTGCTTCAACGTATAGCAGTGCACGCAATAGGCTGTATGTGTGTATGCAGATACCTAAGCGCTCAAGCTAACTGTAATTGTAATCTGCTTTCTACACGAGACCCCGCTTACAGAACAATTAAAGCGCAGAAGTCTCAAAGCCGCGACCACTTGACACTAAAACAATTGTATTGTTTTAAGATTATTCACACACATCGAATTGAAACTAAACATGCCTGCAAGAAATACTAGATGCTCAAAGCAGTTCACACTCACAATTCGATACCGCTGGCGTCCTCGCTTTCGTGTTCAATTTTAGCCTGAATGTTGCAGAACTGATTAAAGTTTGTCTCAATTAGACTTAACCTGGCTTCCAGCTCCGCAGCCGTCATGGAGTCGCTATTTTTTCGATATATAACTTGTTACGGACAAAGGAATTCATTAACGCCGTTCGAGAAGTGAGCACCTCCGCATCTTTACCCTTTCTAGGTGCCATTTGCACTGACTATTTACACCGGTGTTACCCTTGACAATTTAACAATAAAAAATACTCAATATTGGCATGAGTAAGTAACACGGTACCAAGTTTAGCCACTCTATTCAATAATCGGCTAACTTTAAATTCTCACTACACTGCCCAATTCAATAATTGATCAACAGTTGACCACTGTGCGCCACTGTACCAAAATGTGTACTTGCGCCCCAACGAACCGGCAGGCAAAGAAGAAACGACTACAAAGTTAAATCAATGTCAAATAGCAATTACTGTTCTTTAGGTGCCGGCTTGTAACTTCATATATATGCAAGTATGTATGTGCCTTGCTTCAACGTATAGCAGTGCACGCAATAGGCTGTATGTGTGTATGCAGATACCTAAGCGCTCAAGCTAACTGTAATTGTAATCTGCTTTCTACACGAGACCCCGCTTACAGAACAATTAAAGCGCAGAAGTCTCAAAGCCGCGACCACTTGACACTAAAACAATTGTATTGTTTTAAGATTATTCACACACATCGAATTGAAACTAAACATGCCTGCAAGAAATACTAGATGCTCAAAGCAGTTCACACTCACAATTCGATACCGCTGGCGTCCTCGCTTTCGTGTTCAATTTTAGCCTGAATGTTGCAGAACTGATTAAAGTTTGTCTCAATTAGACTTAACCTGGCTTCCAGCTCCGCAGCCGTCATGGAGTCGCTATTTTTTCGATATATAACTTGTTACGGACAAAGGAATTCATTAACGCCGTTCGAGAAGTGAGCACCTCCGCATCTTTACCCTTTCTAGGTGCCATTTGCACTGACTATTTACACCGGTGTTACCCTTGACAATTTAACAATAAAAAATACTCAATATTGGCATGAGTAAGTAACACGGTACCAAGTTTAGCCACTCTATTCAATAATCGGCTAACTTTAAATTCTCACTACACTGCCCAATTCAATAATTGATCAACAGTTGACCACTGTGCGCCACTGTACCAAAATGTGTACTTGCGCCCCAACGAACCGGCAGGCAAAGAAGAAACGACTACAAAGTTAAATCAATGTCAAATAGCAATTACTGTTCTTTAGGTGCCGGCTTGTAACTGCATATATATGCAAGTATGTATGTGCCTTGCTTCAACGTATAGCAGTGCACGCAATAGGCTGTATGTGTGTATGCAGATACCTAAGCGCTCAAGCTAACTGTAATTGTAATCTGCTTTCTACACGAGACCCCGCTTACAGAACAATTAAAGCGCAGAAGTCTCAAAGCCGCGACCACTTGACACTAAAACAATTGTATTGTTTTAAGATTATTCACACACATCGAATTGAAACTAAACATGCCTGCAAGAAATACTAGATGCTCAAAGCAGTTCACACTCACAATTCGATACCGAAGCCGCTGTCGCACTCGCCGTCAGCCAGACTCAGGGTGAAATATATATTGAGTTCCAGTCGTGAACTCCATCCGGTAATTGAACCTTCTCCAAAGGTCCCTGCTCGGGCGCCAAATGTACGAGCTAAGTCCCTCCAACAGCTTTCCAGTGGAATCCGTCTACACAATTAAGACCTTCCTTTATCCGCTCGATGTAGTTCCTTGCTCGTTCGTTTTATTTCATATGTCTCTTAAATCTAGTGATCATAATTCAGATTGTTTTGGCTCGATACTATTGATACTATCGATTGCGTTTCTTTATATGTACATAATGTAACGCGCCAACTTCAAATTAATTCACAATTTTAGTAATATTTACATATTAATTCAAATATTCAAATTGTTAACCTTTATAAAGTAATTTAATCCTATATTCTATTAAGGGGCGTCAACAAAGTATTTTAAATAAATAAAATATAATAAAATTCTGTGGTAAATCAAAATCCAAACAAAATACTGCCACGGACACGAACCGAAAGCATACCATAATCATAGACCAATAGCCAGTGGCCAATTGGGAGTGGGTGAGTGCAGCGGGGGAGAGTAAACAAAAGCAGGCGATAAACGAAACACCAGAGAACACGCAGACACACACAGTTGCTGATGGGACACACTGCGTATGAGCAATGCCAACCAGAGATGGGGGTGGCTGGCACCACAGATTGGCAATGCCCATTGGGGCACAGCCGGGGCTCAAATAAACTAATTTTAATGCCTTGCATTGTGGCCAGAGCACGCAATGCAGCTCAATTGGGATGCAAATGACAGCAGCATCGGCATCGAATTGGTGGCATCCAAGGATTCTGAGCTGCACAGAATTTCACAGAATTCCAGGAGTGGGGCCAGGCATTGGTAAATTGCATCTGCCGGATAGAGCGAGAGAGAGGGGAAGAGGGACAGGGAGTTTTCATCTCCTGATATGCACAAGATATTAGCATATTTATTTTTATTTTCGCATATATTTATACTCGAATTCGTGCCTCGCAGTCTCTCTCTCTCTTTCTCTCGCTTTTACTGTCTTAGTATCGGGTATATATAAAAACGAGGGGGAACGTTGTGAGTTGCTGCGGAGACCGCAACTCTACGGTTATACCCGATACTAAGACAGTAAAAGCGAGAGAAAGAGAGAGAGAGACTGCGAGGCACGAATTCGAGTATAAATATATGCGAAATTCTGAGATATACGTTTTATAGTGAGATCTAACAGAAGTGCGGATACCAAATTTGGTTACTATAGCCTTAATAGTCTCTGAGATTTGTTGATGCCCCCGATTCTCGTCCTTTGCGGGGGCGGAAGGGGGTGTGGCGAAATTTGGACACGAAACGGTCAAGGTCCGATATCACAGGAGTGTGGATAACAAATTTGGTTGCTCTGGCTCTTATAGGTTCTGAGATCCTTGAACTCATATTTTGCAATTGACAAAACCGACCATGAAACCTGTGTGTTAGAGAGAGACAGAGCGAGAAAGAATGAAATTGTTTTCTTGATTCTGGCTAATATCATTATACGATCTGGTTCGGATTTTGCACTGTAGAAGATATGGTTATTCTCCCCGATTCTGCGTTTTTGGTTTAATCGTATCTTTTTAAAAATGTGCCCCCTTTGTGGGGGCGGAAGTGGGCGGGGCGAAGTTTTGAAATATTTTTGTAGCAGGGACATATCACAGAAGTCTGGATCCAAAACATCGTTGCTCTAGCTCTTATAGTCTTTGAGCACTAGGCGCTGAAGGGGACGGACGGACGGACGGACGGACGGACGGACGGACAGACGGACAGACAGACATGGCTCAATCGACTCGGCTATTGATGTTGATCAAGAATAAATATACTTTATGGGGTCGGAAACGATTCCTTTTGGACGTTAATTTGGGGTGAATCTGTGGCATCCACAATATTGAGGATACGAGAAAACTAAAAACGCAGAATCATAGATAATGATCATATCTATCAGATTGCTGAATCTGGATCAGATCAGATGATTTTTATAGCCAAAAGGAACAAATCAATTTGCACTGGCTACGCAGTCAAAGTTTTTATATGTATTATTTATTATTATTTTTTTAATTTTATTTTGAATTTCCACAAATTTTGTCAGACGTATTTTTCTGGAAATTAAAAGAAAAATTCACGGTTTTTAAATATAAACGAGGGGGAACGTTGTGAGTTGCTGCGGACACCGCAACTCTACAGTTATACCCGATACTTAGTCAGTATGGCTCTCCTCCGGCAGACGCCGCTAATATTAAACGACACGACAAAGAGTGCGTGCGAGAGAGACAGAAAATCAGTCTGAGCGTGACGTCGGGCGCTGCGTAGCCAGTGCAAATTGATTTGTTCATTTTGGCTATAAAAATGATTGGATCTGATCCAGATTCAGCAATCTGATAGATATGGTCATTATCTATGATTCTGCGTTTTTAGTTTTCTCGAATCTGCAATATTGTGGATGCAACAGATTTTCGTCCTTTGTGGGGGCGGAAAAGGGTGGGGCGAAATTCTGAGATATACGTTTTGTAGTGAGATCTAACAGAAGTGCGGATACCAAATTTGGTTACTCTAGCGTTAATAGTCTCTGAGATTTGTGGATGCCCCAGATTTTCGTCCTTTGCGGGGCGGAAGGGGGTGTGGCGAAATTTTGACACAAAACGGTCAAGGTCCGATATCACAGGAGTGTGGATACCAAATTTGGTTGCTCTGGCTCTTATAGGTTCTGAGATCCTTGAACTCATATTTTGCAATTGGCAAAGCCGACCATGAAACCTGTGTGTTAGAGAGAGACAGAGCGAGAAAGAATGAAATTGTTTTCTTGATTCTGGCTATAATAATTATACGATCTGGTTGAGATTTTACACACTAGAACATATAGTCATTCTCTACGATTCTACGATTCCTTCTGGTCGTTACACACATCCACTTTTACCACAAATCTAATATACCCCAATACTCATTATACCCGATACTCAAAATGAGTATTGGGGTATATTAGATTTGTGGTAAAAGTGGATGCGTGTAACGTCCAGAAGGAATCGTTTCCGACCCCATAAAGTATATATATTCTTGATCAGCATCAATAGCCGAGTCGATTGAGCCCTGTCTGTCTGTCCGTCTGTCCGTCCGTCCGTCCGTCCGTCCGTCCGTCCGTCCCCTTCAGCGCCTAGTGCTCAAAGACTATAAGAGCTAGAGCAACGATGTTTTGGATCCAGACTTCTGTGATATGTTACTGCTACAAGAAAATTTCAAAACTTTGCCCCGCCCACTTCCGCCCCCACAAAGGGCGAAAATCTGTGGCATCCACAATTTCTACGATACGAGAAAACCAAAAACGCAGAATCGTAGAAGATGACTATATCTTCTAAAGTGCAAAATCTGAATTAGATCGTATAATTATTATAGCCAGAATCAAGAAAACAATTTCATTCTTTCTCGCTCTGTCTCTCTCTAACACACAGGTTTCATGGTCGGTTTTGCCAATTGCAAAATATGAGCTCAAGGATCTCAGAACCTATAAAAGCCAGAGCAACCAAATTTGGTATCCACACTCCTGTGATATCGGACCTTGACCGTTTTGTGTCAAAATTTCGCCACACCCCCTTCCGCCCCCGCAAAGGACGAAAATCTGGGCATCCACAAATCTCAGAGACTATTAACGCTAGAGTAACCAAATTTGGTATCCGCACTTCTGTTAGATCTCACTATAAAACGTATATCTCAGAATTTCGCCCCACCCTTTTCCGCCCCACAAAGGACGAAAATCTGTTGCATCCACAATATTGCACATTCGAGAAAACTAAAAACGCAGAATCATAGATAATGATATATATCTATCAGATTGCTGAATCTGGATCAGATCAGATCATTTTTATAGCCAAAAGGAACAAATCAATTTGCACTGGCTACGCAGCCCCCGACGTCACGCTCAGACTGATTTTCTGTCTCTCTCGCACGCACTCCTTGTCGTGTCGTTTAACATTAGCGGCGTCTGCCGGAAAGCAGCAGGTCGTGTATCGCGAGCAGATCAAAAGAATATATCATTTCCCAACGGCAACTGTCTCTTTCTTCAGCTAGTTAGGCCAGCCTTGGTCAAATTATTCTCGTCTCTGCTTCGCTCTAGCTTCCCCTTGTTTATGGTTCCCCTCTGCTTTGCATTCCCCTTGCCAGGTGCATTTATGTTGAAGCGGTGCTCTTTTTGCCTTGAGATTAAACTGAGATTCGGGTAGGCCAGCCTTAGCCAAATTATTATCGCCTCTGCTGCGCTCTAGGTTCCCCTTGTTTATGGTTCCCCTCTGCTGTGCCATCCCCTTGCCAGGTGGATTTATGTTGAAGCGGTGCTCTTTGCCTTGAGATTTAACTGAGGCTGGGGTGCCAAACCTAAGGGGTAGCAAAAGTTCCGACCGCGGATCTGCCCCAATTTAGCAGTGGAATTTCTTTGCTGACTGCTTTTCTTTCTCTTTCTAGCAAGCTCGCGCACTTTTCCGAATCTACTTCCTGAGCTTCACTAGAAGCTACCAGTTGGCTCAGTGTCCAAGACGAAAAAAAGCGAATGCTATTCTGCCTCGACACTCGGAGCCTACTTTCTCTGCTCGACCCTTCAACTGTCAACTTCCATTCCTCTTTCCTCAGATACGATCCTTGTCCTATAGGTGGCGCGTTTATTTTTCTTTTTCTTCCACCCCCAGTGCTGTTAGGACGCACAGATGTACCTGAATTTTGGTCTGCCGAGAAGCTATCCTATTCCCCAGGTAATTTCCCCTAAAGCTACAGGGCACTTTACAAATTCCCCACTGCCAAAATCAGACTTGGGGTAGCGAAACAGAGCTGTTACACGGCCGAAAGCACAAGGCTGATCCAACCCGTAGCTTAGGTGCCACTGTCATGTCCTTCGCATGATACCTGCCAATACTTTTACCCTGTAAATCTTCTAGATCATAGATAGAATTCCCTATCTTTTTCGGAACTCTCGCCTTCACAAATACCTTGCTAAGTTTTGCATTGTAATCAGCTGGGAAACTGCTTTGCTTAAAATTTCTCCTAAATACCTCTTGTCCAACTTTATACGACACTTCCCGAGATCTTTTATCATACTGCCGTTGATTTCGCATATTTTGCTTTTGCATGACCTCGCTGGCCTTTTTCCGGATTACCTCCAGCGAATCTTCTTTCGTAAAACTTGCTGCCCTGTCTTCCAGCAATTTAACGACCTCAGAAGCGAATAAGTTTCCCCGGATGTGATCATCTGCTGCCCAAACACCATATAGTAAGGAATAGCCCCTATCCCCGAATGGATTGCCGATCTTAAGGCGCAGCAAATGCTGCTCAGATGCTCATCCCAATCCTTCTGATCCGGTCGAACATATGCTCTAATGGCAGCGATAACCGAGCGATTTACTCGCTCCGATGCATTTGCTTGCGGCGCATGCACGGCCGTCAACGTATGCTTTACTCTGTGAGCTCTCAATAGATGTTGGAACGCGTCTGCTCTAAACTGGGAGCCATTGTCTGAGAAAATGGTTTCCGGTACGCCAAACGTGTGGAACAGTTCCTCCTTGAGATACCTTATTACCACCTCTGCTGTTAATTTCTTGACGGGCTTTAGAAAAACAAACTTCGAATAGTGATCTAGTACAATAAATATCCCAACATGTCCGCTTCGCGATCTTGGATATGGCCCCAGAAAGTCGATGTAGAGCCTTTGGAAAAACCTCAGTGATTCCGCCGGTATTCCAATAGGAGGTCTTAATGTGGTGTTGGGTGGTTTTGTTGTTTTGCATTGACTGCAGGCATTTAAGAGTGTCTTCACGTCATTCACCAGACCCGGCCAATAATAATAGCGCCTGATACGCTCCAAAGTCTTATGTATCCCTCCATGGGAGGCCAAGGGATGGTCATGTGCTCTTTCCAACACTTCCTTTATCATCTCTTTCGGTACCCAGAGCTTCCATGCAAAAGAATCATGCACTAGATCCCCTGTTGAGTGTTCTGCTCGACGATAGATCAAATCATCAACAGCTTTTACATCTGGCAGTTTCGAACAATTGGCTTCTACACGCTCTAAATAATCTGCCGATTTAAAGTGTGGGGAATCTGTATCTACCAATAGCCCCTGGTTCATATCCATAGCCGCTATGTCATCTTCATGGACTCTCGATAAAACGTCAGGTACTACATTTAACTTCCCTTTTCTGTGGTCAATCTTAAATCGAAAGCCTTGGAGTTTGAGTGCCCATCTAGCTAATCTTGAGTGCAGGTCGCTTTGTGACATTAGCCACTTTAATGAGGCGTGGTCCGTGATAACCGTAAACTCGTGGCCCTCGACATACGCCCTAAATCGCTTTATGCTGACCAGTGCAGCTAAGCACTCCTGCTCCGTAACGGTATAATTTCTCTGTGCCCTATTTAATTTTTTTGACACAAAAGCGATGGGTAATTCCTCTCCCTCGTCCGTCTTCTGAACTAGCACCCCTCCAACTCCTGATTTGCTTGCATCGCAATGGATGTAAAATGGCTTAGTGAAGTCTGGGCTACGCAAAACAGGAGCACTGCAGAGCAATTCTTTCAGCTGCTCAAATGCTTTTTCTCCCTCACTGGACATGACAAATTTCTGCTTTGGTTTCAGCAGATCAGTAAATGGAGCTGAAACTGAAGCAAAACTGAGAATAAACTTCCTATACCAGCCAGCCATGCCTAAAAAGCTTCTCAGTGCTCTCAATGTTTTTGGGAAAGGAAAGTTGGTAGTGGCCGAAATCTTATCGGGATCGGTCTTTATGCCCCTTCACCTATTACATGCCCGAGATACTTAACCGATTGCATGCAAAAATGACTTTTTTCGATGTTTATTGTCAGTCCAGCCTTTCGAATTTTCGAAGAAACCGTCTCCAGCACTTTCATGTGTGAGGCAAAGCTATCAGAGATTATGAGCAAATCATCCAAGTACACGAATACTTCGTTGCGAAGTGCAAACGGAATGACTTTATCCATCAGTCTCGACATCGTTTGAGACGCATTACACAGCCCGAATGGCATAACCTTATATTGATACAAGGGTCTACCTGGTATAGTGAACGCCGTCTTGGGTCTTGAGCCTACATCTAGCGGAATTTGCCCGAAAGCGTCTTTTAAGTCCAGGCTTGATATAAAATTTGCTCTTGGCAGTGTGCTTAGAATGCCATCAATGTGGGGAAGCGGATAGGCATCTTTCTCAGTTACTGCATTCACCTTTCTACTGTCCAAGCAAAGTCTCACTTTCCTTGTTTTTTGGACTAAGACAACAGGCGAGGCCCATGCGCTTTCCGACTCCTCAACTACCCCAAGCTTGATCATCCTGTCTACTTCCGCGTAGATCAGCTTCTCTATGGCAGGTGAAACCGAAAAATGCCGTTGTTTGATGGGCTTAGCGTTTCCCGTATCTATCACGTGGCTCAGAATTGATGTCTTACCGAGACCAGAAAGTGATTTCAAAGGAAGGAAACTGATCCACTATTGTTTTTAAAGCGAATTCTTGGGCAGGTGACAAGATGTGTTTATTCTGAGATGCCTCTATTCCTGCTATCTGTAACGGCATAGGTAATAGGTTGAAGATTTTCCAAAAATCTATCCCCAAGTATAAGTCTTGACTTAGAGAGGGAATGATAAATAGTTCTATCTCCTTGGATTCTCCTTTAAATTCCATGTTAGTTCTTAATTTGCCTACTATCTGTTGCCTTTTTCCATCTGCTGAACTTGCGCTTGACATTATCTTCTTGAAAGGTTTTCCGCTACATATCAAATCCTTGGCTAGTTGCCCTCCCACACAACTCATCCCCGCACCCGTGTCTAACAAACCCACTCTAGATTCCTCAAACACTCTAACTTTGGTCCCCATTTTTCTTCCTAATGGAGTTTATGACTTTTGAAGCTTCCCAAAATGCCTTAAGACGCTTCGTGCTTCTCGAGACACTTCTTATTTTCTGCGACCTAATAGGTAAAACTAAGTTTCTAAAACTATATATTCTTCTGTGCCAGTACAAAGGTTCCGCTACCTGAGCCAATTCGGGCATCTTTCCCTGTCCATCAGTACGATTCTCTGCTTCTAATCCTGCTTCGTCGGTTTTCGGTGTCGAACACCTGTCAGCTGACGAGTGTCTGATGGGTTCCCCTTCCCGTTTTTTTGACACCTTTGGCAGGACGGTTTATAAGTATTTGGGATACCACAACCGTAGCAAAATATCTTCCGCTTCGCTGCACAGTCCTGGTATCTATGTCCCTCTTTCCTACAGTTCCAGCATACTAACGCCATTGCCCCTATTTCCTCATTAGCTTCCCCCTCTGAAAATTCAGTTGCCTCGTGACTGATCGCTTCCTCTACGAGCTCCGCGACTTGCTTTTTGAAAGGTCCTAGCTTTTGATATCCGTGCGTACATTGCACCTCTTCCAAGAAACATTGTCTTTTTCTGCAGATGTCCCTCAACGTTTCGATCGAATTTATCGGAATATTCAAAATTTCGTGCTGGATCTCCGGCCGTAGATTTCGTCGAATAATTTCTATTAAGGTCTTGTCCGATAGCGGCTGATCTAGTCGGTCAGTAAGCTTCTGGATAGATTCAAGAAATACCTCAAACGACTCCTTTTCTTTTTGTTTCCTGTCTCTTATCATTTGTCTAATATCAACGTCTGTCCGAGGGTCCCTGAAATGCTTTCTCAAAGCCATGCAAAGGTCCTTCCATCGCACCACACCAACGGTCTTGTGGTACAGCCAGTAAAAGTCGGAAGCTTTGCCTTCAAACAAGGTGTTTGCGTTTCCGCATAACAGGGCGAAATTCCCGTCAAGGGTTTGATGGGTCAGGGCCTCCACTCGATAAATAAAGCTGTCCACATTTAGACCATCAGAACATTGAACCGAAGTTTCCAATTATTCATAATGTGACCAACTTTATCTGGCCTTTGAGCCAAGTCTGTGCCAACGGACCTAGCTATTGATCGCCGTGGTTGCGGGGATCCCATATCCTCATTTGCTCCGGAGAGCCCTAAGACGTGATCCAGAGATGCGTTGTCAGTCAGATGGGGGGTCGGTGGTTGCTGTGGTGCACCCACGTGAGATTCGAGGCTTGTGGTTATTAGGTTTGCCATCTTCTCTGTCAACTGTGACAATAGTTCGTTTTGCATTTTCATAACCGCTGCGTTTATCTGTGCGGTCATGCTGTCGAGCTTAGAGCTTGTTGAAGGTTGATCTTTGAGTTGTGCCCTTGCATTCCCATCTTCTGAGGTTCCCTGCCCCGAACGCGTTCTTGAAGGTAACTGAACGGGTTGAAAAGACTTTGTGGCGATGCACTAGGTTTGACAAGTTGGGCAAGTGTTTATTGCCATAAAATGGGTCTTTATACAGGACTTGTGAAACTCATGGTTGCACTTTGTCACATATTTATCCGCTTCAGCTAGTTCCTTCAAACATAAAGTGCACTTTGGAGGCGCAGCCTCCGTTTCATCGTCTGATCTATCTAACCCCATGTTGATAAACAACCGACGTCGCGATTCTCAATGTTAGGCTAATGAAGTAGATAGTAGTAATTTTATAATAAAGATGTAAGGATATAGTTTTAAATTTGATAATTGATAACAAAAAATATATTTTTTTTCGATAAGATAGCTCATAAAATTTACTGATTTCCGATATTTTAGCTCCCTGCGGCGGCCTAATTTTTGATCCATTCTGTCACATTCATGCACGTGTAAGCAAAGAGAAAAAAAAACGCACACAAACTGAAATCCTATGGCATTCTGTCTCATAAGAACAGTGGACAGTGGCAACTTCTAAAGTCACTCCGCCTGTTATACATGCCATCCTCATTTTGACCTCTCAAGCACATCAGTACTAGCTTTTAGAAGACTCACTCACTTTTCCATCACCCGTGGTCAGGCGTACCAAATTTAATCGACTAGCCTGCATTTCCTATGCGTTTGATATCGGACTTCCGTGGGCGAATCCTACACAATTAGTTAGAAAAATGAGTTCGAGCTTAACTACGATAGATGTGGCCACCTCCTTAGAGCCAATTCCGCTGTTTTCCGTATCACTTCACATAGCTGCCAAAACTCATTGAAAATAGTTAGATCATTCAAACCCACATCCGTCATGGTCAGGTAGAAGTCACTAAGAGGCCTCCCCCTTGAGTCCAATGCTTGATTAGGGAATGAAATAAGAAGGAAATTAAGGAATAAGTTCAGCCACTCTGCTTTGGTGACACTAAGCAGTGCACAAAACCGTCACTGATTTCTTTGATCTGAAAGGTTGATCGTGAAATATGAAAGGAAATTAGTTGGCCATCAGTAATGAAAAGTGAGCCACACTCGTATAATGTACGTTAGTACATCTACGTTGTGGCCCCACGTTGGGCGCCAAATATAAAAATGTTTATTATTATCATTGTTGTAGTGGACAACGGTTAGTAGGACTGATGTTTTCCTCAGAGGTCGACCAGCACGCTATCATGCCAGCTACTGTCTCGTCGGCAAAAGGGTGGTGTTCTTTTTATTTGTCTATTCTGAGACCTACGATATTTGTTTTTATATTAAAAGAGCGTGCAAGAAACTTAACGACATGTACAAGGACAATTCCAGAACCGGAGAGAAACAAAACTTTTGGCCATTAGACTTCACTTACACATATGCACACGCACGCGACACGAACGGATCAAAAGTCGTCCTCAGCTGGAATGAAGGACCACGCCCACCCTTCCTTGGTCATAGTCTACCATCTTCCTCTATTCTTTATGACCCCTTTTCTTTAGGGCTCGCTACTACAGGGGCTGGGTATCGGAAATCAAGATCAACGCTTAAGGAGACATTATAAGTTTATTCATTAATAGCTAAAATTTAAACTCAAAGATTGGCCTTGCTGCGTCAGCAGCTGATCCCCTCTCTCAAACTTAAACGCTCGATTGACGGCTCGACAGACTTACAAAGTAACCGCATTTCTTTTTCGTTTCTCCACAATAGAACAAGTGTGATTTAGCCAATTGTCATCATCGGCAGAACCGATTATTAAAATGACTTCGCTTTATGGTTTTATTTACTCACTGTTTCTTTTGTTGTGTTGCGGTCCATCGGCGAAAGCGCTTTTTCGATGCCAGCTGATAAATCTTCGTGAGGGATCTAGAGTTTTTTATTTATTTATTTTTTTGTTGTACCTGTATGTGTAAACTGGCACTTGCACTCACACTCGCCCTAGGAGAGCACAACGAAATCCCCCTTACCCCTTTGCAGTGGAATTAATAGGTATGTTTTTTTTTTATCTTTAGCTTATTATAAATTCATTATTTTACTCATTTGCTCTACTTCCTCTTCCTATTCTTTTCTCCTTCCCCGTGCACTCGCACTCTCTCTCCTTCTGCGTTCGACCGAAAATTTGAGCCGATCCCGCTACGAAGGGTTCTTCCGTTTACAAAAAAAGTTTGATCGAAAATTAGTTTTCGTTTTCTTTTGATCTGCTCGCGATACACGACGTGCTGCTTCCCAACGGCAACTGTCTCTTTCTTCAGCTAGTTAGGCCAGCCTTGGTCGAATTATTCTCGTCTCTGCTTCGCTCTAGCTTCCCCTTGTTTATGGTTACCCTCTGCTTTGCATTCCCCTTGCCAGGTGCATTTATGTTGAAGCGGTGCTCTTTTTGCCTTGAGATTAAACTGAGATTCGGGTAGGCCAGCCTTAGCCGAATTATTATCGCCTCTGCTGCGCTCTAGGTTCCCCTTGTTTATGGTTCCCCTCTGCTGTGCCTTCCCCTTGCCAGGTGGATTTATGTTGAAGCGATGCTCTTTGCCTTGAGATTTAACTGAGGCTGGGTGCCAAAACTAAGGGTTAGCAAAAGTTCCGACTGCTTGAATACATGTACTGCTGCGGCGCTGCAAAGCTCTCCTCCACTTACCCGTAAATCTGCCACAATTAAGCAGTGGAATTTCTTTGCTGACTGCTTTTTTTTTTTTAATAGTGCTTTTGTGTGTGAATATAACGACAGAATGGAAACGGCAAGGAAAGGACAGAAAGAGAGAATGCAGCAAAAGTGGAAGAACCAGGAAGAAGGTAAGAAAATGTTGTTTATGTTTTTCTTTGCTGTACGATTATAGGCGATGAACTAAAAAGATATAAAACAAAATAGATCGATAGCATTTTGTTAGCTTTATGTTTAGTATGGAGGCAAATAAGGGGACAAACTTTTACCAAGAATCATCTTTCTTATAGGAGAAAATACTAAAGGCAAACAGGACTATAAAAATAACGAAAAATACCGAAAAAGTCAACTTCGGCTTATCTTAAAAGGTTTTCAGTTCAAAGCTAATGAAAATATATGCCTGTTGTTTTCTTTCAATTTAGAGAATAATATCGGGAGAAACGTATATAAAAAGGGGTTTAATTATTTATTCTCGTATATTGTTTTTTTGACAGTGAATGCCTCGCCCTGACTCACTTTATAATTGTGATTTTTGTTGTTGCTGTTGTTTCTGGTCAAGTGCTGTGAAGAGGTGGGAAATGAATGTTTATGTTTCCGACTAAAGTGCTTCTTTTGTAAATCACTTTCGAGCTCCAGAGCCATGCAAAGGCTGAGGTTGAAGGTTGAATTAAAATTCCTGCACTTATAATTATCTCCTGCTGTTGTCCTTTACGGACGCACATGTACATACATGTGTACATATGTACTTCCTTTCACCGCATGTATTTTCAAATGTCAATTAGTTGAGTTAATTGATCGAAAGTGCAAAATGTGAACCGCAATATCGTTTATATACATTTACGGAATTCACTCGCCTCTGTCAATCTTTTGGCTTCTATTGTCTCCTTGCCCCCCCTGGTCCACGGTCTTTTGGCCTTTGTTGGGGCAGCAGAGCCCTTTTGCGAGGCCAGCTTTGCGCAGTTCGAGGAGCTGTCGTTGAACAAGCGCATGGAGGAGGTGGCCAAGAACGAGGAGGCCACCGAGGAGGACGACATGGATGTGAAGCTGCGCCTGTCGCGCTTCGAATACCTCATGGAGAGGCGTCTGCTGCTGCTGAACAGTGTCCTGCTGCGCCAGAATCCGCACAACGTTCACGAGTGGCACAAGCGGGTCAACCTGTACGAGGACAAGCCCACGGAGATCATCAACACCTACACCGAGGCCGTGCAGACAGTCCAGCCCAAGCTGGCGGTGGGAATGCTGCACACCCTCTGGGTGGAGTTTGCCAAGTTCTACGAGTCCAATGGCCAGGTGGAGGACGCCCGCGTGGTTTTCGAGCGGGGCACCGAGGTGGAGTACGTCAAGGTGGAGGATCGGGCCGCCGTGTGGTGCAAGTGGGCGGAGATGGAGCTGCGCCAGCAGCAGTTCGAGGCAGCCCTCAAGCTGATGCAACGTGCCACGGCCATGCCCAAGCGGAAGGTGGCGTATCACGACGACTCGGAGGCAGTGCAGTCGCAGATCCCTGAAGGTGTGGTCCATGTACGCCGATCTGGAGGAGTCCTTTGGCACCTTCAAGACCTGCAAGGCCGTCTACGAGCGCATCATCGACCTGAAGATCTGCACGCCGCAGGTGATCATTAACTATGGCATGTTCGTCGAAGAGCACAACTACTTCGAGGAGGCCTATCGGGCCTACGAGAAGGGCATTGCCCTGTTTAAGTGGCCGAATGTGTACGACATCTGGAACTCGTATCTAAGCAAGTTCCTCGCGCGCTACGGGGGCACAAAGCTGGAGCGGGCACGCGACCTCTTCGAACAGTGCCTGGATCAGTGTCCCGCTGAGCATGCGAAGTACTTTTACCTGCTCTACGCGAAGCTGGAGGAGGAGCACGGCCTGGCCCGGCGTGCCATGTCCGCATGTCGGGCTCTGCCCGAGCAGCATATGCGCCACATGTGCGTCAAATTCGCCGAGCTGGAGACGAAGCTGGGCGAGGTGGATCGAGCCAGGGCCATCTACGCTCACAGGTGAGTCGACATTTAACCGTTGGATCGTCAATATTCTAAGCTCTCTTCTGCTTTGTCCCAACAGGTGTGCGATCCCCGCATCACAGCGGACTTGGAAGGAGTTCGAGGTGCGTCATGGCAACGAGGATACGATGCGTGAAATGCTGCGGATCAAGCGTTCCATTCAGGCCACCTACAACACGCAGGTCAACATGATGGCTGCCCAGAACACGAATGGTGTGGCTGCCGATGCTGGTGCTGGCTCCGGACCGGATGCCATGCGGCTGCTCGAGGAGAAGGCCCGCCAGGCGGCGGCCGAGGCCAAGCAGAAGCCCGCCGAGAAGGCTGCCTCCAATATCATGTTTGTGCGCGGCGAGACCCAGGGCGCGGCCAAGGGCAAGGAAAATACAGTCGTCAATCCGGATGAGATTGATATTGGCGACAGCGAGGACGACGACGACGATGAGGAGGAGGACCCGCAGCAGCCGAGTGGAGACCAGGACGAGGCAGGCCAGGCCACAACCAAAACCGATGACGAGGGCCTCACCATGAAGAAACTGCGCTTCGAACAAAAGGCCATACCGGCCAAGGTCTTTGGCAGCCTCAAGCCGACAAATCAATCCGATTCCGATGAGGGATAAATCTTTTGTTTCTTTTGATTAGGCGAAATATAAATGTATGTCTGTGGAATACTTCCCTCGATTTGAGACCTATTCTTCGGAGACCTATTCTTCGTTTTGTTCGAAAATTCAATAATTCCTCGAATCTCAGCAGGCGTTGGCAATGTTTCCCTGCCAGAGTTTGAGCCTTGAGATATCTCATTCCTTTCGAATCAGCTGTTGGAAGCACATCTATTCCCTCTATTTTTTAGTTTTTCATTTTTTTATTCGGAAAAAAAGCAAAATTTGTTTGGAACTGTCTGAAAAATAAGAGAACTTTCGTAACCTGTCGCGAGGGACTGTCACTATCATTAAGCGATGAAGTCTGTACGCTTGATGCACGTCCTGTGCAGGCGTGTCCAGCACACATTCCTGGCCAGACGCAGAGATGTGGAACAGCGACGGCACTACGCCGAGAAATGTGACTCGGGGATCAAAGGCGTTGTGGTGGGCGTGTACGCCAAGGAGGGCGACCGCCAGCCCAAGATGACACCATCCGGCGAGAAGTTTGACGATCGCGTCCAGGGTAAGATCACTGATCTCATACGCGAGACGGGCCTGAGTGGCCAGCTGGGAAAAGGCCGTGTCTGGCCGGCTTCAACGACCTGAAGATGATCGACGAGGGAATGGAAAACGCTCGCGTCGCTGCCGGCGTGGGGGCTCGTTCCCTTCAACTGCAGGGCTGCACAGATGTCTTCGTGGAGTCGATGGAGTATGCAGAGCAGGCGGCCGAGGGGAGCGCCTTGGCCGTCTGGCGCTACAACAAGCGCCGTCGGGACCGCACACTCATTCCCAAACTGGAGCTGTACGACTCTCCCGACTCGGATGCCTGGATGCGGGGCCTGTTCAAGGCCGAATCGCAGAACCTGGCCCGTCGCCTGGCCGATACGCCGGCCAATCAGATGACGCCCACAATCTTCGCCCAGTCAACGGTGGATGCCCTGTGCCCCTGCGGGGTATCCGTGGAGGTACGCAGCATGGATCGAGTCCAAGAGCTTGAACAGCTTCTTGATGGTGGCCAAGGGCAGCTGCGAGCCGCCGATCATCTTGGAAATCGCCTACTGCGGCACCGCACCCGAGGACAAGCCCATCCTCCTGCTGGGCAAGGGCATCACATTCAACAGCGGGGGCCTCTGCCTCCGTCCCAAGGACTGCTTGTCCATGTACCGCGGCTGCATGTCCGGTGCAGCCGCCTGCGTGGGCGTCATCCGAGCCGCCGCCGCCCTATCGCTGCCCCTAAACATAACGGCACTGCTGTTCATCATTTCACTTCAACGCTCAAGCATCTATACTTATGCTCATTATTGCGTTGCTATTGCTTACAGAGGCTTTACATAGAGCTCTCACATGCACAGCCAAAAACCGCAACTGCACACACATGCACACGCATACAGCGATGCGTTCGGTTTTCGCATTGGGAGCGACGCATCGCGTGATCTTCTAATTCTCTTCCGCTCGCCTTCTTTTCGTTGAGTAAAGTTGCTTGGAAATTCCAGTTGCTGTACCGTTGCCTCTTAGCCGAGCCTTCCACTAACTTAAACCACTAATTTAATAGGATTATCAATACAATCAATGGCCGGAAAGAATTACATATATTTACATATGTATATGTATATGTCAACGTGTCCCGTTTTTTTTTGGTGATTTGTTATTCAACCAAAAATTACTGCCTTCTCGTTTCATTTGTTGTACCGTTGTAGCTGAGCGTCTTTGGTGCTAAGTGCGTCTTGCGGGAAAAATTAGTGGATTATTCGCGCACAAAAAGAGCTGATCGCGGAAAGAAAAATATGAATAAATTAAATGAATAAAATTCATTTGTGTTTCTGTTTGTTTTTTTTTTTATAATAGTGCTTTTGTGTGTGGGTGTGTGTGTGAATATAACGACAGAATGGAAACGGCAAGGATAGAACAGAAAGAGAATGCAGCAAAAGTGGAAGAACCAAGAAGAAGGTAAGAAAATGTTGTTTTTGTTTTTCTTTGCTGTACGATTATAGGCGATGAACTAAAAAGATATAAAACAAAATAGATCGATAGCATTTTGTTAGCTTCATGTTTAGTATGGAGGCAAATAAGTGTAGTGGACAACGGTTAGTAGGACTGATGTTTTCCTCAGAGGTCGACCAGCACGCTATCATTCCGGCAACTGTCTCGTCGGCAAAAGGGTGGTGTTCTTTTTATTTGTCTATTCTGAGACCTACGATATTTGTTTTTATATTAAAAGAGCGTGCAAGAAACTTAACGACATGTACAAGTACAATTCCAGAACCGGAGAGAAACAAAACTTTTGGCCATTAGACTTCACTTACACATATGCACACGCACGCGACACGAACGGATCAAAAGTCGTCCTCAGCTGGAATGAAGGACCACGCCCACCCTTCCTTGGTCATAATCTGCATTCTTCCTCTATTCTTTATGACCCCTTTTCTTTAGGGCTCGCTACTACAGGGGCTGGGTATCGGAATCAAGATCAACGTTTAAGGAGACATTATAAATTTATTCAAGAATATCTAAAATTTAAATACATTACTAGCACTTAGTTTACCCTCTCCAAATATTTTCAATTTCCCTTAACTTAACTCCCCTGCGCTTAAACTTGGTTTTATTTTTATTCTTCGAAACTCAAAGATTGGCCTTGCTGCGTCAGCAGCTGATCCCCTCTCTCAAACTTAAACGCTCGATTGACGGCTCGACAGACTTACAAAGTAACCGCATTTCTTTTTCGTTTCTCCCCAATAGAACAAGTGTGATTTAGCCAAATGTCATCATCGGCAGAACCGATTATTAAAATGACTTCGCTTTATGGTTTTATTTACTCACTGTTTCTTTTGTTGTGTTGCGGTCCATCGGCGAAAGCGCTTTCTCGATGCCAGCTGATAAATCTTCGTGAGGGTTCAAGAGTTTTTTATTTATTTATTTTTTTGTTGTACCTGTATGTGTAAACTGTCACTTGCACTCACACTCGCCCTAGGAGAGCACAACGAAATCCCCCTTACCCCTTTGCAGTGGAATTAATAGGTATGTTTTTTGTTTATCTTTAGCTTATTATAAATTCATTATTTTACTCATTTGCTCTACTTCCTCTTCCTATTCTTTTCTCCTTTCCCGTGCACTCGCACTCTCTCTCCTTCTGCGTTCGACCGAAAATTTGAGTCGATCCCGCTACCTTTCCGCTAACTCGCTCTGGCTTTTCGGTTTCGGTTCAACCACTGGAGTTCTATGACACTGCGGCACTGAGACGAAGGGTTCTTCCGTTTACAAAAAAAGTTTGATCGAAAATTAGTTTTCGTTTTCTTTTGATCTGCTCGCGATACACGACGTGCTGCTTCCCAACGGCAACTGTCTCTTTCTTCAGCTAGTTAGGCCAGCCTTGGTCGAATTATTCTCGCCTCTGCTGCGCTCTAGGTTCCCCTTGTTTATGGTTCCCCTCTGCTGTGCCTTCCCCTTGCCAGGTGGATTTATGTTGAAGCGGTGCTCTTTGCTTTGAGATTAAACTGAGATTCGGGTAGGCCGGCCTTAGCCGAATTATTATCGCCTTTGCTGCGCTCTAGGTTCCCCTTGCTTATGGTTCCCCTCTGCTGTGCCTTCCCCTTGCCAGGTGGATTTATGTTGAAGCGGTGTGCCTTGAGATTTAACTGAGGCTGGGGTGCCAAACCTAAGGGGTAGCAAAAGTTCCGACCGCGGATCTGCCCCAATTTAGCAGTGGAATTTCTTTGCTGACTGCTTTTCTTTCTCTTTCTAGCAAGCTCGCGCACTTTTCCGAATCTACTTCCTGAGTTTCACTAGAAGCTACCAGTTGGCTCAGTGTCCAAGACGAAAAAAAGCGAATGCTATTCTGCCTCGACACTCGGACCCTACTTTCTCTGCTCGACCCTTCAACTGTCAACTTCCATTACTCTTTCCTCAGATACGATCCTTGTCCTATAGGTGGCGCGTTTATTTTTCTTTTTCTTCCACCCCCAGTGCTGTTAGGACGCACAGATGTACCTGAATTTTGGTCTGCCGAGAAGCTATCCTATTCCCCAGGTAATTTCCCCTAAAGCTACAGGGCACTTTACAAATTCCCCACTGCCAAAATCAGACTTGGGGTAGCGAAACAGAGCTGTCACACGGCCGAAAGCACAAGGCTGATCCAACCCGTAGCTTAGGTGCCACTGTCATGTCCTTCGCATGATACCTGCCAATACTTTTACCCTGTAAATCTTCTAGTTCATAGATAGAATTCCCTATCTTTTTCCGAACTCTCGACTTCACAAATACCTTGCTAAGTTTTGCATTGTAATCAGCTGGGAAACTGCTTTGCTTAAAATTTCTCCTAAATACCTCTTGTCCAACTTTATACGACACTTCCCGAGATCTTTTATCATACTGCCGTTGATTTCGCTCATTTTGCTTTTGCATGACCTCACTGGCCTTTTTCCGGATTACCTCCAGCGAATCTTTTTTCGTAAAACTTGCTGCCCTGTCTTCCAGCAATTTAAACGACCTCAGAAGCGAATAAGTTTCCCCGGATGTGATCATCTGCTGCCCAAACACCATATAGTAAGGAATAGCCCCTATCCCGAATGGATTGCCGATCTTAAGGCGCAGCAAATGCTGCTCAGATGCTCATCCCAATCCTTCTGATCCGGTCGAACATATGCTCTAATGGCAGCGATAACCGAGCGATTTACTCGCTCCGATGCATTTGCTTGCGGCGCATGCACGGCCGTCAACGTATGCTTTACTCTGTGAGCTCTCAATAGATGTTGGAACGCGTCTGCTCTAAACTGGGAGCCATTGTCTGAGAAAATGGTTTCCGGTACGCCAAACGTGTGGAACAGTTCCTCCTTGAGATACCTTATTACCACCTCTGCTGTTAATTTCTTGACGGGCTTTAGAAAAACAAACTTCGAATAGTGATCTAGTACAATAAATATCCCAACATGTCCGCTTCGCGATCTTGGATATGGCCCCAGAAAGTCGATGTAGAGCCTTTGGAAAAACCTCAGTGATTCCGCCGGTATTCCAATAGGAGGTCTTAATGTGGTGTTGGGTGGTTTTGTTGTTTTGCATTGACTGCAGGCATTTAAGAGTGTCTTCACGTCATTCACCAGACCCGGCCAATAATAATAGCGCCTGATACGCTCCAAAGTCTTATGTATCCCTCCATGGGAGGCCAAGGGATGGTCATGTGCTCTTTCCAACACTTCCTTTATCATCTCTTTCGGTACCCAGAGCTTCCATGCAAAAGAATCATGCACTAGATCCCCTGTTGAGTGTTCTGCTCGACGATAGATCAAATCATCAACAGCTTTTACATCTGGCAGTTTCGAACTATTGGCTTCTACACGCTCTACTAGATCTAAATAATCTGCCGATTTAAAGTGTGGGGAATCTGTATCTACCAATAGCCCCTGGTTCATATCCATAGCCGCTATGTCATCTTCATGGACTCTCGATAAAACGTCAGGTACTACATTTAACTTCCCTTTTCTGTGGTCAATCTTAAATCGAAAGCCTTGGAGTTTGAGTGCCCATCTAGCTAATCTTGAGTGCAGGTCGCTTTGTGACATAAGCCACTTTAATGAGGCGTGGTCCGTGATAACCGTAAACTCGTGGCCCTCGACATACGCCCTAAATCGCTTTATGCTGACCAGTGCAGCTAAGCACTCTTGCTCCGTAACGGTATAATTTCTCTGTGCCCTATTTAATTTTTTTGACACAAAAGCGATGGGTAATTCCTCTCCCTCGTCCGTCTTCTGAACTAGCACCCCTCCAACTCCTGATTTGCTTGCATCGCAATGGATGTAAAATGGCTTAGTGAAGTCTGGGCTACGCAAAACAGGAGCACTGCAGAGCAATTCTTTCAGCCGCTCTAATGCTTTTTCTCCCTCACTGGACATGACAAATTTCTGCTTTGGTTTCAGCAGATCAGTCAATGGAGCTGAAACTGAAGCAAAACTGAGAATAAACTTCCTATACCAGCCAGCCATGCCTAAAAAGCTTCTCAGTGCTCTCAATGTTTTTGGGAAAGGGAAGTTGGTCTTTATGCCCCCTTCACCTATTACATGCCCGAGATACTTAACAGATTGCATGCAAAAATGACTTTTTTCGATGTTTATTGTCAGTCCAGCCTTTCGAATTTTCGAAGAAACCGTCTCCAGCACTTTCATGTGTGAGGCAAAGCTATCAGAGATTATGAGCAAATCATCCAAGTACACGAATACTTCGTTGCGAAGTGCAAACGGAATGACTTTATCCATCAGTCTCGACATCGTTTGAGACGCATTACACAGCCCGAATGGCATAACCTTATATTGATACAAGGGTCTACCTGGTATAGTGAACGCCGTCTTGGGTCTTGAGCCTACATCTAGCGGAATTTGCCCGAAAGCGTCTTTTAAGTCCAGGCTTGATATAAAATTTGCTCTTGGCAGTGTGCTTAGAATGCCATCAATGTGGGGAAGCGGATAGGCATCTTTCTCAGTTACTGCATTCACCTTTCTACTGTCCAAGCAAAGTCTCACTTTCCTTGTTTTTTGGACTAAGACAACAGGCGAGGCCCATGCGCTTTCCGACTCCTCAATTACCCCAAGCTTGATCATCCTGTCTACTTCCGCGTAGATCAGCTTCTCTATGGCAGGTGAAACCGAAAAATGCTGTTGTTTGATGGGCTTAGCGTTTCCCGTATCTATCACGTGGCTCAGAATTGATGTCTTACCGAGACCAGAAACAGCAAAGGAAGGAAACTGATCCACTATTGTTTTTAAAGCGAATTCTTGGGCAGGTGACAAGATGTGTTTATTCTGAGATGCCTCTATTCCTGCTATCTGTAACGGCAATGGTAATAGGTTGAAGATTTTCCAAAAATCTATCCCCAAGTATAAGTCTTGACTTAGAGAGGGAATGATAAATAGTTCTATCTCCTTGGATTCTCCTTTAAATTCCATGTTAGTTCTTAATTTGCCTACTATCTGTTGCCTTTTTCCATCTGCTGAACTTGCGCTTGACATTATCTTCTTGAAAGGTCTTCCGCTTCATATCAAATCCTTGGCTAGTTGCCCTCCCACACAACTCATCCCCGCACCCATGTCTAACAAACCCACTCTAGATTCCTCAAACACTCTAACTTTGGTCCCCATTTTTCTTCCTAATGGAGTTTATGACTTTTGAAGCTTCCCAAAATGCCTTAAGACGCTTCGTGCTTCTCGAGACACTTCTTATTTTCTGCGACCTAATAGGTAAAACTAAGTTTCTAAAACTATATATTCTTCTGTGCCAGTACAAAGGTTCCGCTACCTGAGCCAATTCGGGCATCTTTCCCTGTCCATCAGTACGATTCTCTGCTTCTAATCCTGCTTCGTCGGTTTTCGGTGTGGAACACCTGTCAGCTGACGAGTGTCTGATGGGTTCCCCTTCCCGTTTCTTTGACACCTTTGGCAGGACGGTTTATAAGTATTTGGGATACCACAACCGTAGCAAAATATCTTCCGCTTCGCTGCACAGTCCTGGTATCTATGTCCCTCTTTCCTACAGTTCCAGCATACTAACGCCATTGCCCCTATTTCCTCATTAGCTTCCCCCTCTGAAAATTCAGTTGCCTCGTCACTGATCGCTTCCTCTACGAGCTCCGCGACTTGCTTTTTGAAAGGTCCTAGCTTTTGATATCCGTGCGTACATTGCACCTCTTCCAAGAAACATTGTCTTTTTATGCAGATGTCCCTCAACGTTTCGATCGAATTTATCGGAATATTCAAAATTTCGTGCTGGATCTCCGGCCGTAGATTTCGTCGAATAATTTCTATTAAGGTCTTGTCCGATAGCGGCTGATCTAGTCGGTCAGTAAGCTTCTGGATAGATTCAAGAAATACCTCAAACGACTCCTTTTCTTTTTGTTTCCTGCCTCTTATCATTTGTCTAATATCAACGTCTGTCCGAGGGTCCCTGAAATGCTTTCTCAAAGCCATGCAAAGGTCCTTCCATCGCACCACACCAACGGTCTTGCGGTACAGCCAGTAAAAGTCGGAAGCTTTGCCTTCAAACAAGGTGTTTGCGTTTCCGCATAACAGGGCGAAATTCCCGTCAAGGGTTTGATGGGTCAGGGCCTCCACTCGATAAATAAAGCTATCCACATTTAGACCATCAGAACATTGAACCGAAGTTTCCAATTATTCATAATGTGACCAACTTTATCTGGCCTTTGAGCCAAGTCTGTGCCAATGGACCTAGCTATTGATCGCCGTGGTTGCTGGGATCCCATATCCTCATTTGCTCCGGAGAGCCCTAAGACGTGATCCAGAGATGCGTTGTCAGTCAGATGGGGGGTCGGTGGTTGCTGTGGTGCACCCACGTGAGATTCGAGGCTTGTGGTTATTGGGTTTGCCATCTTCTCTGTCAACTGTGACAATAGTTCGTTTTGCATTTTCATAACCGCTGCGTTTATCTGTGCGGTCATGCTGCTCGAGCTTAGAGCTTGTTGAAGGTTGATCTTTGAGTTGTGCCCTTGCATTCCCATCTTCTGAAGTTCCCTGCCCCGAACGCGTTCTTGAAGGTAACTGAACGGGTTGAAAAGACTTTGTGGCGATGCACTGAGTTTGACAAGTTGGGCAAGTGTTTATTGCCATAAAATGGGTCTTTATACAGGACTTGTGAAACTCATGGTTGCACTTTGTCACATATTTATCCGCTTCAGCTAGTTCCTTCAAACATAAAGTGCACTTTGGAGGCGCAGCCTCCGTTTCATCGTCTGATCTATCTAACCCCATGTTGATAAACAACCGACGTCGCGATTCTCAATGTTGGGCTAATGAAGTAGATAGTAGTAATTTTATAATAAAGATGTAAGGATATAGTTTTAAATTTGATAATTGATAACAAAAAATATATTTTTTTTCGATAAGATAGCTCATAAAATTTACTGATTTCCGATATTTTAGCTCCCTGCGGCGGCCTAATTTTTGATCCATTCTGTCACATTCATGCACGTGTGAGCAAAGAGAAAAAAAACGCACACAAACTGAAATACTATGGCATTCTGTCTCATAAGAACAGTGGACAGTGGCAACTTCTAAAGTCACTCCGCCTGTTATCCATGCCATCCTCATTTTGACCTCCCAAGCACATCAGTACTAGCTTTTAGAAGACTCACTCACTTGTCCATCACCCGTGGTCAGGCGTACCAAATTTAATCGACTAGCCTGCATTTCCTATGCGTTTGATATCGGACTTCCGTGGGCGAATCCTACACAATTAGTTAGAAAAATGAGTTCGAGCTTAACTACGATAGATGTGGCCACCTCCTTAGAGCCAATTCCGCTGTTTCCGTATCACTTCACATAGCTGCCAAAACTCATTGAAAATAGTTAGATCATTCAAACCCACATCCGTCATGGTCAGGTAGAAGTCACTAAGAGGCCTCCCCCTGGAGTCCAATGCTTGATTAGGGAATGAAATAAGAAGGAAATTAAGGAATAAGTTCAGCCACTCTGCTTTGGTGACACTAAGCAGTGCACAAAACCGTCACTGATTTCTTTGATCTGAAAGGTTGATCGTGAAATATGAAAGGAAATTAGTTGGCCATCAGTAATGAAAAGTGAGCCACACTCGTATAATGTACGTTAGTACATCTACGTTGTGGCCCCACGTTGGGCGCCAAATATAAAAATGTTTATTATTATCATTGTTGTAGTGGACAACGGTTAGTAGGACTGATGTTTTCCTCAGAGGTCGACCAGCACGCTATCATGCCAGCTACTGTCTCGTCGGCAAAAGGGTGGTGTTCTTTTTATTTGTCTATTCTGAGACCTACGATATTTGTTTTTATATTAAAAGAGCGTGCAAGAAACTTAACGACATGTACAAGTACAATTCCAGAACCGGAGAGAAACAAAACTTTTGGCCATTAGACTTCACTTACACATATGCACACGCACGCGACACGAACGGATCAAAAGTCGTCCTCAGCTGGAATGAAGGACCACGCCCACCCTTCCTTGGTCATAATCTGCATTCTTCCTCTATTCTTTATGACCCCTTTTCTTTAGGGCTCGCTACTACAGGGGCTGGGTATCGGAATCAAGATCAACGTTTAAGGAGACATTATAAATTTATTCATGAATATCTAAAATTTAAATACATTACTAGCACTTAGTTTACCCTCTCCAAATATTTTCAATTTCCCTTAACTTAACTCCCCTGCGCTTAAACTTGGTTTTATTTTTATTCTTCGAAACTCAAAGATTGGCCTTGCTGCGTCAGCAGCTGATCCCCTCTCTCAAACTTAAACGCTCGATTGACGGCTCGACAGACTTACAAAGTAACCGCATTTCTTTTTCGTTTCTCCCCAATAGAACAAGTGTGATTTATCCAATTGTCATCATCGGCAGAACCGATTATTAAAATGACTTCGCTTTATGGTTTTATTTACTCACTGTTTCTTTTGTTGTGTTGCGGTCCATCGGCGAAAGCGCTTTTTCGATGCCAGCTGATAAATCTTCGTGAGGGATCTAGAGTTTTTTATTTATTTATTTTTTTGTTGTACCTGTATGTGTAAACTGGCACTTGCACTCACACTCGCCCTAGGAGAGCACAACGAAATCCCCCTTACCCCTTTGCAGTGGAATTAATAGGTATGTTTTTTTTTTATCTTTAGCTTATTATAAATTCATTATTTTACTCATTTGCTCTACTTCCTCTTCCTATTCTTTTCTCCTTTCCCGTGCACTCGCACTCTCTCTCCTTCTGCGTTCGACCGAAAATTTGAGCCGATCCCGCTACCTTTCCGCTAACTCGCTCTGGCTTTTCGGTTTCGGTTCAACCACTGGAGTTCTATGACACTGCGGCACTGAGACGAAGGGTTCTTCCGTTTACAAAAAAAGTTTGATCGAAAATTAGTTTTCGTTTTCTTTTGATCTGCTCGCGATACACGACGTGCTGCTTCCCAACGGCAACTGTCTCTTTCTTCAGCTAGTTAGGCCAGCCTTGGTCAAATTATTCTCGTCTCTGATTCGCTCTAGCTTCCCCTTGTTTATGGTTACCCTCTGCTTTGCATTCCCCTTGCCAGGTGCATTTATGTTGAAGCGGTGCTCTTTTTGCCTTGAGATTAAACTGAGATTCGGGTAGGCCAGCCTTAGCCGAATTATTATCGCCTCTGCTGCGCTCTAGGTTCCCTTGTTTATGGTTCCCCTCTGCTGTGCCTTCCCCTTGCCAGGTGGATTTATGTTGAAGCGATGCTCTTTGCCTTGAGATTTAACTGAGGCTGGGGTGCCAAAACTAAGGGGTAGCAAAAGTTCCGACTGCTTGAATACATGTACTGCTGCGGCGCTGCAAAGCTCTCCTCCACTTACCCGCGGATCTGCCACAATTAAGCAGTGGAATTTCTTTGCTGACTGCTTTTTTTTTTTTAATAGTGCTTTTGTGTGTGAATATAACGACAGAATGGAAACGGCAAGGAAAGAACAGAAAGAGAGAATGCAGCAAAAGTGGAAGAACCAGGAAGAAGGTAAGAAAATGTTGCTTATGTTTTTCTTTGCTGTACGATTATAGGCGATAAACTAAAAAGATATAAAACAAAATAGATCGATAGCATTTTGTTAGCTTTATGTTTAAATGGAGGCAAATAAGGGGATAAACTTTTACCAAGAATCATCTTTCTTATAGGAGAAAATACTAAAGGCAAACAGGACTATAAAAATAACGAAAAATACCGAAAAAGTCAACTTCGGCTTATCTTAAAAGGTTTTCAGTTCAAAGCTAAAGAAAATATATGCCTGTTGTTTTCTTTCAATTTAGAGAATAATATCGGGAGAAACGTATATAAAAAGGGGTTTAATTATTTATTCTCGTATATTGTTTTTTTGACAGTGTATGCCTCGCCCTGACTCCCTTTATAATTGTGATTTTTGTTGTTGCTGTTGTTTCTGGTCAAGTGCTGTGAAGAGGTGGGAAATGAATGTTTATGTTTCCGACTAAAGTGCTTCTTTTGTAAATCACTTTCGAGCTCCAGAGCCATGCAAAGGCTGAGGTTGAAGGTTGAATTAAAATTCCTGCACTTATAATTATCTCCTGCTGTTGTCCTTTACGGACCCACATGTACATACATGTGTACATATGTACTTCCTTTCACCGCATGTATTTTCAAATGTCAATTAGTTGAGTTAATTGATCGAAAGTGCAAAATGTGAACCGCAATATCGTTTATATACTGGTCCACGGTCTTTTGGCCTTTGTTGGGGCAGCAGAGCCCTTTTGCGAGGCCAGCTTTGCGCAGTTCGAGGAGCTGTCGTTGAACAAGCGCATGGAGGAGGTGGCCAAGAACGAGGAGGCCACCGAGGAGGACGACATGGATGTGGAGCTGCGCCTGTCGCGCTTCGAATACCTCATGGAGAGGCGTCTGCTGCTGCTGAACAGTGTCCTGCTGCGCCAGAATCCGCACAACGTTCACGAGTGGCACAAGCGGGTCAACCGGTACGAGGACAAGCCCACGGAGATCATCAACACCTACACCGAGGCCGTGCAGACAGTCCAGCCCAAGCTGGCGGTGGGAATGCTGCACACCCTCTGGGTGGAGTTTGCCAAGTTCTACGAGTCCAATGGCCAGGTGGAGGACGCCCGCGTGGTCTTCGAGCGGGGCACCGAGGTGGAGTACGTCAAGGTGGAGGATCGGGCCGCCGTGTGGTGAAAGTGGGCGGAGATGGAGCTGCGCCAGCAGCAGTTCGAGGCAGCCCTCAAGCTGATGCAACGTGCCACGGCCATGCCCAAGCGGAAGGTGGCGTATCACGACGACTCGGAGGCAGTGCAGTCGCAGATCCCTGAAGGTGTGGTCCATGTACGCCGATCTGGAGGAGTCCTTTGGCACCTTCAAGACCTGCATGGCCGTCTACGAGCGCATCATCGACCTGAAGATCTGCACGCCGCAGGTGATCATCAACTATGGCATGTTCCTCGAAGAGCACACCTACTTCGAGGAGGCCTATCGGGCCTACGAGAAGGGCATTACCCTGTTTAAGTGGCCGAATGTGTACGACATCTGGAACTCGTATCTTAGCAAGTTCCTCGCGCGCTACGGGGGCACAAAGCTGGAGCGGGCCCGCGACCTCTTCGAACAGTGCCTGGATCAGTGTCCCGCTGAGCATGCGAAGTACTTTTACCTGCTCTACGCGAAGCTGGAGGAGGAGCACGGCCTGGCCCGGCGTGCCATGTCCGCATGTCGGGCTCTGCCCGAGCAGCATATGCGCCACATGTGCGTCAAATTCGCCGAGCTGGAGACGAAGCTGGGCGAGGTGGCCAGGGCCATCTACGCTCACAGGTGAGTCGACATTTAACCGTTGGATCGTCAATATTCTAAGCTCTCTTCTGCTTTGTCCCAACAGGTGTGCGATCCCCGCATCACAGCGGACTTGGAAGGAGTTCGAGGTGCGTCATGGCAACGAGGATACGATGCGTGAAATGCTGCGGATCAAGCGTTCCATTCAGGCCACCTACAACACTCAGGTCAACATGATGGCTGCCCAGTTTGTCAACACGAACACGAATGGTGTGGCTGCCGATGCTGGTGCTGGCTCCGGACCGGATGCCATGCGGCTGCTCGAGGAGAAGGCCCGCCAGGCGGCGGCCGAGGCCAAGCAGAAGCCCGCCGAGAAGGCTGCCTCCAATATCATGTTTGTGCGCGGCGAGACCCAGGGCGGGGCCAAGGGCAAGGAAAATACAGTCGTCAATCCGGATGAGATTGATATTGGCGACAGCGAGGACGACGACGACGATGAGGAGGAGGACCCGCAGCAGCCGAGTGGAGACCAGGACGAGGCAGGCCAGGCCACAACCAAAACCGATGACGAGGGCCTCATCATGAAGAAACTGCGCTTTGAACAAAAGGCCATACCGGCGAAGGTCTTTGGCAGCCTCAAGCCGACAAATCAATCCGATTCCGATGAGGGATAAATCTTTTGTTTCTTTTGATTAGGCGAAATATAAATGTATGTCTGTGGAATACTTCCCTCGATTTGAGACCTATTCTTCGGAGACCTATTCTTCGTTTTGTTCGAAAATTCAATAATTCCTCGAATCTCAGCAGGCGTTGGCAATGTTTCCCTGCCAGAGTTTAAGCCTTGGGATATCTCATTCCTTTCGAATCAGCTGTTGGAAGCACATCTATTCTCTCTATTTTTTAGTTTTTCATTTTTTTTTTATTCGGAAAAAAATCAAAATTTGTTTGGAACTGTCTGAAAAATAAGATAACTTTCGTAACCTGTCGCGAGGGACTGTCACTATCATTAAGCGATGAAGTCTGTACGCTTGATGCACGCCCTGTGCAGGCGTGGCCAGCACACATTCCTGGCCAGACGCAGAGATGTGGAACAGCGACGGCACTACGCCGAGAAATGTGACTCGGTGATCAAAGGCGTTGTGGTGGGCGTGTACGCCAAGGAGGGCGACCGCCAGCCCAAGATGACACCATCCGGCGAGAAGTTTGACGATCGCGTCCAGGGTAAGATCACTGATCTCATACGCGAGACGGGCCTGAGTGGCCAGCTGGGAAAAGGCCGTGTCTTCATGAACGTGGATGCGGAGTTCCGTGCGGTGGCCGTGGTCGGCGTGGGACAGGAGGGGGCCGGCTTCAACGACCTGGAGATGATCGACGAGGGAATGGAGAACGCTCGCGTCGCTGCCGGCGTGGGGGCTCGTTCCCTTCAACTGCAGGGCTGCACAGATGGAGTCGATGGAGTATGCGGAGCAGGCGGCCGAGGGGAGCGCCTTGGCCGTCTGGCGCTACAACACCAACAAGCGCCGTCGGGACCGCACACTCATTCCCAAACTGGAGCTGTACGACTCTCCCGACTCGGATGCCTGGATGCGGGGCCTGTTCAAGGCCGAATCGCAGAACCTGGCCCGTCGCCTGGCCGATACGCCGGCCAATCAGATTGTGAGGACCCATACTGGGACCCTCACATAGTAACAAGAATAATAATAATAATATTAATAATTGGATTACTCACAACCATATGCTATAGTAGTAAATAAGCTAGTTATGTTTTGCATAGCCGAAATCCCGCCAAACGGCCAGCTCACACGGAACAACCGCAAAGAAGACGGCGAGGAGAGGGAGCCCTGCTCAGCCGGCAGCAGAGCGGAGCTCTTTCGGAAAAGTCCCGTTGGCCCGAAAACGAGCGCGAGGCGTGGCGAGAACGTCGAGCGACCGTAGCGAGAGAAGGAGTCGATTCTGGGAAGTGAGCGAAGACGGAACGTCGCGGACATCGAAGTGAAGAGAAAAAAAAAGTGTTGAACGGCCGCGCGCCAGAGAGGAGAGAAAAGCATGGAGGAGCTGCGGGAACACAGGCGCCGGATCCGCGGGTGAGCTGGCCGCTGGCCAAGGTAGTAGTAGGAGTAGGAGGGAGTGCGAGGGGAACCAATCCAATAAAACTTCGATCATAGAATTAAGAACGCGTTGGCTTCCATTTATTTTCTCTGGTCGGACCACCGACTGCGGTCATCTCTCCACCCCCTCCCCACCCGTTTTCCTGACTGTTCTCGGTCACTACGCTCCCGCTCTGACTCTGGCAACAGGGTTTTACCCTGCTGGAGTGAGAAGTGGTACGCGTTTCGACAGAGGCGCCCCCCTCATCCTTTTCCTTCACCTCCCCGGACCCGCGGCCCACTTCGACCTTGGCAACAGGGGTTTTACCCTGCTGAAGTCGGGGAGTGCAGCGTCTCGGGTGAGTTTCGCGCCGCCCGGCCCAACGCCGCTTTCCCCCCCCCCCTCCCTAATTTCTCCCGAAGGCCCCGTCGTTGACGGCGGCTCGGCGATCCCTGCGCCAACGACCCGCCTCCCCCCCCCAGTCTCAACGTCTCAGCAACTTACAAATAAACTGTAGGTGACCCTGGGCAGACTGAGACTGACCCCAGCCTAGGATCACTACTTTACAGATGGCGCCCGAGCAGGGACCGTTGAGACAATTCAAACGATAGTTTTCTGGGGGGATTTCACCCTTCGTGGCCTAAAGATCCACAAGTAGATCGCGTAGGTAGCGCCGCATCAAACCGAGGAGAAATTTATAGGGTATCAATAAGAAAATACGATACGAAGGTACAGGCCAGCAGCGAGCAAAGCGTGGCTGAAAAGCTGTACAATCCCCGTTAGCCGTCGGCAAATGAAGAGGAGAGAACGGGAAAGAGGAAATGAGAGAGGAAAACGACAGAATGAAAGTACAGCCCGCAGCCAAGCAAAGCATAGTGATGCCCTTCCCATGTCCAGCAGAAAGAGAAAAAAAAAATCCAAGCGAAACACCAGCGACGAAGCAGCACGCAAAGCAGAACGAAAATTCTGTGGTCCCCGTTATCCTCAGGCAAAACCATGCGGGATCATAGCGCCCGGTACAGTGGGGAAAGAGCCAAGGGCAGCCAGACCTCTGTTACATCTCAGTGGGGAGAGAGGGGGTGAAGACCGGAGAACAGTTCTGGGCGTCGGCGGCGGGCATGAGCCGAACGACCCACGAGTATAATACATGAAATTATCCCTTTCTCATACTACCCGCACCCCCCGATCTTCGACTATTTACCTAACCATTCGCCCGCGGCTCTCTCGCGTGGTGTTCTCGGCCGACTCCGAGACGTCGACGTCGGCAGAGGCTCGGCCGTTCAGCCAGACCCAATATAAGCCGGGTTGTATACAACGCAAGAGACAGTCATCCTCAGCATTCGGTCAAACATACAACGTGTGAAACAGAGTGATCCCCTGCCTTCGATCAGTACACAACGCGCAAAATACAGTGGTCCTTATCCCGCAGCATACAGTGGTCCCTATCCCGCAGCATACAACGTGCGAAAGACAGCGATCCCCGCGTCTTCTGTCCACCTCGCGCTCCCCCGAAACTGAACACGAACCAACGGATTCTAACCGGAACAATCCTGCAGAAACCAACGACTGAAGTACCCCTGAACAAGCGCGTGTTAATTGCCAGCCCCCGTGTCCAGGCCCACGACCAAGACGGCCCACCGGTAATTCACTACCGAATAGCCTCGCACGCGTCCTCGCCGTTTAAGGATTCAGAGCCCCGTCTTTCGCCGCGTCCTTAGCTACGTTTTTCGACTCCTCGGGCGACGCTCCAGACATTTGATCGTAGACCACGTGCAGCAACAGTGACCCGGACCAACTCAACATGGGAGTCAAGTGGATTTCGGTCAGGCGCAAGAACGAGTTGGAGATGATTACCGCGGAGCTTGGGTTAGACAGCGCTGGAACTGTCGAAGAGTTGAGACGTCGACTCGCGACCTTCGCAAACTCGGCCGATTTACCAAGTACGGCGCGTTCTCGGTTGGAGGAATTGGAGGCCCAGTACGGAGTCGCCGTGACTCCAGAGGTTAAACCACTTTCTCCCCGCCCTTCTACACTCGCGCCTCTTAACCTACAACCCCATCCCCCGGCTGCGTATGATGTCGTACCCGCCAGTAGCCGTAGTATAGTGGCGTCGGGATCCGCTGTGCCGGCAGAGAGCCTACTCCATGGCATCGACGTCGGTGCCGCGCAGAGAAACCTGCACGGTAGCAAGGACCCACCAACGAAGGGGTCCACCTGGAACGAAGAGCATTTTAACGCTGCGATCACCGAGAAAATGGTCCGCTGGGGAATCGTGTTTGATGGGTCCGGCGATCCGTTAAGTTTCCTGGAGCACGTGCAAGAGAGGGCAGCCACTTATAAGATAGATCTACGCCACTTATCACAAGGAATCCTCGTGTTGTTGACCGGTCGGGCCGAGAGTTGGTTTCGAACGAGCCGCCTTAGTGGAGAACCATGGGAGACCTTTCGCAAAGAGTTTTCAGAGTTTTTTTTGCCTCCCCGGTACTTTCAACGGCTAGAAGACGAGATCCGAACCCATTTTCAACGACCAAAAGAAGCGTTTAAAACGTACCTCGTGGACATTCGACTAATGATGCAGCGCGCGGGATACACCGAGGCTCAGGAATTGGAAAGGATATACGATAACATGCTCCCGGAATACCAGTTGTTTACGAGACGAAAAGATTTTGATTCTCTCTCCGAATTAACGCAACTGGTTGTGAACTTCGAGGTGACGCGTAACAAGGGACCGTCGGAGCTCACGGGCTACGCGAACCAAGCACGAGACACCCATCCGCGGGAAACTTTAGGGCCAACGGCTGGTCAACGAGGACCAAGGAATCACGCGGCCGCGAGGACACAGGATCTCCGGCACGATAGAACCCAGGTGAGGGATTGGTCGACGGACTCGCAGCAGCCGGATGTCAGGAATGGAACCATCCTCCAAGACGCCGACCCCATAATCGACGTGCAGCATGCTTGTAGGAACTGCGGCGGGTCCGGACACTTTTCCAGGGAGTGTAAACAGCCCCAAGTCTTGTACTGCTGGGACTGCGGCCGTCGCGGGCTACGCACCATCGAATGCTGTCGCAGGAATTCGTCGGGAAACGGACAGGCGCTTCACTCGGCAGGGGACCGGGCGAAGACCGCCAATCCCACCCCGAGGCAGTAAAGGGAACCCTGCGGCTGGAGAGAGGACGAATTCGCGCGCAAGTAACCATGGAAGGAGAGGACCTACTCGCTACTCTGGACACAGGCGCCACACGGAGCTTCGTTAGCGAACGCAAAGCCCTGGAGCTGGACAACGGACAGAGTATAGCGATGGTGCGAACGACGATCAGATTGGCGGATGGGTCCCTCCGGGAATTGACTCAGGCGCTGATGGCAGACATACGACTAGGAGATCAACAAGTAAAGATGCCGGTGCTAGTAATGAAAGACGTGCTGGATGACGTCCTCCTCGGGATGGATTTCCTATGCGGAATAGACGCGACCCTGCAGTGTGGAGGAGTCCCCTTGCGCCTGCAATTTAAACACAGCCATGATACCAGGACTCAAGACATAGGATCCCCAGCCCGCCTGGATCAACCTACGAATCTCAGCCGAGACCGGGTCGCCCAGCATCAAGAACCGACGAGGGACGACGTACCAAACGAGACGTGCGTGGCCGTTTCTTCAAGGAATTCTAGGAATTCGGGCGAGGTCTCGACCCCGGCAGGATACCAACCCGGATGGACATCGGCGCTCCCCGGCCTCGACCACAGAGCCATGCTGAAAAACCCCTTCCGGGTACACGAGGTACAGCAGCGATCCAAGAAACGAGTGCGATTCGAGCCCGGCATCGGCGACAACGGGCCCCGCCGTAGGCGCACCAGGGAACGGACACAGGGAGCAACAGTGGCCACCGTGAGTATATCCCAATTGCCCGACGTTTTGGCCCCTGGATTCGAGCCCGAAGACGACGAACCCTGGAACCCCGGATCACCGAATGGTTGCAACAGGAACTGAAACAATTCGACGGCCTCAGCGGAGTGTCCCCCATTGCAGAACACACCATCGTGATGCGCGACAACAAGCCTATAAAACAACGTTATTATCCAAAAAACCCCGCTATGCAAGCCGTCATTAATAAACAGGTCGACGAACTGCTTAAGGAAGGGCAGATTGAACCTTCGAAGAGTCCACATAGCGCCCCAATTGTCCTCGTGGGCAAGAAAACAGGTGACATCAGGATGTGCATAGACTTCCGACAGTTGAACGCGCGATCAATCCCCGACGCGTATCCCCTCCCCAGGATTCACCACATATTGGAACAGCTGAGAGATGCCAGGTACATATCGACCCTGGACCTGAAGAGCGGCTACTGGCAAATTCCGCTTGCCCCAACCAGCCGCGAGTGCACGGCGTTCACCGTGCCGGGCCGCGGGTTGTTTCACTGGAAAGTGATGCCTTTTGGCCTTCACTCCGCCGGCGCGACCTTCCAGCGAGCACTGGATAGCGTGATTGGCCCCGACATGGAACCACACGCATTCGCCTATCTTGATGACATTATCGTCATCGGGCACACCGTGGAGGACCACATGCGGCATCTTGGGACAGTTCTACAGCGGCTGCGCAAGGCTAATCTTCGACTCAACAAGGACAAATGCAGCTTCTTAAAACGCAGACTGAAGTATTTAGGACACGTCATCAGCGGGAACGGCATACACACGGATCCTGACAAGATCGCCGCAGTGCGCAACCTGAAACCTCCGGCAGGTGTCAAGGAACTTCGCCGATGCATCGGTATGGCCTCCTGGTACCGGCGGTTTGTACCCAACTTTTCCGAAATAGTAGAACCCATGACGGCGTTGTTAAGGAAAGATCGGCAATGGAAATGGTCGGAAGAACAGGAGAAAGCCTTCGAGGAGTTGAAGATCAGGTTAACCGAAGCGCCGGTCCTCGCCTGCCCTGATTTTTCTGAAAAATTCTCATTGCAAACCGACGCTAGCGAACAAGGATTAGGAGCCGTCCTTACACAAAAGATAAGGGACGAGGAACGAGTAATAGCCTACGCGAGTCGACGCTTGTCCAAAGCCGAGGAGAACTACTCCGTTACTGAGAAGGAATGCTTGGCAATAGTGTGGTCAATCCGCAAGCTGCGCTGTTACTTGGAAGGATACCGATTTGACGTGATCACGGACCACCTCGCCCTCAAATGGATCAACTCGATCGACAACCCCACTGGACGGATAGCACGTTGGGCTTTGGAGCTGCAGCAATATCAATTCGATATTCGCTATCGCCGAGGGAAGCAGAACGTGGTAGCAGATGCACTTTCCCGCCAACCATTGGAGTTACTACATCAAGCTCTGGAGGAGGAGTCACAGTGCAAGTGGATCAGGAAAATGTTGGCGAGAATCAGGCAGCAGCCGGGCAAATATGAAGACTACCGAAGCGAGAGTGGACAACTGTATCGGCGCCTGCACACCGTGCCCGAAGAAGAAGACTCCACCCATGGAAACTCTGCGTCGCTGCAGAACATAGACGACGCGTACTAAAAGAATGCCATGACCACCCAACGGCCGGACATCTAGGAATCCGAAAAACAAGCACACGAGTCGCCCAAAAGTACTACTGGCCAGGCCTGTTCCGAGAAGTCGCCAGATACGTTCGCCAATGCGTAGTGTGCCAAAAATACAAGGTGAGCCAGTTCAAACCGGCGGGGAAAATGTTCACCAGACAAGTTGACGAACCCTTCAGCGTGTTATGCGCCGACTTTGTTGGGCCGTTGCCCCGCTCCAAACATGGAAACACCGTCCTCCTGGTTTTCTTCGACGCATTTAGTAAGTGGGTCGAACTGGTGCCTCTACGCAAGGCAACTACGCCACACCTGGAAAGATCATTCCGAGAAAGAATCCTAAGCCGCTTTGGTACCCCTCGTACCTTCGTTTGCGACAATGGGGCACAGTTTACCAGCCGATCGTTCAAAGGATTCTGCAAAAGGCTAGGGATGGAACTTCAGCATACTGCCCCGTACACTCCCCAACAAAATCCAACAGAACGCGCGAACAGAACAATTAAAACGATGGTGGCGCAATACTTCGACGGAAAACAGAACACTTGGGACGAGCTCTTGCCAGAAATCACGCTCGCGATCAACTCAAGCGTGTCCGATTCGACGCGATTCAGCCCCGCGTTCTTGATCCAAGGTCGCGAGCCAAGACTGCCAGGCGCCTTGTACGACGAGGTTACGCCAGGAACGGGAACTAGCATCGCCGACCCGGAGACCAGGGCACGACAGATGAGAGAGGTGTTCGAAATCGCAAAAACAAACTGCGACAAAGCATCAGAAGAGCAAAAACGACATTACAACCTCCGCCGTAGGGAATGGAAACCGGCTATTGGATCCCAAGTGATGTTACGTCGCCACACTCTGTCCAAAGCAGCCGAAGGCTTCGCCTCCAAGTTGGCCACGAAATTCGAGGGACCATACCGGGTGACCAAGTTTCTCTCTCCGAATCTCGTCCGATTACAGGTTCTAAACGGACGTAAGCAGCGATCAGCCAGTTTGAACGACCTGAAGGCGTTCTACCCGACCATCGACGAAGATGACGAAAAGACCGACCAGATCAGGACGGACAGTGAAGACGACCCTGACCGAACCAATATACAACAATCTTGATTACAACGCAGATCTACTCAAACCGCCACGACGATGCTGACACCCCGGATACACAGAGACGAAACCAATCAGGAACCCGGATATCTTGCGAGGAACGACGCACCGAACGAGGCGTGCGTGGCTGCTCCTCCTGGACACATCCGCTTCGGGAACCCGGATATCTTGCGAGGAACGACGCACCGAACGAGGCGTGCGTGGCTGCTCCTCCTGGACACATCCGCTTCAGGAACCCGGATGTCCTGCGAGGAACGACGCACCGAACGAGGCGTGCGTGGCTGCTTCTCCTGGACCCATCCGCTTCAGGAACCCGGATATCCTGCGAGGAACGACGCACCGAACGAGGCGTGCGTGGCCGCTTCTCCTGGACACATCCGCTTCCGGGACCCGGACATCCTTCGAAGAACGACGCACCAAACGAAGCGGGCGTGGCTGTTCCTTCAAGGGCAAACCGCAACCGTGATTGTACCGAAGGGACCAACCAAGGCCGACATTTTGGAGATTCTCATTAAGGCTATAACCGCTCCGCCGCACTCATAGAGTACCAAAGTATTTCTTGCCTGTAGTCAACAAGTCCATTCCTATTCACAGCTCATCGAATGCGAGAGACCCCCGCCGTCGGAGAACTACGACAAAAGCCAGGCCGGAGCCCCCAGTCGACTGGGAGATCATCGAGGAACTGATTCTTCGCCCCACTCCACGAGAATTCCAAGTCCACCCAGAGGTCCTCAGCTGGGAAAATTTATGCGGCGACGTCGTAAGCTGGCCCCGCATCGACCAGATCATCGAGGGGCACGATTCAGACCCCGATCACGTCAATATTACGGGAGACGTAGCCCAGACGTACAGGGACCCAAGCCCTGGCAACGCCGCCAGAGCCACGTTCACCCATGCTCAGGGCCCAGCCAGGTCAACCCCGACCAGGTCGCCGAAGACCACGCGCAGGGCCCTGGACACGCCACCGTAGGAGAAGCAGCCGACTACACCGCTCCGGGTCCGAGCCCGACGAGGGGCAGAGGCCATCACTATCCCTGACGGGCTGCCAGGTGCCACCGCACGCGGATACCGCCAGCAATTCGAGCCGACGGAGTTCGAAAAAGAGGTGCTCCGCTGGGAAGAGCCACCGCTTCCGGCACTCTTCGGGGCCCTTGATACGCTCAACCTTCTCGAACGGATAGACGGGTTGGACATCGCCCCCGAAGATGCAGGACTACCGGCCGTCAGCAACTTTGACGCCATCCTGCGTCCCGAAGACATCGCCACCGAAGATGCAGGACTACCGGCCGTCAGCAACTTTGACGCCATCCTGCGCCCCGAAGACATCGCCACCGAAGACGCAGAGCTACCGGACGCCTGCGATCTGGACGCCATCCTACATCCCGAAGGCGGCCGTCCGGAGATACCAGAAACGTCGACCCCCAACCCAGCCGTTCGTTGGGTGACTGGGAGGCGGATTGGAGAGTACGTACGCCCGACGGCCGGCTGCCAGACACCCTGAAAGCCCGGCTCCTGGCACAACTCGTCAACCCGCGGCGTAAAGATGTCCGATTCTTGGCAGAGGCGGACAACACCTTCTTCCAGGTCCACATCAGCAAGACGAGCAAAGTGACTATTCGCTCACGGGCCCCCCGAAGTAAGGAGAGGGTGTGAGGACCCATACTGGGACCCTCACATAGTAACAAGAATAATAATAATAATATTAATAATTGGATTACTCACAACCATATGCTATAGTAGTAAATAAGCTAGTTATGTTTTGCATAGCCGAAATCCCGCCAAACGGCCAGCTCACACGGAACAACCGCAAAGAAGACGGCGAGGAGAGGGAGCCATGCTCAGCCGGCAGCAGAGCGGAGCTCTTTCGGAAAAGTCCCGTTGGCCCGAAAACGAGCGCGAGGCGTGGCGAGAACGTCGAGCGACCGTAGCGAGAGAAGGAGTCGATTCTGGGAAGTGAGCGAAGACGGAACGTCGCGGACATCGAAGTGAAGAGAAAAAAAAAGTGTTGAACGGCCGCGCGCCAGAGAGGAGAGAAAAGCATGGAGGAGCTGCGGGAACACAGGCGCCGGATCCGCGGGTGAGCTGGCCGCTGGCCAAGGTAGTAGTAGGAGTAGGAGGGAGTGCGAGGGGAACCAATCCAATAAAACTTCGATCATAGAATTAAGAACGCGTTGGCTTCCATTTATTTTCTCTGGTCGGACCACCGACTGCGGTCATCTCTCCACCCCCTCCCCACCCGTTTTCCTGACTGTTCTCGGTCACTACGCTCCCGCTCTGACTCTGGCAACAGGGTTTTACCCTGCTGGAGTGAGAAGTGGTACGCGTTTCGACAGAGGCGCCCCCCCTCATCCTTTTCCTTCACCTCCCCGGACCCGCGGCCCACTTCGACCTTGGCAACAGGGGTTTTACCCTGCTGAAGTCGGGGAGTGCAGCGTCTCGGGGGAGTTTCGCGCCGCCCGGCCCAACGCCGCTTTCCCCCCCCCTCCCTAATTTCTCCCGAAGGCCCCGTCGTTGACGGCGGCTCGGCGATCCCTGCGCCAACGACCCGCCTCCCCCCCCCAGTCTCAACGTCTCAGCAACTTACAAATAAACTGTAGGTGACCCTGGGCAGACTGAGACTGACCCCAGCCTAGGATCACTACTTTACAAGATGACGCCCACAATCTTCGCCCAGTCAACGGTGGATGCCTTGTGCCCCTGCGGGGTATCCGTGGATGTACGCAGCATGGACTGGATCGAGTCCAAGAGCTTGAACAGCTTCTTGATGGTGGCCAAGGGCAGCTGCGAGCCGCCGATCATCTTGGAAATCGCCTACTGCGGCACCGCACCCGAGGACAAGCCCATCCTGCTGGGCAAGGGCATAACATTCAACAGCGGGGGCCTCTGCCTCCGTCCCAAGGACTGCTTGTCCATGTACCGCGGCTGCATGTCCGGTGCAGCCGCCTGCGTGGGCGTCATCCGAGCCGCCGCCGCCCTATCGCTGCCCCTAAACATAACGGCACTGCTGTTCATCATTTCACTTCAACGCTCAAGCATCTATACTTATGCTCATTATTGCGTTGCTATTGCTTACAGAGGCTTTACATAGAGCTCTCACATGCACAGCCAAAAACCGCAACTGCACACACATGCACACGCATACAGCGATGCGTTCGGTTTTCGCATTGGGAGCGACGCATCGCGTGATCTTCTAATTCTCTTCCGCTCGCCTTCTTTTCGTTGAGTAAAGTTGCTTGGAAATTCCAGTTGCTGTACCGTTGCCTCTTAGCCGAGCCTTCCACTAACTTAAACCACTAATTTAATAGGATTATCAATACAATCAATGGCCGGAAAGAATTACATATACTTACATATATATATTTATATATATATGTCAACGTGTCCCGTTTTTTTTTGGTGATTTGTTATTCAACCAAAAATTGCTGCCTTCTCGTTTCATTTGTTGTACCGTTGTAGCTGAGCGTCTTTGGTGCTAAGTGCGTCTTGCGGGAAAAATTAGTGGATTATTCGCGCACAAAAAGAGCTGATCGCGGAAAGAAAAATATGAACAAATTATAAAATTCATTTGTGTTTCTGTTTGTTTTTTTTTTTTATAATAGTGCTTTTGTGTGTGGGTGTGTGTGTGAATATAACGACAGAATGGAAACGGCAAGGATAGAACAGAAAGAGAGAATGCAGGAAAAGTGGAAGAACCAAGAAGAAGGTAAGAAAATGTTGTTTTTGTTTTTCTTTGCTGTACGATTATAGGCGATGAACTAAAAAGATATAAAACAAAATAGATCGATAGCATTTTGTTAGCTTCATGTTTAGTATGGAGGCAAATAAGTGTAGTGGACAACGGTTAGTAGGACTGATGTTTTCCTCAGAGGTCGACCAGCACGCTATCATTCCGGCTACTGTCTCGTCGGCAAAAGGGTGATGTTCTTATTATTTGTCTATTCTGAGACCTACGATATTTGTTTTTATATTAAAAGAGCGTGAAAGATACTTAAAGACATGTACAAGTACAATTCCAGAACCGGAGAGAAACAAAACTTTTGGCCATTAGACTTCACTTACACATATGCACACGCACGCGACACGAACGGATCAAAAGTCGTCCTCAGCTGGAATGAAGGACCCTTCCTTGGTCATAATCTGCATTCTTCCTCTATTCTTTATGAACCCTTTTCTTTAGGGCTCGCTACTACAGGGGCTGGGTATCGGAATCAAGATCAACGTTTAAGGAGACATTATAAATTTATTCATTAATATCACTTAGTTTACCCTCTCCAAATATTTTCAATTTCCCTTAACTTAACTCCCCTGCGCTTAAACTTGGTTTTATTTTTATTCTTCGAAACTCAAAGATTGGCCTTGCTGCGTCAGCAGCTGATCCCCTCTCTCAAACTTAAACGCTCGATTGACGGCTAGACAGACTTACAAAGTAACCGCATTTCTTTTTCGTTTCTCCCCAATAGAACAAGTGTGATTTAGCCAATTGTCATCATCGGCGGAACCGATTATTAAAATGACTTCGCTTTATGGTTTTATTTACTCACTGTTTCTTTTGTTGTGTTGCGGTCCATCGGCGAAAGCGCTTTCTCGATGCCAGCTGATAAATCTTCGTGAGGGTTCAAGAGTTTTTTATTTATTTATTTTTTTGTTGTACCTGTATGTGTAAACTGTCACTTGCACTCACACTCGCCCTAGGAGAGCACAACGAAATCCCCCTTACCCCTTTGCAGTGGAATTAATAGGTATGTTTTTTTTTTATCTTTAGCTTATTATAAATTCATTATTTTACTCATTTGCTCTACTTCCTCTTCCTATTCTTTTCTCCTTTCCCGTGCACTCGCACTCTCTCTCCTTCTGCGTTCGACCGAAAATTTGAGCCGATCCCGCTACCTTTCCGCTAACTCGCTCTGGCTTTTCGGTTTCGGTTCAACCACTGGAGTTCTATGACACTGCGGCACTGAGACGAAGGTTCTTCCGTTTACAAAAAAAGTTTGATCGAAAATTAGTTTTCGTTTTCTTTTGATCTGCTCGCGATACACGACGTGCTGCTTCCCAACGGCAACTGTCTCTTTCTTCAGCTAGTTAGGCCAGCCTTGGTCGAATTATTCTCGCCTCTGCTGCGCTCTAGGTTCCCCTTGTTTATGGTTCCCCTCTGCTGTGCCTTCCCTTGCCAGGTGGATTTATGTTGAAGCGGTGTGCCTTGAGATTTAACTGAGGCTGGGGTGCCAAACCTAAGGGGTAGCAAAAGTTCCGACCGCGGATCTGCCCCAATTTAGCAGTGGAATTTCTTTGCTGACTGCTTTTCTTTCTCTTTCTAGCAAGGTCGCGCACTTTTCCGAATCTACTTCCTGAGTTTCACTAGAAGCTACCAGTTGGCTCAGTGTCCAAGACGAAAAAAAGCGAATGCTATTCTGCCTCGACACTCGGACCCTACTTTCTCTGCTCGACCCTTCAACTGTCAACTTCCATTACTCTTTCCTCAGATACGATCCTTGTCCTATAGGTGGCGCGTTTATTTTTCTTTTTCTTCCACCCCCAGTGCTGTTAGGACGCACAGATGTACCTGAATTTTGGTCTGCCGAGAAGCTATCCTATTCCCCAGGTAATTTCCCCTAAAGCTACAGGGCACTTTACAAATTCCCCCCTGCCAAAATCAGACTTGGGGTAGCGAAACAGAGCTGTCACACGGCCGAAAGCACAAGGCTGATCCAACCCGTAGCTTAGGTGCCACTGTCATGTCCTTCGCATGATACCTGCCAATACTTTTACCCTGTAAATCTTCTAGTTCATAGATAGAATTCCCTATCTTTTTCCGAACTCTCGCCTTCACAAATACCTTGCTAAGTTTTGCATTGTAATCAGCTGGGAAACTGCTTTGCTTAAAATTTCTCCTAAATACCTCTTGTCCAACTTTATACGACACTTCCCGAGATCTTTTATCATACTGCCGTTGATTTCGCTCATTTTGCTTTTGCATGACCTCACTGGCCTTTTTCCGGATTACCTCCAGCGAATCTTTTTTCGTAAAACTTGCTGCCCTGTCTTCCAGCAATTTAAACGACCTCAGAAGCGAATAAGTTTCCCCGGATGTGATCATCTGCTGCCCAAACACCATATAGTAAGGAATAGACCCTATCCCGAATGGATTGCCGATCTTAAGGCGCAGCAAATGCTGCTCAGATGCTCATCCCAATCCTTCTGATCCGGTCGAACATATGCTCTAATGGCAGCGATAACCGAGCGATTTACTCGCTCCGATGCATTTGCTTGCGGCGCATGCACGGCCGTCAACGTATGCTTTACTCTGTGAGTTCTCAATAGATGTTGGAACGCGTCTGCTCTAAACTGGGAGCCATTGTCTGAGAAAATGGTTTCCGGTACGCCAAACGTGTGGAACAGTTCCTCCTTGAGATACCTTATTACCACCTCTGCTGTTAATTTCTTGACGGGCTTTAGAAAAACAAACTTCGAATAGTGATCTAGTACAATAAATATCCCAACATGTCCGCTTCGCGATCTTGGATATGGCCCCAGAAAGTCGATGTAGAGCCTTTGGAAAAACCTCAGTGATTCCGCCGGTATTCCAATAGGAGGTCTTAATGTGGTGTTGGGTGGTTTTGTTGTTTTGCATTGACTGCAGGCATTTAAGAGTGTCTTCACGTCATTCACCAGACCCGGCCAATAATAATAGCGCCTGATACGCTCCAAAGTCTTATGTATCCTCCATGGGAGGCCAAGGGATGGTCATGTGCTCTTTCCAACACTTCCTTTATCATCTCTTTCGGTACCCAGAGCTTCCATGCAAAAGAATCATGCACTAGATCCCCTGTTGAGTGTTCTGCTTGACGATAGATCAAATCATCAACAGCTTTTACATCTGGCAGTTTCGAACTATTGGCTTCTACACGCTCTAAATAATCTGCCGATTTAAAGTGTGGGGAATCTGTATCTACCAATAGCCCCTGGTTCATATCCATAGCCGCTATGTCATCTTCATGGACTCTCGATAAAACGTCAGGTACTACATTTAACTTCCCTTTTCTGTGGTCAATCTTAAATCGAAAGCCTTGGAGTTTGAGTGCCCATCTAGCTAATCTTGAGTGCAGGTCGCTTTGTGACATTAGCCACTTTAATGAGGCGTGGTCCGTGATAACAGTAAACTCGTGGCCCTCGACATACGCCCTAAATCGCTTTATGATGACCAGTGCAGCTAAGCACTCCTGCTCTGTAACGGTATAATTTCTCTGTGCCCTATTTAATTTTTTTGACACAAAAGCGATGGGTAATTCCTCTCCCTCGTCCGTCTTCTGAACTAGCACCCCTCCAACTCCTGATTTGCTTGCATCGCAATGGATGTAAAATGGCTTAGTGAAGTCTGGGCTACGCAAAACAGGAGCACTGCAGAGCAATTCTTTCAGCCGCTCAAATGCTTTTTCTCCCTCACTGGACATGACAAATTTCTGCTTTGGTTTCAGCAGATCAGTAAATGGAGCTGAAACTGAAGCAAAACTGAGAATAAACTTCCTATACCAGCCAGCCATGCCTAAAAAGCTTCTCAGTGCTCTCAATGTTTTTGGGAAAGGGAAGTTGGTAGTGGCCGAAATCTTATCGGGATCGGTCTTTATGCCCCTTCACCTGATCTAGTCGCGTCAGTAAGCTTCTGGATAGATTCAAGAAAATACCTCAAACGACTCCTTTTTTTTTGTTTCCTGTCTCTTATCATTTGTCTAATATCAACGTCTGTCCGAGGGTCCCTGAAATGCTTTCTTCAAAGCCATGCAAAAGGTCCTTCCATCGCACCACATCAACGGTCTTGTGGTACCGCCAGTAAAAGTCGGAAGCTTTGCCTTCAAACAAGGTGTTTGCGTTTCCGCATAACAGGGCGAAATTCCCGTCAAGGGTTTGATGGTTCAGGCCTCCACTCGATAAATAAAGCTGTCCACATTTAGACCATCAGATGCTCCATTGAACCGAAGTTTCCAATTATTCATAATGTGACTAACTTTATCTGGCCTTTGAGCCAAGTCTGTGCCAATGGACCTAGCTATTGATCGCCGTGGTTGCGGGATCCCATATCCTCATTTGCTCCGGAGAGCCCTAAGAGTGATCCAGAGATGCGTTGTCAGTCAGATGGGGGGTCGGTGGTTGCTGTGGTGCACCCACAGTGAGATTCGAGGCTTGTGGTTATTAGGTTTGCCATCTTCTCTGTCAACTGTGACAATAGTTCGTTTTGCATTTTCATAACCGCTGCGTTTATCTGTGCGGTCATGCTGCTCGAGCTTAGAGCTTGTTGAAGGTTGATCTTTGAGTTGTGCCCTTGCATTCCCATCTTCTGAGGTTCCCTGCCCCCGAACGCGTTCTTGAAGGTAACTGAACGGGTTGAAAAGACTTTGGCGATGCACTGAGTTTGACAAGTTGGGCAAGTGTTTATTGCCATAAAATGGGTCTTTATACAGGACTTGTGAAACTCATGGTTGCACTTTGTCACATATTTATCCGCTTCAGCTAGTTCCTTCAAACATAAAGTGCACTTTGGAGGCGCAGCCTCCGTTTCAATGTCTGATCTATCTAACCCCATGTTGATAAACAACCGACGGCGATTCTCAAATGTGGGCTAATGAAGTAGATAGTAGAATTATAATAAAGAGTAAAGATAAGATATATTAAATTTGAATAATTGGAAACAAAAAGTAATTATTTTCGATAAAAATAGCCATAAAATTACTGATTCCGAAATTTAGCTGCCCTCGCGCGCCGCGTGCCAATGTTTCTAATAGATCATTCTGTACCCTCACGTGAAGCAAAGAGAAAAAAAAAACAAAAACGAAATAAATATATCTGTTTAAAAACATAACAGATGCAACTTCTAAAGTCAACTCGTTCTTCATCGCCTCATGTACCTCGCAAGCACATCAGTATCAGCTTTTAAGAAAATCACTCACTGTCATACCCTGTCAGGCGTAACCAAATTTAATCGACTAGCCTGCATTTCCTAGCGTTTGATATCGGACTTCCGTGGGGATCCTACACAATTAGTTAGAAAAAAGAGTTCGAGCTTAACTACGATAGAATGTGGCACCGGTTAACTCCTTAGAGCAATTCCATGTATTTCCGTATCACTTCACATAGCTGCCAAAACTCATTGAAAATAAGTTAGATCATTCAAAACCCACATCCGTCATGGTCAGGATTGAACAGTCACTAAGAGCACATCCCCTGAAGACCAATGCTTGATTAGGGAATGAAATAAGAAAGTGATTAAGTTTCAGGCCACTCTGCTTTGGTGATCACTAACGCAGTGCACAAAACGTCACTGATTTCTTTTAATCCTGAAAGGTGACTCATACTGAAAATAGAAGGCATCAGTAATTGAAAAGTGAGCCACACTCGATAAGTTACTCGTTAGTACAGGTCTACGTTGTGCCCACGTTGCGCCAAATATAAAAATGTTTATTATTATCATTTTGTAGTGGACAACGTTAGTAACTGATGTATTCCTCAGAGGTCGACAGCACGCTATCATTCGGCTGTCTCGTCGCAAAAGGTGGTGTCTTTTTATTTGTCTATTTGTGACTACGATATTTTTATACCGATACCAAATGAGTATTGGGGTATATTAGATTTGTGGTAAAAGTGGATGTGTGTAACGTCCAGAAGGAATCGTTTCCGACCCCATAAAGTATATTTATTCTTGATCAGCATCAATAGCCGAGTCGATTGAGCCATGTCTGTCTGTCCGTCTCGTCTGTCCGTCCGACCGTCTGTCCGTCCCTTTCAGCGCCTAGTGCTCAAAGACTATAAGAGCTAGAGCAACAATGTTTTATATCCAGACTTCTGTGATATGTCGCTGCTACAAAAATATTTCAAAACTTCGCCCCGCCCACTTCCGCCACCACAAAGGACGAAAATCTGTGGCATCCACATTTTTGAAGATACGATAAAACCAAAAACGCAGGAATCGTAGAGGATGACTATATGTTTTAGAATGTAAGATCTCAACCAGATCGTATATATATTATAGCCAGAATCAAGAAAACAATTTCATTCTTTCTCGCTCTGTCTCTCTCTAACACACAGGTTTCATGGTCGGTTTTGCAATTGCAAAATATGAGTTCAAGGATCTCAGAACCTATAAGAGCGAGAGCAACCAAATTTGGTATCCACACTCCTGTGATATCGGACCTTGACCTTTTCGTGTCCAAATTTCGCCACAACCCCCTTCGCCCCCGCAAAGGACGAAAATCTGGGGGCATCCACAAATCTCAGAGACTATTAAGGCTAAGAGTAACCAAATTTGGTATCCGCACTTCTGTTAGATCTCACTATAAAACGTATGTCTCAGAATGTCGCCCAACCCTTCCGCACCACAAAGAACGAAAATCTGTTGCATCCACAATATTGCACATTCGAGAAAACTAAAAACGCAGAATCATAGATAATGACCATATCTATCAGATTGCTGAATCTGGATCAGATCAGATCATTTTAATAGAAAGACAAGTCAATTGCGTGGCTACGCAGCGACCGACGTCACGCTCAGACTGATTTTCTGTCTCTCTCGCACGCACTCTTTGTCGTGTCGTTTAATATTATCAGGCTTCTGCCGGAGGAGAGCCATACTGACTTAGTATCGGGTATAACCGTAGAGTTGCGGTCGTCCGCAGCAACTCACAACGTTCCCCCGTTTTTATATTAAAAGAGCGTGCAAGAACTTAACGACATGTACAAGTACAATTCCAGAACCGGAGAGAAACAAAACTTTTGGCCATTAGACTTCACTTACACATATGCACACGCACGCGACACGAACGGATCAAAAGTCGTCCTCAGCTGGAATGAAGGACCACGCCCACCCCTCCTTGGTCATAGTCTAACCATCTTCCTCTATTCTTTATGACCCCTTTTCTTTAGGGCTCGCTACTACAGGGGCTGGGTATCGGAAATCAAGATCAACGCTTAAGGAGACATTATAAGTTTATTCATTAATAGCTAAAATTTAAATACATTACTAGCACTTAGTTTACCCTCTCCAAATATTTTCAATTTCCCTTAACTTAACTCCCCTGCGCTTAAACTTGGTTTTATTTGTATTCTTCGAAACTCAAAGATTGCCTTGCTGCGTCAGCAGCTGATCCCCTCTGTCAAACTTAAACGCTCGATTGTCGGCTCGACAGACTTCAAAGTAACCGCATTTCTTTTTCGTTCTCTCCCAATAGAACAAGTGTGATTTAGCCAATTGTCATCATCGCAGAACCGATTATTAAAATGACTTTGCTTTATGGTTTTATTTACTCACTGTTTCTTTTGTTGTGTTGCGGTCCATCGGCGAAAGCGCTTTCTCGATGCCAGCTGATAAATCTTCGTGAGTGATCAAGAGTTTTTATTTATTTATTTTTTTGTTGTACCTGTATGTGTAAACTGGCACTTCCACTCACACTCGCCCTAGGAGAGCACAACGAAATCCCCCTTACCCTTTGCAGTGGAATTAATAGGTATGTTTTTTTTTATCTTTAGCTTATTATAAATTCATTATTTTACTCATTTGCGCTACTTCCTCTTCCTATTCTTTTCTCCTTTCCCGTCCACTCGCACTCTCTCTCCTTCTGCGTTCGACCGAAATTTGAGCTGATCCCGCTACCTTTCCGCTAACTCGCTCTGGCTTTTCGGTTTCGGTTCAACCACTGGAGTTCTATGACACTGCGGCACTGAGACGAAGGTTCTTCCGTTTACAAAAAAAGTTTGATCGAAAATTAGTTTTCGTTTTCTTTTGATCTGCTCGCGATACACGACGTGCTGCTTCCCAACGGCAACTGTCTCTTTCTTCAGCTAGTTAGGCCAGCCTTGGTCGAATTATTCTCGTCTCTGCTTCGCTGTAGCTTCCCTTGTTTATGGTTCCCCTCTGCTTTGCATTCCCTTGCCAGGTGCATTTATGTTGAAGCGGTGCTCTTTTTGCCTTGAGATTAAACTGAGATTCGGGTAGGCCAGCCTTAGCCGAATTATTATCGCCTCTGCTGCGCTCTAGGTTCCCCTTGTTTATGGTTCCCTCTGCTGTGCCTTCCCCTTGCCAGGTGGATTTATGTTGAAGCGGTGTGCCTTGAGATTTAACTGAGGCTGGGTGCCAAACCTAAGGGTTAGCAAAAGTTCCGACCGCGGATCTGCCCCAATTTAGCAGTGGAATTTCTTTGCTGACTGCTTTTCTTTCTCTTTCTAGCAAGCTCGCGCACTTTTCCGAATCTACTTCCTGAGCTTCACTAGAAGCTACCAGTTGGCTCAGTGTCCAAGACGAAAAAAAGCTAAAATGCTATTCTGCCTCGACACTCGGACCCTACTTTCTCTGCTCGACCCTTCAACTGTCAACTTCCATTACTCTTTCCTCAGATACGATCCTTGACCTATAGGTGGCGCGTTTATTTTTCTTTTTCTTCCACCCCAGTGCTGTTAGGACGCACAGATGTACCTGAATTTTGGTCTGCCGAGAAGCTATCCTATTCCCCGAGTGAATTCCCCCAAAGCTACAGGGCACTTTACATAAGTTGATAAACTTTTACCAAGAATCATCTTTCTTATAGGAGAAAATACTAAAGGCAAACAGGACTGTTCGGAGCAGAACCCAGCCGATTAGCTGCTTGCCAAATAGCACCTAATTCTTGGCCCTCAGCCGCTTATTTTGTTTGTTACTTATGTCTATGTCACTCATTTGTTTGTTAAAGCTTTGCGCTTGCTTGCCCTGCTAAACGCTCTCTGCCAGCTCGCTCTTCGCTATCTCCGCTTTGCGTCTGCCTACCGACGTCGGCAGAGCGAAGCTGCGCTTAGCGATCGAAGCGGCAATGTAAAGGGCAGGCAAGCCACACTTGCAATTTGGATGTCACGCATTAAAGAACATATCGTAATTTTATTTCTGCGCCGAGTTTTATTTAATTCGAAATAATTAGTCGGCCGATTGGGGATAAAAAACATTATCTCCACATTATCTCCAAATTTGGCGACCCCGACGTGATCTCTGAGTTGCAGTGTCAATTAATAATCATTCGCGATCGACATTCGTTAGCCCTAGCAAATTTCGGCGGTTAAGCACAATTCGGTGCTAAAACACACTTACATACACCTACATACACGCATTGCTGGCTATTAATTTCTCTGTCGCGACAATTCGGTCAGTGCAGTGCGGTAGGCAGTGCAGCGAACTCACTAATACACACAAGCGGAGTACAAAGCGGAATCGGACAGCTCGCACAGCCGCACAGCTAAAGGCAGCAGGTAAAGGAGCTACTTTCGATGTTTTCCCATACGTAAATGGTGTTCCAATGAACCCGCTGCTTTGGAAGGCGTATCGGAGGCGGATCGCGAAAAGTTCCTTACCTTTCATGACTGGACTGAAGTAACCAAGGCGCTTGGTCTAGTTTGGGATCCCACCACGGACAATCTTCTGTTTAGCTTCGCTCACGTCGGAAACCGCTGCAGGCCCAATATCGAAGCGTTCGGTCCTGTCTACACTAGCTAGGTTCTACGATTCCTCTAGGGCTCATCTCTCCCATCATCACAAAAGCTAAAATATTTATGCAGTCGCTATGGAACGAAAGCCTAAAGTTGAATTGGGACGAAAGCCTGCCCAGGATCTACATACGACTTGGATTGAGCTGACTTCGCAGTTGTCGATGGTTAAAAACTTTAAGTTTCCACGTTACGTGCTTCGGCAGCAAGCCAGATTAGAAATGCACGCGTTTTGTGATGCGAGCCAAGCAGCATATGGCGCCTGTGTATACATGCTTTCGGAAGCTCTTGGCATTGTGCAAAGTCCATCTCTTATGCTCTAAATCCAGAGTCGCGCCCTTGAAAAGTATGAACTATCCCCAAGCTTGAGCTATCCGCTGCCCTCGTATTAGCCGAACTAGTGTCCACCATAGTTAAGGGATTATCAGCTCCATGCCAAATACATTGCTGGTCGGATTCGTCCATAGCCCTTGCCTGGATTCGAGAATCACCATTGAATTTTAATATATTTGTTTCTAATCGAGTTCAGCGGATTCAGGAGCTCACCGCTGGAATGACTTGGCATCACGTGCCCACAAAGTTGAATCCTGCCGACATCATATCACGTGGATCCACGCCCGCTGAACTAATGGATAGAAGCCTTTGGATCTCTGGACCACCATTCTTGCGTCTTGCAGGCTTGCAATTGCCGACCGATGTACCAGAACGTCGTCATGCAGCATTGGTTGTTTCAAACGAAAGGGATGTATCGTACGATTGCAAATTTCAAAACTCATTCGGATCCATGCAGCGCGTCTTTGCTTACATATATCGATTCTACATTCTCAAGGACAAAGGCATAGCGCGGTCGAAGGGTCAACTTACCGTAATCGACATCAAAAATGGTACGCATTTGCTCATAAGGGCAATACAGCAGCAACAATTTTCGGAAGAGATAAGGGCCCTCGCCAGCAAACAGGCCCTACCCCCAAAAAGCACGATGCCTCACTGAATCCATTTCTGGATAGCTTGGATTGCTGCGTGTTGGAGGCCGCCTCCAAAATGCCGAATTGGACTACGACGCGAAGCACCCGATCCTGCTTCCTAAGGGACATCCTGTCACTGTCTCTATTATTATCTTCTTTCACGAAAGGTTTCTCCACGCAGGAGCTCAAGGATTGCTCGACTGCTTCGGCAAAAATTCTGGCCTATTGGTGGACGCAAATATGTTGCGGGAATCTTTCGCAAATGTGTTAGATGCTTTCGTTTGAAGCCAGTGCTGAGCCAGCATTAATTGACAGCCAGCATTCCACACAACGGGCGTTGATTTTTGCGGACCCTTTTATCACAAGTCGGAAGTCAGAAGCAGGCCTCCTATCAAATGTTACATCGCTGTCTTCGTATGCTTTAGCACCAAAGCAACTCATTTGGAAGTCGTTCGGGATCTATCTACAGAATCCTTTCTGGCAGCATTAAGGCGTTTTATAAGTCTACGTCCCAAACCTCGAATCATCTGGTCAGACAACGCTACAAATTTTGTAGGAGCAAAAAATGAGCTTTGGAGCTTCGGCAAATGTTCCTCAGCGATCCTCATACGTCGGCTGTGTCACATCTCTGCGTTTCTAGTATAATCGATTGGAAATTCATCCCCCCTCGCTCAACTCATTTTGGGGGTTTGTGGGAGGCGGCTGTTAAAGCAGCTAAATATCATTTTCATCGCATCGTCGGGACCTACATTTTTACTCTTGATGAAATTCAGACCTTGCTTGTGAAATCTCTGCTTTGTTAAATTCCCGTCCGCTTTATGCAATTACAGAAAGTCCCGATGATCTAGATGTGCTCACGCCAAACCACTTTCTCAATGGAGCCCCGAAAGCTGCATTCGACGAGCCAGATGTGGCGCATCTCCGGGTCAACCTACTTAGTCGATGGCAAGCGGCTGTGTCCAAATGAAGCAGGCGTTTTGGAGAAAATGGAGCACGGCGTATCTTTCGATTCTTCAGGAGCGGAGCAAGTGGCGGTCATCGTCTCTAAACATCAAGCTAGGAGCGCTCGTCATGATCAAGGAGGAAACGCTGCCACCATTAAGGTGGCCGCTTGGCCGCATTGAGAGCGTCATCCCAGGAAAAGATGGAACCATCAGAGTAGCCGTCATCCGCACTCAAAGAGGCCTTTTCAAGAGGGCCGTTGGAAAAATAGCGATTCTGCCCCTTCAGGATGGATCTGTTGAAAGCCTTTGCCTTCCAACGGGGTGCATGTTCGGAAGCAGAACCCAGCCGATTAGCTGCTTGCCAAATAGCACCTAATTCTTGGCCTCAGCCGCTTATTTTGTTTGTTACTTATGTCTATGTCACTCATTTGTTTGTTAAAGCTTTGCGCGTGCTTGCCCTGCTAAACGCTCTCTGCCAGCTCGCTCTTCGCTATCTCCGCTTTGCGTCTGCCTACCGACGTCAGCCGAGCGAAGCTGCGCTTAGCGATCGGAGCGGCAATGTAAAGGGCAGGCAAGCCACACTTGCAATTTGGATGTCACGCATTAAAGAACATATCGTAATTTTATTTCTGCGCCGAGTTTTATTTAATTCGAAATAATTAGTCGGCCGATTGGGATAAAAAACATTATCTCCACAAGGACTATAAAAATAACGAAAAATACCGAAAAAGTCAACTTCGGCTTATCTTAAAAGGTTTTCAGTTCAAAGCTAATGAAAATATATGCCTGTTGTTTTCTTTCAATTTAGAGAATAATATCGGGAGAAACGTATATGAAAAATGGGTTTAATTATTTATTCTCGTATATTGTTTTTTTGACAGTGTATGCCTCGCCCTGACTCACTTTATAATTGTGATTTTTGTTGTTGCTGTTGTTTCTGGTCAAGTGCTGTGAAGAGGTGGGGAATTTATGTTTCCGACTAAAGTGTTTCTTTTGTAAATCACTTTCGAGCTCCAGAGCCATGCAAAGGCTGAGGTTGAAGGTTGAATTAAAATTCCTGCACTTATAATTATCTCCTGCTGTTGTCCTTTACATGTGTACATATGTACTTCCTTTCACCGCATGTATTTTCAAATGTCAATTAGTTGAGTTAATTGTGCGAAAGTGCAAAATGTGAACCGCAATATCGTTTAGATACATTTACGGAATTCACTCGCCTCTGTCAATCTTTTGGCTTCTATTGTCTCCTTGCCCCCCCTGGTCCTCGGTCTTTTGGCCTTTGTTGGGCAGCAGAGCCCTTTTGCGAGGCCAGCTTTGCGCAGTTCGAGGAGCTGTCGTTGAACAAGCGCATGGAGGAGGTGGCCAAGAACGAGGAGGCCACCGAGGAGGACGACATCGATGTGGAGCTGCGCCTGTCGCGCTTCGAATACCTCATGGAGAGGCGTCTGCTGCTGCTGAACAGTGTCCTGCTGCGCCAGAATCCGCACAACGTTCACGAGTGGCACAAGTGGGTCAACCTGTACGAGGACAAGCCCACGGAGATCATCAACACCTACACCGAGGCCGTGCAGACAGTGCAGCCCAAGCTGGCGTGGGAAAGCTGCACACCCTCTGGGTGAGTTTGCCAAGTTCTACGAGTCCAATGGCCAGGTGGAGGACGCCCGCGTGGTCTTCGAGCGGGGCAACCGAGTGGAGTACGTCAAGGTGGCGGATCTGGCCGCCGTGTGGTGCGAGTGGGCGAAGATGGAGCTGCGCCAGCAACAGTTCGAGGCAGCCCTCAAGCTGATGCAACGTGCCACGGCCATGCCCAAGCGGAAGGTGGCGTATCACGACGACTCGGAGACAGTGCAGTCGCGCCTCCACAGATCCCTGAAGGTGTGGTCCATGTACGCCGATCTGGAGGAGTCCTTTGGCACCTTCAAGACCTGCAAGGCCGTCTACGAGAGCATCATCGACCTGAAGATCTGCACGCCGCAGGTGATCATCAACTATGGCATGTTCCTCGAAGAGCACAACTACTTCGAGGAGGCCTATCGGGCCTACGAGAAGGGCATTGCCCTGTTTAAGTGGCCGAATGTGTACGACATCTGGAACTCGTATCTAAGCAAGTTCCTCGCGCGCTACGGGGACACAAAGCTGGAGCGGGCCCGCGACCTCTTCGAACAGTGCCTGGATCAGTGACCCGATGAGCAATCCAAGTACTTTTACCAGCTCTACGCGAAGCTGGAGGAGGAGCACGGCCTGGCCCGGCATGCCATGTCCATCTACGATCGCGCCACGTCCGCCGTCAAGGAAGAGAAGATGTTTCGACATGTACAACATATTCGTGAAGAAGGCCGCCGAGATCTACGGCCTGCCACGCACCAGGGAGATCTACGAGAAGGCCATCGAGGCTCTGCACGAGCAGCATATGCGCCACATGTGCGTCAAATTCGCCGAGCTGGAGACGAAGCTGGGCTAGGTGGATCGAGCCAGGGCCATCTACGCTCACAGGTGAGTCGACATTTAACCGTTGGATCGTCAATATTCTAAGCTCTCTTCTGCTTTGTCCCAACAGGTGTGCGATCCCCGCATCACGGCGGACTTCTGGCATACCTGGAAGGAGTTCGAGGTGCGTCATGGCAACGAGGATACGATGCGTGAAATGCTGCGGATCAAGACCTACAACACTCAGGTCAACATGATGGCTGCCCAGTTTGTCAACACGAACACGAATGGTGTGGCTGCCGATGCTGGTGCTGGCTCCGGACCGGATGCCATGCGGCTGCTCGAGGAAAAGGCCCGCCAGGCGGCGGCCGAGGCCAAGCAGAAGCCCGCCGAGAAGGCTGCCTCCAATATCATGTTTGTGCACGGCGAGACCCAGTGCGGGGCCAAGGGCAAGGAAAAAATACAGTCGTCAATCCGGATGAGATTGATATTGGCGACAGCGAGGACGACGACGACGATGAGGAGGAGGACCCGCAGCAGCCGAGTGGAGACCAGGCCGAGGCAGGCCAGGCCACAACCAAAACCGATGACGAGGGCCTCATCATGAAGAAACTGCGCTTCGAACATAAGGCCATACCGGCCAAGGTCTTTGGCAGCCTCAAGCCGACAAATCAATCCGATTCTGATGAGGGATAAATCTTTTGTTTCTTTTGATTACGCCAAATATAAATGTATGTCTGTGGAATACTTCCCTCGATTGGAGACCTATTCTTCGGAGACCTATTCTTCGTTTTGTTCGGAAATTCAATAATTCCTCGAATCTCAGCAGGCGTTGGCAATGTTTCCCTGCCAGAGTTTGAGCCTTGGGATATCTCATTCCTTTCAAATCAGCTGTGGAAGCACATCTATTCTCTCTATTTTTTAGATTTACATTTTTTTTATTCGGAAAAAAAGCTAAATTTGTCTGGAACTGTCTGAAAAATAAGAGTACTTTCGTAACCTGGCGCTAGGGACTGTCACTATCATTAAGCGATGAAGTCTGTACGCTTGATGCACGCCCTGTGCAGGCGTGTCCAGCACACATTCCTGGCCAGACGCAGAGATGTGGAACAGCGACGGCACTACGCCGAGAAATGTGACTCGGTGATCAAAGGCGTTGTGGTGGGCGTGTACGCCAAGGAGGGCGACCGCCAGCCCCAGATGACACCATCCGGCGAGAAGTTTGACGATCGCGTCCAGGGTAAGATCACTGATCTCATACGCGAGACGGGCCTGAGTGGCCAGCTGGGAAAAGGCCGTGTCTTCATGAACGTGGATGCGGAGTTCCGTGCGGTGGCCGTGGTTGGCGTGGGACAGGAGGGGGCCGGCTTCAACGACCTGGAGATGATCGACGAGGGAATGGAGAACGCTCGCGTCGCTGCCGGCGTGGGGGCTCGTGCCCTTCAACTGCAGGGCTGCACAGATGTATTCGTGGAGTCGATGGAGTATGCGGAGCAGGCGGCCGAGGGGAGCGCCTTGGCCGTCTGGCGCTACAACAAGCGCCGTCGGGACCGCACACTCATTCCCAAACTGGAGCTGTACGACTCTCCCGACTCGGATGCCTGGATGCGGGGCCTGTTCAAGGCCGAATCGCAGAACCTGGCCCGTCGCCTGGCCGATACGCCGGCCAATCAGATGACGCCCACAATCTTCGCCCAGTCAACGGTGGATGCCCTGTGCCCCTGCGGGGTATCCGTGGAGGTACGCAGCATGGACTGGATCGAGTCCAAGAGCTTGAACAGCTTATTGATGGTGGCCAAGGGCAGCTGCGAGCCGCCGATCATCTTGGAAATCGCCTACTGCGGCACCGCACCCGAGGACAAGCCCATCCTCCTGCTGGGCAAGGGCATCACATTTAACAGCGGGGGCCTCTGCCTCAGTCCCAAGGACTGCTTGTCCATGTACCGCGGCTGCATGTCCGGTGCAGCCGCCTGCGTGGGCGTCATCCGAGCCGCTGCCGCCCTATCGCTGCCCCTAAACATAACGGCACTGCTGCCGCTGTGCGAGAACATGCCCTCCGGAATGGCGGCCAAGCCTGGCGACGTGGTGTCCCTCCTCAATGGCAAAACTCTCGGCTTCGTGGACGTCAGCAAGGCTGGTGTGATGGCCATGGCCGATCCCTTGCTCTACGCCCAGACGATCTACAAGCCGCGCATGGTCGTGGACATTGCTACAGTGGGCTACGCCGTCTGCCCAGCGCTGGGCGGAGCAGCAGCCGGGATTTTCAGCAATTCGAACTTCGTCTACAAGCAGTTCGAGAATGCCGGTGCCCTTACGGGGGATCGCGTTTGGCGTCTGCCCCTGTGGCGCTACTTCAAGGAACTGATCATGCCGAACGAGACCTTTGACATCAGCAACCGTGGAGCGTGGCCCCGCCTCCAGCTGCATCGCTGCCGCCGTTCTGCACGAGCTGGTGCCGTGCGTCGACTGGGCCCACCTGGACATCCGCAACGTGGGCATGCTGACGCGCTACAATCCGCTCCCATATTTGCTGAAGAACCGCATGACTGGCCGTCCCACTCGCACCATCGTTCAGTTTCTGTTTCAGATGGCTCGCCCCGACGGCAAGTAATCTGATTATGTTCGTTACACAAATTCCTTTGTTAATGTTCCGCGTTCCAAATTTGTTGTTAATTGAAGTAACCCCCACCACCCCCCCCAACATTTTCACGCAAATTGCCAAGAGGTACACACCCCAAGAGTTACACGAACACATTTTTATTATTGTTCCAATTTTAATCCACAGTTTACAATTGAGCTTCCATGCTGATTGAAGGATAAAAGAAACCACATAAAATATGCAAAAATCGAGAATATACATGACATATAATGAAATCTGGCCGAGGTGAGGTCATTACAAATCAGGCTCGTTAAAAAACCTCGAAAAACATTTTTTGCAATACAAATGGTGGAGAAATTAGCCGCTTATTTTAATTTTCCTCAACGCTCAAGAATCTATACTTATGCTCATTATTGCGTTGCTATTGCTTACAGAGGCTTTACATAGAGCTCTCACATGCACAGTCAAAAACCGCAACTGCACACACATGCACACGCATACAGCGATGCGTTCGGTTTTCGCATTGGGAGCGGACGCATCGCGTGATCTTCTAATTCTCTTTCGCTCGCCTTCTTTTCGTTGAGTGGAGTAGCTTAGAAATTCCAGTTGCTGTACCGTTGCCACTTAGCCGCGCTTCCACTTACTTAACCCACTAATTTAATAGGATTATAAATACAATCAATGGCCGGAAAGAATTACATATATTTACATATGTATATGTATATGTCAACGTGTCCCGTTTATTTTGGTGATCTGTTGTTATTCGACCAAAAATTGCTTCCTTCTCGTTTCATTTGTTGTACCGTTGTAGCTGAGCGTCCTTGTGCTAAGTGCGTCTTGCGGGAAAAATTAGTGGATTATTCGCGCACAAAAAGAGCCGATCGCGGAAAGAAAAATATGAATATATTAAATAAAATTCATTTGTTTTTCTGTTTGTTTTTTTTATACCGATACTCAAAAAGAGTATTGGGGTTGTGAAGGCATAAGCCTCCACAGCACTAACCACGACACCATCCCCTGGAGGGACCGCCCCGACGGCTGGTTATCTAATTTCATTATTTCATTATCACTTTTTATCCGATTCTTATTACTTCTATTATAATTAGTATTACTTAGACAACGAACAATGAATCCTTAGTTTCCCCAATTAAAATAAGAAATAGGCTAAGAAAACACCTAAAATAGTGAGGCGTTTTACTTATTAGCAGCGAAGAGACAACACGAAAGAGAGACGCCTACTACGGCCAAGCAGCAAAGAGAGCCGACATGGAAGAGAAGGATACGAAGAGACTCGCCGGTCGCTCTTACGCCCACGCAGCCAAAGCAAGAGAGAGAACGGCCGAAGGCAAAGGAACAGCATGCAAGAGAGCGAAGCGGTAGAGAAGCCGCCGATCGCCCACGCAGCCGAGGCCGACAGCCGAAAGCTGCGCAGCCACGAAGCGGCGGAGAAGCTGCAAAAGGTAAAGCCGAGGCCTGGCACGGTCCAGCGCGGGCCAGGCTCGGGAGTGATCTCGGAGGGCTAAGCCAGACCTGTTGTGCGGCGGAAGCCAACATAGATTTAAAAACTAGACGTGACCGCGCCGTGTACGCAATAAGCCGGACGCGGTGAATAAAAACCAGCTGTGACCGCGGTGTGCAAAGGAAGCCACCGACGTGACGAGGACCGGCCGCCGTACCCAAGGAAGGGAAAGCAATGGTGAGCCACCTCACGTATGTGAGCTCTGGGGGGGATAGATCGGTGCAGTAGGCAGGGTGTACGCACAGAACCAGAAGTTTTCCCGAAAATGTAAATTTTTGTCATTTATTCCCCCCACAATAAAGACACCCACCTCAACCCACCGGTTTCAGAACTTTCGCCCGTAGGAGTCCCTCAGCCCCACCCCCTCTCTTCCTATTCCCTGGGGGCCCGGCGAAGGGGATGTGAGTCGTGGATCATGCGGCATCCCCAAGCTGGGCTTCCCTTCCCCATACCTGTCTGCCCTGGGGACCCGGCGATGCTGGATGTGAGTCGTGGATTCACGCGGCATCCGCAAAGCTGGTTTCCCTCTCCTACACCCTCGCCCTGTGGGACCCGGCGATGCTGGATGTGAGTCGTGGATTCACGCGGCATCCGCAAAGCTGGGTTCCCTCTCCTACACCCTCGCCCTGGGGACCCGGCGACGCAGATGTGAGTCGTGGATCATGCGGCATCTGCTAAGCTGGGCTCCCCTCTCCCCTACCCTTCCGACCCCTGACCCAAACCCCCTCCTCCCGCCTCGCATGACCCCCAACACACGTCTCGGCAGCTCCCCAAGCACGGGTTCACCCGCGCCTCGATCCACCCCACGGGTGCGCTTTCGCTGCGAACGGTTCTCCCCTTAGGTCCTCACACAACAAATTTTTGCTGTGGGGAAGGACCGGGCCCTGGACAGACTGAGAAGCTGTACCTCGGCCTGAGAACTTCCTTACAGATGGCGCCCGAGCAGGGACACGAGGGGAGAGTCGGTGAGCATAGGGAATAAGTGAAAAGCAGTTAGAAGTGAAAAGGGAACCAAGCAGCAGCCAACAATAAAAGGCAAGACCACAAAAGCAAAACGGCAAAACGATGTTTAGGAGCCACGGATCAGGAAAAGCAGCAGGAGAAAAGGATGGAAAACTTAAAATCAGTGATCAGCAGCCAAAAATCAGAGTCCCGGCAAATAGCCAGCACCAATCGTTGATCCCTCGACTTATGTACAGCTGAGGCTGGTTTCTCTAATACCCCCAAGCAACAGCCGCCGGCACGTGTCCCAGACGCGCCGGCGAAAACCACAGCCAGCCACCTACGCGCCAGAAAGAGACGGGGAGAGACGCGAAAAACCACGCAGACAGCCACCTACGCGACAGAAAGAGACGGGGAGAGATGCCGAAGACACAGCACCGCGTGCCGGGAGAAAATGGCCGCGGACGGCGCCTAAAACTTTGGCACGCGACGGCGACAAAGCGGCACCAACGACAGTAGCAAAGCAGCAGCAGCGGCGCAGCGGCAGAGCAGGAAAGCAGCGACGACAGAGCAACGAGGGCAGCGGCAGAGCGGAGAAGCAGCAGCGACAGAGCAACGTGGCAGCGGCAGAGCGGAGAAGTAGCAGCGACAGAGCAACGTGGCATCGGCAGAGCGGAGAAGCAGCAGCGAGGCAGTGACCGAGCAGCGAGGCAGTGACAGAGCAGCGAGACAGTGACCGAGCAGCGAGGCAGTGACAGAGCAGCGAGACAGTGACAGAGCAGCGAGACAGTGACAGAGCAGCCAAGCAGTGAAGCAGCGGTAGACCAACGGAGCAGTGGTGGACAGAGGGCGATCGCAGAGGAGCAGCTACATGGCAGAGGAGCCCTCGCCACAAAAGCAATGGCCACGCCACGGCCAATATAAGGCGGAACAGGAACACCGGTCGAGACAGTCATTACCCGAGCAGTCGGACAGTTCTTACCGAGCAGTCAGACAGTCATTACCGGGCAGTCAGGCAGTTGTTACGAGCAGTCAGACAGTCATTACCGGGCAGTCAGGTAGTTGTTACCGAGCAGTCACACAGTTACCACCGAGCAGTCAGACAGAACCTTTCCCTGTACCGCGCCACGTATCCTTCGACAGGATCATCCAACCCAGTGCTGTGTATCCTAGTATAGGATCACCGATCCAGTACCGTGCCGCGCGTCCTTCGAACAGGACTCTCCACCCAGTGCCGCGTATCCTAGTACAGAAGCCCCAGACCCAGTACCGTGCTGATAAGGACTCGTACCGGTGCCCCGATTAGTGGACCAGCATCAGGATGAACATCCGCTGGATAGCGTCCCGCAGGAAGGACGAGCTGCAGAGCCTGGCTAAGGAGTTTGGACTAGGAGAAAACTGGGACTGTAGAGGACCTACGGAGCCGAATCACCGCATTCATCGCACGCCCTGGGCACCCCGAAGCCGTGCAGGCAAGGCTGGACGAATTGGCTACATACTTTGGGAACATACCGAGCCCCAGGGACCACCGGAGCCCAGCCACGTCACCCGGGCCAGGGAGCCGGACGAAGATGGAAGACAGCAAGGAGGACCAAAACTGCGATTAATTGTACCCGAGCTGCCCAGCACGAGCCGAGGATCCACCCACGGATACCGCGAGTCAGCAACCGAGACACCGGCCGCCCAGGACGAGCAACTAAAACGAGCTGCCCAAGGACCACTCCAAGGAACCAGACCAGAGGCGTCCAGCAAGAACCACGCGCCAGTACCCACTACCGCTGGACCCCTGGCCACGCCTAGCCACCAGACAACCACGGAAGGAGAACAGCCACGTCTTCCTCAGGAACATAGGGTCTCACGCCCCGGAGGGGGTGAGATCTCGTACTCGTTACTGGCGGACAAACTCCGGAAATGGGGATTTACTTTCGACGGTCACGCGGACCCACTAGCGTTCATCGAAAGGCTCGAGGAGCGAGTGGAATCATACGGTGGGAGCCCAGAGCAGCTGCCGCGAGCCATCTCCGGTCTCCTTACAGGTAAGGCCGAAGGATGGTTCCGAACTTTTCAGATGAAGGGACAGAATTGGACAGACTTTCGGAAAGAATTCCTAGAATTCTTCCTGCCCCCCAGATACTTCCAGCGGCTGGAAGACACCATACGAAGTCGGGAACAGAAGCCCAAGGAATCCTTCCGGGATTACCTTATCGAGTTGCGTCTGATGATGCAACGAGCCCAGTATACTCGGGAACAGGAACTCGAGCAGATCTACGAAAATCTCCGTCCAGAGTATCAAATGTATACGCGCAGACAAGATTTCCGATCACTCACAGAATTGACCCAGCTCGTCTCGGCCTACGAAACCGCGCGGGACGGAGACGCACTCCGCAGCATCGGGACCACGCAGAACCATCGACCCCGTGCCGCCTTTACCGGCAATGGAACCAACCCCCAACGGGCCAACACACACGAGACGGCCAAGATCACCAACCGAGGAATCGGCCAGGAGCAAGAGCAGTCGATCGATGTACAACGAGCCTGCCGGAACTGCGGGGAAAACGGCCATTTCAGTGGTGCGTGCACAAACCGACAGAAGCTGTTCTGTTGGGAATGTGGCCACCGAGGGTCCGGACCATCAACTGCTGCCGGAAGCCAGCGTCGGGAAACGGATTGGGTCTCCGCCCAACTGGGACATGGACGGAGGCGCGCACCCAGGAACAGGAGAAACCCACCCATTAAGCATGACCGGAGCAAGGATCGCTGCCCTGGTGGACATCAATGGGAAAGCATTTGCGGCCACCCTCGACACTGGAGCCACACGATCCTTCATCAGTGAGCGGCTGGCGAAGGAGATAGGGACGACCGAGAACAGGCGAGAGGTGAGGACCAGGATCCGCCTGGCAGATGGAACCAGGAAGGAGATCAACCAAGCGATAGCAGTCACAGTGCGCCTGGATCAGCAAGAAACACAGGTATCTCTTCTTATACTCCCCACGGTATTAGACGACTTCCTCTGTGGCATCCGCGCAAGGATCCACTGCGGACGGGCATATCTACAGCTGAAGTTGCAGCAGAAACCCGCCGGGACGATACCATCATGCACCGCCCAGCCACGCCCACGGTCTGTCACGTTTGCGGACTCCACTGCCATCCGAGACCAGCCGCAGACCAACACGAACCACGAACCATCCAACCGCAATGACAACAAAGCCCTACCAGACAAGATCAAGCAACAACCCCAGGACTACGCCACCACAACAGGACACGACGAAAGCTACGACGGAAAGAACTGCGACACCAACAGGACAACGCAACAAAACGAAGACTTTGGCAGAGACAGCTACGGCTCCACTGGATCAATCCAGGGCCAGCTCGTCGAACCAGGAGTCACCAACAGGACACAGCAGGAAGCAAGGGACTTGGGCAGAGACAGCTCCGGCTCCACTGGATCAATCCAGGGCCAGCTCGTCGAACCAGGAGTCACCAACAGGACACCGCAGGAAACAAAGGACTTGGGCAGAGACAGCTACGGCTCCACTCGATCAATCCAGGGCCAGCTCGTCGAACCAGGAGTCACCAACAGGACACAGCAGGAAGCAAGGGACTTGGGCAGAGACAGCTCCGGCCCCACTGGATCAATCCAGGGCCAGCTCGTCGAACCAGGAGTCACCAACAGGACACAGCAGGAAGCAAAGGACTTTGGCAGAGACAGCTACGGCCCCACTGGATCAATCCAGGGCCAGCTCGTCGAACCAGGAGTCACCAACAGGACACAGCAGGAAACAAAGGACTTGGGCAGAGACAGCTACGGCTCCACTGGACCAACCCAGGGCCAGCTCGTCGAACCAGGAGTCACCAACAGGACACAGCAGAAAGCAGAAAAACTTCGGCAGAGATAGCTTCGGCGCCGCTAGACCAACCCAGGGCCAGCTCATCGAACCGGGAGTCAGCAACAGGACCCAGGAATCACCAGAATACTCCAGCAAAGATAGCTGCGGCCCCGCGGGACCACTCCAGGGCCAGCTCATCGAACCGGGAGTCACCACGAAGTAACCCAGCACGACAGACATCACGCCAGCCACGAACCCCGACACCACAGGACGAGATCAGAGAGATCTCGACGACGGACTACCAACTGGAGCCATTAGCCGACGTCGAAATAGCCCGGGAACGAAACCCGTTTCGCCCAGCCGACTCGGATGACGAGAACGCGATCTTGGCCGCCATTACCGCCCGGAAACTGGAGGACCTATCGCCGTGGCAGCAAGACCCAGACCCTGAACCACCCCCCACGCCGTGGGCAGGCAAGTTTCTGGAAGAAGAACTGGCGAAATTCGACGGACTAGCTGGAGTCTCCCACATCGCCGAACACACGATAACAATGCGAGACGACAGGCCCGTGAAGCAACGCTATTTCCCGAAGAACCCGGCCATGCAGAAGATCATCAACGCGCAGGTGGACGAGCTGCTACGGGACGAAAGGATCGAGCCATCCCACAGTCCCCACAGCGCCCCAATCGTCTTGGTAGGGAAGAAGACCGGAGAAATGCGAATGTGCGTGGATTATCGCCAACTAAATGCCCGCTCGGTGCCGGACGCATATCCGCTGCCACGGATTAACCACATTCTCGAGAGACTTCGCCACGCTCGCTACATCTCCACGCTGGATCTCAAAAACGGATACTGGCAGATCCCGGTGGCCGAGGGCAGCAGAGAGGCAACAGCATTTACCGTCCCCGGCAGAGGACTCTTCCAGTGGAAGGTCATGCCTTTCGGCCTGCACTCAGCCCCAGCGACGTTCCAGCGAGCGTTGGACAGCGTCATCGGATCCACCATGGAGCCGTACGCGTTCGCATATCTCGACGATATCATCGTCATCGGAGCCACGCTAGAAGAACACATCGACCACCTTCGCGAGGTTTTCAGGAGGCTGCGAGAGGCGAACCTCCGACTGAACAGAAACAAGTGTAGCTTCTTCAGGAAGAGTTTAGTCTACCTCGGCCATGTCATCAGCGAACGAGGCATCCACACGGACCCAGACAAGGTCAGCGCAGTCCAGAAACTAGCACCGCCCACCACACTGAAAGAACTGCGACGCTGCATCGGGATGGCATCCTGGTACCGACGTTTCGTCCCCAACTTCGCCACGGTGGTCCAGCCCAACGGGACGCTTCGCCCGCTGGGCCTTGGAGCTCCAGCAATATCAGTTTGACATCCCTACCGCCGAGGAAGCCAGAACGTTGTGGATGACGCCCTCTCACGACAACCAGTAGAAACTCTGCAGCGAGCGGACGAAGACCGGGACCCTTGCCCCTGCCCCTGGCTGCAGAGGCTCCGCAAGCGGATCCAGGAACAGCCGGAAGGGCATCCGGAGTTCATCATCGAGAGCGACCAAATATACAAACGAGCCAGCAGCAGAACCAGCGAAGAAGACCCTATCAAATGGAAACTGTGTCAACAAGGACCACCGCCGACGCGTGCTAGAAGAGTGCCACGATCATCCGACAGCAGGACACCTCGGAATCAGGAAGACGGCGACACGAATAGCCCAGAGGTACTACTGGCCCGGACTGCACCGAGATATCGCCCGATATATCCAGCAGTGCACCAAGTGCCAGCAGTACAAGGTGAGTCAAACCAAACCAGGAGGGAAGATGCACACCCGCCAAGCCCAAGAACCACTGGACATCGTCTGCGCCGACTTAATTGGGACCATTGCCCCGATCCAAACACGGCAATAGTATGTTGCTGGTGTTCTTCGACGCCTTCAGCAAGTGGGTGGAGTTGGTCCCACTACGCAAGGCCACCACCGCACTACTGGAGACCGCTTTCCGGGAACGGATCCTGAGCCGATTCGGAACCCCACGGAAGTTCGTATGCGACAACGGGACCCAATTCACAAGTCGCTCGTTCCGAAAGTTCTGCAAACTAGCAGGCATGGAATTGGAGTATACGGCGCCCTATACGCCACAACAAAACCCCACGGAACGAGCCAACAGGACGATCAAAACCATGATCGCCCAGTACATCGATGGAGACCAGCGGACATGGGACGAGCTGCTGCCCGAACTCAGCCTAGCCATCAACAGCAGCACATCGGACACCACAGGCTTCAGCCCAGCATTCATCGTACTCGGCCGGGAACCTCGGTTGCCTGGAGCCTTGTACGAAGAGACGACCCCAGGACTAGGCGAAGTGACAGAGACCCCAAGAGACATGCATACACACATATATACACGCTTCCAACAGCGCTGAGCATATTCACACATATACATACTAACATATAAGAGATAAGAACACATATGTAGTTCTCCGCGGCTTTTGGCTTATGAAAGTCCAAACACAATTGTTAAATTTAATCAACAAGAACCAACAAAACAGATCGGAGGGTTAACTCCCGTAAGATCAGAATAAAGAAATCTACTTATATTTTACAAAGAATTATACTTCTTGTTACATGGCGACCGTGACAGGACACTTTGTGAAAAATAAATTAGTGAAAAATTATAAATACGCAACCGGAAGGAGCACACGCCAATAACCATTCTTTAACTACAATGGAACAATTAACCAATGGACAATTAAAATTAAAAGTGAACTAAAAGTGCGACAAAAGAAAACGGAAGAAGATAAAGACCTCAAAAGGCACCGACAACGCTACAAAGAGCGTGTGTCACTAGAAGCACCTGTGCGATGACCAGCACCGGCACCGCCTGAGCTCATAGGCCTAAAAGAAGAAAATAAACTACAAACATAACATACAAATATATAACTTGACCTGTGCGATGACCGGCACCGGCACCGCCTGAGCCCATAGGCCCATGGAAAAGGAACCAATGAAAAATGCTATTCCTATTGAACAAAGGGACGCACCGACGCTGAAAGAGGCGCTTGAGGTGTGTCCAGCTGATGGACCACGCCCACTCACAATAGCTGAGTACAGGGCAAGACACGAAAAAAGGCCAAGGAAGAAAACAAAGAGGGGCGGCCGGATCAAATGGCTGCTTCAACAACGACATCTGGAGCGGGACATGGAAAAAACCTTCACAAATGGAAGAGGACCGACAACGCTGCCAAGAGAGAGGAAATTAATAAACAACTTCGCCAATAAAAGAGCGAAGTAACGCAAATGAGCTGCAGAAATGCCATGCCTCATATTGCCAATAATTATAATTTTCTAACTCAAAGTTGAAGCTCCCTTAAAGTGCAACTTGAAAATACTAATCCTCTGTTAGGCTATTACTAAAACCATGTGATCGATGTTGAATTATGTAATGAAAAACCTGTAAATCGATCACATGTCCCTTAAAATTTTTTTTTCCTTCCTTCATTTTGGTCAAATATTAAAAAAATATATATTGTTAAAGTTATTTTATTTGTAAGACATCAAGAAGATCAGTATACAGAATTATATGTGCTTCCCGAGTAACATACGCAAGAGACAGACGCCGAAAGAAGAATATCGATATGAGAACATCGATATGAGAACATCGATATGCAGCAGGGCACATGCGCAGTGTTGTTAGAGATCAATATCTAATTATCGTGGCGGTCACTTTGAACACTCCTCCTCAACACAACGCATGTTTACAAACTTTAAATATTACTTAACTAATATTCAATAACATGTCAAGCACTTATAAACGATCTTTTAAACCAAATGCGAATACAAATTTATGGTGCCTAACCTTGGCTAAGTTCTTTGTGAGGACATCTGCTATCATCTCATCGGTTGGCAGATACGCAATGTTGACTTCACCTCTCTTGAGAACCGCTCGAATATGATGTATCTTGACGTCTATGTGCTTTGTACGTGCATGAAACATGGGGTTTCTAGCAAGCTGCTGTTCTCCAATGTTGTCGCCGTACATCTGAATAGCTGACTCCTTTGAGATCAGCTTCAAGTCAATCAGTAGGCTGCGAAAAGTATATCGCCTCTTTTGCTGCAGATGATAAGGCTATGTACTCTGCCTCCGTGGAACTGAGGGCAACCGTCGATTGCTTTCTTGACTCCCAAGAAACCGCTCCTCCTGCCAACATGCATACATAGCCAGTGAATGACTTTCGGTTCGTCATATCACTTGCCCAATCTGCATCAACAAAACACTCAATTGCCTTTCCTTGCTTTGTGTAGCATATCTCCCAGTCGATAGTTTTTGCCAAATATCGAAGGATGTGCTTGGCTGCCGCTTCATGCTCGGAATGAGGATCCTTGTTACGTTGTGCTAATTTGTTCACCGAATGCGCAATGTCCGGACGAGTCATAACAGCAAGATAAGATAACTCTCCAATTAGCTTTTGGAACGATGTGATGTCGACCCTGCGGCAGTCCTCTTTGTTGCATGCCACCTGGTAACCAGCTTCAAGAGGCGTGGACGTCTGTCGACAATCTTTCAAATTGTACTGCTATTAGACACATATTTTTACCTGTCTTACAATACAGACAGGGTTCGTTGACAGTCGGTATAAAACCAATGCGTCTCAGCGTTGCATCCAACGTAGAGTTCCACACTCTACCTGATTGTTTTAGGCCATATATACTTTTGTGAAGCCTCAAAACGTGATTTGGGTGAACTTCGCTGATGAAGCCCTCAGGTTGTCTCATAAAAACCTCATCTTCCAATTCGCCGTTGAGATACGCCGTGACAACATCTATTTGATGTAGGTGGAGACCATGTTCGACTGCAAGTGCAATTATCAACCTGATAGTTGCGTGGCGTACAACTGGTGCAAATGTTTCCTTGTTGTCGATCCGTAGCGTTGGCTACAACCTTTCGCCACCAGACGTGATTTGAGCCTGTTCACGCTTCCATCCGGATTGGACTTAACTGCGTAAACCCATCTGCATCCAATGGACTTTTTCCCGCTAGGCAATTTAGTAAGAGACCACGTGCCGTTCTTCACGAGAGATTCGTACTCGTCCTTCATTGATGCTTTCCATATCTCGCCTTCAGTAGACCGTTCTGCTTGTGCGTAGTTTTGTGGAACTTGTACGTCTGCTGCCAGTATCGCATTGAGCATATGATACTGCTTCCTTGGTCGTCCTGGTTTGCCCGTCCGTACTATGGCTGGGCGTCCTGGTCCTCTTATTGGTTCTGGAATTACAAGAATGTCATTACTAGACCTAATCTCCTCCTGATTTTCTGGCTCATTTTCTGGATCTTTAAATTGCTCGCTATCCATTTCGGGTTCAGAGTCCTGGTTTTGTTGAACCTCAATTGATGCCATGTCATTGGAACATGATGCATCTAGTTTGCCCCCTTCAGGTTCTACAAAAATGACATCCCTACTTTCTACGAGTTTCCTGGTTTCTTTACTGACCAAACGGTATGCTTTGGCCGTATCCGAGTAGCCCACCATTATATACTCTAAGCCTTTCTGTGCGAACTTTGATTTCTTTGTTTTATCTAGAGCTATCGCTACTGAGCCAAAACTCTTAAATGCGATACCACTGGCTTTCTACCTGTCCATATTTCAAAAGGTGTCACTCCGCTCAAGCAGCTGCTTTCCACTCTATTTCGCAATACGTGGCAGTTCGAATCGCTTCTGCCCAATAGCATTCACTTAACCCAGCATGCAGCAGCATACTTCTTGCCATTTCTACCAATGTTCTGTTGGCCCTTTTTGCAACTCCGTTTTGTTGAGGTGTATATGGCACTGTTAAGTTTCGCTTTATTCCATTTTGGTTTAGGTAATTATCAAAAACGTTTGATATGTATTCTCGGCCATTGTCGCTTCGTAAAACCTTGACTTTTCTCCCAGTTTGGCACTCAACTTGACTTTTAAATTCTTTAAAAGCCTCGAAAAACCTGATCTTTGGTTTTTAGGAAACTTACTGATACATATCTTGAACAATCATCAATAAATGTGGCGAAATATCGATTGCTCCCATTGACTGCTTTTGCATTGGACCGCATACATCAGTATGTATTAAGTCTAGAACGCCCTTTGACCTGTTTGTGCTCGATTGAAATGGTTTGCACGCAAATTTTACTTTTGCGCATGTTGCACACACTTGTTTTGGCTTGTATATGCCTTGAGACCTATTACCATCTCCTTGTTAACCATTTCCTTTAATGCGTCAAAATGTACATGGCCGAACCTATTGTGCCATTTGAATGCATCTGCCTCAACATTTATAATGTTCATACACTTTTCCTGATTGTCCTGAACCATAAACAATCCATTTTCCAGGTGTGCCGTTATAACTATTTTTCCGTTTTCAAAAATCATCGTTTAGTTATTCTCAAACACAACTTTTTTTCCATGTTTTAATAGTTTTGTGACCGATATAAAATTGTACTGCAAATCTGGTACCAAGATAACCTTTTCCAGCGTAACGGATCTATCACCGAACTTTACTTGAACAGTTTCCATGACCTTCAGCAATAAGTGATTTACCGCCGGCTAAAATACCTTTTTGATTATCTTCCGTGAACGACAACAAAGCGTTCCTTGTCACAACATAGATGCGCCGTTGCGCCACTGTCTATGCACCATGCATTTAACATCTGGTCATTTGGCTTAGCTAAACTTAGGATTGGTACATATTTTTCTGGTTCCACTTTGGCATATTCTTACGCAAAGCATTGTACCCAATCTTTCCCCGCTTTTACTGTTTGCGCCTTGTTGTTTGCTCCTTCCTGCTTGCTTTTAGCACGGCATTCCGATTTAAAATGCCCTTCCTTCCGCACTTAAAACACTTTTTCCCTTCTTAAAGTTTTTCTTAAAATTGTTGTTGTCATAACTGACGTGTAGTTCCGCGCTACTTGTAATTTCCTTGCTAATGCTATCTCCTGCCTATTCGCTTCTTCAGAAATTTTTATTTTTAGCATGCTCAAGCTCGGCAAATCATCTCGCGTCTCAATCGCAACAACAAAACTTTCATACGATTTAGGCAACCCATTTAGCAACACAACTGATAAGATCTTTTCATCAACCTTTATGTTGACCTCTGCTAAAGCCTCGTGTACCACCTGGAATTTCCGCAAATATTCCTGTGCACTTATACCATCCGACATTTTTAACGTCAACAATTGTTTAATTAAAAGCACTACCCTTGCTGGTCCGCTTGGCCTGTGAATTTTATTTAGCTTTTGCCATGCCTGTGACGACGATACACAATTTTTAATATTGTTTAGTTGGGTCGATTTAACACAAAGTAAAATTGACGCCAACGCCTTTTGATCCTTTAGTTCAAAAGCTGCACGTTGCTCATTTGTTGCACTTTCACTAAGCTCAATTTTACCACTGACGATTGGCCACAAATCATTTTGTATGAGAACACTTCTCATCAAAACTTCCCATGTGCTATAATTGTTTTCGTCCAGTTTCTCAATATTGAAATTCATATTTCCACTCATTTTTATACTTATTGTCCCACAGTGCAAAATTTGTAACTGTCGATCGTCTCATGCACAAAGCAACTACGACGACAAAACTGTTGTCCGTGTCTTTCTTTTGTTTTTTCTTTTTTTTTATACCCGATACTCAAAATGAGTATGGGTATATTAGATTTGTGGTAAAAGTGGATGTGTGTAACGTCCAGAAGGAATCGTTTCCGACCCCATAAAGTATATATATTCTTGATCAGCATCAATAGCCGAGTCGATTGAGCCCTGTCTGTCTGTCCGTCTGTCCGTCCGTTCGTCTGTGCGTCCCCTTCAGCGCCTAGTGCTCAAAGACTATAAGAGCTAGAGCAACGATGTTTTGGATCCAGACTTCTGTGATATGTCACTGCTACAAAAATATTTCAAAACTTCGCCCCGCCCACTTCCGCCCACACAAAGGACGAAAATCTGTGGCATCCACATTTTTAAAGATACGATAAAACTAAAAACGCAGAATCGTAGAGAATAAGCATATCTTTAAGACTGCGGAATCTGAATTGGATCGTATAATTATTATAGCCAGAATCAAGAAAACAATTTCTTTCTTCTCGCTCTGTCTCTCTCTAACGCACAGGTTTCATGGTCGGCTTTGCCAATTGCAAAATATGAGTTCAAGGATCTCAAAACCTATAAGAGCCAGAGCAACCAACTTTGGTATCCACACTCCTGTGATATCGGACCTTGACCGTTTTGTATCCAAATTTCGACACACCCCTTCCGCCCCCGCAAAGGACGAAAATCTGGGGCATCCACAAATCTCAGAGACTATTAAGGCTAGAGTAACCAAATTTGGTATCCGCACTTCTGTTAGATCTCACTATAAAAAGTATATCTCAGAATTTCGCCCCACCCCCTTCCGCCCCCACAAAGAACGAAAATCTGTTGCATCCACAATATTGCAGATTCGAGAAAACTAAAAACGCAGCATCATAGATAATGACCATATCTACCAGACTGCTGAATCTGGATCAGATCGGATAATTTTTATACCCAAAAGGAACAAATCAATTTGCACTGGCTACGCAGCGCCCGACGTCACGCTCAGACTGATTTTCTGTCTCTCTCGCACGCACTCTTTGTCGTGTCGTTTAATATTAGCGGCGTCTGCCGCAGGAGAGACTAAGTATCGGGTATAACTGTAGAGTTGCGGTGTCCGCAGCAACTCACAACGTCCCCCCTCGTTTTAAGTATCCCTCCGAGTTGCTATTTACACACACACACTCGCGATTTTCTATGCCTTGGTATACACACTTTTGGGTATACACACTCGCGGTTTTGTGCGGCTTGGCATACGCACTTTTTGGTATACACACTTGAGTCTCCGTTCGCTTTTGTGTTTCTTGATCCGTTGGGACTGCTTTATTTTGGACTTTAAACCACGGCAACGGTCCGATTCGCTGCAAAATACTAATCAAAAACGAGGGGAACGTTGTGAGTTGCTGCGGACACCGCAACTCTACGGTTATACCCGATACTAAGTCAGTATAACTCTCCTCCGGCAGACGCCGCTAATATTAATCGACACGACAAAGAGTGCGTGCGAGAGAGACAGAAAATCAGTCTGAGCGTGACGTCGGGCGCTGCGTAGCCACTGAAAATTGATTTCTTGCTTTTGGCTACAAAAATGATCCGATCTGATCCAGATTCAGCAATCTGATAGATATGGTCATTATCTATGATTCTGCGTTTTTAGTTTTCTCGAATGTGCAATATTTGTGGATGCAACAGATGATTTTCGTCTTTTGTGGGGGCGGAAGGGGGAAGGGGGGGCGAAATTCTGAGATATACGTTTTATAGTGAGATCTAACAGAAGTGCGGATACAAATTTGGTTACTCTAGCCTTAATAGTCTCTGAGATTTGTGGATGCCCAGATTTTCGTCCTTTGCGGGGGCGGAAGGGTGTGGCGAAATTTGGACACGAAACGGTCAAGGTCCGATATCACAGGAGTGTGGATACCAAATTTGGTTGCTATGGCTCTTATAGGTTCTGAGATCCTTGAACTCATATTTTGCAATTGACAAAACCGACCATGAAACCTGTGTGTTAGGAGAGACAGAGCGAGAAAGAATGAAATTGTTTCTTGATTCTGGCTATAATCATTATTCGATCTGGTTCAGATTTTGCACTGTAAAAGATATGGTCATCCTCACCGATTCTGCGTTTTCGGTTTATCGTATCTTTAAAAATGTGGATGCCACAGATTTTCGTCCTTTGTGGGGCGGAAGTGGGCGGGGCGAAGTTTTGAAAATATTTTGTAGCAGTGACATATCACAGAAGTCTGGATCCAAAACATCGTTGCTCTAGCTCTTATAGTCTTTGAGCACTAGGCGCTGAAGGGACGACGGACAGACGGACAGACAGACAGGGCTCAATCGACTCGGCTATTGATGCTGATCAAGAATATATATACTTTATGGGGTCGGAAACGATTCCTTCTGGACGTTACACACATCCACTTTTACCACAAATCTAATATACCCAATACTCCATTTTGAGTATCGGGTATAACGAGGGGAACGTTGTGAGTTGCTGCGGACACCGCAACTCTACGGTTATACCCGATACTAAGTCAGTATGGCTCTCCTCCGGCAGACGCCGCTAATATTAAACGACACGACAAAGAGTGCGTGCGAGAGAGACAGAAAATCAGTCTGAGCGTGACGTCGGGCGCTGCGTAGCCACTGCAAATTGATTTGTTCCTATTGGCTATTAAA